>NC_089255.1:38906750-40235250 GCF_963930625.1 Muntiacus reevesi | reverse complement strand
AAATTAATTGCATCATTATATTGTGATAAGGCAAGGCAATTAACACTTCTCACTATACAGAGTTCTCAGAGTGGGCATCCAATTAACTCAGGTCACCAGGCTCCTTGCTTAGAATGGGGCTTTCGGTCTGCTTCCAAGATGACTTCACACAGTTGGCTATCTCTTGAAGTGCAAGAAAACTTTTTTTAAAGAAATAAGGCAATTTTGAAAAGGTTAGGAGAAAACTGCTGTATCAACTTGATTCAGAATGTACTGTGCTGATAAATGTCTTCAGGGTGTCACGGAAATATTGTTTAAAGTTGAACAGAGTGACTAAAATATGCAAAAGTTCATCAGGTTGTTTTCTATAAATCTCTCATTAGAGTTGACTATAGTTTCAAAAATATCAGACAGCATGGAAATTGCATTTGATAAAGGTATATTTAAAATTGAGAAGATTATTAGAATATCACAAGCATAGCAAGAACCTAGCATGTAATTTTAGAAAATTTGAAATGCCTTTTAGAATGTGGCAAGAAAATAGGTTTTAGATATAGAAAGAAATGTGTCCTGTCATGGAGGAGTTCTTTAATTCATTTGTTATCCTGAATAGCAAACCGCACTGAGAAGTGGCAAAGTAATTAACATTCGTTAGCACCAGCCCCTCCAGCAGAAACTGGTAACCCCCTTTGCCACTACATAGCATGTATTTACCAATTTTATAAACACTTGTTATATTGTAACATAATTATTTCTGAGCTTCTTCCACAACAACGTAAATTGCTTACAAATAGGTAATGTGTCCAAACTCACCTTTCCATCCCTTTCATCTATAATACAGTTGGTTTTCAATATGCGTTTGTTGATTAAACAAGAGAAAATTTTATGAATAGATGTGTAATAAACTCCATTTTTCATTAAGCCACACAAATATTGGTCTCTTGTTATTTCAGAGAGGACCATCCTCAGCTTTATATAAAAGGGAAGTAATAGCACATAATACTATAATTAAATGCCTGGTTCATCACAATGGTCTGTAGCCAATGGGACAAGCCATGAAATGGAACATTGCTGCTGAGGGTGGTACAGAAACCAAGAGAAGCTCCACACTGATAGACCATATACAACATCCAAACATACAGCAAGATGCTGCCATGACTGACATTCCTCATATGGAAAGTTTGATGCCAACTGATGATATTTAACACAATATCTGCATCTATAAGCCCTGTTAAAAGCTTCCCACCACTGCACCGAAGTTTAAAGATATGTTTTGATTTCTAATTTAGACAAGAGCTTGGTCCTATAGAGGATGCAATATTGGTCAAAAGTCAAGACAAGTTTTGTCACTAGGACAAACACAGCTATCTGAAAGCTGGAGATAACATGAAAAGGAGATCTGCTACATAAATCACAAGTCCAATATAGCTTTAAATATAGAAGAAGATTGACTTGGGGTATGGATAACTTAATTTTAAGTCTTAGGTGGCTTTCCTGTTTACCGTCAAAATTCAGGATTATTTCCAGGGACAAAACTGGTCTGAACCTGCTAATGGGAGCTGAGTACTTCTAACTATCAGTGAAAAACATTTGCCAAGATGAGGAATTAGGCAGAATCTAACAAAAAGCTTGCAACTATGGTTCCCTATCAGGATATCCAGTCCTTTATGGATAGGCAGCCCCTTTCATGGTTTCATGAAGTAAGCTTAAACAGGGGGCAATTGGACATTTTTGGCCTCAAAAAGGTTCTGGTTCACTGACCCATATTACAATCTGCAGTCTGGGATGACCTCAGATTTGTTATCCAATCCTAATTGAAGTTTACTTACTTGGGATTACTGTTCCTAAACACCTAACTGTTCAAATTTCAGACTGGGTATATTTAACTTTGCTTTGTAAACATGAACATTTAGCTTGTGGATCATATGTGTGTTTGGACTCAAGTTGAGTAAGCCTCTCGACTAGATGAAACCCACATCCTTAGAGCAATCAGCAAAATCCCTTTTGCTTCTAACTGTTCTATCCTTGAAGAAATGAGATGGAATGACTCCACATTTTTCCTACTAAGAGGCCCTTAGTAGGATTGTGCAACTGCAGGATGAAGGGTCAGACCCAGATTAAACATGACTTTTTAGTTCACACCCTAAATACTTGAATCACTGTCCAAACAGTATGTGTGGCCCTCTGCTATTTGTATTTCTACTCTAAGATGCATTTATTGCCTCAAAATTATAAATAATATTTATTCCAGATGCCAAAGCAAGGGAAGCAACTTCATGGCTTCTGTTTCTGTTATTTACTATAGAAAGATACAACCTATGCCTCTAGATGGTAGTTACCAAGTGCCTGGGCATATGATACTTCTGTGTGCTGCTGCAGAAAAGTGAAAAACAGCATTCATATAGAAACCACACAGCTGTGTTCTAGAAATCAACATGTGCACACTCCAGCGAAGGGTGCTGCCACCATGGGGATGCTGGGGAGGGTCTTCTCGCCTCCACCCTTTGGGAAAATGTGTTTCCTAGATGATAATATAAGATCAAGGAAAAAATGTATGTTAAATATTGAACTTTAAAGGCAACTCAGCAAGAACTATTCAAAATTCCAACTTTATTTTCCAACCTTTTGAATACTGGCTTGCTTTTATAAACTATATTCAAATGAAATTATCAAGATATGTTGCTTATGCTCATGATGAAGATGCTCAAGGCATATTTAACTACTTTCTCAGTTTCTTTGTAATGAGTTGTACTGTCAAACATATGACTAGTTATTATTTCCAGGTCTATTTTTAAATGTCCTTCAAAAATTAATACTAATTGACTGGAAAATCAAGTTACACATATTTGATAAGAGAAATGAGAGAGATTTTTGTTCTCATTCTCTATGTAAATTCTCAAAATTTAGAATACCCAAGGTTGAACTGACATTTAACACTGAAAATGACCAGTACTCAGAGAATATATTTAGTTTTTTAGTTTGAAACTAACTTATCAATATTGCACCTTCCTTAAATGTTTTAAATAATTAAATCACTTAAAAACAGAAAATAAAATCTACCTTTATAATCAGTTTAGTGAAGGAACTTTATAAGGAAACTATCACACCATGGGATTTGACCAATTACCCACAGTTGCCATGCTTTCTCAGTATGAAATCTGCTTGTGGTGTTTCACAAAATTCTGAAAACACTGCAGTAATGCCAGACTTTGAGATTCTCGATAGAAGCACTTAACCTTTTAAGAATCATTTCAAAATTGTGCCATGAAATAAGCTAAATGTGTAAATTAGGTTGATAAGAATCAAAGTTTTTCCAACTGATTCCATTCCAAATAAAAGGGAATGTTATATTAACCATCATAATTGTGTCCTATATTTAAATTTCTTGCTAAATTGGAAAAAGGAAAATTTTCTCATTAATATTAAATAATTTAAAATGATTTGATTACTAATATATCAAGTTTCATATTTTCCAAGCTCAGATCCATGTTTTCAGTAATTTGTCTCAAAGGCAGATGTCATTCATCCCTATGAATCTACATTTACAGGTCATGAGTTATGGCACATAACATCTTACTTTTAATATTTTCTATATTAATTAAAACCATCTAATGTTTCCTTGGGGGTGGGGACGGTTTTAGCACATTCATCTGTAATGATTAGAGAACAATTATTAACTATAAAAACTACATATCAAAAATTATGTCCTTCCTAGACTGCTTCTAATATAGCTACTTTTGATAATAAAGAATATATTTCATTAAATTTAGGTCTGTATAGTCAAAGCTATGGTTTTCCAATAGTCATGTACGAATGTGAGAGTTTGATCATAAAGAAGGCTGAGCACCCAAGAACTGACACTTTCAAATTGTGGTGCTAGAGAATAGAAAAGACTCTTGAGAGTTCCTAGGACTGCAAGGAGATCAAACCAGTCAACCCTAAGGAAATTAACCCTGAATATTCATTGGAAGGACTGATGCTAAAGCTGAAGCTCCATTGCTTTGGCCACCTGATGCAAAGACCTGACTTCTTGGGAAAATATCCTAATCCTGGGTAAGACTGAAGGCAGAAGAAGAAGGGGATGACAGAGGATGAGATGATTGGTTGACTTCACTGACTCGATGGACATGAGTTTGAGCAAGGTCTGGGAGTTGGTGATGGACAGGGAATCCTGGCATGCTGTAGTCCATGGGGTTGCAAAGAGTTGGATATGACTTAGCAGTTGAACAACAACAATACTGAGATATTCTATATTCTCATTCACAAATTCATATTACTTGACTATACCTCAAACTTTATAAGTGACCCTAAATATTAAAGTAGGTTCTCTTTGTTTGAAAAGTTTTGCTTAGGTTTTTGGTTCAAATTGATATAATTCTGAACTGAGACCTAAGTAAAGCTTAAGATTGCTTAGGCAGAGTGTATGTTACTCATGATTTCCTATATAAGAGGCAAAAAGGTAAATTTAATGCTATGGTACTTAAGCCAAAATTTTTCTTTCATCTGCTACTTTATAGGTATGAAAGTGTCAGTCACCCAGCCATGTCTGACTCTTTGGGACCTGATGGACTATAGCCCGCCAGGCTCCTCTGTCCATGGAGTTCTCCAAGCAAGGATAGTGGAGTGTGTTTTCACTACCTTCTCCAGGGGACTTTCCCAACCCAGGGAGCAAACCCAGATCTTCTGCCTTGCAGGTGGATTTTCTGCCATTTGAGTCACCAGGAAAGCCCCATTTGTAGGTATGAAATGTGAGAAATCTAATACTAATGTTCTTCTACCATATGATTTTCAGGGATAAATTTAAAATGAAAATAAGTATGATGACTTAAGGACATCATCACTCTTCTAGCAAGTATTTATGGGGCCATTTTTCAAATATAAATCATAACATTTGATACTAGATATAAGAGATAAATCTAGACCTCCAACACCAATAGGGACTTCTGGTTATATGGGAAGAAAGAACAAGAATTCAATCACTATGACTAAATCCATCCATGTGCCTCTTGACAGCCCTAGACTTCATTAATCATCTCTTTCGAACACAAACCAAGCCCTAATCTCATTTACTTCCTCATTTAAACTTCTCATCCCCTGAACTCATGGCCTCTGCAACACACCAAAGAATGTAAGTAGGTTCACATATTGTGTGTGTGTGTGTGTGTGTATGTAAATATGCATACACATACATATATTGAGCTCTTTCTGGGCTTCCCTAGTGGCAGTGGTAAAGAATTCACCTGCTAATGCAGGAGATATAGGTTCGATCCCTGGGTGGGGAAGATCCCCCGGAGGAGGAAATGGCAAACCACTCCAGTACTCTTGCCTGAAGAATCCCATGCAGAGAGAAGCCTGGCAGGCTCAGTCCATGACTGAGCACACACACATACATACTGAGCTCTTTTTAAAAAGGAAGTTCAAATTTTTACATGATAAATGTAGTCATGTATATGAATCTACTGTATCATCTATCATGTGAAAATCATAGATGAATTTTAACCAAATGTGGGAATTTTATGTCTGGGATGATAAGTCTTAAAATGTGGGTGATGTGTGTGTTCAGGAAACACTTTGGGGAGACTTTAAAACTAAAGAGATCAGCAGTTGTCTCCCAGGGCAATCAGCAAAGAGGTCTAAGGGAAAGGACTGTGTGCAGGCCTTCCTGCGAAGACACACCACAAGAGCCATGGACAGCAGGAAAACAGCAACGTGGCTGGAGCATCAAATAGGACAGGCTCACAAATGATGCGCTGTGATTTTTAATGTGCTGTATACCTCACCTGAAAAGATTTCTATAGCTTACTCCAGAGCAACAATGGCAAGATTTAATTACGCAGTAAGAGAACATTGCCCCTGCCTCTTTCTGTTTTGCAGGACATCTTATATCATGTGGAAGGTTTTCTCACCCTGGCCTCAAACACGCTATGCATTTCTGTGACTCTGATTTGGCCCCTAAGGTCACTGACTTCCTCAACACAGAGGTCCTAAATTCAGAAGTAAACAAAAGAACTATAAATCGAGTTTTTCATACAGTTTTTTTATGTCCACAGCACAAAGAAAAGTAATATTTTCTGGCATCACTATAGTTTTGACACTTTTATATCTGAAAAGTCTTAAAATCCCAAATCTGAAACTAATAATATTAAACATAGATGGCCATGAAGCTGGATTTAGGTAAGCAGCAGCGTAGGAAGTACCTACACACTTCATACTAGCAAATGAGTTGCATTTGTCTGGCAAATAAAGAAGGGAATCACCTCCTTGCCTAAAGCTGCTCATTCTTTGGAGTGTGATTATCACAGCAGAAGAAAGAACAGTTGCTGTGTTTGCTCATGTTATTAGCAAGAGTGATAGCTAACAGAAAACATTACCAAAACATTTGGTAAATTACATTTACATTGATAAATCTATAAAATCCCATCTGCAGCTTGTCAATAGTATATAAACCTAGATCAAGCTTTGATCAATAGTAGCAAGTGGTTATCTTGGAAAAAATCTACTTTGCCTTTTCAGTTTTGGATTCTGCAGTTAAGGTGATATACTGATTGAATTTTAGATCTCATGCACAAAGACTGAAGATTATTAGCATTCTTTGAATATAAATGAATACTCTGTTATGGGATTCAATTTCTCTCTGAATTTTAATTTTGAAGATGTACTTTTTTGTTTTGTTCACATTAATAATCAGAATTTTAATCATTTTTTGTTCCCATGAAAATACTACGGAGTTAGAAAAAGAAGAAAATATAGTCAGATATATAAAGTTTCAGGTCTGTGATGACATTAAGGTTATACTATACCAGAGACAGAACTCCAGTGTAAAGCAATCTCATTGTTATTTTAGTCCATAAAAAGAGTGACTATGATGAAAAGGTGTTCACTGAATATACAGCTTTTCCTTTCCTAGTGATGACTTCTCCTGATCAACTATATAACAAGTCACCTAAACATACTAAATTGCTTTTAGTTTGTACCCATAAGAGGCCACTAACTGAGTTTGCTCAGAGACATGAAAATAAATACCAGCTTGTCAGTTCTCCAGATCAAAAGAGGATATATATTATCAGAAAGAATTCACAGAGAAAATGGGAACAGGCTGCTCTCTGGGATAAATCTTTAAAGCAGATTCTATTTTCACCTTCCAGAAAGCAGACATTAAACTGTATCTCACCTTTTTCATCATCTCTCTCCCCCCATAAATGCATGAGTATAAAATATACTGTCCCAGTTGAGGCTGATTCAACAGGACAGTGTGTGATTTTTAAGACCGAAATACTATCATTAGTAGATAACTGAAGAAATAGTTCCATTCTTGTGACTCCATGCTCCTGGGTGTCCATTTACTTACTCTCATTCTAAGGGTATTTACTCACTAATATCAGATATTAACACTATGAAATTATTATTTCACTTTTTATCAAAAATTCTTTTATTGTAAAATAACTGTGCTGTATACAACTTTAATCTCTGTTTATTTTAAGTAGGGACAGGTATTAAAAAGAGATTTAACTAATGCTTCTTTAGAAGAATGGATGAATTTAAGGGATGTATAACCATACCACAAGATAAAAATTCTGAAACAAAGTTTTTTTGTAATATGCAACTTTATATAACATACTATGTAATATGTAATATAATA
Organism: Muntiacus reevesi; assembly: GCF_963930625.1. Taxonomy (NCBI): domain Eukaryota; kingdom Metazoa; phylum Chordata; class Mammalia; order Artiodactyla; family Cervidae; genus Muntiacus; species Muntiacus reevesi. The sequence continues at coordinate 40,227,632 of NC_089255.1, read as the reverse complement.
TGTACATATGTAACATTACAAAGATTTTTGTAATATGTAACTTATCATGCCAATTGTCTTTGAAAAATGTTTGGGGGGGTTATATCTAGATATTTGATTTATACAAAGTATTTTTTAAAAATCAGTTTCTTTAGTAAATACAAAGTAGAATTCAACCACTTGATGCCCCAAGTAGCTAAGAATATACATTCATTAAAGCATCCAACCTCAAATATAAAATTTAAAATAAAGCCAACCTTTATGGTACAGGGTTTACTTACATTATGACTATTTATCTGGATTTATAGAGATATATTAATTTTTTCCAATTTTTAAAAGTTTCATTTTATGATGTTTCTTTTCTTTAATCTAAAAACTATACATATTAAATGTGGGACTTATTTGTAAATAATCTGTTAATTCTTTTTATTTTCCCCCTGCTAAGAGATGATATTTCAATTTTGTGATAACTGACAGTGAGGATGTGGTGATACAAAAATAATATACTGACTTTCTAAGTGTCCCTTACCCCTAAAGTATTGCATTATCTTATTTTCTTAAGAGTTTGATGTGCTATGGCCATTTAGGTTGAGGAGATGGACAGGATTTGCCTTGGATTGGACAAGTCTTCACTTCTACACAGGTTATTCAGTCCTCAAATTCATGAAGTTTTGAACAGAAATTTTAAAGTGATTTCACCAGTGTAAAAATTAAAATATAGAAGTCTTCCTGGATTGAAAACCAACTGGGGGTTGGACCAATCTGAAGTCCTGATAGTCAGACATATAAATTACTGCCATTCTATATTATTAGGTAAATTTTACAATTCCCTTTTAAACTTCTGTCCCAATTTCTTGGACTTTTCCAGAGATTTTTTTCTTCAGTAGTCATCTGAGTACTTTGGCAATAGTGTGAGCTCCAAAAACATTTGATTCAAATTAAATATGTTGCTTTCCATTTGGAAAAATCTCCTTTTATCCCTGCTCCAGTCCCACCTTCATCCTCTTTGCCACACCATAATCTTGTTGAAATGCAGTCCACCAATTGTTATTTTGTTTTAATGCTATACCAAATATCATGCTGACACAAATTCAGACACTATGAAATATAAGATAAATCATATTAAAGGAATTTGGGGGAATTGGTATGTTTTAAAATAAGTGATTTAAAATAAAACCTTCTAGATTTCTTAAAAGCTATTCTGCAGTGGAAAACGTTGTTCTCTGTGTTTTCTCTGCTCATCTTCTTGAGACTGTAGAGAAACCTTGCCTGTCTTCTAACATGCCCTCTACAGAAACATCAAGTTGGAAATCACTGAGCCCTGCCATAGCATTTGCTTTTCCTGCAGTTCATTTTATGGGAGCACCTGTTCATGTAGATAAATGATGTCAAACGTGGATGCCGGCCTAAAAGATAGTGACTTCAATGAGGGAAGCCAAGCAGGAGCTGGACCTGCATGCAGTAGGCAAGTCCATCCAGCATCTGTAATCAGGCCCTGAGGGACCAGGTTTATGACAGCTGTTTAGACCTCCTACATGTCTGCTCATCTGCTTACTGTGGAAGAAATGTGCACTTATCAACCCAGTCCTGGAGTGAACATCTATCTATGGCCATTGGTTAAAATGGGTCCTCTAATCTACATTCATTGCTTGGCAATTAGAGTCCATTTGAATGAACATGGTCTTATGTAAATAATTTGAAGTGTGGCAATTATCACAAGTGTGCACATTCAACAGGCTTTGTCTACTTTAACTTGTTGCCAACTCTACTGTGAAGGGGATATTTCCGAGTAGAAAAACAGCACAGAGAACTGGTCAAAACTGCACAAATTATTTCATAACTGTAGTTAAGTAGGACTCTATTTACTGATGTGGTAAAGGCAAGGGCAAAAACTGATGCACTGTCATTGGCAAGGAAACAATAGAAAATAGTTATAAATATGTAAAATATTTTTGATATGGTACAAGAGTCTATAAAATAGTTGCCCCTTGAAAGTGAAACTACCTAACTGGGAGCAGAGGGAGGAGGGAGACTTCTTTACACTCCATTCTTTGGAACTTGTTGAATTTTATACTTTATGTTTTCACTATAAAGGCAAAAAGAAACAGTAAATTTGACTTGTGAATGCTATGGAACTATAGGAAATTTAGTTTCACTGGTTATCACCAGGGTCTTAGATAAGAACCTGGTATGCATTACCTCATTCAATCCTAAGAAATTTGGATTATTAACCCTCTATTTACATGGTGAGGGGGTTACCAAGCACAGGTTGCGCTCGACCATTGCTGTCCAATAATAAGATAGGAACCAGGGTTTTCCTATTAGCTTCCATTTCTTCTGCTGTCATAGATACTTCACTCTATTTGGGGATAACAAGACGCTTATTTTGAGCCAATGAAACCAGAGGTGAGGAACAATTGTCCACACAGTCTACATAAGAATCTGTGAACTCAATGGCTGATTCGTGTCAATGTATGACAAAACCCACTGAAATGTTGTGAAGTAATTGGCCTCCAACTAATAAAATAAAATTAAAAAAAAAAAAAAAAAAAGAATCTGTGAAGACCATGGTCACTAAAAGGGTAATTCAGCTAGACAACCATGTACAGTTAGTTTTCAACGGGAGACTTTTATCTCACAGAAGAAAAAACAACAGTTGATCTATTTTTTCCTGCTCTGTTGAGCCACAGTCCCACACAGAACGGTGAAGAAAGAGCTGCTAGAGATGATAGTTTCCCCACAACTCCCTGTAGCATTTATGCCTACACATTGCCCTGTCCCGCTGCCATCTCCTCCTCATGGTCCACTTCTAAACTCTTTAGGACTGGAGGCAATGTAGTTTAGGTGTAACTCTATTCATTGTTCAACATTATTCTTTTAGCATGAATTCTCTTCCTTGCTTCCATTAATCCTTCCTAATCAATTATAAAGTGTTTCTTTTCTTTTACAAATTACCTTACTAATGCCTGAGACAGCATATTTAATTCTGTCCAACTAAGACAATTATCAAGTATAAGAAAGTATAAAAGTGAACTGACAAAAGTTTTGTATTTCCAAATATTATCTTCTTAAATATAGATGAAAAAACCAGAGTTGTTACATAATTCAATCAAGGTGATAGTTCCTAGTTTGAAAAAGAGGCTCAAAACACAGTTTTAACTAACTCCAGCACTCATGCATAAAAACACTAGGTTTTACATTGTTTCATCCAATTCTCAAAACAAACCCAAGTAGTGAGTGTTCTGTTGACGCTCTAATGAATGAGCACAAATTACAACAGCTTAAGACACTACAGTTTAAAATAAGAAACATCCATTATCTTACCTTTCTGAAGTCAGAAGTACTAAAACACTTCTTTTGGAGGTTCTGAGGAGAATCTGCTTCCTTGCTGCCCATTGTTTTTGTCTTGTGGCTTCTTCCCCCAACCTGAAAGCCAGAAATGGAAACTCTTATCTCTCAGGAAGGACCTCACTTTGATACTAACCCTTCTGCCTCCTTCTTCTACATTCTAAGTATCCTTGTAATTACATTGAGTCCACCTGGGTGAGTCAAGCTAATCTCCTTACTTAATTACACCTGATCAGCAGCTTTACTCCCAATTGAAACCTTAATACACCCTGCCCATGAGACATAATATTTCATAGTTTGTGGGGATTAGAAAGTGGATATTTTTCAGGATCAGTTATTTTGCCCACCAAAAGTAGGGATGATTATCCTCATTCATGGGCTTCCCAGATGATGCTAGCGGTAAAGAGCCCGCCTGCCATTGCAGGAGAAATGAGACATGAAGTCAATCCCTTGGTTGGGAAGATCCCCCAGAGAAGGGAATCTCCCCTGGAGAACACTCCAGTGTTCTTGCCTGGAGAATCCTCTGGACAGAGGAGTGTGGCAGGCTATAGTCCATAGGGTCACAGAGTTGGACATGACTGAAGTGACTTAGCATGCATACACATCCTCATTAACACATAAGAAAAGTGAGATTTAAAGAAGCTGAATCATTTGCCTAACTTTACACAGCTGATAAGTTGAAATATTGGGATTGTTCCTATTCATTTTGCCCATTATTTTCTATATCCTTCAGAATTTTTGCAGGAAAGAAATGGCATATTCAAACTGTGTGATTTAAGGAGAGTTTAATTAAAGAGTTATTTTATTTATTTATTTTATAATTTTTTAAAGGATTATTTTACTTAACTTAGGATAATGTTTTCTAGGTTCACCCATGTTGTCACAAATGGCAGAATTTCATCCTTTTTTAAGGCTGAATTACATGTACATACATAAATAATTTTATAGATACACATCTCATATTTTCTTAATCCATTATCTGTGGATGGGCACTTAGGTTGCTTCCATAGCTAGACTATTGTAAATTGTCTGTGCAATGAAATGGGAGGGCAGATATCCCTTAAATATCCCGATTTCAATTATTTTGAATATATATCCAGAAGTGAAGTTGTTGGATCATATGAAATCTATGTTTTCAATATCTTGAGGAATCTTCATACTATTATTTTCTAATGCTAGTAAATACTACTAAAATACTAATATTTCCCATAGCAATTGCACCATTTTATATCTATGTTCCCACAACAATATGCTAAGGTTCGAACTTTTGTATAACCTTTGCTATCTTTATTTTTTTTTTTTAATAATTGTCACCCTAATGGGTGTGAGGAGATAGTACGTTGTAGTTTAGATTTAGATTTCCCTGATAATTAAGAATGTTGAGCATCTTTTCATATCCTGTTAACCATTTGTGTATCTACTTTGGAGAAATATCTGCTCAAGTCCTTTGCCCATTTTTAATTTGAATTCTTATTTTTTGCTACTGAATTATAGTAGTTCCTTATAAATCAGATATAGAGTTTGCTAAGATTTTCTCTAACTGCATAAGTTGCCTTTTAATTCAGTTGTTTCCTTTGCTGTGCAGAAGCTTTGGAGTTTGATATGGTCCTGCTTGTCTATTTTTTCTTTTATGGCCTGTGCTTTTGGTATCACATTGAAGAAATCATTGCCAAGACCTATGTCATAAAGATCTCCTCTATGTTTTATCCAAGGAGTTTTATAGTTTCAGATCTCACACTTAAGTCTTTAACCCACTTTTATTTTATTTTTGTGTATGGCATAAGGTAAGGTTATAATCTAATGTTTTCATATGTTGATGCCCAGTTTTCCCACTACCACTTATTGAAGAAACTGTCCTTTCTCCACTATGTCGATATAGACAGGCTGTCAGGAATTGAGACTTTCTGGCATGAAAAACAGCCAGCCAGTGTCAACTCTGCTGAAAGGGGGCTATGGACTAAGAACCCTGATTCCCTCTCCTTCTTCCCACTGAGCTCCTCCCAATGTTCCACAGTTAACAATCTGGCCACAAGACAGCAGCCATACAGGACCTTTAATGAGTCTAAACAGTCAGCCTCTATGGATAGTACAGAAGAGAAGATCAGAAAGAGTATGTGGAGGGGCAACAGAAGACACCTGGGCATTTCCCTCCATTGGTTTATTAATTTATTGATTTCCATGAATATTCATTGCTGCTTTCAAGATTCTACTAACAAACATAACTTCAACATTTAAATTTTATGAGCAACTAGTATGGAAGTAGTTAGAATCTGACCTTTTCCTCTATACCACCCCTTCTACAAAAATGTACTTATTTACCTGCTCTTGTTTAATTGCTGTTAAACTTCTGGATGCATGTACTCACTGGGAATGATTTTTTAAAAAAATTTATTTATTTTAGTTGGAGTCTAATTACTTTAAAATATTGAATATTGTAGTGGTTTTTGCCATACATTGACATGAAAAATTCCAACATATGGAGGCTAAACAACATGCTTCTGAATAACCAACAAATCACAGAAGAAATCAAAAAAGAAATCAAAATATGCATAGAAATGAATGAAAATGAAAACACAGCAACCCAAAACCTATGGGGCACTGTAAAAGCAGTGCTAAGGGGAAGGTTCATAGCAATACAGGCTTACCTCAAGAAACAAGAAAAAAGTCAAATAAATAACCTAATTCTATACCTAAAGCAACTAGAAAAGGAAGAAATGAAGAACCCCAGGGTTAGTAGAAGGAAAGAAATCTTAAAAATTAGGGCAGAAATAAATGCAAAAGAAACAAAAGAGACCATAGCAAAAATCAACAAAGCTAAAAGCTGGTTCTTTGAGAAGACAAATAAAATTGACAAACCATTAGCCAGACTCATCAAGAAACAAAGGGAGAAGAATCAAATCAACAAAATCAGAGATGAAAATGGAGAAATCACAACAGACAACCCAGAAATACAAAGGATCATAAGAGACTACTATCAGCAACTACATGCCAATAAAATGGACAACTTGGAAGAAATGGACAAATTCTTAGAAAAGTATAACTTTTCAAAACTGAACCAGGAAGAAATAGAAAATCTTAACAGATCCATCACAAGCACAGAAATCAAAAGTATAATCAGACATCTTCCAGCAAAGAAAAGCGCAGGACCAGATGGCTTCACAGCTGAATCCTACCAAAAATTTAGAGAAGAGCTAATGCCGATTTTACCCAAACTCTTCCAGAAAATTGCAGGAGAAGGTAAACTTCCACCATTCTATGAGGCCACCACCATTTTAGGCCACCAAAATCCAGACAAAGATGGAACAAAAAAAGAAAACTACAGGCTAATATCACTGATGAACATAGATGCAAAAATCCTTAACAAAATTCTAGCAAACAGAATCCAACAGCATATTAAAAAGATCATGCATCCTGACCAAATGGGCTTTATCCCAGCAATGCAAGGATTCTTTAATATCCGCAAATCACTGAGAATGATTTATGTTTGAGCTTTTACTGGCTGCATTTTGAACATATCTTTTAGGTGTAAGCAGTATAAAACTTCGTGGGGTTGGGTTTGACCATATAATAATGAGATAATAATTAAGGTGTTGCACATAAAAATAACCATAAAATCACATTTAATCTGCTTAAATTAATTCTGAAAATGGTATATGTACACTAATTAGCACAGCCTAGTAATCAGCCTTATAAAATATATTTACCATGATGACATCATCAAGATGGCAACATAGGTAGTTCTTGACTTCAGTTGTCCTCACAAGAATTAGCACCACTTCATAGATAAGAAACTATTGTGAAAAGTCCCAGAACCTGAGAGGAAGGCCGATGCACCTGTGAAATCATTGCTCCTCCTTTGCTGCACTGGCCCTTCCAATGGGGGAGCCATTCACCTTGACGGCATTGGCCCCTCCACAACGTGAGTACAGTGTTGTGACAAGAGGATCTCCTAGCGTCTCAATTCCTCCAGTGGGAAAAGAGAATCCAAGATGGACCTCCAGATTCCCCTCTATTATGGGACACAGCTTGGGAGGCACGCTCAGGTTTCACCTCACACCGAGGCACACTGGGTCAGGGGTCACTGGGAGAAGCTTCAGGACTGAACCATTGGGAATCACATAGAGATGGAGAAGGGGGTGGGGCTTACGGCACCAGGGCTCAGATTATGGAAGCCCAGGTGGCTGCCTGTAGCAAGGTGCAGTGTTCTAGCAGAGACCCCCGCCAGCTGCCCTGCACCATCTGAAAGCAAGCTGGTATCCCATTCTGTCCAGGGACCTTGGTTTTGGCAGTTTGGCCTGATATGGGTCCCCAACCAACAGGCCCTATTTGCCATAGAGTATGTTCTTTGGCCCTGCATAGGAAGGGAAGCTAGTTCAAAGCCCTGCCCAGTGACTGAGCATAATCTATATGTGTGTCCAGGCAGAGAAGAAAATTCCCAACCATACCCAACTGCTGAGTTTAGCCTCCAGTCTGACCTGACCAAGAGCTGGCCAGAGATCCCAGGTATCACCAAGGCCACCCTACAGTCTTCCTGGAGCAGCCAACTCCACCTGTGAGCGTAGCCAACGGCATTGCATAACCAGGGAGCTTGAACAGTGATCCTGGGAAGCCTCGGAGTCCTGCCTATGGTACTGCTCAGCTGTAGAGTCCAGTCAACAGCCCTTTCTGACTGCTAACGACAGCCAGTGTGACCTGATCCAGCACAACCTGTGGCCGCCACTTGACTAGAAAGCTTAGGCAGTAGTTCTGCCCAGCTGCAAAGCATGGTCTCCAGGTTCACTGATCTGTGAGATCCAGGTGGAGACCCTGCTCAGTGAGAGAGCATGACCAGCAACCTCAACCAAAAATGAGTACACTCACAAGACAACTTGATCACCCTAATTATTTTCGGACACGGCCTGTGGTTCCACCTGATCACAGAGCACACAGCCTAAGGCTCTATGTGACTGCCAAGCCCTGCCTGCAGCCCCACCTGAGCAAAGAATTGAATCAGGAGCCCGATCCAATCAGAGAGCAGCCCTGCCCAACCAGACTCTAAACAGTGGCGACAAAGCCTACAACCCCACTCAATGAGAGGTGACTTCAGAGTCCATCTAGTGGTCCCGTCTAACAAAGAGCCTACCAGCAGGCCCACATGGATCACCACAGAGTCCAGCCAATGGCAAGCCACCAACCCAGCACAGGCACTGCTCTAATACCAAAGCCAGGTAAAAGAAAAAACAAAGAAAAACTACAGGTCAATATCCCTGATGAATATGGATGTAAAATTCTCAAAATTTGCATAGCTAATGCAAAATGCTAGCATATTGAATTCAAGAGCACATTAAATGTTCAGACACTATTTAATAAAATACAGCATAGTGGTGTTCTTTTATCTTTACTTCAGTATTATTTTTATGTTATTTTTAAGTATCAAAATATCTTGATATAAATAAAATATTAAATATATTTAAATATAAAATATGAATAAAATAAATAATATACTTATATAGAAATTTATTTAAAGTATAAAAATATTAAAAAGACATTTTTATAAAGATAGTAGGTTGGAAAATTTTTCCTATTATAGACTTTTTTTTCTGAGACATCTGGAAGGCATCTGAGCTACTTGATGGCTTTTTGATCAACTAGTTCAAGTGTATCTCTTCATTATAGGTTTTCTTTAGTCTTTACTGTCAGTTGTTCCTTTAGCTGTATCCAAAAAAAATTCAGTTCTCATTCGTATCAGCAGCTTCACCTTCAACCTTGACTTGTGCATGCGCTCAGAGTTTTATACCTCCAAAATACGTACATATTTGCACTAGAAATTATTTTCTCTTATAACCTTTTCCTAATGTGTTATGCAATGTCAAAACATTACAAAACTTGAATTGTCAGTCTCAAATGCATTTCTGGACACATGAAAGAGAGCCTTTCAATAGCCAAAGCCCTGCCTTTCACATCTAACTCTGCCACTGCTAATACACAGAAGAGTGAGATAATGGAGTTAAGATGAACAAAGCCGAGAAAGGAAATAAAAGTGAACAGGTCATTTATTTTTGTGTCATGTCCATCACAGGGAAACCTCACAGAAGGGTTTATACGAAGTTTGGTCTGCAAGTAGGAAAGATGAGATATGCATCTTGGATAAATCTGGAAGCCAGAGATAATCTTAAAAAGAAATCACTAAAAATACAACTTACTCTCTACTTCATTAGGCATGATTCCAGGTCTGTGAAGAGAAAAATAGGTAACTTAAAATCCAGAAACACCTACTCTTTAGTATTATAACCTCAAATAGGATTCAAAGTCAGTGTAACAATCTATTCATTTCATAGCTAACACATAAGTGCTCTGACCGAAAAACAGCATACAATTTTTTCAGGAATAGTGTGAAAGAACCGCTACACTATAACCTCTTAATCAAAGCATATATCTTCTGAAAACATTGATCCTATTCAGTGACCCTTGTGTCAGTTTCAGTAGATCTATACCATCAAGGCTTAACCTAAAAGTTGCCCCATGAAGACAAAATCCTTTGCTTAGCTATAAATTTAGGTTTGTCTTTTCAAGTAATGGCCTCAGTGAAGATGAACTGTTTCGTTGGTTTCAAATAAACTCAGCTTGAATTTTTCCCTAAAATGGTACTTTTCTTTTTTTTTTTTTTAACGTGAGGTATCTCCTGTAACCAGAAGAATTTGAAAATCAAATGAGGATGGAGTCATACTCCACACTGTGTACCAACTTAACGTTCAAACCATGAAAACTTTAGAGATAAACAAATTAGGACAAAGAATAGAATCGTGAGTTAACTGAAAAATCTTTTTATGTGATTCCTTAGAAATTGCCATGCTTTATGAGCAATGGAGGGAAATTATAATATTATATCTAATTAGAGAATGTTATTTGTGAACCAATAATGAAGCACTAACTTCCTTTTCCAACACTGCTATGCAATTCAGAGAAATTTCTGCAATGTACATTGAAGAATATGTCTTATATTTACATAGCAAAAATATTTTTTAAAAGTAGGGAATATTATGAGAGAGAAATAATCCTAAAAGTTATACAATCAGAAGAAAGATACTAGTAGCTTAAAAATACAGTAGGTGAAACTTTTCTTCTGTGAACCTCTTAGGTCTCTCACCTCCACCAGTATCAAAAGCAGAGGTGGGTATAAGGGAAAAAGAGGGGAGCAGTGAAACTAAACTAAAAGAAGCAAATAGAGAAAAGGAAAGTAAAACATAGAGATGGAAAAGATGTCTGATACTGATCTTTGAACACTATGCAGACAGGGTCAAAGAGTTCTCAGCAGTTTATTTGAAAACTCAATTTCAAAATGACATGAGTATTCTAACTTGGATGACAGAATATATGGACACAAATAATTGGTGTGGAGTCAATCAGGCTAAAGAAAGCAAGTGTTGACAGTCAAACTAGACCAAGAAAAAGACAACATGTGCTACAAATTTCCTAAGGCTTACACCAGTTCTCTGATGGAGACAGATTTCAGACTGGCATCACAATCAAATTACATATTCTTTATTATTCACCGCTTATTCATGTTTAAACTGTTAGATGAACTATGAGTAATTTATTTTAAAGTTGGGTGAAATAATTTTTTGAGTAATCCTTTTGTTGTCATTTTCAAGTCCTAAATTCAAGATTCATAGATTCATTCCTTCCAGTATTTTAAAAAAAAAAAAGTTGAGCTGAAGTGATTCAAAGGACGTAGCAGTCAATAACCATTTCAGAGTGTTCAGAATGGACGGACCAAGTTATTAACACCTGGCTTAGAATGCTTACCTAGCAAGACCTTCAACTGTCTGTGAGAATCACAGATAAAGGCCACTTATTAGAGCTCAGGTCTGCCCTGAGTGTCTTTGCTCATAAAGCCTTTGAAAAACATTGCCAATATCCTTTCCTTATTAAAAGTGCAGTGCATGTTTGAACTTGACAGAAATTATTTTAAACCTATTTATTTTTATATGACCCTTTACTGCTAAGTCACTTCAGTCGTGTCCAACTCTGTGCGACCCCATAGACGGCAGCCCACCAGGCTCCCCTGTCCTTGGGATTCTCTAGGCAAGAACACTGGAGTGGGTTGACATTTCCTTTCCCAATTATGACCCTTTATATGTGACCTAATTTTTAATGAAAAATATATATAATTTAGACCATTAAAATAAGTTTTTTCCCAAGATCCTCTAGAACAGGAAGATTTTTAAGAAGTTTCCCAAAGGTTTTTAGGAACTGATATCATGTTTCACAGCCAATGACCTGTCCAAGTTCCATCCTTCCTACAATGAAATCCTATTTATTGATGCCCAGACCATGTATCTATGTGTTTCTCTGATGGCTCAGATGGTAATGAATCTGCCTATAGGTTCCCTATGTAGGAGACATGGGTTCAATCCCTGGTTTGGGAAGATCCCCTGGAAAAGAGAATGGCTACTCACTCCAGTATTCTTGCCTGGAGAATTTCATTCATTCTAGTATTCTTACCTGGAGTACAGTCCATGGAGCTGCAAAGAGCTGGACATGACTGAGAAACTAACATTTCAGACCAAATATCTAAATGACTGACTTTATAGTTTGTCCGACATTTCTGATAAATTTTGTTTACTTCTCATGTTACAAAACCTTTGATTACCTATCTTTTCTTTGCAATTTGTCTCTTGCTCATTTGCCTACTTAGTTTCTGATCCACTGGTTATTTAACTCATCTCTTCAATGTTTCTGACTGTTTGGCTACATTCTACCCTAATCTACTCAATAACACTTTAGCACACAGAGTACCAAGTTATATCCAAATCTGGTCTCCATTGTATCACCTTTCTCTCCTATAACATGACTCCTCTCTTAAGTTAGTAACCTTGCCCAATATCCAAATTTTTCAACTCTAATCTTCAAGTGTGTTCTCTGTTCAATATCTATGGCCAACATGTTTTTCAGTCAGTCAGTCAGTTCAGTCTCTCAGTTGTGGCTGACTCTTTGAGACCCCATGAATCGCAGCACACCGGGCCTTCCTGTTCATCACCAACTCCCGGAGCTTACCCAAACCCATGTCCATTGAGTCGGTGAGGGCATCCAACCATCTCATCCTCTGTGGTCTGCTTCTCTTCATGCCCTAAATCCTTCCCAGCACCAGGGTCTTTTCAAATGAGTCAGCTCTTCGCATGAGGTGCCAAAGTATTGGAGTTTCAGCTTCAGCATCAGTCCTTCCAATGAACACCCAGGACTGATCTCCTTTAGGATGGACTGGTTGGATCTGCTTGCAGTCCCAGGGACTCTCAAGAGTCTTCTCCAACACCACAGTTCAAAAGCATCAATTTTTCAGCACTCAGCTTTCTTCACAGTCCAACTCTCACATCCATACATGACCACTGGAGAAATCATAGCCTTGACTAGATGGACCTTTGTTGACAAAATAATGTCTCTGCTTTTTAATATGCTATCTAGGTTGGTCATAACTTTCCTTCCAAGGAGTAAGCATCTTTTAATTCCATGGCTGCAGTCACCATCTGCAGTGATTCTGGAGCCCAGAAAAATAAAGTCAGCCACTGTTTCCCCATCTATTTGCCATGAAGTGATGGGACCAGATGTCATGATCTTAGTTTTCTGAATGTTGAGATTTAAGCCAACTTTTTCACTCTCCTCTTTCACTTTCATCGAGGCTTTTTAGTTCTTTTTCACTTTCTGCCATAAGGTGGTGTCATCTGCATATCTGAGGTTATTGATATTTCTCCCAGCAATCTTGATTCCAACTTGTGCTTCTTCCAGCCCAGCGTTTCTCATGATGTACTCTGCATATAAGTTAAATAAGTGGGGTGACAACATACAGCCTTGACGTACTCCTTTTCCTATTTGGAACCAGTCTGTTGTTCCATGTCCAGTTCTAACTGTTGCTTCCTGACCTGCATACAGGTTTCTCAAGAGGCAGGTCAGGTGGTCTTGTATGCCCATCTCTTTCAGAATTTTCCACAGTTTATTGTGATCCACACAGTCAAAGGCTTTGGCATAGTCAATAAAGCAGAAATAGATGTTTTTCTGGAACTCTCTGGCTTTTTCAATGATCCAGCAGATGTTGACAATTCGATCTCTGATTCCTCTGCCTTTTTTAATACCAGCTTTTATTCAGTCAGAAAAAGATACAAATTCATTGTGTGATATCATCTGAATAGAAAAAGAATTGTGAAATGAAAAATATTTGAATTGTTTCTGATTTAAAAATGAAAATAATTTTAATTTTTAAATGAATCACCATTGAAAAAGATATGGACAAGCTAAATGTTCTTTTTACTGCAGTCAAATGGAAAAAAAAAAACACAGTAGAAAGCAGAAGATCTGGTTATTCTGTAGGAGAAAGCTTGGTTTCTTTATTTGTAATACAAAACTGATTCTATCAGCTTTATACAAGTCCAGAGGTCATAGGAGAATCAAATAAAATTAAAACTAGTGAAAAATCCTTGAATATAGTATAAGCTCAACAGTGTAGTGGAGTATGTAGAGCAGCATGAAATTCGAAGTTGATAACCCTCTCCTGTATAATAGAGTTAAAAATTGTTTTCTAGTTGTGGTGATGGATTTGTAAAAATATAAGCAGTACTTTTTTCCATGTCAATGAATCCTCAGAACACTCCCTTTAGTGGATGACATTTAGTGGGTAAGGGCAGGCAGGTGGTGCTCCTTACCACCTCAGTGATATCCATCTACCTTCCAGTGCTCACATGTAATTGCTCTGGGTTTTGTTGTTGTTTTTCTGGCCAGAAGAGCCCACTTTGTTATCTGCTCAGGAAGCCATAATTTTGCATCCTCTGGTTGGAAGAATTCTTAAATGTATGCAGTCATCCTTTAGTGTACAGGGAAATTGAATTGGTTCCAGGACTCCCTGCAGATACCAAACTCTGTGATGCTGAAGTTCATTATATAAAATGGCATGGTACTTACATAAAACCTAAGCACATCTTCCCAAACACGTTAAATCATCTTTAGTTTACTTATAAAACCTAAAACAATGTAAATGCCATGAAAATAGTTGTAAATACAAAGTCAATGCTATGTGACTATTTGTTGGGCTTCCCTGGTGGCTCAGATGGCAAAGAATCGGCCTGTAATGGAGAAGACTTGGGTTCGACCCCTGGGTTAGGATGAATCCCCTGGAAAAGGGATTGATTACCCACTCCAGTATTCTTGCCTGAAGAATCTCATGGACAGAGGAGCCTGGGGGGCTAGAGTTCATGGGATCGCAAAGAGTTGGACGTTACTGAACAACTAATACGAGGAAAATCCAAATTTTGCTTTTTGGAACATGCTGAGAATTTTTTAAAATGTTTTCAGCCCACAGTTGGGTGAATCCATGGGTGTAGAGAACCCATGAATATGGAGGGACAATTGTGTATTATACTGGCTCTCAGCATTCCCCAGTGAGATTAGTCTGGAGGTTCTCAAAGGGGTAAGTAGCATGATAAACTATTGGCTGCCTAACCTTACCTGACTTACTGTCAAAATATCTATAGATAGTATCCTGGGATCACCTATAAAGGTAAACATATAAATATTTGCTTTTATATAAGAAAGAATTCATTTTACTCAAATCTTTGGTTTAGGGTCAACTTTTAGGGAAACCCAAAACATTATTTAAAAATAGACTATTAAAAGCATTCCTATTCATAGCTTTTGATCATATGACTGTCTTTAAAATCACATCTACTTAAATCAATCATCTGTTGATGGCTCTTGAGTTGTTTCCATGTCTCAGCTATTTACTGTATACAGTGCTTCTAGGAACATTGAGATACATGTATCTTTTCCTATTAGATTTTCATCTTTGCCAAATACATACCCAGGAGGCTTTCTGGATAGATAATTGGCTTAAGAAGATGTTTCACACACAGAGAGTGACACAGAAACACACACACTGGACTATGACTCAGCCATAAAAAATAATAAAATATTGCCATTTGCAGCAAAATGGATAGACCTACGGAATATTATACCAAGTGAAGTAAGTCAGGCAGAGATTGACATTATTATGTGATATCCTTTATATGTGGAATCTAAAAAATAATGCAACAGAATCTATATACAAAACAGAAACAGATTCACTCTCTCTTTCATAAGAAAACACACTTATGATTACCAAAAGGGGAAGAGGAAGGGAAGGATAAATGAGGAATATGTGATTAAGGGATATAAAATGCTATATAGAAAATAGAGAAGAAAAAGTATTAACTGTATAGCACAAGGAACTATATTCAATATCTTGTAATAACCTCTAATGGAAAATGGGCTTCCCTGGTGGCTCAGATGGTAAAGAATCTGCCTGCAATAAAGGAGACCCAGGTGCAATCCTTGGACTGGAAAGATCCCCTGAAGAAGGGAATGGCACCCCACTCCAGTATTCTTGCCTGAAGGGTTCCATGGACAGAGAAACCTGGCAGGTTACAGGCCATGATGTTGCAGAGTCAGACACAATTGAGCAACTAATACACATATATGGAAAATAATCATTAAAACTGAATCATTTTAATGTACATCTAAAACTAGCACATGCTGTAAATAGTACACTTCAATAAAAAAGAAATAAAAACCAAAATAAATAAATTAATTTAAAAAACTACTGGTAAAACAAAACAGAAAACAAACAAAAGAGCACATCTAATTTTGCTATCTCTGAACATGAAGTTCAGCAATAAGCTCCTTACAACCTACCAAATGATATGCACCCTCCAGGAACGTTTCCTACATATGCCCTATGCTTCAGGCATAGTGAGCTATTTATATGTCATCTATGGGGAAATTTCATGCTTCCATGTCTGCATATGCTAGATTTGTAGAAACCGAATTATTCTCTCCCCCTACAGTACTAGAAAGGATTTACTGACTTTGGACATAAAGATTGACTATCTTCCCCACTATAAAGTTTGCCCAGTTTTCTCTGACAGATTTGATTTTCCCCCTTCATTTGAAAGAGATACCTAATCATCTGAGATACCTAATACAGTCTCTTGAAAATGTGAAGTCTCTTGAAAATCTTTTAAAGATCACATTTCTAGATAGTTCTCACACACATAAAGACTCATGCTTACATAATAAGCAAAGCTCTGTTAATGAAGGCCTCACATGGAGCTATCTTTAATCCCTAACTTCTGCATGCCAGCTCCACAAGGCTCACAATCAATGTATCAAAAACAATACTTTCAAATAGTCAAAACTTTGAATGATAAACCCAAGAATGCTAAGAGTCCAGTGCTATTAATTAAATTGTAATTACTGTATTTCTTTAATATACATCTTCCATTTAGATTATGCAGTACTCTGGGGATAATTTTTCCTATTCCAAGACCTTAGTAGAGTGCAGACACATAACATGAACTCAATAAATATTTGTTGAATACCAAAAAATGAAAACAATGATCATTTTGGCCATTGCATCGAGAACATGCATCTTAAGATGTAACACTGAAGATCCAAGCACTGACTAGACCAGATGCCAATGTGGAAGGAAGAGAGAATCACCTGGGTGAGTTAAAAGGAGGAAATGAAGGAGGAACTGCCAAGGTATTTTTTTCAGGGCATTTATTTCATTTTTTTCCTGTGTGTTCATGTTTACTATTTACTCTGTGCCACACATTATGAATTTGAAGCGCAACTAACAAGGCCAAAATGCATACTTGTAACTGTGTAAAGGAAGAGTTTTTTTTGAAGGAGTTGCTAATTTCTAAAGGCTAATTTCTGTGAGGTTTCCAGAAAATTTATTTCTAAACTTTGCTTTATGGTTACTCCAATAAGATGATCAAAGAAATAACCTGTGAGTTTTCCAGCCCTCTGAATGTAGAAATGCTGGAACTAATTCCCTTTAAAAGCCTAAAAGTTTATTCACTGTGTATCTTTAAATCAGAAGAAATTCCTGTCAGAGATTTTACATTATCATAGTTGATCCAGATGTAAAAAAAAAGTTGAAGGGGAAAGTTTGCAGATTCCTTTCTGGTATGCAACTCTTGGAAAGGAAGTTAAGATAGTATTAAACATCACTGGTATAGACTTCTCAGAAGTCTAGCTAGCTGATGGAGGTACACCTCACATTGCATTTGCATTATAAGTTTGATTGGCTTGTTACAGATCAGTGCCTTTGGGTTTTCATCTCAGCATCACACAGCCTCTCCCTTCTGATGGGATTGTGAAAATCGAGACAGGGGAGGTAAAGCTTATAAAAAATTGGTATTCTCCTTTTATGGATTTAAATTCTGAGAAGTGCTTCTTCAACAATTGTGTAGATTCTCTACCTCCTTCTTAACTTTTTCTAAAAGAGTTGTTACCCTCCCTTAAATTAGTAGGTTGCAGGAGCTAATCTAACTAGAGATTATTATTTGCATGAGAGCTATTGAGAAATTAAGTGTGGAACTGGTGGTGAGTGTTTCATAATGACAAGAGGAGGAGAAAGAGGGTTGTTCAGAAACTAATCAGCTGACTCAGTGGTTTTACCATTTGTAACAGATCTCAGTCATTGCCTCTTTGTTCCTGCGCGCCTACTTTAGTAAGGGCCCCATGCATAAAGAAATAAGTGTACAGCAGTTAGCTCTAGTCAGACTGAAGAGCCCAAGGTTTAATCTCAGTTGTGCACTGATGGAGTATAATTTGCAGATTCAGAGAGATGAATCTAAATTTAGAATCTGACACAATGGCAGTTGCTAGGAGCTCAAAAAGAAATCAAGGAACAGAGAGAGTAGTTTTTGAAGTGGTTGAACTCATTTACAGAAGCATAAAGACTGTACATTTGTGATATTACTTCTGTGCTGTTGTAGACTATTAGGATGAATGACTAAATGATAGAGGGGTAACTTGGCAAAAATGTCATGAAAGCTAGAAATCTAGGAGAGGCAGAGAGGTGACTTTCATTATAGTGAGCCAGGATTCAAGCATGAAAGTCACATTAACAATGCCTGGATCTCGTGTCTAATTTCCTGCCCATTGAACCAAAAATTGTCTCCAGGTTTCATATAGTGATAAATGCAAAGTATTTTATTTGATCTTGTCCTTTTCTAAAAAGCTGTATGCACAATTTCTCTAGACACTATCCATTTCCCTCTGATTTTGATCTTTCTCTATTGATGCCACACTCATTTCCTGTGACTTGCTTTGTTAGCATTAAGCAGTTTTGCACAAATATTCAAGAAGGTCTGGGGTAAATCTTGATCATGTAAAGTTATTTAATTACTTAGCTTTCTTCTGTCAGTTCTTTCTATAGTACTCCACATAATCCCTTCAGTTATTGAATTAGGCAATTCCAAACAGAATTCTTGGAATGATGACAAGTTTCAGTTGGAATCAGCAGCTGAGTTTTTACAGGGTGTTTCAGGCTATTGTTAGACAACATTTCTTTTATGATGCTCAAAACTCATTCATAAGACAGACAGTTATTATGTAACAATCCCAGTGATGAGGTGAGGCAGAATACATCATTTGTTTGAAATAGGAGGAGCATGGGCTTTGATGTTTACTAACAATAATCTTCTATTCCACAAGGGTCAACCCAATTCCAGTGTTTGCTCACATATTTCTAAGAATGGCTTTATTCAAAACAAGCAGGTAATTCAACAGAGACTAGACCTCTCTTCCTCACTTGCAATCTGTTTCAAGTTTCTTTTAAAACTAAAATTTTGTTTTCATACAATCAGGAAGGTTTCTAAGAAAAAATGTTTACTTTTTTCTAAGAACTATCAATCCAGTTTTCCATGTATTCTCAATCTCTCCATTTTATTTTCAATTTTTCTAGCTGAGGTATCAGGCTATCAAATAGGTCCATCAAAAACAAACTGTTCTGGTGGGTGGAAAGGAAGTTCACGAGGGAGGGGCTATATGTATACACGTATAGCTGACTCACTTTGTTGTATAGCAGAAACTAACATGACATCATAAAGCAATATCCTAAAAAAACAACAACAAAAAAACCTGTCAGGTCCTTTCTGATATATACTATGTGTACAGGCCTATGTTCTCTCAGTGATAGGGCAAAAGTGTCAAGGACAAGACCCAAAATTCATATCTATTTGAGGAACTTGGCCCTGAATAAAGGCAACTTTAATCTCAGGCATTTTAAATCATGTGGTCTAGAGATCTCTCTACTGAATTCAAAGTGAAGAAAACTTTAGAGTTAAATGTGAGGCCTTTGGACCACATAACTAAAATTTTCATAATGTTAATGATTGAAGAAGAATAATTTTGCCTAATGAAACTTAGGGTACGAATAGGAAAAAGGGACCAGGGGTGCCCAAGGACCAAGATGGACAAAAGTCAGAAGAAGGTGCCTGATTGAGGACAGGGTGGCATCACAAAAAAGTAGTGATGCCTTATAAAGAACTCCTGAGTCCCTGACATTTACATAAACAGCTAAAATTATTCCCCAGCTTCTTCTATCAGTCTGCTCCCCTTTCAGTCTTCCTCCATCTGCATCTTGAAGAATGGTGCTTCCTGCACCTCTTTACCAAGTTCCTGTCTCTGTTCACAAAGCCCGTTCCAGGTGAATGCATATATTTCCATGATTACAACTACTACTATCTATTGATTCTATCTTGAATTCAAAGGTCTGCTTGGAAGCCAGTCCCAGTATCCAATTGCATTCTCTAAGGCTTCATTGTGTCCACAAATGCCTCTAAACCTGAAATGTTTATCTTTCTTCCCTATCCAAATTGTTTCTCTCATGAAGTCAACATGTTTGATAACTTCTCCCTTACCTCTGGGAAGCCCTCATGCAGTATCCGCCTGCCAAAGCAGGAGACAAAGGAGATATGGATTCGATCCCTGGGTTGAGAAGATCCCTTGGAGTAGGAAATAGCAATGCACATGGAACCTCTTAGAGTTCCTGAATGCTCTTTTCTCCCCATGAGAAGGAAAAAAATCTTGCATGAGAGTATTACAATGATTTTGCTGAAACTATTTTTTCTTGCCCCTGATATGGCTATACACACTGATTAACATTAATATGGACTTCCCTGGTGGCTCAGATAGTAAAGAGTTCACCTGCAATGCAGGGAAGCCAGGTTCAATCCCTGGATTGGGAAAATACCCTGCAAAGGAAATGGCAACCCACTCCAGTATTCTTACCTGGAGAATTCCATGGACAGTGGAGCCTGGCAGGCTACATTCCATGGGGTTTCAAAGAGTTGGACATAACTGAGCAAGTTTCACTTAACATTAATATGCTTATACACTCCTCTAGCAAATACATGTCCTTCCCTCCCTTGAGAACACCCTTCACCACCGCCATTCCCTTCTGCTTATCCTACTGTTTCACTTAAGCAAGTGACTCTGATACTTACTTGCAAGAACTCGACTCTGGAGTCACCTCCCCAGGAAGCCACCTTCTCACATTATGTATGCTCTGCATCCATATATCATAGTTCATGTCATCCTGCCTTTTAGGAACTATTCACTTGCATTTCTCTCCAATAAATTATGACCCCTTTGAGTTTAGTGATTTTGTCTTATTCATATAATCCAATGCCGGGAAAATGACCAGAACTTTAATAAAAATTCATTGTGTGAATAATAAAGAGGATGGAAAAATGAATAGCAATAATTCAGATGTTAGGCCAAAAAGTAATTCATGAATATCAGGGGTTCTATGATTTATTTTTTGTGACCATGTATAATTTCAAATGATGACTTCAACAACTTAATTCTTGCATCTAAGATTCTCCAAACAAAAACAAGTATTTATCACCTGAATCAATTAGTGAAAATGTTTAAATACCTCTGTTAAAAACAGATAAAATACTTAGTTCACATAATATATAATTGGGGAATTTGAGGACGAAAAGATAATAATAAAATGTGTGCATGAATGTGTGCTCAGTCATGTCCAACTCTTTGCAACCCTATGGACAGTAGCCCAAAAAAGTTCCTTTGTCCTTGGAATTCTCCAGGCAAGAATACTGGAGTGGGTTGTCATGCCTTCCTCCAGGAAATCTTCTCGACCCAAGGACTGAACCTGAGTTTCTTGTTTCTCCTGCACTGGCAGGCAGATTCTTTACCACTGTGTCACCTGGGAGGCCCATTAATAAAATAGTATAATATTAGCAACATATCCAGAATATTTTACAACATACACAGCTCTCCAATGCAATTTTTTTCATGTGTTTACAATAGACCTGTGCCATGTGACATATGCATTATCTGTATTTACCAGTTCAGAGATTTGGTGATGAAGTTTCTGAGACTGAAGTTCTGCTGGAAATTCAGCAGTCAGGAAGTTCAGTGGCAGAACCTAAATTGAACTCAGGTGGTCCAAATTTAAATGGTGTAATTCATCTAATGTTAAACTGCTATTTGAGTAGGCTTTATAATCTCATCTAGAAATATTTATTTGGAAAAAAGAGCTTCGAACATCTAGTTTGATTTAGGAGCAATATAGTCTATAAAAGGAAGTAATTTTTGTTTTCAAATTTGCCACAAGCTCCAAAGTTAAGACTTCTGAAACACTTTGCATTTTTAATGTATTTGTCTCGATATGAAAGCTTAAAATCTGAGCTTTTTTCTGAGCTGGAAGCAAAAGTTTTGGTCTCAGGAATATTCATGTAATCCCAAGGCATTTTTATCATACCTCAGCCTAGAAAATGCAAATATCATTACCTTCATCCTCTCAGAAGAAACTGAATTTTAGACAATTCATTTCTAAATCAGAGTTAAGAGTTACTCTTATGTATGTATGATGTTGCTTTGTTCTGTAACCGTGAAAAATTATGGAACTCTGATTTGTGATTAACTTTTAACTTCAGGTTCTAGAGAAGAGAGACTACAGAGAAGAACACCCACAGCTATTTGTCAAGCTTATAGAAAAAAATATCTGAAAAATAGGACGTATGTAGATATTTAGAAGAAACATAAATGGAAAAAATACCCAAGGAGGCAGAGTAATTAAATGTTTTCAATAATGCAACTCCCATTCATTGTAGAATTGTACAAGTTGAATAAACATTTAAGAAAATTCTCTAACAAAATAAATACATCTGATTTCCATCAACCTGAGGAAGGTGTCAGGGTAACAATAAAAACAAAAGTCTGGCTAAAAATCCACTCTAGCAAAAATTGCTGCAGTTGTCACCTTAAGGATGGTGGGTATGCAGACACAGCCTTCTAGACTTCCAGACAGGAGAGTGGGTCCAGGTGTCCCCTGCTCTGAGTCTGGAGCTGCTTCCCCTCAACATCACCTTGGAGCAGTGACACTGAATCATCCATTACTATCAATGAGTTCTTCTAAAGATCCTCTAGGCAATTATCTGTTCCTGAGCACAGATAAACAGATTACCACCAAATAACGACTATTTAAACAATAATGGCAACATTCTTGGCTTTGAGGAGCTGATAATTTAGCCTTTTACCACTAACTTTAGTTCAGCAGCTGGGAAGTCTGTATCAGAACCTAACTTGAACCCAGATTTTCAAATCTAAATAATGTAACTCATTTAATGTTAAACTGATAACAGATTTCATAAACCCATTTAAAATTATTTACTTGAAGCAAAGGTCTCCAACTATCTAACATAATTTAGAAGTTATATAGCCTACAGTAAAGCTATATAGACACACACACACACACACAAATCAATCAATGTGCTAAGTGCTCAAATGTTTGCCCAAGGTGATATGGAAGCCCAGGGAGAGTGACCCAAACATTGCCTGGGGGGAACAGAGATTCTAGGTAAAAGTTATGCTTAAATTAGAAAGGATGAGGAGAAGTTAGCCAGATGTTAAAGACAAGGGAATTCATTTCTAGCATAAACAGTAATATGCAGTAAAATATGGATCTGAGACCAAGTCGGGAGAGTGGCAGAAAATGAAGTGATTCAGTGTGAATACAGTTCAGGGTGCATGGAAATGGATGAGGGAGATAATTCTGGAAAGACTGGGAGGTGGCTGAAAATATAGGGAGCTGTATATAATGCTAAAAAAGCTACCATTTATCTTAAATATAGTTAACCATTACTACATTAAAAGCAAGAGGATGAGTAACATGGTCAGATTCATTATGTATTTTATATTGTTGAGACACTATAGAAAATGAACTTCAGAGAGAAAAGCTGGCTATCACAATTGTCTTACTGACAAAATTAAGTGTCTAACACCAAGACCATGGGTATGAAAAAGATTAACTTAATAAATATTTAGGAAGTATACAAGGAATAGAAGTAGAGATACAGTGATAACAAGTGATATAAATGATGTCTAATCAGTGCTAAAGAGGTCTAGAATGACATATGATTTACAAGTTGAGCAAGAAATGATTGGCGATCAAAATAATCAATATAGGGAATAAAAGATGAAGACTGTGTTTCAAAAAGGAAGATAGGGATTTTGACCTTACACACATTCTGCTTAGGATGACTATGGCACATCTAAGTGGAAATGCCCAGGGGCATTAACAAATAAGGCTCTGTAACTCAAGAGTGAAGTCTCTATTAAAGATATCTTTTTTGGTTCAAACATAAAACTGAGATATGAAATCACAAGTGTGGATAATCTTGTTTAAAGAAAACCTATAAAGTGAAAACAGATGAAGATTTTAATTTTCAGCTCATCAATTCTTTCTTTCAAGGATCATGCTTTTGATATTGTGTTTAAAAAGTTATAATCAAACCAAGTCATCTAGAATTTTTTTTCCTGTTACCATCTAAAAGTTTTATAGTTTTAAGGTTTACATTTAGGTCTATGAGCTAAGTTAATTGAGTTAATTTTTGTAAGGGTATAAGACCCGTGTGCAGATTCATGTTTTGCATGTAGATGTGTAGTTGTTTCAGCACCATCTGTTGAAAAGACTATTTTTGCTCTATTGTCAAAATTTTGTTCACATTTTCTGCTTGGTTAAAGACACTGTCAAGAGACTGAAAAAGATAAACCACAAACTGTGAAAAACATTTGCAAAAGATATAGCTGATAAAGGACTGTTACACAAAAATTACAAAGAACTCTTAGAACTCAAAAACAGGAAAACAAACAATGCAATTAAAAACATGGGTCAATGACCTTAATAGACATGTCTTCAAGATACATAGATAGCAAATAAGCATATGAAAAAATTCTCCACATCGTATGTCACCAGGAATATGACTTAAAACAACCATGAGAAACCACCACTAAACATCTATTAAAATGGCCAAATTCCAAAACACAAACATTGGCAAGGATGTGAAGCAACAGGAACTCTCATTCATTCCTCCTATGAATGCAAAATTGTCTAGCTACTTTGAAAGACAGTTTGGGGATTTCTTGTAAAATCAAATGTATCTTACCATATACTCCAGCAACAGTGCTCCTTGGAATTTACACAAAAAAGTAAGAAACTATGGCCACGCAAAAACCTGCACATAGATATTTACAGCAATTTGATTAATAACTGCCAAAACATGGAAGCAGCTAAGATGTCCTTTGGTACATGAACAAATTGTGGTCAGTTCAGTTCAGTTGCTCAGTAAATCCAACCCTTTGTGACCCCATGGACTGCAACCCCATGAACTGCAACCTCACGTCAGGCCTCCCTGCCCATCACCAACTTCCAGAGTTTTCTCAAACTCATGTCCATTGAGTTGGTAATGCCATCCAACCATCTCATCCTCTATCGTCCCCTTCTCCTCCTGCCTTCAAATTTTCCCAGCAACAGGGTCTTTTCAAATGAATCAGTTCTTCATATCAGGTGGCCAAAGTTTTGGGGTTTCAGCTTCAACATCAGTCCTTCCAATGAATATTCAGGACTGATTTCTTTAGGATGGACTGGTTGGATCTCCTCGCTGTCCAAGGGACTCTCAAGAGTCTTCTCCAACATCTCAGTTCAAAAGTATTAATTCTTTGGTGCTCAACTTTCTTTATAGTTCAACTCTCACATCCATACATGACCACTGAAAAAAACCACAGCTTTAACTAGACAGACCTTTGTTGGCAAAGTAATGTCTCTGCTTTTGAATAAGCTGTCTAGGTTAGTGATAACTTTTCTTCCAAGGAGCAAGCATCTTTTAATTTCATGGCTGTAGTTACCATCTTCAGTGATTTTGGAGTCCCCCAAAATAAAGTCTGTCACTGTTTCCACAGTTTCCCCATCTACTTGTCATGAAGTAATAGGACCAGATGCCATGATCTTAGTTTTCTGAATGTTGAGCTTTAAGCCAACTTTTTCACTGTCCTCTTTCACTTTCTTCAAGAGACTCTTTAATTCTTCTTCACTTTCTGCCATAAGGGTGGTGTCATCTGAATATCTGAGGTTATTGATATTTCTCCCAACAATCTTGATTCCAGCTTGTGCTTTAAGCCCAGCATTTCTCATGATGTCCTCTGCACATAATTAAATAAGCAGGGGACAATATACAGCATTTATGTACTCCTTTCCCGATTTGGAACCAGTCTGTTGTTCCATGTCTGCTTCTAACTGTTGCATCCTGGCCTGCATACAGATTTCTCAGGAGGCAGGTGAGGTGGCCTGGTATTCCCATTTCTTGAAGAATTGTCAACAGTTTGTTGTGATCCGCCCAGTCAAAGGCTTTGGCATAGTCAATAAATCAGAAGTAGATGTTTTTCTGGAACTCTGTTGCTTTTTTGATGTTCCAATGGATGTTGGCAATTTGGTCTCTGGCTCCTCTGCCTTTTCTAAGTCCATCTTGAACATTTATCTGGAAGTTCATGGTTCACACACTGTTGGAGCCTGGCTTGGAGAATTTTGAGCATTACTTTGCTAAAGTGTGAGATAAGTGCAGTTGTCCGGTAGTTTGAGCATTCTTTGGCATTTCCTTTCTTTGGCATTGGAATGAAAACTGACCTTTTCGAGTCCTGTGACCACTGCTGAGTTTTCCAAATTTTGCTGTCATGTTGAGTGCAGCACTTTCACAGCATCATCTTTTAGGATTTGAAATAGCTCAACTAGAATTCCATCACCTTCTCTAGCTTTGTTCATAGTGATGCTTCCTAAGGTACACTTGACTTAGCATTCCAGGATGTCTGGCTCTAGGTGAGTGGTCACACCATCATGATTACCTGGGTTGTGAAGATCTTTTTTGTATGGTGACCTGCTGTAGGGTTTGGGGGCACTGAGTATAACAGTGCATGCATGGGACCTTTTGAAGGAGGTTGTCATTATCATCATTACTTGCACCATAGTTTGGTCTCAGGTCATATAACAGGGAGGTAACACAACCCTACCCTTCAAAAGAAAATTGGATTAAAGATTTACTGAGCATGGCCCCACCCATCGGAACAAGACCCAATTCCCCCTCAGTCAGTTTCTCCTGTCAGGAAACTTCCATAAGCCTCTTGTCCTTCATCAGAGGGCAGACAAAATGAAAACCACAATCAAGGAAACTAAACAATCTGATCACATGGACCACAGCCTTGTCTAACTCAATGAGACTATGAGTCATGCCATGTAGGACCACCCAAGATGGACGGATTTTGGTGGAGACTTCTGACAAAACATGGTCCACTGGAGAAAGAATAGCAAACAACCTCAGTATTCTTGCCTTGAGAACCCCATGAACAGTATGAAAAGGCAAAAAGATAGGACACTGAAAGATGAACTCCCCAGGTCAGTATGTGCCCAATATGCTACTGGAGATCAGTGGAGAAATAACTCCAGAAAGAATGAAGAGATGAAGCTAAAGCAAAAGCAACACCCAGTTGTGGATGTGACTGGTGACGTAAGTAAAGTCTGATGTTGTGAAGAGCAATATTGCATAGAAATCTGGAATGTTAGGTCCATGAATCAAGGCAAACTGAAAGTGGTCAAACAGGAGATGGCAAGAGTGAACATCGATGTATTAGGAATCAGTGAACTGAAATGGACTGGAATGGGTGAATTTAACTCAGATGACCATTATATCTACTACTGTGGGCAAGAATCTCTTAGGAGAAATAGAGTAGCCATCATGGTCAACAAGAGTCCAAAATGCAGTTCAGTTCAGTTCAGTTCAGTCACTCAGTTGTGTCCGACTCTTTGTGACCCCATGAATCGCAGCACGCCAGGCCTCCCTGTCCATCACCAACTCCGGGAGTTTAACCAAACTCATGTCCATCGAGTCGGTGATGCCATCTAGCCATCTCATCCTCTGTCATCCCCTTCTCCTCCTGCCCCCAATCCCTCCCAGCACCAGGGTCTTTTCCAATGAGTCATGAAGTACTTGGATGCAATCTCAAAAATGGCAGAATGATCTCTATTCATTTCCAAGGCAAACCATTCAATATCACAGTATCCAAGTCTATGCCCCAACCAAAAATGCTGAAGAAGCTGACGCTGATAGGTTCTATGAAGACCTACAAGAACTTCTAGAACTAATACGCAAAAAAGATGTCCTTTTTATTATAGGGGATTGGAATGCAAATGTAGGAAGTCAAGAAATACCTGGAGTAATGGGAAAATTTCGCCTTAGAGTACAGAATGAAGCAGGGCAAAGGCTAATAGAGTTTTTGCCAAGAGGACACACTGGTCATAGCAAACACCCTCTTCCAACAACACAAAGAGAAGACTGTACACATGGACATCACCAGATGGTCACTACCAAAATCAGATTGATTATGTTCTTTGCAGTCAAAGGTGGAGAAGCTGTATACAGTCAGCAAAAACAAGACAGGGAACTGACTGTGGCTCAGATCATGAACTCCTTATTGCCAAATTCAGACTTAGATTGAAGAAAGTAAAGAAAATCACTAGATCATTCAGGTATGACCTAAATCAAATCCTTTACAATTATACAGTGGAAATGACAAATAGATTCAAGGAATTTGATCTGATAGATCAAGTGCCTGAAGAGCTATGGACAGAGGTTTGTGACATTGTACAGGAGGCAGTGATCAAGACCATCCCCAAGAAAAATAAGTGCAAAAATGCAAAATGGTTGTCTGAGGAGGCCTTACAAATAACTGAGAAAAGAAAAGAAGCGAAAAACAAAGTAGAAAAGGAAAGATATTCCCATTTGAATGGAAAGTTCCAGAGAATAGCAAGGAGAGATAAGAAAGCCTTCCACAGCGATCAATGCAAAGAAATAGAAGAAAACAATAGAATGGGAAAGAGTAGAGATCTCTTCAAGAAAATGAGAGATACCAAGGAAACTTTTCATGCATATGGGCACAATAAAGGACAGAAATTGTACGGACCTAATAGAAGCAGAAAATATTAAGAAGAGGTGGCAAGAATACACAGAAGAACTATAAGTTGTGGTATATCAAGATAATAGAATATTCTTCAACACAAAATGGACTAAAAATAACTGAGTGTTCAAGCCAGAAAGAGACATGTAGGAAAGTTAAATCTGTATTATTAAGTGAAAGAAGCCAATCTAAAAAGGCTACATACTTTCAGATTCTAATTATATCACTCTCTGAAAAAAGTCAACACTATGGAGACATTAAAAAGATCAGGCTGCTAGGGACTAGAGAACAAAGGGATAAATAGAGCACAGTGGGCTTTTTTTTTTTTTTTTCAGTGGGTTTTGTCATACATTGATGTGAATCAGCCATAGAGTTACACGAATTCCCCATCCCGGTCTCCCATCCCACCTCCCTCTCCACCCGATTCCTCTGGATCTTCCCAGCCCAACAGGCCCGAGCACTTGACTCATGTATCCCACCTGGGCTGGTGGTCTGTTTCACCACTGATAATATACATGCTGTTCTTTCGAAACATCCCACCCTCCCCTTCTCCCACAGAGTTCAAAAGTCTGTTCTGTACTTTCGTGTCTCTTTTTCTGTTTTGCATATAGGGCCATCATTACCATCTTTCTAAATTCCGTATATATGTGTTAGTATACTGTAATGTTCTTTATCTTTCTGGCTCACCTCACTCTGTATAATGGGCTCCAGTTTCATCCATCTCATTAGAACTGATTCAAATGAATTCTTTTTAACGGCTGAGTAATATTCCATGGTGTATATGTACCACAGCTTCCTTATCCATTCATCTGCTGATGGGCATCTAGGTTGCTTCTATGTCCTGGCTATTATAAACAGTGCTGTGATGAACATTGGGGTGCACGTGTCTCTTTCAGATCTGGATTCCTCAGTGTGTATGCCCAGAAGTGGTATTGCTGGGTCATATGGTAGTTTTATTTCCAGTTTTTTAAGAAATCTCCACACTGTTTTCCATAATGGCTGTACTAGTTTGCATTCCCACCAACAGTGTAAGAGGGTTCCCTTTTCTCCACACCCTCTCCAGCATTTATTGCTTGTAGACTTTTGGATAGCAGCCATCCTGACTGGCGTGTAATGGTACCTCATTGTGGTTTTGATTTGCATTTCTCTGATAATGAGTGATGTGGAGCATCTTTTCATGTGTTTGTTAGCCATCTGTATGTCTTCTTTGGAGAAATGTCTGTTTAGTTCTTTGGCCCATTTTTTGATTGGGTGGTTTATTTTTCTGGAATTGAGCTTCAGGAGTTGCTTGTATATTTTTGAGATTAATCCTTTGTCTGTTTCTTCATTTGTTATTATTTTCTCCCAATCTGAGGGCTGTCTTTTCACCTTACTTATAGTTTCCTTTGTTGTGCAAAAGCTTTTGATTTTCATTAGGTCCCATTTGTTTATTTTTGCTTTTATTTCCAATATTCTGGGAGGTGGGTCATAGAAGATCTTGCTGTGATTTATGTCAGAGAGTGTTTTGCCTATGTTCTCCTCTAGGAGTTTTATAGTTTCTGGTCTTACATTTAGATCTTTAATCCATTTTGAGTTTATTTTTGTGTATGGTGTTAGAAAGTGTTCTAGTTTCATTCTTTTACAAGTGGTTGACCAGTTTTCCCAGCACCACTTGTTAAAGAGATTGTCTTTTTTCCATTGTATATCCTTGCCTCCTTTGTCAAAGATAAGGTGTCCATAGGTTCGTGGATTTATCTCTGGGCTTTCTATTCTGTTCCATTGATCTATATTTCTGTCTTTGTGCCAGTACCATACTGTCTTGATGACTGTGGCTTTGTAGTAGAGTCTGAAGTCAGGCAGGTTGATTCCTCCAGTTCCATTCTTCTTTCTCAAGATTACTTTGGCTATCCGAGGTTTTTTGTATTTCCATACAAATTGTGAAATTATTTGTTCTAGTTCTGTGAAAAATACCGTTGGTAGCTTGATAGGGATTGCATTGAATCTATAGATTGCTTTGGGTAGAATAGCCATTTTGACAATATTGATTCTTCCAATCCATGAACACGGTATGTTTCTCCAACTGTTTGTGTCCTCTTTGATTTCTTTCATCAATGTTTTATAGTTTTCTGTGTATAGGTCTTTTGTTTCTTTAGGTAGATATACTCCTAAGTATTTTATTCTTTTTGTTGCAATGGTGAATGGTATTGTTTCCTTAATTTCTCACAGTGGGCTTTTAGAGCAGTGAAATTAATTTATATGATACTATGTTGGAGAAGATTCTTGAGAGTCCCCTGGGCTGCAAGTAGATCCAACCAGTCCATCCTAAAGGAGATCAGTCCTGGGTGTTCATTGGAAGGACTGATGCGGATGTTGAAACTCCAATACTCTGGCCACCTCATGCAAAGAGTTGACTCATTGGAAAAGACTTTGATGCTGGGAGGGATTGGGGGCAGGAGGAGAAGGGGATGGCAGAGGATGAGATGGCTGGATGGCATCACCGACTCGATGGATATGAGTTTGAGTAAACTCCAGGAGTTGGTGATGGACAAGGGAGGCCTGGAGTGCTGCGATTCATGGGGTCGCAAAGAGTCGGACATGACTGAGCGACTGAACTGACTGACTGAACTGATGTTGGTAGGTACATATCACCGTACATGTTTCCAAGCCCACAGAATGCACAACACTGAATTTAACCACAATATACATGGATATCTGGTGATAAAAAGGTGTCAATGTAGATTTAATTGTAACAAATGCATTAATTTGGTGGGCGATGTTGATAATGGGAGAGGCTATGCATATATGGGTAGGAGTGTATGGGAAATCTTTGTACTTTCTGATCAATTTTGTTGTGAAACTAAATCTGCTCTGAACATCAAAATCTAGTAAAATTGTGTAATTTGGAAATGTTGATTATACGTGTCCTATTCATATAATTAGTTCAACTTGTAAACACTGTTCAAACTTTTTATATCCTTAATTATAACTGTTTTTTTAAGTTACTTAGATATATTAAAAATTTTTATTACAATTGTGAATTTTTATTTGTTCTTGATTTTCTATCTCTTTTTTTCTTTATATGAGTCTGTATTATTTGGTACATATTGACTTGATATGTACTTGATATGACAAATTTTAATTCCCATATCATCTTTAATAATTATGAAGTAGCTCTCTTTGCCCGTGAATACTTCTTTCTTTAAATTATGATTTTTCTTCTAATGTGATATATTTTTTTAGCTTTTTAAAGTTAACATTTGAATAGTAAAGCTTTTCTATCTTTTTTCTTTTAACTTTTTAGGTATTTATATTTAAACTTTGGTTCTTGTAAGCAGCATATAGCTGAAATCAATTTTATCTGCTTCCTGTTTAATAATCTTGCCTTTCTTTAATTTAGAGTTCCATTTCATATAGTTACTGATAAATACTATCTTAAGTTTGGTGTTTATTTGTCCCACTTCTGTTATCCTTTTACTTTCTTTCCTTCAGTTGACTCAATCTAATTGGAATTGTCAACTGCAAACTGGCACTTGCTATTTACCTCTATAAAGATTACATTACATACTGTTGCAGCTGCTAACTTTCAACACCCCCTTGATAGGCTCTCAAGGTGGAGAGCAGAAATGAGGCACTATGTTCTCTGGAAAAGCTGTCAGAACATGTCTTTAGATAGTTTGATACCTTCAGGAGCTGGTTTTATGAGCCCAATTCTTGTATCTCCTCATATGTAGAAGAGCACTAAAATCCTTCATGGTGATGACTGATCCTTGTGACTAGTAGTAACCTTCATAAGACTAGCAGAAACCTCTCTACCTCTTTGGAGCAGTTTCTCAGAGCTAGCTGAAATGCTGTCTCCTGGACTATAGTCCTCATTTTGAATCCAATAAAATGGCTCACAACTTTCACACTGTGCATTTTTTAGGTCAATAGAATCAGTCCAATTTCAATAAATGAAGAATTATTCCAATTTTCTCATCAGATTGTGATTCTTTATCACTGTTCCAGGAGACGCTAACAGTCCCATACCCCAGACAAAGCAAAATCTTTTCAACATTATAAGTCTTATTTCTTTCCTAATTTTTGTGTAATGTTGTATTTTTATGTTATGTATGTGTGTATATATATATACACACATATATACATACACACACACACACATTTTAACTCCTACCAGTCTTTAAAAAATATAATCAATTTGAATTTATATTTTCTAACAGACATGCCTTTCTAATTCTATTTACTTTTATTATTTCTTGTATTCCTCACTAAAGCTTGGTATTACATCCTTTCTTTTAAAAACATTCTATAATACTTCAATACTTATTTTGGTGTTAATCAGTTGATGCTGAATTATCTGAATTTGTTTACCTAAAGATGTCTTAATTTCATCTTCATTTTTGAACAAAAATTTTGCTTAACATAGAATTCTAGTTTGATAGTCATTTACATTTTGCCATTTGAAAATATAACTTTATCATTTTCTGAGTCCCATTATTTTTATTGATATGCTAGCTATCAGACTCCTTTGGAAGTAATATGCCTTTTTTCTCATTGCTTTTAATGTGTTACCTTTCATTTCCATCAGATTTATTATCATCTTTCTATGTATCATTTTATTTGTATTTATCTTGCTTGAAATTTGTAGCATTTTTTGAGGTTCTGACTTGATGTTTTTCATTAGTTTTGAAAACTCAGCAATGATTTTTTCAAATGTTACTTCTCTCTTCTTTTTCCTTTTGAACTCTATAATTAAATGTGTGTTAAATCTTTCTACAGGTTTTCTCACAGGGTCTCTCAGAAACTTTTATATTCCATCATTTGTCTTTCTATTACTGAGTGTGGATATTTTCTTTTGATATATCTTCCAATTCTATGATTATCTTCAGTGTATATAATGTGATTATTAAGTCAGTTATTGTTTTTCAGTATGAGAATATCCATTTTATTCTGTGTAGCTTTTATATCTGAAATTGTCATTTTTATATCTGAAATTGTCCATTTTATCCTATAATTTCATGACAAAATTAATTACCATTGCTTTTATATTTGTTATCTTTATTATTTGATTCTTGTTTTAGTTTCTGTTGCCTATTTCCTCCGTTTTCCTCCTGTTTTTTTCAGTTGATGTCTTCCGGTCTGCATTTTATAAGGTTGATTGTCATGTATAAAAATGTAGAGATAATCTGAGTACTATTGTTGTTTTTCAAGGCAAGATTTCCTTTTGCTTTTTTTTCTGACAGTTAAGGCATAAATAGTTCATACAAATGCAATCAAGAATTGAGGCAATTTGAAACTCTTTGCACTTAATTGTATGATTTCTCCTACTATAGAAAGAATAAAGAAACTGGAGATTATTTCTGTCAATTGAAAAAAGTGCATAACTTAAAAGCTGACAGTTATGTTTTATTTGGTGGACATTCTGAGGACTTCAAGTCTGGGCTGCAGCGTCTCAGATAACACTGATAAATTACTCCAAGGTAGAAATATGAATAAAAGGTATATTTTACCTCAAATGTGTTATTCCATCTCATTTTAGGTTTTTATACATAGCTTTACAAAGCAACACTGATGGGGGCCTAGAATTGTTTTAAAAAAGGGGTGGGGAGGAGCAGGGAGAGGAGAAGGAGGCATTTCTTGTGTCAAAGAAAAGAAAGGATGGTAGTAATAAATAACACTACAATTTAGATCCTCTCTTTTCCATCTTTGGAAACAATTTCAGACCAAATTTTAACACTGAAATAACTATAGGTTGATCATAAAAGTAAAGACAACTAGTGTTCTATATCTTAATCTTCATAGTTGGCTTCCAAAAGGAGTACAAACAAAAGTAAGACATTTTCCACAAAATGTCTGAATCAGAAGGTTGAAAACCTGATGTCATAGGAAAGTGTTCAAAATCAGGAGAGATCATTGCAGTCTATCCTGTACCCCACTGATGGAAGTTTTTATTTATTTATTTATTTATTTTTCCCATTTATTTTTATTAGTTGGAGGCTAATTAGTTTATAATATTGTGGCGGTTTTTGCCATACATTGACATGAATCAGCCTTGGATTTATATGTATTCCCCATCCTGATCCCCCCTCCCACCTCCCTCTCCACCCAATCCCTCTGGGTCTTCCCAGTGCACCAGCCCCAAGCACTTGTCTCATGCATCTCACCTGGGCTGATGGAAGTTTTAACTTTGGAAAACTGTTCAAGCTTTAAAGAAGAATATGACACGTTTATTTCGGTAATTTGTTGTGGTCATATGGTTCTTATAACTCAAAAAAAAAAAAAAAAAATTCCTGGAAGCCTTTCTATGATTCTCATGTAGGCCTTCAGTCACTTGTAGATAACTGAGACTGCCTTTGAAATTATTAAACAGTTAGGGAGAAATGCATATGGTTTTGAAAGATTATTCTTTATAAACTAAAATGCTAGTAACTATAGAAAGAGGAACACACAAATCGGACTTAGGGATTATCTCTTCTACAATCTATCTTACAAAGGACTAAATCAAGAATGTATTACTTTATAAAACTAACCTGAGATCAGGGTTTGGGTTCAGTGTAAATGTGAATGCACATTCACTTCAGACCAAAGATAAGCACCATAAAGAAAGCAGTGAAGGTAACATCAGGTTTTGTGAGATTGCTGAGAGAATGGGATTTCTACTGGGGATTTAGGGCAGTAGTTAGGAGCACTTCAGCGAATGTGCCGATTTATCCAGTGCGGATCACTATGGATGGTATGTAGAAGAATCCCAGTCCAAGTTCAAGGCATGAACGGATAAATGGTGCCAGAGATCCCCACGTCCTGGGCCGTGGACCAGTACTGATCCGTGGCCTGTTAGGAACTGGACTGCACAGCAGGAAGTGAGTGGTAGGTGAGAGAGCAAAGCTTCATCTGTATTTACAGCTGCTCCCCACCGCTAGCATTACTGCCTGAGCTCTGTGTCCTGTCAAATCAATGGTGGCATTACATTCTCCCAGGGAACCCTACTGTGAACTGTGCATGCAAGGGATCTAGGCTGTACATTCTGTATGAGAATCTAATGCTGAGGAAGTGATGCTAACACTCAGGGTGTTGTGTTTGACTGCACAGAGACCATAATTAATCAATTGTTTACAGGCTCATATCAAAACCTTATCAGTGAGTGGCAAGTGACAATTAAGCTGCATGCGGTGGCAGGTTTTATAGTGGCAAGTGTGCTAATGTATTTCAGTTGTAAACCTGCATCTGGTGGCAGACTTTTCAGAATCCAATACTTTTTAGTCCTTGAATGGTCTGCCCATTATTTTGTTTACCACTTCCATCAGTGCCTGCACACTTGTCTCAATCACAGGTTTCGTAAGCCCATGAGCTAATCTTAGCAAAAATAAATGGAAAACAAACATCACTGGAGACCCTCTTTGTAAAGCAGGAAAGACCCAATGATGAGACAGCAGAAGACTGACAACAAAAGGAAAGCTGCATTTAAAAGAAGATACCAAGAGTCCTTTTTAAATTACAGATTGATTTCAACAAGTGATTCATATTCTCCAAGCCTGCTTTGTACAATATGCAGCAACTACCTATCCAATGAAGCCACAAAACCTTCAAAACTGTTGTGCCACATGGAGACTGAGTCCGATGCATTAAAAGACAAGCCTTTGGAGGTTTTTTGTTTTGTTTTTTTTTTAATGTGAACATGAAGAACAGAAGCAATTATTGAAAGCTGCCACTTTATCAAATGTTTCTGCATTGAGAGCATCATTCTTAGTGTCTAACCACATTGCTAGAGCTAAAAAGCCTTTTACTGTGGATGAAGAGTCTATCCTGCCTGCTGCCAAGGACATTTGTCTTGAACTTTTAGGAGAGTCTGCAATTCAAAAGATTACATTGTTCCTCTTTTGGCTAGCACCATAACTAGATGAATTGATGAAACAGCAGAGTATACTGAGGCACACTTGTTAAAGAGGATTAATGAGTCATTGCAGTGCACAATCCAGGTGGATGAGTCTACTAATGTTGACAAGAAGGCAACGATGCTTGTTTCTATGCAATATATTTTTCAGAGGATGTGCAAGAGGGTATGTTATGTGCCCTTTTGTTGCCAACCAATACCACAGCTGCAGAACTATTCAAGTCTTTGAATGATTATGCATCAGGAAATTTGAATTGGTCATTTTGTGTTGGTATATGCATGGATGGAACAGCTGCCATGACTGGATGACTTTTTGGCTTTTCTCCTTGGGTCAAAGAAGTCCCTTCTGACTGTGAGACTATGTACCGTGTGGTCTACAGGTTAGCTGAAAAATGTCACCTGAACTTAATGTTTTGCAGGATGTAATTAAAATGATCAACCATATTAAAGTACATACCCTTAACTCATGTCAGTTCACACAGTTCTGTCAGGAGATGGACGCAGGGCACACACATCCTCTCTTATACACAGAAGTGAGATGGCTTTCTCAAGATAGATCATTGGTTAGAGCTTTGAATTATGATAACTGCTCCAGAGATTTCTTTTAAAAAGCAGTCACCACTGGCAGCACATTTCAGTGACATAGAATGGATCACAAAGCTTGCTCATTTGTGTGCATACACAACCTGTACAGTGAACTCAATCTGTCACTTCAGGAGAGGACAGCAACCGTGTACAAGTCAGCAGATAAACTGGCTGCATTCAAAGGCAAACTGGAAACATAGAGGCCATGAGCGAACACTGGGATTTGGCACATTTCAAACATTAACAGAGGTTTTGAACGTGACAGGCTAGGGTCTTCTTTCTCCCTGCTAGTGCATGGAGAAAAAGTTGCATCCACCTCAGCTTTCAAAAGAGTTTGAGCATTACTTCCCAGCCACACAAGACCCTCAAACTGGGAAAGAATGGATCCATGACCCATTTGTGAATAAACCAGGTGAACTGACATTGTCCTTGCTAGAAAAGGATCAATTGCAAATCGCAATTAATTGCAGTGATGGTGGCCTATAAGTATGGTTGAGACAACTTCAAATCTCTAAAAATTCTGTATTTCAGTCAAGGTGGCATATCCTGAGATTGCCAGAAAAAGCACCAAAAAGTCTGCTTCCATTTCCAACATCCTATCTTTGTGAAGCAGGGTTTTGTTTATTTTTTTTATTTTATTTTATTTTTTTTTAATTTTTATTTTTCAGTGGGTTTTGTCATACATTGATATGAATCAGCCATAGAGTTACATGAATTCCCCATCCCGGTCTCCCATCCCACCTCCCTCTCCACCCGATTCCTCTGGATCTTCCCAGCCCAACAGGACCGAGCACTTGACTCATGCCTCCCACCTGGGCTGGTGGTCTGTTTCACCACAGATAATATACATGCTGTTCTTTCGAAACATCCCACCCTCCCCTTCTCCCACAGAGTTCAAAAGTCTGTTCTGTACTTCTGCATCTCTTCTTCTGCCCTGCATATAGGGCCATCGTTACCATCTTTCTAAATTCCGTATATATGTGTTAGTATACTGTAATGTTCTTTATCTTTCTGGCTCACCTCACTCTGTATAATGGGTTCCAGTTTCATCCATCTCATTAGAACTGATTCAAATGAATTCTTTTTAACGGCTGAGTAATATTCCATGGTGTATATGTACCACAGCTTCCTTATCCATTCATCTGCTGATGGGCATCTAGGCTGCTTCCATGTCCTGGCTATTATAAACAGTGCTGCGATGAACATTGGGGTGCACGTGTCTCTTTCAGATCTGGATTCCTCAGTGTGTATGCCCAGTCAAAATGGATTAAAGATCTAAATGTAAGACCAGAAACTATAAAACTCCTAGAGGAGAACATAGGCAAAACACTCTCCGACATAAATCACAGCAGGATCTTCTATGACCCACCTCCCAGAATATTGGAAATAAAAGCAAAAATAAACAAATGGGACCTAATGAAACTTAAAAGCTTCTGCACAACAAAGGAAACTATAAGTAAGATGAAAAGACAGCCCTCAGATTGGGAGAAAATAATAGCAAGTGAAGAAACAGACAAAGGATTAATCTCAAAAATATACAAGCAACTCCTGAAGCTCAATTTCAGAAAAATAAACGACCCAATCAAAAAATGGGCCAAAGAACTAAATAGACATTTCTCCAAAGAAGATATACAGATGGCTAACAAACACATGAAAAGATGCTCCACATCACTCATTATCAGAGAAATGCAAATCAAAACCACAATGAGGTACCATTACACGCCAGTCAGGATGGCTGCTATCCAAAAGTCTACAAGCAATAAATGCTGGAGAGGGTGTGGAGAAAAGGGAACCCTCTTACACTGTTGGTGGGAATGCAAACTAGTACAGCCATTATGGAAAACAGTGTGGAGATTTCTTAAAAAACTGGAAATGAAGCAGGGTTTTGTACAGTGACAGCAACCAAAATGAGATTATGAAGTAGACTGGACATACTCCAGGTGTCACTGTGTCCACGACCCTCAGATGGAACCATCAAATTGCAGGAAAACAAGCTCAGGGCTCCCTCTGATTCTGCGTTATGGTGAGCTGTATAATTAGGTCATTATATATCACAATGTAAAAATAATAGAAATAAAGTACACAATAAGTGAATCACTTGAATCACCCTTAAACCATTCCCACCCTGGTCAGTGGAAAAATTATCTTCCACGAGACCAGTCCCTCATGTCAAAAAGGTTGAGGACCACTGAACGGTGCTATCCTAGATTCCCAAATGCTGCTAAAATAGGCTCTCAGGTGATTGCTTTTTAAATGGTTTAATTTGGAATTATATTTTAGACATGGGGATTTTTGTTGAACTCTGAGATCTATTTTTAATCCTTTTTCTAAACTCTATGTTTCCCAGATTCAACACAAAGGCTTTAGAAAATTCTTGGCTATAGAAACACTTTTAAGTGGTCTCTCCTGGATATATTTTCTATTATTCCTTTAGAGTTGTATAAGCATTTATTATTCAAGATATTGCCTGTAAAAACAAGTGAAGGTGAGCAAAATCATTACTTCAGGTTCATCTTGCTTATTTGCTGTCAGAGAACTGTTCCCCATTGTTCTGAATAGTTATAATTTTTTCAAATTCTATAGAGTAGACTAGCTTATTTATTTTGGACTATTTTCTGCATATGTGTCAAAAGCATGCACATCAAGTCATCTCTAATGCAGAACTGAAATGCCTGACTTATGCAAAAGGTTCTCATGCATCGAGTTATTAGTAAGATAATGGCAATTAGTCCAGCTGGTGCCAAGAGGACCACAATTATGGCCAGAAGTTGAGATGGTTTTCTTTTATCAAAAAGGTATGGAAAATTGTGGGTGGCATGTAATTCTATCCACCTCTGACCAGTTAGACACAATTACCACAAGCTATCATAAACTTTGCTACAACTTTGTTTTGAATCTAACTCATAAAAACTCAGAGAATGTACACTGAACTTCTATTTTTTTCTGTCAGGCTTTAGTGGATATTTTATTTTCCAAGGATTACAATTTGACATTATGTGAAAGCTAAGCTTGTGCTACTTCTAAAAGAGCAGCCTCTAGTAGTTAAATGTGGAATGCATGTATTTATTTCTCCTGCTGAATCTATTACTTGATATTCATGTAACAGTGACTCCTTTTATCCTCTCACACCTCAAATCCAATCCAACAGCAAATTCTGTCAGCTTTTCCTCAAAATTCTATTCAGAGTCCAACCACTTCACAATACCATCACCACCACCATGGTCTAATCTATGCTTTTTCTTCCAGACATCTCCATTACCTACTAACAGCCCTTCCTTCTTCCATTTTTGTTGCCAACTTGCTACCAGCCTGTTCTCCATTCTGCAGCCATAGTGACTCTTGGAAAGTAAACCAGATCATGATATTTCCCACTCAAGCTCCTCCAATGGCTTTCTATCTTACCTAAAATTCAAAGTTCTAACCAGGGCATAGAGCCCAGTACTATCTGAGCTCATTCCCACCACTCTGCCACTCCTTCACTCTTCCTCAGCCTCCCTGCCCCCTGATGTTCCTCACAAACACTGAGCAAACTCCAGCTAAGAGTCTTTCCCTCTGCCTAAGAGATCATTCCCCGCATGCACGAAGTGCTGAGGCTAGATGTTATTCAGTAATGACCAGTGCCATGAGGAAAAGGACTCTGGGTGAAATGAACTCAACTTCACTGAAACAAAAGCAGGTGACTTTGTAAAGGACGAGTTGTGCTAAAGTAGGGGCATTGAGGTACTGTGAGGAGCTGGTCCACGTGCCAAGGCCATACAGGTTTGTCAACTGGAATTTATCCAGAGGAGAAACAAAGAGATGGTATCTTTAAGACAGGGGGCAGTGTTGCAAGTTAAAACAAGCGCCTGCCAAAGTTGGGCCTTTCCCTCCCACAAGGACTGGGAACAGAGTGAGAGTTCTCTCCTTGAATGTTTGCATTTCAAACAGAATGGTTCTCAGGTTCTTGAGAAGACAGTTCTGAGTGGTAAAGATTGATATCTCTAGGAGGTAGAAAAAGCATTTGTAATTGTAAGTTTTCTAAAGTAACTACTCAAAGAAGGAATTCAGGGGTCTGTTTGTCCCCTGTTTGGAACAAACAGTAAATTCTGCTGATATAAATACTTATCTATATGTAATAGAAACATATTATGTGTAATATATATTTATATATTATATATCACCTAACTTTATTATATAAGTTCTATAAAGGGCCTTATTTACTGCAGAATCCCCCATGCTTACTATTGCACTTGGCACATAGTAGGGACTCAGGAAATATTAATGCTCGACAATAAAAAATTAATTATTTTAAAGCGCTTACTTAGAATTGATTGTCTATATGGCACTGTGATTCTCACCTAGAACATTAAGATAAGTAAAACAGTCCCAGACATTAAAGAGCTTCTGTCTTAGTGGAAGACAAAAATATGAACACGTTATTGAACAACAGAGATATTTGTTGAAAATTAAGAGCACAAAATAGCAAAAAAAAAAAAAAAAAAAACTGAAATTTGAGCAACAATCTTTTGGGGAGAAGTAATACATCAAGAAAAATTCTTAGCAAGATTTGATTATTTGATGAGTCTTGAAGGAAGACAGCCAATGTATTTGAATACATTTCCAACAAAACTTGGCATATTTTTCAAAATGCTGTATTGATGATTTGTGAGTACAGACACTTTTATTTTTCCTGTTAAAAAAGCTCTTCCTATGGAAGTTCAACAGCTGGTAGCACAGTGGAATTACTGACTTAAAAATAAATCTTATTCTCAATGCAATTTTATTTCCTTTTCTGCCTTATCACAAGGACCTGATGTTTCATTAAGGAACATGCCCTACTTTTGGTAATCCTTCAGCTTAGCCACGGTTACATATTTCTTTGCTCTTTGTCTGCAGTCATCACATGACTGGGGCTAAAGAAGATGACGGTATTATTGCTACTAGTATATACCACTATGGGGAGGAAGGACACTTATTCGTGCCTCCAGTTCCTACTATAATTCCATCTCCATCCTGGTGATAACAGCACCACTTGAAATGAAAAGTATCATAATGCTCTTTAATCATTTAACCTTAAATATACATTCATACAAAGTCATTGCACATATATATTTTAACACCAAGTCAAAGGGCACTATTTCAAACAGAATTATAGACAGGGATTTACAAGCATACAGATATTTTATAGGATTTTCCCTTAATAAATTGTATTATATTTATAGCACTAACGTAGTATTAGTAAAGCCTTTTTGGGAAAATGGAAACAGATGAATAGTCTGAAATGCTATGACAGTAGTCAATAAAATGGAATTCTGTCTACATAGGAGAATCACTCAAAGCACAATACTAATTAGAGGTCAAATTTTCATCTTAAACAATGAAATATTTATAATTAGTGTGACTAAGGTAGTCAGTGGTTATCAAGAAGAATGAATTCCTTTTAAAAATATTTTAAATAAACACTCTTCCCTAGAAAATCAGCATAAAATATCTCGTTAGTTATTTTCTCTGTGTTTATGTAATAATATAAAAGATACAGTGATACTTCATTTTGACATAGGCTATTAAGTCATTGTGATTCACTTGAAGTGATATTGTCACAAAGGCTTCAGTCACTGAATCTCAATCATAAACTTTGTTCAAACAACAAAATTGATAATAAATATTCTTATCTGCTTTAGGCTCACTATAGTTTTTCTTTTTCTTTTTTTTTTTAATACTCTAACATCATTACTAGGTAGTGAGAGGTTAATCTCCTCTCCCTAGAAGAATCTCTTTTCAATCCAATGAAATGACAATGAAGGCCAGTGCAAAGAACTGTTGACTTAGGGTACAAGAGAGTTGGATTCTATGAAGTACAGATTTTGACAAGCTGCCAAATATTCTTTGTGGTTTACAAATTATAAATTTGGGAAACTATTTACTTCATACCTGTATCAGCAAGAAATGATGTGAATAAATGGGTTAATTTATATGAAGTGGTTTGTACTATTTTCAAGAAATCTTGGCACAAATTCAAAACACCAATGATTCAAAGTAATTAGCTTCACTGTCCCCTGGAGTAAGAATATTCATGCATTATTATCAAACTAGACATTCAGAAACTATTTAGCTCTGCTATAAAAATAAGCTATGCTGATTCCAATACATCCCAAGTACTTTTGAACCAAATTGCCTTGTGTTTTTCAAGTACTTGAATTCTGTTTTGTAAAACATAGCTTACGGTTTTCTAAGAATTAATTCTTGGAATATATTTTAAATACTTGAGCATTTAAGTATTTAAATACTTAAGTCTTGTCCAAGACCAAATAACTGCTTTTCTACTCTAACATACTAATAATGTATAAATACATCCTGAAAAGACATATTTCTCAGGTTTTATT
The DNA here is from genome assembly GCF_963930625.1 of Muntiacus reevesi. Classification (NCBI taxonomy): domain Eukaryota; kingdom Metazoa; phylum Chordata; class Mammalia; order Artiodactyla; family Cervidae; genus Muntiacus; species Muntiacus reevesi. The sequence continues at coordinate 40,184,387 of NC_089255.1, read as the reverse complement.
CTCTCTTTGAAAAAAATAAAAAGACCTTTCTCACAGAAACTCCAACTATTTTGAGTGAGCCTTCGGCCCAGGTTCCAACTTCCAACTGTTTTCACACATTCTTTGTAAACAACACATAAATATCTGTCAACCAACTATCTGGTGTTCGTGCCTTTTAGCCATTTTCTTACCGATAGTATGAGATTATTGCCTATTTTATACTTTCATAAGAAGTGCATAAAAGTATATTTGTGCATAATTTTCTCATTCTTGTATTTAAGTTGCTTCCTAGGAATAGACATTTAGAAGGAGAATTTTACTAAGCCCAAGAGTATTAAAAATTTAATTGCTTTTAAGAACATACTGCTAAATTGTTTTCTGAAAGGGTTGTTCCAATTTACAGGGTCACAATCAATGTATGAAAATTCCTGTTTTACTCTTCTCTCTTTATACTATCAAAATCAAGGCAATAAGAATATTGTCTATAAAAGTAAAAACTAGTGACTCTCAGTTTATACAGAAGTGATCCAATGAAGCAATAAATGGATTATACTACCTATGCATGAGATTTGAGGTTAAACATGGGGCACTGTACAGACACACTTATCTATTCTTCTTTCTGAAATCTGGGTAAAGTCAGGGTAAACAAATATAGTATAAATTAAAAAAAATGTCAGATAAGAGTTGACAGCATAGTTTACAGATGCTGGAAGTGGATATAAGATGGAAAGGGAACGTCTAAGGCAAGCAACCTAGTTCTCAGTTGAAGGGCTCTCACACTAAAGACCGGGTGTGATAGAGGTGAGGTGAAACATGGACTGAAATAAGAAAGAATTGAAAGTGTTTGCAACACTCTCTAACCGCAGGACCCCTTTCCAACCCAGTGCAGCCAAGCATCTGCCGCTCTCACTCCCTGCAAAAGAACAGAGCCTTACTTGGTAGAAAAATTGAACTAGAAGCTCTGTACCCAAGGACTTCCAAGGCACAGAACAAGAGGACAAAGGCTGGCATTAAAAAAGAGCTAATAAGGGAAAGTCTAAAGCCTCTTCTTACACAATAATATAAGGGCATGTCAGTGTCTTAAATCGGTAACCAAGTTGGCAGGTGCCAGAAAAAATAGTAACAAAATTTAGGGGATAGAGAGAAGTAAGGAAGGGGTCAGCTGTTTTTCTTTACACTTGGACTTTTAAAAGGTGCATGTATTACTTTGATCTAAAACACATATGCAGAAAATAAAATATGGTAATAAAGGCTACCCACCTTGATGAAAGTACCAGCATTCAATTGTTGAACTACTTTGAACAGTTCCTTACTCCTGGATTCTAAGGGCAGCATATGTGCATACTGTCACTTGTCATGACTGACTTTGTGACCCTGGGGACTGTAGCCCACCAGGCTCTTCTGAATGGGATTCTCTAGGCAAGAACACTGGAGTGGGTTGCTGTGCCCTCCTCCAGGGAGGAGGGCAATTTAGCAGCAAGATACCTGGGTTGCTGAACTTATCTTTTACAAGTCTGACTCCTCTGATTTCTTATGTTTTTTTCCAAGTAGACAGACCAATACATTGCCTTACCTTGCCCAGGTAAGGCAGCATGAATATGTAGGTCCCTAACAGGTTATTTAATGCCAAAACTTACTGGAATAGTCAGTAAATAATAACTCAGCAATATTTGGAAAGGAGATCTTGCTTTCTTAGGTATGCAGCCTCAAGTTAACCCTTTAATAAATCTTTAATATCCATTCCCTCATTTTGTTCATTTATTTGTTGTTTGAGGTATAATTGACCTACAATGATTTGTTGGTTCAGGTACACAACATAGTGATTAGATATTTCTCTACATTACGCAATGATCACCACCGTAAGTCTAGTTAACACCTGTTACTATACAAAGTTATATTATTATTGGTTATATTTTCTATGCTGCACATTTCATCTCTGTGACTCATTTATTTTGTAACTGGAAGTTTGTACTTCAATCTCCCTCACCTATTCACCTTTCTCACCTCCCCCAGGAAAGCACCTGTTTTTTTTCTATGTATCTCTTATTCTGCTTCTGTTTTGCTATGTTTGTTCATCTTTTTTAAGGTTACACATATAAGTAAAATCACACAGTGATTGTCTTTCTTTGTATGACATATTTCAATCAGTGTAATTTCCTCTAGGAAATTCATGTTGCCACAGTGATATTTCATTCTTTCTCACTGTGTGCATATACCACATATTCTTTATCCATTCATCTACAGAAGGACACCTATGTTGCCTCAATATCTTGGCTATTGTAAATAAAGTTACAATTAACATAGAGGTACATATATCTTTTTGAAGTAGCCTTTTTTGTTTTGTTCAGAAAAATACCCAGAAGTAGAATTGTTGGATCATATTGTAGGTCTGTTTTAAATTTTCTGAGTATCCTCCTCCACGCTGTTTTACATAGTGGCTGTATAAATTTACACTCCCACTAACAGCACACGAAGGTTTGCTTTACTTCGCTTTCTTGCCAACACTTGTTATTTGTTGTCTTTTTGATAGTAGCCATTCTGATAGTTGTGAACTGATATTTCATAGTGGCTTTGATTTGTATTCCCCTAGTAATTAATGATGTTGAGCATCTTTTTGTGTGTGTTTTGGCAATCAACATGTATTCTGTGGAAAAATGTCTACTCAGGTCATCTGCCCATGTTTTTATTGGGTTGTTTGTTTTTCTGATGGTGAATTTTCTGAATTCTTTGTATATTTTGGATATTAACTGCTTCATGAATATATCACTTGTAAATATCTTCTATTCAGTAGGTGGATTTTTCATTTTGTTAATAATCCTTCACTGTAAAAAAAGCTTTTTTAAATTGATGCGGTACCATTTGCTTTTGTTTTTATTCCCCTTGTCTGAAAGGACACATAAAAAATATTGCTAAGTCGACTGTCAAATAACATTCTGTATATGTTTTCTTCTAGAAGTTTTATGATTTCAGTTCTCACAAGTCTTTAATCCATTTTGAGTTTACTTTTCTATTTGTATGATAAAATAGTACAGATTTTTTATTTTCAGGTATCTGTCCAGTTTTCCCAACACCATTTACTGAAGAGGCTGTGTTTTCCCCATTGTACATTTTTTGCCTCCTTTGTCATAAATTAACTGTCCATGTAAGTGTATGTTCATTTCTGGACTCTCTTGTCTGTTCCATTGATCTATGTGTCTGTTTTTGTGCCAGTTTTGCACTGTTACCATTACTATTTTAATACACACACACATTGCTATTTGAACATATACATGTGTGCATGCGTGCTCAGTCGCTCAGTTTTGTGTCTGACTCTTTGCAACTCCATGGACTATAGCCTGCAAGGCTCCTGTGTGTGTGTGTGTGTGTGTGTGTGTGTGTGTGTATGAAAAATATACCATGCTCATGGATTGGGAGAATTAATATTGTTAAAATCATCATACTATCCAAGGTAATCTACAGAGTCAATACAATTTCTATCAAAATACCAATGGTATTGTTTTACAGAACTAGATAAAATAATTTTAAAATTTGTCTGAAGACACAGAAGGCCACAAATAGCCAAAACGATCTTGAGAAAGAATAAAATGGTATAATTCTTCCTGATTTCAAACTATATTATTCAAATCTTTCTGCTTGCAATATCTTTAATTCCTTTCTTTAGAGTCCTAAAGTTTTCTGAGTACAGGTCTTTTATCTAATTTGTTAGATTTATTCCTAAATTATGTTATTCTTTTTGATATAATTGTAAATGGGACTGTTTTCTTAATTTCTATTTGTCATAGTTCATTGTTAGTGAATAAAAATGCAGCAAATTTATGACTATTGAATTTTGTATTCTTCAAGTTTACTAAATTCATTGTTTGGGACTCTGTGCTTACTGGACCTCTGTTTTTTTTCTGAAGTTAAGAAAGTTTTCAGCTATTATCTTTTTAAATAAGTTCTCTTCCCCTTCGTCTCTTCTCCTTCTGGGACCCCTGTACTGCAAATGGTAGTATGACTGATGTTGTTCCATAGACCTCTCAACTTATTCTCATTTTTAAAAATTATTTTTTCTGTTCAGTTTTTCCGTTCTATTGCTCTATACTCATCTGTCCTTCTGTTAATTCCTTCTGAAAAGTGAAAGTAAAAGTGTTTGTCATTTAGTCTTGTCTAACCCTTTGTGACTCCATAGACTATAGTCCATCAGGTTCCTCTGTCCATGGAATTCTTCAGGCAAGAATATTGGAGGGGGTGGTCATCCCCTTCTCCAGGGGATCTTCCTGATTAAGGGATCAAACCCAGGTATACTGCATTGCAGGCAGATTCTTAACCATCTGAGCCACCAGCGAAGCCCAGTGTATTTTAAAATTTCAGTTATTGTGTTCTTCAGCTCTACTTGGTTCTTCTTTATATTTTCTAACTTTTTGTTAGAAAATATATTCTTCTTCCAAGTTTTAATCATTACCTTGAACCTTTTACTAGGGGTTCAAGTAGACTGATTATCTCCACTTTTTCAGTTTTTCTTCTAGGGTTTTTATTTTGCTCCTTCTTTTAGAACATATTCCTTGGTCACCTCATTTTACTGAATGATCTATTTTTATTTCTATGTATTAAATAGATTTATTATATTTCCAATCTTGAAGTGATCTTATGTAGGAGACACCCTATAGGGTTCAGCAGCACATTTCCCTCTGGTTACCAGACCTATATGCCCTAGAGGTGCCCCCTATACAAGTGTGGTGGGCCCTTCTGCTGTGGCAGGGCTTACTATTGTGGGCATGCTGGTATACATGGCTGGGGCTTGGGCAGGTTGACTGCCAGGCCCTGTCTTGCATGGAGATTGAGAGTCACTGGTGGGCAGGGCCATGGCCCAGTATGGCTGGCTGTGTGGCAAGGAGTCCTAGGCATGGTGTTGTCCCACTGGTGGGTGGGCTGGATCCCAAATTACCTGGCTGTTTCCTCAAGCTCTCACTTTGGCTTGGCCTCAGAAATATTTCTCAATCTATTCAGAATAAGTGAGTCTCCTCTCATTATCACTTTATTTAGATGTGCTTTTCATTCAGATGTCATTTTGATAAGGTGAAGGTCTTATTTTCAAGGTGACCAGGAATGGTGTGTATGCAAAACAGATTTAATCTTTAATTCTCATAATGCTGTAAATATTTTTTTGAAGTGGTAAGAATATTAACCATTCTGCAGTCTGATCCATTTGGGACTTCCCAGTGGTAAAAAACCTGCCTGCCAATGCAGAAGATGTAAGAGAAGTGGGTTCCACCCCTGGGTTGGAAAGATCCCGTAGAGGAGAAAATGGCAACCCACTCCAGTATTCCTGCCTGGAAAATTCCAAGAGGAGGAAAATTCCATAAACTGGAGGAGCCCCATCCTTTTACTCTCTTAAATTTCTTTCTCCAAATTCTGACTGACCTACACTGTTTATAATGAAAATACTAATTTAACCCATTCTAGTTCTCTGAGAGAAGTTGCATGCTCCTACTAACTTTTTATAAATAGATTCTATTTTTTAAAAAAGATTCCCATTCTACACACTAAATTTGGCACTTATTTATAGTTTCAAAGTAGGAAATAGTTTATATAAGATTAAAATAGTGTATCATAAATATATCTCCAGCATTCTGGTGCATTGAAGAATTTAGTACATATGAATTCAGTACAATATGAAACAATACAATAAAATATTTGTATTGAATAAGAATTCAATATAAATTCATTCATACATATGAATTTGTATGAGTTTATTAATAAAACAAGTGTTTGCTCTTCCTCTCCTTTTTGATTATTGGGCCTGGAGTAGGACCTAAAGTGGCAGCTGTTGTAACAAGTACTCTGAGGCAAGTGGATTGAGAAGCACATTTTGAAAAACATTAGCTTAAGCACTTTTACTTTTTATATGAGGAGGTGGCCTAGAATTTCAGAAAATGTTGTCATGCCAAAAAAACATGAAATTTATCTAGCATGAGTATGTGGGGACATCCATTCCATAAGTGGACATAGAAATAAACACTTCAGCTTCTGAATTATTGAACTATAAACTCAAAGAAGAAAAACAACACCAGTATCAGGAAATCCACTAAAACCCTCTAAAATAAGGAGGAAACTAAGGATTTTCTGATGTATACCAACTAAGTTTATATCTGACTAAAAAACAAAATATTACTGGAAATATAAGAGACCCCAATGTAAAAGATCCACTTAGAGATAATAATAACTTTCAATAATATTCATACAAATGTGATTAAGAGAAAAAATGACTGGTGCTAATTAAAGCTGAAGTAGTTTGAAAGATACAAAATGGAAAGAATACATAAGTTAATTTAAATGATTAAGGATAATTTATCATGCTGCTACTAATAATGATGTTTATTATGCCTGGTTGAACATAGGGAATTTTTCTCCATGTTCTTTACTTGACTTCTGTATGTCTTAAAGTATCTTAACCTTCCAGTGAGTTTTTCAGGCTAAATATATAAAAAAGGAGCCAGATGATATTGTTAATCATGCCAGCTACCTCTTTTCTTCAAATGGCAGCAGAATCTATGAGACAGTCTGGCAAAAAAATGACTGATACATCAGGTTATTTTCTGATTAATTCCCTAGGGTATCCTACATCTGTCCAGAGTGGGGTCTGGAAATCTTCATAGAACCATCTAAGCACCATACTTGGAGGTCAGCTTTACATATCATAGTCTCAGGTTGAAATCATATGAATTTCAGTCTTTTAACTACAGACAACTGAAATAAAGAATTTTCTATTTTGTTGCTATGCATGATCTCATTTGATGTTGTGAAATACTTAATAGGCAAAGTTCTAAATTTTGCTATCTATTTCCTATGACAAAATAGGGGTTTTGACATCAAGATGGCAGAGTAGAAGGACGTACACTCATCTTCTCCCGTGAGAACTCCAAAATTGCAACTCACTGCTGAGCAATGATCGACAGGAGAATGTTGGATCCCACTTAAAAAAAGATACCCCATGTCCAAGGGCAAAGAAGACGCCCCGACAAGATGGTAGGAGGGGCGAAAACACATTTACAATCAAATGCCACACCTGCTAGAGATGATGCTGTGAAAGTGCTGCACTCAATATGCCAGCAAACTTGGAAAACTCAGCAGTGGCCACAGGACTGGAAAAGGTCAGTTTTTATTCCAGTCCCAAAGAAAGGCAATGCCAAAGAATGTTCAAACTACTGCACAATTGCACTTATCATACACGATAGCAAAGTAATGCTCAAAATTCTCCAACCAGGCTTTAACAGTACGTGAACTGTGAACTTTCAGATGTTCAAGCTGGATTTAAGAAAACGCAGAGGACCCAGAGATCAAATTGCCAACATTCGTTGGATCATCGAAAAAGCAAGAGAGTTCCAGAAAAATATCTACTTCTCTATTGACTACGCCAAAGCCTTTGACTCTGTGGATCAGAACAAAATGTGGAAAATTCTTAAAGAGATGAGAATACCAGACCACGTGACCTGCCTCCTGAGAAATCTGTATGCAGGTCAAGAAGCAACAGTTAGAGCAGACATGGAACAGCAGACTGGTTCCAAATTGGGAAATGAGTACATCAAGGCTGTATATTATCACGCAGCTTATTTAACTTATATGCAGAATGCATCTTGTGAAATGCTGGGCTGGATGAAGCACAAGCTGGAATCAAGGTTGCAGGAAAAAGTACCAGTAGCCTCAGATATGCAGATGACACCACCCATGTTGCAGAGAGTGATGAGGAACTAAAGAGCCTCTTGTTGAAAGTGAAAGAGGAGACTGATAAAGCTGGCATAAAACTCCACATTCAAAAAACTAAGATCATAGCATCTGGTCCTATCAATTCATGGCAAATAGATAGGGAAACAATGGAAACAGTGAGAGACTTTATTTTCTTGGGCTCCAAAATCACTACAGGGGGTGACTGTAGCCGTGAAATTAAAAGATGCTCGCTTCTTAGAAGAAAAGTTGTGACCAAACTAGAGAGCATATTAAAAAGCACAGACATTACATTGCTAAAAAGGCCCATATAGTCAAAGCTATAGTTTTTCTGATAGTCATGTATGGATGTGAGAACTGGACCGTAAAGAAAGCTGATTGTTGAAGAATTGATGCTTTTGAACTGTGATGTTGGAGAAGACTCTTGAGAGTCTCCCTTGGACTGCAAGGAGAGCAAATCAGCCAATCCTAAAGGAGATCAGTCCTGAATATTCATAGGAAGGACTGATGCTGAAGCTGAATCTGCAGTACTTTGACCACCTGATGGGAAGAACTGACAAGGGTCTCATTGGACAAGACTCTGATGCTGGGAAAGATTAAAGGCGGGAGTAGAAGGGGATGACAGATGGTAGATGGCGGGATGACAGATGATAGATGACTGGATGACATCATCGATTCAATGGAGTTTGAGCAAGCAAGGGGAATTGATGATGGAGAAGGAAGCCTGGCATGCTGCAGCCCATGAGGTTGCAAAGAGTTGGACATGACTGAGCAGCTGAATTCAATAGATGACAAAGTAAATATTCTGTTGGGAATGTGAGGTCCTAGAAAGCTCAGTCAAGTACCAGAAAATGTCCTTTACCATGGAGCAAATAGGAAGTTATAGAAATCTGCCTTCCTAGAGAAATTGAGGTTTTGTTTTGTTTTCCTCACAATGCTTGGCCTCCAAGCTTGTCTTACAAAGGTGACTGAAAGCATGTCACTGTCACATGCTTTTCTTGAAGTGCATCTATGGATTGTAGTACTAAAGAATGGGAGTTTTCAAATTTTTATTGCTTTTGCTGCATCAACATATTGATCTGCTATGTTTTCATTACAAGTGAATTAAAAATATTTTCTAATTTCCCTTGTGAATGAGTTACACTTTTATTTTTATCCAAAGAATTCTGATTCATTCCCACAAATTTGGACATTTTCTACCTACCTTTTCCTTACTGAGATCTAATTTATTTTTACAGAATGCAGAGAACACATGTTGCTCTATTTTAAATCTTTGAAATGTGTTGAGACATGATTCATAGTCCAGAATATTTGATAGATGTTCCATGTTCACCTGAAAAAAAATATTTTTCTACATTTATTGGATGTAGTGTTTGGTAATCTCTATTAGGTCAAATTGGTTAATCTTGTTGTTTCAATGTGCAGTGACTCTGCTTTCTCCATAAATTACTGAGAGAAGTGTTTTAAAATCTCCAACTCACACTGCAGATTTTTCATTCTCTCTTTTTAGTTCTGTTATGTTTTGGTTTATATTATTTTAAAGCTATGTTATTAAACATATAAATTAGTTGTTATTTATTCCTGTTAATTATCTATATGAAATGTCTCACTTTCTCTCTCCTGTTACTCTTAACTTTAAGTCCTTTTCTGCTGTGCTACTATTATACATTAATATAAATTAAATATAATATGTAATATTGATATAGCAATAGCAACTTTGTTTTTGCTTGCATAACATGTTTACATAGCATGTATGTCTATCTATTTGGGGAATAAAATCTTGCTCTTTTCATTCTCTTTCTGGCATTGGCATTTTTTATTTGCCTTTTTATTTATCCTCTCACAGTTTTTAAAAATTAATTGCATATTTTTTATTATTTCAGCATATCTTTGTTTATCTGACTTGCTATAAATTTGATTATCATTCTTTTACTGGTTACTTATGATATTATAAGGGATACCAAAAATACCTAGAAATAAACTTAATCAAGGAGGTAAGTGAAAAACCTATACGTTGAAAACTTTGCAATATTGATAAAGGAATTTTAAAGTGATACAAAGAAATGGAAAGCTATACCATGTTCTTTAACCAGAAGAATAAATATTAAGATGTCCACACTACACAAAGCAATCCTAGAAGAAAACATAGGTGCAACACTCTTTGACATAAATCACAGCAATATGTTTTTCAGATCTGCCTCCTAAGTCAAAAGAAATAAAAGTAAAAATAAATAAAAGAGTCCCAATTAAACTTAGGGCTTCCCAGGTGGTGCTAGTGATAAATGCAGGAGACTCGCAAGAGATGTGGCTTTGAACCCTAGGTTAAGAAGATCTCCTGGTGTAGGAAATGGCAACCAGCTCCAGCATTCTTTCCTGGAAAATTCCATAGACAAAAGAGCCTGGTGGGGTACAGTCTAAAAGACTGTAAAGAGGCAGATATAACTGAGTGACTGAACACACAATTAAATTTAAAAACTTTTCCACAGCAAAAGAAAACATCAATAAAATGAAAAGACAACCTACTGAGAGAAAATATTTGCAAATGATAAAACCTATAAGGAATTAATATCCAAAGTATATAAACAGTTCATACAACTTAATACTTTAAAAAAAAACCCAATCAAAAATGAGCAGAAGACCTAAACAGACATTTCCCCAAAGACATATAGATCACCAATAGGCCATTAGAGAAATGCAAATCAAAACCACAATGAGGTATCATCTCACATCTATCAGAATGACCATAGTCAAAAACTGTACAAATAATAAATGCTGGAAATAGTGTGGATAAAAACCTTTCTACACTGTTCACAGGGATATAAATTGGTACAGCCACCATGGAAAACAGTATGGAGGTTCTTAAAAAAAGAAACTATCATATGATCCAGCAATCCTATTCATGGGCACACATCTAGAAAAGATGAAACCTCTAATTTGAAATGATAAATGCACCTTAATATTCATAACAGCACTATGTACAATAGCCAAGTTGTGGAAACAACTCAAGTGTCCATCAACAGATTAATGGCTTAAGAGAATGTGTGATATATAGATGCACATGCACATGCACACACACACACATACACACATACACATGCATATACACAATGGAATACTAGTCAGCCACTAACTATGCGATTCCATCATTCATAACAAATTGGATGTACCTAGAGAGTATTATGCTTAGTGAAATAAGTCAGACAGAGAAACACAAATACTATGTTATAACTTACGTATGTAGAATCTAAACAAATAAATCATACATACAATGAAACAAAACCAGACTCATAGATATTGAGAAAAAATTAGTGGTTACTAATGGCGAGAAGAAAGGGTGGAGGGGCTAAGGTTATAGAATTAAGAGATACAAACTACTATGTAAAAAATGGATAAGCAACAAGGATGTAGTGTACAGCCCAGGGAAATATAATCATTGTTTTGTAATAATGTTAAATGGAGTATAATTTATAAAAACATTGAATCATTATATTGTACATGGGCTTCCCTGGTAGCTCAGTTGATAAAGAATCCACTCACAATGCAGGAGACCTGGGTTCTATCCTTGAGTTTGGAAGATCCCTTGGAGAAGGGAATAGCTATGCACTCCAGTATTCTGGCCTTGAGAATCCCAAGGTGTCACAAAGAGTAGGACATGACTGAGCAACTTTCACTTTTACTTTCATATTGTACACATAAAACTAATATGATATTTTAAATCAATTATATTTCAGTGAAAATGAGTTGAAAGAATTTTAAAGCTATTCTTAACTTATTATCATGTACCTGTTATTAGACCAGGTCCAGTACAATGTCAATAATTTGATTCAATATTTAATACATTTTAACTCCTCTTTTTCCTTCTCCTCTATTTTTATATTTTTATATATTTTACAAAACACCACAGTGATTTGTTAACTTTGTTGCTTTCACCAACTGGTTGTTGTTCTTGCATTTACTTTTTATTTCTCATATATCCATTATTCTGTTACTGCTAAGTCACTTCAGTTGTGTCCGACTCTGTGCGACCCCATAGATGGTAGACCACCAGGCTTCCCCCTCCCTGGGATTTTCCAGGCAAGAATTTGGAGTGGGTTGCCATTTCCTTCTCCAATTCATGAAAGTGAAAAGTGAAAGTGAAGTCGCTCAGTCGTGTCTAACTCTTAGCAACCCCTTGGGATTTTCCAGGCAAGAGTACTGGAGTGGGGTGTCATTATCTTCTCTGATCCTTTATTCTACCCAGGATCAATTTCCTTCACCCTACTGAGCTTGTTTGTGAGAACCGAAACAACTACAGGAATTGTTAGCTGTGGTCACTTTTGGAGAGCTAGATTTTAAGTTTTTACTTTATATCTTTCTGCAAAAGAGTGGCGTTACAGATAGTTTTGCTCTTTTCTAACACTTTTAAGTAAAATTATGAGCCCCAAAGCCTAAAATATATAAATTTGAATTTATTTGGTATATCCATATTACAATAATTAGTGTAATTTGTGCCAATGCTATAAAACTTTTAACTACATAATTACATACATTGCAACCTATTGATATAGAAGACACATGTTACAAAACAGTGAAGAATAACTATGTTGGCCAATAGAAAAACATATGTCTTTTTCATATGTGTTTGTCATTTCTGTTGGAAAAATACAAATATGTAAAGTAAGTGTTAATAATCTCCATCGTTGAACACAGTTGAAGGAGATAGTTCCATATATCACATTTGGGCATTAGATAGGAAACATAGGGTTGTGATTCTCTGTCAGACTCTGTATATTTAATGGTATTATGGGAACTGCTTCAGACTGTATGATACACAACTGTCAATAGCATTTTCTTGAGAATGTGTCATGACAGTACTACAGAACAATTTCCTTTTATTCTTCCTTGTCTAGGTGAAGCATTTGATTCCTAAGGAAATCAAGGTTCTTTCAGTTCAGTTAAGTTCAGTTGCTCAGTCGTGTCTGACTCATTGCGGCCCCATGAACCGCAGCACGCCAGGCCTCCCTGTCCATCACCAACTTCCAGATTCCACCCAAAGCCATGTCCATCGAGTCAGTGATGCCATCCAACCATCTCATCCTCAGTCGTCCCCTTCTCCTCCCGCCCTCAATCTTTCCCAGCATCAGGGTCTTTTCCAATGAGTCAGCTCTTCGCATCAGGTGGCCAAAGGATTGGAGTTTCAGTTTCAGCATCAGTCCCTCCAATGAACGTCCAGGACTGATCTCCTTTAGGATGGACTGGTTGGATCTCCTTGCAGACCAAGGGACTCTCAAGAGTCTTCTCCAATATCACAGTTCAAAAGCATCAATTCTTTGTCACTCAGCTTTCTTTATAGTCCAACTCTCACATCCATACACGACCACTGGAAAAACCACAGCCTTGACTAGACGTAACTTTGTTGCCAAAGTAACGTCTCTGCTTTTTAATATGCTGTGTAGGTTGGTCATAATTTTCCTTCCAAGGAGTAAGCATCTTTTAATTTCATGGCTGCAATCACCATCTGCAGTGATTTTGGAGCCCAGAAAAATAAAGTCAGTCACTGTTTCCACTGTTTCCCCATCTGGTTCTTTGCCAAGGTCTAATTTACTTATTTGAATTAGAAGCCAAAACTGAATAAATTTTATTTTGATGTTGAATGCCTGGATTTCATAGACTTTCCACCTGATGTCTCTCAAGTAATTTGACCTTAAGGGACTAAAGGTGAATTCATTATCTTCTCCATCTTAGCACATTTTCATCTTATCTTGAACTTTCTCTGTTAAGTAAGAGCTTACTATTCATTAGTTTCCCAAACCATAAAGTCTGGAGCCATCTTAGCCTTGATGCCCACTCCCGTGGATCATTAGGTATCTACACTTTTGTTTTTATCATGCTATTGTGCCATTAAGCATCATTTTGAGGGGAAAAAAGAATCCCATTGACTTATTAATTGACTCTGCTACAAATACAGAAGTTCTAGCTTTTGTAATTCATTCTCTAATTTTGAATCCTTTTATTTATTCCTAATTGACTCCCATTTCAAAGTTCTATATAGGCCATTTCAAATTTTCACTAGTTCTTGATTGCATAATTTCAGTTTTCATCTCATTATAACAGGAAGGTGGTAAACTACAATCAAGTAGGTAGTTTACCTAGCAACAAATGCAAACACTTTAATTATATGGTAAAGATACAATGTGCAAAAGACCTGAAAGCAGAACTATCTTTTTCCTCAAGAACAAGATTGAAAATCAGCATTTTCTTTGGGGAAAATACAGTATGCCCAGTACATGCTATGTTTGCTTAATTAAATTATTAGACCTGATTTTATATTAGAAAATGGCTTCATTAAATATTAATGTTTAAACTAAATAAATTATAATATAAAAGGGGTGCTTTAAAAACCAATAATTCCTATTAAAATTTTTTTTTAAAGTCACTGAGAGTATGCTTCTGCTTTTATGCTAAGCTCATCATGAAAATAAGGCTTAGTCAATGACTGAACAGAAAGGCTTAGAACTTGAACAAAGATTGCAAATCCATTTTGACTTTAAGCTATGAAACGGAGTCATTTTCTTAGCCAGTGAGTAAAGACAAATGATGGTGGCCTCTTCAGGTTAAAGTATAGACTATAACATGTCATCAATTGCCCCTGTAATTATAACTTTAACATTGAAGATATTTTTGATACTCCACAGATATGACATTAACAGTGGCACTATGTCTATTTCTTATTACAATGATCCTGACATTCAGCATGAATTACAGACATCATAACACTAGAGGCCTGGAGGCTTGACTTGGAGTTTTAAGCACTTAATTTTACACTGGTAAGATATTTTGCTTGTAACTAGCTTTAGGGTTGAGTTTGAAGATTTTAGAAGGAAAGGATATGATGCAGTTAAAATTAGAAATTTTATATATGAGAGCTTTGTATTGGTATGTTATTTTAAATCTATACAAATGAGAAACAGGTAAAGAAAACGCATTTTCAGATCCGCTTCTGAGTGGGTAGAAATTTGCCAATTACAATATTATTATTATAAAACATGATAATTATTTTGTTAAGGATTAGGTTTAGAAATACAGGCTGCAAATTTTAGGTAAACTCTAATCTTTAGGGTAAAATTTTTATTTGCCATTTTATATCCATTGTAAGGCATTTTCCAATTTTGACTTTTCATTTCAAAGGTCTTTGTAAACAATTGCCAAGAGAGTGATGTTAAGTGAGTTTAGAGGGCTTCCCTAGGGGCTCAAACGGTAAAGAATCTGCCTGCAATGCAGAAACCTGAGTTCGATCCCTGGGTTGGGAAGATCCCTGGGAGAAGGGCATAGCAACCCACTCCATGGACAAAGACGCCTGGTGGGCTACAGTCCATGGGGTCGCAAAGAATCAGACATGACTAAGCAACTAACACACACACACATGCTAGATATTCCAGTGGAGGGGGAATTGGACAACTTAAAACACACGTGCCTTCATAAACTCACCCCTGAAAGCTTACTGTTTCTGTTAAGGAGTTCTAGTTTAAGGGTTATATTTACAGGAATCCACCTGCATCTCTGATGTATGTTTCCAGGGAGACCATGGGATACTTCCCCTTGAAGACTATCTGACAAAGTCCTTTCAGTTCAGTTCAGTCACTCAGTTGTGTCCGACTCTTTGTGACCCCATGGATTGCAGTACACCAGGCTTCCTTGTCCATCACAAACTCCCAGAGCCTACTCAAACTCTTGTCCATCCCATCATTGAAGCCATCCAACCATCCCATCCTCTGTCATCCCCTTCTCCTCCCACCTTCAAACTTTCCCAGCATTACAGTCTTTTCAAATGAGTCAGTTCGTTGCATCAGGTGACCAAAGTACTGGAGTTTCAGATTCAGCAACAGTCCTTCCAATGAATATCCAGGACTGATTTCCTTTAGGATCAACTGGTTGGATCTCCTTTACCCATTTATAGGCCTCAGAGGAGAGATCTCACCTTTCTACCTGGGCTTTCTCCACCTGAGGTAGGATCCTGTTCACTGGGCCCTCCTCTCATTCCAGTTTAACTTCTGTACTCTTGATACACCAAAGTTTTCAGGCATTATTTCTTTGAATAACTCTCTGCCCCTTTCTTTCCCTCTTTTTCTCTGGGGCCCCTATAATGTGTATATTGGTCCATTTAGTGGTATCTCATAAGTCCCTTAAGATGTCTACTCTTTTCATTCTTTTTATTTTCTTCTCTAATTGGATGAATTTCTCTGCCCTGTTTGCAAGATCCTGTCCCCTGTGTAATTTAGACTGCTGTTGAAACCCTCTATTGAACCGTTTAATAAAAGCTTTACTATATTCTCCAACTCCATTTTTGTTTTGCAATTTTTTCTATTTTCCATCTCTTTGTTGAAATTCTTACTTTGTACATGCTTATCTCAGTATGCATCCTCTTTTACTGTTATTTTTAAATCTCTATTAAGTAAGTCTCTTATCTCCACTTCTCTAAGATCTGTTTTTGGGTATTTATATCTTTTTTTTTTTTTTTTTTTTATGTCCATTTCCTTCACGATGCTCCCAGTGCCTAACACAGGGCCTGTGGACTGTGTTAGTCGCTCAGTCGTGTCCGACTCTGTGCACCCATGGACTGTAACCCACCAGGCTTTTCTGTCCATGGAATTCTCCTGGCAAGAATACTGGAGTGAATTGCCATTCCCTTCTCCAAATTTTATATCTTTTTTGAAATATATTCCTCTGTTTCTTCATTTCCCTTTACTGTGTTTGTATCTGCTCATTAGACAAAATAGCTGTCTCTCCATGACAGAGAGTCTTTCTAGATGAACCTCATCAGTTAACCTGGCCTGAGCTCCTGGTTGTCTCAAACTGTTGTGATTTTCCAAGCTGTTGTTTTTGTCTTTAATAGCTCCCAGTAGTCGAAGGCTTGTAAGACCAGTGTGTCCCAATTGAGAGGATCACAGTCAGCATACAGACGCAGGCTGATTAGAAGCTGGATTCAAGCAGGGAGTGTATGCAGTTAAGCCCCTATCAGGGAGAAACTGGGAGATGAGTGTTTTGCCTACCTTCTCTATGCTGGGCTCAGGTATATAGCTACAAAGGGGATATGTCTTGTGCTCTGTAGTAACTGCTTCTTTTTTTTTGCTACGGTCTAGTGAGACTTGTGAATGCAAGCTCATTGATCACAGGCAAGTGATCTGGGAGCCCTATCCCTCCACCAGTAGAGGCAAAAGCTGAGGTATCAGACATTGGTGCAAACTCCTTCTATGTAAATACTGGTGACTTGGAGCTGGACGGAATAAGCACATGGGGAAAGTGTTTGCCAGTTTTCCTGGTCTCCGGGAAAGACTGTAGTCAGCTTCTATATCTGAGCTAATTAAAATCCTGACACTCAGGCAGCAGCTTTAAAAGTATTCAGATGAAAGCCTTTCAGGGAAAGCCTGGGAGACAGGTTTTCCTGTTGCCTCTGTGCTGAGCTGTATTTATCAGTTGATGGGCAATTTGCATTGTTTTTAGTTTTTGTCTATTAAGAATAACGCAACTTCAAATATCCATGTACATGTTCTTACGTGGACATATGTTTGATCTTTCTTGGCTATATGTTTAGAAACTGAACATGCCATATAAGGACTCTATTTTTAACATTTTGAGGAACTGCTAAACTGTTTTCCAAAGTGCCCATATCATTTTATTTTTCCACCAGCAATGAGGGGGTCTAATTTCTACACATCCTTGCCAATATTTGTTATTGTCTATCTTTATTATAGTCATCCTCATTTGTGTGAGGCAGCATCACATTGTGCTCTGGTCTAAATAGTATTTCCCTGGAAATTCTTTCAATCATATTTTCATGTGCATGTTAGACATTTGTAAATCTCCTTTGGAGAAACGTCTTTTCAAAACCTTTGCCTCTTTAATAAAAGTTTTATCTTTTTCTAAATTAATAGATTTTATTGTAAAAACATATTTAGGTTTACAGAAAAAAATGAACAGAAAGTACAAGAAGTTCTCAAATATTCATTTTCCCACTTACTCACAGCTTTCTCTATTATTCACGTCCTGCATTGGTATGGTACATTTGTTACAATTGATACATTATTATTAATAAAAGCCCATAGTTTGCATTCACTCTGTGTTGTACAAGTACATGGGTTTGGCAAAAGCATAATGTCATGTATATACTGATACAGCATCATACAGAATAGTTTCACTGCCTTAAATATCCCTTGTGCTCCAATGTATGCATCCTCCCCCCACCTCCCAAACCCTTGGCAACCACTTATCTTTTTATCGTCTATAGTTTTGCCTTTTCCAGAATGTTACATAGTTGGAATTATATGGTACATAGCCTTTCTAGACTTGCTTTTTTCACTTTTCAATATGCATTTAAGGTTTCTCTATGTCTTTTTTTGTCTTGACAACTCATCTATTTTTATTAATGTATAATATTCTATGGAATGGATGTACCACATTTGTTTATACATTCACCTATTTAAGGGCTTCTGCGGTGGCACAGATGGTAAAGAATCTGCCTGCAATGTGGGAGATCTGGATTTGACCCTGGGTTGGGAAGATCCCCTGGAGAAGGGAACAGTTATCCATTCCAGTATTCTGGCCTGGAGAATTCCATGGACAGAGGAGCCTGGTAGGCTATAGTCCATGGGGTCACAAAGAGTCGGACATGACTGAGTGATATTCACTTCACTCACCTATTTAAGGACATCTTGGTTGCTTCAAATTTTGGCAATTATGACTACAGGTAGTGTAAGCATTCATGTATAGATTTTGTGTAGGCCTAATTTTCCCAAAGAATGTTCAAACTATCGCACAATTGCACCCATCTCACATGCTAGTAAACTAATGCTTACAATTCTCCAAGCCAGGCTTCAGTAATACGTGAACTGAGAACTTACAGATGTTCAATCTGGTTTTAGAAAAGGCAGAGGAACCAGAGATCAAATTGCCAATATTCTTTGGATCATCAAAAAAACAAGAGAGTTCCAGACAAACATCTACTTCTGCTTTATTAACTATGCCAAAGCCTTTGACTGTGTGCATCACAATAAACTGTGGAAAATTCTGAAAGAGATGGGAATACCAGACCACCTGATTTGCCTCTTGAGAAACCTGTATGCAGGTCAGGAAGCAACAGTTAGAACTGGACATGGACCGACAGACTGGTTCCGAATAGGAAAAGGAGTACGTCAAGCCTGTATGTTGTCATCCTGCTTATTTAACTTACATGCAGAGTACATCATGAGAAACGCTGGGCTGGAAGAAGCACAAGCTGGTATCAAGATTGCCAGGAGAAATATCAATAACCTCAGATATGCAGATGACACCACCTTTATGGCAGAAAGGGAAGAGGAACTAAAAAGCCTCTTGATGAAAGTGAAAGAGGAGAGTGAAAAAATTGGCTTAAAGCTTAACATTCAGAAAACTAAGATCATGGCATCTGGTCCCATCACCTCATGGGAAATAGATGGGGAGACAGTGGAAACTGTCAGACTTTATTTTTTTGGGCTCCAAAATCACTGCAGATGGTTACTGCAGCCATGAAATTAAAAGATGCTTACTCCTTGGAAGGAAAGTTATGACCAACCTGGATAGCATATTAAAAAGCAGAGACATTACTTTGCCAACAAAGGTCCATCTGGTCAAGGCTATGGTTTTTCCAGTGGTCATGTATGGATGTCAGAGTTGGACTGTGAAGAAAACTGAGCACTGAAAAATTGATGCTTTTGAACTGTGGTGTTGGAGAAGACTCTTGAGAGTCCCTTGGATTGCAAGGAGATCCAACCAGTCCATCCTAAAGGAGATCAGTGCTAGGTGTTCATTGGAAGGACTGATGTTGAAGCTGAAGCTCCAGTACTTTGGCCACCTCATGCAAAGAGCTGACTCATTGGAAAAGACCCTGATGTTGGGAGGGACTGGGGGCAGGAGAAGGAGGGGACGACAGAGGATGAGATGGCTAGATGGCATCACCGACTCGATAGACATGAGTTTGAGTAAACACCAGGAGTTAGTGATGGACAGGGAGGCCTGGCGTGCTGCGATTCATGGGGTTACAAAAAGTCGGACACGACTGAGCGACTGAACTAAACTGAATAACATGTAATATTGTGTATCTTTAGTGAGGTATCTGTTCAGATCTTCTGCAGTATTTTTAATTGGATTGAATTCTGAGAGCTCTTTGCATAATTTGGTTAGAAGTCCATTGTCAGATTAGTATTTTGTAAAATCTCTTTTTCAGTCTATTGCCTATCTTTACATTCTTGTAACAGGTTCTTTAGAAGAGCAGACACTTTTAATTTTAATAAAGTCCAACTTATCAAATTTTTCTTTTATGGATTAGTATACTTTTGATGTATATAAAACTCAAAGGCAACACCAATTAACCTATATTTTCTTTTATATTAACTTCTAGAAAGTTTATAGTCTGCATTTTCTTTTATAAGTCAATGAATTCATTTGGATGAATGGTATAATGTCAGTTCTAGACTCATTTTTTTTGGTTATAGGAGTATCCAGGATTTTAGGATCTATTTTTTTCCCATTGGATTGCCTTTGCTCTTTTGTCAAATATACTTGGGTGGCTCTATTTCTTATTTATTTATTTTTTGTTGTTGGATTATAATAGTTCTTTTTGAATTCTAAATATGAGTTCTTTAACAAATAATATTTGCAAATATTTTCTTCTAATCTGTAGGTTCCATTTCTTATCATTGCTATAGTGTCTTTTGAAGCACAAAATTATGCAATTTTGATGAAGTCCAATTTAGTTTTTTTTTAAATCTTTTAAAAAGTTTCTTTTGTTTTTGGCATCACATCTAAAAAAAATCATTTGCCTTACTTTAACTTATAAAGAGTTATTTCTGCTTTCTTCTAAGAGATTTATATAGTTTTAGCTTATAAATTAAAATCTATCTTCCATTTTGAGGCAAATTTTGTGTATGCTTGATAATAGGACTCCAATTGGAGAGCTTATTCTATTTTACTTGAAAACATACTGTAACGATACAAAATTAAATAGCATCTCTAATCAGTATAAGCCTAGACATAAAAATAAGTGTAACAACAGAATCTAAATAAAACAAAAAAGACCCATATAAGTGATCAATTAATTTAATAAAGATGTCAAGGTAATTTGGGAAGGCTGAGTTTTCTATGTATTTTGTGAGAACAACTGGGTATGTTTATAGAAAAATAAATAAACTTCAGCCCCCTACCAAATAAAATATGAAAAATAAACTCAGAATGTATCATAAGCTTAAATAAAGACCCAAAACTGTGATATTCTAGAGGAAAGCTAGTTTTACAAAGAAATCATGGTCACTGTGAACTAGGTGTAAGCCAAGATTTCTTAGGACCAAAATAAAGAAAAAAGAACAAAAAGCTGTAAAGTGGACTTCATTAATAAATCCTCTTCAAAAGCAATACTGAAAAATTCAAAAGCAAGTCAAATAATGGCAGAATATACTTACAGTATCTGATAATGTAAAGGGCTTATTATCAAAATATATAAAAACCTCTTGTGACACAATAATTATATGTCCCAAATGGGCAAAAAACAATGCTCAGGATATTTAGTCATCAGGAAAATGCAAAATAAAACCCCGTAATAAATATCACTACACACCCAATTGTAAGCTACCATTAAAAAGAGTGAACACAGGCAAAATAGCTAGCTAGTGGGACACTGTTGTATAACACAGAGCTCAGTCTGGTGTGCTGAGACAAACTAGAGGGGTGGAATGGGGGGTGGAGGGGAGGGCAGGGGGGTGGAGGGGAGGGGTGATCAAGAGGGAGGGGACATATGTATGCTTATGGCTCATTCATGTTGTATGGCAGAAACCGACATAATATTTTAAAGCAATTATACTCGAATTAAAGATAACTTTTAAAAATTAAGAAAAAAAAGGTGACTATACCAAGGATTGGTGAAGATATGGAGCAAATGGAAATTTTATGCATTTCTGATGGAAATGAAAAGTGACATGGTTGCTCTGAAAAGTAGTTTTCCAATGCCTTAGGATGTTAAAATACACTTATCAAACAATCATCCTTCTACGTATTTCACTAAGAGAAATAAAAACTTGACTGCCCCAAAACCTATACCTGCTTGTATAAATTTGTCCATAAGTATCACACCATTCATCAACAGGTAAATGAATGAACCAGTTGGGGTATATCTATTCAATGGAATCCAATTTAGCATTAAAAAGATACACTACTGATATATGTAACAAAATTGATGAGTCTCCAAAACCATTATGCAGAGTGAATGAAGGCAAAAGCAATAAAGTGCATATCATATTCTATTTATGTGTGTGTGTGGTTAATTGCTTAGTCATGTCCAACTTATTGGGAGTCCGTGACCTGTAGCCTGCCAGGCTCCTCTGTCCATGTGGATTAGCCAGGCAAGAATACTGGAGTGGGTTGCCATGTCCTTCTCCAAGGGATATTTCCAACCCAAGGATTGAACCCAGGTCTCCTGCATTGCAGGTGGATTCTTTACCATCTAAGCCACCAGGGTAGCCCAAGAATACTGGCGTTATTAGCCTATCCCTTTCGAGGAAATCTTCCCCACCCAGGAATCAAACCGGGGTCTCCTGCATTGCAGCTGGATTCTTACCAGCTGAGCTATCAGGGAAGCCCATTCTATTCATATGAAGTTCTAAAAGAGGAAAAAAAATCTATAGTGTCAGTAATCCCTTGAATGAGGAATGAGGTGGTGTTTACAAGGTTGTATGTTATTTGTCAAAATTCAGCTCCATTCACACATTTTACTTGATTGCGTTTCACTGTAAGTAAATTATTCCTAAGTAAAGCATATTTAGAAAGCAGTACATGTCAAAACAAAATATAGTCAAATAGAACAAAGGTGAAACCTAATAAAAAGCAGGTATTTCTCAGCCTACTAGCAAACAATGTAAACAGTGTAGGCTGTATTATCCAAGAAATATTATTTGTATATGTATAAATTCAAAAGTGCATAATTAAGAGGTTTTTTCTTTACTATCAAAGGAAGATTTTTATGCATAAAAGGAGCACTTCAAGATGCTTGTTTTTACACCAAATTTAATGAAATTTTAAATTTCAAAAATCCCATTTTTCTCACCATATGAAAATAGAGGCCAATGATAATGTCATATTAAATTTGGTTTCCTCACTACCTCCATTCTTTAGTCAATTCCAATACTCTGAATACAATAGCAGGTCAATAGATATTCATTACGTTAGTACAGCCTATGTGAGTCTCTTCAATCACACTACCAATAGGATTGGGGATTATACTTTGGAAAAGGAGCAAGTGAAATGTAATAATCAGAATTTGAGAGGGAGTTGTGCTTTAAATTTGTGTAGGAAATCAGAATTCAAAAGCACACTTTGTTCTACCAAAATTTTTATAACCTAAACACATGATTTATAAGCATTATTCTCCCTGTAAAAATCAGTAAGCAATGTAGAGTACTATAATTTTTACTGCAGAATTATGTCATGCTAAAAAGTTGATCTATTCTTGGAAGATTAAACATAAACTAAACAGTTTTGACAAATGATTAATAATGAACAGATTTCATCTTGCTTTCCCCCAGAATGATTTTTCAGCACTAAACCTCCTTGTTATATTCATATATAAATATATTTAAACTGAAAGAAGGATTTAATGATGAATGTACATTGAAAAATAAAATTAACTCTCTGTTCAAAGAAAAAAGCTTTGAAATGAATGAGTACAAATAATTCACATTTTGTGAATGTGAGGAGTCTGAGTTGTTTTAGCTAATAATTTGTTAGATTGTAAGAGTATATTCTTTTGTTATCTGTCTCTAGAAATGTCCTTATTTTTCTTGTGTATTCATGTTCTTTAACAACAAATCACACGTATTCCTTTGGATTAATGTAAATACAGAATTTAACATTTACCTAGAACTGGCAAAGTAAATGAAATCTGGTTAGATATCCACTAAACCTGATAAAACGTCAACTTCTTTTTCTCTGTGATTTTATCAGACAAAAACTGATAAAATCCCATATAATTTCTTAAAAATTTTTTTTCAGGTGATTTTATAGGGGTAATTCAAGATCTGGATTCATGAAATAATTTCCTAAAAGTCACAAAATAGATTATTAGTTGAACAAAACGTAAGTAAGTATTTTTAGTCCATTAAAATTATCTAAAGACTGAGTGCCAAAGGATTGATTCTTTTGAACTGCAGAGCTGGAGAAGACTCTTGAGAGTTTCTTGGACAGCAAGGAGAGCAAACCAGTCAATCCTAAAGGAAATCAATCCTGAATATTCATTGGAAGGACTGATGCTGAAGCTGAAGCTCCAATACTTTGTCCACCTGATGCAAAGAGCTGACACATTAAAGACCCTGATGCTGAGAAAGATTGAATGCAGAAGAAGGGGATGACAGAGGACAAAATGGTTGGATGGTATCTCTAACTCAATGAACATGAGTTTTAGCAAGCTCCATGAGATGGTGAAGGACAGGGAAGTCTGGTATGTAGCAGTCCATGGGGTTGCAAAAAGTTGGATATGACTGAGCAACTAAACAACAACAAAAATTATACAATAACAACTTGCTTCTGATATTGTACTTTTTCTTTCAGTATTAATCTGCAGTTGGGATTTTGAAAACATCAAGACATTAAGTAATAGTGCCTTATGAAGAAAGCAAGTTCACTTATACGGAAAGTGTCTAAATTAGGTAGTCATTGTTTGATATCTTCAATCATTTTTTTTTTTTTTTTTAGGGTATATTATTGGTTGAACTTTGAAACAACCTGAATTTACTGTGTTTGGCAGAGAAGCAGACACCAACCGCTAAAAGAACAAAGAATGGTTACATGACTTGAATGGAACCTATCAGGGGACACTTGGAAATTGTGGGAAAAAATTAGGCTATGTAGAGCATAGTATAAAGAGTTAATCATAGAGCAGAGTACTAGAATAGAGTTCAGCCCTCCAATAGAACCAAGACACAGCCCATAAATCTCAATACGAAACACAGAGAGTAAAACATCCAATGCTCTGTATTTGATATTCACCCAGATATTTTTTTTGCATCAAAGGATTGAGAAATAAAATGGAAACTGTATTTTTATCTAAAATGTGTTCATCAATAATCTGTTCAGAGTGCTTGAATTATTTTACAACAAAATTAAACTAAGAATATTTTTTTTTAATATTCAGTTTTGAGTCAAGTTTTCTTTGAATTGAATTTGTAATAGATTCTATATTTATTTTTGAATTAATGATAATGTTCATGTTCCCATATTACTCTGTCACAGACAGCTTATTAACATATGGGGAAACCACTAATTCTTAGTTTCCACTGATGCTTAGTATTAGCATACTCAACCACAATTACAGTATTCTTATATTTGAATATTTTAATGTCTTACTGCATACAAGTACACCTTTCTGAATATGGCAGAAATAGTTACTTAACTAAAAATTCTAAAAAATTGGGCTCAACAATCAATGACATATTTGCCATCTAAAATAATCCATTTTAAAATTAAGGTCAACCAAAAAAAAATAGTGATGACAGAACAAATATCTTCTCAAAATGATCACAGCCTTTCATGTTATAATTCAGAGAAAAATACATTAATGTTATGAATGTAGGGCTTTCCCCCCGGCCCCCAATTATAGCACAAAGACAACTAGACCTGTTATTTTCAGCAATGACTATTTTATCATTGAAAATAATTGTAAATAGGCTTTTCACTTTTCTTAGAAATGATCCCACACACTAGAAAACATAAATTAATGATCCTCAAGCAATAAACCTGAGGATGCTGTACTGCCCCATCGGTCCTTTGCTGGCTTGATATCTAATGGTCTCCTGCTATCTGTTGTTTGCACCTTGAAGAAGTGGGATTATTTATGCCAGCCTTGCAAATAAGTACACAACAATTTATCAGGACAAAATTGTTTTGTCAGCCTGTCTTATCCTTTAGTTTTGCCAGTTAATGAACAATAACTTATTTTACCTTAGTAGCCTAACATAAATCACTGCTTGTTCTCAACAAACATCAGAAGCAGTACTGTCAAAGTTGATAGCAGTGAAGTCTAAACAAATTAGAATAATATTAGCATTTATTTGCTGTTTTTTGTTATAGGTATTATACCTATAAATTTCTGTGCTGTTTTGACTTATATAATACAAAATAACTTTTCAGTTCAGTTCAGTCGCTCAGTCATGTCCGACTCTTTGCGACCCCATGAATCGCAGCACGCCAGGCCTCCCTGTCCATCATCAACTCCCGGAGTTTACTCAAACTCATGTCCATCGAGTGGGTGATGCCATCCAGCCATCTCATCCTCTGTCGCACCCTTCTCCTCCTGCCCCCCAATCCCTCCCAGCATCAGGGTCTTCTCCAATGAATCAACTCTTCGCATGAGGTGGCCAAAGTATTGGAGTTTGCCTGCAGTTAAATTTAGCAAATTGACCCCACACATTTTTTCCCCTCCTCCTTTTCAGAATGCCATACAAAATAGAAAACAGTAATGCAAAATAGATAAAGGGCTAAGATCAATAAGAAAGAGGTCAGTGAAAGGAGAAATAATAGCATTCTGGAAATTACTAAGATGATGGAAAATTTATAATAACTTAGTAAACCATAGAAAGATAAATTAAAACAGCTCAGGGGAATTGAGTTGAGGATGGGGATGTAACAATACCAGTCTTATTCTGGAAATTTATATCCAGAAAGGTTCTAATGCCTACTTTTGAAGGCAGAGTATGGAGGTCATAATACAAGGATAGTTTGAATGGTGCTAGACTCCTACTGTAGGCTTCCCAGGTGGCACTAGTGGTTAAAAAAATCTGCCTGCCAATGCAGGAGATGTAACAGACACAGGTTTGATCACTGGGTTGAGAAGATCCCCTGGAGAAGGACATGGCAACCATTTCAGTGGAGAAACCCATGGACAGAGGATCCTACACAGGTGGTCTACAGTCCATAGGGTCACACAGAGTAGGACACAACTGAAGCAACGTAGCATGCACACAGGGGTCTTAGACTTCTTATTCTTTCCTTCATGAGGATTGATAGCTTTCTAGAGATATGGAATCATATTGCTTCCAATTTGGGCAACAATCCCAGGTGAAGGTGGGGGATGAATGAAAAGACTTAAAGTGGAGCTACACACTTATCATCATGATAAATATTAAAACTCTCATATTCTAGATTTTTCATTATATCTTTATTTTTTAACAGTTACTTTGATTTGGGTATTTGCTTACTTGCAGCCAAGTCATCTTGAGTGATATAAAAAGTTTGTCAGCCATTTACAAGCTCAAGTTAGTGCTTGAAAATCTGCCTCAACATAATTAAATAAAGTACTTCAGCCCCACAGGGAGTGAGCCAGTTGATAAGCTCACCAAGGCTTAATTTATGTCACATTGCTATTCTACCAAAGTGTATTCTTGGATTTAGCAGTGAGGAGTAAGAGTGTTACTTCAAGACCCTGAACTTAAGCCTATCTGCTACTGATAACTAGGAATGTCCAGGTCCAGGTAAAGGGCCAGTCTTTATTTTTGGGGGCTCCAAAATCACTGCAGAATGTAATTGTAGCCATGAAATTAAAAGACGCTTACTCCTTGGAAGGAAAATTATGACCAACCTAGATAGCGTATTAAAAACCAGAGACAAAAAAAGAAAAAAAAAAAAAAATAAGAAGAAGAAGCAGAGACATTACTTTGCCAACAAAGTTCCATCTAGTCCAGGCTATGGTTTTTCCAGTGGTCATGTATGGATGTAAGAGTTGGACTGTGAAGAAAACTGAGCACTGAAAAATTGATGCTTTTGAACTGTGGTGTTAGAGAAGACTCTTGAGAGTCCCTTGGACTGCAAGGAGATGCAACCAATCCATCCTGAAGGAGATCATTCTTGGGTGTTCATTGGAAGGACTGATGCTGAAGCTGAGACTCCAATACTTTGGCTACCTCATGCGAAGAGTTGACTCATTGGAAAAGACCCTGATGCTGGGAGGGATTGAGGGCAGGAGGAGAAGGGGACGACAGAGGATGAGATGCTTGTATGGCATCACCAACTTGATGGACATGAGTTTGAGTAAACTCCGGGAGTTGGTGATGGACGGGGAGGTCTGGTGTGTTGCGATTCATGGGGTTGCAAAGAATCGGATACGACTGAGCGACTGAAATGAACTGAACTGAACTGAAGTTCAGATATGTTAACGATCCTCATTCTTCAGAAGTGGAACATTTCTGCCTTTGGCCATTTCTCACTTTCTTGTAGATATCTATCCTAATGTATGCAACCAAATAATATAATGAAATGCTAATACTAGTCATTTGTGTAAACAGTAATCTTTTCTGTTCATTTGTGTGACAATTATAAATAAGTATTTCTCTAAGCATTACATACTACTCATCTTCTACTTTAGGTGATAATGACACATTCTTTTTGTGTATATTCATATCATGTGATTTGCTAAGCTTTAAAAAATTAAAGAATTTCTGTTTCATGACATAATCTTTGTGATTTACAGTAGTAACTTTCAAACTGCATCCAGACCTAGAGTTCTGTAGAGATATCCAGAGGATTTTCTTAGGGACTGGTGTGTGTATGTATACATATCTATATTTATATTATGTCTGTTTCTGTTTATAGGCTTCTGGGTGGTGCAGTGGTAAAGAATCTGCCTGGCAATGCAGGAAATACAAGAGATGTGGGTTTAATCCTTGGATGGGATGATCCCTTGGATTAGGGAATGACAACCCACTCCAGTATTCTTGCCTGGAAAATTTCAAGGACAAAGGAGCCTGGCAGGCTACAATCCATTGGGTTGCAAAGAGACAGGACTGAGTGACTGACCATACAGGCACTTGACTGTAAGCAGATAAGATAGGTGGACCCAGGAAAAGAGATCTGGTCATGGCTCTTTTTTATATCAAAGAAACTATTTTTGGCCTAAGCCATTTTGTGATCTAAGCTTGGCCACCACAGTGCTTGCCCTTGAATATTTCTCTGTGATTAATGATCTTAATGGAACAAAAAAATGTAGGAACAAAGGACTGTTATCAGGCAAGAGAAGTAACAATAGGAGAGATAATATATGGGTTGTAAAGACCACAGAATGATCTCTGTTCCTTTCCAAGGCAAACCATTCAATATCACAGTAATCCAAGTCTATGCCCTGACCAGTAATGCTGAAGAAGCTGAAGTTGAATGGTTCTATGAAGACCTACAAGACCTTCTTGAACTAACACCCAAAAAGATGTCCTTTTCATTATAGGGTATGGGATTCAAAAGTGGGAAGTCAAGAAATACCTGGAATAACAGGCAAATTTGGCCTTGGAGTACAGAATGAAGCAGTTCAAAGGCTAATAGAGTTTTTCCAAGAGAACACACTGGTCAAACAAACACCCTCTTCCAACAACACAAGAGAAGATTCTACACATGGACATCACCAGATGGCTGAAATCAGATTGATTATATTCTTTGCAGCCAAAGATGGAGAAGCTGTATAGAGTCAGCAAAAACAAGATCAGGAGCTGACTGAGGCTCAGATCATGAGCTCCTTACTGACAAATTCAGACTGAAATTGAAGAAAAGTAGGGAAACTACCAGACCATTCAGGTATGACCTAAATCAAATCTCTTATGACTATACAGTGGAACTGACAAATAGATTCAAGGGATTTGATCTGATAGAGATCTGAAGAACTATGGATGGAGGTTCATGACATTGTACAGGAAGCAGTGATCAAAACCATCCCCAAGAAAAAGAAATGCAAAATGCACAATGGCTGTCTGAGGAGGCCTTACAAATAGCTGAGAAAAGAAGAAAAGTGAAAAACAAAGGAGAAAAGGAAAGATATTCTTATTTGAATTCAGAGTTCCAAAGAATAGCAAGGAGAGATAAGAAAACCTTCCTCAGTGACCTGTGCAAAGAAATAGAGGAAAACAATAGAATGGGGAAGACTAGTGATCTTTTCAAGAAAATGAGAGATGCCAAGGGACCTTTTCATGCAAAGATGGGCACAATAAAGGGCAGAAATGGTGTGGACCTAACAGAAGCAGAAGATATTAAGAAGAGGTGGCAAGAATACACAGAAGAACTGTACAAAAATATCTTCACGACCCACATAATTTGACGGTGCAATCAGTCACCTCGAGCCAGACATCCTGGAATGTGAAGTCAATGGGCCTTAGGAAGCATCACTACGAACAAAGCTAGTGGAGGTGATGGAATTCCAGTTGAGCTATTTCAAATCCTGAAAGATGATGCTTTTAAAGTGCTGCACTCAATATGCCAGCAAATTTGGAAAACTCAGCAGTGGCCACAGGACTGGAAAAGGTCAGATTTCATTCCAGTCCCAAAGAAAGGCAATCTCAAAGAATGCTCAAACTACTGCACAGTTGCACTCATCTCACACGCTAGCAAAGTAATGTGCAAATTTCTTCATCAGGCTCCAACAGTAAATGAACCTTGAACTTCCAGATGTTCAAGCTGGATTTAGAAAAGGCAGAGGAACCATAGATCAAATTGCCAACATCCATTGGATCATCAAAAAAGCAAGAGAGTTCCAGAAAAACATCTACTTCTGCTTTATTGACTATGACAAAGCCTTTGACTGTGTGTATCACAACAAACTGTGGAAGATTCTTCAAGAGATGGGAATACCAGGCCACCTGACCTGCCTCTTGAGAAATCTGTATATAGGTCAAGAAGCATCAGTTAGAACTAGACATGGTATAGCAGACTGGTTCCAAATTGGGAAAGGAGTACGTCAATGCTGTATATTGTCACCCTGCTTATTTGACTTATATGCAGAGTACATCATGAGAAATGCTGGGCTGGCAAAGCGCAAGCTGGAATCTAGATTGTCAGGAGAAATATCAATAACCTCAGGTATGCAGATGACACCACCCTTATGGCAGAAAGTGAAGAACTAAAGAGCCTCTTGATGAAAGTGAAAGAGGAGAGTGAAAAAGTTGGTTTAAAACTCAGCATTCAAAAAATGAAGGTCATGGCATGGGGTCCCATCCCTTCCTGGTAAATAGATGGGGAAACAATGGAAACAGTGAGAGGCATTTTTGGGGGGGCTCCAAAACCATTGTAGATGGTAACTGCAGCCATGAAATTAAAAGATGCTTGCTCCTTGGAAGCAAAGCTATGACTGACCTAGATAGCTTATTAAAAAGCAGAGCCATTACTTTGCCAACCAAGTTCCATCTTGTCAAAGCTATAGTTTTTCTAGTTGTCATGTATGGATGTGAGAGTTGGACTATAAAGAAAGTTGAGCACCAAAGAATTGATGCTTTTGAACTGTGGTGTTAGAGAAGACTCTGAGAGTCCCTTGGACAGCAAGGAGATCCAACCAATCTATCCTAAAGGAAATCAATCCTGAATATTCATTGGAAGGGCTGATGCTGAAGCTGAATCTGCAGTACTTTGACCACCTGATGTGAGGAATTGACTCATTGGACAAGACCCTGATGCCTGGAAAGATTGAAGGCGGGAGGAGAAGGGGACAACAGAGGATGAGATGGTTGGATGGCATCACCGACTCAGTGGACATGAGTTTGAGTAAACTCTAGGAGTTGGTGATGGACAGGAAGGCCTGGCATGCTGCAGTCCATGGGGTTGTACGGAGTTTGACACGACTGAACGACTGAAGTGAATTGAACTGAAAGGCCACAATTTCTCTTTCAGTGGTAAAGATTAGCCTGAAGCTCTCAACTAGCACCTAAGGGGTGATGTTGTTGACCTTTCCTGAACCTCTTTACTTCAATCAACTAAATCACCTAAGCCCCTCCATGAATATGCACATATGCTTCACTTAAATCTTGCCAATTTTGTAGTTCAGGGAGATACTGCTTTGGGAAAGATCCCTGGTGTTCACTGCTACAAGTAATCATTCCTTTCTTCTATGATCTTTGACTTAGTTGTGTCTTTTGGCTCGATTCCCACCAAAAGCCAAACCTAGTTTGTTGAGTAACTTGATATTATATGCATGCATGAATTAGTCTATGTGTGCATGTATGTGAATGAATACATCTGTTAATGTGTCTACATTTGTGTATGTTTGTGTATGTTTATGTAGGGAGCTATTCAAAGGAGTGTAGATTCAGGATCCATCTTTTGCTTTAACATAGGAGCTATGACTACATTTATTTTGATTTTTAAGCTTTTAATAAGTTTACATTTAGGGAAACAACATTAAAGAAAGATTAAAATGTAGAAGGAGCTCAGCAAATAGCTAAAAATCATTTAAACCTACTTTTCTAAATAATTAGGGACATACACACTTTAAATACACATATAATCTCTCAATTTAATTTTACCAAATATTTCACCCTTCTACCCTTCTAAAGATTTTTTTCCTAAGTGAAATCTCCACAAGAAGCCATGTTTTCATTCAGATTTCTTTCTCTTTTATTTTTTTCTTTTTCCTGGATCACCCTCTGGAAGAATTATAAGCAGCATAAAAATTGGCAAAATCTGAGGATCATAAACAAAAAAGAAATGGAGTAGGGCTAGATAATCCATAAATTGCACAATAAGCTTTAGAATAATGGAATTGATTCTAGTTCAGAATGGTTTGGCCTAAAATATTCTTCTCTGTCTGTAGTCTGCATATTTGCATATGCTTTCATAGAAATCAAGGCCAAATGAGTTGGCAGAAATATACTTACTATATTTGTCATTTTCCTAGTGACTTTGAAGCTGTTCTGAATTCATAGAATTTAAAATAATTTATGCATTTCCTAGAGATTGCTGGAGAATGGGGAACATTAGTGGAAATACAACTATGCCTATAGAAATAATGATGACTATAGGAAAGCTACAGTTTGAATTTAAGAATTTAGACATATGGTAACTTGAGAAAATTAAGCTGCCTTAATTTTTCCTATTTACAGAAGTTAAATTTAAAAATGAGAATGTGACACTTGCAAGTTGCATACACATTGTATTGTATTTTCATTTTTGATAGTCTTCACTCCATATTGTAAAGTCTTAAACTTGGCATTAGTATTACCTTCCAGTCCTGCAATGACTCTTCTCTAAAAGTGCAGGGTTCTACTTTCTCTACTAGAAAATCTAACTTGGACTGTTTTGTTATGACTCATGATCAGCTGCAACACACTGCCTGGCATTTATGATATGCAAATTCTAGGTATTTATTTGACTGTAATTGGGATGTGCCATGCACACATGGAACTCACACTTGTGTACACTGGTAACAACTTGTGTGGATCCCTCCTCTATCGGCCCTGGGGTTCCTCAGGTCTCAGTCACAGGTCATCTTCTATTTCTTTGTTATATTTTTTTTAGAGATTATTAAGTCCATCATACCTTGAAAACATATCTGTAACTTGACAATTCCCTAACTATTATCATCAGGTCAGCCTTCTCTTCTAAACTCCTGATTTATATATATACTTGCTCTTTGACATTTTCACATGAATGTCGCATTGGCATCCTAATTTTTTAATGTCTCAACACTGAACTTAATTTGTTTTTTCAGTGTTACCCATAATAACTTTGACATGGCTTATAAAATGAACTTTTTTTTTTATTCCTTCTCACAGTTATGGAGATCAGAAGGCCAAGATCAAGTCACCAGTGCATTTTTGTCTGGTGAGAGTTTTCTTACTGGTTTACAGACGGCCATTTTCTCCTTCTTTAGAGAAGAAAAAGGAAAAGAGAAGTAAGCTCTCTCTCATGTCTCCTCTTAAAAGGGTGTTAATCCTATCATCAATTTCTATCTTGCTGACCAAATGACCTCCCAAAGGCCCCATTTCCAAATACCATCCAATTGGCGGCTATGATCTCAATGTATTAATTTGGGGGTGAGTAAGAAAACACAATCATGTAACCTACAACATAAATTCACATTCTGTCAATTTAAAACTTTTTCTGACATCTACTTATGCTATTCTCCTCTAAGTCACCATCATCTTTCACTAGACTAAATGCAAACATTGGATTGGGCAAAAAGTTCCTCTAAGTTTTTCTATAACAGCTTACGGAAAAACCCAAATGAAATTTTCAGCCAACTCAGCTAATCTGAACTCAGCAAAGCCTTGATATAATCTATTAATGCTTCCAATGGCTTCTAAAATGAAATTTCAACTTATTTATAAGATACTCAAAGCCCTAATCAACACTTACATCTATCTCTAGTCACTGTCATCTTCCTACTGTATTTCTGCCACACAGAACTGCATTTTTCTCTGCTTCTCCAACATATATGTTTCTTCCTTTCCACTCTCACAAACTTCATTTGTGCTCTTCTGCCCTCCCAATTCCCTGCTTCCTTCTCCGTATCTAGCCTCATCTTATTCTGCCTGAAGTAGTCCTACTTATGGAGCAAGTTTCCACCTGTGGAGAATTTCTTTAGGAAGGTATCATCTTTCCTAACACTTAGAAGCTCCTTGATTGGATTATGTTCTCTTATATTATTTTGTGAAACTTTATGCTTTTCTTTGTATTATAGTACTGAAAAATAATTATACATATTCTGTGGGGTTTACAGCATCAGCTTTTAAGAGGAAACTTATGCTTTGAAATTCCTTCAAAAAGTATAATATTGGAGGTAAATATTTCATGCTCAAGTCCAGTTAGACAAGGTTCTTTCAAGTTTGAAACATGTTTCTTCTAACATGCCTTAAATAAAGTAATTATCTTATATGTAGGTGCCATGCAAATGGAAATATGTATTTTTAGGCACAAGAATTACACTCTACATGACAAAATGCTATGCTATGATAGGCGAGATCAGTTTCACACAAGCTCAGCTTCAATCTAGACTTTGTACTCCCTGCATTCAAGAGAGTATATATGATTCAACTCTATTTACAAACATTATGAAATTATTTTCTACTATATTTGCCATACTTCTCTCCCTTATAAGATGATAAACTCAACGAGGGCAATTGCCATGCCTCCACTTTCAAAACTGTATTTCTAGTGCCCAATACCATGGCTGATAAATTATATGCAGTTAACAGTATTTGTCAAAATATGTGAAGAAAAATATTTTCTGTACGGATGACTTTCTATCCTGGCTCCCATGTACTGTTATGGTATAACGGGCACATGACACATCTGACAATGATTGTCAGGGATCTTGGTATATAATCAACAATCTCCTGAAGACAGAGAAGCTATGAGGTCCTGAAGAAAAAAAAAATAATTGATCAAAAGTGACATTTTAGACATAGATTTGGATTAAGGAAGTCTTGACTCCTCTCAAAATAGTTCAAGTATCGGTTCATGTTGTTGATATGCCGTGAACAAGTGAAGAGGAGAAATATCATCTTTTTCGTACTCGTCTAGAGCAGTAGTCTTCAACCAGTGATTTTTCCTAAGGGGACATTTTGAAGTGTCATGAAAAGACAGGAAGTGAAAAGTAAAGGAGAAAAGGAAAGATATTCTTATTCGAATTCAGAGGTACAAGGAATAGCAAGGAGAGATAAGAAAGCCTTCTTCAGTGATCAATGCAATGAAATAGAGGAAAACAACAGAATGGGGAAGACTAGAGATCTCTTCAGAAAATTAGAGATACCAAGGGAACATTTCAGGCAAAGATGGGCTCAATAAAGGACAGAAACGGTAGGGTAGGGACCTAACAGAAGCAGAAGATATTAAGAAGAGGTGGCAATAATACACAGAAGAACTGTACAAAAAAGATCTTCACGATTCAGATAATCACGATGGTGTGATCACTCACCTAGAGTCAGACATCCTGAAATGTGAAGTGGGTGGGCCATAGGAAGCATCTCTATGAACAAAGCTAGTGGAAATGATGGAATTCCAGTTGAGCTATTTCAAATCCTGAAAGATGATGCTGTGAAAGTGCTGCATTCAATATGCCTGCAAATTTGGGAAATTCAGCAGTGGCCACAGCACTGGAAAAGGTCAGTTTTCATTCCAATCCCAAAGAAAGGCAATGCAAAAGAATGCTCAAACTACCACACAATTGCACTCATCTCACACGCTAGTAAACTAATGCTTACAATTCTCCAAGCCAGGCTTCAGCAATACGTGAACCGTGAACTTCCAGATGTTCAAGCTGGTTTTAGGAAAGGCAGAGGAACCAGAGACCAGACTGCCAACATCTGCTGGATCATCGAAAAAGCAAGAGAGTTCCAGAAAAGCATCTATTTCTGCTTTATTGATTATGCCAAAGCCTTTCATTGTGTGGATCACAATAAACTGTGGAAAATTCTGAAAGACATGCATACCAGACCACCTGACCAGCCTCTTGAGAAACCTGTATGCAGGTCAGGAAGCAACAGTTAGAACTGGACATGGAACAACAAACTGGATCCAAATAGGAAAAGGAGTACGTCAAGGCTGTATATTGTCACCGGATTTATTTAACTTACATGCAGAGTACATCATGAGAAACACTGGGCTGGAGGAAGCACAAGCTGGAATCAAGACTGCCGGGAGAAATATCAATAACCTCAGTTATGCAGATGACACCACCCTTATGGCAGAAAGTGAAGAAGAACCAAAAGGCCTCTTGATGAAAGTGAAAGAGGAGAGTGAAAAGTTGGCTTAAAGTTCAACATTCTGAAAACTAAGATCAGGGTATCTGGTCCCATCACTTCATGGAAGATAGATGGGGAAACAATGGAAACAGTGGCTGACTTTATCTTTCTGGGCTCTAAAATCACTGCAGATGGTGATTGCAGCCATGAAATTAAAAGACGCTTACTCCTTGAAAGGAAAATTATGACCAACCTAGACAGCATATTAAAAAGCAGAGACATTACTTTGCCAACAAAGGTCCGTCTAGTCAAGGCTATGGTTTTTCCAGTGGTGATGTATGGATGTGAGAGTTGGACTCTAAAGAAAGTTGAACACCGAATAATTGATGCTTTTGAACTGTGGTGCTGGAGAAGACTCCTGAGAGTCCCTTGGGCAGCAAGAAGATCCAACCAGTCCACCCTAAAGGAGATCAGTCCTGGGTGTTCATTAGAAGGACTGATGTTGAAGTTGAAACTCCAATACTTTGGCCACCTGATGTGAAGAGCTGACTCATTGGAAAAGACTCTGATGCTGGGAAAGATTGAGGGCAGGAGGAGAAGGGGATGACAGAGGATGAAATGGTTGGATGGCATCATCGACTCGATGGACATGGGTTTGGGTGGACTCCAGGAGTTGGTAATGGACAGGGAGGCCTGGCATGCTGTGGTTCATGGGGTCGCAAAGAGTTGGACATTACTGAGTGACTGAACTGAACTGAGGCATTTTTGATCATCACAACTGGGGGAGGGTGTGTTAATGGCATCTAGTGGGCAGAGATCATTTGCCACTGCATGTCTACCATAAAAATGGGCAAGAAGAAATCTACTAAAATGTTAAAGAATTGCTAAAAGGCAACAATAGACTTTTATGATGATATAGAATCTGAAGGAGATGCAGGTACAAGGGGATTCTGCAAACATTCATAGGCTTATTTCCTTGGCCCTCCACTGGATACTCATGAGAAAAAAATATTATAGGAAGTATTCTGAAGAGAACCCTATTAGCGCTATAGGAGGAGATGCCTGCAGCTGTAAGAAAGGCATGAAGCCCCACTTCTTACTTGGGCTTCTTTCTCAAAAGTCTTAAGTCTCTACTGAGATCAGTAAATACTCTCACACCCAATACACAAATAAAACTCATTTTTGCTATGGGGGAATACAGACTATAAAAACTATTTCTGCAAGTGGGGCTGGAAACTCCCATGAGTCCAGATTTCAAATCTAATACAATCAGAGATCTTCTTCTTCCATGAACAGGGCAGGAAATGCTCCCATAGAAGAATAACCACAGATGAAAGCTGAAATCTGGCTACCAAAAGGAGCAACAACCCCCTTACACTGAGACTAAGGCACATTTATTTGTCCTGCATAAAGCTGAGGGCGGACAAGAAGACACAGAACTCCACTTGCCCTACAGCAAGCTTAGGAATTACTGAATAGTTAGCAACATTACTCTGACTCTAGAAGAGATAAGATCCCTTCTGAGGCACTAACTGGTAGGATTGACTGAAAATGAGGCATAGAATTTTATCTCTAAGTTAAATCTTCAATTCAGTCTAAACCTCAAACATGGGTATCTTCAGTATATTGCAGATATTTCATTGAAAGTGAAAGTGAAAGTTGCTCATCATGTCCGATTCTTTGCGACCCGAATGACTATACAGTCCACGGAATTCTCCTGGCCAGAATAGGCCAGAATACTGGAGTGGGTAGGCTTTCCCTTCTCCAGGGGATCTTCCCAATCCAGGGATATAATCCAGGTCTCCGCATTGCAGGTGGATTCTTTACCAGCTGAGCCACAAGGGAAGCCCAAGAATATTGGAGTGGGTAGACTTTCCCTTCTCAAGGGGATCTTCTGAACCCAGGAATCGAACCAGGGTCTCCTGCATTACAGGCGGATTCTTTGCCAACTGAGCTATCACGGAAGCCCTGACTTATTGTATTATCTCGAACTTTTTTCATTATCTCGGACTTACTTGTTTCTGAAATCTGCTTTGTCTCTTGTCTCTGCTCCTCTGTCTCAAATATGCCTTCTTCTCTGGTTGCTTTAGTAATTTTACCTTTATATTTCTTTTTTCAGCAGTTTGAATATAATGGATCCAGAGGTATGTATCTCTGTGTGTGTGTATGTGTGCGTGTGTGTGTGTGTGTGTGTGTGTGTGTGTGTGTGTGTGTCTTTATTTATCCTGCTTAGGTTTCTCTATGTTTCCTGGACTTGTAATCTTTTATTATTTCATTATTTTCATGAAACTCCAAGCTATTATATAGTCAAACATTTCTTCTGCTCTGTTCTTTTCCTCTACGCCTTCTGGAGTTCCAATATATTGACCATGTGATATTGTTCCACAGTTCTTAGGATATTCTGTTTTTCACTCTTTTTGTTCCTTTGTGCTTCACTTGGGGTAGTATCTACTAATCTGTGCTCAAGTTTATTATTTTCTTTCCTGTAGGAAGTTCATTGATATATATGTCAAAAAAGCTATTCATGTCTCTGATACTGCGTTTTTTAGCATTTCCTTTTGATTCTTTCTGTAGTTTTTCTCTTCTGAAATTCCCCATCTATTCTGACATATTATTTACCTTTTCTACTGGATTCCTTAATACATTAATCTTTGACATTATTAAATATCTCTTTGATGGCTCCTACATCTGAATCTTCTCTGACTTTGGTTCTGCTAATTATTTTGTTTTTGCTGACTTTTCTGTATGTCTCATAACTTTTTTTTGAATGCCAAACATCTTGTATAGGACAAGGGAGATAAAGCTAAATAGATTTTATACCTAATACTGGTCATATCTCTTCTTAGGCTATTAATGTAGGGGATTGATTTAAAATAATTAGGGGATAAGTTGGGTTTGAATTCTGTTGTTGCTATGTTAACTTTAGTATTACTTAGAAACATT
Organism: Muntiacus reevesi; assembly: GCF_963930625.1. Taxonomy (NCBI): domain Eukaryota; kingdom Metazoa; phylum Chordata; class Mammalia; order Artiodactyla; family Cervidae; genus Muntiacus; species Muntiacus reevesi. The sequence continues at coordinate 40,145,304 of NC_089255.1, read as the reverse complement.
AAAAAATAATATGTATGCTATTTTTATAAGACATGAACTAAACATCAATTTTATAAATGAGGAAACTCAAGATAAAAGGGATAAGGGAAGGATTTAGGTTTACACAACTTGTGATAAAGTATTTTAAAAAACCAGATGTTCTTCAAAGCTGTTGCTCTAAATGTCTTCCTATATAGCTTCCAGAGTTATAGAGCCTGTGTACATCAATAATGGGATAAAATCTCCTACTAGGTAAGAATTTATAGAGGAGTTTCTATTAACAGCTGATCTCAATGATTAAAAGCCACAAGTCTCAAACTTGTTTCCCGTGAGCACACTAGGAAAATCTGCAGATGCATTTACTGAATGAATCCAAAGAATAGCCAGGAGAGATAAGAAAGCCTTCCTCAGCGATCAATGCAAAGAAATAGTGGAAAACAACAGAATGGGAAAGACTAGAGATCTCTTCAAGAAAATTAGAGATATCAAGGGGACATTTCATGCAAAGATGGATTCGATAAAGGACAGGAATGGTATGGACCTAACAGAAGAAGAAGATATAAAGAAGAGGGGGCAAGAATACACAGAAGAACTGTACAACAAAGATCTTTATGACCCAGATAATCACCCAGATGGTGTGATCACTCACCTAGAGCCAGACATCCTGGAATATGAAGTCAAGTGGGCCTTAGAAAGCATCACTACGAACAAAGCTATGGGAGATGATGGAATTCCAGTTGAGCTATTTCAAATCCTGAAAGATGATGCTGTGAAAGTGCTGCACTCAATATGCCAGCAAATTTGGAAAACTCAGCAGTGGCCACAGGACTGGAAGAGGTCCATTTTCATTCCAATCCCAAAGAAAGGCAATCCCAAAGTATGCTCAAACTACCACACAATTGCACTCATCTCACATGCTATTAAAGTAATGCTCAAAATTCTCTAAGCCAGGCTTCAGCAATACATGAACTGTGAACTTCCAGATGTTCAAGCTGGATTTAGAAAAGGCAGAGTAATCATAGATCAAATTGTCAACATCCGCTGGATCATCAAAAAAGCAAGAGAGTTCCAGAAAAACATCTATTTCTGCTTTATTGACTATGCCAAAGCCTTTGACTGTGTGGATCACAATAAACTGTGGAAAATTCTGGAAGAGATGGGAATACCAGACCACCTGACCTGCCTCTTGAGAAACCTGTATGCAGGTCAGGAAGCAACAGTTAGAACTGGACATGGAAGAACAGATGGTTCCAAATAGGAAAAGGAATACATCAAGGTTGTATATTGTCACCCTGCTTATTTAACTTATATGCAGAGTACATCATGAGAAATGCTGGGCTGGAAGAAGCATAAGCTGGAATCAAGATTGCTGGGAGAAATATCAATAACTTCAGATATGCGGATGACACCACCCCTGTGGCAGAAAGTGAAGAGGAACTAAAAGACCTCTTGATGAAAGTGAAAGAGAAGAGTGAAAAGTTGGCTTAAAGTTCAACATTCAGAAAACTAAGATTATGGCATCTGGTCCCATCACTTCATGGGAAATAGATGGGGAAAGAGTGGAAACAGCGTCAGACTTTATTTTTTTGGGCTCCAAAATCACAGCAGAATGCCATTGCAGTCATGAAATTAAAAGATGCTTACTCCTTGCAAGGAAAGTTATGATCAACCTAGATAGCGTATTAAAAAGCAGAGACATTACTTTGCCAACAAAGGTCTGTCTAGTCAAGGCTATGGTTTTCCCAGTGGTCATATATGGATGTGAGAGTTGGACTGTGAAGAAAGCTGAGCGCCGAAAAATTGATGCTTTTGTACTGTGGTGTTGGAGAAGACTCTTGAGAGTTCCTTGGACTGCAAGGAGATCGAACTAGTCCATCCTAAAGGAGATCAGTCCTGGGTGTTCATTGGAAGGACTGAGGCTGAAGCTGAAACTCCAATACTTTGGCTACCTTATGCGAAGAGTTGATTCATTGGAGAAGACCCTGATGTTGGGAGGGATTGGGGGCAGGAGGAGAAGGGGATGACAGAGGATGAGATGGCTGGATGGCATCACTGACTCGATGGACATGAGTTTGTGTAAACTCTGGGAGTTGGTGATGAACAGGGAGCCCTGGTGTGCTGCGGTTCATGGGGTTGCAAAGAGTTCGACATGACTGAGCAACTGAACTGAACTGATACCCTACTACTACTAGGATCAACTCCAAGCGGTTAAAAAGGCTTAATTAAATAATTTCACTCTATTGCAGATGACTCATAAATGACTTCATGGTTTCCAAAGAATACGTTAAAAATGATTTTAGGGAATAGCTTTTTAGCATTATTAAGATGCAGCAAATAATTGGAAAACTTGTATAGACAGTATTACAACTGTTTCACTGCAATATTCCAATCATATTAATTTTAACACTTTCAGGAACACCAATTAATATTAAATTTTGTTTTCAATGGTAATCTTATATCCTCTGATATCCATCCTTTGCTATTTCAGAGCAGAACCAGAATTTTTCTGGATATATCACTTTTGAGGCTTAATTAAAGATCATATATAGTTTTATCCCTTCCTTAGACACTGATGTTTTTGTTTAAGTAATTAAGTTAGATTTTTTAAACTTTTTTATGTATTCTTATTGTCTCTTTTGAAATGTTATATTCTCCACATTTTACACTTTATGAGAATTACAGGACTATTATAGCTAATTCTGCTTAAGAGAATACTATACAACTGTTCAATTCACAATGTAGAGAATGAAATCATGAAAGATGAACAGAATAACCAAAATTATCTTAAACTGTTTCATAATAGTTTAAAATATAATTATAGGCAGTTATCCTAGAGTTGCTCTCAAGCAGAATATTTGTGTTGTGGCTTTTTAAATAGTAAACATACCATAGCTCTTTACTGAATATGTATTGGAAAATATGAATAATTTCAGGGAGATAGATAACACACACACATACACACAAATCAAATTTACCTTGACACATTTATGCTGTGAGGTGATGGTCAGATGAGGTTTCTAAACTTGAGAGACTACTTCCAATGTTCCGGAGTAATACAAACTAGAGTCTTCCTATGCTATGCCTGAAATTTTATTCACATGTATTTCTCTTACTTTTATGTCAACCATTAGCCTTAGACACCTGTGTTTGCCACCACACTGACTTGATGAAGCAGAGAAAACACATTTTCAAAATGCAATCCCCAAAAGTGATTGATTGGTACCAACTTGTTAAAGCTACTGACACAATTATTTTAAAAATCTTTCTGTCATTTTTTATCTTTAAGATTGAAAAATGTAATCTTTATATAGGATCTTTAGAAGAATCAGCCACCTGAAAGTCAGAGGAATTTGTAGTTCTTAGGCAGGGCCAATCGTCTCCTTAGTCAGTGTTTAACTATTGAAATGGTTTTCTACTGGTTGGTGATGATAATAAGCACCTGCGTCCAGTCCCTGAGGGTTACTTGTGCTATATGCTTACTGTAACTCCTTCCTGGAGAAGGCAATGGCACCCCACTCCAGTTCTCTTGCCTGGAAAATCCCATGGACGGAGGAGCCTTGTAGGCTGCAGTCCATGGGGTCGCTAAGAGTTGGACACGACTGAGCGACTTCGCTTTCACTTTTCACTTTCATGCATTGGAGAAGGAAATGGCAACACACTCCAGTGTTCTTGCCTGGAGAATCCCAGGGGCGGGGAAGCCTGGTGGGTTGCTGTTTATGGGGTCGCACAGAGTTGGACACGACTGAAGCGACTTAGCAGCAACTCCTTCCTAGAGATTCTGAGGACTTCGACATAATCCATAATCTTTCTGGCATACCAGAAGATCCAGGACCCTGCTATGGCATCTGTTCTCCATGTTGTATTTGTTAAGTATGTTAAGTATGTCAGCTTCCCTGGTGGCTCAGATGGTAAAGAATCTGCCTGTAGTACAAGAGAGCCAGGTATGATACCTGGGTCAGGAAGATTCTCTGGAGAAGGTAATGGCTACCCATGTTTGGCATATTTTAAGAACTCAAAAGGTGATATTATTTTTATTATATAAACTATTAGTAATTATATAAATTAATTAAAAGGAAATGTTAGTTTCATTGTCACTGAAGGAGTTTGTATTTTCTTCTTTTGTCATTTATTATTAAAAGTGCCAAGAACAGAAAAATATTGAGAAGATGGAGAAAAGAAATTGTTAGAGAGTAGAGGGGCTATTGATTTATTTAAGATGGAGACAGTGGTATTGATATGAATTGTCTGCCAAAGTAACTTCCTATATTTTCCCATCAGTGATTTCCATAAGGGCATTTAGGCAATAATCTCTTCATTCCTTCTCCCTGCCTCTTTAAAAGACTCCTTCTTTTGGTACTTCTTCCCACATCAACACCAAAAAGTATTCAAGATATTATCTAGGATCTCTTCTACTCATGAAAGCTTTTGATAGAAACATATATAAGCCCTAAAAAACACGCCTTTGTTGTTGTTGTTCAGGTGCCTGGAGGATTTCGTGGACAGAGAAGCCTTATGGGCCACCATCAGTGGGGTCAGAAAGAGATAGACACATTTGAGTGACTAACACTACTTTCATGTTGAATATACATCCCTGGTGGAGGAGCTACAGTCCTACTTGAAAACAAATTCCACATTACTGTTGGAAATATAACCTGTTATCTATGTGTTATTCCTTAAAATATAACAATGAGAGTAAACCAAAAGTTGGAAAATAAATCCAGAAATCTCTTATTTGCAGATTCAGATTTTTTTTGTATAGAGAAATACGGGGTAATGTGTGAAAAAGGCTGAACAAAATATCTGGGTCAAAGCTAAAGTACTTTGTCTCTTTACACCTTCCCCAGTGGGTCTGAAGAGCAAATAACGTAGTGTGCAGTGCCTAGAGAATTGTTTAGCCTAATTATTTCCAATGCCCAATGCAGTGACTGGAAAACGTGATGTCTACCACGTTGACACAGGGAGGTTGTCATTTCAAATTTCTTAAAACCCAGATCAAAAATGATGATTATTACATGAAATTCTTTAGTCATCTCTCCCAGACATCCAAAGTGGAACCTATGATTCAGGAGATAATGATTTCAGACAAAGTGAAAAGGAAGTAGGATTCTGCCCCCTCTAATTACTGCATCTGAGATTCTGAAAATAACTTCCTTGATGAAATGTGAATGCTAATACTAGTTAAAAGAATTGTTTATGTAGACTGACTATGATAACATATGTAACACAAACAGTTTAATGTTTGGCATATTTTAAGAACTCAAAAGGTGATATTATTTTTATTATATAAGCTATTAATAATTATATAAATTAATTAAAAGGAAATGTTAGTTTCATTGTCATTGAAGGAGTCTGTATTTTCTTCTTTTGTCATTTATTATTAAAAGTGCCAAGAACAGAAAAAAATTGAGAAGATGGAGAGAAGAAATTGTTAGAGAGTAGAGGGGCTATTGGTTTATTTAAGATGGAGACAGTGGTATTGATATGAATTGTCTGCCAAAGTAACTTCCTATATTTTCCCATCAGTGATTTCCATAAGGGCATTTAGGCATTAATCTCTTCATTCCTTCTCCCTGCCTCTTTCTCCTTCTTTTGGTACTTCTTCCCACATCCACACCAAAAAGTATTCAAAATATTATCTAGGATCTCTTCTATTCATGAAAGCTTTTGATAGAAACATATACGAGCCCTAAAAAACACACCTTTGTTGTTGTTGTTCAGGTGCTCAGTTGTGTCTGATTCTTTGCGACCCCATGGCTGCAGCAGACCAGGCTTCCCTGTCCTTCACCATTTCCCAGAGTTCCCCCAAACTCATGTCCATTGAGTCAGTGATGCCATCCAACCATCTCATCCTCCCATCCCTTTCTTCTCCTGCCTTAAATCTGTCTCAGCATCAGGGTCTTTTCCAATGAGTTGGCTCTTTACATCAGATGGTTCAAAGTATTGGAGTTTCAGCATGAGTCCTTCTAATGAATATTTAGAACTGACTTCCTTCAGGATTGACTGGTTTGATCTCCTTGCAGTCCAAGAGGCTCTCAAGAGTCTTCTCCAACACTACAGTTTGAAAACATCAATTCTTCAGCACTCAGCCTTCTTTACGGTCCAACTCTCACATCCATACATGGCTACTGGAAAAGCCATATTTTTGACTATATGTAACTTTGTCAGCAAAGTGATATCTCTGCCTTTTAATATGCTGTCTATGTTTGTCATATGCTACTGGAGAAGAGCAGAGAAATAGTTCCAGAAGGAATGAAGAGGCTGAGTCAAAGTGGAAGCAATGCCCAGTTGTGAATGTGTCTGCTGGTGAAAGTAAAGTTCAGTACTGTAAAGAACAATATTACATAGCAACCTGTAATGTTAGGTCTATAAATCAAGTAAATTAGAATTGGTCAAACTGGAGATGGCAAGAGTGAACATCAACATTTTAGGAATCGGTGAACTGAAATGGAAGGGAATGGGCAAATTTAGTTCTGGTGACCATTATATCTAGTACTGTGGGTAAGAATCCCTTAGAAGGAATGGAGTAGCCCTCACAGTCAACAAAAGCATCTGAAATGTAGTGCTGTGCTGTGTTTAGTTGCTCAGTCATGTCCTACTCTTTGGGAGCCCATGGACTGTAGCTCACCAGGCTCCTCTGTCCATGGGGAATCTCCAGTCAAAAATAGTGGAGTGGGTTGTCATGCCCTCCTCCAGGGGATCTTCCCAACCCAGGGATTGAACCCAGATCTCCTGTATCACAGGTGGATTCGTTACCATCTAAGACACCAGGGAAGCCAAAATGTAGTACATGGATGCAATCTCAAAAATGACAATAATCTTGGTTCGTTTCTGAGACAAACCATTCAATATCACAGTTATCCAAATATATGCCCAAACTACTAATCCAAAGAAGCTGAAGTTGAATGGTTCTATGAATATTTACAAGACCATCTAGAACCAATACCCAAAAAAGATGTTCTTTTCATCATAGCAGATTAGAATGCAAAAGTAGGAAGTCAAGAGACACCTGGAGTAATAGGCAACTTTGGCCTTGGAGTACAAGAAACAAGGCAAAGGCTAACAGAGTATTGTCAAGAGAACGCACTGATCATAGCAAACACCTCTTCCAACAACACAAGAGACAGCTCTACACATGGACATCACCAGATGGTCGATACCAAAATCAGATTGATTAAATTCTTCGTAGCTGAAGAAGCTGTATAGTCTGCAAAAACAAGACCAGGAACTGACTGTGTCTCAGATCACGAACTCCTTAATGCAAAATTCAGACCTTAAAAAACTATGCTTATGGTATACTAAGTATTGACTCAACTGCATGTTTTTCATCTCTGGCAATTTTCAGTCTGTATCTCAAGCAAGCTAGGTTCTGGGGAAAAATGTCCCTGTAACCTAAAGCATTTCCATTGATTCAATAGCTAGAGTTCTCTTTGATCTGACAGTACACCCTAGTTTCAACCAGGTCAAAACCGTAGAGTGGTCCAATTAAGAACCACTCATTTCTGACTGAAAATATCTCACACAACAAAATTGTTTTATGTATAACTGGATTCTATTTATAAAAATTAAGATTTTGTATGCCTATTTTCATTCTGAGCAAACTTCCCAAATGATACCTTTTTAAGAATTTCATCTATATTAGTGACTGTTACATATGTACTTAAGAAGAATAAGGATTCTCCTATTTTTGATCAGGGCTTTTTAAAATACCTTTAGGAACATTTTTTTCTGAGTTCTTAGTTTTTCTAAGAACTCAAAACAGCAATATTTCTTAGTTCTATTTATCACTTTTAGTGCACTATAAAAATATACACTTTTTAAATGGTATCTAAAGGATATCCAACCAGTCCATCCTAAAGGAGATCAGTCCTGGGTGTTCATTGGAAGGACTGATGCTGAAGCTGAAACTCCAGTACTTTGACCACCTCACAAGAAGAGTTGACTCGTTGGAAAAGACCCTGATGCTGGGAAAGATTGAGGGCAGGAGGAGAAGGGGACGACAGAGGATGAGAGGGTTGGATGGCATCACTGACTCGATGGACATGTGTTTGAGTATACTCCGGGAGTTGGTGATGGACAGGGAGGCCTGGCCTGCTGTGATTCATGGGGTCTCAAAGATTCGGACACGATTGAACAACTGAACTGAACTGAACTGAATGAGTATCAAATTTATTAGATTCAATTAATTGTCCTACATTGTAGAGATAAAAGCTAGTTTGTTGAAATTCATTATTAGATGGCTTAAGTTTGTGATTTCCTAAGTTTTTCATTCATGTTCTTAAATGTGATTTGTTCTTTGGTGATTTCCTTTTTGTGTTCTAATACATAAAGGGTATGTTACCTTCACAAAATGAATTGATTACGTCTCAACGAATCAAGCTTCAGAAACAGCTTATATGAAATGAAAACTAGGTAGCTCATAAAATTTGCCAATAACACTCTTATGAAATATTTTGTACCAGATAGTATGTGGATATATTTTCTTGCTAATTTAAAAATATTTACCACAGTTGTTAGCCTTTCAGGATTTTTTATATATAATGAGTAAATGTGTTCATTCATATATTTTATAATAATCTACTTCAAGTGGATAATCAGATTTGTTGATGATTACAGCTATATTCCTTGCAGCTTTTAAGTATCTGGCACTTAAAAATTCAATTATGTACATTTCCTATTTCTAGTTCTTTTTAAATTAAAATTTCCAGGAAAAATGATATTTACTTATTATTTTTCTCAAAGAACTATCTTTAAACTTTTTATCAATTCTTAAGCTTTCCTGGTTTTAGTTCACTGGTATTTTTTTTTTTTCTCTTTTTTATGTTGGCTTTATTTTTTCCATCTATTTAAACTGAATGCTTACATCAGATATATTCTTTCTAACCTAATGACAACATATTTAACACAGGGATTTTAATGTATAGGTATTTTATGTGTGTAGCCTATAATTCTCAATCTTTAAAATTTAGTGGTAGGTATTTCTTATAGTATTTGCCTATCTATCTTCAAAGGGAGGTTGTCTTGCCTTCTAGGTAACTATACTACCTGGATGCACTATTACTGCTCCATGGAGGAACTATTGGATCCAAGTGATACAATCCTACACTGGACAAAAAAGAATTTATATATATATATATATATATATATATATATATATATATATATATATATATATATATGTATATATATATATATACACACACACCAATTTTACATATGTATATGTGTGAATTATATGTATATGGTGTGTATACACACACCATACAGACACACATACAGACAGACACACACACACATGCAGGAGGAGAAGGGGACGACAGAGGATGAGACGGTTGGGTGGCACCACCGACTCAATGGACATGAGTTTGGGTGGACTCTGGGAGTTGGTGATGGACAGGGAAGCCTGGTGTGCTGCGGTCCATGGGGTCACAAAGAGTCGGACACAACTGAGTGACTGAACTGAACTGATATATACATGAAAAGCTATGACCAACCTAAACAGCATATTAAGAAGCAGAGACATCACTTTGCCTACAAAGGTCTGTATAGTCAAAGCTATGGTTTTTCCAGTAGTCATATATGGGTGTGAGAGTTGGACCATAAAGAAGGCTGAGTGCCAAAGAATTGATGCTTTTGAACTATGGTATTAGAGAAGACTCTTTAGAATCCCTTGGACTGCAAAAAGATCAAACCAACCAATACTAAAGGAAATCAACCCTGAATATTCACTTGAAGGACTGATGCTGAAGCTGAAGCTCCACTACTTAGGTCACCTGATGTGAAGAGCTGACTTGTTGGAAAAGACCCTGAGGCTGGGAAAGATTGAAGGCAAGAGAAAAGGGGGAAGACAGAGGATGAGATGGTTAGATGGCATCATTGACTCAATGGACATGAGTTTGAGTAAACTCTGGGAGATAATGAAGGACAGGGAAGATTGGCAAGATGCAGTCCAAGGGATTGCAAAGAGTCAGACGCAACTGAGAGACTGAACAACAACAGGACATGAGGTTGGTATCCTCTGGAGTGGGATTCCTGCCTTTATAAAAAGAGACATGAGAGAGCCTCTCCTCTCTCCTTCTGTTCCTTTCCCCTCTTTCCTCCTCTCTCTTCCTCCTCTCTCTCCTCCCTGCCAACCATGTGAAGATTCAATGAAACTGGATACTGGAAAGAGGGCTCTCACTAGAAACCAGATCTATTGGCTTCTTGAACTTGGACTTTCAGGTTCCAGAACTGTAAGAAATAAGTTTTTACCAATATATGGTAACTTGTTCTACCAATGTGAACTGAGACACTTAGTTTCTGACAATAGTTAACATGTATTTCTTGCTCATGTCATGTGATGGCTATTGTTTGGCTGTGGCTATGCTGAGATGTTATGGATCATCTGAACTTATTAACGATTATTTACCCATGTCTTTTCAAGTGGGACCCAGGCTAAGTGAGTAGGCACCCTTAGGTACATATTTTTTGCATAGTGAAGAATAACAGAAAAATGATCAAGTCAGGCCGTGCAAACCATGTAAAATTTTTGTTTGGATGATACATATATAAGGTCAATTTTCATTGGCCAAAGGAAGTCAATGGCCAAACCAAAAACCAATGAAAAAATATACTCCTCTTATAGGAAAACATGGCATGGGTAGAAGAGGGAATGATAATCTTGAATAAATACAATCCATATATTTGTCTAGCATAAAACTCTTCTGTCAGAACTTCTTTTTTTGTGCATGTTTGCTAAAAAATACATCAGCACTTGTACTTTTAAGGAGCATACACATAAGTAATATATTTTTTCACCTTTGCATCTTTGTGCTTTTTAGAATGTCTTTTGGTTGTTTTTTCCCTTAAATAGGTATGGACCTTTTGGGGACACTAAAACTTTCCCTTTGAAACTGACTTGGTGATCCTTTAGATCCAGGGAAAATAAAAGTAGATGAAAAAGAAAAGTGCAAAATGTAAGAAATATCAATATTAATAGAGAAAAGGAAATGAAACTTTCTTAAAATACTAAAAAAATAAAAAGCACAGTAACAGAATGAAAACTGATAGAGTACAGATAAAGGATTTCAGTGAATGTTTCAAGATGTTAACATAGTCAGATGCTGCTGAAGGATCAGATAGGATAACAAAAATAAAGAATCCATTAGAGTTAATAAGGATGCCATTAGTCTCCTGATAAGAGCATTTCAAGAGAGTGACAGGGAAGATGTTATTCTACAGTGGATAGATATGAAAATGAGGAGAGAGGGAGGAAAAGTAAGTACAATTTTTTTTAGTCTGCTAGTATGTTTCAGGAGCACAGCACTAAGGTAGAGTTTAATATTCTCCTACACAACTCAATCAGCAAAACAATACTCTGACATATTCTTACTTCACAGAAGAGGAAAAGAAAGCTCAAAAAAGTTACTCATTTTCCCAAAGACACACAGCTTGGGTTCAATTCCAAAGGCAATCTTTTCTTTAAAGTTCCCTTCTTTTCCTTACTTAGAAAAGAGATCAGATTTCTCATGTAGACCTAAACCAACTGTGATGAGACGGCATTACTTGCATCCTTCCAAATCTAGACCATCTGTAGTTCCCATATGTAGATTCAATTCCATCAAAAAAAATATTTTTTAATCATCCAGAGTACTTTTCCAACTTATTTATTTCGGTATTTGTTTATTGTGAATGATATTCTCACATTTAGATCAGAAGTCTAGCATAACTGTTTAGGTCCTTTTGAGGAGCAAAAGCTTATTATAATGCTGATACCTTAGACTATATTATTTTTCTTTCATTTTCACTGTCTTCCAGTGGCGGGTTGCATTTTTTTAAAAATTAGATGGGAAGATTAGCAGTTATTTGTGCTGAACTTCCTACAATGCAATTGCTGCTGGGTGTTACAAAAATTAATTACTTTAAATAAAGTTATTATTTGTGGAACATTGTTAAGAAATAGTTTATCTGTGTTCATTAATGTAAAATTTTTTTAATTAAAGCATAATATGCATTTGGACATGTATGATAAAAATTTTTCTAAGAATTAAATGTACCTACATGCTTTAATAAAGCAAAGGCTATAGGTAAATTAAATCCACTCTAGGAAAAACACATTTTCTGTCACCTACACCTTCATTCTATTTTAATCCCGACTAGAAATTTTCCTGTGGCAACTTACATGTATCCACTAGTAGATTATATCATTGAATTATGGTTATTTGACATTCCTTCATTTCAGCTATGTAATTTTAAATGTTTATTACATTATTTTCTTATTGTTGAATAGTTTTAATTAGACCTTGTCTAGTTTACATTAATCAAGCCCTAGTACTGTGTAGGAATAAACATTTTTAAATAACTTGAAAATATATTAATACATTGTTTATGCTGATGCTTAATGCATGTGTTAAGTATGTGCTTAGTCATGTCCGACTCTTTGTGACCCTATGGACTGTAGCCCACCATGCTCCTCTGTCCATGGGATTTTCCAATCAAGAATACTGGAGCAGGTTGCTATTTCTTTCTCCAACAAATCTTCACAACTCAGGGACCATAACTGTATCTCCTGCATTGGCAGGCAGATTCTTTATCACTGAGCCATCTCAGAAGATTGCTTGTTAGAAACTCTATTCATTTATCAATCAAATCATTCCAGTCCTGCTATAACATTTGCATTTGAAAACAATAAAGAAGCAAATAGCGTTTTTTTTTTTTTTTTTTTCTTGCAAATAGCGTTTTTAAGAAACACACAATATGATCTTTTTTTCCTGGAAGATAAAAATAATCTAAATATCATTGTGAAGTTATAAATGTTAATACTACATATAACAGAAAGAAATAATATGCATATTTCAATTATACTATCATATATCTTTTAGCTAGTATGGACAAAATTTTAATCAATGAAACCATCTACTTGTAACTAACTTGAGAATGTAAGACCTGTCAAATGTCACTTAAATCAGAAGAAATAGTAACTACAGTGACATTTTAATCTAGCAAAACAATCAACAATTGCAAAAAATATTTAATAAGCTGCCACACTTGGAAGTTGGTTTTGGACATTTTTAAAGTAATATTTGTTCATTACTACTATTTATTAAACCCTAATCATGAAATTTCAAGTACAAGAGTAGATGATTTTTACTCTATTCATCATCACATTATTAATGTAACTTAAAGCCCATAAATGTTTTTTTTTGGAAATGATTTTTGAAAGTGTATTTTTAAATAATATATTTGAAATTGTCAATAGAGTGGACAGCTTTTCTCTTCTCCAGTGGATCTTCCTGACCCAGGAATTGATCCGGGACTCCTGCATTGCAGGTGGATTCTTTACCAGCTGAGCTATCTTCTCCTTAATATTATCCATTTTTCCCTACATAGAAAATCTTCTGAGAATCAGGGTATGTCCTAATTACTATTATAAGATTTGATTGAAAAAAAAAGAGGTTCAGAAAAATCAATATGGATTATATCTAACTATAGCCCTTAGAATTAATTTATATTATATGGATTGCTCTGAAATTTTTTCAATTAAAAAATATGCTTTATAAATATGTCAGTAAATTTAGGTGAACTTCATTTTGTAATGTTTGCTAGCATTTTGAAACATGTATGCCATTATTTACATCTTCTTTTATTGCTAGTCATTAAGGATTTCTATTTTAAAGTATTAAATGACATTTTTAATAAATATATTTACTTTCATATCTTTATGAACAAATACGAGTATTTGTATAGGGTGCATTCATAGAATTGATTTGCCAAATTATGAACAAATGCATTTATATTTTGGTGCTATTAAATTATCAAAATATAAATATGCTTTACCAATTTATAGTTTGTTGTACATTATCTTCTTTGTTTTCATAGGAAAAAGATTCCTGACACAGGTTGTTTGCATATGGGTTACTGGGCAATATTCACAGGAACAAATCCTGTAAGAGGGTGATGGAAGTAGGATTGGGCAGAAGAATTTGAACAAATATGCTTTTGTAACAAACACCTTAAACAATACCACAGGGAATTCAGAATCTGTATTGGCCATTCATGAGGCATCTTCAATTGATGCAAAAGAACTAGCCTTTTGTACTTTCCATGACTACTAGTCACTGGAAACAAGGTGTCCTCAGAGGCTATGGACATAACCTTGGTGAAGCATCCATCTTGGCTTAAGGTGGTCCCTGGGAAAGAAATTAGTCATGAACTCTCACCTGATTTCACTCCTGACTTTTGGGGATTGAGTGCTTTGGTCCCAGAAGGTAGCATCTGGGTGACACATCAGAGCATAGACTACAATGTACCCTTCATGCCACTCAGTTCAGTTCAGTTCAGTCGCTCAGTCATGTCTGACTCTTTGTGACCCCATGAACTGCAGCACACCAGGCCTCCCCGTCCATCACCAACTCCTGGAGTCTACCCAAACCCATGTCCATTGAGTCAGTGATGCCATCCAGCCATCTCATCCTCTGTCGTCCCCTTCTCCTCCTGCCCTCAATCTTTCCCAGCATCAGGATATTTCCCAATGAGTCAGCTCTTCACATCAGGTGGCTAAAGGATTGGAGTTTCAACTTCAACATCAGTCCTTCCAAACAACACCCAGGACTGATCTCCTTTAGGGTGGACTGGCTGGATCTTCTTGCTGTCCAAGGGACTCTCAGGAGTCTTCTCAAATACCACAGTTCAAAAGCATCAATTCTTTGCTACTCAGCTTTCTTAATAGTCCAACTCTCACATCCATACATGATCACTGGAAAAACCGTAGCCTTGACTAGATGGACCTTTGTTGGCAAAGTAATGTCTCTGCTTTTTAATATGCTATCTAGGTTGGTCATAACTTTCCTTCCAAGGAGTGTCAAAATTTCATGGTTGCAGTCACCATCTGTGGTGATTTTGGAGCCCAGAAAAATACAGTCAGTGATTGTTTCCACTGTTTCCTTATCTATTTGCCATGAAGTGATGGGACCAGATACCATGATCTTAGTTTTCTGAATGTTAAACTTTAAGCCAACTCTTTCAGTCTCCTCTTTCACTTTCATCAACAGGCTCTTTAGTTCTTCTTTACTTTCTGCCATAAGGGTGGTGTCATCTGCATATCTGAGGTTATTGATATTTCTCCCGGCAATCTTGATTCCAGCTTGTTCTTCCTCCAGCCCAGCATTTCTCATGATATACTCTGCATATAAGTTAAATAAGCAGGGTGACAACATACAGCCTTGACATACTCCTTTTCCTATTTGGAACAAGTCTGTTGTTCCATGTCCAGTTATTTACATAAGGAATACACTCTACCTAGTGTCAGATTCTCTAGGATTCTGGTTGGCCTCTTGAGAAAACCTACAAGAAGAAGACTGTTGAGACACACAGAAGTTAGCATTTCTGCTAATCTAGGTTCCTTTCCTGGTAGGGTGACCTAGCTCCTTCTCTCTAAAGAACCTGATTCCCTGGTCACTGTGTCCTTTTCAGATCATGATTGCATGCTACTCCTTTCACCCATGATTTGAGGCTGGGTAATATCCCCTAGGGACTTGCTGGGTGGCTCAGTGGCAAAGAATCTGCCTGTCAATGCAGGAGATGTGGGTTCAATCCCTGGGTTGGGAAGATCCCCTGGAGTAGAAAACAGCAACTCACTCCAGTAGTTTTATGTGGGAAATTCCATGGACAGTGGAGCCTGGAGGGTTACAGTCCATGGGGTCACAAAAGAGTAAGACATGACTTAGTGACTAAATAACAACAACAATATATCCTAGACAACACATGTATTCCTTCATGACTTTCTTGTGTAAGAGTGACCTCTATCTCCCTCTGATATGGTCAGTTAACCTTGTCAGGATAACTGTGTCTTGCCTTGCTTACCAGTCTCTTGGCACAATAAGCTTGAAGTTACCACACTGCAGCCAACAGTTAGTCATTCAGAGCCACGAGCAAATGGGATTGCAACATGGCCACAGTCATTTCAATTTATATCCACCTACTGAGATGACCTCAGACCAAATTGGGACTTCTTTGTTCATTGTCAGATGAATATACCCCTACACTGCCCACCCATGGCTATGAGTTAAGGGAATGGTGTCAGTGTGATAATGGTTGGTAACATGGGCATCTGAGCTGGCTGTTTGTACATCTTACTTGTACACTTCTGCCCTGATCATTACAACATGGCTACTCTGTCCATCTAACCATGGACTGCTGCTGACTCCTCTTTAACTTGTGACGTGTCTGAGAAAATACAGCCCATGATAGGAAGCTCTGGTTACATGGCTATGTGATGTCTCATATCTTTCAGGGTACAGTAGCATGCCACAGCTACTTCTCAAATGATACATAATTATCTGCTGCAAACGACATGGGCTTTACTGAAGATGTCAAGAGTCTAAATGGAGATTCTTGTTTTAGAGTTTGTAAATCCAACACCATGTCTTTCCTCATTATAGTACCTCTAGTTCTTAATTTGTATGGTTCAAGCTACATGGTAGGTTGCATCATAACCCAGATATTCTGAAGAGTCCTTCACTCCATTGACTCACTAGACATCAGCAGTCTTCCATCACATTTGTTGAAAATATTGGAGTAGTAATCTCAAATATAGAATATGCTGCATGCAGAAGTCAAAAAAGGCCTTTCCTTCTTAGTACTGAGAGGAACAAGGTCTAGTTCAAGGTGATATTCTAGCATATCCCAGAACACTGAACTCCTAAAAACTTTAGTAGTGTTGTAAGTCTGTAATAAGGCTATATCCTATCACCAGGAATACTTGCATCTCATCAAGGACTCTAGTGTATTTTTTAACTCTTGTTTATCTGTGCTGATTAACAGGATGCCATTGATATAGTAGACCAGTGTGATGTCTAACTGGTCCACACTAAATTGAGGAATATGACAGAAGAGTTAACTGTAGGAGAGTCAATTATTTATCCCATGTGAATACACACTGCATCTGCTCTGATCCTTCTTCCTGTTAGAGATGAAGAGGTATTTATTAAATGATTGGCCATTGTCTATATACCTCAAAATTCTCTGAGTCAGGCTTCAATAGTATGTGAACCATGAACTTCCAGATGCTCAAGCTGGTTTTGGGAAAGGCAGAGGAACGAGAGATCAAATTGCCAACATCCGTAGGATTATGAAAAAAGCAAGAGAGTTATAGAAAAACATATACTTCTTCTTTATTGACTGTCAAAACCTTTGACTGTGTGGATCACCACAAACTGTTGAAAATTCTTCAAAAGATGGGAATAACAGACCACCTGACCTGCCTCTTGAGAAATTTTTATGCAGGTCAGGAAGCAACAGTTAGAATTGGACATGGAACAACAGGAGGAGAAGGGGATGACAGAGGATGAGATTAAGTTGGATGGCATCACCGTCTCAATGGATATGAGTATGAGTAAACTCCGGGAGTTGGTGATGGACAGAGAGGCCTGGCATGCTGCAGTCCATGGGGTCACAAAGAGTTGGACACGATTGAGTGACTGAACTGAACTGATACACCTCAGGCTAGTACTCTTGCCTGGAAAATTCCATGGATGGAGGAGCTTGGTATACTGTAGTTCATGGGGTTGCTAAGAGTCAGACATGACTGAACGACTTCATTTTCACTTTTCACTTTCATGCATTGGAGAAGGAAATGGCAACCCAATCCAGTGTTCTTGCCTGGAGAATCCCAGGGACGGCGGAGCCTGGTGGGCTGCCCTCTATGGGGTCGCACTGAGTCGGACACTGCTGAAGCGACTTAGCAGCAGCAGCAGCAGCAGCATGTTATCTGCTAGGCAAAGATGAAACTGGTAAAACAACTATAACTGAGGCTACTATGTAGTTAAATTTGTGGTAGTACATTCCATTTCAGTCAAGGATTCTAGTTTTTGTAGAAGACACTTTGGTGCTTTATATTGGAAATGATGAGGACTACCACACCCCATCCTTTGTAATATGAAGACACTCATCTTTATACTCCCTTGAGGTATTGTGGTACACTAATTTGGCTGGAGAAATTTCAAGGCCTCCTTTTGGCTCTCTCCACTACAACTCTGTTCATTACAGGGGACTGGAATGCAAAAGTAGGAAGTCAAGAGATACCTGGAATAACACCCAAATTAGGCCTTGGAGTACAAAAGGAGCAGGTCAAAGTCTAAAAGAGTTTTGCTGAGAAAACACACTGGTCATAGCAAACACCCTCTTCCAACAACACAAGATAAGACTCTACACACGGACATCACTAGATGGCCAATATTGAAATCAGATTTTATATTCTTTGCAGCCAAGGATGGAGAAGTTCTATACAGTCAGAAAAACAAGACTGGTAGCTGACTGTGGCTCAGATCATGAACTCCTTATTGCCAATTTCAGACTTAAGATGAAGAAAGTAAAGAAAACCACTAGACCATTAGGTATGATCTAAATCAAATCCTTTATGACTATACAGTGGAAGTGACAAATAGTTTCAAGGGATTTGATCTGATAGAGTGCCTGAAGAGCTATGGACAGAGGTTCCTGACATTGTACAAGAAGCAGTGATCAAGACCATCCCCAAGAAAAAGAAATGCAAAAATGCAAAATGGTTGTCTGAGGAGGCCTTACAAATAGCTGAGAAAAGAAGAGAAGCTAAAGGCAAAAGAGAAAAGGAAAGATACACCCATTTGAATGCAGAGTTCCAAAGATACCAAGGAGAGATAAGAAAGTCTTCCTCAGTGATCAATGAAATAGAGGAAAATAATAGAATGGGGAAGAGTAGAGATCTCTTCAAGAAAATTAGAGATACCAAAGGAACATTTCAGGCAAAGATGAGCATAATAAAGGACAGAAATGGTATGGACCTAACAGAAGCAGATGATATTAAGAAGAGGTGGCAAGAATACACAGAACTATACAAAAAAGATCTTCATGACCCAGATAACCATGATGGTGTGATCACTCACCTAGAGCCAGACACCCTGGGAGGTAAAGTCAAGTGGGCCTTAGGAAGCATCACTATGAACAAAGCTAGTAGAGGTGATGGAATTCCAGCTGAACCATTTCAAATCCTAAAAGATGATGCTGTGAAAGTGCTGCACTCAATATGCCAGGAAATTTGGAAAACTCAACAGTGGCCACAGGACTGCAAAAGGTCAGTTTTCTTTCCAATCAAAAAGAAAGGCAATGCCAAAGAATGCTCAAACTACCTCACAATTGGACTCATCTCACACACTAGCAAAGTAATGCTCAAAATTCTCCAAGCCTTCAACAGTTCTCCAGTCTTCTCCATCCTTCAACAGTTCATGAACTATGAACTTCCAGATGTTCTAACTGGTTTTAGAAAAGGCTAAGGAACCAGAGTTCAAATTTCCAACATCCATTGGATCATCAAAAAAGAAAGAGAGTTCCAGAAAAAAACATCTACTTCTGCTTTATTGACTCCTCCAAAGACTTGGACTCTGTGGATCACAACAAACTGTTGAAAATTCTTCAAGAGATGGGAATATCAGACCACCTGACCTGCCTCCTGAGAAATCTATGTGCATGTCAGGATGCAACAGTTAGAACTGGACATGGAACAACAGATTGGTTCCAAATAGGGAAAGGAGTATGTCAAGGTTGTATATTGTCACTCTGCCTATTTAACTTATATGCAGAGTACATCATGAGAAACGCTGGGCTTGATGAAACACAAGCTGGAATCAAGATTGCTGGGAGAAATATCAATAACCTCAGATATACAGATGACACCACCCTTATGGCAGAGAGTGAAGCAAAACTAAATGGCCTCTTGATGAAAGTGAAAGAGGAGAGTGAAAAAGTTGGCTTAAAACTCAGCATTCAGAAAACTAAGATCATGGCATCTGGTCCCATCAGTTCATGGCAAATAAATGGGGAAACAATGGAAACAATGAGAGACTTTCTTTTCTTGGGCTCCAAAATCACTACAGATGGTGACTGAAGCCATGAAACTAAAAGACTCTTGCTCCTTGGAAGAAAAGCTATGGCCAACCTAGACAGCATATTAAAAAGCAGAGATATTACTTTTCCAACAAAGGTGCATCTGGTCAAAGTTATGGTTTTTCCAGTATTCATATTGGATGTGAGAGTTGGACTGTAAAGAAAGCTGAGGACTGAAGAATTAATGCTTTTGAACTGTGGTGTTCAAAAAGACTCTTAGAGACTCTTGGATGGCAAAGAGATCCAATTATTCCATCCTAAAGGAACTCAGTCCTGAATATTCATTGGAAGGACTGATGCTGAAGCTGAAACTCCAATAGTTTAACTATGTGATGTGAAAAACTGACTCTTTAGAAAAGACCCTGATGCTGGGAAATATTGAAGGCAGGAGGAGAAGGGGATGACAGAGGATGAGACGGTTGGATGGCATCACCGTCTCGATGGACATGAGTTTGAGTAAGCTCCGGGAGTTGGTGTTGGACAGGGAAGCCTGGTGTGCTGCAGTCCATGGGCCTGAACTGACTGACTACAACTCTTGTCCCATGACAATGGTGAGGGGTCCGATGTGAGGGTTCTGCCAAATATCAAGTAATTCCTTTCAAACGCTAGGTGAATTGACCACTTGGGAGTTGTCCGTGGACTGAGATGACGCAATGTGAGTTAGATCAAGGCCAGTACTCCATTAATAGAAGCCCCTATCCCTTCACCTTAAAAAGAGTAAGAGAATGGAGCCTACTGTCACTTTGAGGAATTAAGTATCCGTGTCAAGTCAGATTCAGGTGCCTACAGTAGTAAAATTTCTGAATATTGTCCTTTCCACAGCATACTATGAGCTGAGTAAACTTCCATAGATATTTGAGGGGACTAATTACTGTCTAACCTTGCAGTGCTGTTCAGGGTTCCTCTTCAACCACTGAGATGCAGATCTGAAGACAGATTTGAATTCAGAGGTCAGACCAGAGATTGTGATTTTTTTTTTATGGGCAAAGCTGCCCTCAGTCTCTTCAATGACTTTTGAAATTTACAGATTGAATAAGTCTTTGTTTGGCTGCCACCTACCCTGCCTTTTGAAATGCTGTATTCTGTTAGTCATAAGGATGGCAATATACATAGTTTCATAGTATATTTTGAAAGCTGAATAATTTTTGTAAAAATTTTTGGTATTATTAAATATTTTCTCTTCAAGATGAACATAACATTTCTCAGGAAATGAAGAAAATTTAATTTGAATTCAACAATATAAATGGAAAAGAAGTAAAACTTTAAAGGTTTTTACAATTAAGCTTTTATATATATATATACATATCTTTCTGTCTCTCTTTCTGTCCCTGTACCCATTTATATCTATCTTCCCAGATAATTTATACTCTAATGGTTTTAGTGAATGATGTTATTTCCTTTGCTTATTAAAGATTGTTAAGAAAACTATTAAATTTCAAAAGAATATATGGTCACCTTTCTAAACTATTTGATTCTAATAATTAAAAAATTTATTTTCCTGACCTTCTAAGCAAAGTGAATATTACCTGACTGTAAGTTTTGTTTCCCTCATTACTTATATTTATAGCTCTTTTTTCCCCCCAATCACATTAGGTAGAACTGCCAATACTACATTGCCTTTTAATTGACTGATGGAAATTATTTCACAGTTATCTTAGATGGTATTTTTTTCTAGTATTTCACCAATAAAGAATATTGGTATTTCATAGTTCCAGGAAATTTGCTTTATTAATAAACATAATTTCTCTCTGTTTCACCTTTGGTAAGGATTTTTATTAATTTGAGAAGTTTAATTTTATTTACTTTTTTAAAGCAAGATTGTCATTTCTACTCAATTTATTCAACCAGCTAACATGCCTGATTGAATCAACAATTTTTTAATGTTAAAGCATCCTTGTTTTCTGGGACAAGCTGAGGGTGGTAATGAGTTACTCCTTATCTACACATTCATATGTAAGAACTAGAACTTCCCACATATCTATAAGTAAAATTAGTCTATACTTACATTTTAAATTTGATCATTGCTTGATTTTGGTTTGAAAGTTATCCTAACCTCAAAAATGATTGAGAAAATGATCTTTCATTTTGAATGTTCTTGACAGTTTATAAGGTATAGATATTGTTTGCTTTGATGACTACATAGCTCTCAGGAGTCAGAATCTAGGCCTGGTAGCCTGTTTTTTTCCTGAGATTAATTCTTATATATTTAAAAATATTCCTACAAATTAATTGTTTTTCCTACTTCAGTTACTCTTGATTATGTCTTGTTATGTATACATTTTTACTCTAACATTCAGAAGATTTCACAGGAGCCCTTAACCACAAAATATATCTTTCTAAGTCTTTTATTAGCACTTTATCAGGATATAAAAATTGAGTTCAAATAATCTTAGTACTTGCTTGAAATCTACATAGTTTTAGCTTATGCTGACACTACATTTCAAATCTCACTCTTTCAAGCTATTACTTATTCATTCAGGTAGGCTATTCATATTTTGTGGAAATAATACTATAAGAGTAGTTGGGTGACTTCTATTATTGACTCTGCTGCTAGCAAGCAAGCTACTCAATTTTTATGGGTTTATTTCCTCATATATCTGATTAGGGTAAATTTTGAAACTCCTTTCATTCTAAGACTACTGACAATATTTCTAATACAAAACGTTATTTTGAAATATATATATAATTTTCAATCTAATGTGAAAAAGTATTTTATAGTGGAAAAAACCTTTGGAATAATAATATGGTTTCTTAAGATATGAACATTTTTCTAAGAAAACACCTGCTATATTGGAAAAGAAAGCTGGAAAAAATATTATAAATCCTGACTATAATTTAATATCCTCAACTAAAAGTAGCAGAGTAAAATACAGAAAACTGGCTATTTTTAGCTCATTCAAATTAATGGATTTTTGAAATATCATTTTAGAAATATTAACAAATATTTATATGTGAACAAAAGATGCACTTATGGTGAAAGTACTTAATTACAAGATGTTATCAATAGATCCATTATTAATATTATCATAGATTTGCCTAAAATAATTTGTGGTATTTGAGGATTTTTTTACCCAAGGTAGTATAAAATTAGACATAAGATCATACTGAAGTATTTTCATTTAGTTAACTGTTTCAGCATTCTTTAACATTTTCATTCTCTTGGGTCTGTTCATTAAAATTTAAAGAATATATATTTTAGCTCATATAGCTATACAAATGCCTATAAAATACTAGCATTGAAACAAATTATATAGCATGAGGATTTATGTAGCCTTTCCTAAGGAAAATATTATTACATGAAACAAAAGCTAATTTGCATCTTTTGCTTTTTAAATCCATTCATGAGCTAATAAAAAAACTATAATTTATAATAAATGTATATAGGAAAGCCATCATGAGAATAAGATATTCATTCTTAAGGTTCTACCCTACAAAATTCATTAACTTGTCATGGAAAATGTTTACAATTGCATGACTTGTAGAATTTAATTTTATATATATATTATTTTGTTAATTCAAGGATTTATTTTCAAAACAAGGGAAATTATAAGGCCATTTCCAAAAAAATCCTGCTGTGAAACATACATTCATATTTTATTTTCTATTTTCTTTACATTTGTTATTTTCATCTTTTTGCTCATAGACTTTCTCTGAATATAATTCATGTCAGAAAGTTAATTTAATAGCTTGCTGGAAGTTTAGAATCTAGCTCTCCAAGTAAGCATTATATCAGTTTTCATATGGAAAACTCTGTAAGTTATACAATAAAGATAAATTCTTTTTATTCATCTTGAGAGAAGAAATACATTCCTTTCTCCATTCTTAGGAATAGTTGTGTAAATGTGTACAATGTACAATGAGTGATTCCTTGGTGTTCTTAGTGTGAAAGTGTTAGTAAAGTGTTAAATAATCTTAGTATTAAAACAATAGCTCTGAAGTTTTGGCAAATACACTTATATCTATGATTCTGGAAAGTGAAAAATAAAAAGAAGTATATGAATAGATTGCCCGATCACATGAGTGGCAAAAAAAAAAACCCCCACAAAAACCAATAAATCAGTTTTGCAGAAATAAAACAGTAGACAGACAAATACTTAATGAACTTATTGAATTGGACTTGCTTACAGAAGAATTTTATCTTCCTCCAAATTGGGACTATATTTTGATTGTATTTCTAGTATCAGGGAAAAAATACAGCCAAGTGTGTATGATTTGTGTATTATAATTATGAATATTCATCTTCACTTCTTCATGTGTAGCAGAGCTATAGCTAACTGTAGAGGGACTTTAATCCTTGTAAAGCCCTTGATGCCATTCTGACCCAGGATACTGAGGCAGTATCTGGACAGTGTGTATTACCTTATAGATTCTACAACTGTGCTTTTTATACCTATAAAAGAAAGACACTGCTACCATTCTCAATAGCAACTTATATATGTAAACCTGAAGGGTCTGAAAATGAACTATTTACCCTTTACTCCACTAAGTAAATGTATTAATTTCCTATTGCTGTCTAACACATTCACACAAACTTAGCAGCTTATGATAACACATTCATTCCTGAAGTGGTGGGGGTTAGAAGTCTGAAATGGCTAAAACCCAGGTGTCAGCAGGGTTGTGTTACTTTCTGAAAACTCTAAGAGAAAATCTGTTTCCTAGTCTTTTCCACTCCAGAGGCCTCCTACTTTCCTCAGCTTATAGTCCATTTCTCTGTCTTCAATACCAGCAGCATAGCATCTATAAAGCTCTCTCTGGCTCTTATGTCCTGCCTCCCTCTTCCACATTTAAAAGACCCTCGTGAGGCTGGTGGAGGTGATGGAATTCCAGCTGAGCTATTTTAAATCCTAAAAGATGCTGCTGTGAAAGTGTTGTACTCAATATGCCAGCAAATTTGGAAAACTCAACAGTGGCCACAGGACTGGAAGAGGTCAGTTTTCATTCCAATCCCAAAGAAAGGCAATGCCAAAGAATGCTCAAACTGCCACACAATTGCACTCATCTCACACACTAGCAATGTAATGCTCAAAATTCTCCAAGCCAGGCTTCAACAGTATGTGAACCGTGAACTTCCAGATGTTCAAGCTGGATTTAGAAAGTACAGAGGAACCAGAGCTCAAATTGCCAACATCTGTTGGAGCATCAAAAAGTAAGAGAGTTCTAGAAAAAACATCTACTTCTGCTTTATTGACTCCTCCAAAGACTTGGACTCTGTGGATCACAACAAACTGTTGAAAATTCTTCAAGAGATGGGAATACCAGACCACCTAACCTGCCTCTTGAGAAATCTATAGGAAGGTCAGGATGTAACAGTTAGAACTGGACATGGAACAACAGACTGGTTCCAAATTGGAAACAAGAACGCCAAGGCTGCATATTGTCACCTTGCTTATTTAACTTATATGCAAAGTATGTCATGAGAAACGCTGGGTTGGATGAAGCACAAGCTGGAATCAAGATTGCTGGGAGAAATATCAATAACCTCAGATATACAAATGACACCATCCTAATGGCAGAAAGTGAAGAAGAACTAAAGAGCCTCTGGATGAAAGTGAAAGAGGAAAGTGAAAAAGTTGGCTTAAAACTCAACATTCAGAAAACTAAAATCATGGCATTTGATCCTATCACTTCATGGCAAATAGATGGGGAAACAATGGAAACTCAGAGACTTTATTTTTGGGGGGCTCCAAAATCATTGAGATGGTGACTGCAGTCATGAAATTAAAAGATGCTTGCTCCTTGGAAGAAAAGTTATGACCAACCTAGACAGCATGTTAAAAAGCAGAGCATTACTTTGCCAACAAAGGCCTGTCCAGTCAAAGGTATGGTTTTCTTAGTAGTCATGTATGGATGTGAGAGTAGATCTTAAAGAAAGCTGAGCACTGAAGAATTGATGCTTTTGAACTGTGGTGTTGTAGAAGACGCTTGAGAGTCCCTTGAACTGCAAGAAGATCCAACCAGTCCATCCTAAAGGAAATCAATCCTGAATATTCATTGGAATGACTGATGTTGAAGCTGAAACTCCAATACTTTGCCACCTGATGCAAAGAACTGACTCATTTGAAAAGACCCTGATGCTGGGAAAGATTTAAGGCAGGAGGAGAAGGGGACAACAGAGGGTGAGATGGTTGGATAGCATCACTCACTCAATGGACATGAGTTTGAGTAAATTCTGGGATTTGGTGATGGACAGGGAGGCCTGGCATGGTGCAGTCTATGGGGTAGCAAAGAGTTGGACATGACTGAGTGTCTGAACTGAACTGAATTGTTATGATACCAAGTTTACCTGTCAGACACAGGATAACCTCCCTATCTTAAAGTCTGCTATTTCACAATACTAATTTCATCTGGGATCTTAATTCTCCTTGCCATGTAACTAAACATAACCACATATTTTAGGGATTAGAATATAGGCATCATTGGAGGGGGGTCCAGTGTTCTCCCTACCACAGCATGTTATAATGTCTTATCATATTATTCCATTAAAAATACCTTTAGAGTCAGCCAAGGGATTATTGAGTTGATCTGCTATAACATGAACAAAGAAATACAAGAGAATAAACTTTGGGTTGGAAGTCAGAAAGTCAACATTGTAATTCTAATTCTTCCCTTGAATATTGCATGTGTCCACAAAGTCACAGTGATATATGTGAGACTAAATTTCCAAATATGAATTGGCTAATTCTCCAAAGTCTCATTAAACACTATAATTAAAGTTGATGTCTCTGGGAAAGAACAAATGTCAAGTCAAACCAGAGCCTTGCAAAATCAGGAGACTAACTAGACAGTAGTAGTCAAAGTGTTAGTTGCTCAGTCATGTCTGATTCTTTACAATCCCATGTGCTATAGCTCACCAGGCTCCTCTGTCCATGGAATTCTCCAGGCAAGATTACTGGAGTGGGTAGCCATTCCCTTCTCCAGCAGATCTTCCCAAATGAGGTATCAAACCCAGGTCTCCTTCATTGCAAGTAGATTCCTTACTGTCTGAGCCACCAGAGAAACCCAAGAAAGTAGTAGACCTTGACCTTGATATTAATACTTATCAGGTACAAGACTCCAAAGGGGAACAGAGCTGATTTTTTGACTTTCAGAATCAGACAAAGAAGGAAAACAATCACAAACTCTACATTGTTTTGTCATTTTGGGGGCCATGCAGTGAGAACTGGATAAATAGCTGGCAGTGCCTACATGGTCCACGTTCTCTGGAGGAAGCACTCTCAATGGGTTATGCGCATGCCCATGGGAAACTTGGATTTTAAGGGCAGAGAAGAGTTTTGGAATTTAGTGTGTTCTCTAGCCCCTCACTAAAGCAGTTCACAATCTGTGAGGAGAAGAAGTGAGGACCCAATGTTCATGGAAATGTCTCTAATTTGGGTACAGCATTTAGATAAGTTCTAGGATAGGTGAGAACTTTGATGACGGAAATGTAGAGCCAGACACATCTCACATCTGAAGGGTTTTTAGATGGGTCATGTGAATAAGCATTCAAGGGTGGGGGTTGAGATTTTCATGGAAATTTTTAGCCTATTCTTCATAAATATATCATCAAATTTCTCATTAAAATTTAATATAAACTTAATCTCAATATAATCTCAATGTAAGCTTCTTATACAGTGTTCTAGCTATTTCTGAAACTTCTTGGATTAAGGAATTAACTATCAGGAAATGTTATATAAACTGACTACCCTTGGAATTTGATAAAAGCAGCAAATGAGTACATTTAAGAGTAGGTGGGTACGAGTGTGTGTTTGTATGCACTAAAGTAGTATTTATCGTCTCTATCTCTAGTCTACATAATTAACACATGATTGAAACTAAAGATGTATTAGTCTTCTAGTATAACAAATATTTAACTAAGTTTATTCTGAGAAAATTATAAACTTATATTCTTGAATTCATGTTAGGGACATTTTAACAAATAATGGATTTGTCTTGAGTTAGTGACAGCAGAGATCAAGAATGCTTTTTCTCTATGAATGACAGGGATTAACAAGACTAAAAATGACAGAGTATTGAGCTACTTTGAAAGCAGTAGAAACAGAGTTAGAAAATTTGGGAACATATCAGGCTCTCCCTGGGCATCCCTATGTATACTGGAATAGCTTCATGTCCATGGCTAGGAGCAGAAACCAGGGGTACAGGCTGCTACTCATGTCTTAATTCTGAGATTTGCAGGCAAGGTCATGCTCTCAAACATACAAAAATGCTTTCTAAACAACTGTATTGCCATGACAAGGGCTGAAAAATATTCTACTATATTTCCTAATGTCCAGAGGGTATAATAATGCTGTGGAAGGAAAAAGGAAGATTCGTATTTATTTTCTTCACCCTTCAAAAGTAGTTTACAAATAAATTAAGTTATTTTCCAGTATTTCCTCTACCAAATTGCATCATATATCCTAAAGGAAATGCACAGAGCATAAAAGATAAAATAACACTTGTATGCACCAGAACAGGCTAATAAAAAACCATCCCATATTTCTTGACAAGGAGACCACCTAAGGCTAGAAATAGTTGAGTGTGATAGAGAAATGAAAAACTAAGGGATAGTTAGAAGACTCGCTCACAGGGCTATTTTATGGCATGATTTACGGACTTAGGATAGGGTAAGCCCTACTGAGTGTATATTCAATCATAGTAACAATAATTCACAACAGTGTACTCACTGATGATCATTCCAGACTGCATATACATTTTAAAAATAAAAGCCATACATAAATGTCAGGATTTTCTAATGGATCACTTTAATTACTCTCTGATGTTTAGAATTTATTTATGGTGTACCTGAGAATCACAAAGTCATTTATCAGCAGGCTGCTTCAACAGTTCCCGCATTAATATATAATATTTAATTAACAAGGATTGTAGATAGAAGGTTTATTCTATTTTCCACTTAAGCAATCTTCCTTTAAATAGATATTTAGTCAAATATTCCCACTAGTAGCTTAGAACAGGTTGATAAAAGATGACAACCATAGTTTTGATACCAGAATAGACTAATTTTCATCCTATACTGCAAATTTTTATTAAGTATGCTTTTAAAAGTTGTATTTATAAGGCATTATTGGTGGCTTATAATAAACTGCTATTCATCATCATTGAACAAAAAGTTCACTATCAGCTTTGACTAAAAACATAACCATCAGATAATTTTCATAAAGTGCATTCTTCATATTTGTACTACATTAAATAGAGACTGCTAAAGAAAAAACTATAGAAAAAAATGTCAGTAAGCTATATCTAAAGAGTAAGTATTCTATAAACCAGTTAATGCATTGTCAAGTGATTGTAGATTCTGATATTTTCCTTCCACTAAAAATGAAAAAAGAAATTTCTACTTTTAATGTACACTTTTCAAATTTGGTAACAAAGATAAAAAATATTTAATTCTCCGTGCATGCTTGGCATTTCCTTTGGCTCAACTTCAAAGGATTAGTTGACATTATGAAAACCACTGAATGCTATCTACTATATATTGTTCAGTCACTTAGTTGTGTCCAAATCTCTGCAACCCCATGGACTGCAGCACACCAGGCTTCCCTGTCCTTCACTATCTCACCGAGTTTGCGCAAACTCATGTCCACTGAGTTGATGATGCCATCCAACCATCTCATCCTATGTTGCTTCCTTCTCCTCATACAATATGAGTATAATATTTACTATATATTTATAATAATGATAGGTTGTTTTTGATTGATAGGTGTTAAAACTACATTACAGTATATCATTTCTTCTGAATAGAAAGAAACTCACTTTTGCTATATGATTTTCCCTCAAACAAATCAGAGGGCTACATAGAAACAGTTGGGAAAACCAGAATCTTAGCAGTTACATCTCTTTGAAAAGGAAGGGGTGAGATAAAACCAGGAAGGAGTTTGCTGATAAAGAGTGAGCATAAAAATAGTAGCTACTTGCTTGCTCATAGGAAGATAAACAATGTTCTGGGACACTAAGTGAAAAAACACAAAGAACAGGCTTGAATAAGGAATATCTTGAATAAGGCCATCTACTTGGTTGGCAGAGTTATATATGACTCAATAGTTTTTATACCTCAAATTGAATAAAAGTCATGGTCTCTATTTAGCAGTATTAGTATACTACATGAAAACACACAGCTAAATATGAAACACAATTTAGTGTTTTATTTAGTCAAAGAGGAACAAGTGATGATTATGTGCCTTTTTCTGGATTGTTGATAGGAATCTGAATAGACTACAAGCAAAATAGATAAAGTAGTCAGACATTGGAGTAGAAACTGGATTCATTCCTCTTGTTTGCCTAACAAATTGTTTTGAGGCTTGCATGGATTTATTTGTACATGTTCTCACTTCTAAGAACTTTACAGTAGGTGCTAAGGTGACTTAGATAGTAAAGAATCTGCAAGCTCTGCAGGAGACCTGGGTTTGATCCCCAGGTCAAGAAGAGTCCCTGGAGAAGAACATGGCAACTCACTTCAGTGTTCTTGCCTGGAGAATTCCAGGGACAGAGGAGCCTGGTAGGCTACAGTTCATAAAGTCACAAAGAGTCAGACACAGCTGAGTGACTGATACTTTCAGTTTCAGTTTTTCCTATGTAAAAGATACTATTCTAGGAGCCACGGATATAAAAAGTCTGATGTGGTCAAAAAAGTCCTTGGAGTAGCACAAATGCAAGTTGAAAAACCACATGTAAATCCATGGCTGATTCATGTCAATGTATGACAAAAACCACTACAATATTGTAAAGTAATTAGCCTCCAACTAATAAAAATAAATGGAAAAAAAAGAAAAGAAAAAAAGAGAAAAACATTAATTGACCAAAGTAACTCAAGAGATCAAAAAGAATTTAATGAAAAAAACTTGAAGTCTAGATAGCTTCATTGGTAAATTCAATCAAACATTTAGGGAGAAATTATACCATTTTGATACTTACTCTTTAAGAAATTAAACATGAAGTTTAAGCTAGCCACTTAATTTTAGACTAGCATAACCCTGATACCACAAATCTCACAGTGAAAGAAAAATAGAAACAAATATTTGTCAAAATATAAGTAAAATATCTTCAACAAAATAACAGCAATCTAGTAATACATAAAAACACTAATCCATCATCACCAAATAAGGTTTATCCTATGAATGAAAGTTTAGTTTAGTATTTGAAAATAATCAATGCAGCGCAACATAGTAATGGAATAAAAGATAAGTAATACCAATTTGTAATTAAAGAAAGTCCTCAGTAAATTAAGAATGAAAGGAAATTTTGTTCAGCTAATAAAGGATATCTATAAATAAAACCATATAGCTAATGACTGAATGATTCTTCCTTAAGACTGGGGACAAGTGAAAATTTACACTTTTACTAAGTCAATCACCATGTTCTGCAGATCCCAGCTCATGAAGTAAAACAAAACAAAAATGACAAATATTAAAAGAAAAAAGCCTGTTCAGCTGTATTTATCTGAGGTCAACATATTTGTCTTCATAAAACAATCCTAACAAATCTTTCTAAGATATTTTTGAACTATAAGATTTAATATGTGAATTTAATAAGATGAGAAGATTCAAGGCTGACATGTAAAGGATTTTTTTTTTTCTTTTCACTACAATGCCTATTAGATAGATATATAGAGTTTTCTTATAGTGTTTTTAAAAGACAAACAGTCTATTTTATTCATGTATTTCCTACCCTGAGTACATGAGACATGTATCTGTGTTTCCTTTTAACTGTCAGGGTCTTCAGTTTATTAATATGCGTTCATTCCTCTCTCCCAAGAGAAGTACTTTTACTTGTTCTCAGCTGACCTGTTTACCCTCTGACTATATATATATATATGCATATGTATGTATATATGCATATATACATATATATATATATTTAGATTACATTGGTATTTTTAAATATTTTACTATAGTATAAGGAACATACAGTAGGGTTTATATGTCATATGTGCTTGAGGAGTTTTCACAATATGTTGTGAACAAGTTAGTTCTCATCAAGATACTGAGCTTTACCTGCTTCCAAAAGCCACATATTAGGTTCTATGCAGTGACAGTAACAGCCTCCATCTGTTTCCTAATTTGCAATAATTTGTTATTTTTGCCTGTTTTTTTAATTTACTTATTTATAATTGAAGGATAACTTTTTTCCAATATTGCCCTGATTTTTGCCATACATCAACATGAATCAGTCATATGTACATATATGTTCCCTTCTCTCTTGAACCTCCCTCCCACCTCTCACCCTTTTTCACCCCTCTAGGTTGCTACAGAGCCGCGGTTTGAGTTCCTTGATTCATACATCAAATTCCCAATGATAACTATTTCACTTATGGTAGTACATATATTTCCAACCCAGTGTTTCCTGCATTGCAGGCGGACTCTTTTCCACCAAGTCACAGGGAAAGCACGCAAATATACTATAGTTGTTTACCAATTCTACTATTAATGGACACTTGCTTTCTTTTTCCCTAATTTGGGCCTAGTATGAATAGATCCTCACAGTCACTCCAGCACTGTACAGCGGCTGCTCTATAAAGAAAGCTGAGCACCAAATTGATGTTTTTGAACTATGGTGTTGAAGAAGACTCTTGAGAGTCCCTTGGACTGCAAGGAGATCAAACCAGTACATCCTAAAGGAAATCAGTCATAAACATTCATTGGAAGGACTGATGTTGAAGCTGAAACTCCAATACTTTGCCAACCTGATGTGAAGAGCTGACTCATTTGAAAAGACCCTGATGCTGGGAAAGATTGAAAGCAGAAGGAGAAGGGGATGACAGAGGATGAGATGGTTGGATGGCATCACTGACTCAATGGACATGAGTTTGAGTGGACTCTGGGAGTTGGTGATGGACAGGGAGGCCTGGCATGCTGCAGTCCATGGGGTCACAAAGAGTTGGACATGACTAAGTGACTGAACTGAACTGAATGAATAAATCTTCTATGGGCATTTTTATTCATGTCTTCAGTGACTATACATTTATTTATCTGGGTATATAGCTAGTTATGAATTGCTAGACCTGGACAAATGCATATATTCAGCTTCGGTAGATAATGAATGTGGTACTAATAATAATCTTGCAGCCTGTGTAAAAGAATTTCAGTTACTTCAGATCCAGGCCCAACCTTTGGTGGCTTTTATCTGTTTTATTTTAACCATTCTTAGCTGATATATTTTTAATGCTTTGATTACTGTGTATTTAGAATAATAGTAAATTTAACAAGGGTATTAACTCACAATTATAGTCCATATGTACTTCCCCTTGGGTCCATTTCTGTGTTAGTCTGCTAGGGCTGCCATTATAAAATACAACAGACAATGGCTTAAGTAACAGAAATTCACTTTTTTTACAGTTCTGGGAGCTGTAAGTCTAAGATGAAGGTGACATCAAGGTTGATTTCTAGTGTGGCATATCTTTCTTTCCCTTTTCTCTTTTTTTTCCTTTTCTCTAAAGTCACATGACTTCTTTTCTGTGTGTGTGCACACAATGTCTTGTGTCTGTCCCTCTTCTTATAATGACACCAATTCTCTTGGGCCTTTTAATATTCTCCCTCTTAATATTCCCCATGAAGGTCCAATTTCCAAATATAGTCACTCAGTGCTTCAACACTTGAACTTTGGGGAGGAGGACACAACTCAGTTCATAAAAATTTCCCTTCTTGCTGATAAGGGATACATCTCCCAAGAGATATTATAGCAAATAAGTTCAATGCTAAAATTTTATTTTACTCTTAAGCTTATATGAAATTTTACCTTGATGAACAATTCTAAATTTTAATAGACTTCACAATTTTAGTACAATCTTACCCTTGTTAACATCTGCTTCACTCTTCTTTCCTCTTATCCCATACCTTATATTTGCTTTCCTCTGATTCTGTTTCATTTTTTTCTTTTATAATATTCTAGCATATTATATAATTTACTGTATTGTTATATCTGTTGCTTATTTTATTTCTCTTTTCTAATGTAGAAACTGGTATAGGGCACAGACCTTTAATGTTCTATTCAATAATGTGTTCCATGCACCAGAGTGCCCAACTGACTATATTTTCAATGTTTTTCTTTTTTTTGGCATTCTTGTTTTTCTTTTTTAATTTTTAATGTTTTTTCAGGTGGAACACATTTACAAGATTATACTAGTTTCAGATGTACAATATAGTGATTCAAAATTAGGGGAAGGTGAGATCAGTATCATGGAGTATGAGGATATGGAGCACATATCCTCCAACAAACATATCAAAACATATCTACATATGTAACAATTCCCATGGAAAGATAACTGGAAACTGGAAAAAAGATGTTTGTACAGCCAAAGCTGTAAGAAAGATAAACACATAATTAGGTAGGAAGGGAAGAAAAGTGGCTGAGTCAGAATCTGTGTCCCTGGGAAGGGACTCAAAGGAAAAGGGAGATTGCAAGATGATATTAGCCCTGGGAAGTGAGCATTTCAAGACATAGTTGGGTGCCCTATTTCTGGGGTTCTTCATAGAGGAGACAAACCTCCTTGATTGGTTAGAGGATGGCCAGGAAAAACAGAAGTGTTGTGGGAAGCCTGAAGCCCTCACATGAGAGGCACATGAGCTAGCCTCTGAGGCAGGGCAGTGAGAGGTCTGCTCTAGGGGCTGCTGGGTTTCCTTGAGACCACTTCTCTGCATGCCACAGGTCAAGAAGAAGCTATTATACTTGCTAATATATATCCATCCAATATAAGAGCACCTAAATAAATAAAGCATACTAACAGACATAAAGGGGAAATTTGACAGTAATAGCAGGTGACTTTAATATCCCACTTACATCAATGAACAATAATCCAGATAGAAAATAAAAAAGAAAACAGAAGTCTTAAATGACACAATAAATAATATAGAGATTAAAAAACAACAGACATGATCAATGAAACCAGGAGATATTTTTTGAAAAGATAAACAAAACTGATCAACTTTTAGCCAGGCTTATGAGGAAATAAAGGAAGAGAACTCAAATAAATGAAATAAGAAATTAAAGAGAAGAAATAGCAACTGATGCCACAGAGATTTAAAAAAAAGTTATAAAAGAATACTACAGTTATATGACAACCTAGAAGATAAAGACAAATTTCTAGAAACATAAAACTTGCTAAGACTGAATCAATAAGAAACAAGACAGTTTGACCAATCACTAGCAAAGAAACTGAATTTATAATAATAATAATAATAATAATAATAAACCAGCAAGCAAAACTCCAGAACTGGATGACTTCACAGAGAATACCAAATATATAGAGAATACCTGCACTTCTCAAAATATTCCCAAAGAATTGAAGAGAAAGGAACACATCCAAATTAATCCTAGGAGGCCAAAATTACTCTGATGCTAATACCAAAAACACTACCAAATAAAATAACTTTGATGAATATAGATGCAAAAATCCTCAACAAAACATTAGCAACCTGAATCCAACAAGACATACAAAGTATCGTATATCATAATCAAGTTGGATTTATCCCAGGGTCACAAGGAAGTTTCAGTATAGGTAAATCAATCCCAGGGTCACAAGATGTTTCAATATACATCAGTCAATCAATATGACACAGCATAAGCACAAGAAAAGACAAAACACATGATCATCTCAATAGATGAAGAAAAAGCATTTGATAAAATTCAACATCAATTCATGATAATATATCTTGCCAAAGGAGGTATAGAGGGAACCTATATCAACATAATAAAAGCCATTTATGACAAACCCACAGCCAACATACTTCTAAATGGTGAAAAGCTGAAAGCCTTCCTGCTAAATCCTGGAGCAAGACAAGGATGCTCATTTTCATCACTTCTATTCAACATAGTATTAGAAGTTATAGCCACAACAATCAGACAAGAAAAAGGAATAAAAAGTATACAAATCCGAAGGGAAGAGGTAAAATGATCATTATAGGCCGATGACATGATACTCTATAATGAAAACCCTAAATACTCTATACAGAAAATATTAGAACTGATAAGTGAATTCAGAAAAGTTTATGGGATGCAAGATTCACTTTTAGAAATCTGATGCTTTTTTTATACACTAACAAATGTTCCCTTTCTATCAAAAACTAAAAATGCCATTTAAATCACATCTAAAAGAATAAAATACCTAGGAGTAAACTTAAGGAAGTAAAATACCTTGAAAGCTATAAAATATTGATAAAGGAAAGTGAAGGTAATAAAAAGAAACATATTTATCAAGCTTTTAGACTAGAAAAATTATCATTGTTAAAATGTTCATGCTACCCAAAGCAATCTATAGATTTTATGAAATTCCTAGACAATACATACAATATCTAGACAATACATACCCAAGACATTTTTCATAGAAGTAGAACAAATAATCCTAAAATTTACATGGAACCACAAAAGACCCTAAATTGGCAAAGCAATTTGAAGGAGAAAAAAAACAAAAAACAAAGAAATATCACTCCATAAAAAGAGTGAAATTCTGCCATTTCCAGCAACCATACATGGACCTAAAGAATGTTATGCTTAGTGAAATAAACCAAACAGAAAAAAGACAAATAGTGCATGATATCACTTATACATGGAATTAGAAAAATAATACAAATACATGTATAAAGCAAAACTGATACAGAAACAAACGAGTGATTGCTAGAGGGAAGAGGGAAGGTGGAGGGGCAAGTTAGGGGTACGGGATTAAGAAAGACAAATTACTGTGTATGAAATATATAAACAACAAGGATATGTTGCAAATCTTAGGGAATTATAGCCATTATCATATAATAACTTTTAATGGAGGATAATCTATTAAAATACTAAATCTGTATGCTATACACATGAAACTAATAATTCACTGTACTTTAATAAAAAAGCAAGTCAGTAAGTATTTTTTAAATTAATAGAAAATGAACATAGACCTATTAGCTAACTCATCTTTCAATGCATACTAGAAAGAAAACAATCAAAGCACAGATAGGAAAGAGCAGTTTGTATTATCAAGGTGAGTTTAGGGAACCAGAGGATCATGCCTCATGGTAAAAAAAAAAAATCCTTGTATGGCAATCTGGGACTAATAACGTCTTTTTTGCCCAGTTCTTGCCTTTTTATTCACTGATAAATTATTTACTAATAAAAATGTAGACTACCAGCCACAACCTGTCCCACATTTATGGTGAATTACAGCTTTTCACTTTATCTGCAACATTCACTTCCACCCCTACGCAAACTCACACAGACATACACAGAACCAACAACCTGCTTTTTGCTTAAATAATTATCTTCATTTTTTATGGCTGGGGAAACAATCCAAAGCCCTTGCTAATTTGCCATTTTCCATAGTAAACTTCCAAAGAGCAAAAAAGTGGCCAGACAAAAATGAGATAAGATTTCTGATGGGAAATAACTGTTACTGAAGGATTCCAGATCAAAGTAAGCCATTCTCCAGACTGAGGGCAATATACTGGAAGATATTTAAAAGACTGGAAGTTTAGTAATCATAAAACTCACTGAAAAACACATGGCAAGATAAACTTCAGGAAGAGGAAAACTGAGTACAAAAGAAGTACTAGAAAAAGCCACAGTCAACAAAGTAACAAGCATATTCTGGCAAATCGATTTGCCATTTTCATAATTCCAAATTTGAGGATGTATTAAAAATAAGCTGAGTCTAATATACTAGACAAAAATAGCAAGATGAAAAAGTAGGCAATTTATAAAATGTTCTAATTTATGAGAAGGATAAAGATACTAATTAAGTTTAAATTTTATTAAAATATGTACTAAAATGTAAAGGAAACTGTTACAATAACATAAAATATATATAATATATATATAAAGATGCAAAATATATTTTACTTATATGTAATCTATGGGAAATATATATTATATAATGTATTGTTAATATATTAACAATAATATAATATTATGATAATATTATTAAGATAATTATAATAATATTAAGATTATGGAATATCTTAATATTAATATATTTAATGTCATAATATCAGTATTATTAAGATTATAAAAATATTATAATAATCATTATTATATTATATATTAAGATAATATATATTATCTATATATAAATAACTTATGCATTTAAAATATATATATGTATAATATAACATATACATACCTTTGAGCAAAGTAATGCTTAAAATTCTCCAACAGGCTTCAACAGTATATGAACCATGAAATTCCGGATATTCAGGCTGGATTTAGAAAAGGCAGAGGAACCAGAGTTCAAACTGCCAACATCTGTTGGATCATAGATAAAGCAAGAGTTCCAGAAAACACCTACTCCTGCTTTACTGATTACACTAAAGCCTTTGACTCTATAGACACAATAAACTGTGGAAAATTCTTCAAGAGATGGGAATACCAGACCACCTGTCCTGCCTCCTGAGAAATCTGTGTTCAGGTCAAGAAGCAACAGTTAGAACTGGATGTGGAACAATGGACTGATTCCAAACTGGGAAAGGAATACATCAAGTTTGTATATTGTCACCCTGCTTATTTAACTTATACACAGAGTACATCATGCGAAATGCTGGGTTGGGTGAAGCACAAGCTGGAATCAAGATTGCTGGGAGAAATATCAATAACCTCAGATATGCAGGTGACACCACAATTATGGCAGAAAGTGAAGAGGAACTAAAGAGCCTCCTGATGAAAGTGAAAAAAGAGAGTGGAAAAGCTGACTTAAAACTAAACATTCACAAGACAAGATCATGGCATCCAGTCCCATGACTTCATGGCAAATAGATGGGGAAACAATGGAAACAGTGAGAGGCTTTCTTTTCTTGTGCTCCAAAATCACTGAAGAGGGTGACTGAAGCCATGAAATTAAAAGACCCTTGCTCCTTGGAAGAAAAGCTATGACCAAACTAGACAGAATATTAAATAGCAGAGACATTACTTTGCTGACAAAGGTCCCTCTAGTCAAAACTATGGTTTTTCCAGTAGTCATATATGAATGTGAGAGCTGGACTATAAAGAAAGCTGAGTGCCAAAGAATTGAAGCTTTTGAACTTTAGTGTTGAAGACTCTTGAGAGTCCCTTGGACTGCAAGGAGATCCAACCAATCCATCCTAAAAGAAATCAGTCATGAATGTTCATTGGAAGGACCGATGCTGAAGCTGAAACTCCAATACTTTGGCCACTTGATGTGAAGAACTGACTCACCCGAAAAGACCCTGATGCTGAGAAAGGTTGAAGGTTGGAGAAGAAGGGGATGACAGAGGATAAGATGATTTGATGGCATCACCAACTCAATGGACATGAATTTTTTTCAACTCCGGGAGTTGGTGATGGACAGGGAAACATGGCACGCTACAGTTCATGGGGTTGCAGAGTCAGACACGACTGATCGACTAAACTTACTAACTATGTATTATTTTAATCACAATTTCATGAACAGAGAGAGAAAGAACACGAAAACTAGGAAGGAGGAGCCAAGATGGCGGAGGAATAGGACGGGGAGACCACTTTGTCTCCTACAAATTCATCAAAAGAATAACTGAACGCAGAGCAAACTTCACAAAACAACTTCTGATCGCTAGCTGAGGTCATCAGGCGCCCAGAAAAGCAACCCATTGTCTTCGAAAGGAGGTAGGACAAAATATAAAAGATAAAAAGTGAGACAAAAGAGCTAAGGACGGAGATCCGTCCCGGGAAGGGAGTCTTAATAGAGGAAGTTTCCAGACACCAGGAAACCCTCACACTGGCGGGTCTGGGGGAAGTGTTTGAATCTCGGAGGGCAACCTGACTGGGAGGGGAACAATAAATAAAACTCACAGATTACGTGCCTAAAAGCAACTCCCAGCAGAAAAGTACCCCAGACGCCCGCATCCGCCACCAGCAAGTGGGGCAGAATGGAGAGGAGTGGGCGGCACTGCTTAGGTAAGGACCGGGACTGAGTGCCCTGAGGGCAATCGGAGGGAGCTTTTGTGAGACAGCAACTTAAACTGTGGGATAGCAAAAGAGAGAGAGAAAATTAACCTGCCCGAACACACTGCTGGCTGTTGGCAGAACAAAGGGACCGAGAAAGTCCTGAGAAGAGCTCGCAGGCTGCGGACCGGCCCAGCCCCTCCGAAGGCAGGAGGCAGGGGTGAGGGGAAGGGGGCAGGCTCGGCCCCAAGAACCTTATCCCCTGCCGCACTGCAAACAGGCCTCCAGTTTCTAATCAAAGACCTCCTGAGATTCTGGATGGTCGACATCTGCCGGGAGGGTCGCGGCGAGACACAGGGCGCAGGCACCCTACCGGCGCGGGCGGGGACTGGGGCTGGGGACATGGAGGGCAGAAGACGCATGCACCCGACTGGCGCCAGCGGAAACTGAGACTGGGACCGCGGAAGGGAGTGGGCGCACCGCACCCAGGGAGAGTGCGCCCGTCAAGCCCCTGGCTGCCTGGACCGCTCTGACGGGGAAGGCACAAAGAGCAGGCGCAGCTTTCTGTTCCGACCTTTTGCAGAACACCGGAGGGCTGGAACCGCGCGCAGCTCGGGGCGCGCTCCATATAGAGCAGCCGGGAGCCTGAGCAGCGCAGACGGAGAAAGCAGCGCCAGCCCCTCCCTGCAGTGCCAGCCCCTCCCCGCAGCACGACAAAACTAGATACCTGAATAAGAGTCCACCTCCACCCTCCTGTGTCAGGGCGGAAATGAGACTCCGAAGAGACCGGCAAACAGAAGCCAAATAAACAAAGGGAACCGCTTCAGAAGGGACCGGTGCAACAGATTAAAATCCCTGTAGAAAACACTGACTACACCAGAAGGGGCCTGTAGATATTGAGAAGTGTAAGCTGGAACGAGGAGCTATCTGAAACTGAGCCGAACCCACACTGACCACAACAGCTCCAGAGAAATTCCTACATATATTTAAAAAAAAATTTTTTTAAGTAAGAAAAAATTTTTTTTCTTTTTTCTTTTTTCTCTTTTATTTTCTTCTAAAATTCCCTATTACTCCCTCATTACTACTTAACTGTCATTTTCATAGATTTTTACGAATTTCTTAATTAGGAAAAAGAAATTTTTTTTTCTTGTGTTTTTTTTTCTTTTTTTTTTTACCCTTTTTCTCTTCTATTTTCTAATTTTCTTTTTCTCTTATTTCCTTTTAAAGTCCTCTATTACTCCTCTACTACTCCTTAATTTTCATCTTCATTACACTATAACCTTACAAAAAAAAAGAGAAGCCCTATTTTTGAACCGAACTTCATATATATTTCTAAAAATTTATTGTGTGTGTTTTGGTGTTTGTTTTTAATATAATATTTTTAAGAGTCTAACCTCTACTCTAGATTTTTAATCTTTGTTTTTCAGTATATGATATAAATTGTGGACATTTAAGAATCCAATATTCATTTCCCATTTTTATTCAGGAGTGTGCTGATTATTCTCTCCCAATCTTGACTCTCCTTTTTCTACCTCAGAACACCTCTATTTCCTCCTTTCCCCTTCTCTTCCCAATCCAATTCTGTGAATCTTTGTGGGTGTCTGGGCTACGGAGAACACTCTGGGAACAGACAACTGCATAGATGGGTCTCTCTCCACTTGAGCCTCCCTTTTTCTCCTCCTGCTCATCTCTATCTCCCTCCTCCCTCTCCTCTTCTTCATGTAACACTGTGAACCTCTCTGGGCATCCCTCATGGGGGAGAATCTTTCGCCATTAACCTAGAAGTTTTATTAGCAGTGCTGTATAGTAGGAGACGTCTTGAAACTACTGGAAGAATAAAACTGAAATCCAGAGGCAGGAGACTTAAGCCCAAAACCTGAGAACACAAGAAAACTCCTGACTACATGGATCTTAAAGTAATAAGAGACCGTCCAAAAATCTCCATACCTACACTGAAACCAACCACCACCCAAGAGCCAATAAGCTCCAGAGCAAGACATACCACGCAAATTCTCCAGCAATGCGGGAACATAGCCCTGAACGCCAACATACAGGCTGCCCAAGGTCACACCTAGCACATAGACCCACCTCAAAGCTCATCACTGGGCACTCCATTGCACTCCAGAGAGAAGAAATCAAGTTCCACGCACCAGAACACCGACACAAGCTTCCCTAACCAGGAAACCTTGACAAGCCAATCATCCAACCCCACCCACTGGGTAAAACCTCCACAATAAAAAGGAATCACAGACCTCCAGAATACAGAAAGCCCACTCCAGACACAGCAATCTAAACAAGATGAAAAGGCAGAGAAATACCCAACAGGTAAAGGAGCATGAAAAATGCCCACCAAGTCAAACAAAAGAGGAGGAGATAGGGAATCTACCTGAAAAAGAATTTAGAATAATGATAATAAAAATGATCCAAAATCTTGAAAACAAAATGGAGTTACAGATAAATAGCCTGGAGACAAAGATTGAAAAGATGTAAGAAATATTTAATAAAGACCTAGAAGAAATAAAAAAGAGTCAATTAAAAATGAATAATGCAATAAATGAGATAAAAAACACTCTGGAGGGAACCAAAAGTAGAATAACGGAGACAGAAGATAGGATAAGTGAGGTAGAAGATAGAATGGTGGAAATAAATGAAGCAGAGAGGAAAAAAGAAAAAAGGATCAAAAGAAATGAGGACAACCTCAGGGACCTCTGGGACAATGTGAAACACCCCAACATTCGAATCATAGGAGTCCCAGAAGAAGACAAAAAGAAAGGCCATGAGAATATACTTGAGGAGATAACAGCTGAAAACTTCCCTAAAATGGGGAAGGAAATAGCCACCCAAGTCCAAGAAACCCAGAGAGTCCCAAACAGGATAAACCCAAGGTGAAACACCCCAAGACACATATTAATCAAATTAACAAAGATCAAACAGAAAGAACAAATATTAAAAGCAGAAAGGGAGAAACAACAAATTACACACAAAGGGATTCCCATAAGAATAACAGCTGATCTATCAATAGAAACTCTCCAGGCCAGAAGGGAATGGCAGGACATACTGAAAGTAATGAAAGAGAATAACCTACAACCTAGATTACTGTACCCAGCAAGGATCTCATTCAGATACGAAGGAGAATTCAAAAGCTTTACAGACAAGCAAAAGCTGAGAGAATTCAGCACCACCAAACCAGCTCTTCAACAAATGCTAAATGATCTTCTCTAGACAGGAAACACAGAAAGGTTGTATAAACGCGAACCCAAAACAACAAAGTAAATGGCAACGGGACCATACCTATCAATAATTACCTTAAATGTAAATGGGTTGAATGCCCCAACCAAGAGACAAAGACTGGCTGAATAGATACAAAAACAAGACCCCTATACATGCTGTCTACAAGAGACCCACCTCAAAACAAGGGACACATACAGACTAAAAGTGAAGGGCTGGAAAAAAGTATTTCACGCAAACGGAGAACAAAAGAAAGCAGGAGTTGCAATACTCATATCAGATAAAATTGACTTTCAAATAAAGGATGTGAAAAGAGACAAAGAAGGAGACTACATAATGATCAAAGGATCAATCCAAGAAGAAGATATAACAACTATAAATATATATGCACCCAACATAGGAGCATCGCAATATGTAAGGCAAATGTTAACGAGTATGAATGAGGAAATTAATAGTAATGCAATAATAGTGGGAGACTTTAATAACCAACTCACAACTATGGACAGATCAACTAAACAGAAAATTAACAA
Organism: Muntiacus reevesi; assembly: GCF_963930625.1. Classification (NCBI taxonomy): domain Eukaryota; kingdom Metazoa; phylum Chordata; class Mammalia; order Artiodactyla; family Cervidae; genus Muntiacus; species Muntiacus reevesi. Next base: position 40,101,835 of record NC_089255.1, on the reverse strand, counting down.
GGAAACACAAACTTTAAATGACACAATGGACCAGCTAGACCTAATAGATATCTATAGGACATTTCACCCCAAAACAATCAACTTCACCTTTTTCTCAAGTGCACACGGAACCTTCTCCAGAATAGATCACATCCTTGGCCATAAATCAGCCTTGGTAAATTCAAAAAAATTGAAATGATTCCAGTCATCTTTTCCGACCACAGTGCAGTAAGATTAGATCTCAATTACAGGAAAAAAAATTATTAAAAATTCAAACATATGGAGGCTAAATAACACGCTTCTGAATAACCAACAAATCATAGAAGAAATCAAAAAAGAAATCAAAATATGCATAGAAATGAATGAAAATGAATGAAAATGAAAGCACAACAACCCAAAACCTTTGGGACACTGTAAAAGCAGTGCTAAGGGAAAGGTTCATAGCATTACAGGCTTACATCAAGAAACAAGAAAAAAGCCAAATAAATAACCAAACTCTACACCTAAGGCAATTAGAGGAGGAAGAAATGAAGAACCCCAGGGTTAGTAGAAGGAAAGAAATCTTAAAAATTAGGGTAGAAATAAATGCAAAAGAAACTGAAGAGACCATAGCAAAAATCAACAAAGCTAAAAGCTGGTTTTTTGAAAAAATAAACAAAATTGACAAACCATTAGCAAGACTCATTAAGAAACAAAGAGAGAAGGACCAAATTAACAAAATTAGGAATGAAAATGGAGAGATCACAACAGACAACACTGAAATACAAAGGATCATGAGACAACTACCAGCAGCTCTATGCCAAAAAAATGGACAACTTGGATGAAATGGACAAATTCTTAGAAAAGTATAACTTTCCAAAACTGAACCAGGAAGAAATAGAAGATCTTAACAGAACCATCACAAGCAAGGAAATCGAAACTCTAATCAGAAATCTTCCAGCAAACAAAAGCCCAGGACCAGATGAAAAAATGAGCCAAAGAACTAAACAGACATTTCTCCAAAGAAGACATACAGATGGCTAACAAACACATGAAAAGATGCTCAACATCACTCATTATCAGAGAAATGCAAATCAAAACCACAATGAGGTACCATTACACGCCAGTCAGGATGGCTGCTATCCAAAAGTCTACAAGCAATAAATGCTGGAGAGGGTGTGGAGAAAAGGGAACCCTCTTACACTATTGGTGGGAATGCAAACTAGTACAACCACTATGGAAAACAGTGTGGAGATTTCTTAAAAAACTGGAAATAGAACTGCCATATGACCCAGCAATACCACTTCTGGGCATACACACCGAGGAAACCAGATCTGAAAGAGACACGTGCACCCCAATGTTCATCGCAGCACTGTTTATAATAGCCAGGACATGGAAGCAACCTAGATGCCCATCAACAGATGAATGGATAAGGAAGCTCTGGTACATATACACCATGGAATATTACTCAGCCATTAAAAAGAATTCATTTGAATCAGTTGTAATGAGATGGATGAAACTGGAGCCCATTATACAGAGTGAAGTAAGCCAGAAAGATAAAGAACATTACAGCATACTAACACATATATATGGAATTTAGAAAGATGGTAACGATAACCCTATATGCAAAACAGAAAATGAGACACAGAAGTACAGAACAGACTTTTGAACTCTGTGGAAAAAGGTGAGGGTGGGATATTTCGAAAGAATAGCATGTATATTATCTATGATGAAACAGATTACCAGCCCAGGTGGGATGCATGAGTCAAGTGCTGAGGCCTGGTGGGCTGGGAAGACCCAGAGGAATCGGGTGGAGAGGGAGGTGGGAGGGGGGATCGGGATGGGGAATACGTGTAACTCTATGGCTGATTCTTATCAATGTATGACAAAACCCACCTGGAAAAAAAATAACTAAATAAAATTTAAAAAAAATAAAAATAAAATAAAATTGAGAGTTATAGTAAACATATTTAGAGAAAATTTGCATACTAGAGTACATTATTAAAACAAGGAAACATGGCAATAAATGTGATTAGTATTTTTTAGTTAATTAATTTTTTATTGGATGATTGCTTTACAGAATTTTGCTGTTTTATGTCAAATAAAGGTGATTCGTATTTAATGTGAAAGTCTTGGATAAAAGAAAGTAAAAAGAAAAAGTAATAATTTAATAGGAGGAGAGATTTATGGAATTAAAAAAATAACCAAAATTAGAATTTAACAAAGCATGAGAAAGAACTTTGAGATTTCACACAATCTGGTGAATTAACCCTCCTGAACAGTGTCACTGAAAACAACTAAAATACATGATGTGTGTGTGCTTGTTAGTCACTCTGTTGTGTCTTACTCTTTGTGACTTCATGGGTTGCCATTTCCTTCTCCAGGGGATCTTCTCAACCCAGGGATAAAACTCAGCTCTCCTGCATTGCCCGTGGATTCTTTACCATACGAGCCACCAGTGAAACCCAAAATACAGGATAATAAAATATAAAATATAAAAATATATCACCGTTTTATCAACTATATCACTAAACAAATAGGAAGAGCTCCCCAAGAAGATGAAAATAGAGTGAAATGGTAACCCACCACAAACTCACATGCCTCAAAGCTGGTGTTAACTCAGAATGTGTTTCCTGAATGTCATTGCATTTCAGCTTCCATGTTTACTATACACAAAAATTTAACTCAATATTTTCTTTCACCCTAAACAAGGAACTATAAAATGAAAGTAAATAAAACTAAAAACATATCTGAGACAAAACAATTCTAGAAATGGAAGACTATAGGGAGAATTTTAAAACTCTAATAAGGAACATAGTAGATAATCTGGATAAAGTAAGAGATATTCTATGCCTTCACATGAGATGGCAGAATATCACGAATATGCCAATTTTCTTCCATTTTATCCATACATTCTAGGCCATCTTCTTTTAAAGTGCATTGGTATTTGAATAATCCAAGAAATGTATTCCAAAAAAAATGTGTGGAGAATGAAGGTCCACACAGAACTAAGATTTAAAATGAAGACTAAGGAAAGAAAACTTGGGATTCTATAGTCATGGTTAAAAAAAAAAGCACCATATATTAATCATGAAAAAGACAAATATAAGGCCAATTCAGTATAATAGTCAACACATAGACAGAATCCCACAAAAATGGAACTTAAGTTGATAAAAATTACCAACAAATCAATAATAAGGGAAAGAATGTTTATTGGATAGGTTTTTTAAAAAAATTGGCTTACTAGGAGGAAAAAGCAATCTGAGTATCTGCCTACCACCATTTAGAAATGTACTCACATAGACTAAGTACCAAAATGAGAAAGATAAAAATAGGAACTTAGAAGAAAAAGAAGAACATTTTAATAACCCCGAGGTGAAAAGTGACATCATAGAAATATTTTTGAATAAGGAACACACATAAGGGTTACAACTTCCCTGGTTGAATCCAGAGCACAAACAATACATTAAAAAATATTTGAGTATCTCAGATTATAGAAATATTAGAGAATTAGATCACTATACTGCTCATATTTATCTAAAATGAAATTGAAGGCTAAGAAGTCAGGATGTTGGGTGTGGCAAGAGAAAACAGTATATGTAGGAAAATGAATACATATTTTAGATCCAAGCTCTATTACCTACTAATTATATAGGCACAAACTGGTCTTTTGCTTCTTTTCCCACCTACATCAAAGTGATAAAACATGAAAGTCTTGTAAGATTAGAGAAAACATAAGATAAGACAGAGAATAGCTAAGAGTGTCAGCGTAGCAACTGGAGTGATTTTACTTTTCTTGCATACCCATCCCCTGGCATACTACTCAGTAAGTGTTTTAGAAAATAAATGAATAGTTATTAAGAAGAAATGACAGCTGCCATTATCTGATGATTTTGAAATCCAGATGGAGTTGGCATTTTTCCTCCACAGTTGAGAGGAAGAATCAAGTTATATAGATTATTGCTCTTAAGAAAGAATTTTTCTGAACATTCTTTGATCATTTGATTAGGCTAAAATGAATCTTATAGATATGGATTTAACCAATTCTGAGATTTTTAGCAGAGGATATGCATACTTGAGTTTACTTAAAAATTATCAAGATCTTAAATCTAAGTACAAAATCATCTACTAGTAGTTTAGAAAGTAAATATTCTTAAGGTAATCTGTTAATTCTTTTATCTTTGGCCTTCTGGCCTCAGTTTTAATGGATTAATAAATCGTTTAGTCGCTAAGTCATATCTGAGTCTTTGCAACCCCACAAAATGCAGCATGTCAGGTTTCCCTGTCCTTCACTATCTCCCAGAGTTTGCTCAAACTCATGTGCATTGAGTCAGTAATGCCAGCTAACCAACTCATCCTCTGTTGTCTTCTCCTCTTGCCCTAACCTTTCCCAGAATCAGGGTCTTTTCCAGTGAGTCAGCTCTTTATATCAGGTGGCCAAAATATTTGACCTTCAGCTTCAGCATCAGTCCTTCCAATGAATATTCCTGGTTGATTTCCTTTAGGATTGACTAGTTTGATCTCCTTCCTGTCCAAGGGACTATCAACAGTCTTCCTTAGCACAACAATTTAAAAGCATCAATTCTTCAGTGATCAGTCTTCTTTATGGCCCAATTATCACATCTGTATATGACACCTGGAAAAAACATAGCTTTGACTATAGAAACCCTTGTTGGCAAAGTTATCTCTATGCTTTTTAGAGTGGGTGGCCATTTCCTTCTCCAGGGGATCTTCCCTGACCCAGGGATTGAACTTGCCTCTCCCACATTGCAGGCAGATTCTTTACCACTGAGCCACCAGGGAAGCCCCCTTCTCTATGCTTTTTAATATGATGTCTAGGTTTGTCAAAGTTTTTCTTCCAAGGAGCAAGCATCTTTTAATTTCATGGCTACAGCGACTGTCCACAGTGTTTTTGGAGCCCAAGAAAATAAAATTTGTCACTCTCTCCACTTTCTCCCCATCTATTTGCCATGAAGGGATGGGACCACATGCCATGATCTTCATTTTTTGAATGTTGAGTTTTAAGCCAGTTTTTTCACTCTCCTCTTTCACTTTCATCAAAAGGTTCTTTAGTTTCTCCTTGCTTTCTGCCTTTAGGTGGTATCATCTGCATTTCTGAGGTTGTTGATATTCCTCCCAGCAATCTTGATTCCAGCTTGTGCTTTATCCAGCCTGGCATTTTGCACAAAGTACTCGGCACAGAAGTTAAATAAGAAAGGTGACAATATATAGTCTTAATGTATTCCTTTCCTAATTTTGAACCCATCAGTTGTTTTATGTCTGGATCTAACTGCTGCTTCTGGACCTGCATACAGGTTTTTCAGAAGACACATAAGGTGATCTGGTATTCCCATCCCTTTAAGAATTTTCAGTTTTTTTGTGACTCACACTATCAAAGGCTTTAGCACAATGAAGCAGAAATAGATGTGATTTTCTTTTTGGAATTTCCTTACTTTTTCTATGATCCAGTGTATGTTCGATTAATAAGTACCTACTCTAAACTGACAGACTAAATTTATAGGATATTTGTGATGATTTTACAATTGGTGGCATTTATTCCAAAGAGCCCATTTACCCCTAAAAGCAATATGTTTCTTGCAGAACAGCCATCAGACTCATTTTTATTAAAGTTAGGATATTCAATGCACTTGCTAATTTCAGACTACATATTTGTGTTTTGGTATAAACAACTCAAAGGGATTATTAACTTTCTTTTTATATAGTGGGGTATGTTTCAAACTGACAGATAAATTGTGGGATGAAGAGGGAAATATCCAAAGGGAGGGTGGAACTAGCAAAATGTAAAAATAAGGGGCCGAAGAAATAAATTCAAAAATAACCTGTCCAGCATAGATATCTCTAAAGAATACAAACAAATGGTAGTGTGATATTCATAAGTACAAATGCTTTATGTGTGAAAAGAACGATACTCAAAAGCTGCAATTACAGATTTGGAATTAGAACTGAACTTGCAGAAGTTGAATTTCTGCAAGGATGGCTTTTTTACAAGCATTCATTACTCAAGGTATTCATAAACAGTGACTAGACACACACAGGCTACTAGAGCAATAATCATTTTGCCAGGTATGGTAAATGAATAGGGAAATTTACAATTTCAATGTTGTGCTTATTCTTTGATACTCATTCTTAATGTAACTGTATAAATCACTTCCTCATCCCTGTGATTTTCTGATTCTGCATCAAACATTAAGCCCAAAGTTTGTGCAGTTCTTTGGTATGATTCTCACTTCATTTATTTAATTTATCATTATACATTCAGTATTCTGTACTTTTATAGTATTATTTTCAAATGCCTTCATATTTTAGCTTGCTTACATGTGTGAGTCACTTCAGCTGTGTTTGACTCTTTATATAACCCCATGGATGGTAGCCCGCCAGGTTCCTCTGTCCATGGGGTTCTCCAGGCAAGAAAACTGGAGTGGGTCGTGGTGCCCTCCTCCAAGGTTTCTTCCCAACCCAGGGACTGAACCCATGCCTCTTACCCATGCCTCCTGCATTCAGAGGCGGATCTTTACCACTAGCACCACCTGCTGGTGGTGGTTTAGTCGCTAAGCCATGCCCAATTTGCAACCCCATGGACTGTAGTTGTCAGAGTCCTCTGTCCATGGGATTCTCCAGGCAAGAATGCTGAAGTGGGTTGCCATTTCCTTCTCCAGGGAATCTTCCCAACCCAGAAATTGAACCTGGGTCTCCTGCATTGCAGGCAGAGTCTTCACCGACTAAGCTACAAGGGAAGTCCAGTACCACCTTGGAAGCCCTCATATCTTAAGCCAGGTTCCAAATTGATCTGCCAGGTAAAATGACTGCCAGGGATTATAACAAGATATATGGTTCACCTTTTTAAGTCCTTTGGAGACGTTTTCACTCACTAAAGATACGCGATCTTTCTCCATCCTCTGTATCTATTTTTATACCATATTAAACAAAATCCAAGAGGAAGAAAATATGAACTTTCCTTCATATAACATTTATGTATTTTGCTTGTAATAACACATTTCCCAGAGGCTAAGAAATACACATGAAAAATTATTTTCCATATTAATAGAAAAAGTAACTATTTAACCAGTGTGAACACTCACCTAGAGCTAGACATCCTGGAATGTGAAGCATCACTATGAACAAAGCTAGTGGAGCTGATGCAATTCCAGTTAAGCTCTTTCAAATCCTGAAAGATGATGCTGTGAAAGTTCTGCACTCAATATGCCAGCAAATTTAGAAAACTCAGCAGTGGCCACAGGACTGGAAAAGGTCAGTTTTCATTCCAATCCCAAAGAAAGGTAATGCCAAAGAATGCTCAAACTACTGCACAATTGCTCTCATCTCACACGCTAGTAAAGAAATGCTCAAAATTCTCCAAGCCAGGCTTCAGCAATACGTGAACCATGAACTTTCAGATGTTCAAGCTGGTTTTAGAAAAGGCAGAGGAAGCAGAGATCAAATTGCCAACATCCGCTGGATCGTCGAAAAAGCAAGAGAGTTCCAGAAAAACATCTATTTCTACTTTATTGACTATGCCAAAGCCTTTGAGTGAATCACAATAAACTGTGGAAAATTCTGAAAGAGATGGGAATACCAGATCACCTGACCTGCCTCTTGAGAAACCTGTATGCAAGTCAGGAAGCAATAGTGAGAACTGGCCATGGAACAACAGACTGGTTCCAAATAGGAAAAGGAGTACGTCAAGGCTGTATATTGTCACCGGGCTTATTTAACTTCAATGCAGAGTACATCATGAGAAATGCTGGGCTGGAGGAAGCACAAGTTGGAATCAAGACTGCCGGGAGAAATATCGATAACTTCAGGTATGCAGATGACACCACCCTTATGGCAGAAAGTGAAGAACTAAAGAGCCTCTTGATGAAAGTGAAAGAAGAGAGTGAACAAGTTGGTTTAAAGCTCAACATTCAGAAAAATAAGATTATGGCATCCGGTCCCATCACTTCATGACAAATAGATGGAGAAACAGTGTCAGACTTTATTTTTGGGGCTCCAAAAGCACTGCAGATGGTGACTGCAGCCATGAAATTAAAAGACACTTATTCCTTGGAAGGAGTGTTATGACCATCCTAGACAGCATATTAAAAAGCAGAGGCGTTACTTTGCCAACGAAGGTTCATATAATCAAGGCTATGATTTTTCCAGTAGTCACATATGGATGTGATAGTTGGATTATAAAGAAAGTTGAGTGCCAAAGAATTGATACTTTTGAACTGTGTGTTGGAGAAGACTTTTGAGAGCCCCTTGGACTACAAAGAGGTCCAACCAGTCCATCCTAAAGGAGATCAGTCCTGGGTGTTAATTGGAAGGACTGCTGTTGAAGCTGAAACTCCAATCCTTTTGCCACCTGATGTGAAGAGCTGACTCATTTGAAAAGACCCTGATGCTGGGAAAGATTGAGGGCAGCAAGAGAAGGGGACAACAGAGGATGAGATGGTTGGATGGCATCACTGACTCGATGGACATGGGTTTGGGTTGACTCCGGGAGTTGGTGATGGACGGGGAGCCCTGGCGTGCTACGGTTTATGGAGTCACAAAGAGTTGGACACGACTGAGTGACTGAACTGAACTGAATTGAACCAGTGTGTTTCCTTTGTAGTATTTTATAACATTATCACACAAAAGCAAGAAAACCTATTCCTGGTTGGAACTGTTGCATAGTTTTGTCTTTTTCATTTGATCACTATCTCAAATGTTTAACAGCATAAATTATGTTCCAAAAGCATTAGCAAGTAAGTAAATATATTTTTAATATATATTAAAAGAAATCACCATACAGCCTCTTGGATAAATGCTCTTTATTTTTTGTTACTTAGTAGCCTCTACAAAAATTACAGTAAATGCAGAAGTTATTAGTAATCATATAGAAGAGCAATATAGTTATTACGGACCACATTCTAATAAAACAAATGATATTTACTAGTCAGTTTCTTACCCTAAACTCACAGACCCAACTACAGATTATACTACCTGGAGTCTTCAGTATTTTTTCATACTGTTTGCTCCCCCAACTTCCATGTTCTCCAAACTCTCATTGTTTAATTCTCAACATATCTAAAGAAACAGTGAGCAATGTGAAAACATGTATCCAAATTGTTATCATTTTTAGAAATACTAATATTCACACTAACATCATGACTGTCTATTTCACATATTGGAAAATATCAGTTCAGTTCAGCTCAGTTGCTCAGTTGTGTCCAACTCTTTGCAACCCCATGAACTACTGTAGCATGCCATGCTTCCCTGTCCATCACCAACTCCCAGAGTTGACTCAAACTCGAGTCCACTGAGTCAGTGATGCCGTCCAACCATCTCATCCTCTATCATTCCCTTCTCCTCCTGCCTTCAATCTTTCCCAGCATCAGGGTCTTTTCAAATGAGTCAGCTCTTCACATCAGGTGGCCAAAGTACTGGAGTTTCAGCGTCATCATCAGTCCTTCCAGTGAATATTCAGGACTGATTTTCTTTAGGATGGACTGGTTGGATCTCCTTGCAGTCCAAGGGACTCTCAAGAGTCTTCTCCAACATCACAGTCAGAAAATATGACCAAATGTAAATGTATAGTTTTGGTTAATACTGGGGTGGAAAGTCTGAACAGCTCATTGTGTTTGTAGTATCCCAGTAACAACTTCCAATTAACAAAGAGGACCTGTTAGACAGTGATGAAGTGAAGAAGTGGTCGCTCAGTCGTGTCCGACTCTTTGTGACCCCATGGACACCAGGCTCCTCCGTCCGTGGGATTTTCTAGGCAAGAGTACTCTGTATAATACCAAAATGATAGGTACAAATCATTATATATTTGTCCAAATGCATAAAACGCACAATACCAAGACTGAACCATTAAGTCAACTATGGACTTTGGGTGATTATGATGTGATCATATAGGTTCATCAACTGTAACAAACTGTAACACCTACTCTGGTGGGTGATGTTGATAATGGGAGAGGACATGCATGTATACGAGCAGGGGACAATCTGTACCTTCTCAGTTTTGCTGTAAACCTTAAATCACGTTAGAAAATAATGTCTTAAAAAAAACCCTCCAATTATCATGTCATTCCTTTAGAATATGACCAACACAATTCTAACCAATCTCATCTCTTAATTATTATCCCCTTGGCTTGTTCTACTGCAAACCAGATTAGCCTCTTAACTGTTACTCAAACAGGTTTGCTCCTCAAATTTTGCATTTGCTTTTCCTTTGCTGAATGCTTTTATCCCAGATATCCATATGTTTCCCTCACTCAAATTTCCATTCAGATGCCAGCTTCACAAGGAGACTTTCCATCTCTAATATTGTACTGTGTCCCTCAAAATCCTGTCTTATACTACTCCCCTACTTTGTTTTTCTCCTTAGAAATTATCAATGAATTCAATAATACATATCTTATCTATATTTTTATCACATTTTATATAATCCAATAAAACATAATTTGAAGGATAGAAAATATTTCATCTGCTTTGTTTACTTCTCTATACTCACTCTATACTTAGAACAGAGCATTTTAATAATGAATTTATCTACTATTTTATGTATGAAATAAGTAATGAGTAAGAAAGATTTTCATGGAGGTTGCTAGAGCATTTATATGAGGGCTTTTAATAAAGAAAATATGAATTTGGGTAATTCTGAACATGCTTGAAAAAGAGATTTTAGTTTAAAACTATTGCTTTGTTTCTTCTTTAACATTAATAATAGTCATTTATTTTAACATTCAATTTCAAGATTTTAAAGAATGTTAAATGGTAGCATTATTAGAGAGATGATGAACTGTATAAGACAAATCACCCATTAAAAAGGAATTGTTAATAACATCATAAACAGTATCAGCTATAGTAAAAAAAAAGTCTTGAAGCCAATTTATGCTGAAACTATTAGCACTATCCCCTTAATAACCTGCACTTAGTTTTTAGAAAGATAAGCAGAACCTAAAGCTTCCTTGAGTCATACAAAATTCTTTAGACTTTTCCCTTATCTCAGTAATTCTTTAGATTAAAGACTAGTCAGAAAATACTAGTTTTATTCAGAAGGGTTCTTTAATGAATAGAAAATAGTAGACCAGATTCAATACCTTTAGGCTACATCTTGGAATATATAGACCAAAAAATAAAAACGAAAAAGAGTTCCCCTGTGCCCATTTAAAAAAAAAAAAACCATTTCCCAGTAAACTAGAATACTGTGTCTTAGGAAACTGAACTAGACATTTCTCAATTCTCAATTATTAAAAGTGTCTGTGTCATTCTTGCTAAAAGGAAACAGTTATGTGGTTATAGATATCCCTGAGCAATTTATTTTGGCTTTGGCATGAATATCCCAAAAGCATAGGCTTTGGAGGCCAAAATCAAGATTTAAATTCTAGGTTTGCTAATTTCTGCTCTATGTCTTTAAGGACATTAGCATATATCTTTTTTCCTAAATGAAAATAATTTTAATTTCACAGGTTTGTTGTAAGGACAAGATGAGAGGAATGAAAAGAGCATAGAAAACAGCAGGAATATTGTAAAATATAATTCCTCTATCTAAAATTGCTAGCATAAATTTAACAAAGTGGTTGATGGTCTGAGTTCAAACCTTATATCACTTAACTAAAATCATTACCAATTTAGGTCAGATATATTAGATCAAAATGACTAACATGTTTCAGATCAGATGCTAATACTGATTGATTGGTTGTGGCTTCCAGGTGTACTATATTGAAAAGCATTCAAGGCTACATCCAGATTCAGTGGAAAAGAGCTTAGTGATTAAACTAAATCACACTAACAACACGAGTGATTTCCCATAAGGGAATATTTGTCATTTCTCTATACAAACCAAGAATGAGTCATAAAATTGTGGATACTACTGGCATAATTTTGGTTCCCCAAAATCTATTTTAGCTAGGGTTATTAAATATTTTAGGTATAAAGGATAAGATATATATTTCAGGCAAATTATAAAAGCAAGGATTTAATGTACAAATTGGATGCCTTTATTCTTTGCAAACACAAAGGCTTTGTTTTGAACTTTCTGTCTTGTATCTTAATTCTACATAGTTTTCTACATGTGTAGACAGAATTTTATATTATTAATACATTATAGAAATTCTAGAAACAAGAGATTAGAATAACAGAGGAAGGGAATACGCATTTGTATTGTATATGATGAACTTTAAATAAGTTAAACTTAAGTTTAAAGGTAAATTTAAATGGATACTGAGAGCAGATGCATCTCCCATTGACAAAGAAACCTGGAATATTAAAATATATGAATACGACTACCACCAACAAGAACAAAAAAAGAGAGCCTTAGATGTAATAAATGACAAAGATAAAGTCTGAGAAGAGGGATGTAAATCTTTAGTGATATCCACAGGGGAATCAGACCACAGAGATTGGTGGTGAGAGTTTAAATGTTGATGCAAAAACAGAGAGAGGTACAATAAAGATCTCTCACAAACTAGAGTACTATGAGAGGGCCCTCTTCCCTCTGAAACAGGAAGGAGAGCAATCCCCCCTTCATTCTGGGTAATCGATAAGGAAAATATGTAAAGAGAGGAAAATAATAAAACACAGATACACAAATAATAACTGAACAGCAGAAGTTATTTTAGATACATGACCATTAAAATTAAAATTTAAATTAATATTTTAAAAATGGGCATTATCTAAAGAAATAACATTATCCAAAGAAATAATTGATAGCATTCCTGAAAAATCTGAGCAACTAACCAAGGAATCAGGAGAAGTAAAGGTATGTAAAATACTAAACATCCATTAAGACTCATCCAGAAAGAAAAAAAAAAAGGAAGGATGGAAATAACATGACAAGGACAGAAACTAATTGTAATTTTGGCATTATAGAATGGAAAAAAGGAATAAAAGTTCTATTTGAAGAAAAAAACCACTGTAAATTTTTTTTAGATCTAAAAAACAAATCCTGAGCTCTCAAATAAACGCAACAGAAAAGTTCCTGTACAAGAAAAAAATCTGGGCCTAGACACACCATTCTGAAACTAGAGATTATACAATGTGCAGAAAAATCTCAAAAGATGGAGAGGAAAAAAACACAAAATGAATAAAAAATAGTCTGAAAACAAACATTTCTCAACAATAATGAATGCTTATAACAACAGATTAATATTACAGAAGCTCTAATTGGATATATCTGCTTACCCAGGAATAACTCTGGGTTCAACTAAGCTATCATCCTAAATTTATTGCAAAATAGAAATACTATGAAACAAAACATTGAAAAAAGGCAAAAATGACTTTCTACCCAAACATCCTCACTAAAAGTTACCCTCTACCAAAAAAACAAACCTTAGTAAGAAGGAAAGAGTGAGATGGCAGGATAAATAAGAATGGCTATAGGAATCTGTCAACATTCAGTTAAACAAAACAACTGGTTACATGGTGGTGTTTAAAAAGAAGCTATAAATATTTGGTAAATTGTGAGTTTAAAAATTATAAAAATCAATGAAACAGAATAGAAAACCCAGAGATAAATCCACGAACCTATGGACACCTTATCTTTGACAAAGGAGGCAAGGATATACAATGGAAAGACAACCTCTTTAACAAGTGGTGCTGGGAAAGCTGGTCAACCACTTGTAAAAGAATGAAACTAGAACACTCTCTAACACCATACACAAAAATAAACACAAAATGGATTAAAGATCTGAATGTAAGACCAGAAACTATAAAACTCCTAGAGGAGAACATAGGCAAAACACTCTCCGACATAAATCACAGCAGGATCCTCTATGACCCACCTCCCAGAATATTGGAAATAAAAGCAAAAATAAACAAATGGGACCTAATGAAACTTAAAAGCTTCTGCACAACAAAGGAAACTGTAAGTAAGGTGAAAAGACAGCCTCAGATTGGGAGAAAATAATAGCAAATGAAGAAACAGACAAAGGATTAATCTCAAAAATATACAAGCAACTCCTGAAGCTCAATTCCAGAAAAATAAATGACCCAATCAAAAAATGCGCCAAAGAACTAAACAGACATTTCTCCAAAGAAGACATACAGATGGCTAACAAACACATGAAAAGATGCTCAACATCACTCATCATCAGAGAAATGCAAATCAAAACCACAATGAGGTACCATTACACGCCAGTCAGGATGGCTGCTATCCAAAAGTCTACAAGCAGTAAATGCTGGAGAGGGTGTGGAGAAAAGGGAACCCTCTTACACTGTTGGTGGGAATGCAAACTAGTACAGCCGCTATGGAAAACAGTGTGGAGATTTCTTAAAATACTGGAACTAGAACTGCCATATGACCCAGCAATCCCACTTCTGGGCATACACGCCAAGGAAACCAGATCTGAAAGAGACACGTGCACCCCAATGTTCATCGCAGCACTGTTTATAATAGCCAGGACATGGAAGCAACCTAGATGCCCATCAGCAGATGAATGGATAAGGAAGCTGTGGTACATATACACCATGGAATATTACTCAGCCTTTAAAAAGAATTCATTTGAATCAGTTATAATGAGATGGATGAAACTGGAGCCTATTATACAGAGTGAAGTAAGCCAGAAAGATAAAGAACATTACAGCATACTAACACATATATATGGAATTTGGAAAGATGGTAGTGATAACCCTATATGCAAAACAGAAAAAGAAACACAGATGTACAGAGCAGACTTTTGGACTCTGTGGGGGAAGGTGAGGGTGGGATGTTTCGAAAGAACAGCATCAAAACATGTATATTATCTATAGTGAAACAGATCACCAGCCCAGGTTGGATGCATGAGACAATGCTCGGGCCTGGTGCACTGGTAAGACCCAGAGGGATGGGGTGGGGAGGGAGGTGGGAGGGGGGATCGGGATGGGGAATACATGTAAATCCATGACTGATTCATGTCAATGTATGACAAAACCCACTACAATATTGTAAAGTAATTAGCCTCCAACTAATAAAAATAAATGAAAAAAATTATAAAAGCAGTCTATATATACTGATTTACATTAGACATAGGTAAGTCAGATAGCCATCTAAAATTTCTAAAATAATAGAATATATAATCTCCAAAGAAGCAAATGTATTAAACAGAAAAGGGGGGGGGGAGAAAACAATAAATGCAATAAATGATTTAAAGGAATTTGCAAAGAAAGTACATGATCAACAAAAAATGCCAGATAAAATAGTAAACATACAACAATGTTTATAAACATCCACAAAACATGTTAAACAGACTAAACTTCCTGGAAAATAATTTTTGGTTGGATTAAAAATTTTTTTTTTTTTACACCTTTTGATAATTTATGTTTTTCTACAATACTTTTCTTCAGTGTAATTAAAATAGTTGCATTGAATAACATGGAAAGTTGAAAAGGAAAGAAAATGACATGACAAGAAAATGATCATGAAATAAAAGCAGAATAATATTAACATCAGAGATGTATATTTTAATGCAAAAATCAAAATTAAACAAAAATCACTTACTGCTGAAGTAAAAATTTAAGAAACCATAATAATCATTACTATATATTGCAATAGATGAATAGAAATATAAAATTGATAGAAATAGATGTAATCAAAATCATGTGGTCAATTTTAACTCAGTTTTATAAGGAAATAGATAACAAATGTTAGTAAGGAAAATGTATGATAACAACACAATTGAAACACATACTTAGTACTCTGTACTGCAATAGTAGATAGATTTTCTTTTTCCTGGTGTATGTATGACATATATTAGATCATGTAATATTAAAATTTTTGGGGGGGTGTAGATATTTGCCTTGTGGCCTAGTAGATGAGGCCCCAAATATAATATTTCATGAAATATATCCTATGGCCAAAATGTGACAAAATAAGAAATCAGTTACAGAATGACAGACAAGAAATTTCTACTTTTGAATAATAAAACAGGACAAAAAATTAATAAAACATAAAAAGCTTCTTTACAACTTCAAAGAAGAAATTATTATGGTAATGTTTAGAATCAAATGGCAATAGTGCCATTATCAATCAAATTCTATGGGAAAGTCTCTAAAATATCATCAATATATCAACTTGTAATGCACATTATAAAACAAGAATCACTAAGAAATATTAATTAAAACTAGGATCATCAGTGTAGTTTTTCAAATACATCCAGTTTTTATTTCTCTTTATGAACATGATAGGAGTTTATTTCCTTCCCCTAGAATTTAGTATAGCCATTTGACACTTTTGGCCAATGAATTTTTGAGTCACAATTTAGTGTGTCATGATTGGGAAAAATTTGTAAACACCAGTCTCTGAGGCACATATCCCCTTTCTATGGCTTCAGTGTTTACAAAAATTAATATCAAGATAATGAAAATAACAAGACAAAATTCCAATAGTATCATGTCATATTTATATATATTTGAATTTACACCATACTGAAATTTAACTTAAAGTTGTATAACCTAGAGTTATCATATTGATTATACACAAAGGCAACATTTAACATTATTTTTATTATTAACTATATTGGATTGGTGGATCCATGGTATTTTGCATTTGCCAACATCTGCATAACTTTATATCACAAAGCATGAAATTTAAGGGAAAAAACAGTCTCATTCAACTAGAATATTGGAGACTCCCAGAATGGAATACAGACTGTTACAAATATGTTGTGTGTTAGAGAGAATCTAGAAGCAGTGACATCTTAGTAGAAATAAGCACTTAGATTTCAGTTTGCAACTATCCATTCTCTAGGGAAAGGAATCAGATATTCTTGAAAAAAAGTAATAATACTAGACCTGAAGCAGGAAGAAAATACACTATGAGTTGGAACACTTTATAGTATTAGAAGTTGTTATGACTGAAACAGAGAAAAGTGACATACATATGCAAAAAACAGACAAAAATAAATGTGTAAAAGAGCTCCCAATGGCCAAAGCTGGAACAATTAAACATCATAAATTAAGCTATTTAGAAAATATACTATTAGAATATAGTAATGCCAAAGCCTTTGACTGTGTGGATCACAATAAACTGTGGAAAATTCTGAAAGAGATGAGAATACCAGACCACCTGACCTGCCTCTTGAGAAACCTGTATGCCTATCAGGAAGCAACAGTTAGAACTGGACATGGAAGATCAGATGGTTCCAAACAGAAAAAGGTGTATGTCAAGGCTGTATATTGTCACCCTGCTTATTTAACTTATATGCAGAGTACATCATGAGAAACACTGGGCTAGAGGAAGCACACGCTGGAATCAAGATTGCTGGGAGAAATATCAATAACCTCAGATATGCAGATGACACCAACCTTATGGCAGAAAGTGAAGAAGAACTAAAGAGCCTCTTGATGAAAGTGAAAGAGGAGACTGAAAGAGTTGGCTTAAAGTGCAACATTCGGAAAACTAAGATTATGGCATCTGGTCCCATCACTTCATGGCAAATAGATGGGGAAACAGTGACTGACTTTATTTTGCGGGCTCCAAAAGCACTGCAGATGGTGACTGCACCCATGAAATTAAAAGATGCTTACTCCTTGGAAGGAAAGTTATGACCAACCTAGATAGCATTTTAAAAAGCAGAGACATTACTTGACCAACAAAGGTCCATTTAATCAAGGTTATGTTTTTTCCAGTAGTCACATGTGAATGTGAGAGTTGGGTTATAAAGAAAGCTGAGCGCCAAAGAATTGATGGTTCTGAACTGTGGTGTTGGAGAAGACTCTTGAGAGTCCTTGGACTGCATGGAGGTCCAACCAGTCCATCCTAAAGGAGATCAGTCCTGGGTGTTCATTGGAAGGACCGACGTTGAAGCTGGAACTCCAATACTTTGGCCACCTGATGCGAAGAGCTGACTCATTTGAAAAGACCCTGATGCTGGGAAGGATTGGGGGGCAGGAAGAGAAGGGGGCGACAGAGGATGAGATGGTTGGAAGGCATCACTGACTCAATTGACATGAGTTTGGGTAAACTCCGGGAGTTGGTGATGGACGGGGACCCCTGGCCTGCTGTGGTTCATGGGGTTGCAAAGAGGCAGACACGACAGAGTGACTGAATTGAAAGTAAGCTATTTATAAACAGTGCTGCGATGAACATGGTGCACTTGGAAGACCCAGAGGAATCGGGTGGAGAGGGAGGTGGGACGGGGGATCGGGATGGGGAATAACAAAACCACCCCCCCCCCAAAAAAAAAGAAAGAAAGTAAGCTATTTAGAAAACACACTAATAGAATATAACTCAAACCTTTAATAAATAGCAGTGAGTCCATACAGACAATTGAGTAAATAAATGGCACAGAAAGCACAAATCTTCCTTGAACATTTCCAGATAATAGATGCAGATACTCCCTCCACCAGAATATACAATTTATTTCTCTTCCCTGTGTGCTCTGGGTTTACTAATTTTCAAAGAACAGAGGGCAGAAAGGAAAACAGTTAACTTTACATGGAGAAGTCTGGCAGCATCACCTTAAGCAAGTGATCAATGTTAGCATCACTAGCAAGTCAGGTTGATATCATGGGGTGTAATAAGAAGGCGATCTCCTCTCTGTAGAAGCCCTTAAAATCCATAACTCCAGATCTTGAAAAGCAAGCCAAGGGAAAAACTATCACTGACAGACATTGCTACTTCTCCCAGAGAACTCTGTTGTCTCCTTATTACTAAATCGCATCACTTAAGAACCCTTACTAGCTCTGAGTTAATTTTGTCAGAAACACGTTCATATTCCTTATGCCTAGCATAGTGGCGGGCATGATTATTTTTGTTTTAATGTTTTAATTGCTCTTGATAATCAAAGTTATGTATTTGCTACTGGTTTTGTATTCAGTCCCTATATTCCTCTTTCTCTTAATTCAAATTTAACTTTCATCTTGCTACTTGGAATTTCACAACCTGGAACTGTAATTCTTTTGACATGCATTAGTAATACATAGGCTTAGTATAAAAGAACATAGAGTACACTACACATCCAAAAAAGAAAAAAAAGAAAAACCTCACATACACACTTTAGTATTCTCCCCATTGCTTTTGCATCTCTAGGTTTTGACAATTACTTTAAGGCAGAATCATTTGAATGCTTTGGGCATCTGCATATAAACTCTCCTTCAGTTCCTTCAATTATTCCAATTAATCATTTATGAACATTTTTGCTAATTCCTAATCTGAATTACCTATATGCTTTAATGATCCCTTAGATTCATGTCTGTTATAAGAAATTAGAAATCAAACTATTATCATGGTTCTAGAAAATCAAGAAGATAAAACTACATAGAAAAAATGTCATTTGCAGCAACATGGATAGAAATAGAGATTATCATACTGGGTGAAGTAGGTCAGAAAGAAAGACAAATACCACAAGATATCACATATATGTGGAAACTAAAATATGATGCAAATGAATCTATCTACAAAATGGAAAGAGATTCACAGACTTACAGAACAGACTTGGAATTGAGAAGAGGGATCTGGGAGAGGGATGGATTGGGAGTTTGGGACTAGTAGATGCAAATTAATATATATAGAATAGATAAACAAGATTCTACTGCATAATACAGTGAACCATATTCAATATCCTGTGATAATCCATAATGGAAAATTGTAAACCAACTATAAAATAGGTAGAAAATATTTTTTTGAAAAAGAATTATATAAAAATTGTCATTTTTTGGTCTTTCTTGGAATAAAGATTTTTTTATAGTCTATTTAAACTTGGGCAAATATTTCCTATAGATATGTTTGAGATATCATATTAATTAATGGCATGCTGATAAACCTGCTCTCTAAAACAAAAAAAACAAAGAAGTGAATTGATTCACAGCATTTGCTGATATTTATGGCATAAATACTCCACCATAACCAAATTCAAGAAAAAAAAATAAAACATGGTATCACTGAATTCGAAAGAAAGGCAACAAGTCAGCTAGTATGAGCTACTGTGAATCAGCTCTAGTGCAGTGGATGCTGCTCACTGTATGTCTTGACATCATAGAAACAGCATGATTTTCCATGTTATCTATGAACCTCAAGGAGACCCTGTGCTAACATGAAATGATCTCAGGTCCTGCATTCAGTAGTTTGGAGAAAGTTTGTTCTTCAATTAAATCTAAAGTTGGACACTGTCAAGCAATCAGATTTTTCAAGTGGATATTCTAGGTAAAAGCACTAAATGTTAAATTTAATTTAATCAAAATGAATTTTGAATTTAAAAAAATTTTAAATGACTTGGGAAGATTGAAGATATAACCAGGTTTTGCAAAACATTTATTTATTCAATAACTTTTATGAAAATATTAGACTTTATTTTTCCAAGAAATTTCAGGTTTGCATATAAATTGAATATAATGTACAGAGTTCTGATATACCCCATCAGTACCATCAGTGCTTCTGACACTTACACACACACACACACACACACACACACACACACACACACACACACACACACAGAGTTTCTCTGGTTATTAATTTCTTATAAGTAATGTGGTACATTTTTTTTTTTATCACAGATGAGACAATATTGATATAGTTAACTAAAATCTTATGATTAATATTAGGAGTCATTTTTGATGCTGTCTATTATATAGCTTTTGAAAAAAGTATAATAATATGTGTCCATTATGGTATCAGACAGAATAGATTCACTGACCTAAAAATGCCCTGGACTCCATCTATTCATTCCTCCTTCTCCCAAACTCTTGGCAAATACTGATTATTTTACTGTCTCTGTTTTTTTCTTTTCCAGAATGTAATAGAGTTAGAATCCTACAGTGTGCAGTGTAGTCTTTTCATATTGTCTTTTTTTTAACTTAGTAATTTGCATATTTTTCCATGTCTTTTGTTTATGGTTTAACAGTTTTCTTTATATGCTGAATATTTCATTGTATGGATATACTAGTTTATTTATCCATTCAACTATTAAAGGACAACTTGGTTCCCTCCAATTTTTGGCACTTATGAATTAAGCTGCTAAAATATCCATGTGCATGTTTTGTGTGGGCATGTTTTCAGCTCCTTTGGTTGAATACTGAGGAGTATGATTGCTGGGTCCCATGGTAAGAGTATATTTAGTTTTGTAGAAGCTGCCATACCATTTTCCAAAGTATCTGTACCATTTTCCATCTGTATCAGCAATGACTGATACAGTCATTGTAGCAGAGGGTTCCTACTGCTCCATATTCTAACCAGCATTTGGTGTCATCAGTGTTGGGGATTTTACCAATCTAATGAGTATTTAGTGGTATCTCACTATTTTAATTTGCAATTCCCTGATGACAAGTGATGTTGATAATCTTTTCATATGCTTCATTGGCACATGTATATTTTATTAACTATTTTTGAAGCAAGAATTTACTATAGACTTAGCTTAGTCTAAGTGTTGGGAAAAACAGAAAGCAAGTTCAATAAACTTTTGGCTTAGCATCAGGTTGGGGCAAGTGCAATTGATGTTAGTTCACATAAAGGACATCTAACTTTTTTATGAACCCAGGACAGAAAGGTCACTTTTTATTGATCTTAAGTCAGAATTTAAGTGAACATACATTTAATACATCAGAGAAACACTGAAAGAATAAAATCTGACAGGCACTTTTATGTTGCAGGATGAACATCAATGTTTACTCCCTGCTATTAGTAATAGTCATTAATAGAATAACTCATCAGACAGGTAAATAAAAAAACTTCCTGAATCTATCTTATCTAGGGCATTTCACACAATTTTCACTGTTCACTTCCACAAATAGTTTGAAATTTGCACTAAAAATCCTTGATAATTTCATTTTTATGTTTGTAAATTAATGAAGTTAAATCCTATTAGTGACCTAGAGGGAAATACAGTTTTTCTAAAACAACCATTGTAGCCACAGAAAATAAAAAGGAACATGAAAGCCACAGTGGAATTGTCTGCTATTCAAAGCCATTGTGGATATGAAATGAGAAAATAAGCCCTGGGGCAGACTCAAATTTTCCTTGCCCTCTACTTCTGCCTGAATAAATGCTTTATTAGGATGCTTTCTAATCTACACTTTAAAAATAATTAATTCAAAATAGCATGTTTTGCAGTCATAAAAGTAGAATAATATTAAAATTACACACAAAAATACATAAAAGTGAAAGCTAAATACCAAATGCCTTGAATAAACTTCAGAAAGATGTCGCAAAAGAAAAGACAACATGGAACATGAGACTGTTTCCACAGGAGAGAAGGTCAACAAATGAGAAAACTAGTAAAAGCATCAGTTTTCTTATAACATCCATGTGGAACAGTAATATGGGTTTCCTACAAAGTTGTGAGCACATTAATAGAGAAAGCTGTAAAAAATATGTCAACAAGTTCTGTCTCTTATCTAAGACAGACATTTGCTCAGTATTACACAGAAATCCAAGTACAATATTTGATTTAAATATATAAGAATAAATTAGTAGTCTGAAACAGAAATTTCAGTTGATAAATTTGCTGAAAGTATGTTGAGGAAAATAGGACATTGGAAGATAGACTTTCAAATATGTTAACAATATAGTCAATGAGAAGAGAAAAACATTCATTCCAACTATCCATGATTATCTGTAAAAATGAAAATACAAAACTGCCTGTAGTGAATTTCTAAATATGGAAATTATGTTTGTGGTTGAAGGATCAACAATACTGACATTGTTTGCAAATCATGTTGGTTCTAAAGAACACAACATTCAGTGTCCCCATGAGCATGACATTATAAATATTTCACAAGCAAATATAGTAATGAGATGATGTGGTACAATTTTCAGAAAGGGTTGCAAGAAAATAAACTCTATATCCTGGTGTGCTTGTAGGCCTATTTATTACAGTAATCATAACAGGACTTCTGTAAACAATCCTATAAAGCCTTACTATTTTGCTTTCTAAATAAATTCATCATAATGGTAATTACCATGGCATACTGGTGTACTGATCTAAGACTTCTCTCTTAAAAATGTACTTGCTTATTATTAAATTTGATTATAGTATAACAGTATAGGAGAAGGGAAAATAATTATATTGCTATATATTATTTGAATATAAATGCATTAAGAAAAAATAACAAATGATAATCTATCCTAGCCATTATGTAGTTTCAGTTAATATTGATTATTGATCATGATTTAAGGGTAACCCATCATGTCTTGTCCAACTCTTTGTGGCCCCATGGACTGTAGTCCACCAGGCTTCTCTGTCAACGGAATTTTTCACACAAGAATACTGGAGTGGGGTGTCATTTCCTCTTTCAGGGGATCTTCCTTGACTCTGGTGGCCCAGACAGTAAAGAAACCACCCGCAATCAGTGAGACCTGAATTTGATCCCTGGGCTGGGACGATCCTCTGGAGAAGGGAATTGCTTCTCATTCCAGTATTCTTGCATGGAGAATTTCATGGACAGAGGAGCCTGGCAGGCCACAGCCCATGGGGCTGCAAAGACTTGGACACGACCTAACAACTCATACTTTCCCCTTCTTCCCTGGTGGCTCAGGTGGTAAAGAATCTGCCTGTCTCAGGTCCGATCCCTAGGTTGGGAAGATTCCCTGGATAAGGGCACGGCAACCCACTCCAGTATTCTTGCCTAAAGAATTCCATGGACAGAGGAGCCTGGTGGGCTACAGTACATGGGGTCACAACGAGTCAGACACCACTGAAAGATTAACATTTTCACTTTTCACTTTCATCATGTCTTAGCTGGCCAAGGAACATGCATGTGTCTGTCTGGTCCCTTTTCTCCTCCACTCTCACTTGGTGAATCTTGCATCTGCCTCTGACAAATATTCTCTGCTTCTTGATCTTGAACAGTTGCCTCCTGATCTTATGCCAATATACTAACTCCAGAGAGTTCCAGATTTGTTTCCAAATCTTCAGATTTCAAACGTAATTTCAGAGATATATTTTTCATGGTCACTTTTAAATTTAATAGTGAAACTTGACTCAGTCTCACTGAAATTACAGGCAAGAATATCAATTAGTATCTCTCTTAATTAATTTAAGCACCTTAAAAAAAAGCAATGAAAAAAGAAAAAGGGATTAAATTTCATATATATTGGAAAAGAGGGTTCGATTCTTCAGTATTACAACTTGGCTGTCTACCTAAAAAAATTCAGATTCTGAAAATTTATTGGGAAAGACTTGGAAGTTTGTAAGCACAGCCTATTATAAGATACTTAAAGGCTTTCTCACATAACAACAATGATCAGAAATGAAGACTGTAAAGCTATAAAACACTGATGAAAGAAACCAAAAAGGACACAAACAGATGGAGAAATATACCGTGTTCATGGATCAGAAGAACCAATATAGTGAAAATGAGTATACTACCCAAAGCAATCTATAGATTCAATGCAATCCCTATCAAGCTACTGATGGTATTCTTCACAGAACTAGAACAAATAATTTCACAATTTGTATGGAGATACAAAAAACCTTGAATAGCCAAAGTAATCTTGAGAAAGAAGAATGGAATTGGAGGAATCAACCTGCCTGACTTCAGTCTCTACTACAAAGCCACAGTCATCAAGACAGTATGGTACTGTCACAAACACAGAACTATAGATCAGTGGAACAAAATAGAAAGCCCAGAGGTAAACCCATGCAACTATGGACACCTTACCTTTGACAAAGGAAGCAAGAATATACAATGGAGAAAAGATGATCACTTTAACAAGTGGTGCTGGGAAAGCTGGTCAACCACTTGTAAAAGAATGAAACTAGAACACTTTCTAACACCATACACAAAAATAAACTCAAAATGGATTAAAAATCTGAATGTAAGACCAGAAACTATAAAACTCCTAGAGAAAAACATAGGCAAAACACTCTCTGACATAAATCACAGCAGGATCCTCTATGACCCACCTCCCAGAATATTGGAAATAAAAGCAAAAATAAACAAATGGGACCTAATTAAAGTTAAAAGCTTCTGCACAACAAAGGAAACTATAAGTAAGGTGAAAAGACAGCCTTCAGAATGGGAGAAAATAATAGGAAATGAAGCAATGGACAAAGGATTAATCTCAAAAATATACAAGTAACTCCTGAAGCTCAATTCCAGAAAAATAAATGACCCAATCAAAAAATGGGCCAAAGAACTAAACAGACATTTCTCCAAAGAAGACATACAGATGGCTAACAAACACATGAAAAGATTCTCAACATCACTCATTATCAGAGAAATGCAAATCAAAACCACAATGAGGTACCACTACATGCCAGTCAGAATGGCTACTATCCAAAATTCTACAAGCAATAAATGCTGGAGAGGGTGTGGAGAAAAGGGAACCCTCTTACACTGTTGGTGGGAATGCAAACTAGTACAGCCGCTATGGAGAACAATGTGGAGATTTCTTAAAAAACTGGACACAGAACTGCCATATGGCTCAGCAATCCTGCTGCTGGGCATACACACTGAGAAAATCAGAATTGAAAGAGACATGTGCACTCCAATGTTCATTGCAGCCCTGTTTATAATAGCCAGGACATGGAAGCAACCTAGATGTCCATCAGCAGATGAATGGATAAGGAAGCTGTGGTACATATACACAATGGAAAATTACTCAGCCATTAAAAAGAATACATTGGAATCAGTTCTAATGAGATGGATGAAACTGGAGCCCATTATACAAAGTGAAGTAAGCCAGAAAGAAAAACACCAATATAGTATACTAACGCATATATATGGAATTTAGAAAGATGGTAATAATATCCCTGTATGCAAGACAGCAAGAGAGACACAGATGTATTGAACAGTCTTTTGGACTCTGTGGGAGAGGGTGAGGGTGGGATGAGATGGGAGAATGGCATTGAAACATGTGAATTATCATATGTGAAATGAATCGCCAGTCCAGGTTTGATGCATGAGACAGGATGCTCTGGGCTGGTACACTGGGATGACCCAGAGGGGTGGGACGGGGAGGGAGGTGCGAGAGGGGTTCAGGATGGGGACACATGTACACCCAAGGCAGATTCAAGTCAATGTACAGCAAAACCAATACAATGCTGTAAAGTAAAGTAAATAAATAAATAAATGAAAAGAAAAGAAAACCGTGAAGCTTCCTGGTAAAGACTGGGAGCTCTGGCATTAATCAGGCCTGAGTTTGAGCCTGCAGACACAACAAGAGAGATCTCATGCATTCTTGGAAAATTAAAAAGTATTTTAATATTTAATATTTAAAATACAATTTTAAAATACCCAATTGTAAGTATTTTAAGTATTTTAGTATTTAAAGTATTTTGTTTCATATGACAAAGAAAATAATTGCAGTTTTTTTTTTAATTGCACAGTTTATATACAGTATTTCAGGTGTTAATTTCACCAATACTGTTACTTTACCTAAAGTTGGTGTGACATTATGCTTATCTTGGAATTACAACTCAGGAATTTCCATTGAGGCAGTCTCTCTTAAGAATAGATATAGAGCACTTTTTGATAACAAAAATTTTTTATTCTAATTTTATTAATTTTTTAATTCTAAATTTTAGTAGACAAATTATTTCAAAATTAGTCAAGGGGCCTATAGAGAATCTAGCATAGAATAGATAGTCTAGACAAGTTTTTCAATATTGATGCTTGTACTAGGAGAAAAACATGGAGATGATGATACAAATAGGAGATATAATACATATTTATTCTAATTAGTGAGGGGCACAGACTTCCAATTGTCTCCTAAATCTAATTTTTACTCTTTCATAGAATTAGATATATAGCTGGCTACATGGCTTTGCAGAGAAAAAGCTGTCATTTCCCAGTCTCTTTGCAGCTTGTAGTAAGTAATCAATGGTGTAAAATAGAGGTGTTATATGACGACTTCTGGGAAACTTCTGTCCTGGAATACAGAGTGTTTCAAAGCTAGGGACACACACTCTAAGCCCAGACTGCTTAGATTTAAGTAATGATTTCTCCGTTTGTAAATTTGTGACCTTTATTGTTACTTAACACCTTTATATATTATTTTTTTCACATTTAAAATAAGAACATTAGCATGAGCTTTCTCACAGTTTTGTTGCAAATAAATGAGATAACACACACAGAGGCCTAGTATAATGGCTGGCACATACTTTGTGCTTAGTAAATTTAGCTACTATACTGTAAAGGCATGGTTTCTCACTTTTCATAAATTTGATGTATTTTTAAAATGTTTAAATAGTACAGTCATTAAAAGAGTTATAACATTAATAATCTTATAGAGCCATGATACAGAGAGGTCAAGTTATTCAAAAAGAAAGAAAAAAACTTTTGCTGCCCTCCCTCTAAGCGCTGCTAGAAATTTTCATGGCATAATCATAATATAGGACTGTAAGTGTGTAAAGAGGCATTCCTTCAGTATTCTCAATCCCAGCCATGTGAGTTAGGTGCCTAAGTTATAAGAAAATAAAACACCACCAAGGGAGGGAAAAAAGAAAAAATGCAAACAAATAACAGCAACAAACCACATGCAGCCTTAAATTAAAAACTCTTTATTTGAGAAAAGGGAGAATTTCTCCATTTTCTAATCATATATATTTAAATTTAGCTTTAGATATTATAATGTTTGACATATACACCAATGTCCCTTGCTCAAGTGTCGTTATCTGAAATTGGATTATTTTTAAATTTATTTCTATGAAAATGTTCTCTATGCAAAATGCTTGCCTAAAGTTAACTAGACAGTGTATTAAAAAGCAGAGACATCATTTTGCCAACAAAGGTATGTATAGTCAAAATTATGATTTTTCCAGTAGTTATATATGGATGTGACAGTTGGACCATAAAGAAGTTTGAGTGTCAAAGAATTGATGCTTTTAAATTGTGGTGCTGGAGAAGACTCTTGAGAGTCCCTTGGACAGCAAGGAGATCAAACCAGTCAATCCTAAAGGAAATCAGTCCTGAATATTCATTGGATGGACTGATGCTGAAGCTGAAGGTCCAATATTCTGACCACCTGATGTGAAGAGCTGACTCATTTGAAAAAACCCTGATGCTGTGAAAGATTGAGGGCAAAGGAGAAGAAGGGGGCAGAAGATGAGTTTGAGCAAACTCTGTGAGACAGTGAAGGACAGGGGAGCCTGGTGTGCTGCAGTCCATGGGACACAAAGTATCTGGCACAACTTAGGGACTACACAACAGCAAACTTAATTGACTTTCTGGGAAACATTTTCCTGTGCTGCTGGATAGCACCCTCTTAGGACTAACTGAGTCTGTTGTCTTCTAGGATTTGGCTTTCCATATCCACCTCAATCCACAGCATTCTAAAATGAGCCAACCTGAGGGCATCCCCTCTCTTCTGTCTCTGGTTTTCATCAGGTTCTTCCCTGAGATGCCCCCTGCCCATCCACTGCTTAGCATTTTCACCTCCAGTCACCCCTCTCTACCTTCCTGTGCCCTGAACATGGGATAACTCTATAGCTTCCCTGACATACAGAAGCACCGTTATGCCAGATTCAGACCAGACTGTCCTGAACACAATGCACAGTCCTTGACTGCAGCCATGCCATGCCTCTAGGGGTCAGTTTGTGACACAAGATGTCCTTATAGCATCCAGTACTCTACCAGAGAAATGGATGCTATCCTTCATAATCAGCAACTAACTCTATACTCTCTTCTCACTCATATTCTCTTGTCTTCCTATGAAATAAAATATTCTCTAGCCTCCATAGAGCAAGTTTTCTTGACCTCGGCACTCTTGACATTTGGAGCTGGATAATTCTCTGTTAGGGCTGGAAGGGCTGTCTCGTGCATTGTAGGAAGTTTACCGGCATCCAGTAGGTGCCAGTAGCACGGCTCCATCCTACCTTCTGGTGACATTTAAAAATACTTCCTGATTTTGCAAAATGTTACCCAGGGGTGCAAAATTGCTCCCGGATGAGAAATACTGCTACAAAGAAGAGACATAATCCTCAAACCTCACTCCTCCAAACATTTAAATATGCCAGAGGCCCTCTGAATTTTTTAAAGGGCTTTAGTGTTTTGGAAGCAAAAGTAGCAACTTAGAGTGTTTTCTATTTTCCATCTAACTCATATCTTTTACCCCAAGATACTCATTTCAAATCTGCTTAATTGAATGAAAGGATGGAGGGGGGTAAGAGAAAAAGAGGCTATTTCAGGAGTAAAACATCAACTAATATTTCAAAAATATTGTTCTCTTTTCAACTCCAATCTTCTGTGTTAAGGAGAAAATAAATGATCTTTTAACATATTCTTGGAAGAAGAAGGAAATCAAAGAGATTTCCTCTTTGATATATTCTTCCCTAAAGCACACACAGCATATTTCCTCCAGATATTACTGTGCATTAGTTTTTGCCTTTTATCATGGGTTACAGAGTCCATCTCTTCCCTGTGTACTTCTTTGTTCCATTTCAATGACTCTTCATTCTTAAGCCTCATTTTTTAAAGGGACTCCTCTATCATTCTCAGGGATCCTATTTCTCTAGCTGTGAATACAGCTGAACCACCTGATTGTAGAATACTCTTTGCTTCAAAACTGACATCATTAATGGGTGTGGGCTGTTGTATACAAAGAACCACATTTTAACTCCTCCTGATGTCAAAAGTTCAGCTTCTCTGTACAGCAGAGTCAAACCAAATTTTGGAGACAGAGATTTGGGTGAAATAAAAAAAAAAAAAAAAAAAAAAAAATTTCTACTGGTTTAAACCTTGAAAAACTGTGTGTTGTACTCTGCGGAAGTTTTATAACTATACTTCAAGGGTGCGGTTTCTGACAAGATTAGGGTATGTGCTGTGATGTGTGATTAGTTGCTCAGTCCTACTAATTTGCAACTAACTTGTGCAACTCTGCAACCACATGGATTGTAGCCCGCCAAACTCCTCTGTCCATGGGGATTATCTAGGCAAGAGTACTGATGTGGGTTGCCATGCCCTCCTCCAGGGGATCTTCCTGAGTCAGGGATCGAACCCAGGTCTCCTGCATTGTAGGCAGATTCTTTACTGTCTGAGCCTCCAGGGAAGCCACAAAATAAGTTTCTGAGCGATTTCAAACCTAGAACTTTTCGTGTGTGCGGTGACTGATGTTGAAGCTGAAGCTCCAGTACTTTGGTCATCCAATTCAAAGAGCTTACTCATTGGAAAAGACCCTGATGATAGGAAAGATAGAAGGCAAGAAGAGAAGGGGACAACAGAGGATGAGATGGTTGGATGGCATCACTGACTCAATGGATATGAGTTTGAGTAAGCTCCAAGAGATGGTAAAGGACAGGGAATACTGATGTGCTGCTGTCCATGGGGTCGCAAAGAGTTGGATGCAACAGAGCAACTGAACAACAAGTATAAAATCAAGAGCAATGCCAATTATGCAAGAGTTTATTTTGGCTATAAAAAATAAAAAAAATAGTATAGTCATGTAGACCACCATTTACTATTTGACAAAAAATTACTGGAAATATAAGATAACTGGTAATTCTGGTTATGAATTCAAATATTTCCTAATCTCTTAATGAAAAAAATCTTAATCGTACACTGGTGAGAACACAAAATTGGATAAATGGGTAACTGCTGTTATAACAACACAATTTACCATATTTTTCTCTAGGATTGTTTTTTAGAAGATTAAATAAAAGTAGACATTGTCCCTTTCATTTTTTTTTTTCTTTCAATATAAAAACAGAACAATTAAGTTCTCCTTAACATTTTTACTGTGATTCCATACATTTTCTCAGGGTTAGTGAAAGTGAAAGTGAAGTCACTCAGCCTAGTCCAACTCTTTGCAACCCCATGGACTATAGCCTACCAGGCTCCTCTGTCCATGGGATTTTCCAGGCAAGTGTACTGGAGTAGGTTGCCATTTCCTTCTCCAATTCTCAGGGTTAGTTAACTCGTTTTCTATTGTTTGTATTTATTAATTAAAAATATGAACTTATTGAAGAATTTTCTGTAAAATTAAACTGATTTCTTTAAGCATTTTAAAAAAACTTTCCCTTCAGAAAACATGTATTTGTTAAATGAATTATAGGTACTTACACGTGATTCGCAGGTCAAAATAACATATTTGTAGATTTGTAGATTATTTGATTATATTTTCCCTTTTGGATATTTATATCTGAAAGCTTTCATGCATGACAATTTATATATAAATATTTATACATGCAATATTTATGAATGAAAGGCACATTGCTTCTTTAAATAAAGCAAAACACTTTTCTACGCTTGGGTATATTTCTTTTTGTATAACATTATCCTTTTGTGTCATGGTCACTCACTCCTAGGACCCCATGCCATATTTCATGTGCCTGAATAGTTGTTTTGGTCAGAGTATAGTCCAGTTTATTAAATTCCCTTGACATTTACCTTGCATGTAGAGGATACATTGATCAACAAGAGTAATCAGTATCACCTGGGTAAGCTTGCTCTAGCTGCATGAGAGTCCTGGAGATGTTTAAGTGGGTAAAGCATTCATTCAGTACTCTCACATTTGTATCAGTATTGAGAACTGCACTTGGAATTAATCTGTTACATCATCAAACCCGATGCTTTATCATATATTTCTCAATTGATACTAAGCATCTAACTTTTTCCTTTCATTCTCTGCAAAATGGAAAATTTGCCTCATTAGTTCTATTTGCCTAGAGAGCTAGGCACTTGTTAGATTTCCTTCCATGTTTTCCACTCTCAGAAGAAACAGTTTGATCTAAATTTGTTCCTGTTCTGCTCAAGCTATGAAGGTAATCTCAGTAGCTATAGCTTTATCTAGACCCACAAGTAAATATTAAACTGAATTACAAATGCAATTAAGTTTGCATTAGTAGTAACTTTTAATGAAAATCTGTTATACATATACGTGTATATATACTAATCATAAATATAAGAGAATAAAATGGTCAAATACCCTTTAGAATTAAAAATGTGCTAATATTAATTATAGTCCTTAAGTAGTGAGGGAATTTAATCAACCAAGTTGTTACAGAGGGAAAAAATATGACTGGACTAATTTTCCCCTTATTTTGTAATTAGAAATCATTTAAATAAGCAAGTATATAAAATGTAATCAAAATAGTTTAATAAGTGCCTTGATATTACTGTGAAAATTAGCTGCTTCAATGAGAACTGATTGTCTAACTTGCTTTTCAAATATTTAAAGGTTTTGTTCTGCAGTCTCCAAATTCTAGTTAATATTAAATTACATTAGGATGTTAAATAAAGTTCAGCTTTGGTACGGTGGTTGAAATACAAAGACAAAGAAATACAAAGACCAAAGAAAGAAAGAAAAAGGGCTTCAATATGGGCATATTATAGTACAGGGTTGGTTCCAACCCAATGGTGCATACTTTTATGTCTTTTTCCAAAATGAGAAGAGCTTCCATAAGAAAGATACATAAGAAATACATTATTTCTTATGACATTAATAATTAAAGTATTATTAAGATACATTAAGAAATCTTAACGGTGAAATGTTAAGAGTCAGCATAATAACCCATCACAGAACGAATCAGAAGTAAAAGTAAATAATTATTTGACAGTGGTTCTTTATTAAGATGCTAGCAGGACCCCTTGTGTTAATATCTAGTTAACACATGGGTGAATGACACTGCATTTTGTTTGCAAATCTATTTACTAAAATATACACATCTGCTTATAAAATCTTCTGTATTTAATCATTAGTTCTTACAGAAAAGCTCAAAAGAAATTTTTGGCAAATCCAACATTTCTAGGGCCTCGAAGAATATCTGGCAGACACCTTAGCAGATGTTAGTAAGCACTTTGTGAATACTGAGACTACTATGAATATTTTAAAAAGACAGAAACATATTCTAACAAATAATAGTTATACATATAATAATAAAGATATTTAAATATATAGTTTCAACTTTTGTATGAATTCCTTATGTATTCTTAAGCTATTTAAGAGAAACAAAAAAACAAAGCATCAGAAGACAAAGCTAAATATCACTTGTATGTGGAATCTAAAATAGACTCATAGAACAGGGAGTAAGTAGAATGGTAGTTGCCAAGGGTTAAAACGAGGAGATCATAGGGAGGTGATAGTCAAAGTGTATGAGCTTTCAGTTATGCAAAATAAATAATTTCTGAAGATCTAGTATAGACCATAGTACCTGTAGCTACCAATACTCTATACTTAAGAATTATTAAATGGGTAATGTGTGTTCAGTCGTGCCCAACTCTTTGCAACCCCAGGATCTTCTGTCTGTGGAATTTTCCAGGCAAGAATATTGGTGTGGGTTGCCATTTCCTATTCCAGGGGATCTTCCTGACCCAGGGATTGAATCCACATCTCTTGCATCTGCTAAATTGGCAGGTGTATTCTTTACCACTGTACCACCTAGGAAACCCTAAAAGGGTAGATTTTATGTCAAATATTCCTATGACAAAAAGCTGTAACTAAGTAATGGAGTGGGAGAAAACTTTGAGAGGCTATGTTTATGGCTTTAGTGGTGGTAATGGCTTCACAGGTGTATGTGTATGTTAGTTGCTCAGTCGTGTCTGACTTTTTTGCAAACTTGTGGACTGCAGCCTGCCAGGCTCCTATGTCCATGGAATTATCCAGGCAAGAATACTGGAGTGGGTAGCCATTTCATTCTCATGACATCTTCCAGATCCTGAGATCAAACCCAGATCTCCTGCATTGCAGGCAGATTCTTGACTGTCTGAGCCACTCGGGAAGCCACTTGGGAAGTATACAGTTGTATACTTACCCCCTAACTCATCAAGTAGTACATATTAAATATATCCAGCTTTTTACATGTCAGTTATACTTCAATAGGACTTCCCTTGTGACTCAGGTGGTAAAGAATCCAACTGCAATGCCAGAGACCTGGGTTCAATCCCTGGGTTGGGAAGATCCCCTGGAGAAGGGAAAGGCTACCCACTCTAGTATTCTGGCCTGGAGAATTCCATGGACTGTATAGGCCATAGGGTCACAAAGAGTCGGACACAACTCAGCAACTTTCACTTCACTTATACTTCAATAAAGTGGTTTAAAAAAAGCCTTAAATAATTGCTCATATGGGAACATTCATTTTTTAAAAAATAGAGTATTTTTAGATGATTATATAAGCAAATAGCAAAATTAAACAGAGGGTTCAGAGTTTTCCCACATATTTCTCTGTCCCCAGATAATCACAGTCTCTCCCATTATCAACTTTTCTCATCAAGGTGGTATATTTCCTACATTTGTTCAACCTCAGCTCAGTCAACATCATTACCTATAGTCCGCAGTTTACATCAGGATTCATGCGTGATGCTGTCTGTTACATGGTTTTTGATGAATGTGTAATGACAAGAACCCACCATTATAGTATCATATAGAATATTTTACCGCCTTAAAAATCCTCTCTGTTCTGCCTATTGATTCCATAACTCCTGCCAACCTCTGATATTATTCCTGTCTACACAGTTTTACTTATTCTAGAGTATCATATTGTTTTAATCCTACAGTATGTAGTGCTTTCAGATCAGCTTCTTTTAGTTAGCAGTATGCATTTAAGTTTCATCTAGAGCCTTTCGTGCTGTGGTAGTTCATTTCTTTTCAGTGCTGAATAATATTTCATTGTCTGAATGTTCTGCAGTTTACCCATTCACCTACTGAAGGACATTCCATATATACTTCCAGATGAAGAAATTCAAGATGTTCAAGCTGGATTTAGAAAAGACAGAGGAACCAGAGATTAAATTGCCAACATTTATTGGATCATAGAAAAAGCAAGAGAGTTCCAGAAAACATCTGTTTCACTGACTACGCTAAAGTCTTTGACTTTGTGGATCACAACAAACTGTTGAAAATTCTTCAAGAGTTGGGAATAACAGACCATCTGACCTGCCTCCTGTGAAACCTGTATGCAAGCCAAGAAGCAACAGTTAGAACCACGCATGGAATAATGGACTGGTTCCAAATTAGGAAAGGAGTACATCAAGGCTGTATATTGTCACCTTGCTTATTTAACTTACATGCAGAGTACATCACGCAAAATGCTGGACCGGATGAAGCATGAGCTGGAATCAAGATTGCCAGGAGTAATATCAATAGTCTCAGATGTGCAGATGACACCACTGTTATGGCAGAAAGCAAAGAGGAACTAAAGAGCCTCTTGATGAAAGTGAAAGAGGAGAGTGAAAAAGCTGCCTTAAAACTCAACATTCTAAAAATAAAGATCTTGGTATCCTGTTCCATCACCTCATGGCAAGTAGATGGAGAAACAACAGAAACAGTGGCAGACTTTATTTTCTTGGGCTCCAAAATCTTGCAGATGGTGACCACAGCCATGAAATTAAAAGACACTTGGTCCTTGAAAGAAAAGCTATGACTAGCCTAGACAGCATATTAAAAAGCAGAGACATTACTTTGCCAACAAAGGTCCATCTTGTAAAAGCTATGATTTTTCCGGTAGTCATGTATGGATATTAGAGTTGGACCATAAAGTTGAGTGCTGAAGAACCGATGCTTTTGAACTATGGTGTTGAAGACTCTTAAGAGTCCCTTTGACTGCAAGGAAATCAAATAAATCAATCCTAAAGGAAATCAGTCCTGAATATTCATTGGAAGGACTGACACTGAAGCTGAAGCTTCAATACTTTGATCACCTGATAAGAAGAACTGACTCATTGGAAAAGACCCTGACACTGGGAAAGATTGAAGGCAGGAGAAGAAAGTGACAACAGAGGATGAGATGGTTGAATGGCATCACCGACTCAATGGACATGAGCTTGAGCAAGCTCAGGGAGTTGGTGATAGACAGGGAAGCCTGGCGTGCTGCAATCAATGGAGTCCCAAAAGATGGGACACAACTGAGCGACTGAACTGAACTAGTCATAAATGAGTGTTCTTGCTGTTCCACAACCATACCAGCAATTGGCGTTGTCAGTGTTTGGAGTTTTAGCTAGTCTAATAAGGGTCTGGTGGTATCTCAGGGTTGTTTCAATTGGCAATTGAAATGACATCCCAAATTACATAAGACATTGATTATTTTTTCATATGTAAATCTTCTCTGGTGAGGTGTCTCTTCAGATTTTGCCCATTTTCTAATCAAATTATTTGTTTTCTTTTTTTTTTTTTTTTTTTTTTTTTTAATATTATTTTATTAGTTGGAGGCCAATCACTTTACAACATTTCAGTGGGTTTTGTCATACATTGACATGAATCAGCCATATAGTTACATGTATTCCCCATCCCGATCCCCCCTCCCACCTCCCTCCCCACCCGACTCCTCAGGGTCCTCCCAGTGCACCAGGCCCGAGCACCTGACTCTTGTATCCCACCTGGGCTGGTGGTCCGTTTCACCATAGATAATATACATGCTGTTCTTTCAAAACATCCCACCCTCACGTTCTCCCCCAGAGTTCAAAAGTCTGTTCTGTATTTCTGTGTCTCTTTTTCTGTTTTGCATATAGGGTTATCGCCACCATCTATCTAAATTCCGTATATATGTGTTAGTATATTGTAATGTTCTTTATCTTTCTGACTTACTTCACTCTGTATAATGGGCTCCAGTTTCATCCATCTCATTAGAACTGATTCAAATGAATTCTTTTTAACGGCTGAGTAATATTCCATGGTGTATATGTACCACAGCTTCCTTATCCATTCATCTGCTGATGGGCATCTAGGTTGCTTCCATGTCCTGGCTATTATAAACAGTGCTGCGATGAACATTGGGGTGCACGTGTCTCTTTCAGATCTGGATTCCTCAGTGTGTATGCCCAGAAGTGGTATTGCTGGGTCATATGGCAGTTCTATTTCCAGTTTTTTAAGAAATCTCCACACTGTTTTCCATAGTGGCTGTACTAGTTTGCATTCCCACCAACAGTGTAAGAGGGTTCCCTTTTCTCCACACCCTCTCCAGCATTTATTGCTTGTAGACTTTTGGATAGCAGCCATCCTGACTGGCGTGTAATGGTACCTCATTGTGGTTTTGATTTGCATTTCTCTGATGATGAGTGATGTTGAGCATCTTTTCATGTGTTTGTTAGCCATCTGTATGTCTTCTTTGGAGAAATGTCTGTTTAGTTCTTTGGCCCATTTTTTGATTGGGTCGTTTATTTTTCTGGAATTGAGCTTCAGGAGTTGCTTGTATATTTTTGAGATTAATCCTTTGTCTGTTTCCTCATTTGTTATTATTTTCTCCCAATCTGAGGGCTGTCTTTTCACCTTACTTATAGTTTCCTTTGTTGTGCAAAAGCTTTTAATTTTCATTAGGTCCCATTTGTTTATTTTTGCTTTTATTTCCAATATTCTGGGAGGTGGGTCATAGAAGATCTTGCTGTGATTTATGTCGGAGAGTGTTTTGCCTATGTTCTCCTCTAGGAGTTTTATAGTTTCTGGTCTTACATTTAGATCTTTAATCCATTTTGAGTTTATTTTTGTGTATGGTGTTAGGAAGTGTTCTAGTTTCATTCTTTTACAAGTGGTTAACCAGTTTTCCCAGCACCACTTGTTAAAGAGATTGTCTTTTTTCCATTGTATATCCTTGCCTCCTTTGTCAAAGATAAGCTGTCCATAGGTTCGTGGATTTATCTCTGGGCTTTCTATTCTGTTCCATTGATCTATATTTCTGTCTTTGTGCCAGTACCATACTGTCTTGATGACTGTGGCTTTGTAGTAGAGTCTGAAGTCAGGCAGGTTGATTCCTCCAGTTCCATTCTTCTTTCTCAAGATTACTTTGGCTATTCGAGGTTTTTTGTATTTCCATACAAATTGTGAAATTATTTGTTCTAGTTCTGTGAAAAATACCGTTGGTAGCTTGATAGGGATTGCATTGAATCTATAGATTGCTTTGGGTAGAATAGCCATTTTGACAATATTGATTCTTCCAATCCATGAACACGGTATGTTTCTCCAACTGTTTGTGTCCTCTTTGATTTCTTTCATCAGTGTTTTATAGTTTTCTATGTATAGGTCTTTTGTTTCTTTAGGTAGATATACTCCTAAGTATTTTATTCTTTTTGTTGCAATGGTGAATGGTATTGTTTCCTTAATTTCTCTTTCTGTTTTTTCATTGTTAGTGTATAGGAATGCAAGGGATTTCTGTGTGTTAATTTTATATCCTGCAACTTTACTATATTCATTAATTAGCTCTAGTAATTTTCTGGTAGAGTCTTTAGGGTTTTCTATGTAGAGGATCATGTCATCTGCAAACAGCGAGAGTTTCACTTCTTCTTTTCCTATCTGGATTCCTTTTATGTCTTTTTCTGCTCTGATTGCTGTGGCCAAAACTTCCAACACTATGTTGAATAGTAGTGGTGAGAGTGGGCATCCTTGTCTTGTTCCTGATTTCAGAGGAAATGCTTTCAATTTTTCACCATTGAGGGTGATGCTTGCTGTGGGTTTGTCATATATAGCTTTTATTATGTTGAGGTATGTTCCTTCTATTCCTGCTTTCTGGAGAGTTTTAATCATAAATGAGTGTTGAATTTTGTCAAAGGCTTTCTCTGCATCTATTGAGATAATCATATGTTTTTTATCTTTCAATTTGTTAATGTGGTGTATTACGTTGATCGATTTGCGGATATTAAAGAATCCTTGCATTCCTGGGATAAAGCCCACTTGGTCATGGTGTATGATTTTTTTAATATGTTGTTGGATTCTGTTTGCTAGAATTTTGTTAAGGATTTTTGCATCTATGTTCATCAGTGATATTGGCCTGTAGTTTTCTTTTTTTGTGGCATCTTTGTCTGGTTTTGGAATTAGGGTGATGGTGGCCTCATAGAATGAGTTTGGAAGTTTACCTTCTTCTGCAATTTTCTGGAAGAGTTTGAGTAAGATAGGTGTTAGCTCTTCTCTAAATTTTTGGTAGAATTCAGCTGTGAAGCCATCTGGTCCTGGGCTTTTGTTTGCTGGAAGATTTCTGATTACAGTTTCGATTTCCTTGCTTGTGATGGCTCTGTTAAGATCTTCTATTTCTTCCTGGTTCAGTTTTGGAAAGTTATACTTTTCTAAGAATTTGTCCATTTCATCCAAGTTGTCCATTTTATTGGCATAGAGCTGCTGGTAGTAGTCTCTTATGATCCTTTGTATTTCAGTGTTGTCTGTTGTGATCTCACCCTTTTCATTTCTTATTTTGTTAATTTGGTTCTTCTCTCTTTGTTTCTTAATGAGTCTTGCTAATGGTTTGTCAATTTTGTTTATTTTTTCAAAAAACCAGCTTTTAGCTTTGTTGATTTTTGCTATGGTCTCTTTAGTTTCTTTTGCATTTATTTCTGCCCTAATTTTTAAGATTTCTTTCCTTCTGCTAACCCTGGGGTTCTTCATTTCTTCCTTCTCTAATTGTTTTAGGTGTAGAGTTAGGTTATTTATTTGGCTTTTTTCTTGTTTCTTGATGTGTGCCTGTAATGCTATGAACCTTCCCCTTAGCACTGCTTTTACAGTGTCCCATAGGTTTTGGGTTGTTGTGTTTTCATTTTCATTTATTTCTATACATACTTTGATTTCTTTTTTGATTTCTTCTATGATTTGTTGGTTATTCAGAAGCGTGTTATTTAGCCTCCATATGTTGGAATTTTTAACAATTTTTTTCCTGTAATTGAGATCTAATCTTACTGCACTGTGGTCAGAAAAGATGACTGGAATGATTTCAATTTTTTTGAATTTTCCAAGACCAGATTTATGGCCCAGGATGTGATCTATTCTGGAGAAGGTTCCGTGTGCACTTGAGAAAAAGGTGAAGTTGATTGTTTTGGGGTGAAATGTCCTATAGATATCAATTAGGTCTAGCTGGTCCATTGTATCATTTAAGGTTTGTGTTTCCTTGTTGATTTTCTGTTTAGTTGATCTATCCATGGTTGTGAGTGGGGTATTAAAGTCTCCCACTATTATTGTGTTACTATTAATTTCCTCTTTCATACTCGTTAGTGTTTCCCGTACATATTGCGGTGCTCCTATGTTGGGTGCATATATATTTATAATTGTTATATCTTCTTCTTGGATTGATCCTTTGATCATTATGTAGTGACCTTCTTTGTCTCTTTTCACATCCTTTATTTGAAAGTCTATTTTATCTGATATGAGTATTGCGACTCCTGCTTTCTTTTGGTCTCCGTTTGCGTGAAATATTTTTTTCCAGCCCTTCACTTTGAGTCTGTATGTGTCCCTTGTTTTGAGGTGGGTCTCTTGTAGACAGCATATATAGGGGTCTTGTTTTTGTATCCATTCAGCCAATCTTTGTCTTTTGGTTGGGGCATTCAACCCATTTACATTTAAGGTAATTATTGATAGGTGTGGTCCCGTTGTCATTTACTTTGGTGTTTTGGGTTCACGTTTATACAACCTTTCTGCATTTCCTGTCTAGAGAAGATCCTTTAGCATTTGTTGAAGAGCTGGTTTGGTGGTGCTGAATTCTCTTAGCTTTTGCTTGTCTGTAAAGCTTTTGAATTCTCCTTCATATCTGAATGAGATCCTTGCTGGGTACAGTAATCTAGGTTGTAGGTTATTCTCTTTCATTACTTTCAGTATGTCCTGCCATTCCCTTCTGGCCTGGAGGGTTTCTATTGATAGATCAGCTGTTATCCTTATAGGAATCCCTTTGTGTGTTATTTGTTGTTTCTCCCTTGCTGCTTTTAGTATTTGTTCTTTGTGTTTGATCTTTGTTAATTTGATTAATATGTGTCTTGGGGTGTTTCGCCTTGGGTTTATCCTGTTTGGGACTCTCTGGGTTTCTTGGACTTGGGTGGCTATTTCCTTCCCCATTTTAGGGAAGTTTTCAGCTATTATCTCCTCGAGTATTTTCTCATGGCCTTTCTTTTTGTCTTCTTCTTCTGGAACTCCTATGATTCGAATGTTGGGGCGTTTCACATTGTCCCAGAGGTCCCTGAGGTTGTCCTCATTTCTTTTGATCCTTTTTTCTTTTTTCCTCTCTGCTTCATTTATTTCCACCATTTTATCTTCTACCTCACTTATCCTATCTTCTGTCTCCGTTATTCTACTCTTGGTTCCCTCCAGAGTGTTTTTGATCTCATTCCTTGCATTATTCATTTTCAATTGACTCTTTTTTATTTCTTCTAGATCTTTATTAAACATTTCTTGCATCTTTTCAATCTTTGTCTCCAGGCTATTTATCTGTACCTCCATTTTGCTTTCAAGATTTTGGATCATTTTTATTATCATTATTCTAAATTCTTTTTCAGGTAGATTCCCTATCTCCTCCTCTTTTGTTTGACTTGGTGGGCCCTTTTCATGTTCCTTTACCTGTTGGGTATTTCTCTGCCTTTTCATCTTGTTTAGATTGCTGTGTCTGGAGTGGGCTTTCTGTATTCTGGAGGTCTGTGGTTCCTTTTTATTGTGGAGGTTTTACCCAGTGGGTGGGGTTAGACGATTGGCTTGTCAAGGTTTCCTGATTAGCGAAGCTTGCGTCAGTGTTCTGGTGTGCGGATCTTGATTTCTTCTCTTTGGATAGCAATGGAGTGCCCAGTAATGAGTTTTGAGATGGGTCTATGTGTTAGGTGTGACCTTGGGCAGTCTGTATGTTGACGTTCAGGGCAATGTTCCTGCGTTGCTGGAGAATTTGCGTGGTATGTCGTGCTCTAAAACTTATTGGCTCTTGGGTGGTGGTTGGTTTCGTTGCAGGTATGGAGGCTTTTGTAGGGTCACTTATTACTTAAAGATTCATGTAGTCAGGAGTTTTCTGGTGTTCTCAGGTTTTGGGCTTAAGTCTCCTGCTTCTGGATTTCAGTTTTATTCTTCCTATAGTCTCAGGACTTCTCCAACTATACAGCACTGATAATAAAACTTCTAGGTTAATGGTGGAAAGTTTCTCCCCCGTTAGGGATACCCAGAGAGGTTCACCGAGTTACATGGAGAAGAGGAGAGGGAGGAGGGAGATAGAGATGGGCAGGAGGAGAAAGAGGGGGACTCAAGAGGAGAGAGACAGATCTACGAAGTTGTCTGATCCCAGAGTGTTCTCCGTAGCCCAGACACCCACAAAGATTCACAGAATTGGATTGGGAAGAGAAGGGGAAAGGAGGAAATAGAGGTGTTCTGAGGTAGAAAACAGAGTCAAGATTGGGAGAGAATAATCAACACACTCGTGAATAAAAATGGGAGCTGAATATTGGATTCTTAAATGTTCACAATTTATATCATATACTGAAAAACAAAAATTAAAAATCTAGAGTAGAGGTTAGACTCTTAAAAATACTATATTAAAAACAAAAACCAAAACACACAAAAGAAATTTTAGAAATATATATGAAGTTTGGTATAGAAATAGGGCTTCTCTTCTTTTTTTTTTTTTTTTTCTTCCCTTTCTCCTTCTTCTGTAAGGTTATAGTGGATTGAAAATGAAAATTAAGGCGTAGTAAAAGGAGTGCTAGAGGGCTTTAAAAGAAATAAGAGAAAAAGAAAAAGAAAATAGAAGAGAAGAAAAAAGAAAAGAAAAAAAGAAGAAAAAAAAAAAAGAAAAAAGAAAGAGAAAAAAAATTGTTTTGCCTAATTAAAAAAAATCGTAAAAATCTATGAAAATGAAAGTTAAGGAGTAATGGGGGAGTAATAAGGAATTTTTAAAGGAAAATAAAAGAGAACCAAGAAAAAAGAAAGAAAAAAAAAATTTTTTTTTTTTTCCTTACTTAAAAAAAAAAAAGAAAAAAAGAAAAGAAAAAGAAAAAATATATCTAGGAGTTTCCCTGGAGCTGTTGCGGTCAGTGTGGGTTCGGCTCAGCTTCAGATAGCTCCTCGTTCCAGCTTACACTTCTCGATATCTACAGGCCCTTCCGGTGTAGTCAGTCCGTGGTTTCTTCAGGGATTTTAATCTGTTACACCGGTCCCTTCTGAAGCGGTTCCCTTTGTTTATTTGGGTTCTGTTGCCGGTCTCTCTTCCGTGCCTAATTTCCGCCCTGACACAGGGGGCGGAGGTGGATTCTTATTCAGGTAGCTAGTTCCGTCGCGCTGCGGCGAGGGGCTGTGCGGGGAGGGACCGGCGCTCCCGGGAGAGGCTTGCGCTCTTTTCTCGGTCTGCGCTGCTCAGGCTCCGGGCTGCTCCGTCTGAAGCGCGCGCCACGCTGCGCGCGGCTCCAGCCCTCGGGCGATTCACAAAAGCGCGGCACACAAAGCCGGGCCCGCGCTCCGTCCCCACGCCGCCCGAGCGGCCCAGGCAGCCAGGCGCTTGACGGGCGCTCTCTCCCCGGGTGCGGCGCGTCCTCTGCCCCGCGCGGTCCCAGTCTCAGATTCCGCCGGCGCCAGTCGGGCGTGTGCGCCCTCCGCCCTCCGCGTCCCCAGCCGCAGCTCCCGCCCGCGCCGGTCGGGCGCCCACGCCCTCCGTCTCGCCACGACCCTCCCAGCGGGCTTCGGCCGCCCAGAATCTCGGTCCCTCCGTTCCGCGAACGGCCGGCAGTGTGTTCGGGCCGGTTAATTTTCTGTCTCTTTTGCTCTCCCACAGTTCAAGTTGGCAACTCACAAAAGCTCCCTCTGATTGTCCTCAGGGCGCTCAGGCCCGGACCCTGCCCCAAGTAATGCCGCCCGCTCCTCTCCGTTCCGTCCCCACTTGCTGGTGGCGGATGCGGGCGTCTGGGGCACCCCTCTGCTGGGAGTTGCTCCTAGGCTCTTAATCTGTGGGTTTCATTCATTGTATCCCTCCCAGTCAGATTCAAACTCTTGAGATTCCAACACTTCCCCCAGGCCCGCCAGAGCGAGGGTTTCCCGGTGTCTGGGAACGTCCTCTATTAAGTCCCTTCCCCGGGACGGATCTCCGTCCTTAGCTCTTTTGTTTCGCTTTTTATCTTTTATATTTTGTCCTACCTCCTTTCGAAGACAATGGGCTGCTTTTCTGGGCGCCTGATGACCTCAGCTAGCGATCAGAAGTTGTTTTGTGAAGTTTGCTCTGCGTTCAGTTATTTTTTTGATGAATTTCTAGGAGAGAAAGTGGTCTCTCCGTCCTACTCCTCCGCCATCTTGGCTCCTCCCCCTATTTGTTTTCTTATTAAGTTTTTAGAGTATTTTGTATTTTTTTAGGTAATAGTTCTTACCAGATATGTTCTTTCTAGAAACTTACTCTGAGGCTTCTTATTCTCTTGACAATGCTTTCACAGAGAAAAACATTTAAAGAAAATTTTAACAAAGCGCAACTATCAATGTTTGTTTCAGAGATTATGCGTTAGTGCCATCTAAAAAGCCACTGCCATGTCCCAGGTCTTGTAGATTTTCTCTTATCACCTACACCTAGGAGTCTTATAGTTTTCTGTTTTACATTTAGGTTTCTGATCTACATTGAGTTGATAACAATGATAACAGTGATAACTGTTAAGTCTGTGTCTAGATATATTTTTTATATGTGGCTGTCTAGTTGTTTCAGCATCATTTGTTAGAAAAGACTACTTTTCCCATTGTGTTGTTTTTGCTCCTTTGTCAAAGATCAATTGACTATTTCTGTGATTCTATTTCTAGGCTCACTATTCTGTTCCATTGATCTGATTGGCTCTTTTGATGCAAATTCTGTGGTTTTTAATTACTGCTTCTATTCAAGTAGTCTTGAAGTTGAATACTGTCAGTCCTTCAACACTGTTCTTCTTCAGTATTATGTTGGATATTCTAGCTCTTTTGATTCTCCATATAAATTTTAGATTTGAATATCTGAGTGATATCATTTTATTTTTTCTAAAGAACATTTAAAGTATATTTCTTATAAGTCTGGTTTCTGGCTACAAATGCCTTCAATTTTTATTTGTCTGTGAAAGTCTTTATTTCTCCCTAACTTTTGAAGGATAATTTTACAACGTACAGAATTCTAGGCTGATGGGTATTTTCCCCTCAATGTTTTCAATATTTCATAGTACTCTTTTGTTTACACATTTTCTGAGGTGTCAGATTTAATTATTATATTTTCTCCTCTATAGGAAAAGTGTTTCTTTCCTTTTGGCTTCTTTAAAAGCTTCTTTTTTTCTTTTTAATTTTCTGCAGCTTGAATATGATATGCCTAGGTTTTGAGGGCATTTTTTGCTGTTGTTGTTCTCTGAGCTTCCCAGTTCTGTGGTTTGGCATCTGTCTTTATTGGGAGGAAATCTCAGTGATTACTGATTAAAGTGCTGCTTCTATCCCTTTCCTCTTTCTTCTTCTGGTTCTACATTATGTGTGTTCTATACCTATGAAGTTTTCC
This sequence comes from Muntiacus reevesi, assembly GCF_963930625.1. Lineage (NCBI taxonomy): Eukaryota > Metazoa > Chordata > Mammalia > Artiodactyla > Cervidae > Muntiacus > Muntiacus reevesi. The sequence goes on along the minus strand of NC_089255.1, from coordinate 40,056,905 downwards.
CACAGTTCTTTGGTATTCTTTTCTATTATAGTTCAGTCTTTTTTTCTCTTTGCTTTTTAGGTTTGTAATCTCATACTGACATACCCTTGAGCTCAGAGATTATTTCTTTGGCTGTATCTAATCTACTAAGGCCCCTATCAGAAGTAGTCTATATTTCTGTTATTTGGTTTTTGACTGCTAGCATTTCTTTCTTAGAATTTCCATCTTTTGGCTTACATAGCCCATGTTTTTATATGTTGTCTACTTATTCCATAAGAGAGCCCCTGGAATATTAATCATAGTTGTTTTAAATACCTGGTCTGATTATCCCAACATCACTGCCATATCTAAGTCTGGTTCTGGAGACTGTTTCTTTAAACTTTTTGTTTCAAGTTGAACATGATGTACTATGGGGAGAGAGGAAGCATTCTATAATAACATGATTAGGCCTCAGTCTTTCAGTGAATCTGTGTCCTTGTCTGTGAACTTTGCAAGTGTTTTTTAGCTTTTCCTTTCCCCTTGGTGGTACAGAATGGTTAGTGGGGCTAGTATTGGGTATCTCCATTCCCAAACAAGTAGGTTCTGATAAAACCATTTCTGTTGAAGTTGGAACTTGTTAAGGAAAAACCAAACCCTCTGGCATATTTCAAAATGGCTCCTTCTGTCCTCCCCTCATTGGAAGCACAAGGGGATTTTCTTAGATTTTTCACTTTGAGAACCTGGTAGGGCTCCTGGAGATAAAATTCATAAGTATGGAGATCCCCCTATGACTGGATTCCCTTAGTTTTTAGCTCTGAAGCTTGTCCATACTGAGCCTCCAAAAATTCACCAGTTAAAATTTAGGCTTTGCTACTCCAATACTGGTTCCCATGGATGTTACTGCTCATGAGTTTCTGCTCCAATGAGTTGATTCTATTTACCCACCTGTCTATCTCTCCATTTTAGGGGTAGAAGTTTGCCTTTTGAGCTTATTTTTCTGAGGGATCTAAGAAGATACATTAATTTTTAAGTCTGTTAAGCTTTTAATTATTGTGAGGATGGAGTGATGACTATTAACCTCCTTATATGATAGACTGGAAAGCAGAAGTCTATTTGTTTTTACTAAAATTGAAATCCAGTGTTCTCAGGAGAAAAATTGTTGAAAAATACATCGCTCCCTTTTCCCTTCTAGGTTCATTTCCATCTCTGTTTATAGGAATAGTGGACAGTCTGCCATTTATAATAAATAGACTATCAAAGTTTGGTAATCATTCTCAGAAAGAGGAAATATAATGAAATGGAATGATGGGGGGAAGAAATTTAAATAATACCATGGTTTTACCTTTTCCCTTTGGGATATTAAATGGAAAATGAGCACTCTTTGCTATTTAGGAGCAGGGATAGGGACAGGTATTACAGGAGGAAGTCAAAGAAGACTTTCAAAGGATTCCTAAGAGTTGTAGAGGCTAGAGGTAGTATGTCCTTGGATATGTTACTAGACCTAACTGTCATATGGCCCAGTTTATAATTCTTTGTTATAAGATAGTGATGGGAGCTGTTAACCCTTAGGTAAGTACTTAAAACTAAGTACCATATAGTCCACCCTGGGTTTTCAGTACTCAAGAAAATTTTAGAATCTCTGACTCCTCTTACAAACTTTCCTACTTATTAAGTTTCCAGTTTCATTCATTAGCACAGATTCTATCATGAATTCAGTATATTGAGGAAAGAACTGTGTCACTGGAATAAAATGAGTCTGTCTTTAAAATTTTGTTATATTATGCAATCACAGGGAAATAAAACTCATTTAAATGGTCTAATGAATCTTTATGATGTAAAATAATTATGGCAACTCACCTCTTTAGTGATATAGATGAAATTTTATGGAAATACATTCATTTAAACAAGCTTTTAAATAATATAGTAACAATTGTTTTATTAATATTTTTCCAATATTTGAGTTAGCTTGTAAGACCTTATTTGTGTTTATACTTGCTTTCTTTATTAAACACATACAACAATTTAGTTTGATTTTTGATTTGTTAAAACTCTCCTAGCAGTGCCTTCCAAGGGTTGACTGATAGAGATGTATGCTACAACCTGCTCACTCCAACATTTCTCTAAATAGAAGGTGAAGTTTGTGTACACTCTGTTTTTCTCTCCTGAGTAAGTGATTTATCTTTTCAAGGGCACGGGTACATTTACTGAAGTGCTGACTTTAATTAAATATTAATATTGACTTATTCCAAGAAAGGAAGAGTGCCCTAGTTTAATCAGAATAAGAACTATTTCAAGTCTCTACACAATTTTCAAATGGTGAAAATAAATTTTTTAAACAGAAAATATCAGGATTTTGTATGTATTGTAGTGTTAAGTTCTAGAATGCTTACACAAATTCTGATATAGATATATATGTATATATATAAATATAAAAACATTAAACTTAGTTTTTAATGAAGGATTTGAAAATAATACTCTAAACATTATAGCCTATGAAATATATGTAGTGACTATTTGTTTACTCCCTATCATCTTTCAATATAATTATTTCCTATCCATATAAAGAATTAAATAACTATTGGTTATATTTTTACAGTTGCAAATTATACATATGTACATATATCTGATATGAATGCATATATTTATATGTATATGATCCCATCAATGTATTTGTATTTTCTTGGTTTTAAAACTTTAATAATAAAAGTTATTTTATCATAGTAATATTTTCCCTCAAAATCCATTGAAATTACATGATAATTATCTTCAATGATCTAGCTTGCATGTTGAAATAAAAGGTAGATTATTTTTTAAATGCTTTCATGAGCTTTTGCTTTATTCTTATAATTGAGCTTTATTTTCAGATTATGTTTCCTATTTTACAATACTACATTCACAGTCCATAAAAATATTAAGGTCATTGTTTATATATTTATAATTCTTCCCAATGGAAAATTCATTTCTTGGAATAAAATGGAAATAATATGTCATTGTTAGCTCTGAATATAGTTTTAATTGTATCAGAATACCTGATATAATCTTTTTAGAAAGGACAAAGCCTAATTCAAAAATACAAATTACCCCAGGGTTAAAAAAAGTCTGCAAAAAGCAAGAGTCATGCCAGAGTAAACAAGAAAATTTGAATGACAAACATATTTCAAAATAGCAAAATGATTAGAACAAGAAAGGTTATTTTAATTAGTTTGTGAAAGAGTATTTTTAATGATTTGTAATTAACTTTACTGCAAATTTTAAAAGTCTTGATTTTAATTTCCTCCAAAAAGCCAGTATGAAATATAGGCAAAAATAAATCTTAAGAAATATTTTATTCAAGTAGTACCTTAAAATTAAAAAACAATATAAATACTCAACTAGGTCTTTGTTCTACATCACAAACTTTTTATTATGTAGTTTTATAAATGTGGCTTATATTACTTCAGGTTTATAAATTGAAATTCAGAGAAAGTAATATTTGATCATGCTATCAGAGGAGCACCAAATTAAAAAAAAATTAAGTGATTTCCAATGCCTAAAACACTCTATACTTCATAAGGCAGAAATTCAAGGCTAGACCTAAATTTTATTATTACAATCTCTATCTATGTTCAATAAGATGTCATCTATAATGTGATTAGCAGTACAGTGAAAATATATTTGACTACATCCTAGTCTAATCTCCTTGTAAGAAAGAGTGAGTTGGACATTAATTCATCAATGTATCTATAATAAAATAGTCTTAAGAATTAGGGGCTATTTGCAGTGATTTTAGTGTGCTCAGATGGTAAGAAAGGATCACATTTTGAAAGTTGTCCATGAACTATGCACATAATGGCTAGTATTCTCAAATTTAGTTTTTTGTGTACTTAGTCATTCAGTCATGTCTGACTCTTTGCAGTCCCATGGACTGCAGCCTGCCAGGCTCCTCAGTCCATGGGATTCTCCAGGCAAGAATACTGGAGTGTGTTGCCATTTCCTTCTCCAGGGGATCTTCCCGACACAGGGACCAAACCCGCATTTCCTGTAACTAGTCTCCTACGTTACCTGTTGAGTCATCAGGGAAGTCAATCAGTTATAGTGTAACAAAATATTCTGAACTCAGTGGTAAATCTACACAATAAGTTGATTTATGGTAAATACACACAATTAGTTAATCTAATGCATCTTTAAAAGGTATTTGTATTCATTCCAATGACCTTTACATAACCTTACTCTTTCTGATCTAAATTAAAAATTTGAAACCCAAGCATATTTAATATGCCATCTAATGTAAATACAACTATAAGATCCAATTTTTCTCAGTTGTTGAAACAAGAATGAAGATAAGCACTTTTGGCTAGATAACAAAGTTTTTTGTGTGTCACTGTAAATAAGGATATTTTGTTATCTTTTGTTTTTACATTCATCATGGCTGAAGTTTCTAATTCTAGTATGGAAAAGCATTTAATTTTTGTTTCTTCAAATTTTTAAAAATTAAAAATATACAGATGGATTTAAAATATATATGAATTTGCATATGATTATAAAGTTGAAAATTAGTTGCTTTCTTTAGAACTTCATCCTACTCTGTATATCAACATATTTTACATAAGCCAAAACAAAGAAAACATTAGTTGAAACTATGTAGTTTTTATTTGATCATCACAGATTGTGAGATTAGATTTTTGGGGAATTCCTTCCTTAGGTAATCTCATTTTGTAATATTAATAGGTTAAAAGAAAGAATAAGTAAATACAAGTTTGAATGGTTAATTGATTTAGTGTACACCTACTAAAATTACACTTCTCAACCTTTTTTGTTAACTCATTTTCCTTGATTTGACCTATAAACTCTGGAGATAGTTAGGTTAAGCTGTATATTCTCTATATTTTTCTTCTTTATCTACTCTCAGCTTCTTACACCTTTCATGCTCTCATCTATTTCCATGACTTTCCCTATTGTCTGTATCTCAAACAGAATACAACACAGATACAGTTTTATAATTTTAAAAATCTCAATAATTATTTAGGCTACTTCCTCTTCCTATTCTATAAACTTAATCTAATATTGCTTTCTAAATATCCATTAAATTTATCTTTTTTCTTGATCTCCATTTGCTATAATTTTAATCCAAACTATCATTCACTTTTTTATTGAACTGTAGCAATAGCTCCTAAATAACAATATTGTAAAGTAATTAGCCTCCAACTAATAAAAATAAATGGAAAAAAGTAACTTTTTATAATGATTAAAAAAACCCCATAACATAAAGCTTACCATCTTAACCATTTTTAAGTGTACATTTCAATAGTGTTACATATATTCACAGTGATACAAAACAGATCTCCAGAACTTTTTCAACTTGCAATGTGAAACTCTATAACCTTTAAACAGCAAATCCCTCTTTCCTCATTCCCCTGAACCCCTAGTAACTACCATTTTATTTTCTGTTTCTATGCATTTGACCACTTCATATACCTCATATAGATGGAATCAGATAGTATTTGTCTTTTGTGACTGGCATATTTCACTTAGCCTAATGTCCTTCAGGTTCATCAATGTTGAAGCACGTGACAGGATTTCTTCCTTCCTAAAACTGAATAATCAATTGCATGTATATACTACATTTTATTTATTCATTCATCATTGATGGGCATTTGTGTTGTTTCAACATCTTATTATGAACAGTGCTGCTACGAACGTGGGAATACAAATATCTCTTCAAGACCTACCTTAGATCATTTTGTATTTATACCCAGCAGGAGGATTGCTGGATCACATTGCGTTTTTTTTTTTTTTTTTTTTTTTAAGAGCCTCCATACTGTTTTCCATAGCAGTTGCACCATTTGGCATTCATTCCCACCAATAGAGCACAAGTATTTAAATTTCTCTATATCCTCACCAGGACCTATTTTCATTTACTTTTAATAGTAGCCATCCTAATGGGAGGAAAGTGGTATCTCATAGTGGTGCTGACTTATATTTCTCTGATGATTAATGATGGCAACCACATTTTTATGTACTTTTTTCATTTGTGTACCATCTTTGGAGAATTGTCTATTTCTTTGTTCATTTCTTAATAGGATTATTTCATTTCATTTTTTTGTTGAATTATAGAAGTTTCAGATATTAACTCTTTATAGATAAAGATTTGCAAAAACTTTCTCCTAGTCCTTATATTGCCTTTTCATTGCTGATTGTATCCTTTGATCTGATTTTAACCAACTTCTTTTTACAACTCTCAATTCATTATCCATAGTCTATAAAGCCTAAATATAATCAAGTCATTTCACAACCTTATAGACATTCATGCCTTCTCAAAACTCTCATGATAAAATTGTTGTTGTTCAGTTGCGTTGTGTCCAACTCTTTGACACCCCATGGATTGTAGCCCACCAGGTTCCTCTGTACATGGAATTTTCCAGGCAAGAATACTGAACTGTGTTGCCATTTCCTTTTCCAGGGTATCTTCCAACCCAGGGATCAAACCCACATTTCTGCATGGGCAGGCAGATTCTTTATCACTGATACAGAAGGGAAGCCCTTACGAGTCTTAGTGAACCCCAATGAGAACACAGATGAAAGTAAACCACACAGATGTATATTATAGTCAAACTGTTGAAAATTAAATGTAAAGAAAAAATCTTGAGAGTGGCCCAAGAAAAATGACACATTACATACATGGAAACAAATATTTGAGAAGTCACTATCATTATAAACAATGGTGGCCAGGAAATAGTGGAAAATCTTTAAGATGCCTAAAGGGGTGACCCCCCACCTAGAAGGGAGTTTTTCAAAAGACAGGCCTTCAAACCCCATGGTACAATGCTGTCCTCCATTTGACTTCCATTAAATATTCATATCATTCCCAAAGAACCTGATTTGACTGCTCACAAAACAAGCAAGAGACGGAGAGAGGCCTCTACGCAGCGATCCCCACCATCCAGGAGAGAGACCCTCTGGTAAAATTGAAAATGCTTAGAATTGTCCTACATAATCTGGCATCTATCTCCCAGACTGATACATTTATTCACCTTGATTCATCCCTTACTTTCTACCACACTGGTTTTACACTTCCGCTAACGAGCCTCCTAGTTGTTGTAGGTCCTTTGTGCTTTACACTCACTCTTGTTTCTCTCCTTATTCTTTGAAAAGAAAACTATGTTTTTTGAGCCTCAGATGAAACATCATTTATACAGTGACATCTTCCCTGACTTATCAGCATAGACAAGTTTCTAGCTACAAATACCCTGTGAGCTTATTTGTAGTATTTATCAAAATTATAATGGAATCATTAATTGTGCAGTTAGGCTATTATTTTTTAGATTTGTCTCCTTAAATAGAATGGAATATCCATGAATTAAAAAGCAATCATTTCTCTTGATCACTGTGTCTCCAAGCCCAGCAGAGTTCCCTGACTATTGAAATGTTCAACAGATATTTTTGTGATGAATAAAAGAAAACATGATATAAAAAAAAAGAAAGAAAACATGATAAAATAAATTATCTGATTTCTACAGAGCACTCTCAGCTAGGGCACCAGCCAATGATGTCTGCTTGGGAGATATGGTGCCAGGATCTGAGAATTAGGTGTTATATTCTAGTTGATATATAGGAATAAAATATTAAGACAAAAATTTACTAGGTTTAAGGGTGCAGCGTGTGAAGGGTAGAGGAAAATCGCAATGGAATATAAACCAGGAGTCAGGGACCAGGCAAAATTCAAAATTGATTTGGGAGTAAGGCTAATAAAAAAGTGACAAGGTCCTAGGAAATCTGTATGAATGAAAGAAATTGAAGAGTAGTTTGCCTGAGTTTACTGACCTTGAGAAAAATTTAGGGTAGCTGAGTGGGATAAAGTGTGATTTCAAGGGAAATAAATGTTATCATGTTCAAACACATGGGCCAAGACAAAACATAGCTACTTATTCATGTCTTCCAAGTTAAAATACATGCTTTAGTTATATTAGTTATATATCTCCCTCTACTATAACTATTATGTTTTCCCTGTGAGTTGCACATTCTTTGTATTACTTTACAACAGGTATTTCTAATACTTCTGGGAATGCATTAAAAGTCAATCATGTAAAGTGAAGTAATTTAAAAATTATTTATTGGACCAAGAGACTCCTCCTAGTTTTAATTAGAGGTCTAGTGCTTCCAACTAGGAATATATGTAGTTACCTGTCAGAAACCATATCTCCCTATGACCAAGGAACATGGCTTGTTTTTTCTCTCTCTAAATGGTGGAATTTAATTACAGCACATTGTTCAGTGCTCTGAACTTTACAACAATATTCTACTAAATCTTTGTAATCATTTAGATCAGGACTACCAGGACTTATAGAGAGGCAATGGCAACCCACTCCAGTACTCTTGCCTGGAAAATCCCATGGAGAGAAGAGCCTGGTAGGCTACCATCCATGGGGTCTCAAAGAGTCTAACACGACTGAACGACTTTACTTACTTACTTACCAGGACTTGATGGCAGTTTTACTTTTTGATCATGACTATTATTTTTATTTGTGTTACTCTAAGAAAAGAGACAAATTTTTATAAACAGAAAGAAAAATTTTAACACTCTTTTCTAGGTGATATTTGATACAATATTGTACAAAAAGATTTTTATCTTATTTCATGAAGCCACCTTTAACTCTTTGAAATGCCAGCATCTGACAGTTGTGAACTCCTTACTTTGTTGAACAAGCTCTAACCCAAGGAAAATACCAAAAGTATACCAGTGATTGACCTTTAAACAAGCCTTGCCTTGTATTGCAATGTTTAAGTCTCCATTGTGGAGCTCTTCTCATGGGATTTTTTTCTATTATAAATTATCATATAAGTAATGCATAGCTTTTGAACTTTCAAATAATGCTACATTCTGTTTATATTAAAATATCAGACTAAGATGTAATTTTGAGGGTCTGACAGTTAGTTACATCATCACTTAGTCACCATGCAGGTACTATGGGTCTTTTCTTCCCAATGTTTTCTTGTTTTGGTCAATATCAGGTATATAGAAAAACAAATTGACCAAGTTCTAAGCCTTATACTTCTTTTGTTTTAACAACAGTTAAGTATGCATTATTTTAGACAAATCAATTTCCTTCTCTGTGTCTCAGCTTCCTGTAGTAAAATGCAGAGTTTTGAATAAAAACCTGGTGAGCTTCCTTGCTGCCACTCTGTTATGCATTTTCAATGCAGATGATTTTGTCTTGAATATGTGGCCAATTATTTCTTTGGGAGGTGGCATCTTAGATATAATAGTTTGTGGTTCTCCAAAGGGGCATCATATATAAACAGACACACAGTAAACCTATGGTATTAAAATTCCATAGACGGAAAGGTGTGAACAACAAGAGTATGTCTAGAAAGGTTTCTTAAGAGGGAGTAGTTTTTTTTTTTTTAAGTTGAGAAAAAATGTTTCTTGCATTTATGTGCTTCTTTATTCATGGACTCAGGCTAAATCATTGCTACAACTTCTTTTAGTACTTTTGCATTGAATCATTAAGTGAGTCATACACACAGATGTTCATAGTGATTATTTTATGCGCCATGTTTGTTTGCATATAGACATTGCTTGTATATTTCAGTCTTCAGCCCTGCATTTCTAGGTTATTATTTCCAAGAAACGACTTGAATCCTAAAGAAAAGTGCCCTCAGGAATAAGTTTATACAGTGAAAAGAAGATTTTCTAGCTTTGTAATAAATATTCTCTTACTGCTGAGAATTATTGGACTATGTAAACTCTGAATTATAAGGTATGATTTAAAATAGAGCAAACAGTTTAGCATGATTCAAGTTACTCTATAAATATTTAGGAGCAGTTTCTTCCATTTTTAAATATTATATACAAAATATACCAATAAAACGAGTGCTCTTTCTTATGTTTAAATCCAATACTTTGATGACAAAACAAGCATATGTGGTTGTTTAAATAAATTTAACACAAAATTTTCTCTTTTAATTTCCTTTTACTTTTCATGAAACAAGTTAAAACAGCAAAGTGAATATAAGCAAATGACCCCGGATAATAACAGACATTATCAAAGGTTTCAAACAGACATTTTTACAGACTGACAAAATTGTTACCAGCATGGTTCCAAAGAGTAGATAAGCCTCTACTGGCTGCAAACTGCAATCTGCAGATACTTAGGAAGGTGGTCCATGTCAACTATTACTTTCCCAATCCTGTAGGAAGCCTTGATTGCAGTCCTCACACTGTCTCACTTTAATTTATTGACCAAATGGGAATTTCCAAAAACAAACAAAAATTAACTCATCAATGGCAATAAGGTAACACTTTCTAAATTTTAACTAATGAACATAAATGTCTAAGGTACAGTCAATTAAATGGATAATTAAATTTCCCATTATATTGTGATGATATTTTGCACACACATGTACACACACACATACAGGTATAAAATACCCATAATAGTACATAAGAAGTGGGGTATGTAAGAATAATGACCTCCCAAAGATATCTATAGCTCAAATAGTAAAGAATCTGTCTGCAATGCAGGAGGCCCAGGTTCAATCCCTGGGTCAGGAAGATCCCCTGGAGAAGGGCATGGCAACCCACTCCAGTATTCCTGCCTGGAGAATTCCACCGACAGAGGATCCTAGCAGGCTACAGTCCATGGGGCTGTAAAGAGTTGGTTACAACTGAGCCACTAACACACAGAGATATATAGATTCTAGTCTTTTGAACCTGGGAATATGTTATATTACATGGCAAGGAGGAATTTGAGTTGCAGATGAAATTATGGTTGCTAATCTGCTGATCTTAAAGAGATGATCATGGATTATCTGGTGGGTCTAGTGTAATCACAAGGGTTCATAAATGGAGAAGAGGGAGGTAGGAGAATTGAATCTGAGAGACAGAATCAAGAGAAAAACTCAACTGGCTATTACTGGCTTTGAAGATGAAAAACCGCTGCTTCAAGAACAAAGAGCAGCCTCTAGAAGCTGGAAAAGGCAAAACATGAATTCTCTCTTAGAGCCTCTAGAAAGGAATGCAGCCCTGCCAGTTGGATTTTAGCTCAGTGAGACTATATCAGACTTCTGGGCTCCAGAAATAAGATTTTAAATATAAATATAAATATAATATAATTATATAATTATTATATAATATAATATTACATTTGTTATATTATATCATTTATTTTATTTTATTTATTTAATTTAATTTAATTTTATTTTATTTAATCTCTATTATTTAATATATATTGTATTATATTTATATAATATAATATAAATAAAAATATAATATAAAATAAATATAAATATAATAAATATAAATATATAAATATAAATAAATATAAAAAATTTGTTACAGCCCAATAGAAAGCTAATTAATGAAGTAAAATATTCCAAGATTATAAATGTATTACTAAGGGCAAATTAACTGCAAAAAAAATTAGAAATGATACTTATACCTTCAAAAATTATGCTTATTTCATTAGAAATATGGTATAACAGAGTAGCTCAGTAGCTCAGAACATTTTAAGTTTTATTTTTATTTCATTTTAAGTCCTAGTTATACCAAATTCTCGGTGGGTAACCTTAGCCAGTTGCTTAATATCTGTGGCTCCATTTTCTCATCTTGATGGTGGATGAAATAATTTTACCTCAAAAATTAGTTTAAATAAATACATCTGATATTATAATCAGTAGTAACTAACACAGAGAAAGCCCTATGTGCATCTTTCCTATTATTTTTACTATATTATTTGAATTTATGCTATTATTATTATTCTGAGATATAGAATAATTTTTAGCTTTTAGTAACATAAAAACTAAGCTGATAGTGTCCAGTTTAGCTTTTATGCTATTGAATATATTTTATATTATAAAGACTTTTTTGGTTTCAGTATTATACATCAAAGAATCCTGATATAAAATTTTAGCCCTTGATTATTTGTATAGATCTATTGAGGGAGATTTTTGAGGGGATAGTTGGCAACAATATCATTATCATAGGTGAAACATGAACAATTCCAGATATCCTCCTTTGTCTGACTTACTAACATGAGTATCCAACATGAATTTTGTATATCAGAAATAAACATGGAAAATGATAATTTTTAAATCATGTGGTGGTGGGTATTCTAAAGTTAAATAAAAAAGCACTAGATCTCAAGTATCTTGTTCTTTCTTTGAAAATATGTAATGATTTTATATATTTCTATATGTCTATGTGTACCAAAAACCTAAAATTCATCCATTATTTGCTTTCTCTGTGTTATATTTCTATTAAACACGGCTATCGGAAAAATGCTTATGCTTAGTATTTCAAGCTGTGGTTTGTGTAAAGATGACAATGTATACCTAACATAAGATAAACTTCTCTTTTATTTACCCTCTCTTTACAGGGAAGTGTTGATGTTAGTGATTTTTTTAACAGTGCAACATGGCCCCCTTTAATATATTTATGCCACCACAAATTCACTTATATCAGACAACCTCAGGGAAAGGAGAGCATATTGCACATTGCTCAAAACAACACAAAACCACTGAGATGTAAAAACAATATATCTAATGATGGGTTTTATCTTCAAAATAAAGTTACTGTTCTATGGAGAAAAAAAACAAACACTACAAAAACTTAGTGCTTCTTTTCTAATCTCTAAAATGAAATTAGATTAAATATTTCTATCTCCATCTCATTTTTTTAAGCCTGTTCTTATTATATATGATGAAAGGATGTTTTGCAGGGATAATCATGTCAAACGGTGGAAGGCGATCCTTGAGAGACTCAGCAACTCATGGAGCTGGAAGGACTTTGAAAGTCATCAAATCCATACACACTCAACTAAAATTCAACAATATTTTGAGCAAACTATTAAATTTTATATCACTTTTCATGTTCAGGATATTAGAGATCTCAAATACTAATGTCTGTGTATGACATATCCCTTTTAGCTTGACTATTTATAGTTGAAGTAAAAAATACTGGATTGGTTAGCTTTGTTTTAAAAATAATCATGGCTTTTAGATTATTTTCAGACTTTCCTTTCTGTTTCTTTTTTAATTAGATAAGAGGAATACTTTTATTTTTTGTTCCTTAGGTTACAGTGTCCAACATCTGGTCTTTCCCACCTCAGTCTTTGTTTACTTCAAGCTTCTAAAGAATGTATTGACAGAGATTTCCTTGGTGGTTCAGTGGTTAAGGGGTGCAGGTCCGATCCCTGGTCAGGGAACTAATATTTCACATGCAGTGGAGCAACGAAGTGCTCTAGAGCCCATGAGACACAATTAAAGAGCTGTGGGCACAACTCCTGAACTTGCATGCTCTTGAACCCCTGTGCCACAACTAGAGAGTCCGTGCATGGTAACAAAGGATCCCATGTGATAATATCCCACATGTCACAGCTAAGGCCCAACAAAGCAAAAGAGAGAAGAAATAAAGAAAGGAAGGAAGGAAGAAATAAAAAATATACTGACTACAATTCCTTCTATTTTAAAGGGAAACATTTGCTCCTATTCTCATTATGAAAGTGAAAGTCACTCAGTCGTGTCCGACTCTTTGTGACCCCATGGCTATATAGTCCATGGAATTTTCCAGGCCAGAATACCAGAGTGGATAACCTTTCCCTTCTTCAGGGGATCTTCCCAACCCAGGGATCGAACCCAGGTCTCCCGCATTCCAGGTGAATTCTTTTACCAGCTGAGCCACAAGGGAAGCCTGTGTATTCTCATTAGATATCACCAATTTACAATGATAAATAAATCTTATCCTTGAATGTATTTGACATTCACATCCAAGTTTGGCAAAAACAAAAATCTAATGAAGATGATGATTGTGGTGATTGTGATGATTGTGCAGATGGTGATTGCAGCAATGAAATTAAAAGGCGCTTACTCCTTGGAAGGAAAATTATGACCAACCTAGACAGCATATTAAAAATCAGAGACATTATTTTGCCAACAAAGGTCCGTCTAGTCAAAGCTATGGTTTTTCCAGTGGTCATGTATGAATGTGAGAGTTGGACTATAAAGAAAGCTGAGCGCTGAAGAATTGATGCTTTTGAACTGTGGTCTTGGAGAAGACTCTTGAGAGCCCCTTGGACTGCAAGGAGATCCAACCAGTCCATCCTAAAGGAGATCAGTCCTGGGTGTTCATTGGAAGGACTGATGCTGAAGCTGAAACTCCAGTACTTTGGTCACCTGATGCGAAGAGCTGACTCATTTGAAAAGACCCTGATGCTGGCAAGGATTGGGGGTGGGAGGAGCAGGGGATGACAGAGGATGAGATGGTTGGATGGCATCACTGACTCGATGGACATGGGTTTGAGTTGTGTCTGGGAGTTGGTGATGGACCGGAATGCCTGGGGTGCTGCAGTTCATGGGATTGCAAAGAGTCGGACGCGACTGAGTGACTGAATTGAACTGAATGAAGATGAGAAAAATTTTTTTCCATTTTGTTTTTTTCTAGTGATAAATCAGTCAAACTACATCTGAAATGCTCACTTAGGGAAGGAGTAAAGCCTGTTTATTATCCGAAACTGGGTTGTCACAGCTGAGTCTCTCTGTTTTTTAATTTCTTTGGAGTATATTTAAATGTAAAGTTGATTTCAAAGGAAAAAAAATTCAATTCAATTCTTCTTAAATACAGTTTAGCTGGAGAGATCAGGGAAGCATAGCTGAATAGCACTTTGAAAATTCTGCAGTACTACTCAGAAAATAGGGTATGACAAAGTTCTTATCAAAAGAAAAATACAGATATTTCTATTCTGGCAATCTTAGGAATGGGAAATGGGTTGAGAAGGCAGTGTAAACTGAAAAAGATATGTTAAAACCTTTGTGTCCTGAATTGTGGGTGCTACAGATGTTTCCTAAATGAAATGATATTGATTCAGCTTTAATGTGAATGTATATGATATAGGTTTTCCAAAAGACATTCATGATTATAATTTAAAATATATGGAAGAAGTGGTAAACACCTTTTTAGTGTTTCTCCATTTGTTATCTAGCTTGTAAACAGAGCACTAAGAAACTAATATGTGTGTGTTATGAAAATATTATATATAGGTATTTTTAAAAATTACAGTGAAGTTTGACAATTGGCGTGAAAGTCATAAGGTTACCTTCTATTCAGTGTAATCACCAATACAAGAAATATCTTTCAATATTCATCTTATAAATATCATTGAGGCTTTCAGATGCTAATATGCATCTTTCAGTTTTTTAAGGACATCTAACAAAAATTCTGTGGATATCATGGGAACAAACAATAAAATTAAGCATTATTTTGAAATTTAATAGCAATGCTTTTAAAATAACTATAAGTAAGCCTGCCTTAAATGGTGTGTTTTTCTTAAGTTTATTGCAAAATTTTAGTGAACCAAAGTCAAATAGGCACTTACAGACTCTAAATTCACTATCCCTAAAATGTGATCTTCAGTTATCGTCTGTAAGTTGGGAACACCTACTGGCTAATTCTTTTAAAAGGTCTTATTTGCATATTTTTGGAGAAGATAATAATATGACACTAAGTAAGCATCCACTAATCCAATGAGATACAACCCAGAAGTCTGTTACACTGAATTGAAATAGATGTCTAACACCACTTCCCAGTGATTTTTCCTCCAAAATTCCTTGGAGTCTCACCCCCTTATTTTATAATCTGACATTTCTCTAAAATGTTCACATCCTGAAAGGCTTTAGAAAGAGGAACAAATCTTTTATTACTATTCTGTTTCATTTTACAAATAATGCTTTACTCTAGTCAGAGTTAGTGCAAGGAAGAAAATGAAAGTAATAGTATACTATCTGAAGTGACCTCTCAATTATATCTGAAGAAAGATCAATTGCATCCATTACAAAGGGCCAGATAATTGAGAGGATGCACAAACTCCATAGGATGTACTGACAAAAAGCTTTAAAAAAAGCAAAGAGCACAGTACAGCAGGAAAAAGACTGTAGAAGGTCTAACATTTCCAGGTGCAGCCCATTGCAGAACATCTGCAATTCCTTTCTCAATTGCAGATGTCTTCTGTCTTTAGATTATAAGCCAACAAGACATATCTAAGGCTTCTTGTTTTCAGAGTTGCTCACTCAAAACTTTACAACAGTATTTTTTTTTATACCCTACTGATTACATAGCTAAGACCAGGGTCTGTAGATTGAAACAAGCATAAGCCATCAATTCATCTCCAAATAATGTAGAGAATTTGGCACTAGGCACCTGTATGAGAGATTCAAACTGTAAACTGCCCTTTATCAATAACTAACATATCTTCATTCTTATCAAATGTTGGTACCAGACTTCCAGGGATTCCTGGAGATAAGCACAGAGTTGATCAACTGCAGGTGAAAGATAACTGCATCTTACACATGACTGGTAGTTACTTCATTTCTCCAAAGAGAAAACAAAGAGGCAGAACCAGTAATCAGGCTTATTGAGAGAGAATTAAGGCCCATCAGTTGACATCTAGCCTTGAATCTACTAATGGAACACACAATCTCTTAGGGGGAAAAAATTGCACACTTGGTTAAAAGTAAACAGACTTTAGATTCAGGGTTCTTTTGACCAGAGAGAAAAATATTTGCAAAAAGAGTGAGGGCCTTTGTGCTTTTCCCATTCTGAAAGCCATAGGTAGGCCAAGAAAAGAAAATAGAAAGAAGAGGAGAAAAGGAGAGTGACTAACAGTGGGAGGGAGAGAGCAGAGGAGAGAAAGGGGAAGAGGAATAAGAATCTAATTTATGCAAAATTGTAGATATCCAATAAAATGTCCGTCTTTAGGCAATTCCAAGTGGATTCATGTCAAAATGGGAAACAATCTCACAAATTCCAGGAATGATTTATAAAGGTAGAATATTAACTATTAAAACACAAAAGGATAGGCCTAAAGTGGTAGTAGGAATCTCAGTTTTCCATTGGACTCAATTCCCCATCTGTGGAGCCTGTAGTTTAAGAGGGTATAGTATCCATATAGGTATTTAAAATAGTTTTTAGGGGTGGAAGGGAATCTGCACAGGTTAGAACACATTGACCTAAAATTCAACTCTTAATTTTACAAAAAGGAAAAAAAAAAAAGACATAGGCCAAATCATGATACTGTGGAAGCAAAATGCCTGCTAATGTCAAATGAATAATCTCTATAAAAATTATGTAGGCCAGGTAGAGAAAATGTCTTTCCAGACCTTGTTCACAGCTTCTTACTTTTCCATTTTCTCTTGCCTTATCCAAATAACACAATATGCTTCCAATGTAAAGCTGTCTGTTCATTGCTTTTAAACATTGGAGACTATTTGTTCTTGATCTCAAGTTTATAGACAAAGAAATGCACTTACTGTGGTAGGTTTCTGGGTCATTGAGGGTCCACAGTATTTCTTGAGCAAAACTGAAAAGAAAACATATTTTTATTCTAAGATGGAGGAAAACATAACTGACAATATACCAAGGTGTCTTTTACTTTTCCACTTGTTGTTTTAATAATTGAATTAAAATATCCTTCTTTTCATTTTAAGACATAACACATCATCACATGATGGCACTGGAATGGTACAGCCATTTACATTTGCTCTGGCTGGACATGCATCTCTTCTATAATTTTAACACGAGTTGGGATAACTCATGTGAAGTATCACTCTTCATTGAAAGAAACTCATAGAGCAGAGGCAGCTTTCTCCACACATATTCAGTAAAGACACCTTCCTTAAATCCTTGTTTAAAAGATGCATTCAAAGTATGAAAATGAATCAGAAACATGGCCTTTGAAGCAGCTCCTTATCACACTGCTCTCCATCTTTCTCTGCTATCTGAAGGCCAGCTTACTACAGTGAGTGTTTTGAGTGCTTACCATTTCTTTCCCTTCCTTTCTGGTATTGGCTCTCACCAATGAGGTGTGTAAGGAACATCAAACTTATTTACTTTTCTTCTGGTTATTATAGATCTTGAGGAAATTCCAATTTCTTTCAGCTAACTCACAGTGGAGTGGCTATGAGGAATAAAAAATCCTAACATCTTTTACATTGACCCAGGGTCCACAATATTCAGGATATAGATGATCTTGGATCACTGTGGTAATTCACAATTTCTACTCCTGTTGGTAGTAAATCTTAATAGGTGCTCCTATGTATTTTAGCTATCCATAGGTTCATCAATTTGAATCTAGGTGTCAAGAATTTGTAGAGCATCCAATGTGAAAGATATCAAGAAAAGAGACCCTCTAAGGACCCAACTCTCATACATCAAGACACCCTAAGGGTGTAAGAGCATATTTGTGCATGTGTGTGCTCAGTCACTCAGTTGTGTCCAACTCTTTGTGATCCCATGCACTGTAGCCTGCCAGGCTCCTCTGTCCATGGGATTTTCCAGGCAAGAATACTGGAGTGGGTTGCCATTTCCTACTCAAGGGGATCTTCCCAACCCAGGCATCAAAACTTCATCTCCTGCATCGGCAGGTAGATTCTTTACCACTAGCACCGCCTGGGAAGCCCCAAAAGCATATTACCTGACATCAATTCTCTTGCTTATCTATTCATTTAGCAAGCATTTACTTAGTGCTCACTATGTTGTAGGTACCCTTATAGGTACTGGATGTATTATATGCCTTCATGGAAGTTATATTCTGGTGGTAGGAAATATTAAAAAATACAAATAATATGAATTATTTAGAGAGAAGTAGAGAAGAGAATTAGAATTGAGTTGGAGGATTAGAAGTTATTGATCAAGAAAGACCATTTTGAGATCAAAATTAATAAAATGCCTGTTTTGCAGGGACCAAGATTTGTGTTTTGGGGAAGAAGAGTATTCACACACAGAGAACCACATGGCAATGTGGGTTACTGAAAGCTTAAACTTTCATGGCATTGTTGCTTTGCCTGAGTCAATAATAGCATACCCACACAAGAGCTTGACAAATTTGTTCATAGGAATTCTGCATGCTTCTTCATTTTTAATCTTTAAAACTATTTGGGAAAAAATTATATTTTTTTAAAACTATCATCACTATGAAACAATTCAAATCTTAAATAGAATAAGCCCAAAATCCAAAATTTCACCCCCTCAGTTTAAGTGTAGTTTTAAATTTTTGCCATGTTTTTCAAAATCCTTTTAAGGAAGTAAAGAGAATGAAGACATGTGTGTACCTGAGTTATTTAAGGTTTATTGTTGTAAGTAACAGAAAATAATATGAGGATCAGATTGGTGGCTGATACTAGCACCAAGAATGAGGAGTAGAAAC
Source organism: Muntiacus reevesi (assembly GCF_963930625.1). Classification (NCBI taxonomy): domain Eukaryota; kingdom Metazoa; phylum Chordata; class Mammalia; order Artiodactyla; family Cervidae; genus Muntiacus; species Muntiacus reevesi. The sequence goes on along the minus strand of NC_089255.1, from coordinate 40,037,775 downwards.
ACCTCATCCAGAGTCACTATGAATAGAGTTCCCACAGTGAAAAGAACAAAGCTATCAGGGAAGGGACCCTTTAAAGAAGAGTTACACAGGTAATCCACAAAGGCAGATGTCTAGCAAAATGAGCCACAAACACAAAGGAGAACTTCAATCAGAAAATGGTTCTCAGGTAGTAAAAAGTATAGATGGCCACAGAGATTCCCTGGGAGAAATGTCTTGTGAGCACCTATACGAATACTTGGAAAGTGACTGAGCTGACCAGGAATATATAAACTTCTTCCAATGAAGAGCTCATGTAGAATAAAGAAGGACATACTTGTCCAGGTACAAGGAACCAGTGTTTGCTGCCTTAATCAATGCTTAGTAGGGGAGCAGAAGGCAAGGATGGCAATCCCTTCATTATCTCAGAATACAGCCACAGATCAGGACATATATTCAGGTCCTATAAGAATTATGAAGCAGCAAGGGCCTGCACCTTTCCCCAAGTTCTTTGAAAAGGTTAATAGTTGATGATGAAAGTGAAGGAAGAGAAAAGAGAGGCTGGGGCATATAGTTCTGAATATTGATTGTATATAATGTGGATAAGATGAAGTACATGGCAAATTGCAGCAGAGATAATTTTTGAAGCCTGGATAAACTGTCCTCCAATGACTTGCTCCAAATAGTACCAGTCCTGGCTACCAAACCAGCTACTGCTGCTGCTGCTAAGTCGCTTCAGTCGTGTCCGACTCTGTGCGACCCCATAGACGGCAGCCCACCAGGTTCCCCAGTCCCTGGGATTCTCCAGGCAAAAACACTGGAGTGGGTTGCATCAATGAAGAGAAGATAATAGTGATCACCAACAAAATGAAAAGCTTAACAAGGGTGTCCTGCTTCTCACAGGACAACTGCAAAAATCTCCGCTAAGTCACCTTGACATCAATGGCTGGCAATAGGTTACCCTCTAATAAATAGCAGCACAGCAGTCCTTAGGAATCTGCTCTTCTAAAACAGGAATTTCGAAAACACACTTGTTTTTTGACTGAGAGGTATGGCATGTGGGATGTTCGTTCTCTAACTAGGGATCAAACTTGCAACCCCTGCAGTGGAAGTGCAGAGTTTAAACCACTGGACTACCTAGGGAAGTCCTGAAAACATATTACTAAAGTTTTAAATGACAAAGTGCATTTAATTGGGTAAAGAGAAGTAATAAGAGGTCCATGATTACTAAAATGAATAAGAAAACATAGTGGGGAGATTTATGAATGGAATGAAACACTTGCCACTGATTGTGGAGCCTTATTATGAGTCTTCAAGTTTCAGCAGCCCTGACCCACAGGGAAAAAAATTAGACTGTCTAGATTCCATAGAGAACAGCCAAAAGAACCAACAATTTCTAACTCAACTCTGCCCCTATACTTTTCTCACATAATGTTTTTAAAATCTTTTATTCTATAAAATCTAAAGTAGCGATGTTATTAAAAAGTTAAACCTACTTGTCACTAGACTACTAGTTGAGATTTCATATTTTCTTATATATGATCAGATTGTTTGATGAGATAATTTTTTAAATTTGGAATTGCCTTTAATTTGTTGCTATAATCAGGCTCTAACAGAATTTCTCAAACTTTAATATGCATATCAATTACTCAGGGATCTTGTTAAAATGCAGATTCTGTTTCAATAGGATTAAAATCAACCAAGTTTGAGATGCTGAATTTCCAACACACTCCCTGGTGATACTGATGCTCTTGATCCAAGGATCATATTCTAAATAGCAAGGACTTAGACTTGACTTTTACCATTCCAATCTAAAGCTTGTTCATCTGATAGCTTTCTTTTTAGTAAGCAAAGTCAGACCTGGGGACGATGTCAGAAACAAAAATAATAGTTTTAAAATAAATATCTCATACCCTAGTCAAAATTGAAAAAAAAATTCTGAATAGTGTTTTTCTTACAGTCAAATTGCTAGTTATCTACAGATGTAAATAGGTTATTCTTTGTATGCCATAAACTTGTCTTAAACAGTTTGTAATATTTTTTAATTAACATGTAGCAAGAAATAGGCCTCTGAAAGTTGAGAACCACAAAACAATAAAAGAAGTAAACCCTTTTGTTGAAAAGCTCCAATTCCCATGTTAATGTCTCAATCACAGCCTAATTGTAACCCAATTAGGAAAATTAAGATAAGTAGAAACAGCTGGAACAGAGGCACTCTGAGTGAAGTGAACCCTCTGCACTCATTATTTGATGGAGATCATTACCCAGCTCTACATACAGTGTGTGATATTTAATATGATTGGGCTAATTTATATCTGAGAAGAATAAGAACACCTTATGTAAAGAAATGAATTGGCCTATTAGCTCTGATTCTTTAAACAGTCTATTATCTGAGATTTCAAGTGCTGTCATGTGATAAGCCTAGGAAATACTGCTAGTCCTCTTTCAATCTTTCTCCATAGCATTCCCCTTCTACTTTTTGATCATGGTATCATATTCATCCTATGAATCTTGCAACCAAACATGCATGGTTGACAACACTGAGACGTCCATTTTTCACTTTTAAGTGTGGCTAGTGTTAAAAAGAGAATAAAGCCTTGCTTTGATTTTTATATTGGTAATTACATAACTATATAGTCTTCCTATTCAAGGCACTTATACATATTGAAACAAAAACCCCACATTGTTATAGCATGTTGCTTAAAAACACACATTAAGCATCACAAGGAGAATTTTTTTTCTTTTATTGTGTTTAAATGAAATAAAGGTTAGGTAAATCTATAATTGTGACCGTTTCATAATATATTTAAGTCAAACCATCATGTTGTACACCTTAAACTTCTATCATTATATATATCAATTACTTCTCAATAAAATTGAAAAATAAAGAATACATGTTAAGCAGTTGTAAGTAATGACTTAAGCATTCCAAGACTTACTTTCCTCGTGTACAAATAATGGGCAATAACAATGAGGAAAATGTGGAAACAGTGTCAGATTTCATTTTCTTGGGCTCCAAAATCAAGGTGGACTGTGACTGTAGCCATGAAATTAAAAGATGCTTGCTCCCTGGAAAAATAGCTATAACAAACCTAGAGAGTGTATTAGAGGGCAGAGATGTCACTTTATCGACAAAGGTACATGTAATCAAAGCTATGGTTTTTTCATTAGTCATGTGTGGATGTGAAAGTTGGACCATAATGAAGGCTAAGTACTGTAGAATTGATTCTTTTGAACTGTGATGCTGGAGAAGACTCTTGAGAGTCTCTTGGACTGCAAGGAGATCAAAACAATCAATCCTAAAGGAAATCAACCTTGAATATTTGTTGAAAGGACTGATGCTGAAGCTGAAGCTCCAGTACTCTGGCCACCTAATGTAAAGAGTTGACCCACTAGAGAAGACCCTGATGCTGAGAAAGACTGAGAGCAAAAGGAGAAGGGGGTGAGAGAGGATGAGATGGATGGACGGCATCACTGACTCAATGGACATGAGTTTGAGAAAACTCAAGAAGATTGTGAAGGACAGGGAAGCCTGACGTGCTGCAGTTCAGGAAGTTGCAAAGAGTCGGACACAACTGAGTGACTGAACAACAATAAACAGCGCATATCTCATAGGACTGTTGAGATGATCAAGTGAAAATAATTCATGTAAAACACGGATTGTGCTTTGCTAATGTAACTACTCAGTAAGTATTCATTATATTTATGCATGGGGACCCAACACTTTGATTCTTATGATTCATAATCTCACTCCTTCAAGGTCAACTCCTAGATAAGTAAATTCACTGTCATTTATAGATTGTCCAGTGTGTATATACAGAACATCTCACCATCCCAGAAGGTCCATCTGCAATTATGCTATGGAGTACATGAAAACAAGTAAAATAAATGACAGGAACAAAAAATATTTCTGATAGGTAAGTAAGTAATGTGAATATAAACTAAAATATCAATGAAGACAGATTCATATTCTCTTGGTGTGTTTCCATTTCAAATGGAAATCTCAAACCATTACATTTTCTTGCCTATCGTGTTTAGTTTTTATCTATAATTTCTGCATTTTGAGTGGACAGAGTAAGTATACATAATAGTGCAATATAATGCATGATATCTAAGGACTACAAAGTCCTGCCCTCCTTTTACACACATACACACACACTATTCAGCTACATATTAATGGGAAATGTAACTAAATAAAGAAGGGCCCTAAGTAAAGTCTGGTAAATCTGAACTGTGTCTATACAATACAAACATTCAATCTTATCAAGGCTGAAAAACTACTCATCATCGTGGGAGGTAGGATTGCTTCATGGAATCAATCAGTGATTGACTGAGCTCACTGATCAATTCGATCAACTTATTTTGTGTGATAACTCTGGAGGGGGAGTCTGCCAGGGTTAGCAATGTCAAGCACCACTCTGGTTTACATGGAAATGATAGTCCCTTACTGTTTTAGGGTTGGGGATTGTTCTCAGATTCTATAAGAAAATAAGCTGGCTATATTTTGTAATACTAGTAAAAAGAAATCAAAAGAAGATGAGTTCTCTGGTACATATGTAATGTGCTATATCCACAGGATAAATGGGCTAAATTCTATTTTTGATATAGCAATCTCAGACCCAGAAGATGAAAAATAATATATTCATGACTGTGACCAGATTTGCATTAATATAGCTAAAGGTAAAATTTTACCCCTTGTGTTTATGCTTCTAGACAATCTCGTACTTAATTTGATGGGGGAGGGTTCTATTTCCAATATCCCCAGGGGATATGCATATATAGAAATTTCAGCTACTTAAAAGTGACATGGAAGCAGTTCTGCAGACATTTTATGACTAATGAAAACACATACACACAAAAGCAGTTTCTAACTAGCTAAGCCTTACAAGTTTAGATTTATACTCCACAAGCCTGATTATTTATAGTCCATTTATTTCCATACTAATTATAGAACAACCAAATAGATAGGAAATTTCACTGTTATTTTGAAGACTGATAACCAAATTGGGTTTCCCTGCTGGCTCATATGGTAAAGAAACTGCCTGCAACACAGGAGACTTGGGTTCGATCCCTGGGTCAGGAAGATCCCCTGGAGAAGGGGAGTGCTACCTACTCCGGTATTACTGCCTGGAGAATTCCTTGGACAGGGGAGCCTGGTGGGCTAAGAGTTGGACATGACTGAGCCACTAACATTTTCACTTTCAATCAAATTAGTTTGCACATTTTGTTTGGACTGTTTTATTTTCCCAAGAGAGTTACTATACTTTAAAGAACCTGAAGAAGAAGAATTGAACCAGCATAGTATTAAGAATAAATGTAGTTCTTAAGGAAGAATAATTTCAGATACCATTAATGAATTTGAAAATAATAGGTGCTTTTTTAAGGACCAATATTTAGCAATTGAGTATGTAAATTCATCATTATTAAGATAATATAAGCTTATTCAGAAAAACATAAATTCTGTTAGAGAAAGATTTCATAGCAACTCTAAAGGTTTCATTACATGCAATACACACAAACTTGTAAAAATTCTCTTGGCTTCTTAACTCTCACAGGTCCATCACTTCCCTCTGCCCAGCCTCCTGTGAAGGTGGGGCACACATTTGCTTGGCCCTCCCTCCAACTCCAAAAGCTGGTTCAGGGGGTGGAAATAAGCTGGGGCTTGTAGGAGCATCATGAATCCTGCATAAGACGTTGGGAGAAGCTTCCACCACTCCTTTCTATTCATGATTCCACAGGAGAAATTTCCATAGCAGGCCTGCTGAATTTCCTGGTCAACCTGCAAATCCTGCTATGGAAAGAAGAATGGGCCAAAGAGCTGAGGTGCAGCAGGGGCACTGGCAGGCTCTAATGGATGGTAGTGAGAGACTGGGCATCCAGACTTAGAGGACTAGAACCGATCCCAGCACGTCTAGGAATGCTCATAAATAGGGAGATGATGAGAAGTGTTCCGGATATGGGGATTTTATATATGCTGCTGAGAAGGTAATTGGAACTGGAAAGTTCAGGCACAAAATTGTTTCTGATGTGCCAAGTGTGGCAAGAGTCTGGGATCAACTACACTGACTAGGAAAGAAGGTGAAATCTACTGTAACAGATGCCATACAAAGAAATTTGGGCCAAAGGGATTTGAGCAGGAGCCCTTCCTTGTTCATGCTCAATGAAGTTTTAAACTCAGAACCCAGATAACACACTGAGAATCTCCACATAATCAAGATGCAGGTTATCTAACACTGAACTGCTGTAAAATTCTACCAATACTTAAGTACTGTATGTTATGCTGTACTTGGATTGACCAACTAAAAGAGGGCACTGTATCCTTCTGTTTTATACATCAACATTTTCAAGAATCATTTCTTTTACATTTTATATAAAACTTTAACTAGGAAAAAACACCATCTCTATTCAATATAGTAATTCAAAAGCATATGGATGTGTGCTCAGTCGTGTCTGACTCTTTGTGACACCATGGACCCTGACCCAGAAGGCTCCTTTGTCCATGGGATTTTCCCAGCAAGAATACTGGAGTGGATTACGATGCCCTCCTCCAGAGCATCTTGCCGACCTGACCCAGGAATCGAAACTGTGTCTCCTGCATTTCCTGCATTGCAGGAGGATTCTTTACCACTCAGCCACCAAGAAAGCCTCAAAAGTGTATACATTAATATTAAATAAGTGTAATACGACACAACTTCTGTTTGTTTACATTTCAACCTTATTCCTCATTTGCACTGCTTTGCAATTGAGGCTAGACCATTAATTTCACTAAGGCTCTTAACATCTGTAAATTTTTTTTCTGGCTTAATTTTCCTGTGCACTTTTTAAAATACCTGTAGATTATAAAAGGCACCAAGGCAAAAATCTGCAGATTGTCTAAGAGGTCAGAAGCTGAATGTGAGAAATTCTCACAGATTGCAATTGCCACGGGCCATGGAAAGGAATCACATGAGTAAAGCAGAAATTTCCAAGGAGCATATGCTCTCCAGGAAAAGTAGAATCTCATTCTATCCAACATATGCTTGACATTTCCTTCATCCCATATTCCCTCAACAACTCCACCAGTTCTGCTCAGGTCTTCAATATGTGGTAAAAAAAAACCTATTTTTTGAGGAGATTTCTCTGCTGATTTTATCAAACCCAAGTTACTAATTTTGTGTTTTATCCCCCAATGACAGACTTTGAAATCTGCCTGTTCCTTGCTTTTGATACCCTACTTTGTTTAAAGACTCCTCCTTTTCATGTTTCTAATTAACTCTTATTTATTCTTTCAGATTCAGTTTTGATCTTACTTCATGTAAGTCAGGGTAGCTAGGTTACTCTGCAGTAGCAAATAATCCCTAAATCTCATGGCTAAAAATATTAAGTGTTTATTCTGCATTCATACCAGATGTTTGATGTGGGTTGGTAGGAGGTTCTGTTAACTGTAGGTCCACAGAGCTGACAGAGGCCCTATCTCATTCTTTCAGGATTGTTATGGCAATTAATAGGGAAGAAAGTACCAAGACACCATGCACTGGTTCTTCAGGGTTCCATGCAAAAGGTAAAACAACACCTCTGCCCACATTTCATAAATGAAGCAAGTCATCTGGACATACCTAACACAAACGGGGGTATTGGGAGCGCAGTCTACTGTGTGCTCAAAAGAAGGGCTAGCACTTGTGATAGTTTCTTTTATCTTCTAGGGGATAAAAATTATGTCATGTTTGTCATGACATGCCCTGGTTATGTATCTTTTAGATTCTGTATATCCTGAGTGCCTATTCTGTGTCTAACAATTTATGTTATTTATTATTACTAACACATTATCTTTGCTCTTCAGAACAGGAAATCAACACTCAACCATAAGTTAATTAATCATTCCATCTCTAACTAGCAAAACCAGAACATGCTGAAAACATTGAGGGAAAACATTCAGCAAATAGTGAGATTTTATAGTCAAAGGTAAAATAGTGAACACAGGGTGAGGAAAGGTCTATTACCTTCTTAATTAGCCCTCCATTTTTTAAGGCAGGGAAATATTCAGCTAAATTGGAAAACTTATCATAACATTGAGAAGGAACCTAAATTTTCACCCAAGATCGTATAAAAAAACATAAATGAGATCCCAGAAATAATTTCCATTTTATTTTTGACTAGGGCACAGCAAAACACTTAGATTCCCCCATAGGAGGGAAACACTCTCTTCTCTGCTCAAATATAGAAGACTGTGGAGGTGTTAATGACAGATCTGATTATGCACTAGCAGAATAGTAACATCTGCACATGGGCAAAGATTCCCAAAGGCTGACTGACAACTCTGCTTTTGCAGATAAGTTCTTGGAAAGGAAAAACGAGTTTCTGTTATCACTTGTCACTGCTTCTCTAATGAACACTGTCTGGATCTGACTGACAATGTCCCCCCAGCTGTACCCAAATAAGGTTATATAATAGTGCTAGGGAAAACATCTGTCTTTTGTGCTGATGCTGCATCTGTGCCCAGCATACAGATTTTTTTTCTTCCTGGGTGCTAGTCATGATCACACAATTTTCTTGGACTTTCAATTGCCTTATTTTGTAATTGATTTTATGTTTCATCATTTAGCATAAGTTTTCTAACTCTCATAGGGTTTGTAAGTTTTTATCTAACTTAATCTTCCTGTTCATGTCTTTAAATATATGGGAAATGCTCTTAGGTTAATGCAGATAGATGAACATAGGGCAGAACCAATTTGTGGAAAGAAAAATGAGGAGTCTTAGAAAAGCAAAGTCATACTTTCATTTGTATAACAAAGAAGAGGGTCCTGGGCTCTTCTTTAATAAAATTTGAAATACAGTTAAATTTTTTCTTAATTAATCAAATTAAGATGCTTATCTGTTGCAATTCCCTATCATCTTAGCATCTTGAGCATAGTAGAGTCTGTGTAAATTTTGATTCAAGTCTATGATGATCCTCATTCAATGAAGGATAATAACGTCCAGATAATTGAGCAGTGCTGTAAGTCAGTTCAGACTCACCCTACTACACGATAGCTCTGATGAACTTGATAACAATAAACATTAGGACAAAATTATATGGTGGAGAAGTATTTCCCACTCTGATCCACTTTCAACATTTCCAGAAGCTCATTTTTCAATGCCTTTCTAGCATCATGTTCAGTTCAGTTCAGTCGCTAAGTCGTGTCTGACTCTTTGCGACCCTATGGACTACAGTCAGGCCTCCCTATCCATCACCAACTCCCAGAGTTTACCCAAACTCATGTCCATTGAGTTGGTGATGCCATCTAACCATCTCATCCTCTGTCATCCCCTTCTCCTCCTGCCTTCAATCTTTCCCAGCATCAGGGTCTTTTCAAATGAGTCAGCTCTTTGCATCAGGTGGCCAAAATATTGGAGTTTCAGCTGCAAAATTACCATGTACCACACTGCTATTTCATTTACCAAAGAAATACACCTAAAATACACCTTAGGATATATCTTTCCCTTAGGCTTTTACTTTAATATCATTTCCACCGTTGTCTTCTATTTACACAGAACAAATAAGAACTGTTTTGGCAATCATAGTAAGACAGGAAAATTGACCTTCACTTTTGCACTTCTTTTGGTCTTATCATAGTAAACCCTATGCATAGTAAACCTAACAATTGACTTGCTTTCTCAGAATAATATTTGTATAACTATAAAAGGTCATTTTTGTAAAAGTCAAAAAAGAGATTTGTTAATGAGGAATGCTATAATTGTGCTCTGATTTGAAAAATATTCCCTTTTTTTCAATACTTATAGAGGTAAAACCCAAAATGCTGGGGTCTCTCTGAATTTTGGTAGATGTACAAACCTGATCAGCATAAATATATATAACTATGTTTTATTTGCTGCCACATATTCATATTAAGTATACAGTTTTAGCATTTTCATGCATTTCTTTTAATGCAAAATGCAAAAAAGGCAAAAAAGAAAAGATTAGGCCATAAAGTGTTTTAGCACCTCATTGAAAATTACGGTAATTAGTTGTACGTAATGAAATAAAAGTGAGATCTACACTAAAAATAGAAGCTAGAAAATCATTGGTATTTATAAAAAGCCTACATGTCCACAAAAGAGGAATGGATAAAGAAGATGTTGTACATATTAAATATATACAATGAAATACTACTCAGTCATAAAAAGAACAAATAATGTCATTTGCAGCAACATGGATGGACCTGGAATTTATCATACTAAGTGAAGCAAGTCAGAGAAAGCCAAATATATGATATGGCATATATGTGGAATACAAAAACAGCACAAATGAACTTATTTGCAAAACAGAAGTACAGTCACGGATGTAGAAAACAAACTTGTGGTACCAGGGGGTAATGGGGAGGGATCAATTGGGAGATTGGGACTGCCATATACACAAGTACTATGTATAAAATAGATAACTAATAAGGAGCTACTTGATAGTACAGGAAACTCTACTTAATACTCTGTAATGATCAAAATGGGGTCATTTCCCATATAGGGGTTGTTTCCCATATAGGGGTCACTTCCCTATATGGGGAAATCATCTAAATAAAGAGTGGATATAGATATATGTATAACTAATTCACTTTGTTGTATACCTGAAACTAATACAACATTATAAACCAACTGTACTCCAATACAAATTAAAAAAAAAAAAAAAAAGAGTCTGAAATAATGGAGTTTTTGAGATAAGTTAGGCCACAGAACTGGAAAAGGTCAGTCTTCATTCCAATCTCAAAGAAAGGCAATGCCAAAGAATGTTTAAACTACCACACGATTGCACTCATCTCACATGCTAGTAAAGTAATGCTCAAAATTCTCCAAGCCAGACTTCAACAATATGTGAACCATGAACTTCCAGATGTTCAAGATGGATTTAGAAAAGGCAGAGGAACCAGAGATCAAATTGCCAACATTCTCTGGGTCATCAAAAAAGCAGGAGAGTTCCAGAAAAATATCTATTTCTGCTTTATTGACTATGTGGAAGCCTTTGACTGTGTGGATCACAATAAACTGTGGAAAATTATGAAAGAGATGGGAATACCAGACCACCTGACCTGCCTCTTGAGAAAACTATATGCAGGTCAGGAAGCAACAGTTAGAACTGGACATGAAACAACAGAAAGGAAATATGGAAATTTCCTATTTCCAAATAGGAAAAGGAGTACGTCAAGGCTGTATATTGTCACCCTGTCTATTTAACTTATATGCAGAGTATATCATGCGAAATGCTGGGCTGGAGGAAGCACATGCTGGAATCAAGATTGCCGGGAGAAATATCAATAAACTCAGATATGCAGATGATATCACCCTTATGGCAGAAAGTGAAGAAGAAAAAGGACCTCTTGATGAAAGTGAAAGAGGAGAGTGAAAAAGTTGGCTTAAAGCTCAACATTCAGAAAACTAAGATTAGGCATCTGTTCCCACCACTTCATGACAAATAGATGGGAAAACAGTGGAAACAGTGGCTGACTTTGTTTTTCTGGGCTCCAAAATCACTACAGATGGTGACTGCAGGCATGAAATTAAAAGATGCTTACTCCTTGGCAGGAAAGTTATGACCAACCTAGATAGCATATTAAAAAGCAGAGACATCACTTTGTCAACAAAGGTCTGTCTAGTCAAGGCTATGGTTTTTCCAGTGGTCAGGTATGGATGTGAGAGTTGGACTATAAAGAAAGCTGAGTGCCAAAGTATTGATGCTTTTGAACTGTGGTCTTGGAGAAGACTCTTGAGAGTCCCTTGGAATGCAAGAAGATCCAACCAGTCCATCCTAAAGGAGATCAGTCCGGGTGTTCATTGGAAGGACTAATGTTGAAGCTGAGACTCCAATACTTTGACTATCTGATGCAAAGATCTGACTCATTTGAAAAGACCCCAATACTGGGAATGATTGAGGGCAAGAGGAGAAGGGGACGACAGAAGATGAGATGGTTGGATGGCATCACCGACTCGATGGACATGAGTTTGAGTAAACTCTGGGAGTTGGTGATGGACAGGGAGGCCTGCTGTGCTGCGGTTCATGGGGTCACAAAGAGTCGGACACGACTGAGCGACTGAACTGAACTGAGAGAGACTGTGTACAGTAAGTAGAGAATAAAGCTCAGAAGAAAACCCAGAGAAATACTATAATGTAAATGTTAAGCAGAAAAAGATGCTGAAAGTAAATTAAAAGAAATAAGTCATAGATGGAAAACCAGAAAATTATGTGTCATAGATGCCTACAGAAATATTTTCAAGGATCAGTGTGTTGTCAGTGGCATATATGTTGCTGAAAGGTCAAGTAAGGTAAGAAATGAAAAGTATTTTGCAATTAAAACTTCATAAATGGAATTAATATAATTGGTTCCCATAGAATGTGTGTATATGTGTGTATATAAGGAGAGATGAGGGAAAAAATTGTGCAGACAATTCAAGATTATTCTGAAATAGTCAGAAATGATATGACCACAAAGTAGGGTTAAGGAGTGAGAATAGGAAAGGAATGACCATCACATAGTAGTGACAGGTAAGTGTGGTAGATAAAATAATGGTTCCCCAAGATGTTTATGCCCTTATCCTGAAACCTGTGAATGTGTTAACTTACATAGCAAAAGTGACTTCACAGCTGTGATTAAGTTTAGTATCTTGAGTTGGAAAGATATTCCTGGATTTTCTGGGTGGGCTCAGGGCTAAGAGGGTTCTTCTAAGAAGAAGGCTTCTGTCAAATAAAAAGTAGGAGGTTGGAAGCAGAGACTGGAAGCATGATTGGTTTATGGGGCCCACAAGGGGAGAACTCAATGTATTCTCTAGAATTTGGAAAAGGCAAGGAAATAGATTTCCTTTTAAAGCCTCCATGAGGAACAGAGCTCTATTGACACCTTAATTTTAGCCCTTAAAGATCAATTTCTGATATAATAAGTTTGTCTTGTTCTAAACCTCTAAAGCTGTAATTTGTTACAGCAGCAATAAAAGAAAAATATAGAAGGTATTGGTACAAAAAAAAAGCAAAATATAATAAAAGAGAGGAAGTCAATAGTTCTGAGAAGCAGGAGAAGATGGAATCTGAAGGCATTGAAGAGAGTTGAGCCTGGGCAAAAGCAATGGAACCAGAAGATGCGGGTGCAGAAAAACCTGCTTCTACGTTTAGGTTTAGGAGGCTAGAAGAAGTTATCAGGATGTGAAAAGAAGAAGGAAAGGAAGGTTTGAGAAGAGAAATAGAGGTTTGAAGTAGTTGCATAATGTGTTAGAAATAAGCCTTGGAAAATATAAAGAATTTCCAGGAAGTATTAAAAGGCTTCTAGAGATGGTAGTCTACATATACAGAGGAGCACATGTCTGTATGATAATGTGATTTTATTTGCAATTGCTTATTAGTTCAGATTCAAAAAAGCCAGATGTATGGATTGATTTTTAGGGTGGGACAGTAAGGCAAAGGAAAACATATCATTGGCAAGAATGTGGTTAAAAGGATTATGAATGGGGTTCTAAATCTATCTGCTCTAAACTGTTTCTGAGAGAAGTTGAAATATTTACCCAAGAAAGCACAGCTAGGAGGAAAAGCTAGTCTTTGTGGCATTATTGCATTTTATGTGTTTCCTAGTCAGTTTGCTATGTAACAGAGACTGACTTTTTTTTTTCAGTAAATTATCTGATTCTGAGGTTCTTCCAGACTAAATGTGCAGAAGCTCTCAAATTACAATATTTTGTACAGAAAATGCTCAAATTTCCCCAATGTGATTTTTTATCAGAGCAAACACTTCAGTATTCTTGTTGGAGCATATCTCCAAAACAATAATTGCTAAATTTAATTCAAAACACAAATGTTTATTTTTACAACTTTCCAAGAATATAGCAAGTAAAAAAAGGTCAAGGTTAATTTGTAAAAGACAGAAAGAAAATAGAAAGTGGAAGATATTTGCACAGTACAGTAGAATTTCACTTTAATGGAATTTAGTTTATATAATACAAATAGTGATATACGTATGTAAACAGATATATGCAAATAGTTAATAAAAAGTGAAGTTGCTCAGTCGTGTCCGACTCTTTGCGACCCCATGGACTGTAGCCTACCAGACTCCTCCATCCATGGGATTTTCCAGGCAAGAGTACTGGAGTGGGTTGCCATTTCCTTCTTCAGGGGATCTTCCTGACCCAGAGATTGAACCCAGGTCTCCCGCTTTGCAGGTAGATGCTTTACCGGCTGAGCCACCAGGGAAGTTCTAAACACTTAATGTCACATAGAAAACAAAAGTCATTGATGAGACTATAGACTACTATATAAAAAATGATGACTATCAAGAACAATGAAGGATCTGAAATTTTAACCTACTCACAAGCAAACAATTTTAGCCTGCCATCACTATATAGATGCTGGTAGAAGGCACATACGGAGAAGGCAATGGCAACCCACTCCAGTACTCTTGCCTGGAAAATCCCATGGACGGAGGAGCCTTGTAGGCTGCAGTCCATGGAGTCGCGAAGAGTCGGACACGACTGAGCGACTTCACTTTCACTTTTCACTTTCATGCATTGGAGAAGGAGATGGCAACCCACTCCAGTGTTCTTGCCTGGAGAATCCCAGGGACTGGGGAGCCTGGTGGGCTGCCGTCTATGGGGTCGCACAGAGTCGGACACGACTGAAGCAGCTTAGCAGCAGCAGCAGCAGCAGAAGGCACATAACTCCCAGGCTAAAAAGCAAAGAAAGTTGATAACCCATAGCAGTAGCTGCTGCTGCTGCTGCTGCTAAGTCGCTTCAGTCATGCCTGACTACGCGACCCCATAGACGGCAGCCCACCAGGCTCCCCAGTCCCTGGGATTCTCCAGGCAAGAACACTGGAGTGGGTTGCCATTTCCTTCTCCAATGCATGAAAGTGAAAACTGAAAGTGAAGTCGCTCAGTCGTGTCCGACTCTTCACAACCCCATGGACTGCAGCCTACCAGGCTCCTCCGTCCATGGGATTTTCCAGGCAAGAGAACTGGAGTGGGCTGCCATTGCCTTCTCCACAGAGCAGTAGCAGTAACCACAATTTCATCACTCTGCCTCAGTTGCCAAACTGCATCCTCACATGGTAATGAAAAGAGGGCCTGATGATAATAGCAAAGGAATATATTTTGTTACAAAAGAGGAACTCCGAGCATAGGCAATTTCAAGTTTTTCTTAGTGTTTCAGAGGGAGGCGCTATGTCTATTTCCCAAGGTTATTTCCTACACAGACATCCTTGAAAAGAGTCTGGAAAAAAGGGCAGCTACTGCCTTGTTAGCAAGACAGGCAGAAACATGAGGGATCCACGAAGACCTGTCTTCTAAAAACTCTTTAAATGAAGAAGGATCATCATTGGGCACCTGCAGGTTCTAGATTAATCAATATACCTGCACTTATACTTTTGGGAAATGAAGGGTAATCCTTGTGAAGCGTACCCATGTATTTCTAAATATCGTTTCACTGAACACTGTTTTAACAAACCATCCATCCATTCTCTATAATTATTTATTATTTTTAAAGTGGAAACAGAATATAAAGGTTTTGGACACCAAGAAAGGAGTAAATATATAAAACAATAAAAGAGGAGTAATTAATTTAGAGCTAAAAGCTAGCAGCATCTCTGAAATGGACTCATATTAAAAAACCCTATAATAAAATAGAAAGTCCATTGATGTAACTATTCCCACCTCTGTCACATGTACTATGTGATTAAGTCAAAACATAGATTTAGTGTACAGAATGTGGCTCCAGCTACTTTTTTAAGAAACATGAGATGTTTCCAAAAATGGTATGAAGATAAAATTTTAAAAATTATAATTTCTGAAGTAAAAAACATAGTTGTTTTGGACCTTTCAGATCCCACTTCTGAGGCTCATCTTGACCACATTCTGAACAATTAGCTGTCTCTGTTGATATGCTAGAGATAGCAACATCTTCATTATCACACTTGTAAAAGTAAAGCTTTAGGTCTCATCTTGTCAGAATAGACAAGACCTTTTTTCTGACTGGATGTAAATTTAAATGGAAAAGTAAAATAATATTGCAACATATTTTGCAATAAAATGAATAAACAAGATGATGTGATGGAATCCTGGGAAAGGATTTTACAGCTAATGAAAATGAAGAGCTTCTCTATGGATGAGACGTGAGTTAAGAGATAAGAAACACAAGAATCAATACCACCAGGTCCCTAAGAAAACAGTGCAGGGAAGAATGGAAAGAGTAAGAGGTAGGATCCCCAAACCAGGAAGAGCAGCAAGTCTGTATGACTGCAGGATGGTAAATGAGAAGAATTCAGAATCAGGTGAGACACTGGTAGGCCTAAAGGCTGGAGCAAGAAGTTTGGATTTTATGCCTTAAAAAACTGTAGTAACTGAGGAATTTTTATAGCTGGAAAGAGGCATTATTTGACTGGCTTTGGGGGCTCAGTGGTAAAGAATCTGCCTGCCAATGCAGGAGACATGGGTTCAAACCCGGGTCAGGAAGATCCCTTGGAGAAGGAAATGACAACCTATTCCAGGATTCTTACCTGGAAACCCATGGACAGAGGAGCCTGGAAACAAAAGAATTGGACACAACTTAGTGACTAACAACATCAAAAATAACATCATTCTAAATACTGTTTGAAAAACTGATTTAATGGGGCCCAGGAATCATGGCAGGAAAATTGGCATACTTGAAATATTTGTTATTCCTTTTTTTTTTTTTTTTTTTTTCCTTGGCAGCACCTCAGGGCATATGGAACTTCCCCAACCAGGGATCAAACCATATCCCCTGCAGTGGAAGTGCAGAGTCTTAATTACTGGACTATGGGAAGCCCTGATTTATTCCTAAAAGCATGTGATGATGCGTTGTAGGAGGAAAACATAAGTGAGAAAGATAACATTTCCCAAGTTGTGAGCTCTACAATGTTATTTACTTAAAAGGGATATAAGATATAATGCACACTAGACATTATAAACTTGAGATACTGATTTTATGTCCAACTGAAGATATAAAATAAAATATTGGATTAATCATCTGATCATATAAAATGAGCAGTCATCATATACAAATATTATTTATAGTCATGGTATTAGATGCAATCACCTGGGTTGAAGGTAGACAGAAAAGAATGAAAAGTCCTCCAGCTTAACCTCAGGGGCACGTCTAAGTCGGTATATCCTGAAAAGGGGGCCTAGGAAGGAGGGAAAGAGAGAGGAGAGGAAAGTCAGGAATGTGTGATTTCAAAGAATTCAAGAGAGGAACCATTCCATAAAGACGGAAGGTTGATGAGATTTCAAGTAAGATGAGGCTAAAGAAATATTGGTAATTTTGGCAATGTATTGTTTTTTTATCAACTAGGTTAGTATAGTCACATTAGTTGTGAGGAGAGAAGTCCAGCTAAAATTGGTTAACAAGTAAATAGAAGATAAAATAAGACACAAATTGTAGAAGACGGTTTGAATATTTTTCCATGAAGATAAATAGAAAACGATCTGTCACTAAAGGGGTTGTGTCATCAAGAATGAATTTTTTTTTTTTGTACAGTAAAGTTATAATTCATTTAGTAGGAGACAGTAGACCAGCTAATGTCAATAATCCAGTGGAGCAGCAGAATAATCTGATGATTTAGAAGGGAATGGTGAATAGTGATTAAGCTAAAATTTAGACTAAAATCAAATGAATATTATCCAGAACCAAGGCAAAAGAAGGGATTTTGATAAAAGTAAGGGTTAAGAGAAAAGACAGACAGAAGATAGAAATTTATGTTGGATTACAGGAAAAAGCAGGGGGGTTCCCTGGTGGCTCAGTGGTAAAGAATCTGCCAGTGCAAGAGACACAGGTTCTATCCCCGGATCAAGAAGATCTCCTGAAGTCAAAAATGCGCACCCACTGCAGTACTCTTGCCTGGGGAATCCCATGGACAGAGGAGCTTGATGGGCTACAGTCCATGGGGTCATGAAGAGTTAGACATGACTTAGCAACTAAAGAACAACAAGTAGAGAAAATAATTTGTTTTCAGAGTTATATTTGATTTTTCATGGAAGCATAAAACGGAGTCATTACATGAGAGTGAAGGGTGGTGGGAAAGGAAGGTGGTGAGAACTTGAAAGATAAATAACATATACCACCAAAAAATAGTAGGTTTACTTGGTAGCACTACTATTTGTTTGCAGTTAGGAATTACAAGCGAAACAGATCACCAAGCTTGTGATATTTCTCCCCGGCTACAGATGGCAGTTTTGTGGCAGGTGTAGAGGTAGAAGACCCTGCATTCAAGCATGATAGAGTTCAGTTCAGTCACTCAGCCGTGTCTGACTTTTTGTGACCCCATGAATTGCAGCATTCCAGGCTTCCCTGTCCACCACCAACTCCCAGAGCTTACTCAAACTCATAGAAGTTGAGTGGAAAGGGAGTTGTGAATATTTTCAGTGCACTTTTTAAATGATGGCTCAGTATATACTAACTGAGCGAATATGGAAGTGCAGGAAAGATGGTGCTGATGAAGGAGGAAAATAACTATGGTAGGATAAAATGAATCATAAGACGTGGTGGTAGAAAAGTGATGTGCTTAAAATAAAAGTTTTAAGAATTGAGGACTTCCTATCTGCTTCCTAGATCTGAGGGATGCAGGCAAAGCATTATCCTCAGTTAAATTTTAGATAAAGTCTGGACGCGAGCATAAGTAAAAGACTAAAGATTTATGGCATGTTAATTACTGGTTCAGAGCTTCCAAAGGCACAGTGCCTTAATCTTGGCCTTCACAAAAGGGATGAAAGATGAGAACAGATTAAGAGATGTCCAAGATGGCAAGGAAATTAGAGTTCAGGTGATAATGCATTAACTGGGATGCCCAGTTTCTGGAAATGATGACTATTCCCCACAATAAGCAATGGTAAACAGTGGGATTTGAAATGCCTGTGTCATTGAGCAAAGTGGGCCATTAGTTCAAGCTTGTTGTTATGGGTTCCTGGAACCATTAGTCTGTTTTATAGCTAGGAATGATATAACACTGGGAGTAGGGATGTGATAGCAGAAGTGTACCCTCTAGATCCTAAGGCAATGTGGTTAAAATTATAACCACTATAGTTATACTGGTATACTATATCAGAAGTAAAATAGACATAGCTTCAAATTCTGGTTACACAGTTTAATTTGTAGGAGAATCACATAACTTTAAGCCAAGAATTTTTTAATGTGTTAAGAAAGAAACATAAAGAAAAATATAGAGAAGATAAATAATCACTCTTATCTCAGTGGGGTGAGGTTAATGTTAAATTGAGTGAAATGAGGTGTCATAAAGTACCTTCTGGATGTCTGGATGTTATTTTTCTCTCTCACCCTTCTTAACGGACCTGTCTTCCCACCTCTTTACCTCATCCTACTACCTCATTATTATGCAACGTACCAGCTAAGTAATAACAATAAGTTTAATAATTGAAAGAAGTGGTATTCATTTTTGTGATAGCCTGACTCATAGCAAGTTCCCTAAGTATTTATCTGTCAAATTATCAAAATGTGTAACTGTGAACATATTAAATCTTCAAATCCAATTATTGCAACTTGAGTAGTGAAGAGTTAAGCGATATCATTTTCATAATTTAGGAAGATGTTAAACCTCTGAAATGTTGGATACATGTAACTGTTAGTAGTTGAGTATCTCCTTTTTCTTTAAAGGGAACTTTGCAAGTTAATATGATTAGAAATTCAAGATAGAATTATTCATCTGCCAAAGGGGTCATCTTCCATTTGAAACAGGTAAGAAGTAAGTAAGTAAGAAAGACAGCCACATGTAGCCCATATTTTAAATGCCAGGGCTAATGCAATTTTATTGTATGTCACAAATAGGTGGACAATACAGCTTTTCCTCTTTGTAATTTCTCATCAGCTCCCTTGATTAATGTTTACTGAATTCCCACAAAGAACGTGACTCTGTACCTGGCATTGAATTTATTCATTTCCTCAAACTGATGAATCAGCACTATTGGATGAAATGATGACCTAAAACATGAGTACTCGACCAAAAAACCTTTCAACCAAGATAATGCATTATTCTCCTTTTCAAAGCTTTTGTTTTTAAAGGTGCAGACAATTGGACATTTTCTTTGCCTCACTTCATGAAATGCTTCCTTTGCACTGCTGGTAACATTGCTGCTATTTTAACTCTTCTCTTTCTGTTGCTGCCTTTATTTAGAAATCATAAAGTGAAAGTGAAAGTCACTCAGTCATGTCCAATTCTTTGTGACCCCATGGACTATACAGCCCATGGAATTCTCCAGGTCAGAATGCTGGAGTGGGTAGACTTTCCCTTCTCCACGAGTCTTCCCAAACCCAGGGACCATAAGTAGATTATTTTTCCACAAAGAAGGCAATTGATTCTATCAGAGGAAAGGAAAAACTAGTAATCTTAAAATGCTTATATAAAAATATTGCTGGCATTGCCCTCTCTAAATCCTTCCCCAAAATTTGAGTGGGAAATTGCTTTAAACATTAGATCACAATATATTAGCTCATGCCTTCATTTTAATGTTTTATACAAATTTAATCATTACTCTTCCTGCTAGTTATTTTACATATACCTGAATTCATATTAATTGTGTTTTTAAAAATATACCTTTGATATCATTGGGAAACTTTTCTTGCGAATGTAATCCAAATCCTGTCTGAGTAGACTTTGGATTCATCACAATGTGCTTCCCTGAAAAGCTCTGGAGCCAGGAAAAATAAACTTTGCTAAGACTGCATGACTGACATTTTCTTCTTGACTTTTCCCTTTTCCCCTCAACTGTCAAAAGTCTTGGTAACATAGACATGCTTTCTTCTGATTAAGGAACTCAGGAATTAACTTAGCTTCAGACAGGCAGAAGCAGAATATCCAATCATGATGTGATTTTAAAGGTCTTTTGTAAAATTTTGTGTTTTTTCTTTCTTTGCAGGAGGAAGGCTCATTTAAGTGTCTTTGTTATTTGAAACCAAATTCTGATAACTCCAGTTTCTGTTACTCTTCTTCTGCTAGAATCACTTGTGTCTTTGAACAATTTCTGGTTTGCATTTTTCTCTTGCTGTATTCAGTTTGGAGCTTTTTAACTAGAGGCCTTTTTGTTCCTGTTCTCAGATATAAGCTTTCTCATTTACAAGCTGCCCCTCAGCGCTTTAAAAGGAACCTCTTGACTTGTATTCAGATCAAAGACACTCAAAATCAAGTGTCATGTTCTAAATATGCATTGCTTTATCTACAGTGAAGAGCTGCCACAAAAGCAAATTTTGTTTCAAGTCCAGTAGTTTCTTTACCATGACCATATTTATGATCCACTATGCTACTTCCAATGGTTTTTGAACCTTGGACCCAGTGTTGTATTTTGTTTCTGCTTACTCTGATTTGCTTGGTGGGAAAATTTCTGAATTTGAAATTTTGGATGAGACACACATGGGAGTAGAATAACTGAAAGAATACAATTCCCATGGGAACCTATAGGAATGAGTCCTTGAAAAGTGAGTGTTAGTCACTCAGTCATGGCCGACTCTTTGTGACCCCATGGACTATAACCTCTGTCCATGGGATTCTTCAGGCAAGAATACTAGAGTGGGTAGCCACTAGCTTCTCTAGGGGATCTTCCTGACCCAGGGATGGAACCTAGGTCTCCTGCATTGCAGGCAAATTCTTTGCCAACTGAGCCACCAGTTCTTCATTATTTTACACTGAAAGATGACCCCCACCCCTCTTCTTGTTATTGTCCAGCAAAGTACAAATATCAGCATTTAAAATGTAAAAGCTGCTACTCATACTCAAACTGTCGATGGCCCAGCAGAAAAATATTCTTCTACATTTACAGTTCATTAATGCTTATTGTCTCACTGTATGTGTGGTTTATCATAGGTGCTACAGAATTCTAAATTCATTAATTTCCATAAATAAGTCATTTTCCTTGTTTTATCTTTTCATGACCTTTCTCCTTGTATTTAATCATAGCTTATGGCAAAGATCTGTAAAAGCAATTATGAGGCAGCACATGTTTGGCAGTCTTGTCATTATCTCATGAGTGAAGAAAGGTCAGATTCTCTCAGTACCTGGGTAGAGATCTCCAAAGAAAAGACAGGTGTCTCATGGATAAGTACTGGGGATTCACAAGGGGGAAGACTGTCCTTTGAGACAAAACAGCATATTCTTCATAAGACAATCAGGAAACTGCCCACTCCCCACCATGCCCTCTATTCTAGTGAAATAGCTCTGTAGTTTGGGGGCTAGAAGAATTAAATCCACATGAGTGTACAGACTGAAAAGAATGAAAAAAAAATGAACATTAACAACTTTTTAAAGCAAGGTTCTTCTAGGAAAGTAAAATAACTGAATGGCTAAGATGTGGAATTGTTTACACAGTATGGTAATTCTACTCATCTCTCTCCCTTCTAAGCTTCACAAGGGAAAAGAAGAAATGGCAGGTATGCGTGGTGATTAATTGCACACACTTACCTCCCCAGAGTCATATCATGGTGATAGATGCCTGCGTAGTGCTGAAGTCCTCTAATTAGGGGTGACTGAATTTGGTAGATTAAAATTCTAAACATTAAGCTTTAGGAAAAAACTCCAACTCCCATTCAATTTTCATTAGTTTGGAGTCACTTCATATATTTAATATCATCTGAGAAATATTTATAGGTTTTCTGAGAAGTGCAGCTACATTCCAGGAATGCTGAATTTCCCAATTCTTTTAAATTCATAAGCAAACACGATTGTTTCAGGGGCACCTCCTGTGTCAGGCCAGTGTCTTTAAAACATTGAGATAATCAAGGGAAAATGGGTAGAAAATTTTCTAAATTACTGTGTTTGTTTGCTCCATAATTTTTAAGGCCCTAACCCAGTTTTCTGAAGTTTGAGATTCACATCTTGCTTGGATTTCTGCCTGCTCTCTACTTCTGAAGCAATATTCCTATTTCTTAAATATGTTAGCCCTAAATACATCGAGTACAGAAAATTATCCCAAATATGTTTTCATTTTATCTGCTTTTAATTTCCACTTTTTTAAGGAGAAAATTTTATTTGGTACATAACATATAAAGAAAATAATGCAATTAGAATAATTAGTTTAAAAATTAAATAGAAAACAATTTTAGCAGGCCACTGAGAGCTAGTCTTACAAATTTAATTCAGTTAATAGATTTAGTAAACTTTCTTAAAACTGAGTAATTTTATCTCAACATTGCTTTGTATTTCAAGAAAATCATGATAAGCAATACCATCTCTGGTGGTCAGTTTCTATGTTTACTTGTTTTTCTTCCTTAGCTTGAATTCCAGAAGAGCAAGACTGTTTAAATAAATACAAAAAGACTGAAGGGAAGAGTTTGGATGGAGGGGAAAGACTGGGAAAGAATCCTTACTCTAGAATCTGCACCAACCTCTAAAAATTCTCCCTGGCAGAAATCCTGAATAATGTTCTGACTCAGAAATGCAGACAGAGCCTCAAGCAAGGATTCCTATTATGGAACTAATTCATAACGCTTGAAGACTATCACCTGCCTGTAAGATGAAAACTTAATGAAAAATTTTATGGGCAACATGATGACCTAAAAGTGGGAAAAATGAAAATCAAGTCTTGAACAAGTAGCAAAACAAAATGAATAACTTCCTCATTTGATTTTAGCTGCTCACTGTACATTTGGAGATACTGGTTATGCTTGGCGTTCTTGTATTGGTTTCCATCTCTATATTTTTGGATAGCTGTGGTAGACAAGAGTTTTCTCTCATGTGCTGCATTCATTTTCCTTGATTTTTATGGTTGACACAGATCAAGAATGGAGATTTTCATCTGTTGTCTTTCTGATGACTTAGGTCAGTAGAGAAAGTACTAAACTTGTTTCTTGCCTATGTAATATATTTACCACTTAAAGCCGTATTTAAGCCATCTGTGAGTTTGAGACGTGCACACCAAAGGCAGTAGTTAAGAATGAAGGGTGATCTTGAGACACTTAAAGGTGTTATGCACAATTGTAGAGTAGCTATGTCAGGTTGTATCTTTTGCTTGTCATTTACATTTTAAGTTTCCTGATAGCTCAGTTGGTAAAGATTCTGCCTGCAATGCGGGAGACCTGGGTTCGATCACTAAGTTGGGGAGATAGCCCTGGAGAAAGGGAAAGGCTACCCACTCTAGTATCCTGGCCTGGAGAATTCCATGGACTGTATAGTCCATGGGGTCACACAGAATCAGTTACAATTGAGCGATTTTCGCTTTTCAAGTTATGTTATCCCCCTTTCTACCTATTCTTCTTCTAACCACTGTCAGAAAGCTCTAAAAGTCTCTTGTTTAAAAAAGTTATTTTATCCCCCTTTCTACCTGTTCTGCTTCTAGCCATTGCCATAAAGCTCTACAAGTCCATTGGTTAAAATGATCCTTTTTTTTTTTCCTGCAAAATTTTTTTCAGGCCTTTCAGTTACTTCTTATACAACAATTGAAACCTACTGAAAAAAAACCTTTTTTGATTCCACTTTAAGGGTTATCTAGTTATTATTGGTATCAAGTAGGACTGTTGTTCAGTCACTCAGCCATGTTTGACTCTTTGCAGCATGGCAGGTTTTCCTGTCCTTCACAAACTCCTAGAGCTTGTTGAAACTCACTTCCATTGAGTCAATGATGCCATCCATACATTTAATCCTCTGTTGCCCCCTTCTCTTCCTGCCCTCATTCTTTCTCAGCATCAGGGTCTTTTCCAAAGAGTTGGCTCTTTGCATTACATAGCCAAAGTATTGGAACTTCAGCTTCAGCATCAACATCAGTCCATCCAGTGAATTTTCAGGGTTGATTTCCTTTAGGATATGCTGGATTCATCTCCTTGCTATTCAAGATACTCTCAAGAGTTTTCTCCAGCACCACAGCTTGAAAGCATCAGTCCTTCAGCACTCAGCCTTCTTTATGGTCCAAATCTCACATCCATACATGACTTCTGGAAAAATGATAGCTTTGACTATATGAACCTTTGTAGGCAAAGTGATGTCTCTGGTTTTTAATATGCTATCTAGATTTTTTGTCATAGCTTTTCTTCCAAAGAGCAAGAGTCTTTAAATTTCATGGCTGCAGTCTCCATCTGCAGTGATTGTGGAGGCCAAGAAATTAAAATCTTTCATTGTTTCCATTTTATTCCCATCCATTTGCTATGAGGCATGGCAGAGGCGTGGGTCAGAGGTGGCCTGCTGCAGGGTGGGGTGCACGGAGTGCAGTACTATATGCCTGGGACCTTTTGAGGAGGTCGCCATTAACTTCACTGCCTCCACCATAGTTTGGCCTCAGGAAGGGAACACAACCCTGCCCATCAACAGAAAATTGGATTAAGGATTTACTGAGCATGGCCCCACCCATCAGAACAAGACCTAGTTTCCCCCTCAGTCAATCTCTCCCATCAGGAAACTTCCATAAGCCTTTTATTCTTCCCCATCAGAGGGCAGAAAGAATGAAAACCACAATCACAGAAAACTAGTCAATCTGATGACATGGATCACAGCCTTGTCTAACTCATTGAAACTATGAGCCATGGCGTGTAGGGCCACCCAAGATGGACGGGTCATGGTGAAGAGTTCTGACAAAACCTGATCCACTGGAGAAGGGAAGGGCAAACCACTTCAGTATTCTTGCCTTGAGAACCCCATGAACAGCATGAAAAGGCAAAAGGATAGGACACTGAACGATGAACTCCCCAGGTCGGTAGGTGCCCAATATGCTACTGGAGAAGAGTGGAGAAATAACTCCAGAAAGAATGAAGAGACAGAGCCAAAGCAAAAACAACACCCAGTTGTGGATGTGACTGCTGATGGAAGTAAAGTCTGATTATGTAAAGAGCAATATTGCCTAGGAATCTGAAATGTTAGGTCCATGAATCAAGGCAAATCAGAAGTGGTCAAACAGGAGATGGCAAGAGTGAACATCGACATTTTTGAATCAGTGAACTAAAATGGACTGGAATGTGTGTATTTAACTCAGGTGACCATTGTATCTACTACTGTGGGCAAAAATCCCTTAGAAGAAATGGAGTTGCCAGCACTGTCAACAAAACAGTATGAAGTGCAATACTTGGATGCAATCTCAAAAATGACAGGATGATTTATTTTCATTCACAAGGCAAACCATTCAATATCACAGTAATCCAAGTCTATGCTCTGACTAGTAATGCTGAAGTTGAATGGTTCTATGAAGATCTACAAGACCTTATAGAACTGACATCCAAAAAACATGTCCTTTTCATTACAGGGGACTGGAATGCAAAAATAGGAAGTCAAGAAATACGTGGAGTAACAGGCAAATTTGACCTTGGAGTACAGAATGAAGCAGGGCAAAGGCTAATTGAGTTTTGACAAGAGAGCGCACTAGCCATAGCAAACAACCTTTTCTGACAACACAAGAGAAGACTCTACACATGGACATCACCAGATGGTCAATACCGAAATCAGATTATATTCTTTGTAGCCAAAGATGGAGAAGCTCTATACAGTCATCAAAAATGATACTGGGAGCTGACTGTGGCTCAGATCATGAACTATTTATAGTCAAATTCAAACTTAAACTGAATAAAGTAGGGAAAACCACTAGACCATTCAGGTATGACCTAAATCAAATCCCTTATGATTATACAGTGCTGCTGCTGCTAAGTTGCTTCAATCATAGAAGTGACAAATAGATTCAAGGAATTAGATCTGATAGACAGAGTGCCTGAGGAACTATGGACGGAAGTTTGTGACATTGTACAGGAGGCCGTGATCAAGACCAACTCCAAGAAAACGAAATGCAAAAATGAAAAATGTTTTTTGGAGCAGGCCTTACAAATAGCTGTGAAATGAAGAGAAGTGAAAGGCAAAGAAGAAAAGGAAAGATATACTCATTTGAATATAGAGTTACAAAGAATAGCAAGAAGAGATAGAAAGCCTTCCTCAGTGATGAATGAAAAGAAGTAGAGGAAAACAACAGAATGGGAAAGACTAGAGAGAAAATTAAAGATACCAAAGGAACATTTCATGCAAAGATGGGCACAATAAAGGACAGAAATAGTATGGACCTAACAGAAGCAGAAGATATTAAGAAGAGGAGGCAAGAATACACAGAAGAAATGTACAAAAAAGATCTTCATGACCCAGATAATCAGGATGGTGTGATCACTCACCTAGAACCAGACATCCTGGAATGTGAAGTCAAGAGGGCCTTAGCAAGCATCACTATGAACAAAGCTATGGGAGGTGATGGAATTCCAATTGAGCTATTTCAAATCCTAAAAGATGATGCTGTGAAAGTGTTGCACTCAATATGCCAGCGAATTTGGAAAATTCAGCAGTGACCACAGGACTGGAAAAGGTCAGTTTTCATTCCAATCCCAAAGAAAGGCAACGCCAAAAAATGCTCAAATTACCTCACAATTGCACTCATCTCACACACTAACAAACTAGTGCTCAAAATTCTCCAAGTCAGGCTTCAACAGGATGTGAACCATGAACTTCCAGATGTTCAAGCTGGATTTAGAAAAGGCAGAGGAACAATAGATCAAATTGCCAACATTCATTGGATCATCAGAAAAGCAAGAGTGTTCGAAAGAGACACTTCTGCTTTATTAACTATGCCAAAGCCTTTAACTTGTGGATCACAACAAACCGTGGAAAATTCTTCAAAAGATCAGAATACCAGACCATCTGACCTGCCTCCTGAGAAATCTGTATGCAAGTCAAAAATCAACAGTTAGAACTGTACATGGATCAACAGACTGGCTCCAAATTGGGAGGTAGTATGTCAAGGCTGTATACTGTCACTCTACTTATTTAACTTATATGCAGAGTACATCATGAGAAATGCTGGGTTGGATGAAGCACAAGCTGAAGTCAAGATTACTGAGCTAAATATTAATAACCTCAGATATGTAGATGACACCACCCTTATGGCAGAAAGTGAAGAAAGAGCTAAAGAACCTCTTCATGAAAGTGAAAAAGAAGAGTGAAAAGGTTGGCTTAAAACTCAACATTCAGAAAACTAAGATCATGGCATCTGGTCCCATCACTTCACGGCAAATAGATGGGGAAACAATGAAAACATTGACAGACTTTATTTTGGGGGACTCCAAAATCACTGCAGATAGCTACTGCAGTCATGAAATTAAAAGACGCTCCTTGGAAGAAAAGTTGTAACCAACCTAGACAGCATATTAAAAAGTAGAGTCATTACTTTGTCAACAAAGATCCACCTAGTTCAAGGCTATGGTTCTTCCAGTAGTCATGTATGGATGTGAGAGTTGAACTATAAAGAAAGCTGAGTGCCGACTAATTGATGCTTTTGAACTGTGGTGTTGAGAAGACTCTTGAGAGTCCTTTGGACTGCAAGGAGATCAACCAGTCCATCCTAAAGGAGATCAGTCCTGGGTGTTCATTGGAAGGACTGATGTTGAAGATGAAACTCCAATATTTTGGCCACTTCGTGTGAAGAGCTGACTCATTTGAAAAGACCCTGATACTCGGAAAGATTGAGGGCAGGAGGAGAATGGGATGACCTAGGATGAGATGGTTGGATGGCATCACAGACTCAATGGACATGAGTTTGGGTAAACCCTGGGAGTTGGTGATGGACAGGGAGGCCTGGCGTGCTGAGGTTCATGGGGTTGCACAGAGTCAGACACGACTGAGCAACAGAACTGAACTGAACTGAGAAATCAGGGTCCAACAAAAACAGTGAATTCTATTACTAAGATAAAGGGGAAAACAGATATTGAAGACCACAGCAATCTCTGATATCTTCTAAATTTAATAAATTTAGAAACTAATATATTCAATAAAGAAACAAAATGCTATTTTATGAGTATAACAGGTAAAAAAAACAGTGGGTATGTATCTGAAGAAGAAAAAAATTTTGTACAGTAAGTGCACAGCAAATTTATAAAATATTGAATATATTTTTGTTTATTTGTGTATGTCCCATTCTTTGAATCACCAACTGATGTATCCTTAATTTATTTATCATATGTCAGCATTTATATTCAAATATAGATGAAAACTGGTTTTAGTTCATTAAGAAAAAAAGGGATTTTAATGGCCCTAAATAAAACTTTAATTATTAGAGGTAAATTTCTTATCTCAACATTAAGTCTAAATAGTGATGATTAGTCGTTAATATTTTAAGTGAATATGTAAACTAGGTAACATAATCAATGGTATTGAACATAATCTAATTGTACCACTGAATAAGGAAGAGTTGAATCAACATTTGATTCTGCCAGTGCTAACAAAATCCATGTGTTTGAATCATTGTACAACCTCACAAATGAAAGGAGATAAATAGATTAAATATAGGCAGTTAAAATGCAGACAACTAAACTAATGAATCTCTGTGGCAATAAGTGAACAACATTGACCAATTCTATACATGTACTTTTTAAAATAAATTTAATAATCTTATGGCAAATTTCATTGATTTATGTTTAAATATATCAGGGAATTACAATGAATTTATTTCAGAACAAAAATATTTTTTTTGTTTTTCCTGTTTGAAATCCTTCATTCTGTGCATGAAAAAACCAAGGCACAAGGAAGGTGAGTTAATTCAACTCTAGGTAACTAGTTTGTGTCAGAGGTACTACAATTGAGGTAAAAAACTACATAAAAAATGTGTATGAATGTTGAGGATTCTAACTTTCAAGAAAAGTATAGAAGACAAATTTCCCTCCTAAATTGCAATTGTACCCTAGGATATGTGCCACAATCCTGCTTTTATCATGAACACTCCGGCTCAAGCCCTTCAAACTTACCCTTGCACTGATAATTTTGTTTCCTTAGGGTATTCACAAGAACCAACTGCAATTAGTGAAGTCAGAGGCAGCATTTTTATTTTAGAAATTTAGAGTTGCTCTATTTGCTTAAAATAATGGAAATTTATGCTCTCATATAACTGGAGTGCAGAAACCCAAAATCAAGGTCTTAACAGAGCCATTCTCCATTGAAGACTCTAGCAAAGAATCTTTTCTGACCTCCTCCAGCTCCTGGTGGTTTCTTAGCTCCTGGCAACATAAGTCCAATCCCTGCCTTTGCCTTCACATGGCCTTTTCCCTGTATTTCTGTGTGTCATTTTCTGTTACTTACAAGGATATTCTCATTAGGGTGGACTCTAATCCCATATGACTACTTTCACAGATACCAGGGATTATGATTTAGTTATATCTCTTTTTTTTTTTTTTTTTTGAGGGGGAGCACTATTCGATGTAATAGAATACTCAAAAATTATGCTCTTTAACTTATTTTTCCAAAACAAACAATGCAATATCTACCACAGTGATGTGATTGTGGCTGCTGTTTGAACAAGGTTGTCATATTCCAGTGTCATCTCTCATAATCAATATGGGTTTCAACAACTTTCAGGACTTTGAATGTGACATTAATCCAGTTAGTATGTGTTATTTCTTCTGATTTATGGCCTTGAGTGGGATGTTTGTAGGAGGAACCACTTCAGGGATTTCGATATGACTTTCTTTGTAGTTCTAGTTTTACAATAAGCCTCTAAACCAGATTTTCTACAAATCTGCTCTCTGTTTGCCAAAAACAAGGATCTCCTTAAGTGCTTTAACAGAGACTATTTGGCCTTCACACCATGTCCTGAATTAATAATTTTTAATCATTTAATTGGATTTCCCTGGTGGCTCAGATGGTAAAACATCTGTCTATCAATGCGGGAGACCTGGGTTAGATCCCTGGGTCGGGAAGATTCCCTGGAGAAGGAAATTACAACCCACTCCTGTACTCTTGCCTAGACAATCCCATGGATGGAGGAGCCTGGTGCAGGCTACTGTACATGGGAGTCACAGAGTCGGACACGACTGGGCGATTTCACTTCATTTCACTTCACTTCAATCATTTAATTAATAATTTGAGCATGTCCTCCTCTCCTTAGTGCATTACCTTCATTTCCAACAACCAACTAAATCCAAGTCCTTAAGCTCTCTCACGTGCTGGAGATGTCATATAAACTATTGCTTCTTTCTGCACCTACAGCTCAACCCAAGTCACCACATATAAGATTCTTGCCAATGCGATACTCCAGCATGTCAGGGGGTACCATTCTCCTAAGTCATTTTCAAAGGGAGTTTTTTTTTTTTTTTTTTTTTTTTTTCATTTATCTCACAGGTATTCCAGTTTTAGTGTCCTATTCACAGAATTTTCTTCCTGAAGCCACTTGTATAGTCAAATATCCACCAGGAGCAGATATGTTACAGAATTTCAGTGCACTAAGTTTATTTGAGAAGTAGAGGAAAACCTTGTAGGAGAACTGGGGAGTCATTCAAGGGAGGAAAGGCAGCCAGTAAAAGGTCCACTATCAAAGGATGATTAGAATTGAACATATGGGGAAACTTTGGAAACAGTAACATACACATCTCAGGATTAACCCACCCAGGAGGGAAGAAGCCTTGATCACCACACACTCCTCCCAGCCACTGACTGAGGATTATTTCCTGGGCTTGCTAACCATGAAGGCTGTGTGCTCTTTTGATGTCTTCAGAGAAAAAAAATAAATTTGGCCAAGAGACACAGATGCTGGAATTAGAAGTGAGATGCAGCTCACTGAAGGGATGTGAGCAGGGACATTAAGCATCTGCTACATTTACACTGTAAGATTTCCTCCATGTCTCCAAAGTTTGCTGTCAATTTATGTTCGCACTGTCCTCAAAGATATGAAAAGCTTTATTTTTTTAAATTGTTGCTTTTCTCCACCAAGCATAAGTCAGGTCAGAACTATTTTTGTTAACTTATTCACATCAGTTCTCAGTAACTGACAGAGTACTTGGCGTAGATTAGGCTTTCAAAAATATTACTTAAAACTCAATATTAAATCAAACAATGCATTCTCTTGTGAGCATCTGAACTGGTGACACTGTCTACCTACACAATTATTATTATCTAACTTTTCACACAAAACTGAAAACCAGATTTCCTATTGACTTAAAAAATGATGAGAATTTACATGAGAAGGTTTTACATTTTTGTTTAATATCTAGCTTATTAAGGGAGGAGTAAATACTTAACCATTGATCTAGCTATTAGGAAATTACAGAAAATAAACTAGTAGGAGTTTTGATATGGAAGTAATTTGCGAAAGCTAAATATAATTTGAGCATGTATGGATTGTGAGGTCACAACAATAAAAGAAATCTATACAACAAATATACACTTTTTTCCCTCATATTTCACACACACAAACATGCACACAGTACCCAATTCTTAGAGAAAAAAAGCTATTTCTGTGCTTTATCACTTTTAAGTGACATACCATGTCTTACACCTTCATGTCTCCCATGCTCTGGTACATTTACTACATATGCTGGGAATTAAATAAAATTGTTACTTATTTAGATTCAGATTTAGTTATAATGTTTTAACATATTAAAATATAATATGTAAAGTCTAGGCATAATTAGCACTCCTAACATTTAAAGGTCATTGCAGTCCTCTCTCCTGAGTCTTCTTAGAAAAGAGACTTAGGTCTATAAACATTAAAACTGATTTATGTTAATTTGGTGTGTGTGTTTTAATATTATCATTTGGAAAGTGAGTCATTAATAAAGTTTAAAGAAAATAAAAACTACTATTAAAATAAATGCCCTGCATTGAGCCCGAGAACCAGCTCTTAGAAGAGGTCTACTAACCATTTGTTGAATAAATTGCTCTAAGATTTCTACTCAAAATTTTCTTGTAGCACAATTACAGAAAGTATCTATGAAACCACAATCTTCCTGATAGTACAGAACAAAGCAGAAAAGATCTTCTGGGATACATTTTTAAACCTGAACAATGCTAATGATCATTTTATTTTTATGCCTTTACAGCTGCATTGAAGAAAGATAAAACATACAACCATACTAGATATTGTTTACTGGTAAACTAAACATAAAAACAGTTTATTTTCCTGATATAAATGTGAAAGACATTTCTTTAGTTAGCTGATTGTCAGAAATGTGCAGCAAATATATCCAAAGAAGAATATTATATATAGAATCCATTAGGATGCTGCCTTTGATAGATCAATAATTTCCAAAGAATTCATGATGATCTATTGAACAGACTAATGATATAATGTGCTCAGTGTTGCTTGAAACTATAATAGCTCCCTCACAGATACAAAAAACACACTAGTTATTATCAGTAGGAAAAGGAAAGGAGGTAGGGACAAGATAGGGGAAGGGGATTAAAAGATGTGAACTACACTGTATAAAAAACAGATGAGAAACAAGGATATGTTATGCATAGAAAAATATATCCATTATCTTGAAGTAACTTTAAATGGAATATAATCTATAAAAGATTAAATCACTGTGCTATATACCTGAAACTCCTATAGTACTGTAAATAAACTATAGTTCAATAAATTTTTAAAAACATTTCAATATTTCCATTCTAAAACACTAGGCAACTTGAATACATGATTTTTAAAAATGACTCACACATTGATCATACAAATGATATTTGATAGATACAAATTATTTAAACACAACCAAGGTTTTACATGGGGTAGTAATAACAGTATGGTTTAATATTATGGTCTCATAGTGATTCTAGACTTCTATTATCCTCAGCCAATAAAATCAGTTTGCTGACTCTCCTAAGGAAATAGAAATAAAAGCAAAAAAAAAAAAAAAAAAAAAAAAAAAAAAGGGGGTGGGTATCTAAACTTAAGAAGCTTTTGTACAGCAAAGAAAACCGTAAACAAGATGAAATGATAACTTAGAGACTAGGAGAAAATATTTGCAAGTGATGCTACTTGGGATTAATATTCAAAATATACATACAACTAAAAAGACAAATAACCCAACCAAAATGGGCAGAAGACCTAAATAGACATTTCTCCAAGGAATACATACAAGTGGCCAAAATGCATATGCATATGCCAACATGCATACTTTTAGCTCATCCCCAGAGAGCACACTAAAATTAAGGTAAACACAAAAGGATTAAATAAACTAGGTCATGAAGGAGAGAGAAGAGCTAAGAGCAGATAGAGAAGATTAGACATGACAACAAAATTTTGGAAAATTGAAAGTAGATGGAAATCTAATATCTGACTTAGAATGCTGGGATCTATTAAACTCTAAATCTACAGAGAAAGGAGTCAATTAGAGTTGAAGTGATCTAAACTAAAGCTCTCCTAAATTTCTCAGAAATTGGATATAAAGAGCCGAAAATAACAGGTGGTTAAGTTCTTATGTAGAGGAGTTGGACTAACAGATACCTTTCCACACTATTTTAGGGATGTTACTGGATTCTCTGAATCAAGTCCTGCTCCAAAGGATACCAGGAAGAACGGAGGGAATTATGTACTGCAAGCAGAATGTTTAAGTGAAAATCTACCTGATATATATATTTTTTCTCTACACTCCCTCAGGAAGGTGCATTTGTGCTAGACTTGTACTCCAAAGTAAAAGATTGAGAAATTCATCTCAGGAAACCTGACAGAACAAGAAGGGCAAAAAAATATGTACAGAAATCTTTATCTGGGGGTCTTACAATAAAGTCTTTTCTTTTCAAGCCACTCCCACCTACAGAGGTTACAATATCCTTGTGAGTGCCAAAGAATGACAGATATTTGAGAAAAGTTTACCTAAACTGGCAGAAAGAAATCAAAACATATAATCATAGAAGCAGACTCTGAGGAAACAGAGGCAGAACATTATTAAGACCAGAAGTAAATTTAGACAAGAAGGAATTTATTATTTTCAGAGGAATGAAAGATGATATTGCATTTGCTAAATAAGAACTGAAGGCCATAAGATAATGGTCATAAAACAAAAAAGAAGTCTTGGAAATTAAATAAAAAAGATGGTGATAGTGGGTATTTATTCAAAAAAATAGAAATGTTGAAAGTGAAGTTGAGAAAAATCTTACAACAATGGAAACAAACTGATAAAGATGAAAAATAGGAAAAATGTAAGTCCATTAAGAGGATTATCTGAAACTATCCCACATCTAATTAAGAGTAGCTTCTGAAAAGAGATATAAAGGAGTTAATAAGTACCCACAGGTATGTACTTTATAGAACTAATGAAATAGTCCAAACTTTGAAATAGTCCAAACTTTCTTCATTGGGTTTTCAAGTATCTGGCCAGTCTTATGTATATCATACCTAAGCGATATTTCCTCCCTACTGACCTAACCCTGGGGACTCCCACCTCCCACATTCTGGTCTCTACAGCATATTTGGGTCTAAGAAGTCATTTTTGCAAACTTTGGTGCTTTTCCTATGTGATTAACCTGAGCATCGATCCATCTCTAATCTCTGCAGAGTAAATGATATTCTCTCAAAAGGTATCATTTTAAGAGTTGCAGGTAATGACAAATCAGACAAGATCTTGTTTTACATTTTCATAAAGTTGAGGCAAATTTCCTATTGTGTTTTATGAAGTTCTGTTTAAGTGTTAAAATAAGCCTCTTTTTCCGTTTGAGTGAATTTCTGTTCCACAAAACAACCAAAAAACCCATTTAGTCTCCCACATTGCAGGTGGATTCTTTACCAGCTGAGCCACAAGGGAAGCCCTATGAGGACAATCATATTTCATTCATATTATTATGAAAATAGAGTATTTTTGCATACATTAACTTGACAATTCTTAAGATTATTGTATAAAGAATGTTGTCTCAGTATTTACATTGGTATGAACTTTATCCTGTATGAAATATGGTCATGGATAATGAGCTGGGAGAATAAGCAATTTACAGCTTTACTCTTCTCAAATATAACAAAGATGAATACAGCATTCTAATAAAAATCTCTCATAGAAAATCTCTCTAATCATATGACTATTTCTAGTCCTGGTTCTGAATAAAATAAGAATTTGTAAAAATCTCATTTCTGATTCTGACTCAAATGTAGTCCACTGAAATAACATAATGAGATATAAAACATCTTGTAACTACTTCAGATATAAATAAGAAGCATTACTTACTTTCAACATTAATTCAGGGCTATAATTTCATTTCCATTTATACATTAGTTAGTAAAATCAAGTAGAAACACTTCAGTATATTCTTGACATTATTCATTAAATAGTTGTTTATTAAGGCACTTATATCTGTGATGTTTAATTTCTCAGTTCTAAAGTGAATTTAGAGGAGAAAATATAATTGAGATCAATGTGTACAGGTTTGTAATTCCAAGTGATTTCTGATAAATGCAATCACCATGATCTGGAAGGTAAGTTAAAATATTACTCATTCTGGGTCTTAAGACTTTTTCTTTTGCTTTTTCATGGCAGTGTTCACTTTTATTTTGTCAATGTTATCTTGCCAAATGGAAGAGATCTGTAGAAATAGCAAAGATAACTGAGGGCAATGGTCATGGATAAATTTTAATTAAGTATATGTACCACTGGCGGTCTTCTCACTATCATGTCTGTCACAGACCATAGCCTACCCCTAAGCCTTTCCCTAAACTATGATCATGGCATCCAGTCCTATCACTT
The DNA here is from genome assembly GCF_963930625.1 of Muntiacus reevesi. Taxonomy (NCBI): domain Eukaryota; kingdom Metazoa; phylum Chordata; class Mammalia; order Artiodactyla; family Cervidae; genus Muntiacus; species Muntiacus reevesi. The sequence goes on along the minus strand of NC_089255.1, from coordinate 40,001,420 downwards.
CACGGCAAATAGGAGGGGAAAAGTCTAAGCAGTGACAGATTTTATTTTATTGGGCTCCAAAATCACTGCAGACAGTGACTGCAGCCATGAAATTAAAAGATGTTCTTTGGAAGGAAAGCTATGACAAACCTAGACAGTGTATTAGAATGCAGAGACATCACTTTGCCGACAAAGGTCTGTATAGCCAAAGTTATGTTTTTGTCCATTAGTCATGCATAGATGTGAGAGTTGAACCATAAACAAGGCTGAGTGCTGAAGAATTGATGCTTTCAAACTGCGGTGCTGGAGAAGACTCTTGAGAGTTCCTTGGACAGCAAGGAGTCAAACAAGTCAATCCTAAAGGAAATCAACCCTGAATATTCATTGGAAGTATTGCTGCTGAAGCTGAAACTCCAATACTTTGGCTATGTGATGCAAAGAGCTGATTCATTAGAAAAGATCCTGATACTGGGAAAGATTGAAGGCAAAAAGAGAAGGGGTGGCAGAGGATGAGGTCGTCAGATAGTATCATCGACTCAATTTTGCTCATGAATTCGAGCAAATTCTGGGAGATAGTGGAGGACAGAGGAGCCTGGTGAGCTGCAGTCCATGGGGTAGAAAAGAGTTGGATACAATTTAGCGACTGAACAAGACAAAAACAACAATGGTCTCTGTTGGCAATTTCTCCTGTTAGAGTTAATTTCACATGTAGTTAAATTGATCTTCTCAAAGGAGTGCTGAGATGATTTTTCTACCTTAAATCAAACGCTTTTGTTTAAACAAATAGTTGTTATTTTTGAAGCACTTGTCTTACAGTATTGAAAAGGCATGTACCTTAACTATCTCCAAGTCTAACTAAGGAGGATGTGAGAAAGATAAATTATAATACAGGAATGACTCATATGTACGTGATTCTGAGAGCCCTCGTCCCCCATGTGATTTATTGGAGAGCCTTTAAGGACATGACTAAGGTTAAATAAGATCATAGGGGTGGAGCACTGATCTGGTAGAACTAGTACAATTATGAGAGTGGAAGTGACACTGGAGCCCACTCTTCACCATGTGTTACCCAACAAGAAGGTGTAAACCTAGAAGAGAGCTCTCGCTAGAATCTGACAACACTAGCACCCTTATTTTGAACTTCTAGCACCCAGAACTGTGAAAAATAAGTTTCTATTTTTTAAGCCACCCAGTATTTTGTTACGGTAGCCTGAGCTGACTAATACATATGTTATGGAAAAAATATACCCTGGGTGAGGGGATGGGGAAGATATGCCTCTTACAGAGGAGGAGACTAGTTTAGGTAAAGTAATAACCTAAGATATCTATATTTTAGTCCTGCAAACTTGTGAATATGTTACCTTACTTGGCAAAAGGGACTGTGAAAATGTGGTTAAGTTAAAGATATAGTGATGGGAAGACTATTCTGAGTTATCCTAGTGGGCCCAATTTGAAGATGCTATACTTCTTGCTTTGAAGGTGGAGGAAGGCTCATGTATCAAGGAATACAAGTGGCCCTGGGAAAATGGACAAGACAAGGGGCCATATCGTCTCCTAGAGACTCCAGATGGAATACAGTCCTCCTTAAGCCTTACTTTTAGCCCTACAAAACCTATTTGAGTCCTGACCTCCAGAACGGGAAGATAATAAATTTGCCCCTGGGTTTGTGGCAATTTGTTACATCAGCAATGAAAACTAATACAGTGGCATTTGATTTTAGAAGGCAGAATGAACTTTTACAAGGAAAACAAAGACTAAGCTAGAGAAAGCAACTTTTGTTGCAAAGGCATCTGCATGAAAAAGAAGGGAAGGGTCAGGTAATTGCAAGGGATTCTGTTTGATGTAATGCAACAGGCAAGTTGGAACCAGAGGGGAATGAAGCCTGAAGGTACTGGCAGGGTATGGAATTTGAAGATCTGGTGGGCCTTGCAAGTTACTGAGGTTTGCTGTAAGGAGTGAGAAAGAGGTTTTAGACAGAGGCATCACACTTGGAGATTCATTTATCAGAAGATTAATTGCAAGAGGCAAGAGACAAGAGGCGGAGATTTGAATAGGGCTTATCCTAACAGCATGAATGTGAGTTTGAAGGCTAAGAGACAATGACCTCAATCTGATCAGCAGATCCATTGTCTATCAGGCCCAGGGAGACCCTCTGTTGTTTTCAATCTGTCCAACCTCTCTTGTCCATACAAAAAATTTATAATTAAAATATTGCATGATACAGTTAAAAGAAAAATATAAAATTATTGGTTTTTACCTGATTAAATCCCAAACCTGGACATTGAAGTCCTTATTGATCCTGGAGTATAAGCTAATTAGAATACAAGAATATAGAGGATTCCTTTTTCAGCTTTCCTACCCTCTCCAGATCATCTACATCATCTACCTCAAAAGTTCAATGAGTTCCTCCTCTCTGAGCTTCCATAATTCATTATGCATAATCACCACTATATATTTGCATTTCTATTTTGCACATTTATGTTTATTGGTAGACCATGATTCCTTTAGGGAAGAGATAAACTTCTTTATATCTCCGGCATTTACTAGTAAATAATAAATGTTTAATAAATGTTTATTGAAATTCTAATAAATAAATGAAAACACGTGAAAAAATGAAGTCACTCAGTCATGTCCGAGTCTCTGCAACTCTGTGGATTGTACCCACCAGGCTCCTATGTCCATGAGATTCTCTAGGCAAGAATACTGGAGTTGGTTGCTTTGCTCTTCTCCAGGGTACTTCATGACTTTAGAAATCAAACCTGGGTCTCCTGCATTGCAGGCAGATTCTTACTGCCAGAGCCACAGAGGAAGCCCAAATAAATGAGAATGAGTGACAACTGAAGTGGCCATTTCCACATCTATTGCTTTTCTGAGAAAATCATTAGATTTGTACAAGGGGGGAAAAGTCAGTATCAAATAATTTATCTAAGTTCAGAATTGAGGGTGCTGAGTAGCCGAAGAAGATTTCATATGAATATGAAAGAGTTGGCATAAATTGATACAGTAGTATGTGCATTCCATTCAGACCAATAGCATGCAAATAAAGATGTTTTAGCAATAACCAGTCTTCCACACAACTTCCAGACAAGCCATCTTGTTGGGTATTGCTCATAGATATTGCTCACAGCAGTTGGCTTAAAAGAAAAAGTCATCAGAATGAAATGGTGACTGTTTAAAATTCCTTATTATCATAATTATTAGAATTTTCATAACTTTGACTAATTGATCACATATTAATTATGTAACTTTTAATGTTTTTATATACTTGATAAAGTAACCCTATTTGTTCTCTAATTAATGCACAGAATTTTACTGTTACTAGAATCTACTCTATCAGCAATAACATCAGATTTATGAAAGTTAATCTCATTAATATTAATGGAAGTTTTGCACATAAATCTTATAATGTATCACTAATGGATGAGAATTTGGTGAAAACTCTAAAAGTTTCACATGTCGAGGACCTTAGCGAAAATAGATGGTATCAAGGGAAAGAAACCTTATTAAAGCATGATCATCTAAATTATGTCTACCAGTGTTAAGAAATAATTGTCATTATATCATAGAGAAAATGGGTGTTTTAGAGAATCACAACAGATCCAAGATCCATTTACTATTTGGAAAAAAGCACTGCAGTGATACCTGCAAATGGAAAAATCACTGGGTATGTATTTGATATAAAATATTTCTGACAGCTGTCTGATATCTTTTGAAGTTACATATTTTTTGTGTTCTTTTAAGTTATGGTTTCAATGAGAAAGAAAACTTCAATTTAATGCTTACTTTCCTAAGCAGTTCAATCTAATTTGGAATGGCTACCTTTTGCTGTGCTTAGAAAATCTCAATATAATAGTGTAGGCAGCAACTACAACTATTGCAGTAGTACTATAGAAGTATGGCATTATATGGTATTATAGTAGTATAGTATTATCACTACAGTCATAGTGATTTTCATCAACAAGCAAAGTTAGCTTAGGCTGAGCAGGGCCCAGGCTTCACAAGACAGCAACTATTTTGATTTGAGAACTATAAGCCTATTGCACAAATACTTATACCATATATACAGGTTGAAATATTTAACTGGGAGCATATATAAATTAATGCCATAGCATGGGGTGATGAAATAGCCATATCATTTTTTTCTTCTCTTTTATACAAATGTCTGTGAATGTTCTTCCCCTGAATCAAAGCATTTCATCTTATTTTCATTAAACAGCAAGGCAATGTAGCTTTGAATGGAAAAAAGTATCTTGACAAAGACAAGTTAGTTGAGCAAAAATGATAAAATGGAAAGGTGGAAAGAAAATCATCTATTCACAATGACTATAAATTTCATCAAATCATACAGAATATTACTTTGCATAATTAAAACATTAATTTGTATTTTCAATGCATTAATTAAATACTTATTATGTATGATAACACTACAGTAGTAGAATATACTATAGGTGGACATGGAAATAAACTACAAATATTAATAAATATTTAATAAAAAATATACTGTTGGTGCCAAGGAGAAAATTACAGGATCATAGGAGCATATGCCAGAAAACAGCCTAGATGTAGAGTGGGGAAATGTAGGGAGGAGTAAGGGTAAGGGCTTATTTTGTTGTTGGTGTTTAGTCTCTAAGTTGTGTCTGACTCTTTTGAAACCCCATGGATTGTAGCTCCCCAAACTCCTCTGTCCATGAGATTTCCAAGGGAAGAATACTGGAGTGATTTGCCATTTCCTTCTCCAGGGGATCTTCCCACCCCAGGGATCGAGCCCACGTCTCCTGCACTGGCAGGCGGATTCTTCACCACTGAGCCATTAGGGAAACCGCAGGGCTTCTTTAGGAAGTAACATTTAAGGCTGAAGTGAAAGATGTTTGATTGGTGATGAATGGAAGAGGGGCTTGTGGATAGAGGAGGGGATGATTGATATCAAAACCAAACAGAAAGAACAGTGCCATTAATTACTTGAGTCAGAAAGAACTGTAGCAATTCTTGAACAGAAAGATCAATGTAGTTGGAATATGAAGGACTGTGTGAAATGAGGTGGACATAAACAGATCATGATGTGTATGTTAAGACTTTCAGCCTGTGTCATTAGAGTTATCAAAGCCATTGAATCATTTATGTAGGATGAAGAGGTGACAAGATCATATCTGATTTGTAGAACAGCATTCTAGCTCTGATATGAAAAGAAATTAGAGTGGAGGACAAATGATACTCGAGTAAATTTTGGGGGTTGGAAGCTTTATAAAACACTTGTAGTCTTTCAGGGCTTAGAAAAGCAATATAGATAGTAAAAATCTGGTTTGTTAAGCATTTAAAATATTTTTAATTCATTACTTGAGCTTAAAAACATTTTATATCAAATACTTCATACTTAATAGTACATCATATAATATCTATGGATATAAGTATTCCAAAATAAAAATAATAATTTTTCATAAATAATAACTATGGCAGATACAACCACATATACTAAAAGATATATTAATAGAGCTACTTTTGTAGAATTAGAGATAAACTTTTCACTAGTGTTGGAGACATATTTAAATACAAATTTATCTAAAGCAAAATCAGCATACTTCTAGCTAGACTAAGGAAAAAACAAAGAAGGCTCTTATAAATAAAATCACAAATGAAAAAGGAAAATAACAGATATCATAGTCATACTAAGGATTATAAGAGAATGTTATAAACAGTCGTATGTCAACAAATTGGAGAGCCTAGACAAGATGGACGAATCCTTAGATTCATACAACTTTCCAAGATTGAAGAAACAGAAAATCACAATAGACCAATCACTAATAGAGACATTAAAACAGTAATTAAAAAGCTCTCTAAAAACAAAATCCCAGGAACATATGACTTCACAGGTAAGGTCTACCAAACATTCAAAGAAGATTTAATAACTACCCTTCTCAAACATTTTCAAAAAATTGAAGAGGAGGGAATGCTCTTAAACTTTTATTATGAGGCTAGCATTACCGTTACCAAAATTTGACAAACTTGACAAACCACACACACACAAAAGAAAATTATAAGCCAATATCCTTGATGAACAGAAACATAAAAGTCATCAATGAACATTAGCAAGCCAAATAAAATAACACATTAAAAGGATCATGCACTGTGATCAAGTGAAATTTGTTCCAGAGATACAAGGATGGTTGAACACCTACAAATCAAACAATATGGTACACTACATTAACCAAATGATGAATAAAAACCATATGATTATCACAGTAGATGTAGACAAAATATTTGACAAGATTTAATATCCATTTATGAATAAAAGTGAGTAAAGAAAGAACATATCTCAACATAATAAAAACCATATATGAAAAATCTTGGTTCCTCTGGCAGCTCAGATGGTAAAGAATCTGCCTGTAACATAAGAGTTTGATTCCTGGGTTTGGAAGAAACTTTGGAGAAGGGAATATCTACTTACTTCAGTATTCTTGACTAGAGAATCCCATGGACAGAGAAACCTGGCGGGCTGCAGTCTATTGGGTTGTGAAGAGTCACAATTGAGTGCATGCACGACAAATGCACAGTTAACATCATACTCAGTGGTGAAAAACTGAAAGCTACTCTTCTCAAATCAGGAACATCACAAAAATGCCTACTCTTGCCACTTTTATTTAAAAGTATTTGATGTTAAAGCCAAAGTAATTAGGCAAAAAAAAAGAAATGAAATCAATTTGGAAAAGAAGAAGCAAAACTGGCATTATTTGCAGATAACATAATTATATATATATATATATATATATATATATATAAATATATAAAACACTAAAGACTCCACAAAAATGATTAAAAATAATAAATACAGTAAAATTTTGGGATATACAATCAACAGGAAAATGGGCTACATTTTCTATATGCTAATAATAAGCTAATAGAAAAACAAATTATAAACACAATCTCATTCACCATCACACAAAAAAAGAGAAAAATACCTAGGAATAAATTTAACCAAGGAGACAAAAGACTTGTATACTGAGAACTAAAATATACTGTTGAAAAAAATTGAAAGAGATGCAAAAGGAAATATACTGCATGTTCACGGATTGAAAAAATTAACATTGTTAAAATGTCCGTATTTCCTAAAGAAATCTACACATTCAATATACTTCTTATCAAAGCCCCAATGATATTTTATTTATAAATAGAACAAAAAATTCTAAAATTTATATGGAAACACAAAAGACCTTGGATGACCAAAGCAATCCTGAGAAAAATGAAGGAAGTTGGAGGTATTACATTCCCTGATTTCAAACTATATTACAAATTCATAGTAAACAGAACAGCATAGTACTGAAAGAAAAACATAGACATAGATTAATGAAACAGAATTGAGAGCTGAGAAATAAACCCACACTTATATGGACAATTAATATATGACAAAAAAAGCAAAGAATACACAATACAGAATGGATATTCTCTTTAATAAATGGTGTTTGGCAAACTGGACAGTCCCATGCAAAAAAATAAAACTAGAGCATTATCTCATATCATATAAAAAAGAACAAAATGGATTACAGATTTGAATGTAAGAGCTGAAACCATAATACACCTAGAAGAAAGCAGAGGCATTGCACTCTTTAACATCAGTCTTAGAAATGTCTTTTTAGACAGGAATCCTCAGAAAAAGTAAACAAAAGCAAAACTAAATAAATGGAACTACATTAAACTAAAAACCTTCTTCATAGCAAAGGAAATCATCGATAAAACAAAAGTACAACTTAACCAAATGGGAGAAGATATTTTCAAATGATATATCTGATAAGTTACTAATATCCAAAATACATTAAGAACTCATACAACTCAACAACAAGAAAAAACACCTCAATTTAAAAATGGATAGAAGAGTGAATAGATATTTTTCCAAAGAAGATATACAGATGGCCAGCAGTTACATGAAAAGATGTTCAATATCACTAATTATTAGGAAAATGCAAATCAAAACCACATTGAGATGATCACCCCACATGTGTTATAATGGCTTTCATCAAACAGGCAAGATATAACAAAAGTTGGTAAGGATGTGGAGAAGAGATAACTTTCATACATTATTAGAAGAAACATAAACTGGTTCAGCCTTTATAGAAAACCAAATAGAATGTAGAAAACAAACATGGTCATCAGAAGGAAAGGGAGAGAGGGATAAATTGGGAGACTGGGATTGACACTCACACACTGTTGTATGTAAAGCTGATACCTGATGAGGATCTACTGCTTAGAAGCAAGAGCTCTACACAACACTCTGTGATAGCCTACATGGGAGAAGAATACGAAACTGAATGACTATGTGTATATGTGTAACTGATGCACTTTGCTGTACATCTGAAACTAATAAACATTGCAAATCAACTATATGCCAATAAAATTTTTTAAAAAATTTAAATGGAGATTTCTTAACAAAACAAGAACTACCATATGATCCAGTTACCCACTTCTGGCTATTTTTCTCAAGAATAGAAAAACACTAATTTGGAAAGATATATGCACTCCTATGTACATCACTGCATTATTTATAATAGCCAAGATAAGAAAAAAACCTAAGCGCCCATCTACAGACAAATAGACAAAAGAGATGTGAACTGTAGTGTATATATATATACACACATATACATATCCCACATTAAAAAAGTGAAATCTTGTCATTTGCAACAACATGTATGAATCATGTTGTGATTCATGAATCACATGAATCACTGTGAATTATATCAGTGAATTAAATCAGACACAGAAAGACAAAAATTGTATGCTTTCATTCATATGTGAAATATAATAAACAGACAAAATAAATGAATAAACCAAACCAAAGACATAGATACAGAGAACAGAGCTGTGGATGTCAAAGAAGTGACTGGTAGTAGGGTAAAATGGGTAAAGAAAGTAAACTGTATGATAATGGATGGAAACTAGAATTTTGGTGGTGATCATGTTGTAGGGAGGGCTTCCCAGGTGATGCTAGTGGTAAAGAAACTGCCTGCAAATTCAGGAGATGTAAGAGATATAGGTTTGATCCCTGCTTCAAGAAGACTCCTTAGAGGAGGGCATGGCAAACCACTCCAGTATTCAAGCCTAGAGAATCTCATGGACAGAGGACCCCAGGGAACTATAATCCATAGAGTCACAAAGACACTACTGAAGAGACCTAACCTGAATGCATGCATGTTGTAGGAAATATAGAGTTAGAAATATAATGTTGGAAAATTAAAACATGTAATGTGATAGGCCAATGTTACCTCAATATAGATTAAAATTGATTAAGAAAATTAAAAATTCAATAAAAAATAAAAATAAACCCATCTATCATAATAGGATGATTATTTATATTTATTTTCTTATGCAGAAAAATTCTAGGTAATGACAGTGGAGTGCAGAAAGATTTTATAGTTCTAATTTTCCTAAAAGCAAGAAAGAAAGCAAATAACAAAAACTAGGAGAAATGAAAAGATAAACCCATCTGAATGCAGAGTTCCAAAGAATAGAAAGGAGAGATAAGAAAGCCTTTGTCAGTGATCAATGCAAAATATAAAGAAAAACAATAGAATGGGAAGTACTAGACACTTCTTCAAGAAAATTAGATACCAAGGGAACATATCATAAAAAATTGGCACAAAAAGGGCAGAAATGGTATGGATCTAACAAAAGCAGAAGATATTAAGAAGAGGTGCCAAGAATACACAGAATAATTGTACAAAAAAGATCTTCATGACCCAGATAATCAGGATGGTGTGATCACTCACCTAGAGCACACATCCTGGAATGTGAAGTCAAGTGGGACTTAGGAAGCATCACTACGAACAAAGCTACTGGAGGTGATGGAATTCCAGTTGAGCTATTTCAAATCCTGAAAGATGATGCTGTGAAAGTGCTGCACTCAACATGCCAGCAAATTTGGAAAACTCAGCAGTGGCCACAGCACTGGAAAAGGTCAGTTTTCAGTCCAATCCAAAGACAAGCAATACCAAAGAATGTTCAAAATACTGCACAATTGCACTCATCTCACATGCTAGTAAAGTAATGCTCAAAATTCTCCAAGCCAGTCTTCAACAGCACGTGAAACAAGAACTTCCAGATGTTCAACCTGGATTTATAAAAGGCAGAGGAACCAGAGTCCGAATTGCCAACATCCATTGGATCATCCAAAAAGCAAGAGAGTTCCAGAAAAACATCTATTTCTGCTTTATTGACTCTGCCAAAACCTTTGACTGTGTGGGTCAAAACAAACTGTGGAAAATTCTGAAAGAGATGGGAATACCAGACCACCTGACCTGCCTCTTGAGAAAACTGTATGCAGGTCAGGAAGCAACAATTTAAATGGGACATGGATCAATGGACTGGTTCCAAATTGGGAAGTAGTATGTCAAGACTGTATATTGTCACCCTGCTTATTTAACTTCTACACAGAGTACATTATGAGAAACGCTGGGCAGGATGAAACACAAGCTGGGATCAAGATTGCCACGAGAAATATCAATAACCTCGGATACACAGACAACACCACTCTTATAGCAGAAAGTGAAGAGGAACTGAAGAAAGTGAAAGGGAAGTGAAGGAGGAGAGTGAAAAAGTTGGCTTAATACTCAACATTAAGAAAACTAAGGTCATGGCATCCGGCCCCATCACTTCATGGCAAAAGAGGAGAAACAATGGAAACAGTGAGAGACTTTATTTTTTGAGGCTCTGAAATCACCTCAGATGGTGATGGCAGCCAAGAAATTAAAAGATGCTTACTCCTTGGAAGAAAAGTTATGATAAACCTAGAGAGTTATTTAAAAGCAGAGACATGACATTGCCTACAAACGTCCGTCTAGTCAAAGTTATGATTTTTCCAGTAGCCACATAAGGATGTGAGAGTTGAACCAGATAGAAAGCCAAAGAATTGATGCTTTTGAAATGTGGTGTTGGAGAAGACTCTTGAGAGTCCCTTGGACTGCAAGGAGATTCAATAAGTCAATCCTATAGGAAATCAGTCCTGAATATTCATTGGAAGGACTGATGCTAAAGCTGAAGCTCCAATACTTTGGCCACCCGATGGAAAGAACTGACTCATTGCAACAGACCCTGATTCTGGGAAAGATGGAGGGCAGGAGGAGAAAGGGATGACACAGGACAAGATGTTTGGATGGCATCACCAATTGAATGGACATGAGTTTGAGAAAGCTTTGGGAGTTGGCGATGGACAGGAAAGCCTGGCATGCTTCAGTTCATGGTGTCGCAAAGAGTCGGACATGACTGAGTGACTGAACTGAACTGATTAAGAACAAGGGATTTCCCTAGTGATCTAGTGTTTAAGACTATGCCCTTCTAATGTGAAATGCCAGGCTGGATGAAGCACAAGTGGAAACCAAGATTGCTGGGAGAAATATCAGTAAGCTCAGATATGCAAATGACACCACCCTTATGGCAGAAAGCAAAGAGGAAGCAAAGAGCCTCCTGATAATGTGAAAGAGAAGAGTGAAAAAGCTGGTTTAAAACTCAGTATTCAAAAACCAAAGATCATGGCATCTGGTCCCATCACATCATGGCAAATAGATAGGGAAACATTGGAAACAGTGAGAGACTTTATTTTTCTTGGGTTCCAAAATCACTGCAGATGGCAATCCGCCATGAAATTAAAAGTCACTTGCTCCTTGGAAGAAAAGCTGTGACAAACCAAATAGCTATTAAAAAGCAGGGACATTGCTTTGCCAATAAAGATCCATCTATTCAAAGCTATGGTTTTTCCAGTAGTCATATATGGATGTGAGAGTTGGACCATAAGGAAGGTTGAACGCCAAAGAATTAATGCTTTTGAACTGTGGTGTTGGAGAAGACTTTTGAGAGTCCCTTGGATTGCAAGGAGATCAAATCAGTCAATCCTAAAAGAAATCAGTCCTGAATATTCATTAGAAGGACTGAGGCTGAAGCTGAAGCTCCAATACATTGGCCACCTGATGGGAACAGCTGACTCATTGGAAAAGACCCTGATGCTGGGAAAGATTGAAGGCAGAGTGAGAAGGGGATTTCAGAGGAGAGATGGTTGGATGGCATCACTGACTCAATGAGCCTGAGTCTGAGCAGTCTCTGGGAGATGGTGAAGGACAGGAAAGCCTGGCTTGCTGCAGTCCATGGGGTCACAAAGAGTCGAACACTGCTGAGCGACTGAACAAGGTTTGATCCCTGATTGGGAAACTAAGATCCCACATGCCACACAGTATCACCAAGAAAAAAAAAAGAACTAAACATATAGTACAAAAAAATAAATAACAACACAAATCTCTTCAGTGACAGAGGAAATGTTTATTCCTTACATATTACTTTTTTAATTTGAAAAATCTATAATTCGTTGAACATACCAAATAAAAGTAAAGGATGTGGCATGGGTCACTAAGCATAGATATCAGACATGTTCAAACCAGAGATTCACTGCTGACAGAGGAAAGCTGACATCTAATCTCTTTGCTTTATGAGTTCTCTATTAGCTTCTGTTTGTAATGCAGTGAAGTTTGTACAATTATTCAGAACTTGCATTCTTCTGACATATTCATCAATAAAAATATACAAGACCCTAAAATCATTTAAAATTAGCATTTAGTGACACTTACAAATAAGGTTTTAATTGGTAGAAGGAAACTTTGCATGCAAAGTACATATTGTATGTCACATTTTATTAACTACTATGGCAAGTTCCATGCTAACATTTTTGTAAACAATTCTGCAAAGGTAATGTTATTTCTTATTCACCTCAGACCAAGAACATAGCAGGCCTTTTGATTTTCAGTCTATTGTTGGTTTAATTTGAATATTTTTAGGACAGTTTTGGCATTAAATCTAGTGGTTAAAATGAAGATGTTTATCAACCAATCATATGCATACTCAAAAACTTCAGGCATTAGTACATTGACATCCATGATAGGGCAAATAAAAATTGATTTTGTTTAAAAAAAAAAAAGAGACCTGATATTACTAAATTTCATCAATGGTAAATTTGAAATATGTCTAAACAGAAAGAAAATTGAACTATTGTAATACTTGTTAATAAGTTCTAATTTTAAGCTAAAGACATAGTTATGTATTTGGATTAAAGGTTCAGTTTTCACGTGATAACAAATAAAGTTATTGTTCAATCACTATGTCATGTCTTATTCTTTGCGATTGCAAAGACTGTAGCATGCTAGGCTTCCCCGTCCTTCACTATCTCCTGGAGTTTGAGTAAAGATTTTATTTTTTTAATTAATTTTTATCAGAGCTCAGTTGCTCTTCAATGTTGTTTTAGTTTCTCCTGTACCACAAAGTGAAGCAGTTATACGTATACATACACGGTCTCTTTTTCAGATTTGCTTCCCATCTAGGTCATCACAGAGAACTTTAGTAGAGTTCCCTGTGCTACATAGTAGGTCCTCATTAGTTATCTATTTTATACACAGTCGTGTATATGTGTGAATCCCAATCTCCCAATTCATTTCATTCTCCCTTTCCCCCTTGCTATCAATAAATCAGCTCTCTACATTTGTGTCTCCACTTTTGCTTTGCAAGTAAGCTCATCTGTACCATTTTTCTACTGCTGCTGCTGCTGTTAAATTGCTTCGGTTGTGTCCGACTCACTGTGATCCTGTGGACCGTAGCCTGCCAGGCTCCTCTGTCCCGGGGGTTCTCCAGGCAAGAATACCAAAGTGGTTTGCCATGCCCTCCTCCAGGGAACCTTCCCCACCCTGGGATCAAACCTGTATCTCTTATGTCTCCTATAGTGACAGACACTTCTTTACCACTCATGCCACCTGGGAAGCCCACCATTTTTATAGATTCCATATATAAGCAATATTATATGATGTCTGTTTTTCTCTTTCTGACTTCACTCTGTATGACAGTCTCTAGGCCTATACATGTCTCTGCAAATGGCACTATTTCATTCATTTTTATGATTGAGTAATATTCCATTGTATAAATGTAGCACATCTTGATCCATGCCTCTGTTGATAGGCATTTAGATAGCTTCCATGTCCTGGCTATTGTAAATAGTGATGCAATGAACATTGGGGTGTATATATTTTATTGAATTATGGTTTTCTTCAGGTATATGCCCAGGAGAGGGATTGCTGGGTCATATGGTAGTTCTATTTTTAGTTTTTTTTTTTTAAACAAACCTCCATTCTGTTCTCCAAAGTAGCAGTACCAATTTACATTCCCACCAACAGTGTAGGAGGGTTCCCTTTTCTCCACTCCTCTTCAGCATTTATTGTTTGCAAATTTTTTGATAATGGTTATTCTGACTGGTGTGAGGTGATATTTCATTGTAGTTCAATTTGCCTTTCTCTAATAAGTAGTGATGTTGAGCATCTTTTCATGTTTGTTAGCCATCTGTATGTCTTCAGAGTAGAAAACTTTTAGAGCTAGTGTATTGCGCCTGGCTTGGCAGTTGCTACAACATGATCTTAACTAGACTTTTAATTTCATTCACTTAAACATATTAGGTATAAATTTTCTCCTGAAATTATCATAGCATTGCAAAATAAGTGATACAGAAAATAATGTTACATATATATGTAAGCACACACATATATATGATAATATTTTTATATTATATATGTTTACATGTAAAATACATATTTATATGTAAGGCTTTATGTATACTAAACATATTCTTCATAATCATAAATTATGGTTTTAACTCTCGTTTTCTAGGTCAAGATTTGTCTTTATCTTTAACTTACATTTCCAAAACAGTATCAAAGACACTCCTTCAGAGTCACAGTCATAGATTCAATCATGTTTGAATTTTTAAAGTGTATAAACACAATAGAGAATGACAGTTTATATAAAATTCTTATTACATATAATGGTGCTGATGATGGTATCCTGTCAGCAGGACTTGTATCTTTTCCACTGGTGTTTTTCCATCAGTAACTGGAAAGTTCATCTGCCAAGCTCTTTGATTGTAACTTACAATAAGCCTTTATAGGATTGAGGTATTTTCATGGTAGTCCCTGATCATTAACAAAATGACATTGGGCAGGAGAGAATTATCCAATAGCTGAAGTACCTACCATATATTTTGATTATGTCAAAAGAAACTATTATTTATTATAACATTTAACATCAGTTTTCAGATATAAAAACGGAAGCTATGATTATTTTATATATTCTTGTCCTCATTCTTTGCTTTGCACGATAACACCTTGTGTTAAATATATACTTATTAAAAGATGTAATGGGAGCCTTACTTGAAAATCTGGCTTGTCTTATATATGAGAGCTAGCAATACTTGAATAAAATTATGTTTCAGCTAACAGAATGAAAAATGGGAGATAAGAAACAGAGTTTGGCAGAGCCATAACCAATAAGATGGCATAAATCCAAGAAGGAGAAGTCATGCAAGAAAATCCCCGAGTAGCTTTTTTGTTAGAATATGGCATTAGATGAAAGGAATTCAGTAAGCAAAGATTATTTTTAGGGCGGCATTTTTTTAGTTCCTCAAATATTTAATTGAATTCAAAATGGCTTGAGATAAGTCCTGCTTTGATATGTGAACATTGTTAGAAGTACCATGATCAGACGATGATTGTATATCCAGGGCAAGTGTGTTTATCACTGGTATTAGCAGTTACCATGTGGAGGAGTAGGCTAGAGTCAGGTTGAAACCACAGCATGCTTGAATCCAGAATGCATAGTCCCTTATGTTTAAAAGCTATGCAAGTTAGTAATAATATTAAAATTATTTTTTAAAATTGTATTTATATTAGCCATTACAATCTGACTTAATAGTTTACCTGTTTCATATTAATTTCCCTACTCACACAATCATTTCCATGGAAACTAGGTCCTTTTATTACTCACAAAAGTGTAGAAGACTTCTAGAGCTGGTATTTTGTAGCTGTCTCAGAACTAGCTACAACATGATCTTGATTAAAATTTTAGCTTTGTGCACTTAAATATATTAGGTATAAATTTTCTCGTGAAATTATCCAAGTTGTAGGTCTAGTAAACTGAGAAAACATAGAGGCACATAGTAGGCATTCAGTTAAAAATTGAAGTAGAAATGGATGAATTAAATTTTTATGCTCTTCTACATTTTAAAAATATTATACATTTAGTGTGTATTTCTTTTATAAAGAAAACCCATAAGAAAGTTATAAATTCTTCTGTTCTTGTAGCATTAGTACTTAGAGTCTGTTCATATAAACAAGAGGATTCAGAGAACATAATCTTCTGTCATGTCTAGGCAGTCAACAGTTTTTGGAATAACTGTACTTTTAATACTTAAGTAAGTGTTAATCAATCACTCAGTTGTGCCTGACTCTTTGTGACCTCATGGACTGAAGCCCACCAGGCTCCTCTGTCCCTGAGATTTTCCAGGCAAGGATACTGGAGTGGGTTTCCATTTCCTTCTCCAGGGGATCTTCCCAACCCAGGGATCGAACCCAGGTCTCCTAACTGCAGGCAGATTCATTACTGACTGAGCTACAAGGAAAGCCCTGTAATACTTACACATAATTTAATGATGTGAGAGTGTGAAAGACAGGAAAAATGGATTTTTAATTTTCGATTTAATATTTCTTCCACTAAGTGTAATGAAAATTTTCAAGAGTTCACAAATAAACTGCTTTTTAAAATTCTGGTAATTATTAACATTATTCTCAATACAAAGCTTTCAGAGAGAGCCCTTTATAATTAATTAATCCGATATCATGTTGGGATATTAACTAGGAACTGAGCAATTGTTGAGCATGTGCAGAATATAGAGTCCCTGCAGATTGTATTTTTAAAGATAGAGATTTCTAGTATCTAACTTAGCAGCTGTGGCTTTATAGAAACATATAATGACTTAGACCTGGTAACAAACATTTGTTTTGCATGTTTTGTAAACATAGCTGGCTCCAGTTTTGTATCAAAATATTATACACATGCATAGTTGGATCTATATTTATTCTTATCACAATGACTACTTCTATGTATCTGAGAGTATTTGAGTGAATTACAAAGTTATATATACCCTCAAGTGCCCTGCAATACTTTTTACTCATGTTCTATATTGGGATACACAGTTGAAAAACTGATATTTCCGCTTGCTACACTTGAATTTATTATGCTTAAATGTTATTTTTATGAAAAAATATCTATATAGAAAACAATCAAACATATATGAAAATAAATAAAGACATATATACAACATTATCCCATATTTCTTTGTAAATTTTTAGGATTATTTTAGAGGTTGAATAATGTTACATCAAATCTCTTCTCCATATTTTATTGAATAGTTGCTAGATATATCATTGCAAAACACTGTAATTGAAGCTCAAAAATAATATACTGAGAAAAGCATTATTAAACCCATAGACCAAGGCAGATGTGATAAAATAATCTTCTCAAATTAACAGTTTATTATTTTAGAAAAAATTGTAAAATGTAAATATATGATTTGAAGCTAAGAGTAAAGCAATTGAATGTAAGTGTTCTCATCTACTGGTGCTTTGTTCGGAGGCATTTTTATGGCAGTCTGTAAAATTATGAGGAAGAGAGGGCATTCAGATATCAGACTCCATCCTCATCATTTGATAGATAATCTTATCTAAATTTTAGAAAAAAAGTGATTTTTACAGTATTGGTCAAGAGGCTTAAAGCATATATCCTTTTTCAAAACATATAGGCACAATTGAATAGAAGCACTATCATTGGTGGGCATCAGTTCGGCTCAATTCAGTCACTCAGTTGTTTCCGACTCTTTGAGACCGCATGGACTGAAGCACGCCAGGCCTCCTTGTCCATTAACAACTCCTGAAACTTGCTCAGACTCATGTCCATCAAGTCGGTGATGCCATCCAATCATCTCATCCTCTGTCATCCCCTTCCCCTCCTGCCTTCTATCCTTCCCAGCATCAGGGTCTTCTTTTCCAATGAGTCAGTTCTTCATATCAGGTGGCCAAAGTATTGGAGTTTCAACTTCAGCATCAGTCCTTCCAATCAATATTCAGGACTGATCTCCATTACGATGGACTGGTTGGATCTCCTTGCAGTCCAAGGGACTCTCAAGAGTCTTCACCAACACCACAGTTCTAAAGCATCAATTCTTTGGTGCTCAGTTTTCTTTACAGTCCAACTCTTACTTCCACACATGACGACTGGAAAAACCATAGCTTTGAAGAGATGGACCTTTGTTGGCAAAGTAATCTCTCTCTCTCTTTTTTTTTAAAATATGCTGTCTAGGTTGGTCATAGTTTTTCTTCCAAGAGGCAAGTGTCTTTTAATTTCATGGCTGCAGTCATCATATGCAGTGACTTTGGAGCCCAGGAAAATGAAGTCTGTCACTGTTTCCATTGTTTCCCCTCTAGTTGCCATGAAGTGATGGGACCAGATGCCATGATCTTTGTTTTGAATGTTGAGTTTTAAGCCAGCTTTTTCAGATATCAATCTTGCAATGACCATATGGAGGCCTTTCTGGGACAGACCACTCCCCCTAGCTCCTCTCTGAAGAACCTAGATAATAGTATCTAATGCATTTTCCCTGAGTTTTTCAGATGTTAAAGCCACTACCAAATGGAAGAAATTAACTACTTGTGATCATGATCATGTAGAACTGACCTTCTAGCACCTAATGATTGTTAATGTTGACTCCTATGACACCGTCTTGTTACCTCACCGTCAACCAATCAGAGGACCGTGTAGGAGTTGATCACATACCCTGTGGCACACCTCCCTCACTTTGCCTTTTAAAATGCTTTGCTGAAACCCTTCTAGGAGATCAAGGTTTTAGAGCAAGTGTGAGCCACCTGTTCTCCTTGTATTGCCACTTTTATAATAAACACTGTCCTTTCCTTCACCACAGCCCAGTGTCAGTAGATTGGCTTTACTGTTTGTGGGCAAGCAGATGGTCCCAAGTTTTCTACCTAAATTGTTGGAGAGAAAAGCAAAGAATTTTGCAGATCTTAAAACAATTTCTACAGACTGATGCTTGGAAACAAAGTCCGGTTCAAACTGCTCCATCTGATGCTTCCATGGGCAACTAAGGGAGCAATTAAATCTGCCAACTTCAAATAAATGTAACAATGTGGAATTAAAATTGAACTTGAAAGTGACTTAAGGTGCTGATAAGGATACAATATTTCTACCCTTGTCAAGGGGGGAAAAGCAGATTTTCAAAGTGATACTTCTTTAAAAATAAAGCAAAAATCAAAAATATCTATGCAAAATTATGCTAAATATAGGAAGTTGTTGTGGTCACTATCTGAATATCACATGAGACTTTGTTACTAATTAAACTTTCAGTGGAACCACCACTGTCTACCCCATTCCATTCATATTCAGGCATAGCATGTTTCCAAATTAAGCCTTGGAAATTCTGGCCACTGCCTCCGTGCTGGAGAATATCTCTCAATTTTAGAGACATATACATAATGCATTGTTGGGAAATTGCATTTTCATTTAATTAAAAATATTTCTCCTTTATTATTTCTTCTTGCACTACACACCTAATTGAATACCCTATTGTAATATGATGGCTGTTGATGGTATGAAACATTTCTTTGAGAAATGGGAAACACTTGAAATAAAGCATAGATCTTAGTTTTAACTCAGTCAAGTGACAAAATATAAAATTAATGACTTTCTTTAAAAAAAAATAGAGGACATACTGGTAGGAAAATAATAAATTTTTAATGGCACAAAAAGTTAAACATTTAAGAAGAATTTAATAAGGAATATGCAAATCTTATGTGAGAAATTTTAGAATATATTTGAAGGACACAAAGCTAGAATTGAACAAAAACAACAACACATTAAAAGATGACAATTATCTTTAATATATAAAGATATATATTTAAATGTATATATAAAGATGTATTTATATAAATTTATATATTTATTTATTTATTTATTTTCCCCCAATTATTTTTATTAGTTGGAGGCTAATTACTTTACAATATTGTAGTGGTTTTTGCATACATTGACATAAATCAGCCATGGATTTACATTTGTTCCCCATCCTGAACCCCCCTCCCACCTCCCTCCTCATCCCATCCCTCTGGGTCATCCCAGTGCACCATCCCCGAGCACTTGTCTCATGCATCCAACCTGGACTGGTGATCTGTTTCACACTTGATAATATACATGTTTTGATGTTCTCTCAGATCATCCCACCTTCACCTTCTCTCATAGAGTCCAAAAGTCTGTTCTATACATCTGTGTCTCTTTTTCTGTCTTGCACATAGGGTTATCATTACCATCTTTCTAAATTCCATATATATGTGTTAGTATACTGTATTGGTGTTTATCTTTCTGGCTTACTTCACTCTGTATAATGGGCTCTAGTTTTATCCATCTCATTAGAACTGATTCAAATGTATTCTTTTTAATGGCTGAGCAATATTCCATTGTGTATATGTACCACAGCTTCCTTATCCATTCATCTGCTGATGGGCATCGAGGTTGCTTCCATGTCCTGGCTATTATAAACAGTGCTGTGATGAACACTGGGGTGCACGTGTCTCTTTCAGATCTGGTTTCCTCAGTGTGTATGCCCAGGAGTGGGATTGCTCCTGCTATCCAAGTCTACAAGCAATAAATGCTGGAGAGGGTGTGGAGAAAAGGGAACACTCTTACACTGTTGGTGGGAGTGCAAACTAGTACAGCCACTATGGAGAACAGTGTGGAGATTTCTTAGAAAACTGTAAATATATACATTTATATATATTTTAATACTTTATATATGTAAAGAGATATATATAGTATATAAAGTCACTATAATACCAAATAAAATGCAAACAAAATACTCCAGGAAGTGAATCAAAGTAATACAAAAATTCATATAGACATGAAACATGTAAGAATAGCCATGAAAGAGTAACATCATCAAGATGGTGTCATGGGTCATTCGTGACATCAGTCCCCTTTATGAGAAGACTAGTTAGCAGCTATCCACAGACAAACATCCCTGTGAAAATGCCAGAAGTGGGGGATGCCCCTGAAGCAGCCAACTGAACCACAGAAAAGGACTGCATTAGAAGAGTAAGAGGGGTGGTTTCACTCTGACCATATCTGCCCTCGCCCAGGCCAGTACAGACGTGAATCTATAGCTCCTCTCTACATCTAAACTTTCTCTAGTAGTGCAGAAGAGTCCAGGGTGAACATCCAGCTTTCCCATCATTGAGGGACGATTCTCAGGAGGCCCAATTGGGTCCTGCCTAGTGGAGATCATTAAGGGAATCCTTAGGCCTAGACCACTGTTGGACAGGAACTTATATCAATCATCACTCAGGTCATGGACGATCACTTTCTTGGTTATAGGAGTGACCAAGAAGTGTTCCCAGCTTCAATACAGATGCCTGGTAACCAGGAAGCACATTCTCTTTCCTGCCTGGGCAAGGAAACAAATTCACAGCTACCACCACCTCCAACTGCCGAGCACAGCCTCCAGATTCACCCAGCAGGAAGCAGTGTCAGAAAACCCAGGCAGCTGCAGAGCCAGTGCTACCGCCTCACTTGGACAGGAAGCCAAGGCTTCCTTCTCAACTGGCGAGCATAGCCTCTGGTCCTACCTCACCAGAGAGACTGAACAGTGATCCTGGACAGCCTTGGGGCCCAGCCTATGCCTCGTTCCCACTGTGGAATGCAGAATGCAACCTCATCCAGACAGAAAGCATAGCCACGCAATGCAGTTGTGGAGTATATCCTGTAGCCTCAACTGACCAGGAAACACAGACAAAGCCACTGCCCAACCACAGAACAGTCTCCAGTCCCGCTCAACGAGAGGATACAGATGGAGGCACTGCCTAACCAGAAAGCCTGGCCAGTGACCTCTGCCAACAGCAGTGCACAGGCAGCAACATACCTGATCATGAAGCCAGTAGTCCTGCCCAACTTCAAGACAAAACCTGGTCTGATCTCAGAGCAAAACCTACATCCCTGCCTGAATAGTTCCAAACATTAAGAAAAAAGGAAGAATTCAAATACACAAACTAACTTTACCCATCAAAATAGACCATTTCCTAACTCCATACACAAAAATAAACTCAGAATAAATTAAACACTTAAATATAAGGTCAGAAACTATAAATCTCTTAGAGGAAAACATAGGTAGTACACTCTGACATAAACCACAGCAAGATCCTCTTTGACCTACCTCCTAGAGTAATGGAAATAAAAACAAAAATAAACAAATGGGATCTAATTAAACTTAAACACTTTTTGCACAGCAAATGAAAAGATAAACAAGTTTAAAAGACAACCATCAGAATGGGAAAAAATAGTTGCAAATGAAGCAACTGACAAAGGATTAATCTCTAAAATATATAAGCTGTTCATACACCTCAATATCAGAAAAACAAACAGTCCAATCAAAAAACGGGCAGAATATCTAAACAGACATTTCTCCAAAGAAGATAAATGACCAATCAACTCATGAAAAGATGATCAAAATCACTCATTATCAGAGAAATGCAAATCAAAACTACAATGAAGTATCACCTCACACCAAAACAAAGCTAAAAGCAATAAATGCTGGAGAGGATGTGGAGAAAATGGAATGTTCCTGCACTGTTGGTGGGAATGTAAACTGATACAGCCACTAAGGAGAATAGTATGAAGATTCCTTGCCTCAGAAGAAAAAAAACTACCATGAAAAAAGGGAAGGTAAGCTTCTCAGTTATATCCGACTCTTTGAGACCCTGTGGACTATGGCCCCTGTCCATTGAATTATCCAGGCAAGAATATTGGAGTGGGTAGCCATTCCTTTCTCTAGGACATCTTCTGACTCAGGGATTGAAGACAGGTCTCCCGCAATGCAGGCAGATTCTTTACCATTTGAGCCACCAGGGAGATTCCACTACTGGACAAATACCCTGAGAAAACCACAATTCTAAAAGCCACATGTAATCCAATGTTCATTGCAGCACTGTTTACAATAATGAGCACACAGAAGCAATCCAGATGTCCATTGACAGACGAATGGATAGAGAAGATGTGGTACGTATATACTATGGAATATTACTCAGTGATAAAAGGAATACTTTTGAGTCAGTTCTAATGAGGTAGATGAATCTAGAGCCTATTATACAGAGTGAAGTAAGTTAGATAGAGAAAAACAAATATTGCTTATTAGTACACAATAATGGAATCTAGAAAAATGGTACTGATGAACCTATTTGCAGGATGGAATGGAGACACATGTAGAGAATGGACGTGTGGTCATAGTGGGAGAAGGAGACAGTAGGATGAATTGAGAAAGTAGCACTGAAGTATATACTTGCTAATGTGTAAAATAAATAATTAGTATAAAGATGATATATAACACAGGGAGCCCAGGTTGCTGTCTTGTGATGACCTGGAGGGATGGGATGGGGTGGGAGGCAGGTGGGAGGCTCAAAAAGGAGGGGATAGATACATTTACACATATAATTATGAATCATTTGAATTGTTGTACAGCAGAAACCAGTAAATTGTAAAATAATTATCCTCTAATAAAAAATAAGTTAAAAAAAATTTTTAAAGTACTAAAAATAAACCAAGAACGAACTAAGTCTAAATTAGCAGAAGGTAAGAAATAATGATTAAAGCAGAAGTAAATAAAATTGAGACTAGAAAACAATAAAAAGATGAACAAAACTAAAAAATGGTTCTTTGCGAAGATAAAATCAGCATACGTTTAGCTAGTCAGAATAAAAAGGGAACTCAAATGAATAACATTATAAATAAAAGAAAAGACTACAATTTATACAAACAGAAATTTAAAGTATCTTTAGAGGCTACCATGAATAATGATAAGACAACAAAATGGACAACCTAAAATAAACTGAGAAATTTCTAGAAACACATAGCCTACCTAGAATGAATCATGAAGAAACAGATAATCTGAACATATCAATAATAAGTAAGGAGACTTAATCAGTAATCTAAACCATCCGAAAAGAAAAGTTCAGGACTAGGTGGTCTCACTGGAGAATTCTACTAGTTTTTTAAAGAAAAATTAAGGTCAATCTTTCTCAAATTCTTCAAAAATTTGAAGAGAGGGAACACACCTAAACTAATTTTAAGAAGCCAGTATTACTTTGGTGCCAAAATTAAATAAATATATTACAAGAAAAGAAAAACACAGGTCAATATCCATCATGAATACACACATCAAAATTCTCAACCAAATACTAGCAGTTGAAATGAATAATACATTAAAAGGATCATATACCATGAGCATGAGGGATTTAACCCTAGGATGCAAGGATGGTTCAACAGAGCCAAATCAGTAAGTATAGTACAACACATTATAGAATGAAAAATAAATCCTATGATCAACTCAATAAATGCAGAAGAAACATTCTGATAAAATTCAAACATGTTATCATGACAAAAAAATATAAAGGCATATAATGAATATGTAACAAACCCAAACAGCTAATATTCTACACTAAGGCAAAAAAGTTGAAAGTTTTAACTCTACATTTGGAAATAGTATAATGGTTCCCCATCTTAGAACTCCTATTCACATGGTACTGGACATTCTAACCAGAGTAATCAGGTAAGGAAAAGAAAAGGCATCAAATCAGAAAAGAAGAAGTAAAATTGTATCTGTTCACAGACGATATGATTGTACATATAGAACACATAATATTATATATTATATAATATACATATGTATA
Source organism: Muntiacus reevesi (assembly GCF_963930625.1). Taxonomy (NCBI): domain Eukaryota; kingdom Metazoa; phylum Chordata; class Mammalia; order Artiodactyla; family Cervidae; genus Muntiacus; species Muntiacus reevesi. Next base: position 39,976,827 of record NC_089255.1, on the reverse strand, counting down.
TAAAACTGTGAAAAACACCACCAAAAAAGAAACTGTTGAAATTAGTAAACAAATTCAGTAAAGTTTCAGAATATTTCTACGCACTATTAACAGATTATCTGAAAAAATAAGGAGAACAATTCCACTTGCAACAGCGTCAAAAACAATAAAATATCTAGGATTGAATATAACCAAGGAGGTGAAAGTTCTGTATACTAAAACTAGAAGGCAGTGATGAAAGAAACTGAAGAATATACAAACAAATGGATAGATATTCCATGTTCATGGATCAGAAGAATCAATACTGTTACAATGTTCAAACTACCCAAATCTACCTGTAGATATATTTAATCTCTATCAAGATTTCATTGTCATGTTTCACAGAAATAGGAAAAATAATTCTAAAATTTGCACTGAACCACAAAAACCCCAAGTAGTGTGTATGTTTTTATACCAGTATCATGTTACTTTGATATTTATTATATCTTTGTGGCATAATTTTTTATTGTGGTTAAGACAGTGGTTTTATTTGTTTTTGTATGTATATTTTTTTATTACACTAAAGGAATAGATTAAGTAAAGGCTTACTTATTTATAAAATTTTTAATTATAATTGATTTACAATATTGTGTTAGTTTCAGGTGTATAGTAAAAAGTGAATCTATTATACATATACATATATCTACTTATTTTTAGATTGTTTTCTCATATAGGTCATCAGAGTATTGAGTAGATATCCCTGTGATATACAGTAGGTACTTAAAAGTTATCTATTTTATGTATAATAGTGTGGTATAATTTGACAGAAAGAAGTCTTCACTGCATGCTGTTGGGAAAACTGGACAACCACGTGCAAAAGAATGAAATAGGACTCCTATTTTTATCTCACACACAAAAATAACACTAAATGGAGTAAACAATTAAATGTAAGACCTGGATGTGTAAATCTCCTAGAAAAAGAATGAAGGAGTTCCTTGACATTGATCTTGGTAGTGATTTCTTGGCTATGATACCAAATACAGACAACCAAAGCAAAAACAAACACATGGGGCTATATCAAACTAAACAGCTTCTGCACAGCAAAAGAAACAATTCATAAAATGATAAGGTAACCTATGGAATGGAAGAAAAACAACTTACAAAAGAGGTTAATATCCAAAATACACAGGCCCTCATACTGCTTTACAGCAAGCAAAAAAAAAAAAAAAAAAAAAAAAAAAAAAATCTGATTAAAAAATGGGCCGAGAAACTGAATAGTTTTTCTCAAAGAACACATACAAATAACCAAAAAATACGTAAAAATGTGCCCAACATCACTGATCAGTGAAACACGAACTACAACCTCAATGAGATATCACTTCACCTGTTAGAATGACGATCATCAAAAAGACAAGGAATAACATACTGGTGAGGATGTGGAGAAAATGGAATCCATATTGGTGGAAATGTAAATTGGTGCAGTCACTGTGGAAAACAGTATGAAGATTCCTCAAAAAATTAAAAGTAGAACTACTGTATGATCCAGCAAGTCCACTTCTGGGTAAATATATGAAGGAAATAAACACAAAATATCAAAGAGATTTGTGTACTCCCATATGTACCGCAGCAAAATTCACACTAGCCAAAATATGAAATAACCATGTGTCCATCTTTAGGTGAATCAGTTTAAAGAAGATATGGTGTATACAATGGAATATTATTCCACCATAAAAAAAAAGGAAATCTTGCCATTTGCAACAGTATAGATGAAACTTGAGGTCATTATGCTGATAGAAATGTCAGACAAAGAAAGCCAAGTATTATCTGATCTCATGTATATGTGGAATCTGAAAAAAAGAAATTCATAAATACATAGAATAAATGGATAGTTGCCAGGAGCAGGGTAGGGGTAAGGGTAGGAAAATGAGTTCGTGTAGCCAAAAAATTCAAATCAAACTTCTAGTTATACATGAATAGCTCTGGTGTTCTAACATATGCCATGCTGACTAAAGTTAACAACACTGTATTGAATACTTGAAAGTTGCTGAGAGAGTAGATCTTAAAAGTTCTCAGCCCACATACAAAAAGATAACCACATAAGATGATGGATATGTTAACTAACTTTATTTCCTTGTTGTTATAATCTTTTCACAATATGTATGTGTATATCAGATTATTACCTTGTACACCTTAAACTTACACAATGTTTTATGTCAATTATGACTCAATAAAGCTGGGGAAAAATATAACCTGACTTCTTGACTTAAAATAAATAAAAGTAACACTAAAAATCATAAAAAGAAAGATTCTTTGAGAAAAAAAAATCTCTGAGTGGGGCTATCTTGCCCTACACTAAAACATACTATACTACCTCTAAAATTAAAGTCATGAGGCTCCAACTCACAAAGAAGCATATCTTTTGAAACAGAATTCCAGAAATGAACCTTAGAACATACATATATATAGCTTATGATAAAGGAAGTATCTTAAACCACCTGAATAAAGATGCACTTTTTACCGAATAATGCTGAAAAAACTGCGTAGCCATATAGGTGAAATTTGACCCATATCTCACACCATACATGAGAATAAACTTTAAATGAATAAGGGATCTCAAAGCAAAAATAAAACCATACAAGTGATGGAAGAAAGCTGAGTGAATTACTCTTTAACCTTGGCATAACCTTTCTAACTCCGACTCAAAAAATCCAGCTTCAGTAAAAGTGATAAATTTGATAATATTATAAAATGCCTGGTGAAAATAAACAAAGTCTAAAGACAATTGACAAACTAATAGATCATCTCCACAGCCTATACCACAGAAAAACAGCTAATAACTACTTATAGAGAACACTTAAAAAGTTGAAGGACAAGTACCAGAAAAGCATATTGAGCTATAAATTGAATATAGGGGTTGTAAAGTGAGAGCTGGTTGGTACATAAAACTATGAAATGAAGTGAGATCACCTTGGGAAAGGGTATAGGTAGAGGAGACCTAGAATGACTGAGCCCTGAATTATTCAAGTGTAAATATGGTGGGGAAAAGCAAAGGAACCAGGAACTGGAACTGAGAAAAATCAGGTAGCCAATGAATAAATAATGTATATCTCATGTTCTGACTCCATCTTAGTATAAAGAAATTGCTCAGAAGTGAGTCCTATTAAGCTATAAGGACTTAAGAGGTTACAATATAATGAAACAATCTATTGAGAAGTTTGTTGTTCAAGCCAAGTAGCTCATTGTTATTTTGTATCTTTTAAACAATCCTCTATTATCATTTTGGGATTGAATTAATGAGATAAAAATTTAATTAAAGTAAATTAATTGTATATGTCTCAATGACAGCATCTACAATGAGAAGCATCGAGTCTTCACCCTGTTTTCTACACACATTATTTTCCATAAATAACTAAGTGACTCTGGAACTATTTAGGAAATGGTATCCTCCCTCTTCTGCAGAGAAACTTGAAAATTCATCTTTTCAAAATATGAAAAATTTATCCAGGGGATAACAAATCCCAAAAGAACAAAACTTTCTAAATAAAATATTTCAATTGAGAAAAAAGACATTTTCTAAAACCATTCAAAGCAGATATTAAGTGAAAAATATAAATGCCCTGAATAGTGTTTCATCTCTGTTGCCTTCGCGGCCCAAGTTTAGACACAGTGACAATAAATAGAACCTGCTGTGTTTGACATACTATTTAGAGTAGCTATGGAAAGCAGGAGAATGTTTACTGTTTTTAATCATTAGCTTGAAATGATTGATCAGCAGTACTACTGGAGTGCTAGTCATTTAAATATAAAAGCACTCTGAAGTTTCTAATTTTAGAAAGAAATAATTGAGTAAACAGTCAAGTTAATCATCATGAATGCCTTAGTGTCAAGACAGGCAATTCGTAATTTTGAAAAACAGTAGTATGAAGTAAAAAGAAATCTCATCAAGTTGATGTGATTTGTTTCCTAAAGTGTTTTTTAAGTGGAAACTAAACTTGAGTCACTTTGACATAGATTGAGGATAACAAATAAAAGAGAGAGAGCAGACTCACTTCTAAATTTAAAGATACTTGTTATTTGTACTTGTCCTTAGAAAGCAATTCATCACTTCAGAAATGTCTTTATATGTGTCATTCAGATTTATAATAACCAAACTACACAGTATACTGAAAGGTTGAAATATCGTTATACCCAATGTTTTCTTGTTCTGTTTAGATTGGAAGGTAAAATCAGAGAAAGTGTATACTTCATCTAATGGCCAAAGTATTTAAAAGACTGGGAGAATCAAAAATTAAATTTTCAGTCATAGAAGAATACGAAAGTTGTTAGTGAAACCAGTTACTTTTTTCCCTGGAGAACTTCTGTAATTTTCAAGAGTGAAGATTTAGAGTTTCTCTAAACTTTGAGAAATTTTAAAAAATATTTCAAAATAAATAGTATTCTCAATACTTTAGAAGTCCTATTTCTACTTTTTGTGTAGTTTCCCTTCATTTTAGGGCTTATCTTGCTTTCATTTTCTACCTATTAATGCCTAGAAATAAAGGAAACTGTTAAATTCACTGATGTTAAGGATCTTACATGAATATTCCTAAGGGTAAATGCTTTATAAAAGAGGAGCTTAAATAAAGAATACTTACCCTAAATACTAATAAATATAACACTTCAAAATGCAATTAGAAAAAAAGTTAACTATATTTCAGTAAACCAAAACCAGATTATAATTTTGAAGGGATTTACACATAGTGAGATTGTTTTATATATATAGTCTTGAAACAGGGACCAAGTAGTCTAACACTTGCACGAGTCGGTAACTCACACAAAAACCACCCCAGGGGCTGCTCGTGGAGAGCCCAAGTCCTACTGATCAAGGCCCAGCCCGTGGATGGTGTGAGGCCAGTAGCGGCCCCCAGCTTGCCGGTCCTGGGTCTTGCCAGATATCGGTTGCTTGGGAATGCAGCCCAAAGCTGGTGGTAAACTCCATCTAAGGCTAAATACTGGCAGGAGACCAACAGTCAACAAGTACCATAGGGAAAGTTGAAAAGTCTTATATAGCTTACTCATTTTTATGAAATACCAGAGTAGAGAGCCTAGAGCATACTGAAATGGCATAGCTTGGAATAAGACAGTACAGCATTTTCCAAAATGTCTTAAAGCATAGATATTCTTAAAATATTTTAAGATTATACATAAAAATAGTTTTAATAATAGACAACTCATTTACAGTAAATTATCCCTAAAAACTTGAGCAATGTTCTATGAATTTTATTGAATTAACCTAAATTATACTTGACAAATATTTAAAAAATTAATGTTGAACTATATTAATTTTTTCTAACAACAACATCTTGTGCAAATAAGCATTTAAGGGTTCTTTTTACAGCTCAGTGATGGTCAAGCCCCCTCACACTCCAATCACAGATAGTCACCTGCAATTCCATAAGCTTATGGCTCAGCTACGACAATACTTAGAAAAAACACATATACAAGGTATGGTCATACAGATGGTAAATAAATTACTCATGGAAAAGCAGATTGCTGACATTTTAAAAATACTGAAAAATAGAATTAATGTACATAATCCTTATAGGGATATTATTTACCTAATGTATATTTTAAAAACTTTAGAACTCTAAGAAGGAGAGATAAATTAGGAGGCTGGAATTAAAATGCACACACTATTATATGTAAGATAAATAACCTACTGTACAGCATAGGGAACTACACTCATTTTTGTAATAATTTAGAGGGGAAAAGAATCTGAAATATATATATATATATATATATATATATATATATATATATAAATATAAGCAGTCTCAAAAATGACAGAATGATCTCTGTCCATTTCCAAGGCAAACCGTTCAATATCACGGTAATCCAAGTCTATGCCCTGATCAGTAACGCTGAAGAAGCTAAAGTTGAATGGTTCTTTGAAGACCTTTTAGAACTAACATCCCCCACAAAAAATGTCCTTTTCATTTTAGGGCACTGGAATGCAAAATAAGGAAATCAAGAAACACCTGGAGTAACAGGCAAATTTGGCCTTGGAGTACACAATGAAGCAGGGCAAAGGCTAATAGAGTTTTGCCAAGAGAACGCACAGTCATAGCAAACACCCTCTTCCAAAAACACAAGAGAAGACTCTACACATGGACATCACCAGATAGTCAACACCGAAATCAGATTGATTATATTCTTTAAAGCCAAAAATGGAGACGCTGTATACAGTCAGCAAAAACAAGACCGGGAGCTGACTGTGGCTCAGATCATGAACTCAGATCTGCCAAATTCAGATCTTAAATTGAAGAAAGTAGGGAAAATGACTACACCATTCAAGTATGACCTAAATCATATCCTTTAAAATTATACAGTGGAAGTGAGAAATAGATTTAAGGTACTAGATCTGATAGAATGCCTGATGAACTATGGACAGAAGTTTGTGAAATTGTCCAGGAGACAGGGATCAAGAACTTCCCCAGGAAAAAGAAATGCAGAAAAGCAAAATGGTTGTCTGAGGAGGCCTTACAAATAGCTGTGAAAAGAAGAGAAGCAAAAAGCAAAGGAGAAAAGGAAAGATATACCCATTTGAATGCAGAGTTCCAAAGAATAGCAAGGAGAGGTGAAGTGATTGGCCTCCAACTAATAAAATAATATTAAAAAAAAAAAAAATTCAGCATTCAAAAAACAAAAAAAAAAAAAAAAAAAAAAGAAAGTCTTCCCCAGAGATCAGTGCAAAGAAATAGAGCAAAACAATAGAATGGGAAAGACTAGAGATCTCTTCAAGAAAATTAGAGATATCAAGGGAACATTTAATGCAAAGATGGGCTCAACAAAGGTCAGAAATGGTATGGACCCAACAGAAGCAGAAGATAATTAGAAGAGGTGCAAGAATACACAGAAGAACTGTACAAAAAAGATCTTCATGACCCAAATAATCATGATGGTGTGATCACTCACCTAGAGCCAGACATCCTGGAATGTGAAATGAAGTGGGCCTTAGGAAGCATCACTAGAACAAAGCTAGTGGAGGTGATGGAATTCCAGTTGAGCTATTTCAAATCCTGACAGATGATGCTGTGAAAGTGTTGCACTTCATATGCCAGCAAATTTGGAAAATTCAGCAGTGGCCACAGGACTGGAAAAGGTCAGTTTTCATTCCAATCCCAAAGAAAGACAATGTCAAAGAATGCTCAAACTATCACACAATTGCACTCATCTCACATGCTAGTAAAGTAATTCTCAAAATTCTCCAAGCCAGGCATCAGCAGTACGTGAATCGTGAACTTCAAGCTGGTTTTCAAAAAGGCAGAGGAAGCAGAGATCAAATTGCCAACATCTGCTGGATCATCGAAAAAGCAAGAGAGTTCCAGAAAAACATCTATTTCTGCTCCATTGACTATGCCAAAGCCTTTGACTGTGTGGATGACAATAAACTGTGGAAAATTCTTAAAGAGATGGGAATACCAGACCATCTGACATGTCTCTTGAGAAACCTGTATGCACGTCAGAAAGCAACAGTTAGAACTGGACATGGATCAACAAAAGGAAAAGGAGTACATCAGATAGGAAAAGGAGTACATCAAGGCTGTATATTGTCACCCTGCTTATTTAACTTCTAAGCAGAGTACATCATGAGAAACACTGGGCTGGATGAAGCAAAAGCTGGAATTAAGATTGCCAGGAGAAATATCAATGACTTCAGATATGCAGATGACACCATCCTTATGGTAGAAAGTGAAGAACTAAAAAGCTTCTTGATGAAAGTGAAAGAGGAGAGTGAAAAGTTGGCTTAAAGCTCAACATTCAGAAAACTAAGATCATGGCATCTGGTCCCATCACTTCATGGCAAATAGATAGGAAAATGGTGGAAACAGTGGCTGACATTATTTTATTGGGTGCCAAATCACTGCAGATGGTGACTGCAGCCATGAAATTAAAAGACACTCATTCCTTGGCAGGAAAGTTATGACCAACCTAGACAGCATATTACAAAGCAGAGACATTACTTTGCCAACAAAGGTCCATCTGGTCAAGGCTATGGTTTTTTCAGTAGTCATGTATGGATGTGAGAATTGGACTATAAAGAAAGCTGAGTGCTGAAGAATTGATGCCTTTGAACTGTGGTGTTGGAGAAGACTCTTGAGAGTCCCTTGGACTGCAAGGAGTTCCAACCAGTCCATCCTAAAGGAGATTAGTCTTGAATATTCATTGGAAGGAGTGATGTTGAAGCTGAAACTCCAATACTTTGGCCATCTGATGTGAAGAACTGATTCATTGGAAAAGATTCTGATGCTGGGAAGGATAGAAGGCAGGAGGAGAAGGGGATGATAGAGGATGAAATGGTAGATGGCATTACCAACTCAATGGACATGAGTTTGAGTAAACCCCGGGAGTTGGTGATGGACAGAGAAGTCTGGCATGCTGTGGTCCATGGGGTCACAAAGAGTTGGACATGACTGAGCTTCTGAACTGAACTGATATATATTCTGAGTCACTGTTCTGTATGTGTGAAACTAATATGACATTATAATCAATTACACTCCAACGAAAGAAATTAAATAAATTAAAAATATTCTAGAACTTGAAATCATCTTTTTATGCTAACTATGGTGATTAGGTTGTCATGGAGATAATTTCACTTATATTTATAGACAACTGATTTCTGAAATCCTACTTGGGAAGCCTGGAACACACTTTCAACCCTGTGGAAGAATGCCTACATATCTATATTGGTAGCTGTGGAAAAAGTAAATTGATGTATATATGTTTGTGTTTGTGTGTATACATATATACATACATACATACATATACATATACATATATATATGTACACACACACACACACACACACACATATGATGCATACATAAAATATATATATTTTTGTGCCTGGGAATTTATTTCCTTAACATTTGTGTAAAAAGAGGCCAGCTTCCATTCACTCCTTAGAGTTTTACACTGTACATATCTGTGAGGTAGTCATAAGAGGTTACATGTTTATATCACATTCTACCTGTATTCCAAAGTGTTCTTATTCTTTGTTCCTGCAACCAGAGAAGTTTAAGTATTTTGGTCAACTGCATACTGATTAATGTCTGTGTTGAGTTTGCCAGGAGAGATGGAAGCCTCTGTCTGACACTATAGATTTAAATCTAGTTTATCAAATGTATAATATATGTTCACAAAATCTTTGTATTGGTGCATTTTAGTTCGATAAGAAGTTAGAATCTATTGAAGTTTAGATAGAGTCATTGTCCATAGAGTTTCCGCTTGGCCTTTGTCCTGGGTTTTCTAGCAAGGGCTCTCATTAATATCAACTTTCGTGACAGCTTTCATGATGTGGACACATTATTACTAGGAAGTGGACTGTGATCACTGACATAAACTACTGAACTGCTGTCAGAGAGCAGTGACTTTAGATCATTTACAGAGGATTTAATGTAGTGAAGAAAATTAACCTCATCAAGAATTTAGCTTGTGTTTGAAGTATGGAATATATTTATTACTTTCTAGTAAAAATGATTTGAGAGAGAACATGCTTTCATGGTTCTAATTAATATTGAGCTTCAAAACATGGGATCTCCCCCATAATTTCTACTTATATGCATGTAACTCCAATAAAATCATTTTCTTGATTTTTCCTTTCATACACCAACAGCAGCAAGGTACATTATGACTTCAAAGTAATGTGATTTGTTGTCAATAAGATATCTCCCCAGGAGTATGAGACTCAATGTGCATTTTCTTTTGAAGACTTAAACAGTGAAACATCATGGCATTCTGAAATTGAAAAATAAGAAAAGGTATTTCTAAATAATCTAACCCCCTTAATTAATCATTGCCTTGTCATGGTAAAGGGGCTTGCTTAACTCAATGAAGCTATGAGCTAAGCCATGCAGGCCCAACCAAGACAGATGGATCATAGTGAAGAGTTCTTAAAAAAAAAAAAAAATGTGGCCCAATGAAGGAGGAAATGGCCACTCACTCCAGTATTATTGCCCAGAGAACTCCATGGACAGCATGAAAAGGCAAAAAGATAAGACACTGAAATATGAGCCCCACCAGGCTGGAAGTTGCCCAATATGCTACTGGGGAAGATCGAAATGCAATTACTAACAGCTCTAGAAAGAATGAAGCAGCTGGGCTACAGCAGGAATGGCACTGAGTTGTAAAAGTCTCTGGCGGTGAAAGTAAAGTGTGACACTGTAAAAATAATATTGCATAAGAACCTGAAATGTTAGGGCCATAAACCAAGGCAAATTGGACGTGGTCAAGCAGGAGATGGTAAGACTGAATAACCAACATCTTAGGAATCAGAGAACTAAAATGGACAAGAATGGGAGAATTATTTCAGAAGACCATTTTATCAAATATTGTGGGCAAGAATTCCTTAGAAGAAATGGGGTAGCCCTTATAGGCAACAAAAGAGTCTGAAATGCAGCGTCTGGGTGCAGCGTCTGGGTACAGCCTCAGAAACGACACAATGATTTTAGTTTATTTACAAGGTAAACCATTCAACATCACAATAATGCAAGTCCATACCCCAACCACTGATGTTGAAGAAGCTGAAAGTTGACTGGTTTTGTGAAGAGCTACAACATCTAGAACTGGCACCAAAAAAAAAAAAAAAGAAAGAAAAAGAAAAAGATGTACTTTTCATCATAAGGGATAGGAATGCAAAATTAGGAAGTCAAAAGATACCCAGAATAATAGGCAAGTCTGGCCTTGGAATACAGAATGGACCAGGGCATTGGCTAACAGTGTTTTCTCAAAAGAACACATTACTCATAGCAAAAACCCTTTTCCAACAGCCCAAGAAACAACTTTACACATGGACATCACCAGATGGTCAATACCAAAATCAGTTTGATTATATTCTTTGCTGCCAAAGATGGAGAAGCTCTATACAGTCAGTAAAAATAAGACCTGGAGCTAATTTTGGATCAGATTATGACCTTCCTATAGCAAAATTCAGGGTTAATTTGAAGAAAGTAGAGAAAACCACTGGGCCATTCAGGCATGACCTAAATCAAATCCCTTATGATTGTAAAGTGAAAGTGATGAATAGAGTCAAAGGATTAGATCCAGTAAAAAAAAAAAAAAAGTGCCTGAAGTACTATGGATGCAGGTTTGTAACATTGTACAGGAAGCAGTGACCAAAATCTTCCCAAAGAAAAATAAATGCAAGAACGCAAAGTAGTTGTCAGAGGAGGCTTTACAAACAGCTCAGGGAAAAAAAGAAGACAATGGACAAAGGGAAAGATATACCCAACTGAATGCAGAGTTCCAGAAAATAGCAAGAGGAGATAAGAAGGTCTTCTTAAAGAAACAGTGCAGTGAAATAGAGGAAAACAATAGAATGGGAAAGGCTAGAGATTGCTTCAAGAAAATTGGAGATACCAAAGGAACATTTCATGCAAGGATGGGCATGATAAAGGGCAGAAACAGTAGGGACCTCAGAGAAGCGAAAGCAATCAAGAAGAGGTGGAAAGAATACACAGAAAAACTATACAAAAAAGATCTTAATGACCCAGATAACCACGATGGTGTGGTCACTCATCTAGGACTTCCTGGAATGTAAAGTCAAGTGGGCCTTAGGAAGCATTAGTACAAATAAAGCTAGTGGAGGTGATAGATTCCAGCTAAACTATTTAAAATACTAAAATATAATGCTGATAAAGTGATGTCTTCAATTTGTAAGCAAGTTTAGAAAACTCAGCAGTGGCCACAAGACTGGAAAAGGTGAGTTTTTATTCCAACCTCAAAGAAAGGCAGTGCCAAAGAATGTTCAAACGACCTTTCAATTATGCTCACTTCATATGTTAGCAAGGTTATGATCCAATCTTTAAAACTAGGCTTCAGCAGTTCATGAACTAAGAACTTCCAGATGTACAAGCTGGATTTAGAAAATATGGAAGAAACAGAAATCAAATTGCCAGCATTTATTGGATCATGGAGAAAGCAAGGGCATTCCAGAAAAACATCTACTTCTGCTTCATTGATTACAGTAAAGTTTTGACTATGTGGATCACATAAACTGTGAAAAATTCATACAGAAATGGGAGTACCAGATCACCCTCCCAGTCTCCTGAGAAACCTGTATGCAGGCCAAGAAATATGGTTAGAACCAGACAATGAACAAGTGACTGGTTACAAATTGGTAAGGAGTATATCAAGGCTGTATCTTGTCACCTTGTTTATTTAACTTATATGCAGAGTACATCATGTAAAATGCTGGGCTGGAAGAATCACAAACTGAATCAAGATTTCCAGGAGAAATATTAAAAAACCTTATATTTGCAGGTGACATACCATTCATACCATACCTGAACACATATGGCAGAAATTGAAGAGGAACCAAAGAGTCTCTTGATGAGGGTAAAATAGGAGACTGAAAAAGTTCGTTTGAAATTCAACATTCAAAAAACTAAGATCATGGCATTTGGTCCCATCACATCAAGGCAAATAGCAGGGGGAAAAGTGGAAACAGTGACAGATTTTCTTTTCTTGGGGTCCAAAATCACCACAGATGATGACTGCATCCATGAAATTAATAGATGTTTGCTCCTTGAAAGGAGAGTTATGGCAAACCTAGACAGCATATTAAAAAGCAAGGATGCCCCTTTGCTGACAAAGGTTCATACAGTCAAAGGTATGGTGTTTCCAGTAGTCATGTATTGATGTGAGAGTTGGACCATAATGAAGGCTGAGTGCTGAAGAATTATGCCTTCAAACTGTGATACTGGAGAAGACTCTTGAGAGTTCCTTAGATAGCAGGAGAGCAAACCAGTTAATCCTAAGGGAAATCAACCCTGAATATTCATTGGAAGGACTGATGCTGAAGCTGAAGCTCCAATACTTTGGCCACCTGATGAGAAGAGCTGACTCGTTGGAAAAGACCCTGATACTGGGAAAGATTGAAGGCAAAAGAAGTAGGCAGCAGAGGATGAGATGGTTAGATAGCATCACCAACTCAACTGACATGAATTTGTGTCAACTCTATGAGATAGTGAATGATAAGGGAGCCTAAAGTGCTACAGTCTTTGGTTGCAAAGACTCGTACATGACTTAGTGACTGAACAACAACAACATCAAATAGTCTATGACTTAAAAATGATACAATATATTAAATATCATAGACTTTAATTTTGTAAATGTTTTTCCTTCTTCAACAACTTTTAATAATGAATGCTGCATGTTAGATTTTTTTAAGGTAGCAGCTCTGAGGTTCAACCCAGTGATCTACTCCCACAGAATGAGCCTCCTCTGATCATAGTAAGAGGTAGGGAGCCACTTTTAGAGTGCAAGGTACTACAGTTACTAGAATTTTCAGCACCCACCTCCCCCCAACCCCCCCCACACACACACACACAAACACACAAACCAGTTTTATCTTTTTCCATTGGAAGTTTCCTCTAAGGGACATGCTGACAATTGTGGAGATGATCAAAGTTGATTTAGAACAACTGGTTTATTTGCACTAAGAATAACTAAACCAACCAGTAGGACAAAAAGACAAACAGCAAAACCTTAAATCCAGATTCCATCGCTTACCAATTTCATCCATAACCTGAAACCTGTTTATTATATAACTTCCATTTGCTGCACGAACTCCCATCCCCTTCTTTTTCTCAGATCAAACTGCCAAGATAATGTGTTACTGCTTCACCTCTGGTTACTCTTTACTTATCTTAAATGAAGATTTTTCTCATTATAATTTTAGTGTCATGAGGGGAGGCTTACACCATCCAGATAATTAACAGTGGCTCCATGAAGTGCAGTAATTGCTAAGGCATTGCTGCCCCTACTGAGGAGGCATTATGTTCTCGGTTCATTCTACCACTTATAACTAAATGACTGCAGAAACATTTTAATCCCTTTCTGAGTCTCATATGTCTAGGAATAATTTCTTGACCAAGGCACTCTCATCAACATTTCTAGATGAGTACCTTTTATTTCCATTATTTCAATATAGAAGTAAAAGTAATGTCAATCTGATTAAATTTAAAGACTTTTGACAGAATGCAATAATTATTGTAATTCTGATAAGTCAAAAACATGCTCCCATGCATTCCTTAAACATATTATTCTTGTATTAAGCAACAAAATACAAAACAAAAACAAAATTCCTTGTTACATTTGATAGATCTCATCACTTTCTTTCCATGGAAAGAATAAGTTATGATTTATTTGACCAAGACTAACACCATACCAGGTATATCTTCATAATTCATTGTTTTCCCTGATTCATTCATAAAACATAGGATTCCTAGTGGGACATGGAAAATAACAGTTGCAGCTTTGTTTCCTTATTACCATATTGGCAAATGTCTACTCAGTTATAATTTCTAAGAAATGAAATAAGTGTATATAGTTTACCTAAGAGAGAAAAACTTTTTTTGAAAAACCTTAATATTCAAACTTATAAGAACTATTCTGAAAATCAACCTCTATTTACTGAATGAGCAAAAGGTCAAATCAGTAGCTCTTTTCATGTATTTTTTAATTTTTCTGGTCACATTAAAACTAATTAGCAAGATGCTGAATAAATATATTTTATAAAACAAAAAGATATTTCAATGATTATTACATGAAATATAGTTGTGACTGTATATATACATTAATATATGAATAATAGCAATAATGATGATAATATGGTACCTGCATTTTTTATTATTTGCAAATATGGGGGAATAATAGGGCAAAAACATTTGCACAGCTCTTTTTTAAAGATGGTTCTTTAGCATTTTCTGAGTTGTTGAATCTGGACTATGGAAAATGGACCAATTATCACTCAGCTTAGAGTCACAAAAATATATGTTAAATTGTCAATTTATAATATCTAAATTAATTAGGACATGTTTAATTCGATGACTGTTGTCATTTTCTGATTGAGCGTGCAGTGAAAGGATTTAACAAATTTTCTCAGTCTTTGTGAGGAGACCCACATACACGCAGGCCAGCACACACTCTACAATTTTGTACACGAGGAAATAGTGAAAATGAGCACCACAAATGCAAACAAAAAATGAATATTGACTACTCCTTTCCCCATACTGCTGCTCCTCTGTGGGTAAGAACTATCATATAATCACGGGTGTATGTGTGTGTCCTCAGTGGCATTTGACTCTTTGCAACCCCATGGACTGTAGCCCACCAGGCTCCTCTGTCCATGAGATTTCTCAGGCAAGAATACAAGAGTGGATTGCCATTTCCTACTCCTGCGGATCTTTCTGACCCATGGATTGAACCCACATCTCTAGTAGCTCCTGCATTGGCAGGATGACATGGGAAGCCATAATCACGCGTAGCAAGACAAGACTGTCCGGGCTGAGTGGTAGAGCCGCAAAGAGCAACATAGATGGACAGCTGCGCCCTTTGTGGTAGAAAAAATGTTGTATCCTTCCTGTTTTCTAAAGGTTGTTGCCCAAGACATGATTGCACTGGTGTTATTATATGTATCAAGTTTAAAACTGCATGTATAGGAGTGTGTCCTATAAGTAGGAACAAGAACCACCATTGCATGGAGTAGACTTGAATGGGATTGGTGAGACTTGCTTCTCATTTGAGTTCCTCTGGTTCAAAAGTACAAGGTTGTCTTTTGACAGGTGGCAGGCAGGTAAGAATGCAAAAGAGAAGCAGAGTTTTCTTTTCCTTTCCACCTATGAAGATGTTCTATAGTATCCTGAACTTGTGATGGGATTCGATTAAAACATATATGAGTAAAAGATTTGAGAATTGATTTAGTGATAAAACAATTAAGGATAAAAATCACCATGTTAAAAATAATTTGGAAATACAGTATGTTTATACACACACCCTATAATATATATATAAAATATATAATATATTTTATATATAATTTGAAATTATTTGGAGCAAAATAATTTGGCAGAATTTACTTTCTATCTGTTTAATCTCTAACCTGCCCAAACTACAGATCACAGTAAATACCCTTTGGTCATGACAGAAATTTAGCCCTCCTGGAATCTGTTCACTATTTCACACCAGTTAGATCTGAAGGCTGGCATTGTAAGACCACTGTACAGATCCAGAGAAATTGACATGGGGCACACTGGACCAAGTTTCCCTTGCTAAAATTTTCCCATTGCAATCAAAATAAAATCAGCCCAGAAGGTTTTACATGGTCTTGTTCTTTCTCCTATCTCAAGTGCCCCTGGATCTCCTATCTTTACACTTTCCTACTTAGGTTCTCTCTTGCTTTCCCTGCTCCAACCAATGACTTATTCTTTCTTCATAAGGGCTGTGACCATTCTCTCCATCTGGAACGTTCTTCCAGATAGAGGCATAGTTACCACTCTGTCATTTACTTCCTAGCTTCAATAGCACTTCCCCCAGGAAGGCTTCCTGAGAGCTTTAGCTAAAATCTCTGCAAATCTGACTACTCACTAACTATAAACTTGCTTGATTTTCCAAGGAGCACTGGTCCCTGTTGGAGATGTTTTTTCTTACATGTTTGTTTATTGTCTTATTTCAGCTCCACATGTGAGTTCCATGAGGAAAAGACTTTACTTACTACACAGGTGTCATAGAGTGAGCTTCCAATTAATGATGAGGCAGAGATCGGGCCATGCACATATCTGATATATGCTAGAACAATTAGATCCTAATAAGAATTTCTCATTTTTATATTAATATAAAGAAAGTTATAGAAATAAAGTTGTTAAATATAGCAGAATAATGGAATGATTTCCTAAAGCTATGGTAAATATGTGATTTTTCCATAAATCTTTTCAAACAAGATGTGATAATTTGACATACTTCAAACTGTACTACAAATTGTCCCCTGCTATTTTAACTCAACTCAGTGCTTCAGCAATTACAAATTTACCTTTACATATTTTATAATTATTTTGAAAAAAGTTTTAGTTTTCCTCCAATTCCAAAAAGAAATCTGCAAAGCACCATTTATTGAATTAAAGATGTCTTCATAAAACAAATGACTAATCTAATGGTTTTGTTTTTTAAGGCCCAAAACAATAGGGCAATATTATGCACATATATATTCAATTGGATAAATGCAATCAGCATTGCCAGATGCAGTTTAAACATTTTCTTGATTTATTTCCATGTCAGACTGTTTATCTATGTCTGTTCTAGGCCCAGTGAAATGGCATGAACAATAAATTAATTGAAGTGTCTTTAAAACCTTGTCCTCTTTCACTCAATTTAATTGCAAAAGATCCCTTCCCTGTCTCTAGAACTCCAGTCAGCTCCCAACATACACCCCATTCCTTGAATATAATCCAGCCTCCTCAAGGACTTCAATGACGCAGAGCTGATCGTATCTTTCCCTTTAGTAATATAAATAAATTGTCTCTGTCATTCCAAGGACAAATTTGTTATTGTGGTTCAAAATCTCTTTAAGGCTTGAACTTCTCTCCCTCACACGTCCTACTTCAAGCCATATCATTCTAATGATACCTCTTGCCCTTATCCCTATATGCATGCACATATTATTTATTCTGCCTGAAACATCCTATCAATTTTCACCTCTCCTAGACGTGTGTGACTAATTCCTCATCACCATTCAAGTCTCAATTCTTTTACCTATTTTTTTTTTGAGTGGCCTTCTCTAAGTCCATAAGGACTCCGCCTAATATAATATCTTCTGCATCTCTACCATAGCACACACTGCTTTCTTTAAAAAAAAATTGTCAGTTTGTCTATCTGCATCACTGGACTTTGAAATTCTTGAGCAAAAGGGATTTTGCCTTATATTTCATTTCTCTAGCATAGTACTTGAAACATGAAAGATGTTCAGTAATATATGTCTTGAATAAATTAGTAAGTATGGCAAAAGGAAGATAAGCAAATGAATGAATAATATGAAATAAAATATAATGGCCTTTAGGCACCATGAAGATAGATATCATGTTATCTAGTTCACCATATCCATTGGCTCTAGCACACGTCTGGCCTATGGATGAACTTTAATATATATAAAATGAATAGACAAACTAATTTAATATTATGCAATATAAAAATATGGTTATGCAGTTCAAGTGGTTCTCTTTGTATGAAGTGTCTACCCATTAGAATATCACAGTGGCTAAAAGCAAAATTCTGGTTTTGGAGCTAAGTCATATCTCTAAAACTTAACTCAGGTGCTCTAAAATAGTAAGACTTTTGAAGAGTAAAGAGCGTAGTCAATATATAGCATCCAGCATATGTTCTGACACCTAATAAGTGGTCAGTTAACATAAGGTATTACAAATATTATTTCTATTACTTTTCCTCCTCTCCCTCCTCCTCTGACTGCACTGATAGATAAGACAGCTATATTTTAAAATAAGGATAAAGAAGAAAAATGTGGGTTTTTTTAGTGTGAAAGTTGCACAGTTGTATCTGACTCTTTGCAGCCCCATGGACTGTAATCCGCCAGGCTCCTCTGTCCATAGAATTCTCCAGGCAAGAATACTGGAGTGGGTTGCCATTCCATTCTCCAGGGGATCATCCCAACCCAGGGAGTGAACCCAGGTCTCCTGAATTGCAGGTGGATTCCTCATCTTCTGAGCCACCAGGGAAACCTCCATTTAAATGTAAGTAACAAAATGACACACTTTCTTAACTTCTCATTGTTGTGATGGTTAATTTTATGTTTCAATTTGATTGAGCTAACAGATGCTCGGATAGCTGATAAAAATCCTATATCTCTATATATTTCTGGATATGTTTTTTTGAAAAGATTAGCATTTAAATTGGTAGACTGTGTAAAGTTCACCCTCACCTATAAGGGTGGGTACCATCCAAGCCTTGAATAGAACAAAAGGCATAGGAAGGACAAATCTGCTCTTTCTGCTTTAGCTAGGGCATTGGTCTTTTCCTTCTCTTAGATAATGGTACTAATAATTCTCAGGTCTTTGAATTTACACTTGAAGTACATCACCACTTTCCTGGGCCTCCAGCTTTCAGATAACAGATCTTGGCACTTTATGCCTCCATAATCAGGTAAACCAGTCCCTCATAATAAATCTCTCTATATCTACATATAGCCTATTGGTTTTATTTCTTTAGAGAACCCTAGTACAGTTATTGAAGCATAATTGTTGAACACTGCATAAAGCAATACCTTCAGAAAGCCAGAAATAGTGGAAATTCTCAAAGCTATACAATTGTATTTTTATATATAAACAAATTATTGATATATATTGGAATGAGCACATTTTTAGTACATCTTTATGAATGGAATAGCACTAATTTTACCCAAATGCATGTTTTAATAGAAATTAAACAGAAAACAAGCATGACAGTAGTAAATATTGAGAATATAAACTCATATGTCTATATGAATATGAATTGCGAGGCCACCCCACCAATGGAATCCAATAATTCTCAAATAGTATGTGTGTTGCCTCCAGCCTCAAATCCATGACATTAATTTGCTAATTAAACATGCTTGTCTCACTGCATTTTGTGTTACTACAATCTGAGTCAGCATTAAACTAGTTCAAATTGTTTTATGTTTTCAGTCTTTTCATCCATTGACATTTGTTATACTACATGCTTTTTTCCTTTCCAGCACAACCAGATAGAATGTCCTTCATTTGTATTCCATACAGTTTGGGTAGCAATCTGGATTTTCTGTCAACATTTCACAGGATATGTTCAGGAGTCTCATTCTCCAGAATGCCAGAGATATTTATAGATTTGACTGGCAAGAAAGGCCGATGTGACTTTACCAATGTTCTAACAATTGCTTGCTGTATTTACAAATGAGTCATCTCATAAGCAACCCACCAGCACAGAAGCAGATTGCTCATTGTATTCACACAGTCAAGATAATAAATAGCCCATATATAAAGAAAGATGAACACAAACTCTGCTGCACTCATGCAAGCTGCAATACATTATTTTGAGACACCTAAACTTGAACTTCTAGAATAGTTTTTATGTGAAAAAGTAGAAGTGTTAGTTGCTCAGTTGTGTCTGACTCTTTGCAGCCCCATGGACTGTAACCCACCGGGTTCCTCAGTCCATGGAATTCTCCAGGCAAGAATACCGGATGGGTATCCTTTCCCTTTTATGTGACTATCCTCCACCAACCAAAAGAAAAAAAAAAAAAAGCAGTTCATCATTCTTCCTTTTTTTTTTTTTAAGGTATGTGTTTATTTTTTAACCTCCCCAGGTCTTAGTTGCTCCAAAGCATGTGGGATCTTTGTTCCCTGACTGGGGATGGAACCCATGTCCCCTGAATTGGAAGATGGATTCTTAACCACTGGACCACCAAGGAAGACCTTCATTTTTCTTAAAATAAGCAAATTTTAGATAAGATGATAACATGAGAATAAGTACATAGAACATCTCCCAATTTCTTACCATGATTTATATGAAATCTCTACACTGGGAAAGAAAACTGCAAGATTAAGGAAAGAATTAGAAGAAACCCTAAACTACAACTAAGTCCTTCAAATTGAAGATGATAAATTTATTTGATATAGAAAGGAAGTGTGTGGTGGGAAGGAATGAAGGAAGGTGACTTAATGTTTACTTCTGTATATGGAGCATGACTATCATGGGGGTTGCTACACCAAACAGAGCTAGAACTTTATATCTACCACTTTTTCATCTCTTGCTATGTCCCCTTATACTCAACTTCTTACCTCTTTATGAGGGATGTTAAATGGTAGGTCTATTTATAAGAATGTATCTTATTTTTTATCAGATAATTTTCAACGACTTTTTGAAGAACAAGCTTTCCTTGGCCTCTCTTTTGTACTGATACCAGGCGGTCTAAGGAAGAATAATAGTGAAAAACCATAACCTCTGTTCTGAATAAGATACAAAAAGCAGTATTTTTTATCAAATAATGGAAAATATTATGAGTGTAAGATGTCAAGATGAATATACTCTACCTTATGAAAAAGTAAACTCCTTGATAGAGCAAAAAATAAAACATGTAAGCAGAGAACAAACTTCATAAATACTTCCAGAAAAGAGAGAAAAATCTAAAAAAGTAGAATTTATAGGAAAAGAGGTACTATATGAGGACAAATAGTATATTTTAAAACCTAGAATATATGATGTCTCAGGAAGAGAGAATCAGACAAATAAAACAATTCAATAGACAATAGGACAAAAATTTCCTTCTACATAAAAAAATTATGTCTGAAACTGGCACATAATGTTACAAGTAAATTTTATCAAAAGAGATCTATGCTTATACACATACTTAACTTTCAAAAACAAAGGATAATTAAGAATAATCTAATAATTCTTCAATAATAAAAAGAAAAATTAACATTCAGAGGTACCAACAAAATATCTTACCCAGAAAACAAGTTGATTGAAGACTGATGTATATCATTCAAACACTGGAACCTCTAGTATTTAGAAAGTCTGGGCTGGTAAGGAAGCCTCAGTGTAGATCATGTGTGAACAAACAAAAAAGTATTTATAGATATGCAAGTATTTAGAAAATGAATGATTTTTTTCTGAATAAAATATTTGCTTCCTTCTAAATTTTTAGATTCTATTTTTTGTTGTTTTTATTTTTTTTATATTGTAGTGGTTTTTGTCATACATTGACATGAATCAGCCATGGATTTACATAGATTCTAGGTAGATGCATCAAAATAGGAAGCTCAATATTCAATAGGAAGTAATAACTAAAAGAGACCAGGCACAAAGAATAAAAACATAAAACACAGAAATAATGAACTGGGTTACAAGCTTAGATGAATGCTATTTTTTAAAATGTGTGTGTGTATATGTGATTATTTGTGTGTGCATATACGTATGCTAAATCCTTCTGTCTGGCAAACTCGTTCCCGTTGCCTCTGTAGTCTTTTTCTACCACAATCTAGCCTAAAGTCATTTCTCTTTCATTTTGTCTGCTACCTAGCTCCCATTAACATGGTGTATTCCACAGATTTGTTGGAAATTTTAGTTCATTAATGCAGCAGATTAATTTTGTGCTTGGTTTATTCACTTTTATTCCAGAGTGATCCTATGAATGAAAAGTAATTCCATTTGTCAATTTGATAGCTATTAAAAATAAACAAGGTTCCTATTTCTGATTTCATAGAGCACATCCCTTTCTTAATATATATGAATTTGTAGTTAATTTCAGTATGTGAGACTGATACGTGAGGGATTGAAGTTTTTGATAGAAATATAAGCACTTATCATTGAATAATCTCTTTTCTTTTTGCTTTTACAGTTTATCAGTTGTCCTATAAGAAGGAATTCATATTAACATGTTTACAGTAACTGTTAGAGTTTACTTTCTAGTTATGCACGTCACAATGATGAAAATCATGTTTCAAAAATATTTTAGTTTGCTTAAGAAACAATTGAAATTAAAGTGTTTCTGTATTTAAAATGAGAAAGGGCTTAGTCTTTTTATCTTTATATATTTTTAACTTTTAATTTTTTTTTTTTTTTTTTTTACCATGCCACACAGATTGTAGGATCTTAGTTCTCCCACCAAGGATTGAACCTGGGCCCTTGATGGTAAAAGTTCAGAGTCCTAACCAGTGGAGCACTAGAAAATTCCCCATATGTTTTTAAAAATTAGTGAAAGAGGTGGCTTCACCTCTTGCGATCCTACCTATATCACATTTATTTAACTCTAACACCTTCACCTTACCATGTTTCATATCTGGACACTCAAATTTGATATGTCATGGGAAAAACTATGGCACTGGGAAATGGAACTCCTGGGGTTTATTCGCAGTTCTCCAATTTCTGGGTTGCTTGGGCATGTCTTTAAGTCTTCCTTTGCTACAGTTTCCCAATTTATAAAATAAAGAACCTAAAGTAAATGATGTGTTAGGTTGTTTTCTTGTATAAATTTTTCCAAAGTTTAAGAAAGTAGTTTGGCAAATGAAAATCATTTTTAATAGGATCCTGAACAAATTTACTATGGCTTAGTCAGTATTGGATTGATTCTGTCAGTATCTGTGATTGTGTAGAGAAAATTCTATAAGAACAGTCATCATGGGAAGGAATGTTGTTGTTTACTCACTAAATCCTCCTTCACTTGCAGTTTTAAACTTGATACATATAATAACACCAGGGCAGTCACACCTTGGGCAGCAAATCCTCAGAAATTGGGAAGGACAACAAAACATTTTTTCTACCACAAGAGTGCATCTGGCAAATTACGTTGCTCTTTGTGATGCTACCACTCAGCCCTGAGAGTTTTTGTCTTCTACCCATGGTCATGGCTCCCCATGCTGCACAGAAGTAAAGAATATGCCTGCCGGTGTAGAATATACAAGAGATGTGGGTTCAATTTGTGGGCCAGGAAGATTCCCTGGAGTAGGAAATATCAATCTACTCCAGGGAAAGTCAATCTACTCTATTCTTGCCTCAGACAGCTCACTAGAAAAGTCTCTGATGCTGGGAAAAATTGAGGGCAGAAGGAGAAGAGGGCATCAGAGGATAAGGTGGCTCGATGGCATCACCAATGCAATGAACATGAACTTGGGCAAACTACACGAGACGGTGAGGGACAGAGAGGCTGGCATTTTGCAGTTCATAGAGTCGCCCACATGACTTGGCAACTAGACAACAACAACGAACAAGTCACTAAATCATATCTGACTCTTTTGCTATCCCATGGACTATAGTCCTCTAGTCTCCTCTGTCTATGGGATTTCCCAGGCAAGAGTACTGGAGTGGGTTGCCATTTCCTTCTCCAGGGGATCTTTCCAAACCAGGGATCGAACCCAAGTCTCCCTCATTGCAGACAGACACTTTACCTTCTGAGCCACCAGGGAAGTCCTATAAGCCATATGAGGTCACCACCAAACCGCTGAGCAGGGCTCCTCACTTGCTTAGTGCAGGGCATGTCATTCTTTCACACAAGCACACCATAGAGTTATTAGTAAAGTATAGCAGAAAACATGTTTTCTAGAACAAAGAACTAGAGCTCCAAGCATCCTTACCTGTCCCGAAGAATCCCAGACAAGCCCCCAAGATGAAAGGTTGTTGCTGGACCACAAAAGATGCTGGGATTCTTGCCCTCTGGAGGAGAAGAATTCAATCTGGGGCCAGAGACGAGGCTTGATTGTTCAGAGCTTTTGTGTAATAAAGTTTTTATAAAGTATAAAAGGGATAGAGAAAGCTTCTGACACAGACATCAGAAGGGGGCAGAAAGAGTGCATACCTCAATTCAAAACTGAAACATAGGGAGGAGATAACAAGCTATTGGAAAATAATCTAAGAAATAAACTATCTGGAAATGAAGACTGAATTCTAGCTTTGCATATGGACTTGGTTAGCAAAGACAGGAGATATTACCAGGGGAAAGCCAATCCTATTATGTTTCATGTTCTTACTTCCTGCTATTTTTAAACATTTATGTACGTATCTTAGGACACCATGATACTGAAAACTAAAATGTTACATACATGGAAGTCATAATATGGGGTATTTTAGGAGGATAATATCATGAACCTCAGCATCAGTATTTTAGAAGGGAAATAAATTTTCCCCTACAATCAACTGTGTCAGGGTTGAGTTTTTTTCAGGGGGTGGGGGACAATGGGGGGAGCTTTATTCTTCAAGAAATTGTATTTAAGTGTAGCTCTTGAGTTTTAATATCCAAATTCCGGGTCCAAGAATATGTAGTCACTAAGAGGTAAAGACTGCTGTTTCAAACTTACTCCAAAAAGATAAGACATCATTACACCTTTAGGTACAGTTCTTTCTATTCTGGGAAAATCAACTTTGGGTATTTTAGAGATTAAAGATTTAAGTTTGGGAAGTCTTCTAGAACTGAAGTGCCTCCATAAGAGGTGGTCACATAGAAGTTATAAGCAGCATTATGTCCTTTTAGTAAGAGTTTCTTTAGGAAAGAAAAATAATTATCCACCTAATAAAAGTATGAAGATGCCTTTGGACCTAGAAATAAGAAAGAAGCTTCTTATTTTTACAGAGCTGTGAGAGGTTAAGATTCAAGACTTGCTAGCATGATGTGAGAAGCAGGACAGAAACTCAAGGAAAGAATGTTAGTTAATTTTATGTGTCAACTTGACTGTGCCACATGATACCCACACGTTTGGCTAAGCATTTTTCTGGATGGGCCTGTGACAATTTTTCTGGGTGATATTAGCATCTAAATCTATAAACTGAGTAAAAATGAACTGCCCTCCCCAATGAGGGTGGACCTCATCCAAAATGTAGAAGGCCTGAATAGAGAAAAGACTGAGCAAGAGAGAATTAATTCTCTTTGCCTGAAGATCTTAAAGCAGGGACATCAGTCCTCTTTTGCCTTTAGACTCAGACTGGAACTGACACCATCCTCTCTCCTTGTTCTCAGGCTTTGAACTGCAGATCTTGGAACTTCTCAGCTTCCATAACTGTTTGAGCTAATTCCTTATAATAAACATGTATATATTACACATTTATATTTATTTATATGGAATTCTCCAGGCCAGAATACTGGATAGGGTAGCCTTTCCCTTCTCTAGGGGATCTTCCCAATCCAGGGATGGAACCCAGGTCTCCTGCATTGCAGGCAGATTCTTCACCAGCTGAGCCACAAGGGAAGCCCAAGAATACTGGAGTGGGTAGTCTATCCCTTCTCCAGTGGATCTTCCCGACCCAGGAATTGAACTGGGGTCTCCTGCATTGCAGGAGGATTCTTTACCAACTGAGCTATCAGGGAAGCCCACATATATTATACATTTATATGTATAGAGATATAGAAATCTATTGGTTCTGTTTCTCTGAAGAATCTTAATATAGAATCCCTTGCACAGTAGTGATACTTTTAGACCTAATTTACAAAGAATCTAAAATAAATGTGACAAAAGTGAAGTGAATTATAGTAGGTGACCTCCTGTTGGCATTCTTGGTAGCGGTGGTCTTAGGGTAACTGGGAAACTTCCCCTCTGGCACTGTAGTAGGCATTCTCACAGTGGAAGGAGCATCAGAAATGATAGCTTGAAGAGGAGGGCTGGTCAGAAGGATTTAAGTGGATTTGTTACTAGAGACTCTTTGTAATAACCAGAAATCATTTAGAATCTATATGAATCTATATGCAGTTTTGATAGTTTTTTCCTATATATAAATTGGAGTTGACTATACCTATTTTTATATACAGAATATTATTGAATTGGACTGTCTATTTTATTTCACCCAACATATACGTGGCTTCTTGCCCTTTCTCTGCCAGTGATTCAGTCATACAAGTTCCCAGTGATATTACCTTTGTTTTGAAAAAGATTGAACAGTTTTTATTTTCAGAGTGTTTTAATAAATAGCCAAGTGAAGATTGCAGACTACCTTTGGTTCATAAGATAAAAAGAAAGAAAAAATGTTTTTTTACTTATTTGGGGATAGAGATAAATATTTGAGAGTACTATTTTTATCAAGATGTTTTCTTCACCCACTACAAATGTAGCAAGTTAATCCAAAAAGCTTCCTCATTAGGAATAAAGCAATTAAAAATAACTACAATTGCATAACTGCACCACTGTTTTTAGATAGCTAATTACAGAATCTCTTCAGGGTGATGGAAATGTCAGCTCATTAACACAGTTTTTATTATTTGAAGCAGACTCCAACCAATATAAAAGATTCCATCTTAAAGTCAGCCATTTTTCCTGACATGGCATATAACTAAATTATTATTTCCAAGAGCTTATATATACACTGATACTAATTCAGGGTGAGGTTTATTTCTTATGGGAAAAATGAGACGGATAAGAAAAGAAACTAAATCTAAGTTATGCCAAAGTGTTTAAAAGGATGATTTCAAATTCATACTTTAAGAAAAATTAGCATATGCCTTTGTTTTACGAAGACCTTATATTCTCTTTTCCCCTGATCTATGTCATTTGAAACTTTTCTGGTGTTGGGTAGTACTTCCAGTTAGGCAAATATTTTCTCTCACTGCCAGTCTTTTGATATCTTTGACTATTGTGACTTAGTGAGGATGAGTCCCATTGGGCATGCATACTCAGTAAATGAAGATCTCATAATATTTTACATCTGAAACACACTTTCAAATACATACTTTCAAATGATTCAATGAGGCTCCATCAGTAAACCTGAAAGGCCAGGTACGTAACAGACTGGCTGCTGCTGCTGCTGCTGCTGCTGCTAAATTGCTTCAGTCGTGTCCGACTCTTCGAGGCCCCATGGACTGCAGGCTACCAGGCTCCTCCATCCCTGGGATTCTCCAGGCAAGAACCCTGGAGTGGGTTGCCATTTCCTTCTCTCTAAAGTATGCAAGCATGCCAAGTCGCTTCAGTCATGTCTGACTCTGTGCGACCCATGAACTGTAGCCCACCAGGCTCCTCTGTCCACGGGATTCTCTAGGCAAGAACACTGGAGTGGGTTGCCATTTCCTTCTCCAAACAGACTGGCAGTTGCACTAAAAGGAACTCTTCTAACTGAATGGCATTCAATGTGATGTCAACAAATGTGTGATATTTTTCTTATCCTAACTATGAGTGTGTTATTCCAGTAAAATGTGCATGGACTTATCTCTCTGTGTCCCAACTATTTGACAAAACAGCTAAATAAATTCTGTGTAAGTCATTTGTTGTCAGACAATCTGACTTATCTTTATTTTTTCAAAATAGCTGAGGAAGCTTCAGCACATCCTCCCTTCACTCTGGACCTTCCTTTTTTTTTTCAGTAAAAAATCAGACTTGACCTATGTGACCTCTAAAATCCTTTCCAGGGCTGACATTTGATGACTTGGTTTTAAAAATTCAATCTCTCTCAGCTATCAACAGAATGGCACTTTCCTTTTGTGCTCATTAAAGTGATTTGTACTGCTCTCCTCCTCTTCCTTTAGTTACATTTGAAGAGCAGAGGTCTGTACTCCCTCCTAATCAAAATGAGCTCTACATGCTCTATAGAACAAAAGGATTTTCCTTTTGTGGTATTAGAAGGAGCAAATAAACTATTTCTTCTGACCATCTAGAATAACTAGTAGAATGAGTGAATCATATGAAGATTCTATCTCAAATTAGATAATAAGATCTTCAAGAATATCAAATGGAATTTTTCCTGTTGTTCTTGAATTAATGCCATAGACCAAAGCTGAGAACAAAATTGCTAAGTACCCAATAGTCTAAGGTGAAAACACCAGGAAATAGGCGAGATCAGTAAATTTTCCTCAAAGTTAATTGAGAGCATTAATAACTCAGCTCCTTGCTTCTGCCTCTGCCCTCCAGTTAGTACAAGTAGATAGCTGAGAAAGTTTTCAGCCTCTTAGGGAGTGCAAGGTTCATATTTGAAAGGCTTAAAGGCAAGTGACTCCCAAAATCAGTTGCAAAGACTAAGGGTACTTGCAAAAAGTGATGTCGGCATCTTATTCTCCAGCTTGATGCTTACTCAGACCCCTCTGGCATCCAAATAAGAGCAGAGGGGGTAGCAATTGTTTCTAGGAATTTTCTGAGAGGTAGCATTATGGCTTTGATACTTATTAATTCTTCTCTACTGTGGGGAAAATCAGAGTATATATTTGAATGAAAGAGTAGTGTCCACCTTGGTGTAGAAAATTCTGAAGCAGTCTGTGCCATAGTGTTAGAAGGGGAAGTGGTTTTTGTGTGCCTGGGGAGAAAATGGTGGGTTAGTCACCTTGTATCTGAGGCTCAAGGTTGAGTGAACAAAATCTGCAGTTGCACCCATAACTTCACGCTAAGAGTAGTGGGCTAAGCAGAGGAGAAGGAGCTGTGGGCCGCTAGGCAGCTACTGAGTTAAGTAAAGGCATGCCCAACTAGGTGACATGCTCCAAAGACATAACCATGTGAAGACCACCACACAAGCAGATGGCTAAAGATCAATAAGAACAGACAGACTGAATCAGAGCGAGCCCCTTACCGGCAGGACAGTAGGCCTTGGTTTTGGTCTAACCCCTCTCCCTGATCCTTGAGCCCTCCACTGGGGCCCCTGCATAGAAAAGAGAGAGGGAGAAAGTGTCTGAAAGCCAGAGCAGAACTCAACTCAGAAAGCCACAAGCAGAGAAACAACCTGCCCTTGGGCAGAGGGAAAGAAAAGACTTTGAATTGAGTTCAGAATAAATTCTTAAAAATGAAAACAACTGAATATTTATATGAAAATCTTTACATGAAAATAACCAACTAACTACCAAAATGAAGCTGTTTTCTTACCATCAGGTGACAGAAATTCTGAAATGGAACCAAAATATCTTGATCCCTTCCCAGTAAGAAAGGAAAAATCATCAAAATATAATTGGAGAGAGTTATTTGAAAAATAAAGTAAATATATACCCTCAAGAGATAAGACTCCTCCAAAATTCAAGAAAAGAGTCAGTCTTTCCCTTCACTCAGCTGGAGGTGCATTTTGAATGGAATTTACTCACTCTCTCTCTCACTCTCTGTTAGTCACTCAGTCATGTCCAACTCTTGGTGACTGCATGGACTATAGCCTACCAGGCTCCTCTGTCCATGGAATTTTGCAGGTAAGAATACTGGAGTAGGTAGCCATTCCTGACCTAGGGATCAAACCCAGGTCTCCTGCATTGTGGGCAGATTCTTTACCATCTGAGCTACCAGGACCCAGCCTTAAGATACAGAATATACCTTCAATTTCCCAATTTCTCACAGCTGTTCCAAAATTCTTCCTCTAAGTTGAAAAATCCAGAGAAAAGGGATAATATGAATGAGATAGAGATCATTTACTGGTGCATTGTAAAAAATCATTTTTTACAAAAATCTTAAAACCCGAGATAAATAACTTCTTTTAGTTTTCTAGGTACCTACATTCATCTCCAATTTTCCTGGCAAGTGGTCTGTGACCTATCTTGGAATATTAGTCCTGCCTGTCGGAGAGCTCACCTATTGACTTGAATAAACTTGATAAATCTCAGAAGAGGACTTGGCTTCATTCTCATGTTAATGTCACACAGTCTGACCTCTGCGTACTTACAGGTCATGCTCACCACCACTCTCATTGCTTGATGTTTTTAAAGCACATTCTTTGGCTAAATATAATGCAAATCACTGGTCTTTGATGGGGATGGGGAAATAGAAATCAGGATATAGAGAAGTGACACTATTGACTACCTTTTTAATCAAGACAGGATCTCATATACACCATTTAAATGTAAAGATCATGAGAAGGAAAGCAGGAAAATGCTTAGTAGGAGCTTTTTATTATTAACTAGAATTGGAGATACCCAGAGAAACTTCAAAACTGAGTTTGGTGAAAAAAATTTTTGCAACCTGGATCAGCTATACTAATAAACTTGTAATCATCAAATCTGAATGAAAAAATAACTAATCTTTATAATTTCTTTTAAGATGAGAACTCTCATGCTTTCTAATTGTCACTACCCTGATGGAATCAACTGGAAATTTTCATATCTCAAATGTTAAAAATTTAAATCTCAGCTCTGCCCATTTCTAGCTATATGAGCTTGAAGTTAGTCTCTTTCCTGTCTAAATTTTCTTCTATTTACTACAGAAAACAACATGTAGAAAATGTTCAACAGAATTAGTTGTAAATACTAGTATGATCAGGAAGATGTGAGTTTGATAGATATCAATATTTATATGAACACAACTTGAGTATAGTTTTCCTTCATGTTGTGTTTGTCTATATAGTTTGTGGCTTCAATAAATTTTTAGAGACTATTAGAGATAGGTAGATACAAGTCCTACTATCATTTTAAAGCAAAGGATTGAATTACTTACATTTTGCACAAATTCCTAGCTCATACAGTGTTTTCAGAAGACTTGTTGAAAATTCTGAGTCTTACATATAAAAAGCCCACTTGGAAAAGAAATAGATTATTGTTGGTGCTATAAACATTATAAGCAAATATAACAAACTTGCTTTTTGACTGTATTTCTAATGTTATACTCTTGGCATTTCTAGCTCTGGATTATTACTAGCATAGTTTTAACTTCTATTTATATAAAGTGATCAGATTATTAACTAGCTAGTTGGTTGAGAAATTATGAAACAGCAATTGCAACCTCTAAAGGTACTAGGTCTTTGTTGTGAAGGCAGAGGCTAGGTGGCTGTAAAAATAAATAAACCAAAAATTTAAGTGGTTTAAACAAAAGAGCCACTTATTTCTCTCTCCATGTAAATGTTAGGAAGTAAGCATGCCAGCCTAAAGCTAGGTGACTTGCTCTTTCTCTAAGCAAAGCTTTTGTATCTGAACCCAGACGGCAGGTCCAATTCTGATCTCCTACCCCTAAAATGAGGAAAGAACCAGAGCAGAACACATTCGGTTTTTCTGAGGGCAATTTTCCCATTTTGCACATATAAGTTCACAGATACTGAACACTGAACTTACTCAGACTTATGTAGCCACACAACATTGTCTTTAACTGGGGGCTTAATAGTGCTGACACTGAAGACAGAGATGGTGGAAATGTTGGCTTGAAACCTATGTTGAAATAAATCTTGAGCTATGCTGTTTACATTCACAAAGAAAAAATTGAAAACAAATAGACTGGAACATTTCTGAATTTTCAAAAGAATTACACTGCCCATCATACCAGAAATTTAGCATGTAAAACCCAATGATTCCATTTCTAAAATAACCTTAGGCCCCAAATCCACAGAAGTGTGAGACATACAATATGGCAAAGGAGGTCATAGAGTATAATGTCCAATTCACATGTGATACATGAAATAAAGAAAATGAAGATTTATCCAGATGGAAAGTCTAGGATTACAAAGGACAATGAATAAAAACTTCCTCACATTGAGCAGAACACGTGTGTTCTGTGTATGTACCAGTCGAAGGCAACTATTTTAAGACCTTCTCTTTTTTAAATAGGGAGATTTTTGTTCTGTTTTATTTGGATTTTGCTTGTTTTTACTTATGCTTTACTTCTCTGTTTGTTTTGGTAGATATCTTGTTTCTTTTCTATCATCATATATCAGGTAAAAGGCACCAAAGTAATTAACTTATAAATCACTGGGCCAGAAACAGCCAAATCCAGATCTAAGGGGAAAGAAGGCTGTGATTGACTCAGATTTTAGGGTTGTATGGGCTCTTGACTAGCCCCAAACTGCTTAACTGAAAATTTATATTGAAGATAACTAGATGAATATGCTACATAAGTTACTATAGTTGGGGATCTTTTTATTATGACAGCTTAATCCATAAGTAATGATACAACCTCTATGTTCTAAATTGAAAGACTTCAAACTATGATTCCTGTGCTATATCTTGTAACCTCTTTCTGTAAAGAATATTTTATTAGAAGACAGTCATGCCAACTCATTTATGTACTGTTATGGCTGCTTTTATGTCACATAAAAGAGTTATATCATTTTAACACTATTGGCCTGTTAAATCTAAGTTATTTACCCTCTAATGCTTTATAGAAAAAGTTTGCCAACCTATGATCTAAAACTCTAAACAATGTAAATTGATGGGGAAAAGAATACAAGTAAGACGGCTTCAGTTCAGTTCAGTGGCTCAGTCGTGTCCGACTCTCCAACCCCATGAATCACAGCACGCCAGGTCTCCCTGTCCATCACCAACTCCCGGAGTTTACTCAATTCATATCCATCAAGTCAGTGATGCCACCCAGCCATCACATCCTCTGTCGTCCCCTTCTCCTCCTGCCCCCAATCCCTCCCAGTAACAGGGTCTTTTCCAATGAGTCAACTCTTTGCATGAGGTGGCCAAAGTACTGGAGCTTCAGCTTCAGCATCAGTCCTTCCAATGAATACCCAGGACTGATCTCCTTTAGGATGGACTGGTTGGATGACCTTGCAGTCCAAGGGACCCTCAAGAGTCTTCTGCAACACCACAGTTCAAAAGCATCAATTTTTTGGTGCTCAGCTTTCTTCACAGTCCAACTCTCACATCCATACATGACCACTGGAAAAACCATAGCCTTGACTAGACAGACATTTGTCGACATAGTATTGTCTCTGCTTTTTAATATGCTATCTAGCTTAGTCATAACGTTCCTTCCAAAGAGCAAGCGTCTTCTAATTTCATGGCTACAATCACCATCTGCAGTGATTTTAGAGACCCCAAAAATAAAGTCTGACACTGTTTCCACTGTTTCCCCATCTATTTCCCATGAAGTGATGGGACCAGATGCCATGATCTTAGTTTTCTGAATGTTGAGCTTTAAGCCAACTTTTCCACTCTCCTCTTTCACTTTCATCAAGAGGCTGTTTAGTTCCTCTTCACTTTCTGCCATAAGGGTGGTACCATCTGCATATCTGAGGTTATTGATATTTCTCCCAGAAATCTTGATTCCAGCTGTGCTTCTTCCAGCCTGGCATTTCTCATGATGTACTTTGTATATAAGTTAAATAAGCAGGGTGACAATGTACAGCCTTGACGTACTCCTTTTCCTATTTGGAAACAGTCTATTCTTCCATTTCCAGTTCTAACTGTTGTTTCCTGACCTGCATATACGTTTCTCAAGAGGCAGGTCAGATGGTCTGGTATTCCCATCTCTTTCAGAATTTTCCACAGTTTATTGTGATCCACATAGTTGAAGGTTTTGGCACAGTCAATAAAGCAGAAATAGATGTTTTTCTGGAACTCTCTTGCTTTTTCAATGATCCAGTGGATGCTGGCAATTTGATCTCTGGTTCCTCTGCCTTTTCTAAATCCAGCTTGAACATCTGGAAGTTCACAGTTCATATATTGCTGAAACCTGACTTGGAGAATTTTAAGCATTACTTTACTAGCGTGTGAGATGAGTGCAATTGTACAATAGTTTGAGCATTCTTTGGGATTGCCTTTCATTGGAACTGGAATGAAAACTGACCTTTTCCAGTCCTGTGGCCACTGCTGAATTTCCCAAATTGCTGGCATATTGAGTGTAGCACTTTCACAGCATCATCTTTCAGGATTTGAAATAGCTCAACTGGAATTCCATCACCTCCACTAGCTTTGTTTGTAGTGATGCTTTGTAAGGCCCACTTGACTTCACATTCCAGGATGTCTGGCTCTAGGTGAGTGATCACACCATTGTGATTATCTGGGTCATGAAGATCTTTTTTGTACAGTTCTTCTGTGTATTCTTGCCACCTCTTCTTAATATCGTCTGCTTCTGTTAGGTACATACCATTTCTGTCCTTTATTGAACCCATCTTTGCATGAAATGTTCCCTTGGTATCTCTAGTTTTCTTGAAGAGATCTCTAGTCTTTCCCATTCTGTTGTTTTCCTCTATTTCTTTGCACTGATCACTGAGGAAGCCTTTCTTAACTATTTCTCCTTGCTATTCTTTGTAACTCTGCATTCAAATGGGAATATCTTTCCTTTTATCCTTTGCTTTTCACTTCTCTTCTTTTCACACCTATCTGTAAGGCCTCCTCAGACAACCATTTTGCCTTTTTGCATTTCTTTTCCATGGGGATGGTCTTGATCCTTGTCTCCTGTACAATGTCACGAACCTCCGTCCAAAGTTCATCAGACACTCTATCAGATCTAGACCCTTAAATCTATTTCTCACTTCCACTGTATAGTCATAAGGGATTTGATTTAGGTCATACCTGAATGGGACGGCTAAAATAGCTATCTCTGAGCCATGACAATCTGTCTTCTTTTCAAAGGGTTTATGGATTCCCTGATGGATAGAGAATGTCACCTGATGGTTAAAGAATCCTCCTGCAATGCAGGAGACAGAGGAAACATGGGTTCAATCCCTGTGTCAGAAGATTCCCTGGAGGAGGAAATGGCAACCCACTCCAGTATTTTTGCCTGAAAAACCCCATGGGCAGAGGAGGCTGGTGGGCTACAGTCCAAAGGGTCACAAAGAGCGGGACACAACTGAGTGACTAAGTACACAGCAGGTGGTAGAAAAGTATGGAGGGAGAGATCGGGACAGAGAGAAAGCTCTGTACTCTTCTTGGAATAAAGTTATAACTTTGGTTAAGCTAATTAACATTTGTAATCTCTTTCTTGCTTCTTTACTATTAAGTTAAATGCTAAGTGAAGTCGCTCAGTCATGGCCGACTCTTTGCAACACCATGGACTGTAGCCTACCAGGCTTCTCCGTCCATAGGATTTTCCAGGCAAGAGTACTGGAGTGGGCTGCCACTTCCTTCTCCAGGAGTTCTTCCCGACCCAGGGACTGAACCCGGGTCTCCCGCATTGTAGGCGGGTGCTTTACCGTCTGAGCCACCGAGAGATTCTAAGGTCCAAGTTTTGCCCAGGCCGTGGTCTTCTCTACTACCTTCAGAGAAAGTTTCATCTCAGAGTCCCATGCTAAAATAAACACATTTTATCATTTTTCCAGGAGTAAACAGTCTTTAACAATCCCAAACTCTAAGGGGAAATTTTCTGGGTCAATGGAAACAATTTCCTTTACCTCAGGATTCTACCACCTCCTTATTATTTGTATTGTCCTTTTAATATTCAGTGTGACCTGGGAAAATATCCTTCAACCATCCAGCAAAATTGCTGGAAACCTTTGCTACATCTTGAACCTATAGAAGCCTGCTGAATCCAGCCTCTTTTAAGTTGTTGTACCTAAACTTTTATTTATCTTGCTATGGTCTTCATTGAATGTGTCTGCATCTTTCACATATAGTAGCACTTATGACCTTGAATTTTCATAGCCAGTCTGACTCCTCTTATCACACATGATTTCTCTTCCTTTCATTTTTATTATAATTTCAGTTACTTGCCTATCACTTTAAGAAAAGCTTGACATCTGGCCACTTTACAAAACCAATTTAACAGTTACAGCACTATGTTAAATTTAATAAGATATTCACTTTGTCTTTTCAAATTACTGTCACATACCTAATATAACTGAGAGTATAGTCAAGAGAGTAAACTCCTTCTATAAGCATATTGAAAGCAGTAAAGTCTAACCCTCATTAGCACTTGGGAATAATTGCTTCTCTACATTACTAGAAGAATGCTGGAAGCTGGACTGTCTTCTTTGCAGATTGGATAATCTAATGATATCCTATGCTAAACCCTTCTAGAGATAATGAGAACGTTATCTTAAAGTTCTGAGCATTTTATTCAATCACTGATAAACTTGGTGCTCTATTGAATTTTTATTAAAAGCTTAAATTATTTTTTTTAATAAATAGTACAACACTTTCTATACTTTCTTCTGAAGGAGTTGTATTTCTTAAGGCAAGTCATCTGAAGTTATCTAATAATAGTTAAAATTTCTCATCTAATAATATACAAAGATATATAGAAATTAGTAAGCATAAAGAAAATTAATGAATGGATAACTGGACACATATCAAGTTGTACTGAAACCAAATGTTGAATTCATTTTTTAATTAGGATAAGCAAATATTTAATTAGGATAGGAAATTTTTGGTATTCTTAATACCAAAAAAATATTTTTGGGTATTTTAAAAATGTTTTTATAGTTGTTCTATTCAATTATGTATTAACACATCCTATTAAACACAAACTCATTTAAGACACACATTGGACAATTTTTGCATGTGGCATATTTTGCAAAAATATTTTCAGCCTGACTCTTTAAAGCATTAATGCATTACACTTGTGTAAGAAATTGCAGTTTATATCTTAATAATATATCTTAATTTTTCTGGAAATATTTATGACAAATAGATAAAAACCAATGGTAAACATAAAATATAATCTGAAATACCTAAAAATAGCTGTGTTCATATTTTGACACTTGTCCTTTGAGATATTATTCTCTATATATGAATCTTTAAAATTTCATACTGGACTATTCTCTGATGACACAGTGGTGAAGAATCTGCCTGCAATGAAGGAGACACGGTTTGATTCCTGGATCGGGAAGATCCCCTGGAGATGGAAATGGCAACCTACTCCAGTATTCTTGCCTGGAGGATTCCAGGGACAGAGGAGCCTGGCACGCCTCAGTCCATGGGGTTGCAAAGAGTTGGACACGACTGAGTGACTAAAACACACGCATGTAATTATATGTCTTACTTTTAAAATTTTCTCTACATGATGAATATTTTAAATATGTTAACACATGTATATTTTCTTTAACTTTAGTCCCAATTTGGATATTTTTATATCATACAAAATATTGTGATGAATTACTTAATACATTTAATTGTTTATGTTTCTTTTTGCCAACTTTTTTCTTGTTTGTATATTGGCTGTATGTTTTCTGATATAAAACCATAGATCTAAAAATGATTAATATTAAACATCAATAAGATTATTTACCTAGGATTTAAGAATATAATCTCCTGGCATGGAACATGGACCTGGTACTGATAATTGTATTATAATCCCTTAAACTATAGAGACAATGATGGCCCCTTAGAAAATAGTTTTTGCAATATTTATCTAGCATCTGATTTAATATCTTGGCTACATGGACATTTTCAGGGACTTCCACTTGATTATTTTTATAATAATGGCTTTTACTTGAAATGTCCAGGAAATTCTTGTGAAAAACATTCCAATTAATGTTAAGGTCAAATTATTGTATCTTGAACTATTGACTGTTAAAAGACATAGCAGCATATGAGCCTGTATGAATTTTGAAAAGCATATATTGTACCTGGGGATATTGTTTCCCTCATTTATC
The DNA here is from genome assembly GCF_963930625.1 of Muntiacus reevesi. Classification (NCBI taxonomy): domain Eukaryota; kingdom Metazoa; phylum Chordata; class Mammalia; order Artiodactyla; family Cervidae; genus Muntiacus; species Muntiacus reevesi. The sequence continues at coordinate 39,939,411 of NC_089255.1, read as the reverse complement.
AGGTGAACTGGAAACTTCACAATTTAGATACCTTACACTACTTAGAATGACCCTCATCAAAAATTCTACAAAACATATATGTTAGAGAGGGTGTAGACAAAAGGGGACCCTCCTACACTTTTGGGGGGAAAATAAATTGGTACAAACATTATGGAGAATAATTTGGGGCTTCCTTAACTAAAAATAGAACTATAATACCATATAATCCAGAAATCCCACTCCTTAGCATATATCCAGAGAAAACTCTAAATCAAAAAGATATATTCACCCCTTCATAGTATGCTATTTGCAATAGCTAAGTCATGGAAGCAACCTAAATGACCATTGATAAGTGAATGGATAACGATGAGATGACATAATGCTAATTAGCCATAAAAAAGAATAAAATAATACCATTCACAGCAACATGGATTGACCTAGACATTATCATAGCAAGTGAAGTCAGACAAAAACAAACACCACTTATATGGGGAACCTAAAAAAATGATACAAAAGAACTTATTTACAGGACAGAAATATAGTCACAGATATAGAAGACAAAATTATGGTTACTGGGGGGAAAGGGGAAGGAGGGGTAAAGTGGGAGATTGGGATTGATATATATATACTACCATATATCTGGAGGAGGGCATGGAAACCCACCCCAGTGTTCCTGTCTGGAGAACCCCATGGACAGAGGAGCCTGATGGGTTGCAGTCCATGGGCTCACAGGGAGTCAGACACGACTGGAAGGACTTAGCACACACTACCATATATAAGACAGACAACTTCCAGATCTGAAAGAGACACGTGCACCCCAATGTTCATCGCAGCACTGTTTATAATAGCCAGGACATGGAAGCAACCTAGATGCCCATCAGCAGACAAATGGATAAGGAAGCTGTGGTACATATACACCATGGAATATTACTCAGCCGTTAAAAAGAATTCATTTGAATCAGTTCTAATGAGATGGATGAAACTGGAGCCCATTATACAGAGTGAAGTAAGTCAGAAAGATAAAGAACATTACAGTATACTAACACATATATACGGAATTTAGATAAATGGTGGCGATAACCCTATATGCAAAACAGAAAAAGAGACACAGAAATACAGAACAGACTTTTGAACTCTGGGGGAGAACGTGAGGGTGGGATGTTTTGAAAGAACAGCATGTATATTATCTATGGTGAAACGGACCACCAGCCCAGGTGGGATACATGAGTCAGGTGCTCGGGCCTGGTGCACTGGGAGGACCCTGAGGAGTCGGGTGGGGAGGGAGGTGGGAGAGGGGATCGGGATGGGGAATACATGTAACTATATGGCTGATTCATGTCAATGTATGACAAAACCCACTGAAATGTTGTAAAGTGATTGGCCTCCAACTAATAAAATAATATTAAAAAAAAAAAAGAACAAACAGTATATCAAAGGGAACTCTACTCAACACTCTGTAATGATCTTCATGGGAAAAGAATCTAAAAGGCATGGATATGTGTATATGTATAACTGACTTTATTGTACAGGAGAAACTAATACAATATTGTAAGTCAACTATACACCAATGAAAAATTTTAAAATAACAAAATTTCACAATTTTGAGACTCCAATTAAAGAAGGCTCATGCAATTAGGTCCAAGTTGTGGTGTAAGATTGCATTCAACCTTACAAGAAATAATTATGTTAATAAGGAATATACGTGTGGTCTCTAACAAAACCCAAATGGATAGTCACAACACAGGCCTAAGTTCTAGAAATATGCCAGGAATTTTGGTTTCTGCTCACTATTTGAAAACCACTCTGTGGCATGCTACTGAGCATTAAGTGAGACTGAAAGCCTGACTGTTAGACTTCAAGTGACCATATGACTAAGGCTACTGTATGAAATAAAGTGAAAGTGAATTTGCTCAGTCGTGTCTGACTCTTTGCGACCCCATGGATTGTAGCTTACCAGGCTTTTCCGTCCATGGGGTTTTCCAGGCAAGAGTACTGGAGTGGGCTGCCATTTCTTTGGCAGATACCAAGTTCATCAAGTCATCATTTTGGGAATGAGCATCCATAATCCATTGTATGATTAAAATAATATTGTCAGAATAACCTCCTAGCACATACAGAGGACCTCCAAAATTACATGAATAATAGGTTCAGAGCTTCATTACCTCTGTCATAATGATCCCTCTTCCATAAGCTAAATTATGGGATAATTCAGTTAAGAGGGACCATTGCAGCAGAGGTAATGGAGTTCCCATGATTTTCATGCGAAAAAACTCAGGCAAGAGTCATAGAGAACAGATAATGCCTGATATAAAGATATAGGTGGGCTACTGGCTAGTACAGATGTCTGCTCAATCAGGACCAAGAAAAGCAAATCTAAAAGATCACAGAAAAGAGATTCTGGAGTAGAAGCATGTAGATGGACGTAACAGGAAAGATTCAGTGCAGAAGGACATTAACAATATGGTAAATAGACAATACAGTGAATGTTTGTGGAATGGATTCATGAATGAAGTGGCCATATTTGTAGAGAGGGAGACTATACTTGCGGCCAAATGCATGTGCTTTCTCTCATCAATGCTGATCTAGCTACTGCTATATTGAACATTTCATCAGCAGTGAGCCCTGAATGAGAATAACTGACCATTTGGGGGAAAGTTGTTTACATTCTAGCAAGGGCAGAAATTTTCCCTATTGGAACTGACACCTCACTCTCAATATGAATTTACTTCTCTACTCCAAGTATTTCTGCAGTCACTGTTATCCAAGGGCTTAGTATGACTAATACACTGAAATGGAATTTCACATCATTCAGTCTAAGACCAAAGTAGCCATTTCATAGCAAAGTGCATGCAAAGATGGACATATGGTCTAAATGATTCACTCTTTCTGCCACATATCAAAGTGCTAGGAAATATCTGCGCTAAAGACTGACATTCAAATAAGAGTTAACTTGAAGACCACCCTTGTTGATGCTATCCTCTAGGATGTTACATATTTATTAAGGCAATACATGGTGGTATGTTCTCTATATATAGAAGGCAAGGGCTGGGATCCAAAGGATATAATTAAGATTGGCTTCTTTATTGTTCTTAGTGAATCACTTGAGATTGTGGTCTGCTACCCTACAAACTGAACTCTTCTGGTTAGGGGTCCTGGTTGCTAGCAGAGCAACATTATCATTAGAGAACACAAGTCTGAACCTGAGGCTTTGAAAGTCTTGAGTTACTCTTTCAGATCAACTGGCAAGAAAGGAATTATAATACAGGTGGGAGTAATGGATTCTTGTGATTATGAGGAGATAGGATTGTGGCTACATAGTAAACGCAGAGAAATGTATGTTTGAAACTTCAAGAATTCACTGGGAATCTTTTTGATGCTTCCACAAGTGTAATAACTCAAATGGGAAAATGTAGTCACCACAGCATGACAAGGGCAAGGCAAGCTCAGCCTCTTCCATGATGAAGGCATGAGTTAACTAATTAGGCAGCATATATCTCAGTTAGTGTGCTTGTCTTTTTATCAATTAAAAAAGCTAATATTTTATTCAGAAAAAAATTAAGAATGATTTTTTGTTTTCTATAATGTAAGGCATATTATGACTAAATATGATATTAATAATTTCATGCACTATATATATCATTTAAACTTTCAACAAATAAAAAATTACACAATTCATGTTGATATATACAAAGTGAAAATAAGTGAAAGTGAAGTCGCTCAGTCCTGTCCGACTCTTTGTGACCACTAGACTGTAGCCTACCAGGCTCTTGTGACCACGTGGACTGTAGCCCACCAGGCTCCTCCATCCATGGGGAATTCTCCAGGCAAGAATACTGGAGTGGGTTGCCGTTTCCTTCTCCAGGGGATCTTCCCGACCCCGGAATCAAACTCGGGTCTCCCGCACTGCGGGCAGACGCTTTAACCTCTGAGTCACCAGAGAAGCCTAGAATAAAAGAAAAAAAAAAAAAAAAAAAAAAAAAACCTACAGGATCCGGTATTCCAGGGCAGGCTCCCATCCAAGTACTAACCAGGCCCGACCCTGCTTAGCTTCAGAGATCAGACGAGATCCGGTGCGTTCAGGGTGGTATGGCCGTAGACAATAAAGGAGGAATATTTGTGATAAGCTCAGGTATCAGGCAATATCTAGAAGGAATTCATTCAATATCATAGATTTGGATACAGTGGCACTCATATACATTTTTTTGGTTAACATCCATCATGAAGGTCATGTCTGTAATTCATATGTAGACTATTATGATACTCTCATTAAAATTCTTATTTTCCATTTTCATATATTTTGGTGAATTTTGTGCAGTTTTATCCAGTTAGACTCTCCAAAAGTGCCACTTTCACTGTGTTTACATTTAAAAATACCTTAAATGGCTAATTATCCAAATTTGAGCAAATTTTAAAAGGTATTTGACTTATCCATCCCAGTACCCCTCAGAATGTCTCTTCCTGCTTTTGTTGTTCCGTCACTGTCATGTTAGACTCTGAGACAGCATATACTGCAGCACATCACCCAGAGTTTCCTCAAACTCACATCAACTTTTGTTGCCCTCTTCTTCTCCTGCCTTCAGTCTTTCTGAGCATTAGGTTTTCAAATGGGTCAGCTCTTTGCATCAGGTGACCAAAGAATTAGAGCTTCAGTTTCAGTCCTTGCAATGAATATTCAGGGTTGATTTGCTTTAGGTTTGCTGGTTTGAACTCCTTGAAGTCTCCAGAGCCTTCACTAGCACCACAGTTTGAAAGCATCAATAATAAGTTGCTCAGCCTGCTTTATGGTCCAACTCTAACATCCATACATGACTACTGGAAAAACTATAGCTTTGACTACATGAAACATTGTTGGCAAAGTGATGTCTCTGCTTTTTAATATGCTGTCTAGGTTTGTCATAGCTTTTCTTCCAAAGAGCAGTTCAGTTCAGTTCAGTTCAGTTGCTCAGTCGTTTCTGACTCTTTGTGATCCCCACAGACTGCAGCATGCTAGGCTCGCTATCCATCACCAGCTCCTGGAGTTTACTCAAACTCAAATCCATTGAGTCGGTGATGCCATCCAACCATCTCATCCTCTGTCGTCCCCTTCTACTCCCACCTTCAATCTTTCCCAGCATTAGGATCTTTTCAAATGAGTCAGCTATTTCCATCAGGTGGCCAAAGTATTGGAGTTTCAGCTTCAGCATCAATCCTTCCAATGAATATTCAGGACTGATTTCCTTTAGGATGGATTGGTTCGATCTCCTTGCAGTTCAAGGGACTCTCAAGAGTCTTCTCCAACACCACAGTTCAAAAGTATCAATTATTTGGCACTCAGTTTTCTTTACAGTCCAGCTCTCACATCATACATGACTACTGGAAAAACCATAACCTTGACTAGATGGACCTTTGTTTGCAAAGTAACATCTCCGCTTTTTAATATGCTATCTAGGTTAGTCATAACTTTTCTTCCAAGGAGCAAGCATATTTTAATTTCATGGCTGCAGTCACCATAGCAGTGATTTTGGAACCCCCCAAATAAAGTCTGTCACTGTTTCCACTGTTTCCCCATCTATTTTTCATGAAGTGATGGAACCTGTTGCCATGATCTTAGTTTTCTGAATGTTGAGTTTTAAGCCAACTTTTTCACTGTCCTCTTTCACTTTCATCTAGAGGCTCTTTAGTTCTTGTTTGCTTTCTGCCATAAGGGTGGTGTCATCTATATATTGGAGGTTATTGATATTTCTCCTGGCAATCTTGATTCCAGCTTGTGCTTCATCCAGCCCAGTATTTCCCATGATGTAATATGCATAGAAGTTAAATAAATAGGGTGACAATAAACAGTCTTTACATACTCCTTTCCCTAATTGGATCCAGTCCATTGTTCTACGTCCAGTTCTAACTATTGCTTCCTGACCTGCATACAGATTTCTCAAGAAGCAGGCCAGGTGATTGGTATTTCCATCTCTTGAAGAATTTTCCAGAGTTTGTTGTGATCCACACAGTCAAAGACTTTGGCATAGTCCATAAAGCAGAAATAGATGTTTTCTGGAACTTTCCTGCTTTTTCAATGATCCAATGGATGCTGACAATTTGATCTCTAGTTCCTCTGCATTTTCTAAATCCAGCTTGAACATCCGGAAGTTCACAGTTCACAGACTGTTTGAACCTGACTTGGAGAATTTTGAGCATTACTTTACTAGCAAGTGAGATGAGTGCAATTGTTCAGTGGTTTGAGCATTCTTTGATTGCCTTTCTTTGGGATTGGAATGATAACTGATCTTTTACAGTCCTGCGGCTCTTTCACAGCATCATTTTTTAGGATTTGAAATAGTTCAACTGGAATTCCATCACCTCCACTAGCTTTGTTTGTAGTGATGCCTCCTAAGGCCTACTTGACTTCGCATTCCAGGATGTCTGGCTCTAGATGAGTGATCACACCATCATGGTTATCTGGGTCATGAAGATCTTTTTTGTATAGTACTTCTTTGTATTCTTGCCACCTCTTCTTAATATCTTCTGCTTCTGTTATGTCCATTCCATATCTGTCCTTTATTGAGCCCATGTTTGCATGAAATGTTCCCTTGGTATCTCTAATTTTTTTGATGTGATCTCTAATCTTTCACATTCTATTGTTTTCCTCTTTCTTTGCATTCAACACTGAGGAAGGCTTTCTTATCTCTTTTTGCTATTCTTTGGAACTCTGCATTCAAATGGGTATATCTCTCCTTTTCTCCTTTGCCTTTCCCCTTCCCTTATTTTCACAGCTATTTGTAAGGCCTCCTCAGATAACCAATTTGTCTTTTTGCATTTCCTTTTCTTGGGGATGTCTTGATCCTTGCTTCCTGTACAATGCCATGAAACTCTATCCATAGTTTCAGGCACTCTGTCTATCAGATCTAATCCCTTGAATCTATTTGTCACTTCTACTGTATAATTGCAAAGGATTTCATTTAGATCATACCTGAATGGTCTACTGGTTTTCCCTACTTTCTTCAATTTAAATCTGAATTTTGCAATAAGGAGTTCATGTTTTGAGCCATAGTCAGCTCCTGGTCTTGTGGAGCAAGCATTTTTTTAACTTCATTGCTGAAGTCAGCATCTGCAATGATTTTGGAGCCCACGAAAAAAGTCTGTCACTGTTTCCATTGTTTCCCCATCTATGTGCAATGAAGTGATGGGATCAGATGCCATGATCTTAGTTTTTTGAATGTTGAATTTTAAGCCAGGTTTTTTACCCTCCTTTTTCACCTTCATCAAGAGACTCTTTAGTTCCTCTTGGCCTTCTGACATTAGGCTGGTGTCATCTACATGTCTCAGGTTATTGATACTTCTCACAGCAACCTTGATTCCAGCTTGTGATTCATCCAGCTCAGCATTTTGCGTGACGTATTCTGCATATAATAAATTAAGCAGGGTGACTATATACAGCCTTGACGTACTTCTTTCCCAATTTTGAACCTGTCCATTGTTCCGTGTCCAGTTCTAACTCTTGCTTCCTTACCTTTGAACAGATTTCTCAAGAGGCAGGTCAGGTGGTCTGATATTTCTTCTCTTGAAGAATTGTCCACATTTTGTTTTGATCCACACAGTCAAAGACATTAGCATAGTCACTGAAGCAGAAGGAGATATTTTTATGGAATTCCCTTGCTTTTTCTATGATCTAACAGATGTTGGCAATTAGATCTCTGTCTTTTCTAAACACAGCTTGAACATCTGAATGTTCTTGGGTCACATACTGTTGAAGCATAGCTTGAAGGGTTTGAGCATTACTTTTCTAGTATATGAAATGAGTGGAGTTGTGTGGTAGTCTGAGCATTCTTTGACATTGCCTTTTTGTGAGAATAGAATGAAAACTGACGTTTTCTAGTCGCATGACCACTGCTGAGTTTTATCAATTTGCTGACATACTGAGTGCAGCACTTTAGCAGCAGCATCTTTTAGGTTTTGAAATAGCTCAGCAGGGATTCCATCTTTATTTTCATTTATTCAGTGATTCACATCTGCATATAATATCTGTTTCTCCTGAAATGTACATGTCTGCATTCACCTCTCTTATATATATATTCTTACCTCTACTCCCAAACGTTTATTTAACAAACTCCTAATAAAGCTTTATCTTAAATGCTATTCCACAGATTTTTTCAGTGATGACTAAATTGGAGAAAATTCATTCTGTGATTTTTGTGTCTCCCACATCTTTAACTGTTAATATAGCCCTTATCACAGAGTATTTTGCTTATGCCACACTATGTTAATGGCATATTGAATGTTTTTTAAAAATATTATTTAATTTTAATTTACTTATAGTATTTCAAATCCAGGAGCTCAAGTTATCAACAATATATTATTAATAATATCTATAATAATCAATGATATCTATAATAATCAATGATTATGTCCTCTGTCATTCAATTTGACTTCTAAATTGTGTATTATTTGAAGGCAAGTAATTTGTATTAGTTTTCTTTCAGTTTTTTGTTGCCATGAAGATTCTTCCAAGTCTTAGATACTCTAGCCAAATCAATGTAGAATAAATGAATCCTTAATGTTCACAATGAATTTCCTTTCAAAAAAGTGGTGTTAAAGCATGTGTCTATTACTGAGCATAGTCTATTAATACTATGCTAAAATATTTCTTGTTACATTTTTGAAAGTAATTAGATGTTAGAGAGGTAGAAAAGTAGTGAAGAAATTTACAATTTCTTAAAGCTATTATAATATTCTTACAATGTATTAAATGAGCATTTGATTTATTTGTAGAAAGTGTAAGTAAAAATAATAGTCAAAGAAAGAAGACATTAAGTTATTCTTGACAATTGTTTAACTATGGAAAAGACAGGAAACTTTCATGGACCATTGAAAATATGACAAACATGTTTGAATTTCAGTATAAATTGTTGGAATCCATTACTATTCAATTTCAGAGAATTATTATTTCCAATCTAGTCATTGTAATATAAATACAATTGTATGAGAAAATCTATGTATGGTTTAGCAGTTTTTACATATCATAAAATGTTCATTTAAATGTGATTAATCAAATTTGAAAAGCAAGCAATTCCATTTGCATTAATGTAGGGTTAGTAACATTAAAGGGAACAATAACTTTTTACTTAAAAATGAAAAAACAAAGTCCAGCTAAAAGACAAATAAATGCTGAGTGGTATAAATGTTAGGAATTTTGCAAAACTACACAGTATTTTAAGTTTTTTGAAATACACATATCTTGAAAACTTTAAGTCATGTGTATTCTGTGTGTGTGTGCCTGTATATTATACTATATAGAAACAATTATTAAATTCTTATCATGCCATCCAACACTGAGATTATAATTTTTATAAAACCTTTACAATAATATACATGAAAATTTGAGAAAAGCATGCTTTCTTTCTTTCCAATTATTTTTTACTTTATGAAATATTAATACTAGATTTGTCTAGTAACAAAGAAGATATTCATGGTCACTCAAAGACTATGGATATCCACACACAATACTAACCAACAGAAACTAGAGCTGGAAATTAGGCCAGATATAAAAGGGTTTTGCAGGTACATTAAATTAAGTAGTTCACTGGGCAAGCACAGAGGGATAATTAAGAGCAAAAGGCAATTATACACATTTATTTAGCACTCAGAAACAGAGAAAATTAGAGCGATAGTAAAATTAGTAGGATGGTAGTGTGCTCAGCATGACATTGGCAGAGTTTGAGAACAAGGTGACAGAAGTTGAAGAGAATGGCAGGTGAGTAGGATGACGCAAAGCTCCCACATGGAAATGTTCAATAAACAGCTACCTATGTGTATTTGGAGTTTAGCAGAGACATTTGAGATGGTCATCAGTATCTAAAGAACAATTCAAGCAAGAGAAGACAATGAAGAGCAGAAAGAATGATCAGAGTGAAAAGGAAAGCGTAGCTAGGTATAAGGAGAGGAGGGGGAAGAAAAATTATCCACAATTATCCAAAGAAGACATGCAGATGGCCATCATGCACATGAAAAAAATATTCAGTTGCTAATTATTAAAGAAACACAAAGCTTTCAAAGCTACAATGAGTTACCACTTCATGTTGGTTAGAATGGCCATCATCAAAAAATCTACAAATAATAAATGCTGGGAGACTGTGGACAAAAGGGATTGCTCCTACACTGTTGGGGGGAATATAAATTGGTACAACCACTATGGGGAAGAGTATGGAGGTTCCTTAAAGTATAAAAATAGAGCCACCATATGATCCAGCAATCCCACTCCTGAGCAAACATCTGGAAAAGACAAAAACTCTTAGCTCAAAAAGAAACATACACTCCAATGTTCACAGCAATACTGTGCACAACAACTAAGACACAGACAAAACCTAAATGTCCATCAACAGATGCACAGATTAGGAAGATACAGGGTGTGTGTGTGTATACATACACAAGCATGTACATAATGGGCTATCACTCAGCCATAAAAAATGAAATAATGCTATTTGCAGCAACATGGATGAACCAAGAGATTATCATATTAGATAAAGTAAGTCAGACAGACAAAGACAAATATATGATTCAATTATTTGTGAAATCTAAAATTTGTCATAAGTGACATCAAACAGAAAAAGACAAGTATTATATAATTTACTTATATGTGGAATCTAACCAATTGCATATCACAGAGAAGTATGCTTAAAATTTGTAAAAATCTAAAAGGGAAAAGAATCTGAAAAAGAAATTTATATAAAAAACTATATATATATATGTGTGTGTATATATATATATATATAATTAAATGATTTTGCTGTATACCTAAAACTTACACAACATTGTAAATCAGTAAATCATCTACACAAACACATACACTCAAAGGATCATCTATAATGGAGACTGAATAGTGATGATTAGGCAGATAAACAAGCAAAACTCAGGAACATGGGATATCAAGAGAACAGATTGCTGCATTCTTCAAGCATTGCTCAGGCAGGGTACATGAAAATTGATAAACTGTGCATTGAACCTCGGGATAAAAGAACATTGGTGATCTTGGTAAGAATTTTAGCGAAGAGACAACCCTGTTCAGTGTATACAACACATAAAAATGACACCAAGACACACTAAATTAAAATTTTTCTAACATTAGCCAACATATTACTAGTCATTTTTATATCCTGGAAAAACAACAAAAAAAAGCCAGAGTGAGTATTAACATTGCAGTCATCCAGAAAAGCATGGGTGACAAAACCTAAACTTTTTCCAACAGCACAGTTGGTTTCACTGGTGGTGCTGCTCCACATACATACACACAGGCATATATACACACAATGATAAACACACTCAGAAAGATATTGAAATAAGACAAATGCACATTTTATGTATTTTTCTTGGGGTGATTCAAAAGAAATCTCAAGTAGTCAACTTTTCTGCCAAACTCAAACAAACCATAGTATTAGAATTTTTTTTCTGAATTCATATAATAAGCTACCTTCTTCACTAAAAGAAGGCCATGTATAAGACAGTCTATAAAAAGAGTTCACTGAGGTTTCAGGTTTAGATATATTTCATAAATTAAAGCAATGTTTTTCAGATTTTACACAAAGTAAAAATTCTAACTTATGACAAAGTAAATTCTACATTGAATGCATTTAGAGCACTGCATGGTCCAGGAAAGTCTTCTTGAAACCCTCATAATATCACCCTGTAGATAAATGTCTATCATCTTTATGAAGTCTCCAGAAAAGTCTGGAATTATTGTTTTTGGAATCCTGGGAAGAAATAAAACAAGTGAACAGACCAATCACATGTGCTGAAATTGAAACTGTGATTTAAAAACTTCCAGCAAACAAAAATCCAGGACCAGATGACTTCACAGGCTAATTCTAACAAAAACTTTGAGAATCGTTAACACCTATCCTTCTCAAACTCTTCTAAAAAACAATTGCAGAGACTGAAATACTGAAATACTCCCAAGCTCATTCTATGAGGCTACCATCACCCTGATACCAAAACCAGACAAAGATATCACAAAAAAAGAAAATTATAAGCCAATATCACCAATGAGCATAGAGGGAAACATCCTCAACAAAATGCTAGCAAGCAAAGTCCATCAACACATTCAAAGAATCATAGACTATGATCAAGTGGGATTTATCCCAATAATTCAAGAATTTTTCAATATCTGCAAATCAATCAGTGTAATATACCATGTTAATAAACTGAAGAATAAAAACCATATCATCATTTCAATAGATGCAGAAAAGGCATTGGACAAAATTCAATACTCATTTATGATGGGCTCTCCAGAAAGGAAAGGGAACCCACCTCAACATAATAAAGATCATAAACCCACAGTAAACATCATTCTCAAAGGTGAAAAACTGAAAGTATTTCTTCTAAGATCAGGAATAAGACTAGGATGCCCCCTCTCATCACTTTTATTCAGCATAGTTTTGGAAGTTCTAGTCATGGCAATCAGAGAAGTAAAACTGTCACTCTTTGCATATGACAAGATTTTAATACTATACATAGAAAATCCTAAAGATGCTAACAAAAAACTATGAGAGCACATCAATGAATTTGGTAAAGTTACAGGATAAAAAATTAATACACATAAATCTCTTGCATTTCTCTGCATTAACAACAAAAGATCACAAAGAGAAATTAAAGAAAAATCTCATTTGCCATTGCAACAAAAAAATAAAACACATAGGAATAAACCTACATAAGGAGGCAAAAATCATGTACTCAGGAATTCTGAGCAGAGGATTAAGTCATGAAGCTTTAAAAAAAAACTTATTCAAATAAAGCATCTTATGACACCAAAATAATACAAATTAAAATCTCAAAGTTATATAAAAATTGTTTGAATTTTATATCTTTGGAAATTTAGTAATGAAAATGTATACTACATCTGCTATCTTACCATAGATCTTATTTCAAAAATCCTATAACATGCTCAGTTTTAAATTTTTAAATATCTATTTTAATGACGTAATAATAATCATTACTAAGAATGCTAGCGATACTTTTGCTATTAAGGCGTAATCATAATGTAACATAGATTTTTTTTATTTATGTATTTTCTTCAGACAAAATTGTGTCTCATACAAATAATTATGTCAAATTATTTTACATACTTGCTGCAAATGAATTACAGGATGTCACTTTTACTGATGAATGTGAAATAACAATATTTTAAAAATAGAGATAATATCAATGTACTAAATCTAGCTACCAATGCTTCTATTAAATTACAAGTGCTATATTCTTTTTGTCTCTTTTCTAAACCAATTCTATAGCAAAATGCACCAAGTTGTTTCAACAGTTTGAAAGATCACATCTCCAGATAAAACAATTCAAATAGTGACAAGGCTAAATAAATCTGATTCTCTCCTTGTTGCAAAAGTTACCTCTGAGACCAGAAAGGCATACATGAATAAATAATTGCTTTTTTATATTTAAACAAAGATGTTTAACAATTTAAAAGCTTATAAAAGTCATTTTGTCTCTAAGAGATACTAAAGCAAGAAGAAAGTTTATTTCTATATTTTTACCACCTTGGGAAATACTGCAAGAGAAAGTATATTTGAATGTGCACACATCTTATCTAAATAATTACATACTACTGAGCAGGTGGCTCTTGTTAAAGAACCTGCCTGTCAATGCAGGAGACATAAGAGATGTGAGTTCAATCCCTGAGTTGGGAAGATCCACTGGAGGAGGGTATGGCAACCCACTCCAGTATTCTTGCCTGGAGAATCCTGTGGACAAGATCGAAATAAATTCATTCTGACTCATGGACATGTACCTGAGTGCATTAATGCTATGTGATTTGTACAGATACCACTCAAATTCTATTACGAATCTGGGGAAAACAAACTTGATATTCTAAATAAAGATGTGACAATTTCTTTCATTAGGTTACTAAGGTATTTGCATTTACATGGGTGAATAATTTATTTCAATTATATACATTTGGATTCTTAAAATAGTCATAAAATATCTACTTACAATTTTCAGCATTTACAAAACAAATTAACCCTACACAATACTATTTCATTTCTACTTCTATGTATCTGCCAACAGATTATGTGATTATGCATGAGAATATACAATGACGCTTTTAACTGCTACGTGTTTTGAAAGTCCATTTTCAAGGTTAAAAGCTAATAGAACTGAAATATATTTGTTCATGTTCCTAAAATAGACAACATAATCAGAAGGAATTTTTTTAGATAAAAAAATAGAAATTATTCTTTCAGAAAATTTCTGAATTAAATTTTGTTCTCACTTGCATAGAATAGTTAAAAATATTGAAACTATTGTATTCCAGAGATAAAAATTTCCTGATCTAATCAAGAAACTGGCAGCAAATTCTAATGCTAGAACAAAATAGAAACTTATCTAGTTATTTTCTCGAAATTAAGAAATACACTGAGAAACCTAGATAACCATTAATCTTTGATGAAAAATATACTTAATGAGATTTTTTTTTCCTTTAGTTGCTGGCTTTGAGGAATATGCATCATCTACCCTTCTTGACATGAATTCAACCTACTCTATTTTCTATAAATGCTTTCCAGGGTACAATATGACAGTAAGTCATAAAATGAAAAGTGCTTTATTGTGAAAATCAGCATAAAACCATTTTCTTATTTTGCAAATACTCTTTTATTCTCCATGGCCATAAGAAAAGACTTTGTTTTGTAATGAACTTCTCTGTTCTCAGTGAACATCGTGACTGACCACATGCTGCCTCAGAGAGAGCAGAGATCAAAACTGCAATTAAGGTATCCCCTAACAGGGCTACTGTAGTAGCTCAATCAATAAAGAATCTGCTTGCAATGTGGGAGACCTGGATTGGGAAGATGTCCTGGAGAAGGGAACGGCTACCTACTCCAGTATTCTGACCTGGAGAATTCCACAGACTGTACAGTCCATGGGGCTGCAAAGAGTTGGACACACCTGAGTAACTTTCACTCATGTATTCTCTGTTCTATCCTCTATTGTAAAATGATGCATTACTCCTATGAGACAAAGCAATGAGTCTCATAGGAGCTTACAATAAATCCAATAAAGTTGCAGGTGTCAGTAAATTATATCAATCAGATAACAAATGCATGATGATGATTGTGACAGCATCTCTCCATGTTAATATCTGAGTATTCAAAATCTGTATAAAAGCATGTGGGGAAATAAGAAACTGCTCACATATATTCTTTCTGAATTTTCACTATTAGTAGTGAGAAAAACTTGATGAACACTTTTATTCACCCGCCTGCTACCTATTTAAAGTAGTGGTTTAAAAATTCATATTTAAATTCATAGTATGATAACTACATTTTTAAATAAGAGGCAATATATTTTCTTCAACATTTTTTTCTGACTCATATGGGGCATATTTTCATAATTTTACCACAATTTTATTGAAATATGGATTTCCCTTTGGAAAAGACTCCTTGTCATTGTCATTCCTGAACTATTTCTTCTCATTTTTATTCATTCTCACATGTTTGTTGAATTTAAATTAATTTAGTAAAATAATGTTGGTGTTTCACTGTTGTATATTTTACTGAAATAATGTACTTAACAACAATCATTAATGCCCCTTCATTAAGCTCCACTCATAAAAGTGCCTGTACCTTCTTTTAATTTTGTTATTCAGCATCACTGAATAATGTTTTATTCTAACATTAAAAATTACTAAATCATGAGTGCATAAGAAGATTTTTGAAAAAAATATATTTATTATAATTTCTTTATATAATATCACTTTATTTGACACGTGTTTCAAAATAAAAAATGTATTTTGTTTCTTGGATTAGATATGAACTAATTAATGACTATAGTGATAACATAACTCATAAAAATTATTCAGTATGACACTGCAAAACATCATGGTAATGCATAAATTTTTAAATTCATTCTACATGTTTAAGTTTCTTACAGAGGAATATAAATGCATAGTCAATACAAAGTTTGACTATAAATATATAATTTATATATATATATATACTATATATATAACTATATAAATTTAAGATAAATATATATTTATATTTATATAATATATATATATTATATAAATTATATATTTATAACATTAAATTATAAATGCATATGATATATGACCAAATTCCATGGGGGAAACTGCCTGGAAATATGTTTAATGAGCAAAAGAAATAAATAAAATTAGAAATGAAAAAGGAGAAGTTACAAATGACACTCCAGAAAAACAAAAGATCATAAGAGACTATTAAATACAATTGGTGGTGGTAGTTTAGTTGCTAAGGAGTGTCCAACTCTTGCAGCCCATGGACTGCAGCCCATCATCCTCCTCTGTCCATGGGATTTCCCAGGCAAGAATACTGGAGTGGGTTGCTATTCCCTTCTCCAGGGGATCTTCCCAACCCAGAGATTGAACCCACATCTCCTGCATTGCAAGCAATTTCTTTACAGCTGAGCCACACGGGAAGCTCACTTAAAGCAATTTTATGCCAATGAAATGGACAACCTGGAAGAAAAGGACAAACTCTTAGAAAGGTACAACCTTCCACACTGAACCAGGAAGAAATAGGAAATGTGAACAGACCAATCATGAGTAAACAAAAAACCAAAATCCAGGACCAGACAGCTTCACAGGCAAATTCTACCAAACATTTAAAGAATAGTCAACAATTATCCTTCTCAAACTCTTCCCAAAAATTGCAGAGGGAGGAATGTTTCCAAGCTCATTCTACAAGGCCACCATACCCTGATAGCAAAACCAGATAAAAATACTACAAAAAAAAGAAAATTACAGGTCAATATCACTGATGAACATAGACACAAAAATTTCTAACGAAATAGTAGCAAATGGAATCCAATTATATATTAAAAGGATTATATACCATGATCAGGTGAGATTTATCCCAGGGATGTAAGATTCTTCAAAACATACAAATCAATCAGTGAGATACACATTAACAACTGAAAAATTGAAACCATATGATCATCTCAACAGATGCAGAAAAAGTTTTTGATGAAATTCATACCCATTTATGATATGCCTCAGCAAGTGGGCATAGAGGGAACCTACCTCAATGTAACAAGGCCATATATGACAAACCCGCAGCAAACATCATTCTCAATGGTGAAAAGCTGAAAGTGTTTCATCTAAGATCAGGAATTAGACAAGGATGCCCACACTCACCACTTTTATTCAACATAATTTTCGAAGTCCTAGCCATGCCAATCAGAGGAGGAAAAAAAAAATAAAAGAAATCCAACTTGGAAAAGAAGTAAAAAACTATCATTGTGTACAGCTATCATGATGCTATACATAGAAAATTCTAAATAAACCACCAGAAAGCTACTAGAGCTTATCAGTGAATTTGGTAAAGTTGCAGGATCCAAAACTAATATACAGAAATCTCTTGCATTTCTATACATTAATAATGAAAAATCAGAAAGAAATTTAGGGAAAATCCCATTTGACATTACAACAAAAAGAATGAAATATGTGGGAATAAACCTACTTAAAAAGACAAAAATTCTGTACTCAGAAAACTATAGAATAATGATGAAAGAATTAAAAGATAACACAAACAGATGGAGAGACAATCCATGTTCTTAGACTGAATAAATTGATATCATGAAAATGACTATACTACCCAAAGTAATCTACAGATTCAATGTCAAAGTGAAAGTTGCTCAGTTGTGTCAGACTCTTTGCAATCCCATGGACTATACAGTCTATGGAATTCTCCAGGTCAGAATACTGGAGTGGGTATCCTTTCCTTTCTCCAGGGGATCTTCCCAACCCAGGGATCAAACTGAGTTCTCTGCATTGCAGGTGGATTCTTTACCAGTTGAGCCACAAGGGAAGCCCAAGAATAATGGAGTGAGTAGCCTATCCCTTCTCCAGGGGATCTTTCCAACTCAGGAACCAGGACCTCCTGCATTGTGGATGGATTCTTTACCAACTGAGCTATCAGAGAATTCCCAGATGCAATGTAATCCCTATCAAATTACCAAGAGCATTTTTCACAGAGTTAGAACAAAACAACAGCAAAAAAATTAAACTTTGTATGGAAACACAAAGGACTTCAAGTAGCCAGAGAAATCTTGAGAATGGAACTGGAACAATCAGGCTCCCTGACTTCATACGATACTACAGTGCTATGTAATGAGAAAGTATGTTACTGGCGCAAAAACAGAAACAGAGAACAATGTAAAAGGACAGAAAGCCCAGAGATAGACCCATGCACCTATGGCCACCTTGTCTGTGGCAAAGAGGCAAAAACATCCAGTAAAGAAGTGGTGCTAAGAAAACTGGGCGGTTACATGTAAAAGAAGGAAATTAGAACACTTCTTAACACTGTACACAAAAATAAACTCAAAGTGGATTAAAGACACAAAAGGCTAGACACTATAAAACTCTTAGAGGAAAACATAGGCAGAATACTTTTTGGCATAAATCACAGCAAAATCTTTTTTTACTCATCTGCTAGAGTAACGGAAAGAAAAACAAAAATAAAACAGGACCTAATTAAACTTAAAGGCTTCTGCCCAGCAAAGAAAATTAAAAACAAATGAAAAACCCTCAGAACTGGAGAAAACATTTGCAAATGAAGCAACTGACAAGGGATTTACCTCCAAAATATATAAACAGCTCATACAGCTCAATACACAAAAAAATTAAAAATGGGTGGAAGACACAAACAAACATTTCTCCAAAGAAGACATAGAAATGGCCAACAAATACATGAAAAGATGCTAAAAATCACTGGTTATTATAGAGATGCAAATCAAAACTACAATGAAGTATCACCTCACATCTCTCAGTATGGCCATCCATCAAAAAAACTACAAACAATAAATGCTGGAGAGGATGTAGAGAAATGGGAACACTCCTCCACTGCTGGCAGAATTTGGATTGGTACCGCTATTATGCAGAACAGTATGGAGGTTCCCTAGAAACAAGAAAGACAAAAGTCAACATTCTGTAAACTAAGATCATGCCATCTGGTCCCATCACTTCATGGCAAATAGATGGGGAAACAATGGAAACAGTGAGAGACTTTCTTTTCTTGGGCTCCAAAATCACTGCAAATGATGACTGCAGCCACGAAATTAAAAGACACTTGCTCCTTGCAAGAGTAGTTAGGACCAACGTAACCATCATATTAAAAAGCAGAGACATTATTTTGCTGACAAAAGTCTGTCTAGTCAAAGTGATAGTTTTTCCAGTAGTCATGTATGGATGTGAGAGTTGGACTATAAAAAAAGCTGAGTGCAAAGAATTGATGCTCTTGAACTGTGGTGTTGCAGAAACTCTTGATGGTCCTTTGGACTGTAAGGAGATCAAGCCAGTCAATCCTAAAAGAAATCAGTCTTAAATATTCATTGGAAGGACTGATGCTGAAGCTGAAACTCCAATACTTTGGCCACCTGATACAAAGAACTGACCCAAAGGAAAAGACCCTGATGGTGGGCAAGATTGAAGGTAGGAGGAGAAGGGGACAAGAGAGGATGAGATGGTTGGATGGCCTCACTGAATCAATGGACATGAGTTTGAGTAAGCTTCAGGAGTTGGTGACAGACAGGAAAGCCAGGTGTTCTGCAGTCCATCGGGTCGCAAAGAGTTGGGCACAACCGAGCAACTGAACTGAACTGAAAAACAAAAAAATAGAGCTACCATATAACCCAGCAATCCTACATCTGGGCATATACCTGTAGAAAACCACAATTAAGAAAGAGACATGCACCCCGTGGTTCATTGCAGCACTATTTACAGTAGCCCAGACACAGGAGAAACTTAAATGTTCATCAACAGAGGGACAGATAAATAAGATATGGTACATATAGGCAATTGAATATTAATGAAATGAATGAAGTTGCTCAGTCATTTTGCTATACAGCAGATATTCATTTTGCTATACAGAAGATACTAACACATCATAAAGCAACTATATGCCAATAAAAAATTTAAAAAATATACTAACCCAAGTGGAAAATATACATATATAAAGAAAATTGTAATCCATGTATATTTTTAAATGAATTACATGGGAATAAATTTACCAAGGCATACATGTTATTTATTTCCTGGATATTCTGGATTAGGCATAAATTGGCTCTCCATGCTAGTTTTTATTTATTGGGAGAGATTGGAAATAAAGTACAATTTTAAACCCACTTGCATCTCTTTTAATTATTTTTTAACAAACAGATATCCTCCTATGAGATTTAGAATATGAAGTTTAATATCAAGGCTTTTTCCTACAACTCCTGGTTGATATTCCTGATAAGTCATATGGGAACATCCTGAAGCTATTCTGTAGAAATGTTCATTCCAGTGTCCACTCTTTAGCTTCCCAGATGTGAAAGGCAGTGTTGTCAGGAATGATGCAGCTTCTGGTATTAGACATTGCTCTAATGGAAGCCTCTGTTGAGCAATTCTGTGTTATTTTGTGAGTCACTCTTAGAGAAAGGAATGAAGGTACAGACGTTTCTTTTTAACTCTCTTTCCCAATGAAGCAAAAATAGTAAATTACCAAGAGAGGGCCAGCAATTCCTTTTATCCCAAGGGCTAGGCAAAGACCTTCTATATCTCTGCTCCAGATACAGGATTTGAAATATCCTGGGATCAAGATCCATAAAGATATCAAAGCTAGGTCTTCTCCTATGGTGGCGAAGTGGGAAAATCTTGCCCCAGTCCAACTAAAGATGGACAGAGCATCACTGCCATAGTGCAAAGAAGACACACTGAGAAATTCCCACACATTGTACCCAGGAGTACAGCTCTTGCATAAGACTGAGGCTGGACCAGAACAATAGTCTCCCAATTCTACTACATACCTAGAACCAAGTAACATGCAACAGCATTCTACTACTGGGGTGAAGCAAGAGTATGGAGATATATACCTCTCTCTGTAGATATGTAGACAATTGGAAGTTGAGAATGGATCATTAACACTATGGCAAGCTTTTTGGCACCCAGATCCCACTCAAAGAATACAATAAAAAGGTCACCACTAGAAGAATATGAACTGTAGAGGACTGAAGGTAACAGTAACAACAACAGAACCCAAACTCAGATTATCTTCTAACCAGATTGACACAGGCTTCTTCACTAATGGCCTAAGAGGAGATAAAAATATCATTTATTTCAATCTCTGCTGTCCTATCAAATGATACTATCTGGCATTAAACAACAACTATGTGATATACATAAAACAAAAATTAAAACAAAAAGCTTTTAAGAGATAAATCAACATATTCAGTGGAACTGATCTAGATCTTGGCTCAGTCACAGAGAAAAATTAAAATAACTATTATTAATACATTAATGGATCTAGTAGAAAAGGATAGTGTGTCTATGCACAGAGAGAAGGAAACTATGACAAAGACTCTAATGGGAATCCAAGAAATAAAAGGTAAACAATATCAGTAATATCAGTAACTAACATATCATATCAACAATAAAAAAATTAAAAAGCATTTTTGATGTGTTGTTAGTGTGATCCACTTACTTTCAGTAATCCAGAAAATCATGCCAATATGTACTCACTAATGAATTCCTTCTGTCCACAGTATTTTAACAACTGCACTTACTTTGTTCTATTTTACTATATCCTCAGTGTCTTCCCCTCCCCCCATCACATGGGTAGTATGGTTAACAAGTGAAATTTCTAGTTCACTATCTTGAACTGGAGAGGGAGGTAAATATGTACCTCTATATATACACATAAATACATATATTTATATATTTTCCATATATGTGTTTATGCATGCAAATGTGTTATATGTGTATGCATGTGCATATATTTGTATATGTATGTATGTATATTTATATGAATTCTAATTCTGACAGTTAATGTATTTGATATCCCTTTTAATCCCAAGACACTCATGAAACTCTAAGCAGTTGTATATGATTATATGGTTGAATATAAACAAGCTTGAATTCATATTAGGTTTTGTGTTTTTTCTGATGTGTTCCCTTGGGTAAATGATTTAACCTCACAGAATGTGCTGTATTGCCAAATAGAAGAAAAACACAGTATCCAACGGAAGTGCTTACCTGAGGGTCCAGCACTTTGAAGTGAGGGTTTATTTTCATAGGTCACAAGATTTTATTTCCATATCTAATAAGGAGTTCCTAAAATTCTGAATACTCATTTATATTCTTATTAAAATTTTTTCAATCCATTTTTAACCAGTCTCTATTCATTACTATGTAGGTAACTATTCATCTTTTTCTTTCCCTAAGAATTACTGAATATTTCCTTTTATTGTGTTCTCCATTTTCCTGTGCTAACATATACTGTGCATAGGATGCAAGTTATGGTTTTCTTTGAATATCTACTTCCTGTCCCTTTAACCCTCTTATTTCAGTTTGAACCCTTACTAACTCAGACTGGTGTTTCCTGGCAAGTTAATACTGCAAATGATAAGATGCATGTTAACTCTTATAAAAAGTCCACTCTTCTCCTATCATAAACTATTTTCCAGAAGTCAAATTTAGTAACTATGCAAGCATAAGATTCACGAGTTGAAGGGAAGGGAAGAAGGAGTTGCAGTGCAATCTTGCCTTCAGATTCCTCCTTTCCCTAAGCAGGACATGAATCATGAGCAGTTACTGCGCTAAATTTTCCCCCATCTCCAGACCAGAACCACAGAGCTGTGGTTGATTTTCTCCCATGAACTAATAGCTTTACACACACTGAGGTTTTTCTATTTGTTTATGATATGATAAATAAAATCATTTTCCAGAAAAGCATTATTACTTTTAGTCTCCTTAGACTCAGATTTCTTCTCTGTGCATGCTCTTTCCTTAGAGAATCCACATATTTGATTTAATTCCCTGTTTTCTCACTTTTTCTCTAGATCATTTCTTTTGATCTTCATCCTCTATAGTCAGCCAGAGTACATCATATTTTTCTTCACACATTCCCAGTATTCTTCTGGCAAGTAGAATAGTTTGCATTGAGATCATGCATAATCAGTGAATACCTTGAATAGGAAGATTTTCACAGCAGGACATTCTGGTGGTTTATCAGAAATATTTCTCTTAGGTCCTAAATATCCTGAGTTACAGAAATATTTTCCCTTGTGGCTCCCTCTGGCAAAATTCCCTGCAATTAGAGTGGCATACATTTTCACAGAAGACTTACTGGACTTAACTAACTC
This sequence comes from Muntiacus reevesi, assembly GCF_963930625.1. Classification (NCBI taxonomy): domain Eukaryota; kingdom Metazoa; phylum Chordata; class Mammalia; order Artiodactyla; family Cervidae; genus Muntiacus; species Muntiacus reevesi. The sequence continues at coordinate 39,916,308 of NC_089255.1, read as the reverse complement.
CTCCTAAGGCTTTGACAAAATTTATGGGACCCTCATGTCGACTAAGACATTTCTATTGTCAACCACAAACTGGCTATTGCCACGAGTGCACACCATCTACCTTTATGAGGATTAGATCATGTGCTGCTGCAGCTGCTGACCTCCAACTCCCCCTGAAGGAGTTCAGGATTGACAGCAAGTTTGAGGCACTTTGTGCTCCCAGAAAACTGGCAGCACAGGTCTTCAGATAGACATTCTCAGAAGCTTATTTTATGAGACCAATTCTTGTATCTCCTCATATCTATAAATCACTAAAACCCTTCATGGTCACAACTATTTCTCATGACTAGCAGAAGCTTCAGCAGAAACTTTCTAAAAAAATAAACATACTTAATCACATTTACCCCTCCTTTAGCAAAATCACATATATACTGTCCTCTCCCCTACCTCTTTGGAACAGTTTCTCAGAGCTATCTGAGGTGCTGTCTCCCATGCTGCAGTCCTCATTTTGCCCCCAAATAAAACTTAAAATCTCAACTCTCATGTTATGCATTTTAAGTCAACAGTATTAAATAGCCAATAAAATAAATGTTATTTAACTTGATTGTGTATATGTGTATGTATACATATGTGCTAAGTCACTTCAGTCATGTCTGACTCTTTGTGACCCCATGCATTGTAGCCTGCCAGACTCCTCTGTCCATGGGATTCTCCAGGCAAGAATACTGGAGTGAGTTGCCATATCTCCTCCAGGTGATCTTCCTGACCCAGGAATCGAACCTATACCTCTTATGTCTCTTGCATTGGCAGGTGGGTTCTTTACCCCTCATGCCACCTGGAAAGCCCATGTGTGTGTGTGTGTGTGTGTGTGTATGTGCGTATATATCTATACAACACATTTACATACGAAGTATGTATGAAGATATATACATATATACATATGTATATATCTATACACACATATAAAGTCAACAAGTAAAAACATATGTATGTGTATTTTTACATGTATACATAAACACATATCTTGGGAGTGGAATATCTTGGGAGGGGACTCTCCAGTTCTAGTCAAATATTCTTGCAGTCCTGCAAACATCATGAAAGACCCTCTAAGAAAGAAATCACTCAGCTGAATTGCTTTCTAAATCCAGAATTGTAGAAATGATTTGAGTTAGTAAATGTTTATTGCTTTAAGTTACTAAACTTTGCAATAATTTGCTATGTTTGTTGATAACTTACATCCCAGTGCCAACTCATCAACCAGTCAATATCAGAGACTTTGCCTCTTCAATACAGGGTGAAGATGGTTAGCAGACATTTGATCCTGTCCAAGTGGTCCATGAGACATTTGATCATGCCATAAGGGCCTTGAAATTTGATCCCATCTAAAAGGTTCATAAAACGTTTAGTCCATGCAAAAGGGTCCTTAAAATTTGGTTCTATTCAAAATGTCCAGGAGCATTTTTGTTCTATACCAAATAGTTTTGCTTTGAACCATATATCAAGGACATTTTGCACAGGACCAAATATCCTTCAAGGAATGGAGGCAGTTCATAGGCTTGTAGCTTTAAAAGTCTGGCAATATTTCTCACCCTTTGTACCTCATCCCTGAGTGTCTAGCCAGGAGCTGCTCTGAATCAGTCTTCATGCTTGACAGTAAGACTTTTTTTTGACTCTGTACTCTGTCTTTAGTAAATACCAGTATTTTTTTTTTCCCCACTGATAGCATGATAGCCCAGACTCCTTTAACATACTGGATTATTTGACTTTTTTCTGGCTAATATTCTCTCTTTCTCACTCAAGGCACATATCATTTTTTCCTACCTGGAGGTGATATGTCAAATTTATTACTATTCTAGTTTGCACTTTGAAATAGTTTGTACATAGACTAAACAGATAACAAATTCTATGTTTTATTTGACTCTCTAGTAGCCTCTGATTAAGTACTGTATCTCATTTGATTTTATATACTCAGTTCCTATTAAAAGTAGTTTTACCATCTATTTATTCCCACACTCACTCAATATCTATCTATTGACAATAACCCGGTAGTCTCTGATTTCCTCATGATTACATCTAGTGGGGGGAAAAAAAAACAAGCAATTAACAATTGATAAACCAAATCATCATTTCAAATTATGAATGATCATAAAGAAAATGGACACTGGACTGTAATAGAGAAATAGAAGGAAAATGCAAGTCCCATGTAAATGGAGTGGTATGTTAACCCCTCTGAGGAAAGAATAGTTAAGTAGACTTCTGAAGAGACTGGTAATTCAGATAGCTGAAGAGTTAGGGAGAAGCCAGAGATAAAGAAGGCTGATTGCAGCTTATAGAGCAACCTCCTAAAAGATTACCACATTACCTGTTGATTAAGCTGACCCTCATTGATCAATTACTACACAAAGAGAGACAATCTGACAGATTCTCTGTAGCATTTCTGAAGGTTGATGTTAAGAACAAGATTTTTTTTTTATATTTTTTGTTGTCTGATTCCAGGCAGAATGTTTGATGTGGAGGCATATTATCACTGACAAAAGTTCCTTATATAAAAATTAAGATTTGGTGGAAATAGGGAGTTGAGGGTTTAAATGAACCTCAAAGAATGAACAACATAGAGAAACCCAGTTGACAGCTATGGAGAAATCCAGTTGAGTGACTATCATGCTGATAAAGGAGTCTTTTATCCTGATGAAGGAAAGCTGAGTAACCCATTTTTCAGTTCTAGAAATTTTTTAAACATGAAGTTATTTTTCTTCCTCAGCAAGAATTTCCTAGATAGTAATCATGTTTATGAAGCAAGTCTTCATCTGTGTGTTTTTAGTCTGTGTGTTTTTATTCTAGATGGTTTCAATTTTCACTGAAGGTTAAGGCTGGAAAAGAAAAAGGGCCAGATTCTATATATATCCTATAGAGTATGATGAGACTACTTGTTCAGTGCACAAAAACATCATTGCTATGTTTTATTGAGAATAATAATCCTTCTTGCATTCTATATATACCAAATACTTTTGGGTAGAGAACGGATCAGAGAGATAAAAAGAAAACAAATGTGACATTTTACCTTCTACTCATCTGAACACATCAAATCTCTCAATCTATAAGAGTTTCATATTCTTAGAAAAGGGGGGGGGGTGTATTTCTAAAAGGTCTACATTCAAGGTAAACTCAGAGTGTCAATCTTCCAAAGAGAATTCTTGAATTACAAAGTCTAAAGTACTTCATAAACAATAGGAACCAGTTTTCAAGAAGCATTCTTAAAGACATGTTTCTTGAAACCATCATAAAATAAGAATACTTATATATTTTGCAATTGAATATGGAAACTTTTCCTTGGAAATCAAAAGCTGACCCAGTGTTCAGTGAGATTTGCTGACTGCCTTGATATAACTAGAGCTATAGGTAACCATTGGTTACACTGGCTCTTTTTTCTTGGGACTCTCTGTTCTTTTCAAGTATAGTTCCTCTGTGTAAGATTAATGATTTTTCTCCATCATTCCAAACCAGATAGACAAAAGAAATTCTTTTTCTAATAATAGAAAAAGAAGTGAGGCAAAAGAGAGGTTATCACAACTACATAGGCAAAATAACATGGATTAGTTTGGAAAAGTGGTAATGGAAAGAATTGAATATAGCATGCTAGATATTAAAGGGTGAATGAAAGTGAAAGTGTTAGTCCTAGCTCAGTCATGTCTGACTCTTTGCAACCCCATGGATTATAGTTATCCACTCTAGTACTCTTGTTTAGAGAATTTCATGGACAGAGGAGCCTGGCAGGCTACCTACAGTCAATGGGCTTCGAAAAGCTCAAATAATGATATTTCCCTGTAAAGGGTGAATAGTGAGTCTTTGATTCTACTATTATCTTCTTTGTCCATTTTTATAGATTAATGAATTCAAAGAATATTAGAAATGAACTTAGAATAATGCAGGAGTCATTCTTCTCTTTTTATTCTATTTCATTTTTATAATGAGCAAGTTTATAAAATTTTTATACCTGCAAAAGTTTTCATATAAATCTAAGACTTGTGTAATCCCAGAGTCTAACTTGAATTCTTTACCTGCTCTTGCCTTTAGCTATTAAAAAATGTCAGCCTTGAAACACAGTGAGCTCCCCATCACTGTGGCTGTCCCGTCAAGGCAGGATGACCACTTAATGAGGATATCGTTCAATGAAACATTGGAGTTCTTATGCCTCATATATTATAACAATCTATAGTAGGATAAAAATATTTTAAAAACCAACCCTCTCAGGGTTCAACTATCTTTTTCGCTCTTTTACTTGCTATCACGGAGTTTAGAACAGATGGGGTGGAGTGACCTGAAGGCCATGATAACTTTGTGAGATCCAAGATCAGTATTGATTGTGCCTATGCCAGTGGCCAGGAATAGTAGAAGTAACTCCAAATAGTAGTAAAGACAGAGGGGGTTGAGCTCCTGCCAGAGGCTGGCTGCCAGTCCAAATGTCCTAGTGTGCCACCATCTGGCATAAATGTTAAAGGTTGCCAACCCCTTAAGTTAGAGCAATCATATGTATCAGCAGGTTTCCTGTCTTCTATGATTGCCAACAGATTGGTTCAAATATCACATTTTTAAAATATGGTCCTGAGATACTTTGTATTGTTATGAATGTAATATTCAAAATAATGTATTTAATTGTTCTTGAAACTAAGTGTAACCCTTAAGTAAGTAAATTCCTTTGTAAAATGTAAAGGAAGTATTACTGCCTTTATGGAATGATGAAGTTGCTTATTATCAGTAAAAATTACAGCCTTAAAAAAATTACAGCCTTGTTAGAGGAAATGTGCAAAAAAATGATTGTTAAAAGTTGTAAAAATACCCACATTTTTTCTAGTAACACTTTTTATTCTAGTAAAACACTAATTATAAGATTAAATTAATGTGATAATAATATTCCTACAGGTATAGCTTTATATTTTTTAGGGAAAGCCATTGTCAATATTATTGAAAAAAGCTGTGTGGGAATTCCCCAGCATTCCAGTTGTTAAGAATCTGTTCTTCTACTGCAGGGAGTATAGGTCTGATCCCTGATTGAGAATTAGGCCCGCACATGTGATGCGCTGTGGCCAAAAATATAGAGAAAAAATTTTATATATATATTTTTAATTTAAAAAATACTCAGAAATTTTGATAATTATATTGAAATAACTGTTAAATATCTTGTTTTTCCACAAAGAGTAGAAAGGAAATATCTTCAAATTATGACATTCAAGAGTTTCATCTCTATGAATGGAATATGAATTCAAAGGGAGACTATGCTAAATAGGCTATGAGTAGCAGGATCCTTCTCGTGATATTAAAAGATACTCCTTAATTCTCTTTTCTTATTAAAAAAATATGAAATTGCAAAGTTAGTGAACATTGAACATATTGAATAAATAATAATGAATAAATAATATTTTGTCATTGCTCGATGTCAGTATGAATACTTTATTACTTTATTTTTATCCTTTATTATCAAAAGGAAGATGACTATCCTCAGATGCATATTTCTTTAGCATTCAAAATTAAATCATTGTAGACACAGTTAACATTTATAATGTAAGATTAAAAAGGACAAGAACAAAAGATGAAAATGGTAAAAGAGGAAATGATTTTTTTTTTTAACAGCAATTCTTCAAAAGGCTCAAGGACTAAAGAAGGATGAGGTCATTTCATTCTTAATAAAAAAGTCTTTTGAAATTAGTTCAAAATATTTTTTTCCTTGGATATCTGGAAACAGACTTGAAAATAATGATAGATCATCATAGTAGCTGAACTCTGAGTGTGTATAACACCAATACACTGGTGAGGTAATGGAAAAACAGCATAGTATTATAGGAAACTCTTCCAGTTACCAACTTAGTAAGATAATGTACATTTACAAGTTTCAAATATTTTCCCAAGTATCTCCAGAAACGTAAAGTTTTAGAGACTAAGCAGTTTTCTCAAGGGTAAAAGAGAAAGTTTAAATTAAATATAAGTCACTTGGAAATTTATCAATTCATATAATTATGAACTAGAACATTTATTGAAATATTGTTTTCCACAAAAATTAGTTTCCTTAAAAATATAAAAGGAAATTTTCCTGATGGACTTATCTTTGCCTTGAGTGCCCACATATTATATTGGCAGAGACATACAGCTGAATAAATGTCTAAAATTCGCTTTCCACTGACAGCTAGTATTGAGGGTTGGCACAATGTGGGGTGTTTAATGCTCTTTTCCCTCTTTTTTAGTTCCATATATGTATAGTTTAATATTGTCTTCAGCTATAATTTTCAAAAGACAACATATCTCTCATACAAATGGATTCATGTTATAATTTATTTAACTAATTAAATAATGAGAAATAATGTTAGGTAGGCCATTTAAGAAATAAATGGACTTTTAGTATATGATTTCTCCATTAGATACAAAACTGGTTAAAGTCCAACATGGCCACAATATATAACCATTAGGATTAGCTGTTTCACCTGATAGAAATTAATTGCTTCTTTACTGCAAAAACTGCATAAGTTAGCATATAGCATTGTTAAGTGTAAAACTGTAAATCAGTAGTAACAATGTCAAATTTTGCTAAGTCATTCTCCAAGATAGTCCTGGAGTTGCCTCAATATAAAGCATTCCTTTTCTGTCTTATTTAGGTTTCAGGTTTATTTTTTTCTCTTTTTTTTACACTTTGTATCACTTTGTGATCATAAATAATCTCCAGAGATTATGCTTGTTCCCCAAAAGTTTGATGTATTTAGGTTTGGGCTGATTATTTATATAGGTGTTACAATACTATTTATTAACAACACAAGGTTTCTTGAGTTTTCTCTGTAATTCTAGAGCCATTCACATTGAGCACATACAAAGCCAGAAAATGAACTTCTGCCTGAGAATCTAGATGCCAAATCTCAGAATGGGTTTGGAAAAGGCTTTGTTGTTTGATCTTCTATACCAAAGCTAGAAAACCAATTGCAAAAAACTTTCTCTGTCGGATTTTATGTGCAGTATTCATACATTTAGGCAAATATAACTTTTCTTGAGGTTCCCCACGTATGCTAATATTCCTTGCCAGGAAATAATTTCTTTTATCATGTGTGAAAGTGGGACTCAGCAAGCCAGGTGTCAAGTCAGAGCTATTTGAGCCAATATGGTGATATTTTACAGGCTGCATGACACACATTTCACAAAATCCTTGGTGGGCATGGGCTGAAAGCATCAACTTCACCCACGAGGTCAGCCCCTGTCTCTTAACAGTGGGCTTGCCTTGCCTGGCTAAGCAAGACTCATTTTCAAATGCAATGTTTCAGTATGGCCTTGGCTACACGATCAGTTTGTCTAGCTGCATGCTGGAAGACTGGTTTTTATTGAATGGATGCAAATTACTACACTACCTTAAACTCTAAGGAGACTCCAAAAAGGTGTTTGTTTTGAATTCTGGATAAGAGCAAGAGGAGGGAGGAAGTCAGTGATATCCTGAGTCTATAAAAAATATTTCATTTCAGCTTAAAAGACATTAAAGTGTGTTTAATGCTAGAGTGCTAGAGATAGTGACTTCATAGACCCATAAAAATAAATTTTTAAAAAATATTATCAACAGCTTTCCACACAAATAACCAGAGTTAAATTCCACTCATCAGTTGTTTTGCATAATCAATTCTCATCCTGCTGGATTGTAGGTCATGGACCTTTGTTTCTGAACTATAACAGAACATGGGTATAGTGACTCCTCAACTATTATGATCTAAAACTTGCCTGAATGATGTCAGCTTGGAAACCAGCATATAGCAGTCCTATTCTTTGAAGCATCAAATAGTTTAAAGAACCTGACAGTTCTTTCCATGAAGCAATGGGATGATCCTTTTACAGTTTCATACACAAATTCCAGATGTTGCCTGTAGCAGAGCCTTCAGGCAACCATCAGAGGGAAGCAAAAACACATTTGATAATGATACTAAATGACTAGTCAATTTATTATAGTCACCAATAATATCAGAAGAGTAATGTTGTTTATTGGAGTACAGTGCAAAGCGTAAGAATTTGATCAGTGTTTCTCATGAGTGGAAGAACAATGACAAACACACTTGTCTACAAATCTCCCAGGTATATATGCAGATTATATAATCCCTGAAGTATTTCTCTCAATAATATTTTAGCTCTACAGTCTTAAGCATCCTTTCTGACTTAGTTCTCGTGCAGGTCTTACAACTATATTGAGATAATTTTAAAAAGTGCAGAACATAACAAACATTTCTAGTGTCTCTTTTTATGAAGTGAAAGAACAGATTTGTGTGAATTTCCAGGGGCTTTCCGAGAAACATAAAAGATAATTTCAGGTGTAAATATTTTTCTTATAATTTACAATTTTTTGAAATATATAAAGGGCCTGATCTTGAAACAGTAAAATCAACCAAGATTTATCACAAGACATTTGGCCCCTAGATTAATATAGAAACACGGGTGCCTGGGCAGCACAGTTTTAAGGAAATTTAGTTCTTTCATATGTGAGGCAATTCGGTTCTATTTTTAATCATGAAGGGCATGATAAAGTCATTTCAAAGAAAATAAAATCATTTTGGTGGGCCATGGAATCCGTGCTATCTGAGCAGACTGCACAGAAGGTAAAATGATCATTTATCATTTAACAGTGAGGAAGCCATATTCCAGTTTGGCATTAATACTTGGCAGTTAATGCTTCGTATCATGTTAAAAATAAACACCTCAAACTAAGCCAACTTTGGCAAAAATATTTACACAACACTTTGTGCCTTTAAAGATCCAGTATTTGCAGATATTATAAATCAACATAAGTAAAATTGCCCTTTCTGCATTCATTGCAAACATTGTTATACTCATTCAGGTTCTGCTTTTCTCTATTGTCTTTCAAATTATGGAATAACTAGATACTTTAAGACTACTCTTTTATATATTAACTAAAAAAACCCCACAAACTTCATTATTTTATCTACACATTTATGCTTCTAGTCACCATTTTCCCCAGGATAATCTCTGTTCATATTAATTATATCATTTAACCAAAAGAAGTAACATCAATTAAAATAAAATGGCTGGTCATATTTCATTGAGAAAAATCTGATATTCAAGCATGTTAGCAGATGATCAAGACTCATGAAGACATATAACACAATTTTCTACTGTCATATTTATTTTTTATATCTTTTTAAGATGGCAAAATGAGCATTTTATTAATATGATCCAAAGGTATAGTCTCTTGACACATATAAAAATAAAAAATCAAATGTGTTGTTTAAAACTATGATAAGTAATCAATGTTTTAGCATTCACTATTATGAGAAATATAAACAGCTATACAAATAATATTAATTTATTAACTTTATTTAATATTTAATCAAATTTTAGGTTATTTATGATCTTAGACATAATGTTTGAACTGATACACAACAAATTGCCCCATAAAAGTATTTTTTAAATGTTTATAAGAATTGTTATTCAAATTTGTTGAACACTGATTCACATTTTGTAATTCTTTGATATTACATTAATGAGTAATGGTAGCTCATTTGAAAAGTAAACCTATATAAGACATTTAGAAAACTCAGATTAAAGAGCACACACTTCGTGATGACAAACTTAAATCTTATGAAAATAAGATATATTCTTGTACAACACTTAATAATGATAAAACAGAGAAAATGCATAATGCTTGGTTTTTTTGTTTTGTTAGACCAAAATTATTAAACCATTTCAATTTTCTCCAAAGATACGTCTTAATTATATTAATCTGATTCATTCAATGTTTCTGAGAAAACAGTTTCAGTAAGAAAGACTTTGTTTCAAGTCAAACATTTCATAATATTAAAAATTCTCTTTCCTTAATTGATGCAAATTTTGGAAATACTCTTTTTATATTAGTATGAATAGTACTCATTTAGTTTAAAAGGTGTAATAAATTCTGGGCTGGATGAAGCACAAGCTGGAATCAAGATTGCCAGGAGAAATATCAATAACCTCAGATATAAACCACTCTTATGGCAGAAAGTGAAGAACTAAAGAGTCTCTTGAGGGAAGTGAGGGAGAAGAGTGAAAAAGTTGGCTTAAAGTTCAACGTTCAGAAAACTAAGATCATGGTGTCTGATCCTATCACTCCATGGCAAATAGATGGGGAAACAGTGGAAACAGTGGCTAACTTTATTTTTCTGGGCTCCAAAATCACTGCAGATGGTGATTGCAGCCATGAAATTAAAAGATGCTTACTCCTTGGCAGGAAAGTTATGATCAACCTAGACAGCATATTAAAAAACAGAGACATTACTTTGTCAATAAAGGTCCATCTAGTCAAGGCTATGCTTTTTCCAGTAGTCATGTATGGATGTGAGAGTTGGACTATAAAGAAAGCTGAGCATAGAAGAATTGATGCTTTTGAACTGTGGTGTTGGAGGAGACTCTTGAAAGTCCCTTGGCTTGCAAGGAGATCCAAGCAGTCCATCCTAAAGGAGATCAGTCCTGGGTGTTCATTGGAAGGACTGATGTTGAAGCTGAAACCAAAACTTTGGCCACCTGATGCGAAGAGCTGACCCATTGGAAAAGACTCTGATGCTGGGAAAGATTGAGGCAGGAGGAGAAGGGGACGACAGAGGATGAGATGTTTGGATGGTATCACCGACTCAAGGGACATATGTTTGGGTGGACTCCGGGAGTTGGTGATGGACAGGGAGGCCTGACATGCTGTGGTCCATGGGGTGGCAAAGAGTTGGACATGACTAAGCGACTGAACTGAACTGAATTGCATAAACTAATTTATTAATATACTCCAGATATAGCAAAATATTTCACACTTGTCCAAAAAAAGGTAAAGACTTTCCTCAGTGACAGCCCTGAGACATGGAGAAAGTTTATAGGTTTAGAATTGCAACTTCAGCCACAGATAAAAGATATCTAGTCATGACCTTAAAGAACTGCTCTCCTGACTTCCTTCACTCTGTATGACAGACTCTGGCAGGGGAGGAGCAGAGATGCAGATGTAATTGATACGGTGTAGGGGAATGAGCTGTGAAGTTGGTATTGACATATATACAGTACCATGTGTAAAACTGGTAGCTGATGGGAACTTTCTGTATAGCACAGGGAGCTCAGCTTGGTGCTCTATGACGACCTAGAAGGATGGGATTGAGGGGTAGGAGGGAGGCCCACCAGAGAGGGGGTGTGTGTAAACAGACATCTGATTCACTTCATTGTAGAGCAGAAACACATACAACATTGTAAAGCAACTATGTGTGCATGCTAAGATGCTTCAGTTGTGTCTGACTCTTTGCAACCCCATGGACTGTAGCCTGCCAGGCTCCTCTCTCCATGGGATTCTCCAGGCAAGAATACTGGAGTGGGTTGCCATACCCTCCTCCAGTGGATCTTCCCGACCCAGGGATCAAACCTAAATCTCTTATGTCTCCTGCATTGACAGGTGGGCTCTTTACTGCTTGTATTACCTGGGAATCCCTATACCCTAATTTAAAAATAAGTAAATAAAATGATACAACTTAAAGAAAAAAGAAAGAAGGAAAAGAACTATTCTCCATGCCAGTGGGCACAAAATTCTTAATTCTTTGAACTCATAAATAGCCAAAAAAAAAAAATACACAAAGAAAAATAAATACAGACGTACCTGTCATCTTTCATTGACAAGATTGCTCTCCATTATCTGACAGAGTCACTGATGGTCAATCACAATATTAAGCTTCCACCCATAGCTCCCACAGTGGAAAATAACTTTTCAATCTGCCTGGCCAGAAATGAACAGAAACCCAAAATCCTATAATATTAATTAAAAAACAAACAAACAAACTTAGAGATGCCCAGAGATAGCAAAATTACCATAAGCCAAAAAAAAAAAGAAAAAAGGTGCTCAAGCTTAAAAGGCCTTTAAATGCATACACTTCTCCAGCAAAACAGTTTACTTGCCCCCAACAGGTGGGGCCACTTGGATATTTCAGTGAATGACCTACAGCAGTGCTAAACTCTAATTTTCACAAGGCTCAATAACAAGACTTCTATGTAGATATAAAATGAGAGTGCTTTACATATTTTAATGTGTTAATGATGGAACCAGATATATTAAAACTGGAAAGAGTCATGTATAGATAGGTAGTTGGAAAGTAAGTAAGCTAAGAAGTAGAGATAGTAAAAATATAGATACACACTTTAATAAAGAAATGTTGGATAAGATAGCTGGATTAAATGTAACTGTTATGGCAAATAGAACCACAAAGTGTAACTTTTGTTATTATTTGTTCTACTGGATAGAATTTATTTGCATCTCTACCTGACAAAATTCTACTAGTTGAGTTGTAACTTCACTAAGTCTTCAATGTTTAATGCTTTGATAAACCAATCTTGGGTTTATCATGAGTACAGCTAAAGAATACATCTTTAACATAAGATTTTAATTCTACATTCTAATTTCTAAACTGTATGTTATTAGTATTCTATCGAGGCATAACAAATTACTTAATGACTGAAAACAACATTTTTTTTTACTACCTAAGAATGTCCATGGGTCAAGTGCCCAGAAGAAGTTAGTACAGTCCTCTGATGAGGACCTCCTACAGCTGTCGGCAACATGTCAGCTGGCCACATTCTTATCTGATGGCTTCATTCTTATCTGACTGAACTCATTTCCATGCTCATTCAGACTGTTGGCAGAATACGTTACCTCATGGCTGTAGATATAAAGGTCCCTAGTTCTTACAGGCTTTTTACTGCAAGTCAGATCCTAGAAGTCATGCCATGTGGCTTTCTCCATGCCATGCCATGTGGCTTTCTCCATATCTAGTTCATAAAATGGCTCTTTGTGTCCTCAGAAAGAATTCTCTAGCTCCTAAGGTATCTTATGTAATGTAATATAACCCTGGTCACGACATCCATCACCTTTGATACAGAATATAATCTAATCAAAGGAGTGGTATCACATCACCCTTGCCTTTTTGGTTAAGAAATAATTTAAGGATTCTGCTCACATTCAAGGGAAGGAAATTTTAAAAGAGTGTTATTCAATGACGGGTCACGTTAGAGTGTGCCACACAAATGTATAGTTCTTTTAAAATCATATAGTTTTGATAATTTTTAAGGAATTTTTATGAATGATGCTATCACACAAAGATTAGAAGACACAGAAAGAATCACTGACACTATAAAGACAGGAAAGTAATATGATTATTAACCATCCTCATCAACATGGCATGAAAGAAGATTTAATTCTCTATTATTATGCTTTGGTGATCAGTTTAGTCATCTATCCAAATGATGCTATCGAGTACTTAATTATATACAAACTATCAAGTGCTAAAATGCCAACATGAGTGCAACTAAAATCACTGCCCTCAAAAACTCACAGTCTGCTAGAATATTCAAATATGGAAGGAAGCAATTATAATGCAGCATAGTGAATCTCATGGATTCACTTACAGTGAATCTTAATGGAGATGTTTACATGCTAGCACAAAGGAGTGGAATATAGAGCCTTCCTGTTATTAGGAAAAGCCTCACTGGAAAAGTGTATTTGGGGCTGGGTTCTTAAGAATAAATCAACATTCCCAGGAAGGTAGTTGTAGTGATGAATCTTCAAGTTTAGCAGAGAGAATAGTATACCAAAAGCATGGAACCAAGTCATACATTGGTAGCCTCAAGGAACAGATTGAAATAAGGAATTTTGAGAAGGTATATTACTTAGAAAGTGGCCCAACATGCAGAAGCAAGGTGCTGGAATGAGAGAGATGATATTAAAATGCAGCGATTAAATAATTTCTGTGAGAAATAGGAGTTTAATTCTGTTAAGACCTTCTTAGCAAAGAATTGAATGCCTCCCAGTGACTCCAGTGATTGAGAGTTCTTCAGAAATGTTTAGTCCCCCTCACTTGGTAGGTTGCTTGTATCTGGGTTAAAGATGGTACCCATGGACTAGAAAAAAATCTTAAAACATAAAGAAAAACCTCTAATGGCAGATGTATTGATAGTTCATCTATAGTGCCAAATGAATTCTTACAAAAATGTCTATCGTATCTATAGATAAAATTAGAAGTGGGCACCAAAGATCTCTGCTACTGAGATTAAGCTAATAAGTTGCATCCAAAAATCTAGTGGAACTGAATTACTGAGTATGGGATGGAAATAGTGTAGGAAGAGTTCTGAATGACTGCCTAGTAAGATATGAAGGGACAGATAACTTGGCCCCCAAATAAGATGGAACTAGGAGTTGGGAAGAAGAAAAGAAAAGAAAAACAAAACAAAACGGTAAAGACCTAATAGAAGCAGAAGAGATCAGGAAGAGATGGAAAGTATACACAGATGGACTGTAAAAGGTCTTAATGACCTGGATAACGATGGTGGTGTGATCACTCACCTAGAGCCAGACATCTAGAGTGTGAAGTCAAATGGGCCTTAGGAAGCACTACTCCCAATAAAGCTAGTGGAGGTGATGCAATTCCAGCAAAGTTATTTAAAATCCTAAAAGATGGTGCTATTAAAGTGCTGTACTCAATATGCCCACAAATTTGGAAAACCCAGAAATGGCCACAGGACTGGAAAAGGTCGATCTTCTTCCCAATTACCAAGAAGGGCAGCAGTAAAGAATCTCAAACCACCTGGCACCTGCACTCACTTCCCATGCCAGTGGGGTTCTGCTTAGAATTCTGCAAGATAGGCTTCAGCAGCAATTGAATCAAGAACTTCCAGATATACAAGCTGGGTTTAGAAAAGGCAGAGAAACCAGAAATCAAATTGCCAACATTCACTGGATCATAGAGAAAGCAAAGAATTCCAGAAAGACATCTACTTCCGTTAAATTGACTACACTAAATCCTTTGACTCTTTACGAGTCAAAAGAGATGGAATACCAGACCATCTTACCTGTCTCCTGAGAAACCTGTGTGTGGGTTAAGAAACAACAATGAGAACCTTATATGGAACAACTGACTGGTTAAAATTTGAGAAAGAAGTACAAGAAGGTTATTTATTGTCACCTTGTTTTTTAACTTATATGCAGAGCACACCATGTGAAATGCTGGGCTGAATGAATTACATGTTGGAATCAAGGTTGCTGGGAGAAATATCAGCAACTTCAGATATGCAGATGATATGATTCTAATGGCCAAAAGCAAAGAGGAACTAAAGAGCCTCTTGAAGGTGAAAGAGGAGAGAGAAAAAGCTGACTTAAAAGTCTATATTAAAAAATCTAAGATCATGGTATCAGGTCCCATCACTTCATGGCGAATAGAAGGGGAAAAGGTGGAAGCAATGACAGATTTTCTCTTCTCGGGCTCTAAAATCACTATGGATTGTGACTGCAGTCATGAAATTAGAAGCTGACTGCTTCTTGGAAGGAAAGCTATAACAAACCTAGACAGTGTATTAAAAAGAAAAGACATCACTTTGCCAACAAAGGTCTGTATAGTCAAGGCTATGATCTTTTCAGTAGTCATGTGTGGATGTGAGAGTAGGACCATAAAGAAAGCAGAGCACTGAAGAATTGATGCTTTCAAACTGTGGTACTGGGGGAAACTCTTGAGAATCCCTTGGACAGCAAGGAGATCAAGCCAGTCAATCCTAAAAGAAATCAATCTGAATACTCATTGGAAGGACTGGTTGATGCTGAAGCTGAAGCACCAGTATTTTGGATATCTGATGCTAACAGCCAACTCATTGGAAAAGACCCTAATGCTGGGAAAGATCGAAGGCAGAAGATGAAGAGGGCGAAAGAGGTTAGATGGCATCACCAATTCAACGAGCGTGAATATGGGCAAATTCCAAGATATGTGGTGGACTGGGAGGCCTGGTGTGCTGCAGTCCATGATGTTGCAAAGAGTTAGACATGATTGGTGACTGAACAACAACAAAAAGAGTTGGCAGTTCTACTAAATAATTTACCAGTATTGATATATTGATTATTTTCTTCCAGTATGCCTCAATGTTTATGTTTCTTTATTAGTTCTAAATATATATATAGTGCACATATAATACTAAGCATATACTATGTAAAATACCCTGTAAAATATCATTTCTAACTGGTAACATTTTTCTTTGATAAATGTCTTAATTTACTTAATTATTTTTAGTGAAGTCATTCTTCACTAAAGTAACTTCAGAAAGTAACTTCAGAAAGAAATTATTTTTCATTCTTACAGATTATTCCCTTAGAATAGGTCTCAGAATTCAGATTTTTGGCTGAAAGTTATTGATAGTTTAAGAGTGCTAACACTTTCTCTGACATTTTTATCAAAAAAATAAAATAAGGTATATTTAGATCAGAATAGATGAAGACAGTGAGGACCATATCGATGATAGTAACAGTGATTGTACAGATAATCAAGTTGTAGCTCTACCTCTAAGATTACCCACACCTCATGAATCTCACCTCCTAGTTTTCACACTTTTGTATAATTTCCTCCCCTTGGATCTAGGATGGTTCTATGACTCATTTGTATCAGAGAACAGGATCCACATCATGCTGTATATCCTGAACAGCTGGTTTAAAATATTATAGCTTACTCTGGCCTCAGGCTTCTTATTTCAAGGGAAATCGGCCTCCACCTGAGAAGTCCGTGTACCTGAGACTGTCACATTGCAAAAAGATCAAGCTGCCCAGTGGAAAGGTCAAGTGGAGTGAGAGATGACTGGCTACTACAGGCTATTCTTGTTACTGTAGATGAGGTACAACATATGTGTAAATCTAGAAGAAATCATATTAGATGTCCATACCAGGCCAGCCTTCAGATAATTCCAGCCCAGCTGCCAACCAATTGGAAGGACATGAAGGACTCTATGTGGGAACTGCCCCCAGTGAGCTCAGTCAACACGCAGAACCATGAGAGATAAAAACGAATCACTGTTTTGAGCCATCAAGTTTTGGGGTATTTTGGCAATTGATAATCAAAAAATAATAATGGTAAAACAAACAACAAAAACCAAAATGTATTGAGGGTTTACTATGTTCTAGGCATGACATGAGTAAATTATTACAAACATTAATTTACTTAGTTCTCTAGCAATCTTATGACATGTACATCATAATTTTATCTTTAATAAGTAAGGAAATGTAGGCTCAGAAAATTTCTGTAACTTGCTAAAGGTCACACAGAAAATGAGAAGTAAGGACGGGCCTTTAACTCACTTCAATCTGAAATTAACTCTGCTTTTAATCATCTCAGTTAAAATGTCTATGGTAAGTTTTCTTATCAGCGTTTACATTTGCAAAGTTTTATTGGTGGGAAATGAATCTGCATTTTTATTTTAGGTATTATATCTTTACTTTTTAAGTGATGCGTTTTTCAGTCTAGAAAAACAGGAAATGGATCTGTGAACTAATAATAATATCAATAAAGTAATAATACTAAGTACTTACATAAGCCACTTTTCTAAATGCTTTTTGATAACTTAATTCTCCCAACACTCCTATGATATGAACTGTTACCAGTCACATTTACAGATGGACATTTGAGACATAGAAAGATTCAGTGTCTTGCCCAACTCTAAGTGGTAGAGTCAGGCTCTGAACATATGCAGCCTGCCTCTAAAGTGCAGTGAAAGTGCTAGTTGCTCAGTCATATCTGACTCTTCACAACTCCATGGACTGAGCCAACCAGGCTCCTCTGTCCATGGGATTCTCCAGGCAAGAATACTGGAGTGGCTAGAGCAGTCTACATATTAATATTTAAGTTAGCAGTGTATACTGTGCTGTGTAAATACTTTGAATGTTTTAAGCAAAAATTATTGCTCTCTCAAAACTGATTGACACCATTACAAAGTACTAAGTCTTAATTTTTGAGAAATCAGTAAGTCATAATAGCCACGATATGGAAGCAGTCTTAAAGTCTGATATTCATTAATACATGAAAACATAAAGAAAATGTGATCCTGCCACATGCAACAATATGGATGAATCTTGAGGACATTATGTTAAGTGAAATAAGCCAGTCACAGAACAGATACTGTATATGAGATGTAAAATATTTAGACTCATAGCAACAGAGAGTAAAATGGTGATTGCCAAGGACTGGGGGAAAAGGAAATGAGGAGCTGCTGTTTAACAGATATAAAGTTTTAGTGATGCAAGATGAATAAATTCTAGGGATCTATTGCACAACCCCGAGTTTATAATTTACAATACCATGTTCTGCAACTAAAGTTTGTTAAGAAGGCAGACCTCCTCGTAAGTATTCTTACCACAAAAAATAAATAAAATAAAAGAATACATTTCATGTGGTACTGGAGACTATATGCTTGGTGGTTAAAAATTAATAACCACATAATTTAGATGATACATATACATGATGTCATGGTTACAAAGCATATCTATGTCAGTTAACTTTTAATTACTATGTTCAGTAGTCTCAGGATAGGTTATTTTTATTTTGTTATTGCCCCTTCCTGTTATTTGAATCTAAAGAGTAAAAGAGATCCTGATAAATTTGGAGGATATGTAACATGTACCTAAGGAACTATAAAAATGAAGTCCTATCAGCCTAACTTAATTTCTAATTAGTACATGATTAATATTATATAGTGCTTCATTGATAGTCCGCTGTGCAGGCAGCAAAGGCTCCATGTTTAGTGAATGCAGATTTATGATTGGAGATGAGGAGTGAACCAAGAGACTGAGTGATCCTTAACAGTATTATTGTTTGGCTGTCCTGTGTCCTTGGTGTCAACAAGAATAGTACTATTTCCCCAAGACTTTTATTGATGAGGCTTAACATTTTTTTTAAGTCTAGTAAATGGAAGAGCAGAAACAATGTCAGACTGAAGGATAATACTGAATCTCATTTAGAAGATTTCATGTATAAAGACATCTGCCTGCCTAAATACTCTTTTTTCTGGAGGTCTCTGTGTTTTGTTTTGTTTTTCCTATTTTACACCTAGGTTTGCCAACTGTGTTCTTATTGTGTGTGATCACACCAGTTTATTTAAACTGCAAACTACCTTTCTTAAAAAAAGTAATTTTACCTGTACAGTTTCGCTCCAAAAGGCTATCATTGTTTACTAGGATTTCCCTAACAAAACACCACAGATAAGGTGGCTTAAACAGAAGTTCTCTTTGGCTTATAGATGGCTATCTTCTCCCTGTGTCTTTGCATGGCCTTCCCCCTATGTCTAATCTCCCCTTTTCTCCCATTGCAATGACTTTATTGAACAATAATTACTTCTTTAAATATCCTATCTCCAAATACCTTCAATTTCAACATATGAAATAGCGGAGGCAGGGGCAAAATTCAGCCCATAAGCCCTCCCTCCACTGTGGCTCAATCCTATTCTCCATAGATGCTTCATGTATCCTAAAAATTAAAGAGCCCACTACTTAGGAAGCTGATCCTGTGGCTAATCCTTCCTTTCCCTTAAATCAGTGAATACATAGATGTCAAAAATGGCCAGAGAGGAAAAATTAAGGGAACACATCAAGTAAGAAGTAAAAATAAGAAGCTAAACCAAAAATTTTGGCTATAAAATAAAGCTATAAAGGATTTGATTTATAAAGTGACAATGGCCTTTCCTTATTCTAGGAAGATGTTATTAGGTTGCTTTATGGTTTCCTTGGGAGGTAAAAACCTGAGTCTTTTAAAATCATTTTATTCCCCCCTCCTAATCAAATAAATTGTAAAGCTTCCTAATTTGCTTTTTGAGTACAGTTCTGCATGGAGATTTGTTTAATAGTAAAGGCTTCTATCACAGCAACGTCTAATGGAAGCAACAGGGATGCAATGAAGAATTTAGCAACAGAACACTAAAACTTTCTTTTGTAACATTTAAGTACTTTTCTTGAAATAGTGGAGCAATTATTTTGGTTTACCCATGAAAAGCCTTTGAGGTCTTGCCTCTCCTTGTTGCAATCATTTTGCTGCCAAAACAAAATTTTTGAACTTTCATGAAACACTGAACATCAGAAACGGAAGGCAACAGTATGGTACAAAGCATTTTTGAACATCAAATTGGAATAATCAAGAATTTGTGAAGGACGTATTTACTGAGTTTTAGAGGAAATGAGTTGCCTTAACATTTTTGTCACTCTATGTATGTATCTTTGATTTTTCAAAGTATTTCTTATGTTTACCCTTATTATTCTTAGGTGGAGTCTAATGTGTTTGATTTTTTTTCATATTTGTTTTCTGCTGTGGTTTTAAGTGAATAGATTACCTAAACTCTTGGACTCATGAATGACAATCGATTATCTTCTAATGAATTCTTATACTTCACATATTTTTGCAGTTACAAAAATAATTGGGTGCAAGTGAACAATTTATCTTACTTTAAATTTTAGTTAGAGACATGACCCAATAAGTATTGCAAGATTCTCTGAGAATTTCATACTATGGAAATTTTATAAAACCTATAATGGCAGAAGACAGACATTAAGACCCAAAATTGCAGCTTAGCCTAAGGATGACCTTTATGAAGCCTAGTAATGAAAAAAGATATTTCTGAAAATATGATGCCTTGGATGACAAATGGAATTTTCTTTTCTATAGGATACAAGAAAAATTATTTTCACTGTTTATAATGTAAGAATCCAAAGTATATACAGTGTAATATTGCATGCATTGGTGCCATGTTGAAGAAAGAATTTCTATTTTGAGAAACTTAGTGTTGCCCAAAATATAGAAACAAATTAACATAAGATAACATTTAAAGTTCATTTCAACAATATAGCTATTATTATATCTAACTTTGAATTTTTATCTATATATATATATAAATACTGCTGACAAGTGCTCAGTCATGCCCAACTCTGCAACCCCATGAACTGTAGCCCACCAGGTTCCTCTGTCCATGGGATTTTTCCAGGCAAGAATACTGAAGTGGGTTGCCATTTCCTTCTCCAGGGAATCTTCCCAACCCAGGGACTGAACCCACATCTCTGGCATCTACAGCATTGGGAGGTGGATTCTTTACTGCTAGTCCACCCAGGAAGCCCCAAATGTTATTTTAAATGGCAAATAATATCTCCTTAAAATGCATTTCTGTGATTTGTTAAATGAAGGCAAAATATATTACCAATACACGGACTCGACCATCAAAAAGTGCATTGATTATGCTAAAATCATTGTATCAATTTGTACTACTCTAGTTAAAAACACTAATTATAGAGAAATATTTAAACCCATATTTTAAAACATTGCATTTAAAACTCCAGATGCAATTTTATTGCCATATTATTTATAAAATTTATCTTATTATATGTTTTGACAGAATCATAACCTCAAAGTTTTAATGTATCTGGATATTCATTGCTCACCCATTGTATTTTTCATACCTATGGTTCAACTTAGAATGAGAAACATTACTCTTAGGGTAGATTCTTTTACCTTTGGACAAGAATAAAAATTCTTTAAATTAAGTTAGAATCAGCTTATCAGTATTAATAGCCATTGCTTTTAGATTTTCCCCATGTAAATGCATTCAGTTCAGTTCAGTCACTCAGTCGTGTCTGATTCTTTGCAACCCCATGAACCACAGCACACCAGGCCTCCCTGCCCATCACCAACTCCCAGAGTTCACCCAAACCCATGTCCATCGAGTCGGTGATGCCATCCAACTATCTCATCCTCCGTCATTCCCTTCTCCTCCTGCCCTCAATCTTTCCCAGCATCAGGGTCTATTCAAATGAGTAAGCTCTTCACATCAGGTGACCAAAGTATTGGAGTTTCAGCTTCAATATCAGTCCTTCCAATGAACACCCAGGACTGATCTCCTTTAGGATGGACTGCTTGGATCTCCTTGCAGTCCAAGGGACTCTCAAGAATCTTCTCCAACACCACAGTTCAAAAACATTAATTCTTCTGTGCTCAGCTTCCTTTATGGTCCAACTCTCACATCCATACATGACCATTGGAAAAACCATAGCCTTGACTAGATGGACCTTTGTTGGGAAAGTAATGTCTCTGTTTTTTAATATGCTGCCTAGGTTGGTCATAACTTTTCTTCCGAGGAGTAAGCATCTTTTAATTTCATGGCTGCAATCACCATCTGTGGTGATTTTGGAGCCCAGAAAAATAAAGTCAGCCACTGTTTCCACTATTTCCCCATCTATTTGCTATTGGTGTCATATAACTTTGTTATTTTTTTCATCCCAACATATTTACTGCACATATGAACCAAACTCTAAGCATTTTAAAGATAAAGTAGGCATAGAACTTAATCTCTAGAATTTAAAATTATTATAGCCAATTAATAGTTAACTCTACATATTTTCCTTCTCAGTTTCTCATTAAGTATCTTGATCAAGTCTTTTTGAGTGAGGAAATGGCAGCCAACTCCAGTATTCCTGCCTGGAAAATTCCATGGACAGGGTAGCTTCATGGGCTACAGTCCATGGAGTTGCAAAGAGGTGGACACAACTGAGCACACATGCACACAGAATAAATAATTATAATTCTGTCCCCAATTAGTTTATTAATACTTCGTTACATTTCCTTCTCTAGTGTCATCGTATCTTTTTTCTTGTTTCCTTCTTTCCTTCCTCCCTCCCCTTCCTTCCTTTCTTCTTCATCCTACTTCTTTTTCCCTACCTTCTTCTGCCTAGTGATTACTGCTCATCAATATGAACTAATTCATTTTATTTGTCATTTCATTTTCTTCATTAATTGTTCAATGGTACCGATTTTCCAATTATTTTCAATCAATGTGTGGTTGTTCTCTTATTTTTTAAAAATTCTCTGAACTTACCGAGTTAAAAACATTTTATATGTTAAAAATATAGAAAAACTGTACTATGAGGGGATATAAGGGAGATCAACCCTGAATATTCACCCCAAGGACTGATACTGAAGCTGAAGCTCTAGTATTTTGTTCAAGAGATGTTGAACAAATGACTCAATGAAAAAGTCCCTGAAACTGAGAAAGATTGAGGGCAGAAGGAGAAGAGGGCATCCCAGGATGAGATGGCTGGATGGTATCACCGATTCAGTGAAAATAAACTTGGGCAAACTCTGGAAGATGGTGACGGATGTAGGGGGATGGGCAGGGGTGGGGAGGGGGCAGGGGGTGCTGGCATACTGCAGTCCATGGGGTTGCAAAGAGTTGGACATGACTGGGCAACTGAACAACAGTAGTCTCATTTGTATCAACATAATTACATTTACATCCTTCAAATTAAGGAATACAAATGAATTAAACTCCATTCCTGCACATTTGCAGTAATATATAAGAAATTAATCTGATGACAATAGTAACCTTGTAATTTGAGCTCCATTTTCAATTGATTGTTTATGGTGGTCAAGAAAACCCATTATAAAAAGAATTTGATGTTTAAAAAGCAATAAACATTATGTATATTCAAGTAATTGAGTGATGAAATGTAATTCTCTTTTATTGCTTAATACACTCGGCATTTTCTTAGTAAGTTTGTGCAAAAACCACATTTCTGACTGCAATTATCAGTGAAAGCTTGAAACTTCAGTATTGACTAAAGAGAGAATTTAGGGAAAAAATATATGGAAATAGAAAAGTGCCCATGCCCTTGAACTGTGGCAACAGACTGAGGAAGAGTAAAAATGTGCTAATATTGGAATATGCTAATCCTTTGAATACCACTTAGATAGGATTTTCCATTGCGGCTGATCAGCACAATGGCTTCAGGAAGACCATCCTGATGAGACTGCTATTTAACTGCATGCTCCAAATTGCATCTTACATAAAATTCTTTCTCTATTCTTAGGTTCAGATCAATTTGATTTGATAGTGCACTGCACATAACTTTGCACATTTCTGCTAATCCCTCTGCAGAAAGTAGGGGAGACTGGAATATCTCAATAAGTAACTGGCCTTTTCAGTGAAAAAATAAAAAGAATGTGCAGTTTAAGATGTCTTAAATTTTAGAAAAAAAATAAGTCTATATTAAAATAAATGAATAATTTACAGGGTATAAAATAAATAACTTTGGAGAATAGCAAAATTGGTTTGCTCTTCTTTTCTTAGAGGACACAGAGGTATGAATAAGTGTCATCCTCAAGGGAAAGCACTCGGTTGAGGTCTCCTGTGACATAAAACCTTTCCTTTGGGATGTGGGAAAGATAAGTAAAGAAGGGGAAATTATTTATGGGTCTGGTGTAAAGGGAGTTTTACCTTTCACTTGGTAAATAGCTGTATTTTGACATTTGTTAGAAGAGAGAAAAGTTACTAGCCTTGCAGGGTTGTGAAGTTGCTTCTGAGTGTTCCTGCTCTGTCCAATGACATATCCTCCTCTGGAGTCACTAGCCCAAGCGAAGTTAAACACAATAAAAAGCATGTTTGATCTTAAGAGGAGACTTGAGATACTTGATATATTTGATATACTTTCTCCCCTGTCTGTTACACCTCATACTTCTATGACTCTAAATGTATTTTTAATGCATTATATATAAACTAGCATCCTAACACCGAGTGCCCAGCATCTTCCTCTTTAGTAAGGACAAAAATATCACTTTCATTGCATAATCTTCAGGGAATAAAACCTCAAAGGAATAAATTTGGTTGGTAGAAAAATGTAAAGTTCAGTAGCATTGCTTGTTAGTAAGTGACCAATCATTTTTTATTATGTAATTTTTGGAATTACTAATACATAAATGCTAGTAAAGTAATGCTTAAAATTCTCCAAGCCAGGTTTCAGCAATACGTGAACTGTGAACTTCCAGATGTTCAAGTTGGTTTTAGAAAAGGCAGAGGAACCAGAGATCAAATTGCCAACATCTGATGGATCATTGAAAAAGCAAAAGAGTTCCAGAAAAACATCTATTTCTTCTTTATGGACTATGCCAAAGCCTTTGACAGTATGGATCACAATAAACTGTAGAAAATTCTGAAAGAGATGGGAATATCAGATCACCTGATCTGCCTCTTGAGAAACCTGTATGCAGGTCAGGAAACAACAATTAGAACTGGAAATGGAACAACAGATGGTTCCAAATAGGAAAAGGAGCATGTCAAGGCTGTATGTTGTCACCCTGCTTATTTAACTTATATGCAGAGTACATCATGAGATGTACGTTGGGCTGGAGGAAGCACAAGCTGGAATCAAGATTGCCAGGAGAAATATCAATAACCTCAGATATGCAGATGACACCACCCTTATAGCCGAAAGTGAAGAACGAAAGAGCCTCTTGATAAAAGTGAAAGAGGAGAGTGAAAAAGTTGGCTTAAAGCTCAACATTCAGAAAACTAAGATCATGGTATCTGGTCCCATCACTGCATGGCAAATAGATGGGGAACCAGTGGAAACAGTGCCTGACTTTATTTTTCTGGGCTCCAAAATCACTGCAGATGGTGATTGTAGCCATGAAATTAAAAGACGCTTACTCCTTGGAAGGAAAGTTATGACCAACTTAGACAGCGTATTGAAAAGCAGAGACATTACTTTGTCAACAAAGGTCTGTCTAGTCAAGGTTATGGTTTTTCCAATGGTCATGTATGGATGTGAGAGTTGGACTAAAAAGAAAGGTGAACACCGAAGAATTGATGCTTTTGAACTGTGGTGTTGGAGAAGACTCTTGAGAGTCCCTTGAACTGCAAGGAGATCCAAGCAGTCCATCCTAAAGGAGATCAGTCCTGGGTGTTCATTGGAAGGACTGATGCTGAAGGTGAAACTCCAAAACTTTGGCCACCTGATGTGAAGAGCTTACTCATTTGAAAAGACAAAGACCCTGATGCTGGGAAAGATTGAGGGCAGGAGGAGAAGGGGAGGACAGAGGATGAGATGGTTGGAGTATCACCGACCCAATGGACATGGGTTTGGGTGAACTCCAGGGGTTGGTGAAGGCCTGGCATACTGTGGTTTATGGGGTCACAAAGAGTCGGACATGACTGAGCGACTGAACTGAACTGAATACACAAACATGTGTCTGATTCCAAAATTAAGTATGTGGCAAACTTTCCTCTGATTAGCAGTAAATTCACTGATCTTGAAATATGTGTATGGTAATATCAAAACTCCTTGGAAAATCATGATATTTCTGGTCTTTGAGAAATAAAGTGATAATTTTATTATGATTTTTAGAATACAAATATTCTAGTGTAGTACTCCTTGAAGTAAAATTATCCCACTCCTTCTGTACCTTCCACTCTCCTCTGCAAGGCCCACATTTGACTGATATTTGGCATTCTGCTAAGAAGTCTGACTACCACTTAATTGTTAGCACTTAAGAATCGAAGTAGCTTTGTGAAACATCTGTTTTTGTGTTTTGTTAACAGTCATTGTGGAACTCAAGATTTCGATAGAGAATGCTTCACTCTCACATTAGAGACAGGCTTTAAAGATTGTTGTCATTCAGATTTTCTTTAAGAATGTTTTGCATAATTTTGTGATAGTAAATAGCTGCCTTTTCAGAGTCTATTTTCAAGGTATTGTTCTCTTGTTTTCAACAGTTTGCCCTCAGCTAATCTGTGTAGCAGTTGGATTTTTTTAATTTATTTAATTTTTATTGAAGGATAATTGCTTTACAGAATTAGGCTGTATTATGTCAAACCTCAACATGAATCAGCCATATGTATACATATATTCCCTCCCTTTTGAATCTCCTTCCCATTTCCTTCCCCATCCCACCCCTCTAGGTAGCAGCTGGATTTGATAGGCCCTTTCTGTCAGCCTCAGCTCTCTTTCTGTGTTTAGGCTCCTCAAGGCAGCATTCTAATTGGTCTCTCTTGCTTGTAGCTATCCCACATTGACAGTGTTTTGCAACTTTTATATTCCTGTGATAAAATAGACCCTTTGTGTCCCCTTCTCTTGGTGACATTTTGATGCTAATGTGAGGCTAGGTGATAATAAGAATTGAATAATGGAACATACTGCATACTTCCCAGATAATAAGCTGTATTTAACAAGGGCTTTCTGAGGGCAGCACCTAAAGTTGTGACTGATGACTTATGGCTGGTCAATATAGGAGATATTTGTGTTCCGGTAAGAAACATTTATATTCTGTTTAAGTCACAACATGTTGGCAGCTTCCTACTCTGCCCATTCCATTGTGAGCATTCCCTCTGAATGCTTAAAGCACTTGGAAGCAGTTTCCACTCATTATAGAAATTTAAAAAACACACACATATCTTAGTGGTTCCATTTATATTTAGAAAAATATATTCCTCCTTTTAAAAAAAGAAATTTTCATGTCAAGTATTGCAGCAAAACTTTTCTGAGTTTCCATTGAAATAAACTGACAGTACAGCCTAAAAGCCAAGAGGATTCTTGGCCACAACAGAAATAGTCCACCTGACAATATGACAAATATTAAATATAATTATTAAAATATACTTATATATTTTTCAAGTTGATAAAGAAGGATAAATGATTTACCACAGAATACAGAGACCTATATTCTAGTTCTAATTTCATAAACTAACATGACCTTCAATAATCAATTGCTGGATGTGCACTTCCTCTTCTCATTTTTAAACTAAATTGACTTTACCAACTGGTTTCTAAGATTCCTTTTACAAGGAAAATTCTGTCTTTTTTGTGAATTGGTGAATAATCAGAACACTAGACTGATAGCTTTGAAAGCTGAAGAGTCAGTTATGACTCCTACCTTTCAATCATCAGAATTTAAAAGTTTGTATTCGTTAACATTAGAAGATGTAAAGGGAGTCAAATGTAAAAATATTCCATATTACCAGCTTCTGACCATTTCCACTAAAGAAGTTAATACAGAAAAGGTGGAAAATTCACTTTTGTCCTTTTGTTTTTTACTTATGAAGACTAACTAAAGTCATATGTGGGTTCAAAGCATATAGAGAATATTGAGGAGAAAATCAAACATTTAGTTAGTTAAAATTAAGAGACAGCCTTACTGTGGCAGGCTCTAATGCCAGCTGCATGGTTCTACAGCAAAGCCAGGAACAGGGACAGATCTGGGAAACAATCGCAATCACAGAAGGGGACTAAGGGAACCCAGCCAAAATCAAATTACTGAAAGGGCAACTGGGCCCCTGGAAAATAATTTACAATGAGGTGGTAGAAAATGGGGCCAGAACTGGACTCTGAAATAAGGTCTCAAAGGAGCATCACTGCCAGTCCTGCACCTGCCTACCCCTAGTCATCCCACAAGCACACCAGTTCCCAAATGAGAGGATCTGTGAGCAAGTCCAAAAGTCATCACCCTACACTGCAGCTGCAAGCCAGCCACTCTTAGCAAGGGGGATCTTAGGTAACGAAGCAGAGGAAGGAAGGAGTGTCTTCCCTGACACTTCAGAGAAATACTTCCTGACAATAGCTAGGTAGGAAAAAAATATCAGAGTTGGTGTCATACCTATACTAACTGTTGGGCTGGGCTGTCCATTATGGTTGTTTCTGAGACTCTGGTTTCAATAGCTAAAGCAACAATACTACCAGCATGGGTAAATATAATAAAAAGTTATCCTGTTGTGTATCAGGATTCGGGACCTGGCTAGGGACAGTGTTGACAGCAAGAATTATTTCGCTACAGGGATGGCACATATCAGAGGCTCACTCCAAGGAAATTAACTTGGAAATTCAGTTTGCTTCTTTCATCACCTTGCACTCCCTAGTGCCTGACCACATCCCTGAAAACTCCTCACCTAACATCAAGCAAATATGACACAGAAGGGCATGTGATTCACCTCTCAACTAATGCCCTGGGCTTCCCTGGTGACTCAGAGGTAAAGAATCCACCTGCCAAGGCAGGGGACGCAGGTTTGCTCCCTGGGTTGGGAAGATCCCCTGGAGAAGGAAATGGCAACCCATTCCAGTATTCTTGCCTGGGAAATCTCATGGACAGAAGAGCCTGGTGGCCATAGTCCAAGGGATTGCAAGGAGTCAGGCACAACTTAGCGACTAAACAAATACAAAAATACTACTGCCCTGCATGCCCCTCCCTCTCTATCAACCATTTGGCCAGTGGCAAAGGATTCAGGGCCTTCTGTGGGAAGAAATGAGATCTGCTCCCTTAGCTCATGGGGTAGATGACCAGAACTGACTCCAGACATCTAGTGGTGAATCTCAAGCAGGTTTTACATGCCTTCACTTTCACGACAGTTTGGATAAATGTGGAATTCTAGGCTTGAAATCATTTTCCCTCAAATTAATATTTTTTTCTCCACTGTTTTCTTATACCCAGTGTTATAGCTGAAATCATGAAAACTAAGAAAATGTGAAGGAACCCTGATTACAGAGATGACAATATACACTAGCATCATTGATGCTGCTACATTCTCATTATGCATGAAGAGTCTGTAGTTATCCAGTTACTCAACCATACAAAAATCAACATAATATCATCATAGTGTGTAAGCTGCAACATGGTTTAAACAGATTATTTGTTACCTGGAGTGAGACATACTCCAGGTATGTCTGGAGTTGAGGCTGATTTAGGATAGGTTATAGACTGAGTCTGAACACATAGACTTGGGTATATGGGAGAGCCCACAGGAAAAGTAAAACTAGGAAAGTATGTGACTCTCATGAAAAATAGAACGACTACTTTCTGTCATTCTTGATATTGTTCACTGACCTGATTGTCTCCAGTTTCAACAAAATATCTCATAATTACAAAGACCTAAACTGGCCTCAATACCAAGTAAGGTTTTCATAAAGAACCTATGCCACCTCGTCATGCAAGATATGTGTGTCTGCAGGATTTCATCTTCTTTAGAGCTTCTGCTAAATTACATGCCTATAGAAGCCATAGCAGAGAAGGAAATGGCAACCCACTCTAGTATTCTTGCCTAGAGAATCCTGTGGACAGAGGAGGCTGGTGGGCTGCCGTCTATGGGGTGGCACCGAGTTGGAGATAACTGAAGTGACTTAGCAGCAGAAGCCATAGAGGATATTAAGTTTCTCTGTAAACAGTTTCTCTCCATCCATACACATGAAAGTATTAAGGACCAGCATTTGGAACAGTTGACATATGAACTTAAACTACCAGAATCTCAGCCTCCTCTTGGCATCATCTTTTGTGTCCATTGGCATCCTCCACCCTTCAAACTATCCAACAGCTCCTTCATAATAACTTGGTCTGATATATGTCATTAACCTATTCAATTTGACTTGAATCTATTTGGATCATTTATTTTCAAGGAAATTTGTGTATTTATACTTTTAATTCATGATTACAAAATAAGAGAAATGTCAACACTAATAGTTGCATTTTAGGAAGGTAGATGAGCTTTCTTCTTGACCTGAAAATATAAAATACAAGATGTGACAGTGAAGCTTTGGCACTTTAATAAATATTGTGTTGAAGTTGAGAGTGAGAAGAAACTGGCATTATGTATCTGTGTCCCAATACCCACCTCAATTATTCACCTATAGTTGACAGTTCTTGAAAACAGCTAATAGAGGTTAATTATTTTAGGAGTTGCTGAGATATAGAACAATGTACTGGACATGTCATTTGTAAGAATGGAGAAAGTAAATGATCACACTTACACAGAGTTTAGATACAGTGAAAATCAGGTGGAGATATGGGATAAAATATATGCAAAGAAGTATAGATTCAAGAGAAAATTGTATAGTAATCCATGTAAGAGTAATAACTGGATGATGAAAGTGAATAACGTCCCTGAGGGAAGGAATCTGGAGAAAAAAAAGAAAAAGAAAGTAACGACCTAACGAGCAGTGGCTGTACAAGAAAGGCAATCTTCAGGGCAACAGTAAGACATTGGGTGAGTCTGGCTTCACCAGACAGACAGCACAGCCTCAGACCCCAGCCACTGCGTGGCTAGTGTTCAGGGCAGATGAATCATTTGAGGCCCTGCGCATCGAACCTTTCTCCAGTCCAGATGTGATGAAGCCGTAGGACTCAGGAAGTAGTGTCAATGAACAAGCTGTGCCGTGAAAGCCGCTCCCCCTCCCCCACTACTGCCCTCCCCCACTACTGCCACTGCCTCCCCCATAACAGAGATTTGGGTGTCAAAAAAAAAAAAAAGTCGTGTAGAATGTCCACAATGATGACGTGAAAGGAAATAAAGGAGTCAATCAAACAGGCAGAACAATCACAGAGGTAGTAGGACAGGAGTGGAGGCCAGAGGAGCCAAAAGAGCACAGTGCATCAAGGATAAAGAAGCAGAAGGGAGAACAAAGGGAGAGAGAAGGGAAATTTTTGACAGTGAAGAAAGTGGAATAATAAAGGAAAAGAAATGGAAGATAATTAATATGCCAATTTACATGAATTGTTTTCTTTGTAAATGGTTTGTTTGGGCCTGGAATGTTACAGGCACACACTCTGAATGTCAGATGGACTACTTTAATTAATGAATAATATAATGAATGGAACTGAGTTGTCAAACAATTAATTAACGAAAAGTCCCAATAGAGGTTGGATGACAAAGTTTTCAGAGAACCTACGTGCCACTATGTCGTGACATTCACCAGCAACACTCAACAGTTTAAAATCAATCCAAAAGAACTCTATGAGTACTACAAGACCTGAAAAGAAGAAATAATAATTTCTAGGCATAATAATTTTCTAGGCATCAGACAGACCAACGACCAGGCTGATCATAATCCACAGGCCAGAGAAGAAAATGCATAATACCCGCCCCCCCAAAAAAAAGGGAAGATAATGAGCAATCATAAGATAAACTGACTATTCTCTGGTATTACTCTAAAGTTCTGTACACATTCATTGAGGACTTGAGGTACGCACCTTCCTCTCCTCTTAACATTAGCTACCCACAGCCAGTGACTCACCTTCACAGATCTTGTCCCTCGTTCACCCTGCTCTCATGCCAACATCTACCGGCCACAGAGAAGGCTGACATCTCACTGAGTTGAGGAAAACTGAAAATCTGCAGTCCTAGAAGACAGAAATCTTGGCTCACTGATTTACTCATTATAGATTTTATTTCTGTCTTTCCCACCTACCTGTTTTCTCAAGGGAACTCAAGGAGCAACGTAGTTAAAGATTCAGATAGTTAAGTTCTCCCCATATTAACTGGCTCCTATGAAGGATCATAGTCACACACAAGCAACTGCATGAAACAGGAAGCACAGCAGTTAATTCCAGCCCCAGGAGCTGGTGACCACGTCACGCTTCAGAGATGTGGAGTTGCCAGATTGAGATTGTTCAGCATGGGGAATTATTGTCTATGGTTGTTTTGGTTTTCTGAAGATAGCCAAGCAGAGAAGCTGTTAATGAGGAGAAATAAGGGGTATCTGATTTTCTTTAGAGGCTTTTTGCCATTTTCTAGAGCTACTTTCCCAGGGATGGCGGAGCCTGGTGGGCTGCCATCTGTGGGGTCGCACAGAGTTGGACACCACTGATGCGACTTAGAAGCAGCAGCAGTAGAGCTACTTTAAATTTAGCTTTTATTTTATGATGGTGAAAGGTGAACTCCAGAGCAGTATTATAAAGTTGTCCCTTTAAATTTTAATAATTTAATCACTTCTGTGCTGATTACTATAGTAATATTCAACTTGAA
Organism: Muntiacus reevesi; assembly: GCF_963930625.1. Classification (NCBI taxonomy): domain Eukaryota; kingdom Metazoa; phylum Chordata; class Mammalia; order Artiodactyla; family Cervidae; genus Muntiacus; species Muntiacus reevesi. The sequence goes on along the minus strand of NC_089255.1, from coordinate 39,883,974 downwards.
AAGAAGTGAAAGTGAAAGTTGCTCAGTCGTGTCCAACTCTTTGTGACCCCAAGGACTATACAGTCCATGGAATTCTCCAGGCCAGAATACTGGAATGGTTAGCCTTTCCCTTCTCCAGGGGATCTATCCAACCCAGGTGTCCTGCATTGCAACAAATTCTTTATCAGCTGAGCCACAAGGGAAGCTCAATATTCAACTTAAACATAGAATATATTTTTTAAAAGTGTATAGAAAAATATATGGGGATAAAGCTATACAATATTCCATGAATAAAAGTAGAGATTATATAGTAAATTAGGTGCAAGTCACTTTGAACATAACATTCTACATACAGATTCAAGGCATAATCCCAATCATTTAAGAAAGGTATAAACAGAAAAACAAACTTGCCTATCATGACCTCTAGTGTTATATGAGCAGCACGCTACATTAGTGACTGAGAATGCATTTAGAAGCTGCAAAAATTACATTCACTGGTTAATTCAACACATGTTACATACTTTGTGGAAAGCACTCTGCCAGATATTGGAATTTAATTTAAAAAAAAGATATGAATTATTTAAAATCCTATACTCTTTCATTGATTACATTACACATAGCCTTTCATTTTTATAAGAGCATCACTATGGTTTTAATAATTTTTTAAACTATTAGTTAGTTAAAATGCTAATTTTTTAGACATAAATATGTATGTGTGCCATATGAATATGTGTACAATATATGAAGTGTGAAAACATGTATTTAATAGAGAAGTCACCCTTATTTTGGCACATAAAGCTTGTTTCCTACATTGCTTTTTGTTTACAATAAACATCCTGGAAACTATTTTTGCTTACTTCAGCAGTAATCTGTTAGGTTAATTTCCAGGAGAATTGATGCGTGGAGCCATTTCAAAGGTTTTGCTGTTTATTGTCAAAGTGTGTCACAGAAACCTTACATCACTTTATTTGCCAGTCAGCAATACAAGTGATTTTTTCATTTTTTTCTACCATTGCCAACAGTAAGTGTTATCACTTATAAAAATCTTGAAGATCTTATCATTAAAGAGTAGTGGCTTATTAACATTTTAATTTTTGTTTCTTGCTTTACTAGTGAGCTTCAAAATGTCTACATATATTTGTTAGCTATTTACATTTATTCTTTTAGGTACTGCTCACACATATCCTTTCAAATTTCCTTCTCCAGGGGATCTTCCTGACCCAGGGATCAAACCTGCATATCCTGCATAGCAGGTAGATTCTTTACCTCTGAGCCACAAGGGAACCCTACTTGAGTAGAAAAGCTAGCAGATTACCTCCATTTGCTTTCTCTGCTTATCAACAGTGAGGGTAAAACAATTTTCAACATATGTCCCCAGAGAAAGAATAAATTGTACAAATATTACTTCTTTGTTCTAATAGAGACAGACATTGTTCTCAAGTGTTGGTAGCACAATTTGATAGTTCTCACTTTTCTCTATTTGAATATGCACTTTATCAATGAAATATCAGAAATAAATACAAAACCAACATGAGAGCAATACACTCTGTTAGGACAGATGTGCATAAAAGAAATACTTGTAGAGTATTGCTGTGTTCTCTAATTCTACCCAAAATATACTGAAGGAACAATGCTTTATTTTCTCAGAACCTTTTCCTATGGAGAAATTACTAGGAACAGCTTGCAGTGAACATTAAAGATTAGAAGAGATCTATAAATGTAAATGATCCATCCTAACTCCCTATTTTGTTTTTCAACATTGGTTTCTATGTGCTGCAATTCTATAGGAGTTTTTTCGATCATGTTCTCTATATTTTGATTTAGTTGCAGATTTAGTTGAACACTTAGAGATCATGTAGTTCAACCTCTTCATTTTACACATGAGAAAACAGAGACCTTAGAGGTTAAGTGATTTGCCCAAGGTCACACAGCTAGTTAGTGACATGGTAGAAACCAAAATACAGGACTCCTGATTCCCAATCAACCTTTCCACTTTACTATGATGACTTTCTGAAATAGTACAAGACCTTAAATTAACCTCCTAAATAGTTAACTTTCTTAAAGCTAGTGGGAATTCCTGCCAAACAAGTGGAAAATTATATTGATTTAACTTGTTTCATGCTTTGAGGTTACCTGCAGGTTTGTTTGTTTTTCTTTATAAAAACAAAAAACCATAATCATCATCACGTCAAACCTTTGGCCTAGAAAAAAATTTTCAAATTTCTTCACAATACTCAACAACTGCTTTATAAATTCATGTTTTTTTTAATAAATTCGTAGGTTTTTAAAATTTGTTTTTACATTATTTTGAATGGAACTGCACATTACATCATGTGGGTAGTTCATTATTGTTAAATGCAGCCAAGGCTGTGTGTCAGTTTTAAGGCCTTTCCTTGGCCTTTCCAGTCTCTCTTCTACCACACACTTTAATAACTGTCATCTGCCTGCCACCTCCTTCAGGTCCTGAGATGACTTACAGTAGACCAAAATTAATTTGGCATAGAAAATTAAAAGCCTTTATTGACCTCAAGTTGCCTGCAGCATTGTGTGAGCCTGCTGCAAAATCTCAAGCCTAGCTCAGAGGTTCCAACATTTCCAGAAGCTACTCCCCTGACGACATTACAATATATTTTCTAATCCTTTTCTAATTAACCTTTGTCTCACCATCAAAGGATTTAAAATAATTAGCAAGTGGAGTCACTACCAAGAGAGGCTTATGAAGGAACATTCAGTGTTTCTCTACAGTATCCCAGCCCATGTTCATATCATCTTCAGAAGAGCTTCTAAACATATATTTCAATATACACTGCTTGATAACTAGTTCTCAGAAAGACTTCCTATGATATAATCTTTTAGACACAGGTCTCAACTGCAGCCATAATTGTTCTGCTCAATATTCAGGATTGAAAGCATTGGAGTGAATTATTCCACAGTATACAATGCTATAACAAAAATAATAGAAAATAAAGGTTCCTTTCCTTAATTTTCTTGCTATACATGAAATTAATTTCTTCAGCTTTTTTCTTCTTTCAGTTTTGTAGATATAATCTATAATTTTGTAGATATAATCCAGCACTGTATAAGTTTAAAGTATACAGCATAATGATTTGACTTATATACATCATAAAATGATTACCACAATAAGTCTATTAAGCCATTCATTCCTCATATAGATATACAATAAAAGAAAAAGAAAAAAACATTTTATTGTCATGAAAACTCTTAGGAGTTCTCTTAATCTTTATTCTCTTAATCATTTACATATGCAAAATATAGCAGCATTAATTATATTTATCATGTTGCACATTATATCCCTGGTAGTTAGTTATCTCATGACTGAAAATTTGTACTTTTGACCACCTTCATCAAATTCCTCCTCTCCCCAACCCCATCTCTGGTAACCACAAATCTCTTTCCCTATGAGTGAATTTGTTGAAGTATAATTAATCTATAACACTATGTTAGTTCCTGGTACACAACAAAGTGATTCAATATTTCTATACATTGCAAAATATCCCCACAATAAGTCTAGTTAGTATTTGTCACCATACAAAGACATTAGATTATTATTGATTATATTCCCCATATTGTACAGTTCATCCTCATGACTTATTTATTTTGTAACTGGAAGTTTGCACTAATTTAAAACTGAGATTCAAAAATTTTAAAGCAACAGAAAGAAATGAAGAGTAACTCCTGCAGTAAGAAAGAAATTAAGCATGTTAGAGTAGAAAAAAGAAAGAGGGTAAACAGAACTAGTGAGGTGGGTTAGGATATTCAAGGTACTAAAGGAACTCAATGCTAGAGATTCTCCAGAACTAGAAATGAGGACTATTGCTGTTTTGTCTTTTGCCTTAGTCGTTCAGGGTGATTCACCCTGAGTTCTTTTGGAGTATGCCACTCATTTTAGATCACGTTCACTTGGTACAGACTCTGAAATGGAGAACAGGTGGTTTGTTGTAGAGTGCTCTTTGCAGAGCACTCTGTGAAAAAAAAAAAAATGAACTCACAGGAGTGGGCAACAAGAAAAACTGACCTGTAGTGTAATTGGGCCTGAGACTTTACCGAATTGTATGTAGAGCTTTGGAACTGGGATGACAGAGTTGCCTCAAATTGAGGCAAAGAAAATCTGTCTTTATAGCCTTTAGTCAGTCACTTATCAACCTTGAGCCATCCCAGGAAATAGTGGAAACTTGGGTGAGGTAATTCTTTTGTGGACTGGGCAATTCCAACAGATGACAACACAAATGCATCTGAATCTAATATGATCAGTGCTGTAGAGTGGACGGTTAAGACCAAAGGGGTGTCAAGGTCCAGAAACGGAAAGGGAACATGAAATTGCTTTTGAGGTGGCTTCCCTCTTGATTATTCACATTTAATTTATTTTTAGTGAAAAATTAGGTACTGCAGTTCTTACTCCCCTCTCTAATAATTCCTGCCTTTCTTCCTTCATTACAGGTCAGCTCCTAAAAGTATTCACAGGTAAAATTACACACAATTCTTTTTATCTATAATCTATTACACATAACCAAATTTAAGAGAGCTGGCACCAGGAGTGGAGCTTTAAAACAGATTCTCAGTTGGGATTTTAGACATTGATCATGTATCAGCTGCCTGTCAATGAGGAACTGAACACTCTTAGAACATGGAGCATGAATAACGCCTGGCCTAACACACCGGTGTGATTGTTAAAACTCCTGCTGCTAGTAAAATGGCATGTGACAGGGGTGGAAGGGGATATGCTAGCTTGTGTAACATCTTAGATGACTGAGAAAGGGAAATGGTAACTAAAAGAGTAATAGAATTCACTGACCATTGTAGTGTGTGAGTGATTCACTGAAAAGGAATAATGGCAAGCATATTAATCACCTTACATTAAAGGTTAAATGGTAAATCCAAATAATTTCCTTGACAGCATTTGTGGAAATCCTAATCTCTAGCTCATCCAGAGGGTGGGCAGGGTTTGAACAAGGCTTAGGACCTAATCATAAAGACTGACAGTTTAATCACTTAGAGAGTTCAGCAGATAAACTACATAAAGTAAACTTCTATTGCTGCTACTGCTAAGTTGCTTCAGTCGTGTCAGACTCTGTGTGACCCCATCAACGGCAGCCCGCCAGGCTCTCCCATCCCTGGGATTTTCCAGGCAAGAACATGGAGTGGGTTGCCATATACTTCTACTAGAAGGAAAAAATCCTGGAAGGACAGCATAGGAATCCAATATGGAGAGTAATCATTACACCTAGTAAATATTTTGGTGTTGATGTTTCATTACAAAATTGTTTGTTGTTTAAAAATTCAACAATAAGAAATCGGTTGTTCATATACTTTAGCAATAGATAATCAAATATATATATTTTAAAATGTATATGAACTATGTATAAACTGTAAGGACTGAATCTAATCATATCCAACCTCTGCTTTAAACCCTTTGATGCTTTTCTATCCTATTCAGAGTAAAATCCAAAGTCCATCAAATAGTTTCCAGGTCCATCGCTAAACTCTTACATTATTGTGGGGAGCCAGCCTGACTGCTCAGGCCCCTTCTCGGCCCTGAGAGAGATCAAAAGGGTCTCTCTCTGTCCCGCCACCCCTGATTTATTCAAGTGCAAATTGGCCTTTCTCACCTCCCTCAAGGAAATTGCTGCAGCCACCATTTGCCCATTCTCCTGACTCTGACAAGATTATCAAGCTCCTGTGAATCTTTAACTGATTGTAAGACGCCAGTGCCATTCTCTGCTAGTCTCAAAGAGTTGAGATAAAATTCATGACCTAAAACTAGTGTCTGCAGTTCTGCACGTATGCATGTCTTTGATCTAAAATTTGGTGAATCCTGTGAGGATATATATGTATGTTACCCCTCAATAAAGTTGTCGGAATCAGTCACGAGCTGACTCCGTCCCTCTCAACCCCATCTTTTGTAGTCTTTCATTTTCTCAGTTGCTCTGGTGATTGCGTCCTCGACTTGTTCCTTAGCCGGCTGGCCCGGCACATTATCACTTCCTAACAGTCTTCTCTTTTACCAATTCCACAGAGCTACTATGATATTCTTGTGGTTGTAAATATATTTCTGTACTTTGAGGGCTTCCAGAGCAAATTTGCCTGAACCTTAGGACCTGAGTTTATGACCAACCTGGCAGTAAAAATACAACTGATTAAACTAGAATATACCAATAGCAAGTAAAGAGATTGAATTATCAATTAAACATTTTCCCAGGAGGTAAAGTACAGGTCTAGATGCATTCATTCATGCATTCATTTAAACTTTAAAAATTAAATAATGACAATGTCTTACAAACTCTTCAACAAAATAGAGAAGGGAAGAAACTTCATACCTATTCTACCAGGCCAGTTTCATTCTAATACTAGAGCCACCAGAAAAAGACATAACACTACCATATGAATTAAACTACAGAGCTATGTACTTCATGAATACAGATGCAAAAATCCTCTAGAAAATGTTGTAAATTGAATCTAACACATAAAAAGAATTATATGCCATGAGGCCAAGTGAGATTTACCCCAAGAATGAAAGCTTAACTTTCAAAAAGCAACAAATTAAAAAAATCATTTTATTGGAACAAAGAAAAACAATCACATAATTTTCAAAATGGACATAAAGTCTTTGACAAAATCCAACATCCACTGATGATTTTAAAAGCTCTCAGTGAAAATGAAAGTTGCTCAGTTGTGTCTGACTCTTTGTGACCCCATGGATGTCCATGGAATTCTCTAGGGCAGAATAATGGAGTGGGTAGGCTTTCCTTTCTCCAGGGGATCTTTCCAACCCAGGGATCAAACCCAGGTCTCCTGCATTGCAGGCAGATTCTTTACCAGCTGAGCCACAAGGAATACTGGAGTGTGTAGTCTATCCCTTCCACAGGGGATCTTTCTGACCCAGGAATAGAACTGGGGTCTCCTGCATTGCAGGCAGATTCTTTACCAACTGAGCTATCAAGGAAGACCAACAAACTAGGATAGATGGAAACTTTTCACCCTCATAAAGACATCTATGGAAAACCCTAGGAAAACATCACACTTGATAAAAGACTGAAGGTCTTTCCTCTAAAATTGAGAATAAGGCAAAGTTGCCTGTCTTGCCATTATTTTCAACATTGTACTGAAGAACAACCAGTGCAATCTCACAAGGAAAAAATAATAAAAGGTATCATATTGATTAAAAAGAAAGAAGCAAAATTGCCTTTTTTTTGGGGGGGGGTAGATTATATGATAGTCTTCTCAGCATAGAGAAGATCCTAAGAAATTCACAAAAGACAATTATATTAATCAGTTACAATAAGGTCACCTAGGATCAATATACAAAAATCAATTGTTTGCTACATATGACAAATGATTCACAAATGAAATGGAAAATACAATTCCTTTCACAATAGTATCAGAATAAAACACTTAGTAATAAATTTTACTAAAGAAGTATAAGACATAAACATAATTAAAGACTAATGAGAGAATTAAGATCTAAGCAAATGAGATTTTCCATTCTTATGGATCTGATGATTCAATACTGTTAGGATGGTACTTCTACCAAAATTGACTTATAGATTAATGCAATCTTTATCAAAATTCCAGCAGCCTTTTTTTTTGTCTAGAAATTGAAAAGTTACTCCTAAAATTTACATAGAAAAGCATAAGACCCTAACATAGTTAATCAATTTTGAAAAGCAATCACAAAAGTTGGAGGACTTTCACTTCTCAGGTTCAAAACTTACTATAAATATATGGTTAGAAGACAATGTGTTACTAGCTTAAGATAAACACAGAATAATGAAACAATTAAGTCCATAAATGAATCCTAATATTTGTGGTCAATCAATCAATTGCCAAAAAAGGTTGCAAGGCAATTCATTGGGGGAAAGTAGAGCCTTTTAAATAAATGATAGTGGAACAATTGTAAATTCATATGGGAAAATGTGAACTTAGACCCTTAGCTCACAGCATGTAAAAAATTAAATCAAAATTGATCATAAATCAAAATTGATCATAGACTTAAATATAAGAGTTAAGGCAGTAACATTTTTGAAGAAAACAGATTTTGGGTTAGGCAAAAATTTCATGGCTAGGACATAAGAAGTGCAGCCTGTGAAAAGCAAAATTGATAAATTGAAGCTCATCAAAATTCAAAACTTTTGTTCTTCAAAAAGCACCAGGAGAAAATGAAAAGACAAGCATAAAGCTAAAAGTTCACAAAATGTAGATAAAGGGCTGCATTTGGAGATACAAAAATATAAATACAAAGAAATACCTTATTTAAATACAAAGAAGGTATTTAAACCTTACTCTTAACCAAGAATAAGAAGACAAAACGATCCAATTTCAGAAATGAGCAAAAGATCTGAATAAACATTTAGCTAGAGAAGATATTTTAATGGATAATAAACACATGAAAAGATTCTTAGTATCACTAGTCATTAGGGCAATGGAAATGAAAGCCACAGTAAGATACTCACTAAAATTGTTATAATTAAAATGACAGAAAATAACAAAAATTGAAATGGTGATGGTTGGTGATGATATGAAGGGAAAGGAAACTTCTTACATTCCTGATAGAAATGTAATATAATTCGACAGCCTAGTACTTTAAAAGTTAAATAAGCATTGAGTTACCATATAACCTAGGTCTAGCAAGTCTATCTTTAATTACCTATCAAAAAGAAATGAAAGTTTATACCCACACAAAAACTTGCACACAATGTTATTATTCTCACTATTCATAACAGCTTCAAGTTGGAAACAAATGTGCATCAAGCAGTAAGCTGATAGGCAAAATATCAATAGAACACTTTTTTAGCAAAAAGGGAATGAACTACAGATTCATACTATGACAGAAATATTATTATCAGTAAAATAATCCAAACACAAAAGACATAAATTGTGTGATCCCATTTGTGTGAAGCCCAGAAAAAGGAAATCTATAGAGATAGAAAGTAAATTAGCAGTTCAAGTAGGGGAAGAAAATTAAGAGTACATGCTCACAAAAGGTCTTATTAGGGCAATGAAAATGTTCTAAACCTGATTTATGTTGATGGTTAAACAACCTAGCAAATTTACTTAAAATTATTGAAGTGCCCTTTAAAAATGACTGTATTCTATGATGTGTCACATTTGTCTCAGTAAGATTTTGTTTTTTGCTTTTTTAAAAGACCACTGATTACCCAGTGAGAACTACAGACAGATTTACTTCTCAGGAAGTACGTGTTTAATTTCAAGGGTGTAAGATCCAGGACCATGGAGATATCCATCCCCTGGGCAGTACACCAGTCATCTTTCTCCTGAAGAGATGAATGTATATTCCAAAGGATAATGAGCTATGTTCTTCTTTCCTATTACATTTAAAAGGAAATTCTAAAAAAATAAAAAATCCCAAGAAAGAAATGGAGGGTACTTCTTCCTTGTCCTCTGTTAGCATCATCCAGATCTTACCTTTTGTTAATTTGGAAGCATTTTATCCCTCACTTCAAAAGTAAAAATTATGACACAGAGAAACTGCGCAAAATTTGCTCAAAATAGTAAATACTCCTCCACTCTTTCAGAAATGATACATGTGAATCCCAGATAGCACAAATAAATATTAATATCAAAAATTGAACAGCCTCTTTGATGCTCTTGAACACACCATGAATGATTTTGTCTTTTATCTTTATCTCTGTAAGGACTTCTTTTTCTCAAATATACAAATGGTTGTTATCCTATGTTATTTAGACTTGCAATAAAATTCATCTAGAAGTTTGCTTTCCCTTGCCTTCATCCTACAAAAATATCTCCCTCCACTCTCGCATGCTTCATAATTTACTCTGGTTTATTTTTCTTTATAATACTCACTACCATCTGAAATAATCAGTAGTCTTATGTATCTCCTATACCCTTCCACATCACTTCACAAGAGGAAGTACCTCTATGCCTTTTGGTTTACTGCTCTATCCTCAGCATCCTACTTGGTACTTAGTTGAAATTCAATGACCATCTGTTAAATTAATGTTGAGTGAAGAAAGAGCCACTAACAAAGATGGAGATAACAAGGAGGTTTTTCAGAGGAACTGACATTTAGGTGAGGCTTTGAAGAAAGCATAGAATGTTGTCCAAAAAGAGAGCAAGAGGGGATTTTCCAGTTATCTGTATGGAAGTAAGGAAAACATAATCAACAATGTTAGTGTCACATGGAACCAGAAAAAGGTCTGATGATTTGGTAAAAGCAAATTAGGAGGAAAAATATGGATTATTCATCAACACATTGTTTAATATATAATAATGTATAATATAATCCATAATATACATATATGATACCTATTTTTATGCAGAGAAACTATGTAGTTACTGGTTAAATCTTTGTGTTAATCTTTTAGATTAGTCCTTGGCTGGCGGAACTTCTAAAAAGGCAGTATTCTTAAAGTTTGTCTTTATTATGAGTATTTAAAATCATTTGTAAAGTCAATATGAAAAATGAAACATCAGAAACTACTGTTTTCTTTGCAATTAAAAATATTAAATTAAATATATATTTTTATTAAATTATTTATTTATTTTAATAATTTATTAAATTATTTTAATTAAATATATATTTATTAAATTATTTATTTATTTTATTATTTATTTACTTTAATAATTTATTAAATTATTTTATTAAATTATTTTTAATTAAATTATATATATTAAATTAAAAATATAGTTTCATAAATAAAGATATGGGTGGTAAAGTAGAAAAGTATCTTTATTTACAGTTAATGGAATTTAGCTTCAGGTTAACCTACTTTGAAATGTTGTAGAAACCAGTAACTGAGAAACCAAACACCACACGGGAGAGTTGGAGAACTCAGGTTTAAAATGCTGGCAGACCCAGAGGAGTTAACACTCTAAGCTCTGAGCCCCCAAAAAAGGGGTTACAGAGGTTTTATACAGAGACAGACATGATTAAGCAGGTTTGCAGAGGCTGGGTGATCGCAAAGAGCAGGACAAGAGTGAATGAGATAAGCTCCAGTTCCTAGTATTGTGAGTCCCCACTTTCTCACACTACGTGACCTACATGATCCAGACTTTGCAAGGAGCAAGCTGAGTTACAGAGGCAAAAGGAGCAGGAGGTTATGTAAAATTTTAATTTTTACTCTTCAGTAAAACTTTCCTAGATTCTGAATTTTTGAGTATTCAAAAAGAGAGATTGACTACTAAATATATTAACATGAATGTTGATGTTTTTCATATAACCATCTTAAATGTTGGGAGATTTTATTTGACTGGAATCACCATGGAATATTTATTTTCTCAAACCTAAAGTCAAAAGGCATTTAGATTACTGCTATGAACTTGCCAAGTGGTTGAGTAATTACTAGTTGCATTACATACAAATCTTAAATGCTCACTAGCTTTACACAAAAGAAGTCTATTATGCACTCATACACTATTTAATGTGGGCTGGCAGGAGGAAATGCGGCAAATTCTCCACAATCTGGTGACTCTGGAATCCAAGCTTCCTCCATCTTTTGTTCTTGCCATCTCAAAACATGGCCTCCAAGTTTGCAGTGTCAAGAGAGTAGCCACATAGGACAAAGGGTTTGCTGCCTTGTTCTGGAAATGATACACTACACTTCCACTCTCAATGTTTTACTTAAATTAGTTATGATAACCTTCTGTTTTCAAGGGAGGCTAGGAAGTTTTGTCTTCCAAAATGACCAAGAAGAAAAGGCAATTGTGTAATAAGTAAACTGTAGTTACCTTACTACACGGGAAAAAATGTGGCAGCATCAGGGAATTTGTAAAAATGTAAATGCTTTCTGTTCACTGTTCAATTATTCCAATAATATTCCAAATAAAATTTAGCACTTTTTCTCCAAAATCATGATTTTTAAAAAAAATCTTACAATTAAAATGATCTTTCCTACTAGTCGCTATATTCCTCAACAACAGTGGGAGGCTTTCTGCAAACACAGAGTGTAAATTCTACATTTTTCTTTCTCCTTTCCAGTTTCACTATCTTTCCTGAAACACTTCTGTATCTTGAATTTTTAAAGCAATGGTAAAGACAAATTTTTAAGAATTTCTTATTTCTATAAAGTGAAATATCAATGGTTCTACAGATACCTGTTTACTACCACATTTGTTGAGGTGGGGAATGTAGGTGAACTAAGAAACAGGCTACAATTTTACTGGAAGCAAAGCCTACCATTTGTAGTGATTCATAAATCACAGGAGACACAGACAGCAAATAATTAAGTACTGAATTTTTAGAGAAGGGAAAGGTAAATGAAGTTCATGAGTAAAGAAACTTTGTAAAGGAGTGGTCCATTTACCAGATCCTTAAATAATACGGATACTTGGACTCAAGGTTTGGGTAGTTACTAGACATGGATTTGTTCTTAAGAAAGAAAAAAAAAAGAAGCAGAACAAATCATTTCACAGTGGTTAAATCTGCATTAAAATTCAAATAAAGAACTAACCAAATGAATCAGATCATCACAGATCAAAATAAATCCAGAATGCCACTTTGGCTGTGTACGGTTAATTTCAAGAGTAGAGACTTTAACCTTATTTACAAACTAATACCATTTTCTACTCTAAATAGACGTAGCCAAAGTGAGAAAATTTATTCCTATCCATGTTCAGATGATACTTAGAATCTGAAACATATGTTAAAATGAGAACAAAGATCATTTCCTGCTTGGATTTCCAAGACAGTCATATAATTATAATTAATGGAAAGAAAAAAAATACAGTTATTTCTGCTGATTCCATAGACTATTTATCAGGGTAAAATGATTATGAGTATTTTTTATCTAGAAATAAAATCATTTCCAGAAAAAAAAAATGCTCAATTTTAATTGAAAGTGTGTTAGTGTTATTCAGAAATAATTATTCTGTTATTTCTGTTCAACTATTCAACTGTTCAACTATTTCAAGGCAGAAAAATAAAACCAGGGTCTCAAGTAACCATTTAATAAGCTTAATGTTTAATTCAATTGGTTACTTGAATTGCTTTTCCTAGTGTATCTTTTAGTAAGGGAACAACTTCTATACACAGATACAAATTATTTCTGGACAAGAAACTATCTCAAAATCTCTGTACCTCTTCCAAAATATGTTAGGTCAAGTAGAATTGAGCATTTCCTATGTTCTGTATTAAATCTCTCCTTTCAGTTTTTTTCTGTGTACTAATTAAATGATTTCACTAAAATTCATATGCTTATTCATTTAAAGACTTTTACATCACTACATAGATTCATCATGGCTTATTCAAATATTAAATTTGTTTATTCAAAGATTTGTAGGGTGGTGTTTTATAATTGGTCAAGTAAAAAGTTCAAAACTCTCACTGAAAGAAAAGGAAAAAAATAAGTTCTTATAAATCAGCAATCTACCGTATTCCAGAGAGCAAAGTCCTACATAGCATATACATACAGGATTACTGGTCTTATTCCAAGATCTCTCTCTTCAGCAAGATCTGTTTGGAGACTTTTTTCTTTTTTTTTAACAAGAATAGAGCTTCAGAAATAATAACCATTCCTTGAAATGATTCAAGATAGCCCTAGGCTAAGTCTTTGACATTCATTTCTAGCTCAGAGTAAAGGTTCTGATGGTCACATAAAACAGTCTGTCCAAGCTAATAACTGATCTCAGAAATGAGAGTATGAAGGCCCAATAAATTGAATCCAATGATGTGATTTTTAAAAAATTAAATGGCTCTCGACATCTTTATAAAAAGAGAAACTAGGAGGTACTAATACTAATATCCACTCTCTTAACAGACAACTCTATCAAGGACCTAAGATGTGATCCACTCTGATTATAACTAATAGCAGTGCAATACTACCATTTTATTTCCTACTACCCATTAATGCACAAAAGTGAAAAGTATGTCTATGCTTTGTGGGCAGTCCCACATAATCTGCATTTTTCACCCTTGAAATAAGGAAAATAGAATCTGTACGTTTAAAGTAGTCCATTTTGAGAAGTGAGTTTATAAAATGATAGGATTTTTTCAAATGTTCCCTCATCAGTGTATCTCTCTACAAAAAGAGCATTGAAATTGAAGCACTGAGTATGTTTCTTCTGTCCACCTCGACAAAGAAAGAACTAATATCTAATGTATATTTACTATACTGGGGTTATCTTTAAAAAATAACTTCTAAGAGAGCGTTTTTGTTAGGTTTATTCCATTAAAATTTTTTTTTGACAATTAGCTCTTTAGTACTGTTTTTTTTTTCCTTATCTCTCAATAGATAGTGGCAGTAAAAAATGCTTAGCATGATACATGGAAAAGTGGAACTGGGCAACTGGACAAGTGAGAGGTGAAGCCCAGAAATAAAAGAGGAGAGATGATTAGAGGCCTGCCTCAAATCTCACACCATGAAACTATTCCCATACTTCAGTGACTACTGGCTGAAAAGATCTAGAGATGCTACTGAGTGCAAGCATCAGTCAAGTCCAGAAGACGGTGGTGATTTTTTTTTTTTTTTTTCCTGGTGAGTGTCACCTTTTTCTGTGCATTGGCAGCATTCTAAAACGTATTTAGTATGGATATAAGGCTACTGCATGAAGCAAATATGCATATTTACTATACTGGAATGGGTGAATTTAACTCAGATGACCATTATATCTACTACTGTGGGCAAGAATCTCTTAGAAAAAATGGAGTAGCCTTCATAGTCAATAAAAGAGTCCAAAATGCAGTACTTGGATGCAATCTCAAAAATGACAGAATGATCTCTGTTTGTTTCTAAGGCAAACCATTGAATATCACAGTAATCAAAGTCAGTGCCCCAACCAGTAATGCTGAAGAAGTTGAAGTTGAAGGGTTCTATGAAGACCTACAAGACCTTCCAGAACTAATACCCCCAAAAGATGTCCTCTTCATTCTAGGGGACTGGAATGCAAAAGTAGGAAGCCAGGAGATAACAGGAAAAACAGACAAATTTGACCTTGTAGTACAAAATGAAGTAGGCATGGGTGACAGAGTTTTGCCAAGAGAACGCACTGGTCATAGCAAACACCCTCTTCCAACAACAGTAACAAAGACTCTACACATGGATATCACCAGATGGTCAATATCAAAATCAGATTGATAATATTCTTTGCAGCCAAAGATGGAGATGCTCTATTCAGTCAGCAAAAACACAGGAGCAGACTGTGGCTCAGATCATGAACTTCTTAGTGCCAAACTCAGACTTAAATTGAAGAAAGTAGGAAAAAACACTAGACCACTCAGGTATGACCTAAATCAAATCCCTTACATTTATACAGTGGAAGTGACAAATAGATTCAAGGGATTAGATCTGATAGAGTGTTTGAAGAACTACAGGTAGAGTTTCATGACCTTTTACAGGAGGCCGTGATCAAGACCATCCCCAAGAAAAAGAAATGCAAAAAGGCAAAATGGTTGCCTGAGGAGGCCTTACAAATAGCTGTGAAAAGACAAGAAGTAAAAGGCAAAGGAGAAAAGGAAAGATATACCTATTTGAATGCAGAGTTCCAAAGAATAGCAAGGAGAGATAAGAAAGTCTTTCTCAATGATCAATGCAAAGAAATAGAAAAAACAATAGAATGGGAAAGACTAGAGATTTCTTCAAGAAAATTAGAGATACAAAGGGAACATTTCATGCAAAGATGGGCTCAATAAAGGACAGAAATGGTATGGACATAAGAGAAGCAGAAGGTATTAAGGAGAGGTGGCAAGAATACACAGAAGAACTATACAAAAATGATCATGACACAGATAACCATGATGGTGTGATCACTCACCTAGAGCCAGACATCCTGGAACGTGAAGTCAAGTGGGCCTTAGGAAGCATCACTATGAACAAAGCTCGTGGAGGTGATAGAATTCCAGCTGAGCTATTTCAAATCCTAAAAGATGATGCTGTGAAAGTGCTGCATCAATATGCCAGCAAATTTGGAAAACTCAGCAGTGGCCACAGGATTGTAAAAGGTCAGTTTTCTTTCCAATTGCAAAGAAAGGCAATGCCAAAGTAAGCTCAAACTTCTGCACAATTGCACTCATCTCACATGCCAGCAAAGTAGTGCTCAAAATTCTCCAAGCCATGCTTCAACAGTACTTGAATCATGAATTTCCAATCTTCAAGCTGGATTTAGAAAAGGCAGGGGAACCAGAGGTCAAACTGCCAACATCCATTGGATCATCGAGAAAGCAATGGAGTTCCAAAAAAAGAAATCTACTGTTGCTTTATTGACTATGCCAAAGGCTTTGTGTGGATTGCAACAAACTGTGGGAGATGGCAAACTTCAAGAGATGGGAACACCAAATCACCTTACCGGCATCCTGAGAAACCTGTATGCAGGTCAGGAAGCAACAGTTAGAACTGGACATGAAACAACAGACTGGTTCCAAATTGGGAAAGGAGTATGTCAAGGCTGCATATTGTCACCCTGCTTATTTAACTTATATAGAGTATATCATGCAAAATGCCAGGCTGGATGAAGCACAAGCTGGCATCAAGATTGCTGACAGAAATTTCAATAGCCTCAAATATGTAGATGACATCACCCTTATGGTAGAAAGAAAAGATGAACTAAAGTTTCTCTTGATGAAACTGAAAGAGAAAAGTGAAAAAGTTAACTTAAAACTCAACATTCAGAAAACTAAGATCATGGCATCTGGTCCCATCACTTCATGGTGAATAGATGGGAAAGAATGGAAACAAGGACTTTATTTTGGGGTGGGCTCCAAAATCACTGCAGATGGTGACTGAAGCCATGAAATTAAAAGGTGCTTGCTCCTTGGATAAAAGCTATGATCAACCTAGACAGCAAATTAAAAAGCAGAGACATTACTTTACCAACAAAGGTCCATCTAGTCAAAGCTATGGTTTTTCCAGTAGTCATGTATGCATGTGAGTAATGGACTATAAAGTAAGCTGAGCACTGAAGAATTGGTGCTTTTGAACTGTGGTGCTGGAGAAGACCCTTGAGAGTCCCTTGAACTGAAAGGAGATCCAACCAGTCCATCCTAAAGGAAATCAATCCTGAATATTCATTGGAAGGGCTGATGCTGAAGCTGAAACCCCAGTACTTTGACCACCTGATGCAAATAACTGACTTATTGGTAAAGCCTCGGATGCTGGGAAAGATTGAAGACTGGGGAGAAGGAGACAACAGAGGATGATACAGTTGGATGACATCACCGACAGGATGGACATGAGTTTGTGCTGGCTTTGGGAGTTGGTGATGGATGGGGAAGTTGGTGTGCTGCAGTCCATGGTGTCACAAAGAGTCAGACATGACTGAGCGACTGAACTGAACAACAAAAAATGGACCTAATGAATAAAAATGTGGAGCATCATTCAGACAGACCAATTAAGACATGTGCTCAACAACCAGGTAAAAGAATGAAGATGCACTAATTGATTAAGAAGCAAGTAGTATCTTCCTGTGAAATGTCCATTCTGGAGACTGAGATCAATCCTACACAAGTAAAATGAGAGATGAGTGAAAGAGATGCAGGAGGGAGAGAAGTAGGGAGACAACCACCAAAATTCATTTACATCTCAGAGTGAGCAATGAAGAATAACTGTGATGTTATAGAGTAGAAGAGTATGATGCAATTGGGTTTTAGAATCATCA
This sequence comes from Muntiacus reevesi, assembly GCF_963930625.1. Lineage (NCBI taxonomy): Eukaryota > Metazoa > Chordata > Mammalia > Artiodactyla > Cervidae > Muntiacus > Muntiacus reevesi. Next base: position 39,866,412 of record NC_089255.1, on the reverse strand, counting down.
TTTGCCATCACTATATAGAATTTGTGGAGAAAAGCAAGACTTACTTTGGGGGTTTTCTAATAGCTGCCTTCTCATTTATTTTTATTCCTATATTGCCAATGCATTATTGTATTGTATCTATCCTGTGAAAAAAATTAAAAATGTATAGTAAGTACTTGAGATGTGGTAGATGCCCTTCTGGGATGCACAGTTACAGGAGTGAACAAAGCAGGCACAGACCTTTTCACACATAATTTGAATTTATTGATATTGGGGAGTCTCTTCGACTCCCTAAGCTTCAATTACCAAGAATATTCTGATAACTCTTAAATACCTCTGCTTGCTGACCCTCCTAAGTGCCATATGTAAACAATCAACTGGTGACTTGGGAACTCCCCTTGACTTTTCCTAATGTAGTGACCAGATTCAAAATATGGACATTGAATAAGATATTTGGAGTAGAATAAGTAAAATTTCACTGGAAATGAAGAGATTAATAAATTGAAATTTTGATTTTTATTCTAGTTTCTATTAATAATAAAAAAATTAATTCTGGAACATTCTTTTTACAAAGTCACATATACATATTCTCTTAATATTATTAATTTAGTCCACACCAGTTACAAACTCTTGTGCTGGCCAAATTTGGCTTACTGGCTGATTTTGTAGCCTGTAAGCTCAGAATGATTTTTACATTTTAAACATTTGAAAAATTTAAAGAAATACATTATTTTGTACAACCAATAATTATATAAAAGTCACACTTCAGCACCCACATATAGTGATTTTCTGGAACACAGTGTCATTCTTTAGTTTTCATATTGCCTATGGCAGTTTTTGTGCCACAATAGTTAAGTAGAATAGTCGCTACATTGACCACAAGGGTAGCTCTCATTTGCTATATGATCTCTTACAGAAAGATTTGAGAGGCCTGCAGACCTCTGGATTACACTTAAGTTAGCAAAGTCTAAATGGTAAGATTTCAGATTTTCACACTAGGTACAGGTTATTATTATCACATGTTTCATATGTATTACATATGTAAAGCCTACTTATAATTTTGTCATTGATTACACTCTCCATTTTATATTTTTTCCAGACATATGGTGAATATTAGTATGTTGCTTCATACTAAATTTACACTTGAAAACTCTGAAGATTATACTTGATTTTTATTTTATAATGATGAAACAAAGATTGAGAGCACCTAAATAAATTACCCAAGGTCAATATCTAGAAAGCTGAATAGACTGTAAACAAAGACAAGATTTACCAACCCCAGGGTCTTATGTTCCTTTTTAATATGCTACCTTGCATCCTATGAAGTTCACTAATATTATTCTGGAACTGCTCTGTTCAAGGAATAATGGGGCTCGCATGTCCAGCATGTGACTGAGCCAATCATTTTGCCCAATTCATGATCAATAGTAATCATCACAGACAAATCAGCTCTAGCCTGTATATCATTTGTTAAAGCATCCATAGTAATCAAAACGGCTCTGCTAACACTCAATACTTTTAGAGACAGATTTTCTCAGGGTAGATAACTCCTGTTTATTTTTTTAAAATCTTTGCTTATTTACTTCTGACTGATTAACACTGAATTTAGAAGTATTTATTATACAATTATGTTAGGAAAATGTTTTAAGCTGTATAAATTGTTATTTAGTGGAATACTTTATAGGTAATGTCATCATATTCAGAAATTGCAAGTCACTTTGGAAAAACTCTGTATTTTCAGCTAATTTACATAAGGATATAGCTCTAATTTCTCTGAATTTCTGAATGCAGTGTTCCCATTATAATAGGTATGAAATTTTACATTCCAAAATTTTCAATAATTTCTAAGATGCACAGTTTTACTGGCCTCAAGAATTCTAGGAAAATTAAATAGTTTTTCCCAGAAATTAATGGTTTCAAGAAGGATATCAGGATGGCAGAGTAAGGGAGGGACATGGAGCTTACCTCCTCCCACCTTGATATATACGTGAAAAATACATCTACATGTGGGACAGTTCTCACAGAATATCCACTGAAAACTTCCAGGAGATCTCACTCAACCAAAGCTGTAAGAAAGATTCCCATATAACCAAACAGGACAAAGGGAACAAGAAGATGAGGAATGAGGAGGGGACCTATGTCCCTGAGAAGGAGCTGTGAAAGAAGAAATTTTCCCTCACCCTGGCAAGTTACATCATGGGCTTGGAGGTCCATCGGGAGCCTGGAGCCTCAGAGGCTGGAGAGGAGGGTGTGGGAGCTGAGCTGCACAGGGTGGAGAAACCCACACGACCACCTGGTCATGCTACTGCGCTTCCCAGCCCAAGACCCAGGCTGCTGGTGTGAGCGGCAGCTAGCTGCTGAAACCTGGGCGTCAGCCCGCAAGACCAGGGAGACTCAGTAGAGCTGCATGGAGACAGCTCAGAGGGCCTGGCACGTGGCCTGGGTAGCAAGTGGGGCACAAGCAAGACAGAGCACCAGTCACCACAGGAGTCCCATTGTCAACATGGGAAAGGAAGAGCATGGGTCCGCCCGAGCAGCCCCATTGTCAGATCTTAGCAGCATGTGGCTCTAGATTCAAAGATTCTGTGAAGTTTGTGGGTAAGCACACACAGAGATCGGGTGAAATCTGAACTGATTATCAGCAATCCCAGTATGGGCACAGGGAGGCCACTCCAGGAGGTTCTTGCTCTGGCAGATTCAGGGCCCAGGACCATGCCCGCACATCTGAGGGCATGAACTGGTTATCTGCAGGATAACACCTCTGGATTGATGTTATGATGGATTGATGAATCTCAGGATTCATCTCTGGTGGTTTCTCGTGCAGGTGGATTTGTGAGCTCACAAATCTAAGCGACCTCTGAGTGAACTACCGGAACTCCCAAGTAGAGGTGGCCACTGAGGGCTGTGACAGCAACAATAAGCTGTGTGGGTGGCACCTGGGGTGGCAGGCAGCATCAAAGACTCACACATCTCACACGGCTCCTGCGAAAGAAGACAGAACAGATCCTGTCCCAGCAGGAAAGTTCCAGTCCTGCCTAGTTCAAACCATAGCTTAGAACGGGATCTGGGGGCTTCTAACTTCATTAAAAGGAGGACAGGCCCTGCCCCACAGGACTGTGAAAACCACAGAGCAAGTCAGACAGAGAAAGACAAATATCACTTATTCAGTTCAGTCACTCAGTCATGTCCGACTCTTTGTGACCCCATGGACTGCAGCACCAACTCCCAGAGTTTACTTAAACTACGTCCATCCCATCGGTGATGCCATCCAACCATCTCATCCTCTGTTGTTCCCTTCTCTTCCTGCCTTCAACCTTTCCCAGCATCAGGGTCTTCTTTAATGAGTCAGTTCTTCACATCAGGTAGCCAAAGTATTGGAGTTTCAGTTTCAAAATCAGTCCTTCCAATGAACACACAGGACCGATCTCCTTTAGGATGGACTGGTTGGATCTCATCGCAGTCCAAGGGACTCTCAAGTCTTCTCCAACACCACACTTCAAAAACATTAGTTCTTCGGTGGTCAGTTTTCTTTATAGTCCAACTCTCACATCCATGCACAACTACTTGGAAAAACATAGCCTTGACTAGATGGACTTTGATGGCAAAATAATGTCTCTGCTTTTTAATATGCTCTCTAGGTTGGTCATAGCTTTTCTTCCAAAGAGCAGCGTCTTTTAATTTCATGGCTGCAGTCACCATCGCAGTGATTTTGGAGCCCAAGAAATTAAAGTCTGCCACTACTTCCACTGTTTCCCAATCTATTTGCCATGAAGGAATGGGACCAGATGCCATGATCTTAGTTTTCTAAATGTTGAGCTATATACCAACTTTTTCACTCTCCTCTTTCACTTTCATCAAGAGGCTCTTTAGTTCTTCTTCACTTTCTGCCATAAGGGTGGTGTCATTTGCATGTCTGAGGTTATTGATATTTCTCCCAACAATCTTGATTCCAGCTTGTGTTTCATCCAGCCTGGCATTTCACATGATGTACTCTGCATGTAAGATAAATAAGCAGGGTTACAATATACAACCTTGAGGTACTCCTTTTCCTATTTGGAACCAGTCTTGTTCCAGTCCAGGACTAACTGTTGCTTCCCGACCTGCATTCAGATTTCTCACGAGGTAGATCAGAGGGCCTGGTAGTCCCATCTCTTGAAGAACTGTTCACAGTTTGTTGTGATCCACACAGTCAAAGGTTTTGGCATAGTCAATAAAGCAGAAATAGATGTTTTTCTGGAACTCTCTTGCTTTTATGATGAGCCAGCAGGTGGCAATTTGATCTCTGGTTCCTCTGCCTTTTCTGAAACCAGCTTGAACATCTGGAAGTTCATGGGCCACGTATTGCTAAAGCCTGGCTTGGAGAATTTTGAGCATTACTTTACTAGCATGTGAGATGAGTGCAATTGTGCAGTAGTTTGAGCATTCTTTGGGATTGAAATGAAAACTGACATTTTCCAGCTCTGTGACCACTGCTGAGTTTTCCAAATTTGCTGGCATATTGAGTGCAGCATTTTCACAGCATCATCTTTTAGGATTTGAAATAGCTCAGGTGGAATTCCATCACCTCCATGAGCTTTGTTTGTAGTGATTCTTCCTAAGGTCCACTTGACTTTGCATTCCAGGATGTCTGGCTCTAGGTGAGAGATCACACCATCGTGATGATCTCGGTCATGAACATCTTTTTGTACAGTGCTTCTGTGTATTTTGCCACCTCTTCTTAATATCTTCTGCCTCTGTTAGGTCCATATCATTTCTATCCTTTATTGTGCCCATCTTTGCAAGAAATGTTCCCTTGGCATCTCTAATTTTCTTGAAGAGATCTCTAGTCTTTCCCTTTCTGTTGTTTTCCTCTACTTCTTTGCATTGATCATTGAGAAAGGCTTTCTTATCTCTCCTTGCTATTCTTTGGAACTCTGCATTCAAATAGGTATATCTTTCCTTTTCTCCTTTGCTTTTGGCTTCTCTTCTTTTCACAGCTATTTGTAAGGCCTCCTCAGATAGCTATTTTTCTTTTTTGTTTTTCTGGGGGTGCTCTTCCTCCCTGTCTCTGGTACAATGTCATGAACCTCCGTCCATAGTTCACCAGGCACTCTATCAGATCTAGTCCTTTAAATCTATTTGTCACTTGCACTGTATAATCGTAAGGGATATGATTTAGGTCATACCTGAATGGTCTAGTGTTTTTTCTTACTTTCTTCAATTTAAGTCTGAATTTGCCAATAAGGAGTTCATGATCTGAGCCACAGTAAGCTCCTGGTCTTTATTTTGCTGCCTGTATAGAGCTTCTCCATCTTTGGCTGCAAAGAATATAATCAATCTGATTTTGGTGATGTCCATGTGTAAAGCCTTCTCTTGTGTCTGGAAGAGGGTGTTTGCTGTGACCAGTGCGTTCTCTTGGCAAAACTCTATTAGCCTTTGACCTCTTTCATTCTTTATTCTAAGGCTAAATTTGCCTGTTACTCCAGGTGTTTCCTGACTTCCTACTTTTGCTTTCCAGTCCCCTATAATGAAAAGGACATCTTTTTTGGGTGTTATTTCTAGGAGGTTAGTTCTTATAGGTCTTCATAGAACCATTAAACTTCAGCTTCTTCAGCATTACTGGTTGGGGCATAGACTTGGATTACTGTGATATTGAATGGTTTGCTTTGGAAATGAACAGAGATCATTCTGTCTTTTCTGAGATTGCATCCAAGTATTGCATTTTGGACTCTTTTTTTTTTACTATGAAGGCTACTCCATTTTTTCTAAGAGATTCTTGCCCACAGTAGTAGATATAATGGTCATCTGAGTTAATTTCACCCATTCCAGTCAATTTTAATTTGCTGATTTCTAAAATGTTGACATTCACTCTTGCCACTCCTGTTTGACCACTTCCTATTTGCCTTGATTCATGGACCTAACATTCCAGTTTCCTATGCAATATTGCTCTTTACAGCATCGGGCCTTGCTTCCATCACAGTCACATCCACCACTGGGAGTTGTTTTTGCTTTGGCTCCGTCTGTTCATTCTTTTTGGAGTTATTTCTCCACTGATCTCCAGTAGTAAATCAGTCACCTACCAACCTGGGGAGTTCATCGTTCAGTGTCCTATGTTTTTGCCTTTTCATACTGTTCATGGGGCTCTCAAGGCAAGAATACTGAAGTGGTGTATCATTCCCTTCTCCAGTGGACCTCATTTTATCAGAACTTCCACCATGACCTGTCCATCTTGAGTGGCCCAACACAGCATGGCTCGTAATTTCATTGAGTTAGACAAGGCTGTGGTTCTTGTGATTAGATTGGTTACTTTTCTGTGACTGTGGCTTTAGTCTGCCTGCCCTCTGACGCCTTCTCCCAGTACTAACCCTTTTACTGGGGTTTCTCTGACCTTGGACGTGGAATATTTCCTCTTGGTGGCTCACAGCTCCAGCTCCATGACCGCCGCTCCCGTTCTAACATTGCACAGCTGCATATATATATATGTTTATAATGTACATATATATATATGTTTACACACATACATTCTTTTTTAGTTCCTTTATAGATTATTATAAGATATGAGTGTAGTTCTATGTGCCACATGTTAGGTTCTTGTTGGTTATCTATTTTATATATAGTAATATATGTATTTTAATCCCAAGCTCCTAATTTATCCTTCTTCCCTCCCTCTGCTTAGGTAACCACAAGTTTGTTTCTATGTCTGCTTCACAAATATTTTGTAAATTAGATCTCAAGTAAGTCAGAGTTGTTTAAATTAAATATTTCTTGATGATATATCAGAACTTAATTTGGAAATCCAATGTTAATCTGTTACTTCTCTAATAAAAGTGTAGATTAAAAAAAGTAGTGATATATTTAAACTTAGACATGACTTGATAACTTGACTACAGTCTTTAGAAATTTTGAATTTATACATGAAAAAAGATAGCTAAGATTATTTTAATAACTTTTTAAACTTCTCAAAATATTATGACATATTTATAAATGTTTCCTGTCCAATATTTAACACTTAGATTGTTTATTAAACCCAATCATTGTCTCATAATAATTGAATACTCACTAAGTTATAAAAACAATTATTGAATAATGTTGTTCATTCAGCCTTAAAATAAAAATATCTTAGTATTCATTTTTGAAACTTCAGATCAGTTTATCAGAAGAGTATCCAGATAAAGTGCAGAGAGAAAACTTCTGTTTATAAGCACTTACTTGTATAAAGATTCCTATTATGCAACAGCAAAAAAGCACTTCAATAAATTAGACAATAAAGCAAACAGTACTGCTACTCTCATGTGAAATCACCATTAAAATCTGGTGTTAATCAAAACGGCCTCCTAGTTCTTTCCTCTTAGTTAACAAATACCAAAATTTAAACTAATTAAAGTCAGAGTATTTTTTCCAGTTCATCCTTTGTGGTGGTGTGGTTTAGTCACTAAATTGTGTCTGACTCTTGCTACTCCATGGACTGTAGCCTGCCAGACTCCTCTGTCCATGGGAGTCTCCAGGCAAGAATACTGGAGTGGATTGCCATTTCCTTCTCCAGGGGATCATCCTCACTGAGGAATCAAACTCGGGTCTCCTGCATTGCAGGCAGATTCTTTAGCGACTAAGCTATAAGGGCTATGAAGGATGTAATGTATGAGCTCATACATTAAAGTTGCTTATATTCTTTAATATGCAAATAATGTCTATGCAATAAAACTAAAAACAAGCAATTAGTTGATAATAATGCAATAGTTGATCTCCAATTCAATTCAATAGTAACAGTACACTGACATCCTGGCACTGTGGAAATAAACAAGAATAAGAGGAAAAAGAAAATATTAGGAATGAATTTGTGCTTCTATAAACTGATTTTTATTAAGAATCAGATATGACTTACATGTAAGTTTAAAGACTTTAAACATTAATACACCAATACTAATAAAAAGTTGGGTGTTAAAAATAATAGGAGCCAGGAATGTGGCTCTATCAATCTTCAATACCTGCAAATTTGGTCATGGCTTTTCCCAGTAGAATAAGGGAATAATACCTCCATGACAAAACCATAAGGCTTTGGTGTGAAACAGATATAAGACTGGGAAAATAGTATCTCTAAGTTATGCAGTCAAAATATAGCTCTTTTGAATGCCTATTGACTCTTTTTTATCTTTTCCTGTGTGACTAAGACTTCTAGTATGCTGAAAAAAGATTATGACATGGCCATCCAACAAAGCTAAGACACATATTTCTCCTATTCTAATAGATACTTTTTCATTATATAATTTTTAATAAATTCTGTGAAGGTATATTTTTAACAAGAATACAAACAAGACAGACATTGTCTCTCATCTTCTCTTTGTCTCATTGTCTCTTTCTTTACTTTTGACATGTATGTTTTTAAATATTCTATACTAAATAATTCCCCAAACTATCCTTAAATATTCAGAAAAACAAGTGAAACTATCAGAGTTTCACAACACCAGTATTAAGGGCAATCAGAACACCAGTCATCAATCAAGGGTGCTGTGTGACCAAACCACCCAAATCTCTTTTAGTCACATCTATCATTTCTCCACTAGAAAGTTATTATTTTGATAAAGCATTTGGCTTCTCTGGTGGCTCAGACAGTAAAGAATCTGCTTGCAAAGTGGGAGACCCAGGTTTGATCCCTGGGTCAGTAAGATGCCCTGGAGAAGGAAATGGCAATCCACTCCAGTATTCTTGCCTGGAGAATTCCATGGACAGAGGGGCCTGGCAAGATCCATGGGGTCACAAGGAGTCACAAATGAGCAAATATAGATAGACAGATACACTGCTGTGTTTCAGTTTTAAAATATATGAACTCCTGGGGTGATGATACAGTATTTATAGTAATAAATTTATTATTATTACTACATTATCTCTTTATTGGCAAAGCTGAACCCAAGCAGTATGAGAGGCCCCTGAAATGAGGAGTAAGAGCTGAACATAGAGCAGGAAAAATATCACAGGTGGTGATCACATGTTTTGTCTGTATCATACTTTGCTTAATGCTTGCCTGAATGCCTCAAGAGATGTTCCATACAGAGAAATGCTATTAATTTTTTTTTACTTTTATTTTTAATTATTTATTTATTTTACTTTACAGCATTGTATTGGTTTTGCCATACATTGACTTGAATCCACCATGGGTGTAACATCAACACTTTCAGTGAGAATAGAGATCATGTGAGGAACACAACTGTGGCAATTATTCAAATAGTCGTTACAGTCTGCACTGCACAGGGTGCCTAAAATGTGAGTCAAGACTCCCCAGTCTTTGGCTTAAAGACCAGAGGACCCAGTGTAGGTCAACAAGAATCACTGAGATAATCCGAGAAAGGAAAGAGACTCTTACTTTCACTGAGGCACTATATTTAAATTGCTGGCTCCTCAGATCATAGATACTGGTGTGAAGAGTGAATTACAAGGTTATCACTTTCATACGAAAGGTTATAAGCTGGACTGAAGTTACTCGTTGGCACAAATATTTTGCTATTAATCTTTAAGATTTCACTATGGTTTTTATTTGGAACATACTGAATTTTCTCTAATTTACATAAGAAAGAATTTAAATAAGTTTGAATAAGGAGTCCAAATTGTTCTAATTAATAGGAAAATATCTGTTTACTACCAAATAAGTTATGCCAATATTCTAGAAAGTTGAGCTTATAGACTAAAATATAGAATAATTATAGCATAACTTTTTGACCATCTCTATAAAATATAAAGGAAAGAATCATTTCATGGTGATTTTTATTATTTATCTTCTATATAATTAGATCATTACTTAGATCATTAAACAGTTGATTTGGTTTTGACCCTGTTATATTATTCATAGTGACAAAAGCAAAGATGGTGATTTTGAAGAATGCAACAACATATTTATATCAATTAGGGATATTCTCCCCGCTGTAAAGAAAGTCATTATTAGTTGTTTATGTAAACATTACCATCATGCCTTTAAATTGCAAATATCAGAATAATCTCTTTTTAGTTTTTTAAAAATTCCTAAAGCAAGAATTTAGACAATGAAGTTGATTGTACTTAAATAGCTACAACATAAGTAATACAATAGAGGCTTCTTCTTGAAGCACAAGTAAGAAGGTATTTTTTAATAATTTAATATGTTCAACTATTTTGTCATTATGAATGCACTTTAATCAACAGAATAAGCAATATCCAATGTTTCATTTTTTGTAGTCTCTTGAAGTCCAGAAAAATGTTTATGATGCATTTTATTCCTTATGCTAACAGGTAAAATAAAAGATTCTAGAAGTACCTGGAGGTATAGAGATCCTAAATTATATTCAAGTCATTACCAGAGAACCTGGAAATAAAAAGGATTTATTCTCTCCAGACTCTTAGAATGCTATCTTCTCACAAATAAATGTTAAAATGTCCTAACATACATTGTTTTCATTATTTCAATCTTGGTTGCAAAATAACTTTATAACAAATATTAATAATTGACATTTTCTTTAGCTGACAAATCTCCTAAAAATCAACAAACAGTGCATGAAATAGTAGCCCAATAAAAGTTCTTAATTAGGAAACTAGTCCCTTTCAGCCTAAAATATTGCTTTATAGCTAGACTATCATTGTTTTGGTTTTCAGTTTCTCTAATTTGCATACACCCACCCATATAATGCAAATATTTTCTTTGAAGACAACTAAAGTATAAAAATTATTTTGCAAAAAAAGGTTAACTATCCAGGTATCTTTTAAAACAAAGCACATTTTTTTTTTCTTTATTAGTATTATTTCAGAATGAGGAAAAGCTTCAAGATGTGGAGTTTACTACAAATCTCTTTCTTTACAGAACTCCTGTATTTTTCCAGAGTATTCTTTAACCTGAAAGGAGAATTATTGCATATTTTTTCACTATGGTCAATTTATTTTCTATCTTCTACACTGAACATGACTGCATAAAAAAATAACTGGTTTTCTTCTTTTTTTATCATTATTCATGTACAATTTATGCATTAAATATAATCTTATATTTATATATAATATAATCTATAATATATATTATAATAAGTTTATATAACAATAAAAATAATAAATAATTAAATCTAATATAATAAGATTATATGTAATCTTATGTAATATAAATATACAGATTATAACTCTTAAAACTATTTTAGGAATAATCTTAATAAATAAATAACAATTAAAATGCTGCTTTGTAAGTTATCATTTTATTATTTATATAAATCCAGATTCTCCTTTTTATCTTGTTTAGGGAAAAAGACACCCTCAGAAATCAATTGAAATGACTATTTGGAGTTACCATTTGATAACCTTAAAATATCATTGAACTGACCATGCTTTAACTCTTCACTTACTGTAATACTTATTATAACTTTAGCATATCTTATACAGTAAACATATAAAAATAAATACACTTACTATAAGTATACTTATTAGAAATGTTCAGTATAGAATAAAGAAATTGAATATAGTGAAAATTATGAAATAATTCTTTTTCAGGTTAAATAATAGTCTGGAAAAATACAGGAATTCTGTAAGGAAAGAGGTGGTAGTAAACTCCACATCTTGAATGTTAGGTCCATGAATCAAGATAAATTGAAAGTGGTCAAACAGGAGATGGTAAGAGTGAACATTGACACTTTAGGAATCATTGAACTAAAATGGATGGGAATGGGTGAACTTATTTTAATTCTGATGACCATTATATCTACTACTGTGGCAAGAATCCCTTAGAAGAAATGGAGTAGCTCTCATAGTCAGCAAGAGTCCAAAATGCAGTACTTGGGGGCAATCTCAAAAATGACAGAATGATCTTGGTTCATTTCCAAGGCAAATCATTCAGTATCATAGAAATACAAGTCTATGCCTCAAACACTAATACCAAAGAAGCTGAAGTTGAATGATTCTATGAAGACCTACAAGACATTCTAGAACTAACACCAAAAAAAAAAAAAAAAAACCAAACAAAACAAAAACCTGTCCATTTCATCATAGGGGACTGGAATGCAAAAGTAGGAAGTCAAAAGATCCCTAGAGTAACAGGTGAGTCTGGCATTGGAGTACAAAATGAAGCAGGGCATAAGCTGACAGAATTTTGCCAAGAGAATGCACTGGTTATAGCAAACACCCTCTTCCAACAACACAAGAGAACATTGTACACACAGACATCACCAGATGGTCAGTACCAAAATAAGTTTGACTATACTCTTTGCAGCCAAAGACAGAGAAGCTCTATACAGTCAGCAAAAACAAAACCAGAGACTGACTATGGCTCAGATCATGAACTCTTTTTTGTAAAACTCAGACTTAAATTGAAGAAAGTAGGGAAAATTATTAGGTCATTCAGATAAGAACTAAATCAAATCTCTTATGATTATACAGTAGAAGTGACAAATAGATTCAAAGAGTTAGATCTGGTGGACAGAGTATCTGAAGAACTACGGATGAAGGTTCATGACATTGTATAGGAGACAATGATCAAAACCATCCCTAAGAAAGAGAAATGTAAAAAGGCAAAATGATTGTCTGAGGAGGCTTTACAAAAAGGTGAGAAAAGAAGAGAAACCAAAGAAAGGAGAGAAGGAAAGCTATACCCAACTGAGTGCAGAGTTCCAAAGAACAGCAAGGAGGGATAAGTAAGCCTTCCTAAGTGAACAATGCAAAGAAATTGAGGAAAACAACAGAATGGGAAAGACTAGAGATCTTTTCAAGAAAATTAGATACCAAGGAAATATTTCATGCAAAGATGGACACAATAAAGGGCGGAAGCAATATGAACTTAACAGAAGCAGAAGAGATTAAGAAGGGGTGGCAGAAATACATAGAAGAACTATACAAAAAAGATCTCAATGACTCAGATAAGCATGATGGTGTGATCACTCACCTAGAACCACTCAGCCTGGAATGAGAAGTCAAGTGGGCCTTAGGAAACATCACTACAACAAAGCTAGTGAAGGTGATGGAATTCCAGCTGAGCTCTTTCAAATCCTAAAAGATGATGCTGTGAAAGTGCTATACTCAACATGCCAGAAAATTTGGAAGACTCAGGAGTGGCCACAGGATTCAAAAGGTCAGTTGTCATTCCAATCCCAAAGAAGGACAATGCCAAAGAATGTTCAAACTACCACACATTTGCACTTATTTCACATTCTAGCAAGGTCATGCTCAAAATCCTTCAAGTGAGGCTTCAACAGTATGTGAACCAAGAACCTTCAGATATACAAGCTGGTTTTAGAAAAGGCAGAGGAACCAGAGATCAAATTGCCAAAATCCTTTGGATCATAGAAAAAGCAAGAGAATTCCAGAAAAACATCTATTGCTGCTTCATTGACTATGCTAAATTCTTTGACTGTGTTGATCACAACAAACTGTGGAAAATTCTTCAAGAGATGGGAATACCATACCACCTTACCTGCCTCCTGAGAAACCTGTACGCAGGACAAGAATCAACAGTTAGAAACAGACATGGAAAAACAGACTGTTTCTAAATTGGGAAAGGAGTATGTCAAGACTGTATATTGTCACCTTTCTTATTTAACTTATATGCAGAGTACATCATGGGAAATGCTAGACTGGATGAAATATGAGCTGGAATCAACACTGTTGGGAGAAATATCAATAACCTTAGATATGCAGATGACACCACTCTTATGGGAGAAAGTGAAGAAGAACTAAAGATCCTCTCGAAGAAAGTGAAAGAGGAGAGTGAAAAAGCTGGCTTAAAACTCAACATTCAAAAAACAGAGATCAAGGAATCCAGTCCCTTCACTTCATGGTAAATAGATGAGAAACAATGGAAACAGTGACAGACTTTATATTCTTGGGTTCCAAAATCACTGTGGACTGTGACTAGCCATTAAATTAAAAAACTCTTGCTCTTGAAAGAAAAACTATGATCAACCTAGACAGTATATTAGAAACCAGAGATATTACACTGCTGACAAAAGTGCATATAGTCAAAGCTACAGATTTTCCAGTAGTCATGTATGGATATGAGAGTTGGACCGAAAGAAGGCTGTGTGCCAAAGAATTGCTACTTTTCAACTGTGGTGTTGGAGAAGTCTCTTGAGAGTTTCTTGGACTGCAAGACCAAATAAGTCAATCCTAAAGGAAATCAACCCTGAATATTCATTGGAAGGGCTGATGATAAAGCTGAAGCTCCAACACTCTGGCCACCTCATGTAAAGAGCCAACTTGTTGGAAGACCCTGATTTGGGGAAAGATGAAGGCAGGAGGAGAAGGGGACAAAAGAGGACGAAATAGTTGGATGGCATTGCCGACTCAAAGGTCATGAGTTTGAGCAAACTCCAAGCAATGGTGAAGGAGAGAGAAGCTTGCCATGCTGCAGTTCGTGGAGTCACAAAGATTTGGACATGACTGAGCAACAACAACAATATTTTTCTTTAATAAATATCTCACTCCATAGCGAAAATGATTAAAGTATAGCACTATGAATATATTCAGATCAATTATTCACAATGTCCAAATACTTTTATAGGAGAGACAAGTTAATGATAAAGTTAGACAAAATATTTGGCTTTAACAGATATTGTTAATCTGTTAATAACAGTTTGTATAGAATTTTGTTGTTCAATGGACAGTGAGGCAGCAGAAAAGTAGCAGGACAATGCTAAGGTTTTGGAAATATGTAATATGAAACAATTGTTAGTAATAATATTAGTTTTCTTATATTATCTTATGAATTAGCTTTCATTTTATTTTGAATGAAATGAATTGAAATAAAATGAATGAAATAAAATTATTTTATTTCATTTTATTTATAATGATGTACAATTTACATTATTAATTGCTTCAGTTTTTCTTACTGGTTACTTTAATAAAATGGGAAATTCAGATAAATGATAAGCTTGCATAATGAAAGGAGGCTATATTATAAAGTTCCCATGTAATACAACATCAAATAAATTTTCTTAGCATTTAATTTTAAACTCAATGTTAAAATTTATTTTATCTTCATTAAATCTGACATCTTTTATATCATTTTGTTACATAAATTATCCAAATACCTATTATTTTTAGAATAGGAAAATAGCTTAATTTTTATGTGAAGTTAATACTGAGGCAATAAAATTTTGAAGAAATGTCATGTTGATATGTGAATTACCAGTGATCTCTTCCTTACTCAAATTCACCTTATTTCAAATCCTTCATCTACTTATTTCTATCACACTTCTTTTTCATATTACATAATAGAGAATTCACACAATTTTGAAAATTGAGCTTGCAATTAAGAGAATTAATAATAAAGTAACATTGTACACTGAACTTTGTAGTAACAGCACAAGTAAAAATAAATAAATAAATAAATCTATAGGGCAATTCAATAGTTTAACATATTTTATTTATTTTTCAATAAGATACTGTTTATCTTCCCAGGTCCCCTAACTGAAAGCTTCTTTCATGTCATTGTTGTAACATTATCTTTTCTTCAGTAAAATGAATAGACCAAAATCTAATGAGATATATAAAATGACTATATAGAGAAAAATGATCTCTAATAATAGATAGTCAGGGAAAGGAATTGCAAAATTCTGCCCCAGAAGAAAAATATCATTTTAAATAAAATGAAACCTTCATTTCTTTGATAAATTACTAAATTGAAAAAAAAAACTGAATTTAATTCACTGTAAAGAGTCAATACCATAGTACTTTATCATAAAATGAGTAGCAAAATTTGCTAAACTGAAAGATTACATTCTCAATCTTCTAAATACATGAAATCCTAAAATTTCCTCATTTTTAATTCTGTCCTCAAGTTGTCCACTATAAATCTATGGATGCTATATAAAGGTGGGAAATCAAAAAGTATAAATGTATGTACTCTTCACATTCAAGACAAGTGAATTAGTATTAAAATTATTATGATTGATTACATAGATGTGCATTTTGTTGATTTGAGACTAGCAATTTAGAATATGAAGTTTAAGAACCTAAATAACCTGTCAAATTCTTAAAACTGATCAAATTTTATCCTCTATTTTTTTCATCTTGCCCCTGCCTCAGTCTTATCTCAGAAAAAGAAAAATAAATGTAATGAAAATGGAATCTGGAAAACTGCTATCAGAATCTTATAGCCTTGGTTTGAACAAGACTTCACAAATAACTAGCTACATAATTTGGTCAGGTTACTTAATTCTTGTGATAGATTTTTGCTTTGCTTTGACTTAGTCTGAAAAGTTAGTAAATTAATACAATTGTACCTTAAGTTTTAGGATACTTAAAAATAATGCACATAAAATAAATATTATAGAGAGTACATTGGGTACTTTTTGCAATATAACATAAATTAGATGTTTGTTGACAGGGACATATTAAGAACATAGATGAAGCAATATGAATAACAAGGCTTAAAAGTATATTATTTCTTGTAGAACTATGGTATGTATAGTGTAGAGCTCTTTCCTCCCTTTGGTTCAGAGGGTAAAGAGTCTGCCTGCAATGCAGGAAACCTGGGTTCAATCCCTGAGTTGGGAAGAAGCCCTGGAGGAGAGCATGGCAGCCCACTCCAGTATTCTTGCCTGGAGAATCCCCATGGAGAGAGGAGCCTGGCGGGCTACAGTCCATGGGGTCACAGAGTCGGAAATGAATGAGCAGCTAATCACAGGACAGGTGCCAGTAAAGTGAACTTACAATGAACAAAGGGATTTTACAATTAAGTAACTTCTATCAGTAATGCAGAAAGCAAAGCTGCTTGTAAAATAAACTTAAAATTGTGCAGACTGTGTATTACAACTTCCACCAACACTTGAATTCTTAACAGCATTCCTATTCCTTACAAAGATCTCTTTGGCCAGATCTGAAACTCTTCTCACAATATAGATCAAAACCTAATTTAGGGAAACGTAAAAAGTTGGCAGCAAAATTTTAAAATATGCTCAAAACAACAGATGTTAGAAAAATTTCTCTCAAATGTAGACTTAGACAATGTGAATGACAGAAATAAGATGTATTTCATTTTCTTGATCTTATAATGTCTAGTCTATTTTATTTTCTGAACAACCTTCAGTTTCCTAAAAATTGTCTTTCCCTATAGAGTTCTGGGCCTGGCATGGCCAGATAATCTCCAATTGGACCAACATTCCTGCAGATAACAATTTTGACCCCAGGGCAAACAGACAATTTCCTTAAGGCACTGGAGAGTAACAGAAGCAAGCAGATATTCCATGGTAATTGACAAATGTAAAAAGGGAATGACATTTGGGAAAATCCTGAGAGAAGCCTCAAGCATTTAGTATTCACTGTGAATCAAATTTAACAAAAACCCTGAAGTTCTACTGGCATGAGGGATCCTGGGATAGGATTAGGGTAACTACAGCCACTTAGCATAAATCTCTGGCTAATCTCATAATCCCATGTATGAGAATATACGGGAAAAACTCCAAATAGTCCTGTTGTGGCTATTTGGGAAGTTGAGTTTCATAGTTTAAATTGAGCCAAATTATATTTCTTAGAAAATAAAATTCAAAAAATAATTATCAGAGTCATAAAATCAACTATAGTTTCTAAGAAATACTAGTTGCAATGTTCAAGACAAGAGAGTAAACAGCTGTTCCAGTCTGAGAGCCAGCAAGTTTGCACTCATTTTCACAATCAGAAAAGCTGATATTTCCATTTGTGTCTAAGGGCAAAAGTTCAAAGTCCCAGTTTAGGGTGGTTTATGCAGAAGGAGCTCCTTCTTACTCATAGGAGGGTTAACCCTTTTGTGTTCATATTACTAAGGCCCTGAACTGACTGCATGAAACCCACCCAAATGAAGGAGGGCAATCCATTCTTTCTTAGCTTACCGATTCGAATATTAGTCTCAACTAGAAATACCCTCAAATACCCTAGAAAAATGCATGACCAAATGTCAGGGCACCCATGGTTCAGTCAAGTTGAAACATAAACCCATCATAAATCCATCCCTGACATGATGCTAACATGATTCTATCCTGTGTGCATGCATGCTAAGTCACTTCAGCTGTGCCTAGCTCTGTAACAGAACTGCTGTCCACCAAGCTCCTCTATCCGTGGGGTTCTCCAGCCAAGAATACTGGAGTAGGTTGTCGCTTCCTCCTTGAAGTCATCTTCCTTATTCAGAGACCAAACCCGCCTCTCCTGCATTGGAGGTAGATTCTTTACCACTGTGTCCCCTGGGAAGCCTTGGCACACACATGCACACACACACACACACACATAAACACATTCATAACAAAATAGGAGTCACAAAATTCATGACAATTACAGTCTCTATTTCTGCTACTTGTTACTTGGTCATAGCTGGTAATTACCTACCACAATTTTCCACTACCCATTCTGATTTGTCTTTGCCTTCAGCAAGCGTCTCCACCTGAGTGTGATTCTTTAGCTGCTGGGTGACCTAAACTTTCATTTGTGAAGAGTTTGGGCCACTACTAGTCCTGCCTGGAGTAGATTTTTGTAGTTTTTCATTGACTTTTACCACAGGGCATGATAAATGGTAATACTAAAAGACTCCCTAAGAGATCTCCTGTGTCCTAGATATACTCTTCCTTTTCTCCATTGTGCAGTAAGAATCCAACTTCTCCTTGGTAGTCAGGAAAAATCATCTATGACAATACAGTAATTTGCTTCTTTGCCTGTTGATTCAGAGGCCTAGGAGTTCAAAGTGACCATGTGAAAGTCTTCACTTCCAGTTCAAGAGAATCTAAATTGGTGGACATATTTACCACTTTAGTACTAAGTCCTCTAGGCCAGTAGAACATAGGTTGTGGAAAGAAATGAAAACTTTGCTATAAGTCACTGGGGGTAAAAATGGGTGATGCCACTTGTATTTTGACCCCTTGATTCCTAGGTCTGTGAATCCTAGCTATGAGGAAACAGCACCATATATTAAATACTTATTTCTGGGTGGGATGATAATGATAAGGTGTGCTGGTGATGCTTCATGCACTGAGCCTGATTTGATTACATGTCTTTTTGTTTTTTTCAGCTTTACTGAGATATCACTTGAGTGTTTTTGGACTGTAATCATTCTTCAAGCTATAAAGTTTAAATTTTGTCCACTATGTTAAACGTCTTAAAAACATTTTGTAATCAACTACAGAATCAAAAACAATCAAATAAATAAGCAGAAATATATTTAAAATAGAAATACATGGAGAAAAGTCTTGTCAGTTATTAAAATGTTCTATAAACATACCATGATTTAATAGGGTTGTACTGGTATGATACTGTTAAGAAAAAGACAGAAAATAGGTAAAGCATAGAAATTGTAAGAGTTTTATTAGATAAGATAGAAAGGTAAAATATATATCATGGGAACATAAAAAAGGCCTCTATAAGAGAAATACCAACTCAGAAACAAGTGATATAATGACTACATTTGAAAATGTCAGAATAAATAGGTTTAAAAGACTATGATATATATCATGGGAACATAGAAAAGGCCTCTATAAGAAAAACACAAACCCAGAAGCAAATGACATAATGACTACATTTGAAAATGTCTGAATAAACAGATTTTAAAAACTATAGACAAATTAGAATATCGCAAAATATGTGATAAATATCTAAAATATTAACACTCAACAAGTTATTAACTGCCTAATAGAAAAATATTCCAATAATACAAATTTTACAGTAAAATACAAATATCTTTTGAATATAAATGCTCAATTTGATTCATGATCAGATTTTCTAACTCTTCTTTTTAATTTTACAGTAAGCATGCATCTTCCTCATGAGAAAAAATAATGCTATCTATAAAAACAATTTTTATTTTTAGAATTACAACTTAAATCTTGATATGCATGGAAAAATTTTCCACCAAAATTTGCTGTTAGGTTGGTACAAACATAATTACAGTTTTGGACTGTGAATTTTAGATCATTATAATAATCTTAAACAGCAAGTAATAAGTCACTAGCAAAAGAAGAATAAAGTGAGAAATGTACATTAAAATGATGTGTAGTATAACCAAATTTATTTATAATGTATTCCAATATTAAATGGAAAAGTTGAACAATGCAGAAACCACAATAATTTTTTCACCAACCTATGATTATGTTTAACAATTTCTAAAAGTGGCAGCCTCTATTTAACCCTATGGAAATGCAAGCAAGAGTCATTGCCTTCAACTTTTTAAGCTGCAACAAAACATTTTATATTGCAATACTACACAGATAAATACACACCCTCATTTGCTAAACAACATTTATGGCTACTACTTGCTATGCATGTAGAATTGTTCTGGTCTGTCTTATTCTATCCAACATTATTAAAATTAATGCTAGTCTCAGGGACAAAGTTGATGTTATTGGACTGTGACCCAGAAATTTTAAAGCACTCTAGCAGGTGCCAAATGAGCTTACATGTAGTCTAAATAGATTAACCAAAATTTTGTAATACAGTAAGTATATTATTATTTATGGCCATCCAATTTGAAAGCTTAATATAGCAAAACGCAGCTGCTATCAAAAGATAAACAGAAGTAAGCATCAGTTTAGCATCCAACATTTTGTGCCAATCAGTGTATAATTGTTAAACTTTGATTACAATTCTGTGATATAATGAGTACTTTCTACAAATTATGTGTATTACTTACTTTCTGAAAGAGACAACATTTTAAAGAATTATGTCACTATAAAGAGAAGAAAAAATTGCAGTTTCAGGTTTGTAGGAAAGGATATTTCACCATGTTAATTGTTCAAATAACTGAACATGTAAAACTTCTTCAGAACCCTATCAGGAATTTTCACAGTGTGAAAAAATTCTCTCAATTATAAGCAAAAAGGTCTTATATAGACTTAATTGTAAGTAAAAGGATAGCATTGAAGAGTTTTTCTGTTCCCAAAGTGTAAACTATTCCACTGTTCTTTCTGCCTTCAAAATAATACCAAGTAATGACTTCTTGTACATTTCAACATTTTCCTCATACCTTTAACTGTATTTTGCCATTTTCAAGGCTGTCATGGTTCAAAGTTTCAGCCATTTCTTTCTGTCATTTTCTACTTTCTGTTACTCTAAGAAATAGTGCGTTATTCTGAATATAGATTGAGAACTATCACCCTTCATTCTCTGCTAAAATCTAATTTCAGGCTTATATTATCAAAACTACTATGAAAACATCAATTTGTTATCAAATAACTGTGTATGTTGCATAACACTAGAAAAATAGTGGCAATACTCCTAAATTTAGCTTAAAAGTTAAATGGAATTATGCATGAAGCCATAATGTTTTCATATTAGGATGAGTCAGGGAAAGGTAAACTGTAAAGGCAATTATGAGGAGAGGGGATATTACATTTTTAAGAGATGATTCTTATTTCAAGATGTGAAAGTAAGACTTAAAATGTCTTGTGAACCTTTTTAATTACAATAAATGTCTTTACTTGTATTACAACCCTCATAAAAGATAAGGCAACTCCTAGGAATGTTTATATTTGCCTTTTTTTTTTACTTTGAAAATGTCAAGCCCACAGAAAAGTTGTATCAAAAGTCTTATTTTAACGACACACACTTACTCCTTAGTAGGATTCACCAATTCTTAATTTTTGGCACATTTGTCTTTTCTTTCTCTTTCACTAAGTATTTAAAAGTAAATCACTGACATGATGGTGTCTAAATATTTTATTATCTTCCTTATATAATCAAGAACAACACCTACATAACTACACTTTCATTTTCAACACAAGGAACATCTTTGATACTGTCATTTATATAAAACACAATCCAGAGAGGAGGAGATCAAGATGGTAGAGTAGGACTCTGATCTCACCTCCCCCCATGAACAAATCAAAATACATGTACATCCTGAAAACTAAATGGAGACTGACAGTGTCAATTATGAATTGGCACCTGCCAAGGATATTTGCCATCACAGAGTCACTAGGAAAGGAAGAGAAGTGATCAGGTCAGGACCTGTGTCCCCAGGAGGGGAAATGGGAGAGGTAGGTGATTACACAGGTGGAGATCTTCCCTGGGCAGTGAGTGATTAAAACTGCATATTGGGTTGTCCAGCCCTCGGATCTGATCCTGGGAGGACAAGTCACCTTATTTGGTTTGAAAACCAGTGGGACTGACATCAGGGCTATAAGATGTGTAGATTCCTCTCATGAGTAACATGCACTTACTCACTTACTCCTGTAACAAGGCAGAAGAAACAGATTGAAATGCCAGTGAACTTGGGCAGTTTTCCGACTATCCTAGCACACATTACAGCCCAGCCACCTTTCCAGGCCCTCTTGCTCCACAGAGCAGCCCCACACTAGAGTGATGGCTGACATGGCCAAGGAGAGGGAGCAGCTGAAAGAGACAGAGCCAGCTCTGATGCAGCACATCATCTGAATGTGGTCATGGCAACCACGACTAGTGCTCACTGGGGCAGTGGAAATGGTGTGAAAAGCCTTGACTAGTGCAGGAAACAACTCAACATGTGCCCTGACCCACAGCAGGCACACACTTCAGCCCCTCTTTCTCCAGCACTGCTCCCCTCTAGGGATAACGTGCCAATGCTGGGAGCAGGGATCGCACATACACAGAAGAAGAACCAAGGTGAACCTGAATCTTAGGGCTTCTGCTCCAGCAACATGGGACTTGACCTGCCCCCAGTCAGGTGGCATGAGCCACTGATCACAGGAGAACCCTGGCTCACAACAACTCAGGCTCTCCTCCTCCTACCCATAGCTGTCAGCACATTCTGGGGAGAGAGGAGATTTGTACTTTCATCAGATCCAATTCTCCCACCCAAACTGCTGGGTACGTGCAGACTCCATAGGGAGACTCCCACACAAGGACACCATTTCAAGACTGTTTCACCTAATTTCACAGAGATAGCTAAAGTTAAGCAAAAAGAGAAAACAGAGGAATTAGTTTCAAGTGAAAGAAGAATAAAAATACCTGGGGGGAAAAAACTAATGAAAGAGATAAATAATTGACTAGATTAACAATTCAAAGCATTAGTTAAAAGAATGCTAACTAAATTGAGGTAAAGAATAGATGAACATGCTGAGAATTTTAACAAGAAACTAAAAAAACTTAAAAAATAACCAGTCAGACTGAAGAACAGAATAATGGAAATGAAACACAGACTAGAAGGAATTAACAGCAGGCTAGGTGATACAAGATAACATACACTGATCTGGTAGACAGAGTTAAAAAAATCTCCCAATCAGAGAAACAAAAAGAAAAACAAATTTGACAAATGAGAACAGTTTAACAAGCCTCAAAGACAACAAACATTAAGTATAACCACACTCACATTTTAGGAGTCCCAGAAGGTGAAAAGAGAAATGTAAGAGTTGAAAATATATTTGATAAAATTCTGGTTGAAAACTTTCTGAATCTGAGGAAGGAAATATATATCCAGGTACAGGAATCAAAGAGAGTCCCAAACAAAGTGAATACAAAGAGACCTGCAACACGACGTACAATAGCTAAAATATCAAAAGCTAAAGATAAAGAGAGAATTCGGAAGGCAGCAGGAAAACAGCAAAGGGCCACATACAAGCAAACCCGAATAAGGCTATCAGCTGATTTTTCTGCAAAAACTTGCAGACCAGAAGGGAGAGGCATAATATATATAAAATTATTAAAGGAAAAATGAAATTACAAAAAGGAAAATCCTACAATCTAAGACATTCCACTCAGCAAGATTGTCATTCAAAATTGAAGGAAAGACAAAAAACTTCTCAGATAAACAAAAACTAAGAGTTATCAACGCTAGTTCAGCTCAGTTCAGTCGCTCAGTTGTGTCCAACTCTTTGGGACCCCATGGACTGCAGCACTCCAGGTTTCCATGTCCATCATCAACTCCCACAGTTTACTCAAACTCATGTCCATGCTGTCAGTGATGCCATCCATCCATCTCATCCTCTGTCATCTCCTTCTCCTCCGGCCTTCAATCTTCACCAGCATCAAGGTCTTTTCAAATGACACAGGTCTTCATACCAGGTGGCCAGAGTATTGGAGATTCAGCTTCAACATCAGTCCTTCCAATGACTATTCAGACTGATTTCCTTTAAGATGGGATGGTTGGATTTCCTTGCTGTTGAAGGGACTCTTAAGAATCTTCTCCAACACCACAGTTCAAAACCATCCATTCTTCAAACTCGGCTTTCTTTATAGTCCAACTCTCACATTCATACATGACTACTGGAAAAAACACATCTTTAACTAGATGGACTTTTGCCAGCAAAGTAATGTATCTCCTTTTTAATATGCTATCTAGGTTGGTCATAACTTTTCTTCCAAGGAGCAAGTGTCTTTTAATTTCATGGCTGCAATCACCACCTGCAGTGATTTTGGAGCCCCCAAAAATAGTCTTTCACTTTTTCCATTGTTTCCTCATCTCTTTGCCATGAAGGGATGGGACAAGATGCCATGATCTTAGTTTTCTGAATGTTAAGCTTTAAGCCAACTTTTTCACTCTCCTCTTTCACTTTCATCAAGAGTCTTTTTAGTTCATCTTCACTTTCTGCCATAAGGGTGGTGTCATCTGTATATCTGAGGTTATTGATATTTCTCACGGCAATCTTGCTTCTAGCTTGTGCTTCATCCAGTCCAGCATTTCTCATGATGTACTCTGCATATAAGTTAAAAAAGCAGGGTGACAATATGCAGCCTTGACATACTGCTTTCCTGATTTGGAACTAGTCTGTTGTTCCATGTTCTCACTGTTTCTTCTTGACCTGCATACAGACTTCTCAGAAGGCAGGTAACGTGGTCTGTTATTCCCATCTCTTTAAGAATTTTCCACAGTTCGTTGTAATCCACACAGTCAAAGGCTTTGACATAGTCCGTAAAGCAGAAATCGATGGTTTTCTGGAAATCTCTTTTTTGATGATTCAACAGACGTTGGCAATTTGATCTTGGTTCCTTTGCCATTTCTAAATCCAGTATGAACATCTGGAAGTTCATGGTTCACTTATTGTTGAAGTCGGGCTTGGAGAATTTTGAGCATTACTTTGCTAGCATGTGAGATGGGTGCAATTGTGCAGTAGTTTTAGCATTCTTTGGCATTGCCCTTCTTTGGGATTGGAATGAAAACTTACATTTTCCAGTCCTAGGGCCACAGCTGAGTTTTCCAAATTTGCTGGCATATTGAGTGCAGAACTTTCACAGTGAAGTAGCTCAGCTGGAATTCCATCACCTCCATGAGCTTTGTTCGTAGTGATGCTTCCTAAGGCTCAGTTGACTTCACATTCCAGGATGTCTGGCTCTAGGTGAGAGATCATACCATCATGATCATCTGGGTCATGAAGATCTTTTTGTGTACAGTTCTTCTGTGTATTCTTGCCACCTACTCTTAATATCTTTTGCTTCTGTTATATCCATACCATTTCTGTCCTTTACTGCACCCATCTTTACATGAAAAGTTCCCTTGGTAGCTCTAATTTTCTTGATGAGATCTCTAGTCTTTGCCATTCTATTGTTTTCATCTATTTCTTTGCACTGATCACTGAGGAGGCTTTCTTATCTCTTTTTCCTATTCTTTGCAACTCTGCATTCAAATGGGTATATCTTTCCTTTTCTGCTTTGCCTTTTGCTTCTCTTCTTTTCACAGCTATTTGTAAGGCCTCCTCAGATAACGATTTTGCCTTTTTGCATTTCTTTTTCTTGGGGATGGTCTGATCACTGCCTCCTGTAAAATGTCAGGAACTGCTGACCACAGTTCTTCAGGCTCTCTGTCTATGAGATTTAATCCCTTGAATCTTTTTGTCAATTTCACTGTATAATCATAAGGGATTTGATTTAGGTCATACTTGAATGGTCTAGTGGTTTTCCCTACTTTCCTCAATTTAAGTCTGAATTTGGCACTAAAGTGTTCATGATCTGAGCCACAGTCACCTCCCAGTATTGTTTTTGCTTTCTGTTTAGAGCTCTCCATCTTGGCTGCAAAGAATGTAGTCAATCTGATTTCAGCATTAACCATCTAGTGATGTCCATGTGTAGAATCTTCTCTTGTGTTGTTGGAAAAGGTGTTGGCTTTGACCAGTGTGCTCTCTTGGCAAAAATCTTTTAGCTGTTCATCCTCTCTGTTTTGTACTCCAAGCTCAAATTTGCCTGCTACACCAGTTATTTCTTGACTTCCTACTTTTGCATTCCAGTCCCCTATAATGAAAAGGACATTTTTTTTTGATGTTAGTTCTAGAAGGTCTTGTAGGTCTTCATAGAACCATTTGACTTCAGTATCTTCAGCATTACTGATCGGGGCATAGACTTGGATTAATGTGATATTGAATGATTTGCCTTGGAAATGAACAGAGAACATTCTGTCATTTTTGAGATTGCACCCAAGTACTGTATTTTGGACTCTTTTTATGACTATGATGGCTCCTTCCTTTCTTCTAAGGGATTTTTGCCCACCGTTGTAGATACAAAGGTTATCTTAATTAAATTCACCCATTCCAGTCCATTTTAGTTAGCTGATTCCTAAAATGTTGACGTTCACTCCTGCCATCTCCTGTTTGATCACTTCCACTTTGCCTTGATTCATGGACCTAACATTTCCTATCAATGCTAAAGTGAGCCTACAAGAAATGTTAAAGGATCTTCTGTAAATGGAAAACAAAAGGCTTCATCAAAAGTAAAACTGTATGGGAAAGGAAAAATCCCACAAGTAAAGATAAGTATATTGTAAAGACTGTGGATCACCACATAAAGAAATTAGTATTGTTGGGGGAGTTTGTAATTTCCTTGTTCTGTCTCACTGCAGCTAATTTGATGCAATTGATGGGCCAGTGTTACAGCTCAGTTTTATTTGGTAAGCAAAGGAAAATACATCCTTGAGGTGTGAGAATGGGCTGACCAAAAGACGCAAAGAGAAGAGAGGCTGGAGGTTCAATTCTTTCTCCTCTTTTTATACGTTTTATCTCCTCAATATGAGCCCGCCCTATGTAAATTGGGCTAGTGAGGAGGGCTGTTTGTTTCACCTGAGGTTCTCTCTTGGGTCCTCTGACCTTCTTTCGTTCTATTTTCATGGGCCCTTCTCATCTTTATCTTTGAGCCACTGCCATTTTGGACTCCTTTTTCCTAATCTAACTACCTCACAGTAAAAATATTAAAAGGGAAAAAATTATAAAAATTAGCTATAACTACAATAAACAATTAAAAGATAAACATGAGGGTATAAAATATGACATCAAAAACAAAACAAATGTAGGAGAAAGGAGTAAAAAATTCTAGATCTTCAGAATGTGTTTGAAATTAACTATCAGTTTAAAACAAGTAGATATACTTATATATGGGTCAACATATATGAACCCATGGTAACCACAACTCAAAAACTTACAATAAAAACAGAAAAACAAGAGAAATAGGAACACCAGTAAACCACTAATGAAAATTAACAAAGCCACAAGGGAAGAAACAAAAAGTACTACAAAAAAATAACAAAATGGCAATAAGTACACATCAATAATCACTTTAAATGTCAATGGACTTAATACTCCAATGAAAAGAAATAGGGATTAGATTTAAAAATATACAATGTACATCCATATGTTGCTTATAAGAAACTCACTTCAGAGTTAAAGACACACAGAGATTGAACATGAGGGAATGAAAAAAGATTTTTCATGCTAAGTAGAAATGAAAAGAAAGCTAGGGTATTAATACACATATCAGTTTAAATATAAACTTTAAACCAAAATCTATAACAAAAGGCAAATAAGAGCATTATGTAATGATAAAGGCTTCCCTTGTGGCTCAGTTGGTAAAGAATCTGCCTGCAATGTGGGAGACTTGGGTTTGATCCCTGGTTTGGGAAGATCCCCTGGTGAAGAGAAAGCCTACCTACTCCAATATTCTGGCCTGGAGAATTCCATGGACTGTATAGTCCATGGGGTCACAAAGAGTTGGATACGACTGAGCGACTTTCACTTTTCACTTCAAAGTTGGTATAGAGGGAACATATTTCAACATAATAAAGGTTATGTATGACAAACTCACAGGTAACATCACACCTGAGAGTGAAAAGCTAAAATCTTTTCCTCAAGATCAGCAACAAGAGAAGGATATCCACTCTGATCACTTCTATTTAACATAGTATTGGAAGATTCTCAATTGCCAAAGAAATTTTGAGAAAAATTAACAAAGTTGGAGTTATCATGCTCCCTTACTTCAAACTATACTAAAAACTATAGGAATCAAAACAGTATGATATGGGAACAATAATAGACATAGAGATCAATGGAAAATAATACAAAACCCAGAAAAAATCCCATGTACTTATGGTACACTAATCAATGACTAAGGAGGCAATAATATATAAATGGGAAAGAAACAGTCTTTTCAATCAGTGGTGCTGGGAAAATTGGAGTGCTACATTAAAAAAATGAATTTAGAACATTTTCTCACACTATATATAAAAATAAACTCAAAATGGACTAAAGACCTAAATATATGCTCAGAAATCATAAAACCCCTAGAAGAAAGCATAGGCAGTACACTCTCTGACACAAATTATATCAATATATTTTTGGATCTCTCATCTCAGGCAAAGGAAGAAAAAGCAAATATAAACAAATGAGACCTAATTAAATTTTAAAACTTTTGCACAACAAAGGAAATCATACACGAAATGAAAACAGAATCTACTTAACAGGAGGTATATTTGCAAATGATATGGCCAGTAAGGAGTTAATACCCAAAATATATAATCAACTCATATAACTCAAAATCAATAAAACAAACAACCCAATTTAAAAATGAGTAGAAGACTTGCATAGATATATTTTCAAAGAAACAGACAGATAGCCAATAGGCTTGAAAAGATGTGGAGAAATACAAATCAAATCCCCAAGATATCACCTCATACCTATCAGAATGGCTATCATCAAAAAGTCTACAAATAAGAAATAATGGCAAGGACATAGAAAACAAAACCCTAATACAATGCCAGCAGGAATTTAAATTGGTGCCACCACTATAGAAAATAGTATGGAGTTAAAAGAAAAAACTAAAAATAGAAATATCATATGATATAACAATTCCACTACTAGGTATATATCCAAAGAAAATAAAAACACTAATTTGAAAAGATACATGTACTTCAATGTTGATAGCAGCATTACTTTGCCAATATATGGAAGCAACATGTGTCCATCAATAGATAAAGAAGATATGGCATATGTATGTGTATATATATTTTATACACATATATACCATATATATTATATATATAGACACACTCACACATACACTAGAAAGGCACTGGGGTGCTGGAAATGTTTCAGGGTTTATTACAGTTCCCAGGTTCTGGATCCTGGAAAGGTTCACAAGTAATTATAGAGTTATATTGGGAGTCTTCAATGGATACTAGTCTTTAAGTGACTCACAAAGCCTCAAGTTAAGTCCCCAGCATAAACCACCGGGGGACTTGGGGAAATAAATTAGGAAAAGAAATTTTGACTGTTTTGACAAATAGCACATCAAAATCTAGGTAGCATAAGTTGAACAATTAAAAGCTGTCAGGGCATCCACCACTATAAAGAAATCTTTTCGTGAAAGGAATTGATAGTTCTATTACTAATGAGAATCTCAAAAGTCAAAGCTGCAAAGCTGGTAGGCATGACTTAGCACTTAAAAGTTGTCTGAGCACTCATCACCTAACTCTAAGACTCTTGTGCTAGGATAAGTTGGTCATAAAACAGGTTAACTTGACAGTAGCTCACTGACCTCAAGAAATTTTCTTTGCAATGAGGTAAACTGTATGTGTGTGCTCAGTCATATCCAACCCTTTGTGACCTATGGACTGTAGCCTGCCAGGTTCCTCTGTCCATGGAATTTTCCAGGCCAGAATATTAGAGTGGGTTGCCATTTCTATATAACACCACAAAATTCCCAACCCAGCTTCATATCCCTCTTTGTTATTAATTTAGTTCCAAGAGATCCAATACTTAACAATACAAATGAAACCTCAAGTTTCAAAGTATTGAGTGCATTGCCTCCTGGCACATCTGATTATTTTATATCTAACAACTGTGGTCCCAGAAGCTGTAGATACCTACAAAAATGGTAAAAAGAAAAACCTTACTTAGAAAATCTAGAAACACAATAGCCTTTATGGACACAGTAATTAGACAAGATTATTTGAAGAGTACATTTAAAAGCAAGCAACTGAGTGGGATATCTATTTTCATTGTTATGCAGAAAACTCCAAAAAACTTCAAGGTTCCAAAATAACTTCATTGAAAGATTCATTACAAAAGGCTAATGAAAAAGTAAAGACATGAGATGGACCCAAAGCAAAACTGAAACTGATGTGATTCCTACTGCTGCCCTCTATCCTCCTTTACCTGAGTACTCACAGTCTACCAATCCTCTTTCTAAATCACCTTTTCACTCTGAAGAGACAAGACCCTAAACAAAGTTCCAAGTTAATGGTCCTGTTAGGGGAAGCACACTGACTGAAACCGCCCACCCTGGCCAGGCACCATAGTAACCATTTGCATGAGTTGTTTTATGACAGGAGATCCTGATAAGGAATACGGAACTAATAAGCCACCACCAGCCGGAAGAGTTCAGGAAAGATTGAAAGGAGACACTACCTGTCCGTCCACTTCCCAGAATCCCTCTTGCTAGCATCCACCTTGGCTGAGCGATGCGTGCGCCACCAGGAAAGACTCTGAACTAAAATGATTGGCCAAAGACTACCCGGAAACGAATCCCATCACCATAAAACCCAAGACTGCGAGCCACGCGGCAGAGCAGTTCTCCTGGGTTCCCTTACCCTCCTGCTCTCCACCCGGGTGCCCTTTCCCAATAAAATCTCTTGCTTTGTCAACATGTGTCTCCTCGGACAATTCATTTCCGAGTGTTAGACAAGAGCCCAGTTTCGGGCCCTGGAAGGGGTCCCCCTTCC
Source organism: Muntiacus reevesi (assembly GCF_963930625.1). Taxonomy (NCBI): domain Eukaryota; kingdom Metazoa; phylum Chordata; class Mammalia; order Artiodactyla; family Cervidae; genus Muntiacus; species Muntiacus reevesi. The sequence goes on along the minus strand of NC_089255.1, from coordinate 39,835,616 downwards.
TGCAACAAATGGCGACCACGAAGGGACATCTTCTTCGCTGAGACTGACATCCTGACCACTCGGGGTACTCAGGGGCCAGCTTGCCTGCCAATGGACCAGACCCAGCGGCCGCGACTGGGACCCTTTTGTCCCTGGTCTCCTCCTGACGCGGACAACTGGCCAGAGTGCCCCGACCGGTAAGGAACAAGAGATTTTATTGACCTCCCTCCCCTTCCCTCTCTCTTTCCTCTCCTTAGCCCTTCCTATCCTTCCCGTTTTTCTAGTCCCCCGGTCCTGGACGCAGGAATCTGGTCGAAGGGCCTCAGCCTGAGCTGTGGATTGGAGACTGATCACCTCCTCTTGGCAGAGAACTCGAATTCTGGTCTTGTTTCTGGTAGGGCCGAGTTCCAGTCCTCCCTTCTCTGGAAGCCCAGGGAAAAGTCCCGTAACGCCTGGGTGTCTGCAGGTGGCAGGAGACGTCTGTAAGGCCACCCCTTTTGCCCCCCTTTCCCGCCTCCTCCTCCTCCTTCTTTCAACCTGGCTTCCTTTCCTCCTTTTGAAATCTTTAAAGACATCTCAAGTTCTGTGTCTCTATAGAAGGTTTTCTGAGAGACTGCATTCTTGTATTTAAGGGAGTGTCTGATGAGGACTGCCAGGTTTATATGTGTGCGTTTTAACTCTGTTCTGTGTCGTGATTTGTGACGGCCGTTTTGCTTTGTCTAGCCACCATTTAGACCTGCCGCCATTTTGTTAAAACTTGATTTTCTTTCCCTGTGCCTTGAGACCAGGGCTCTCAGGAACACTTATCTAGACCATCTCTAACTCCTGAGACTGAGAGAAAAAAGAAAAAGCCTTTTAAAATGTTATTTAAATTTTATATTGTAATATCTAATTCATGACCAAACTTAGAAAATGAAGCTAGATCTTGCAGTGTGTCTGTCTAAATATGTCTTGGTATGTTTTTGTCTCTGGGTAATATTTTTTAGGTTAATTTGTAAATGAGCTCTATTTAATTGGCTTAAAAAAAAAAAGGTAAGCGCTTACAAATCAAATAATTCTAAATTAAACAATAAATTCCAGGTTCAGGTGAACTGGGAAATATTCAGTATTAAATATCTGATATTAATGTTTGTTTGTTGACCTATCTAATATAGACATGTCTTAGAGTAATTAACATCAAGAAAAAGATTAAACCTAGGTTTAATATAAGTTAAATATTATATCTGTTACAAGTTTGTCAACAAGGAAATTACCTCGAGTGAAGAAACTTCTAAAAAATGTAAATGAGATATGAGTTTGTATTCTTTAAGAATATCTGTCTACAATAGTCTCCCCAGATTGGCGTAACTTAAATTTCTAAGGGTTGTGCTAAACTAAGTATTAGAAGTCTATTAAATAATTAGGTCATTTCCAAATGAAATAAGATTTTAAAACATTTACTACTAAACACTGACTTCCTTTTACAGAAAAACTAAAGAGATTTGGAACCATAAATGAATAATGTTTGATGCCATCCTAAAATGTTTTAAGAAAGCAAGGGTTTTAGAATTTATCACTGGTATTTATGTTCATCAATCTATAAAATGCTAATATAAAAGTTAGCTCTTGGTTGCTAAAGGAAAGCAGGAAGAGTGATTTCAGTAAAAAAGTATGAAAAAAATACTAAAAAGAGTTATGCATAATCAGGATTTTCTAAAATTGGATTACAATTAGTTAGATAAGTAGATTTTGTTAGGAATGACATGGGTGTAAGAAAACTGCTTAGAGCCAACTAGGTCCAAGATGGCGGAGCTGACTTTCACTAGACCTTGAGCCTTGGTATTTACGCCCATTGTGACATATCAACAAGTTAAATGATACAGCCATCAACATTGACTAAATCTGACCAAATGTTCTAAACGCTTTTAATTGATCTTTTCGATAAAAATTCCTAAATCGAATTCTTTTAAAGTTCCTTTGACCTCTAGCTAACTTTGGGGTGCTTCAGAGGGCCCCTGAAACATCCCAAAGAGAGATATTAAACTGTGTTTATTTGGTTGGTTAAATTACATGAAAAAGATTATCAAATGAGCAAAAAAATCTGCTCATGTTATAATGTATGGTAAAATTACTAATACAGATATCCTAAAAATTATATGGAGTTCTTAACATTTTGATATGTCTTGGTGTTCTAATGAGAAACCTGATGACTTCACAAAAGTTAACAAAGGACTGAATGAACCAGCGAATATGCTTATAATTTTTATGGTTTCTATCTGAAAAATTACAGGTTTAAATCTTGTGTTTTCCGGGAGTAAGGAAAACATTCCTCTCAAACTAATTATAAAAATAATTTGGTAAAATTACGTTATAAACAAAACAATTATATTTTCTCTCTATCTGACTCCTCCAGAAATTTGAAACTCTTAAGTTTCCAGTAAGTTTATCAAATGAGCTAAAAAGGTTATCTCACTAACAGGTACAAAAATCTCAAGGAATTTTTGAGACCTTAAAAAGAGAAGAGTTCACCTAGATTTGTTATTCAAAATCTGTGATAAGCCTTTGGTGTGAGTTTCCCAGCCCTGTTTTATATTAAAAGTTCAGTCTGAGATTCTATAGGTGTTTCAGCAAAATAAAAAGTCTATAATCAATTATGGTTATATAAATCATCAGACCAAAATTAGTGAGAACAGACCTATTTTGCAAACAAAATAGCCTTAATTTGGTTATATTTGATAAAAATGAGGGTAACTTTGGAAAAAAAAAATATTTCAAAAAATGTTAAATCCCAGTTTGTTCATAGAGGTCTGCATGTAGTAAGACTCATTTCTTAGATAGTTCTTTGCTGTTATGTGATATTAATGCAAAATTTAATTAAATTCTTAAAGAACACCCTAAGTTTGTTTCTGAAGCTTACCTCAATAATCTATCTTTGGATGAAAATTGGATGCCTCATGACCTGCAACCAGGACTGGAAAAAGACATAATTTAAGGGACTGTCTCCAACGTGGATGGAAGGACTTTTTATCAGGTACTCTTAACTAACTCTTGCACAATGAAACTGAAGAAAATTAACTCTTAGATTAATTCCCACTTCCAAAGGCCCCTACACTGGATTAATCTATAGAGAAGACAGCTGACCTGATCTCACCTTAAAATGATGTTCAAACAAGAGAAACTACAGTACACCAGGATGAGAAGACAACAACATCAGAGGTAGACAGCTTGTCCAAGATGCTGGACCTGATTCATATGATCATTTATAATGTTTTCTTGACTTCTTAGACTTTTGCATATAAATCAAATGCTTTTCTATCACAGGCCTGATACTATGCTAGTTTTAAAAATCAATCCGATTGTTGGGTTTGTGACCAATTATCTGTGTCTAGCTCCGGGTTACCTTGATAAATTTCTCTACTACAAGACTCTAACTGATTGGCCCTGAGGAAATTTACTTAAAAAAATTATAGTCATATTCAGGTTACTATGATACTACCAGACGGGATCCCTTCACTGGGCCAATTAATAATGCCTACTCTGACTCTGGCCATAAATTTGAGCCTTTTTCTATTCCTCAAGCTCAATCAGAGCAACACAAGAAGTTTCAGCAAAAGAAAAAAGTCTCCCACAATTATGAGATAGATTTATGTAGATAACACTAAGCTATGGTAATTTAGGTTTAAAGTCTCTGTGTTAAAAACAATTAAATCATACTAAAGATAACCAGTCTAGTAACACTAGAAAACTGGGCTGTGTGCCTTATAGATGGTGGTGCCAATGTATAATTTCCCTGAAAGATAAAGATTCGTACAGAGTAGACTAAGTCAGACGACCTGGGATATACTGGGCTACATCTAATAGAAGCTCTTAAGTCTTACTCGTGACTTTACTAATACTGCTGGCTATGTTCTTTGTATTTCACCTGTTTTACAAAATTGCTGTTTCTTACACTGCCAAATGTGTGACTGAGGCCTCTGATAAAATAATATATAGTTCCTTATGAAATCGATGATGATGACAGTGTAACTCTAGATATGAGAAAAAGCAACAAGAGGGAATGTTTTCCTGGACCAGAGGCTAGTAAGACAGGTGGTACAGAGAATTTTAGATACTGTTTTATGGCCTAATCCAGTAACAGCACATTGAGAGGCTGGTCGACAAAATCTTTGCCAAACCTGAGAATGGACATTCTGAGCACCATGGGATAAAATGGTCATGAAATGCCCCCCTCAAAGTCATTGTCAAGTTTGTGAGCAAAAAGGGGCTTTGCCAACTGAAGATTGACACTTGCCATCTACATCTACAGTGATTATATCATGGCCACTGCAACTGCTGACTTTCAACGGCCCTGAAAGGAGTTCAGGGTGAAGACCAGGAATGAGGCGCTCCGTGCTCTGGGAAAAACTGGCAGAACAGGCCTTCAGATAGTTAGATCTTTTCAAGAGATTTTATGAGTCCCAATTCTTGCATCTTCTCATACCTAGAGAAACACTGACATCATTAATGGTGCCATCTGCTTTGGCTATTAAAGAAAAAATTTTTAAATTAAAAGTCAAAATAGAGTACTCAGCTATGGTTCAGACATCCTGAAAAATAACTAGGTGTTACTATGGGTGTAATTTCAGATTAGACATTGTATTGCTAAACACTGGAGTTTTCTGAGTCGTGTCAGGCTTAGATGCTACCATTCTCAAAAGTGTCTGCTGGAAGCTAGTAACTTCTACCTTACTTTTTATAAAACTAGGCAACTGGCCACCTGGCTACAAGTCTCCCTGAAGTGCCAGGTCCAGACTGGATTTCAGGCCTATTCTCCTAAAAGAAAGAAATTTACTTTGTCTATTAAAACTCCAGTTATCCCTTCTCCAGCTACTACTAACTGGGTATGTTACAACAAAATGGCAGACCAAGGGATTGAGATTTTAATCATACAAGGCTCAAATCTAGGACTTGGAACTCAGGAATACTTCCAATTCAGTGTCTCTTCTCCAAGCTGAGGCGGTCCTGTGCCCCATTTTGACAAAAAGTTATCACAGTCATAGTTGCCCTGTTCCCTAAATAAAACTAAACAGGACTCCGCGGGGTGGCGACTCTGGAGTACAGATCTACTGAACTGTAAAATATAGGCTTTATTCAGCCTCCTTGACCTTCCCTGAGTTCCAAAGGGTAGATTCAAACAATTACCAATCAGAGAAGAAAAAAAAATACAGAAACAGAGGGGAAACAATCAAACGGTGGTACAGCCTTGAGACGGGTCCTGGTTCCGACTCAAAAAAAATATATGCATAACAATGTCTTTTGAGTTCTTCTACAGAACTAGAGCCCCCACCCAGGTGAAAGATGGTAACTTCAGACTAAACATAAGATTCTTAGAACACAGCTCTGTTGCTTGACCACCCGCCAATCATCCCAGCGGTGCCTCCTGTTTCTGGGGACCAGTGATGACCATCCTGTTAGGTCTCCTGTTTGGCCCCTGTCTATTTTACCTCTGAGAGGCGCTGACAGTTTCAAACTCAGTCACTGTTATTACAAGAGTGAAAGCTGGTTTCAGATATAAAACACCCCAACTTAGATCAGGTAGAGAGAGACTTCTACTCTACTAGGCAGGCCTACGCCCAGGCACAGCAGGAAGAAGTTACAGAAGAAAGAGACCTTCGCCCCAATTCCCAAGAAGCATCTTGAGTGTGAAGTCTCTCAGGGGGGAGTTGTTAGGGGAAGCACACTGACTGAAACCGCCCACCCTGGCCAGGCACCATAGTAACCATTTGCATGAGTTGTTTTATGACAGGAGATCCTGATAAGGAATACGGAACTAATAAGCCACCACCAGCCGGAAGAGTTCAGGAAAGATTGAAAGGAGACACTACCTGTCCGTCCACTTCCCAGAATCCCTCTTGCTAGCATCCACCTTGGCTGAGCGATGCGTGCGCCACCAGGAAAGACTCTGAACTAAAATGATTGGCCAAAGACTACCCGGAAACGAATCCCATCACCATAAAACCCAAGACTGCGAGCCACGCGGCAGAGCAGTTCTCCTGGGTTCCCTTACCCTCCTGCTCTCCACCCGGGTGCCCTTTCCCAATAAAATCTCTTGCTTTGTCAACATGTGTCTCCTCGGACAATTCATTTCCGAGTGTTAGACAAGAGCCCAGTTTCGGGCCCTGGAAGGGGTCCCCCTTCCTGCAACAGTCCTACAACTACAACAAGTCCAGAAACCTAAAACAATCCTTGGTCTTCCGCACTGTCATCCTCCCAGGAGTCCAACATCAAAATACTGAGCCAGAAATTGCTATCTCACTTTCAATAAACTTGCAAATGGACATCGGAATAAAATGTCCTCAAAGGTGGTGCAAATTCTTCCATACCAACTTGAACACCCCATCTTCCCTCAAAGGAGGACCACCATTTAGGGCCCCTCCTAGGGTTGATTACACTCCCAGGGATTCTGTTGTAAATTGCCATGAGTTATTACCTAAAACGGCACAGAGGAAGCTAAAATTAAAATTGATAGAAAACCTAGGAAATTCTGGTAGTTGTGGGGCTTCATACTCTACTATAAACCCCACTCACTATGAGGCTTGCAGTTTGGGTCCTGAGATAACTAGCAGAAGCTGGTGAAAGGTGAAAATTCTTACCAGTGTCAACTCTTCTGGATCTCTCAGTGTCCAGTCGAGAAGATAAGGTAAAATTTCATATTGTTTCTTAATGTTTATCTATCCTTTTCTCTTTAAGCACCAGCTATTGTCCTCTTGTTTGTCCCATTTTGTGTCCCGAGAACTTGACTTGGCTTTCCGTCTGTCTGCAGCATATAGGTTGTTGATTCCTTGACATGCTGGTGGCTCAACTACCAGGTTGGGGGGCCCCAAAATGTGACCAAACAGAAATGTGGTTTGCCATCTCTCTATGGCTAGGGTTTATCAAATGATGAACCTAATAAAAAAAATTAGTAATGAGTTTGATGCCCTTTATTCAAAGGAAAGCAATCCTCTTGATTTGGGCAAGAAGTGGGGATGCTATTCCAAGGGATCTGGGGCAAGACTGATTTTTACAGAACTTAGAAGAGGCAACAGGGAAACTGGGTTTGATTGGCTAGGAGATCAATTACCCTTTCAGGCTAGCAGCTTCTACTTCCTAGGGTAAGGTAAACTAGCTACAGCTGAGTTAGAGACATGTATTCTTTGGCAGATGTTTCTCCTAATTGTAGGCTGACTTAAGTTTAGATTGGTAATGTAGACTGGGCTGCTGATATTACTATTAGCTGTTACCAGCTTTCAAAGAAATTACCTGTCTTTTTTCCTTTTGGCTGCTTTTTGGGGAGTAGCTCTGCATCTTGGGAGGGTAGTACCATTTGTACCCTCTGGCTAGACACCTCTTGTGTCTAAATGAAGTGAAGTGAAGTCGCTTAGTCGTGTCCAACTCTTTGCGACCCTATGGACTGTAGCCTACCAGGTTCCTTCATCCATGGGATTTTCCAGGCAGGAATACTGGAGTGGATTGCCATTTCCTTCTCCAGGAGAGCTTCCCGACCCAAGGATTGAACCCAGGTCTCCCACATTGTAGGCAGATACTTTACTGTCTAGGGAGTCATTCAATTCTGCCAGGAATACTTACTCTCTTTGTCCTGGCTGAAACCTGACAAGATATTTGAAAGTGTTTTTTTGTTTTTTTTTAAAGTAGCTCTAGGGTAAGAAGTTAGCCAAATTGGAAGCTGATATTCAGAGCCTGATAGGAATTTTTTCCTCAGACCTTCCCTCCTCAGCTAATGAAACTATATACCCAGAGGGAAAGAAAAATATTCTAAAGAGAAACAGCTTTAAATTGAGAACACGGGAATCTTTTGATTTCTTAGTTGAATATTCTCTCCCTGATATTAACAAGTGAATTAAAGGTAAATATGATTATCTTAGACCCTTGATGGCATTCAGGTTACAACTCAATTCCTTGATAAATTAAAATCAACTGTCCTATAGAGGACAGCTGTAAAATTTTCTTAGGAATTGTGCCTTTACAAAAATAGAAAAAGCCTGCCTATTTTTCTTAAGAAGGCCCAAACCTCCCATATTTAAATGTTCATAAGTATTGTAAAAACTCTGAATTTAGGAAACAGAAGTCCTTCTTGGAGGAAACTACACTTTTCCTTTGTGTCTTTGGGATGAAAATGTTCTACCTTGTCTTTTACAGAAACTGAGGGTTCTCTATTTGAAATGCAAACTTCAGTGAGGTAATTCTTATCAGGAGGGGGAAGAAAGGAGAGGTTATTTAATTACTGTGTGAATGAAAAATCTTCAAAGTTTTCTCCATAATTATCTATACTAGCAAAAAGCTTAAGTCACCTAAGCAGGTGAACTTAATTTACTTCATCTACCAGAAACACAATTTGAATCCAACTGTTTCATTACAAACATGAGTTTAAAAACTCAAGCAGGTTCCTATGGGGTCCTCCCAGCACGAAAGTCTTTCTGTGTCCCCAGTCTCCTGTTTGTAGGAAATAGGCTTTATTGAGCCTCCTTTGCCTTCCCAGAGCTCCAAAGGGCAGATTCAAGTAGTTGCTAAGCAGAGAAAGGAGAAGATGCAGAGACAAGGCAGAAGCAGTCAGGAATCAATAGAAGCAATGCAGCCTTGGGAGGCGTTCTGGGAATCGTGTGCTCAGTCTATTACCATCCTCTATCTGGGTGGGACCTAGTTCTGCAGAAGAACTCAAAGAAAAGTGTTAGATGCACTCCTTCAGGAGGAACCAAGACTTTGCTTTATGCCTCTCTATTGTTTGATTGTTTTTCTTTGTTTCTACATTCCCTTCCTTCCCTGATTAGTAACTGTTTGAATCTGCCCTTTGGAACTCAGGGAAGGTCTAGGAGCCTGGCTGAAGCCTTTTTCCTACAAAGAATAGGGGGCATGGGAAGGCGACTGTACTCAGGGAGATCCCCACAGGGTCTTCCTGGGACAGACCCCTCCCCCATATTCTCTGCTGCAGTTCCTCTGTGAAGTACCTAGATAATAATAGTCTCTTGGGCACATTTCCTGAGCTTTTCAGATGCTAAAACCACCACCAAATGGAAGAATTAACTACTTGATCATGACCAGATAGCCCCCAGACCTACTGGTGCCTAAGGACTGATAATGTTAACCATCCTCTTACCTCAACGTCAACCAATCAGAGCATTGTGACCGTGAATCCACAGAGAGTTAGTGTCAAAGACAGTCTACAACTGTTTACTTTTTAGTTTTCATTAGTAATTAAGAATTTTAAGGGTTAAAATTCTAATTAGTGGAAACTACTTAGAAATAATAAGGGTAAAAGTAAACAGTTTAATATGAAAACTATTTAGGGAAAGTAGAAAGTTTTTCAGATAAGGAAAGTTACAGAGTACATGTTTGGTTTTTTAAATAATTTTTTAAATCCCATTTAGTTAACTGAAATTGATGTCCTTTTATGTCCTAATATACATTTCTGTCACAATATTTTCCCTTAACTGACATTTCTTATTTCTTTTTCTGTGAATTGTCTAGGCATATACTTCAGTGCTTATTTTTTCCTATCAATTTGTTGTAATATTTGTTATTGTGTTGTAGGAGCACTTGATCAGTCTCCTAAACAGAAATAATTTACAATAGATGAAAAATGATATAATTTTTTAATGTGTCCATTAATTTGATAGTAATCATTACACAGAAATGTAAATAGAAGTAGTTTTAAGTGTACCTACACTGAGTTCACTCAATCTAACATTCTAATTTCATTTTAATTGAAGTAATTTTGACATGAACACTATAAAAAGTCAATAAATATTTGATATGTTCCTATTGATTTTGTTATGCCCGATGTCCGAATCCCCGAGCGGGAAGAGAGAAGGCTTCCAAGACAATGCAACTCGCAAAAAAAGGGAAGTTTATTACTGACTCGAGCCAGGGTCTTCTGCCCCACCCATCACAGTGGTGCAGGGTCAGAAAAAGCCCTGAGCCCAAGCTGTTATGCAAATTTATAAGATATGCATAAGCAATTAGTAGCTGGCTTAAGCGGATTGGTTACATGTTTGCAAAGCAATTCTATTGGTACAGACTTTCGCGGGCTTTTTCAAACCTGGGCGTTCGCGGGCTTTTCAGCTCTCCCTTTGTTTCTTACTGGGCGCATATTGATTGGCTGGCTCCAGGTTACCTGATGGGGGTAGGGAATCTTACCATTTCGGGGGAAGCTAAACTCAGGTCCAGGCTGCCTGTCATGGTATTAACCCTGGCAGCCTCACAGACTTAAACTTCCTAGTTTGCTTCCCTAGTGGTTCAGACAGTAAAGCATCTGCCTGCAATACAAGAGATCCAGGTTCAATTCAAGAGTCAGGAAGATGCCCTGGAGAAGGGAATGGCTACCCACTTCCAGCATTACTGCCTGGAAAATTCCAAGGACAGGGAAGTTTGGTGGGTTACAATCCATGGGGCTGCAAAGAGTCAGACATGACTGAATGACTAACAAAACTACAGTTTTGAAAAAAAAAAAAAAAGTCTGTTAATTATGCCCAAATTATAACTACCATTAAAAAACAAAGTATTAAAAAAAAAAAAAACCACAAAGTATTTCACTCTATCCAGTGTTTTCTCCTTGTATTATATATATATTTTTCTCCATGAAGAAAAATAAAACTCTGGCCAATATTTCTCTGACAAATTCTTTACTGGTAAACCATAAGCCAATCTTTAAAAGCACTTTCCACTCTTATTATTAACTTACTTTAAAAAAAGAATATCCAAAGTACTGTTAACCCATTTTTTGATGCAATTTTTTTAACCACCCACTGAATATATGTGTGTGTTTGTGTGTATAAAATAAAGGTTCAAAAGACTGCTCCATAGCTGATTCAATGTGTGTGACTACTTTGATACAGACTGCTATTTCCCTCAATTTCATCTGCTACCAATTTGATTCTGTTACATCTGTATACTTTTTCCAGAAGATGGCGTGATTTGTGAAACTACGTATATTTCTCAAAAGGTCTTTACTACATATTTTGCCATCAAGCATAGATTAACCATTTCATTAAAATGCCTCCCCCCACTGATTTCATCCGTCTGGTAATGACAGTGCTTAATCATTCTAGAAAGTCAGTTGTAAGAATGTATTTTGATGATATTAAAACCTTTGTTGCTGTTAACTACTATTTGATTTTCACATTGGCCATCTTGTTTACTGAGTCAGTCAAAAATATATCTAGGTTAGCACCATAAGTTTTCACTGATTTATTTTGTGATATTTAAAGTCACTACAGTGCATACACATATTATTTTTAAAATATTTTATGTGTTGTGATGACTATCTTGATATGGAAAATATCTCTAATGATAGCAAAAAAAAGTGTCCTATTTTTGTTATGAATATTTAGTCCGTATCTCTATGGTACTAATGTATGATTCTCTGGGAGACCAATTATTAATATGGTTGTATACAAGAGAAATGGTTACCTCATTGTGGGGATGTTGAAATGATAAAAGGAGATAATCAAGAATCTTTATACAGCAAATTCCCACTGGCTATATACTTTACATGTGGCAATATATATGTTTCAATACTATTCTCTCAGGTCACGATGCAGGTAACCCAAAGCTGGTGCTCTGTGATGACCTAGAGGGGTGAGACGGTGAGGGTGATGGCAGAGCAGTTTAGGAGCAGGTGGTACTTATGTATATCTATGGCTGGTTCATGTTGATGTATGCTGGACGCCATCACAATACTGTAGAGTAATTATCCTCCAAATAAAAGTAAAATAAAAAAAAAAAATTTTAAAGAATCTTTAGTAAGGGCATTCTAAAAGGAAAGGGAAGAGACTAAATCCATCTATGAAAACATTAAGAAATTTTATATCAACTCTCTTTCAATGTCCAAGATATATGAAAAGAAACAAAAATCTGATGTACAAAGAGCTTTTAAACTACTATCTGATAGTGAGGCAATAATTTAGTTTTGAAATGGTCTTTTTCTCCACTCATTCCTGAGAATGGAAGAATGATAAGGATTGATTGCAGTGCCTAATGTCAGAAAGTTGACATCTCCTTTTCAAAAAAAAATTTAAGAGCTGTAATTTTACTTCTCATCTTTGATCTTCATAGCGACTCAAACTGGCAGCAGCAGGAGTCCCATTCTCAAAATAATAGGTAGTTCCTTAAGAAGCCAAACAGTGTTTGGAAATATACATTTTAAGGGTTCTTTCACACCAACCAATGCAACAAGGAAAAAAAAAAATTTAATATGGATCTCAAAGCAAAAATACCAGACCCAAATGTGATATGCACAGTGGTGTGTTTGTGTATATGTAGTGGGGGGAGAAGGATGATATTTCACTTGAATGAATTTTCTCATTTGATAGAAACCATTGATCAAGACGAAAAAAGCACAACTTCATTAAATTCTTTGTGTCTCATTCCTACATAACTAAAATTTCAACAAAAAACTCTAAACACTATCTAAATCATACATCAAAATATGCAGTTGACATTTTATTAGAAAAATAAAGTTGGTTTCTAAAATTGCATTTTTGACCTTTATCTGATTACCAAAGTAGTGTATTGTAGGTCATTTGGAAACTATAAGGAAATAGAAAGAAAAAAATAATTCTAGAGTTACTTGTGTAATTCAATCATTTTACAAAATATTAATATCCAAGAATGGGATGTCAAACAGTAACCTGATATTTCTTCTTAAAATAAAATGAGAATTGTTTCCATGTTGTTAGATTGCCAGGAAGCTATTATTCTAGTATGTTTCCCTGTAATATCTATAAATTGTCCTCTATTATTGAACTTCAATTTTTCCCCTAACATATGCTATTATCAAAAATGTTCCTAAGGATGATTAAAACAATTTTTAAGGATAAATTTTCTTATACATATTTTAAACTATGAATAACAATGCTATAGTTTAAATCTTCAATTCACTTTTTTCATTATATTGCTTAAAATGTTATATTAAAATCTCTAACATACACACAGATCAATGGAATAGAATAGAGAGTCCAGAAATAAACCCACACTTGAATGGCCAATTAATCTATGACAAAGAAGGCAGGACTATGCAAGATGGAAAAGACAATCTCTACAGTAAGTGGTGCTGGGAAAACTAAGCAGCTACATGCAAACGAATCAAACTGGACTACTTAATCATACCATACACAGAAGTTAACTCAAATGAATTAAAGACTTAAGTGTAAGACCTGAAACCATAAAACTCTGAGAAGTAAGCATAGACAGTATGCTCTTTGATACAGGTCTTAGCAATTTTTTTTTAAACCTGTCTCTTCAGGTAAGAGAAACAAAAGCAAAAAATAAACAAATAGGACTACATCAGACTAGAAAGTTTTTGCACAGAAAAGGATATTATTAACAAAAGGAAAATGCTGCCTACTGAATGGAAGATAGTTGCAAAAGATAAATCTGACAATGAGTTAATATCCAAAATATCCAAAAATCAAACAATTCTACATCAAGACATAAAACAGAAACAAAAACAAACAACCTGATTAGAAAAATGGGCAGAGGACTTAAAAAGATATTTTTCCAAAGAAACGTACAGATGGCCAACAGATACATGAGAAGATGCTCAACATTGCTAATCATCAGGGAAATGCAAGTCAAAACCACAATGAGATGTCATATCACACCTGTCAGAGTGGCTGTTTTCAAAAAAGAACAAATAACAAGTGTTGGGGAGATTGTGGGAAAAAAGGAACATTCATACACTATTGGTGGTAATATAAACTGGTGTGGCACTACAGAAAATGTATGGAGTTTCCTCAAAATAATTAAAAACAGAACTATATGATCCAGTAAATCCACTCCTGGGTATTTATCTGAAGAGAATGAAAATACCAATTAAAAAAGCATATCCACTCCGATGTTCATTACAGCATTATTTATGATAGCCAGAATTTGAAAGCAATGTAAATGGCTCATCAATACATGAATGGACAAAAAAGACATTTTTTTATATATGTGTATATACACATGCAACAGGATATTATTCAGCCATAGAAAAGAATGAAATCTTGCCAATTGCAATCTATAGGGTATTATGATGAAATAAGTGATACAGAGAAAGACAAATACCATATGATTTTACTTATATATGGAATCTAAAATACAAAACAAATGAACAACATAAAAATGTCATATTTAAGAGGTATAGAGAACAGACAGGTAGTTGACAGTAAGGATTGGGATGGGTGGATGAGAGAAATAGGTGAGGGAGATTAAGAGGTACAAACTTCCAGATACAAAATAAATGAGTCACAGGGAGGAAATGTACAGTGTGGGGAATATAGTCAATAAAAATATAATATCTTTGTATGGTGACAGGTGGTAACTAGACTTACCTTGGTGATCATTTTGTAATGTATAGAAATACTGAATTAATATGTTGTATACCAAGAACTCCCTGGAGAAAGGAATGGCAACCTGCTCCAGTATTCTTGTCTGGATAATCCCATGGACAGAGAAGCCTGGTGGGCTACAGTCAGTGGGTCGCAAAGAGTCTGACATGACTGAATGACTAACACACATACTAGGAACTAACATAGTGTTGTAAGTCAATTATACTTCAAAACCAACTCACAATATAGAGGTCAGATTTGTGGTTAACAGAGGCAAGGGGTAACCGGATGAAGATAGTTCCCCCTGCCTCTGTTAACCATAAATATCCAGAAAAACAGTGTGTTTTAGTTGCTCAGTCGTGTCCTACTCTGCAACCCCGTGGGCTGGGGTCTACCAGGCTTCTCTGTCCATGAATTTCTCCAGGCAAGAATGCTGGGAGTGGGTTACCATTTCATTCTCCAGGGGAATCTTCCCAACCCAGGGATTGAACCCGTGTCTCCTGCATTGCAGGCAGATTCTTTACCACTGAGCCACCAGGGAAGCCAATTACGTAAATAGGAATATAACAGAAAATATGATAAATGTCATTAGCACTGTTGTATGTTATATATGTGGAGAAGGCAATGGCACCCTACTCCAGTACTCTTGCCTGGAAAATTCCATGGATGGAGGAGCCTGGTGGACTGCCGTCTATGGGGTCTCACAGAGTCGGACACGACTGAAGCGCCTTAGCAGCAGCAGCAGCATGTTATATATGCAAGTGGTTAAGAGAATAAATCTTGAGAATTCTTACCACAAGGAAAAAGATTTTTTTCTTTTTGAGTATGTAGGAGATGACGGATGTTCACTAAGCTTTCTATGGAAATAATTTCATGGTGTATGTAAGTCAAATCATTGTGCCATATACCTTAAACTTATACAGTGCTATGTGTCAATTATATCTTTAAAACTGAAGGAGAGATGTAATATTAAAGTCTCACACTATGATTTATATTGTTATCAGTTTATTCACATATTGTCCCTAGATATTTTTAATGTATTTCAAACCCTATTATTTGATACATAAAAGTTCATGAATGCTCACTTTGTGGATTTATCCTTACATAAAATAACTTGTTTTCCCATGCTTTTGACTCTCAGTTCTTTTTATATAACAGTATAACCATCAGAGCTTTCATTTTGTTTTTGCCATTGTGTATATTTCATCCTTCTTTATTGCTAGTCCTTTATTTCATTTAATGAGTATCTTTTAAATAATTCAGCCCATTTTTATTACATTAATGAATCTACTTGATATATGGTTGGCAGTAAAGATTCTGCCTGCAAGGCAGGAGACCCAGGTTCAATCCATGGGTCAGGAAGATCCCCTGGTGAAGGGAATGCAACCCACTCCAGTATTCTTGCCTGGAGAATCCCATGGACAGAGAAGCCTGCTGGCCTGCAGTCCATAAAGTCAACAGAGAGCCAGATACAACTGAGTGACTGACACTCTCATTTTTCTTTCTCATTAAGTTGCTGCTTCTTTCTTCATCACCTTCTCCTGTCTTTTCATTTCTCTCTTTTTTACTGATAGTCTATTGTAAGTTGCTGCTTCTTTCATTATCATTTTCTCCTGTAGTTTCATTTCTCTCTTTTTTACTTCTCCCATAGTCTTCTCTTCCTTCTCCTCCTCTTTCTTTGTCTGCTTCTCCTTTTGTATTTCTCTGCTACTACCTTTTGTTCTCTATTTTCTTAGTGTCTTCTCTATCTGCTCCAAGACATTACTAGCACATTAGCAATCTTTTCTAGATCCCAATTTTCTTATCTCCAAAAGATACTAAATGCATTACATGTGTCTTTGGATTTCTCTATGTATCAAATGACACATTGTGTGTAAATATTTAGAAAAATATCTGGAACTTAATCATAATATTACACAATGAATATTACTACTATTTTTGCTAATATCTAGAACTTAATCATAATATCACTCAATGAATGTTACTACTATTTTTGCTAATATTAAAATAATAATAATAACAGCATCATCAAGAGAATTTAGATTGAATTGGGGAAATTCTGATACATAATCACACCACTTTTCCATCATTTGCAGTTCTGAGTTTAGAAATTTCCATAGTCTTCTGCTCTCATATCTTCTAATTATTTTTTTACCTTTGTTTTTTTGTCACATGTAATTCAGATAGGGGAATCTTTTCCCCAATAGGTTTAATGTGTCCTGAAACTTGAAGATTTTGCGGAGGCTTTGATGTGGAGGTAATATAGTTGTTTCTTTTTCATAAAAATGGCGCTATATTTATCTTATTTTTATATTATCTAGTCAAAAGATATTATTTTGGGGGAGGAAAGGAATATTAAAGCTTAGGCTCAGTCTACCATTTTTTAGTTATAAATTTAAATAAACTTTATTTCAAACAGAAGAATAATACAATCAACAGGGAAAAGAAGAATGTCAAATTCATGCACATACACACATTGTTACTTACTGTGTTCAGAAACAATTTTTGTTCTAAATAAAAGAGAA
This sequence comes from Muntiacus reevesi, assembly GCF_963930625.1. Taxonomy (NCBI): domain Eukaryota; kingdom Metazoa; phylum Chordata; class Mammalia; order Artiodactyla; family Cervidae; genus Muntiacus; species Muntiacus reevesi. Next base: position 39,818,788 of record NC_089255.1, on the reverse strand, counting down.
AAAAGGAAATCTTTTACAACTGCCTCACTAAATACGTGTAATTTCCAAGTGTGTAAATAGCCAGCTCTGAAGATCTCCATTCTGACTTGTGCTCTCTCTATATATGATTAAACCCAGCCATGTCACCTACAGTGGGGACAAATAGTACTAAGGAAGGTCTGTGGCTTGTTTCTAGGATTCAAACTATCTCAAAAACTGTTTATCTATGTATTACCTCTTTCCAAACCACCATAACTACTCACAGATAATAGTGATACATATCTCTTCTCAAGTCAGTAAGAGTACATTGCTTTCAAAGTAAACTTGTTTGGAGAATCTGGAATGCTGGCAGAAGATGTTTCCATTATTGAAAAAGCAGAGGGTATTCAGGAAAAACCTGTAACTAGTTACAGGGTGAAGTTAGGTATTGATAACCACTGAGAGTGAAAGTGAAAGTCACTCAGTCGTGTCCTACTCTTTGCAACCTCATGGACTATCCAGTCCATTGACTTCTTCAGGCCAGAACTGGACTGGAAAACTGTTTCCTTCTCCAGGGGATCTTCCCAAGCCAGGAATCAAATCCTGGTCTCCTGCATTGCAAGTGGACTCTCTACCAGCTGAGCCACTAGGGAAGCCCTCTTACATGCTCACTTCTCTAGTATGTTCCTTACTTTCTCATTTGCTCTGTAAAGGGATGTGCTTGAAACCCTCCATATAAAGGAAAAGCTGTGCAATTGACTTTATTCAGAGCAACTATTTTCTTGACTTATTAGTGCTGTATCTATGTATTTGGAAATATATTCAGAAACTTCTAAGTATCAATCAGTAGATCCTCTAGACTTCAGTAAGAAGAGTGAGAGATTTAATACATTTTGTTCTCTATTTTTATCTCTGCTCATCTGAAAACTGTAGTCATGCTTTCTGAAATCCAGTGTGCTAACCAATCAGGCTTAAGTTTGTTTTGACTTCAAAAATACAGAAAAGAGTGAATATTTTCTCACTAGAAAAAAAAGTATATCAAGTCCTAACACTACCTGAAAAATTGTATAGTTGAAGAAACTAACATTTAAACTAAGGCTAGAAAATTGCAGTAAGGACTGTTGATGTTCAGTTGCTAAGTTGTGTCTGATTCCTTGTGACCTCATTAATTGCAGCATGTCAGGCTTCCCTGTCCTTCACTGTCTCCTGAAATTTGCTCATTTCATGTCCACTGAGTAGGTGATACCATTCAACCACCTCATCCTGTCATCCCTGTCTCCTTCTGCTTTCAATCTTTCACAGCATCAGGGTCTCTTCCAATGAGTTGGCTCTTCACATCAGGTGGCCCCTGGAGCTTCACCTTCAGCATCAGTTCTTCCAATGAATATTCAGGGTTCATTTCCTTTAGGACTGATTGGTTTGATTTCTGTGCTGTCCAAGGGACTCTCAAGAGTCTTTTTTCCAGCACCATAGTGCGAGAGCATCAGTTCTTCAGTGCTCACCCTTCTTTAACTCTCACATCCATACACAACCACTGGAAAAACCATAGCTTCGACTATATGGATCTTTGTCAGCAAAAGGATATCGCTTCTCTGCATTTCAATTTATGATCTAGGTTTTCTTCCATAATGATCTAGGTTTTCTTCTAAATCACATATCTTTAATATGTGATCATAGCTTTTCTTCCAAGGAGCAAGTCTTTTAATTTCATGGCTACAGTCACTGTCAGCAGTGATTTTGGAGCCCATGAAAATAAAATCTGCCACTGTTTCTACGTTTTGCCCTTTTATTTGCCATGAAGTGATGGGACCAGATGCCGTGAACTTAGTTTTTTAATGTTGAGTTTTAAGCCAGCTTTTTCGCTCTCCTGTTTCACCCTCATCAAGAGGCTCTTTAGTTCCTCTTCGCTTTCTGCCACTAGGGTGGTATCATCTCCATATCTGAGATTGTTGATATTTCTCACCACAATCTTCATTCCAGCTTGTGATTTATTCAGCCCAGCATTTTGCATGATGTACTGTCATATAAGTTACATAAGCAGAATGGCAATATACAGCCTTGACATACTCCTTTCCCAATTTTGAGTGAGTCTGTTGCTGCATATTAAGTTCTAATTATTGCTTGTTGACCTGCATATAGGTTTCTCAGGAGGCAGGTAAAGTGGTCTGATATTCCCATTTTTTAAGAATCTTCCACAGTTTAATGTGATCCACACACTATTATTGACTCACAAAAGATTACAATGTATTAATAATATACATGGTTTATAAAACACCTTGTTGAGTAAAGACCAAAAAATGAAACATAAGATTAATGGCATCAAAAAAGACAAAATATGAAGCTTATTTCATTAATATATCTTGTTCAGAGTATGTAATTTAAATACTCTAAATTAGAAATTTAACTTTCTAATTAAAAACACATATTAACATATCAGCTCTGACACTTTTAGCTGTGTGACACTGAACAATTTGCCATTTTTCCTCACCTATAAGAAGATAGGTGATGACATAATTTTATTGATAATGGTCCTATTAAGTGAAATAATGTAGATTGCCTTGCATATAGTAAATGCTTAATGACTGTATATCATGCATAAAAGTATATTTGCTTTCACAGAATAAAAAAGAAAAACATGACTAGATTTCTTGAAATAGTTTCTCTGGTGAAATTGAAACATATTTCAATTCTCAATAATGTTTGTATATGATGCATTTTAGAATAAATTTATTTTCATTCTATTCACACTAACTCAATAAATTAGATATAATCATTTATGTAGTTAAATATCTCATGGCATATATCTTTTTTAAAGAAATAAAGGATAAATGATGGCTGTCATGTTTAAAAATAGATATGAGCATTTAACTGCAAGGCATCTTCTTTAAACCTTTTACCTTTTGTTTTTAAAGTATCTGCAGTTTACCCTTCTACTATAAAATGTACTTTGTTACTTGCTGTTGTTTTTAATCGCTAAATCGTGTCCGACTCTTTGCAACTCCATGGACTGTAGCCCATGAGGCTCCTCGGTCCATGTGATTTTCCAGGCAAGAATATTGGAATGAGGTGTTATTTCCTTCTCCAGTTACTTGCTGTACCACCTAATACAGCTAATTTTGTTTACTTTTGGCACCATATTGCACTTTAATTAAGAACATTTCCAGAAAACCACAAGGCCAAAGTTCTGCTTTTCTAATTAAAAGAAAAAGCATAGTAAGCAGTTTCATTAGTAATGTGAATGATACTATTAAGAACACATACCGATTTAGGAAAGTAAACTTAGAATAATGTGAACTTTAATGCAGAGTACACAAAACAAAAACTATATGCACATTAATCGATTATTTCACGGTTGCCAAATAATTTTACATAGATATGTAACGTAAAGCTTTGCTTTTGTTCCATATTCTAAAGTCCCATGTCTCACAATTAGAGATTATATGCTTTTAAAAAAATTTATAGAAATGTAATTGTATGTTTGCATGTGTGTATGCACATGAAGAAAGATAAAAGGATGCATATGTAAATATACATTAATAATATTTATAGCATGGTAGAGAAATCATCACATTAATTTTTAAAGCAATGGAGAGGAAAAAACTGAAATTGGCAACATAAACAACTGGTTAAATAGGTCACAATATATTTATAGAAAAATTATCATAGAGTCAATAAACAGATTCAAGCTATATTATTTAAGCAGGGGGGAAACAAGATGTAGAATAGTTTGTATTATATATTGTTATTTGAAATAGTCACATAAAATTTTAGAATCTGAGTAAATAGTTTTGAGGGTCACTTGGTAAGCTAGGCATGTACATTGTCTGCAAGAATAAGGGTTTTTGTTCCAGACTGCAGCAATTATTACAGTAAAGGCATATAGAAATAGTTGACTTCTTTTAGGAATATAGGATAAGAATAAGAAAGTATTAATAGTGGTAAGTTGGAAGTATGATTTCAATGTTTATTGTTAATAAGATGTGAATTTTTAAAATATGTCAAACTATCAACAGGCAATTTGGTTTTTAAAATTAAGGCTTTTATACAAACTATTTATTTTATTTAATTTGCATGTTTTAATCATCCCTAAACAGATTTTTAAATACAAACTTGAATGTATCCCCCTTTTTTTTAAAAAAAGGCTAATATCAATAAAGAAATGTTTTTCTCCCATCAGTTTTCAAATACACAATATAGTCCTATTGACTATAATCACCATTTTGTACATTTTTAGTGTGTATACATATACTGAAATTATGTTGTACATCTGCAACTAATTTGTTATATGTCCATTATATCTCAATAAAAATAATTTAAGGAAATAATTGCTATACTTTTTCTGAATTACATTTTGTTATATAAACACAAATTAATTTGTGGTATTGCCATTGTTTTATCATGAAGAAGAGAAATATGATGAAAACATGTAGTTCTGTAAATCAACAGGTAAAATCTTTTATAAAAGACACTAAAGCCTAATATAGAATTATCTCTATCATAGAAAGCATCCATAACCAGATTTAAAGACTCCTTGATCATATTCTGATACAATTCCAAAGTACTCTCTAGGATTAAAATAATTCTGAAATAAATGTGAAAATATACTAGCACAAAAGTACTCATTTCTGACCTGCTGCTGTGAAAATCAGTCTCATGTTGACTTGCTTTGATGTCATAAAGCCCAACTAATAGATTCACATCAGCCTTTGGTGAGATTTTTTGAAAGTGGTTTTCATTCCTACTGAAAAGAAAGCAAAAAATTATCGAAAATACACATATATATTGTTTAGGACTAAACTCACATTACTTTAAATAATGGAAATAATCGTGCTGATCAGTAATTTTTTGTAATATTAAACAGAAACTTAATATATGTTTACACAACTCCTAGGAATTCATTGAAATGCAATTAGATGCATGTTTACAGAAACATGCATGTTATAGAAACACATGCATGTTTACAAAAACATCATGAGAACTTAGAGTGAGGAGACTCATTAGGTGAGTTTACATATTCACCCTTTGAGCACACGTTGTTTGCAGGCCACCAGGTGAAGCTGTGGGCATTGGGTGGGTGCTGTGTAAAGGCAGGTCAACTGGAAGCCAGTGCCAACTGACTGAGAAGATAGTTTACTATCATATTAAACTTATAAACTAATGGGTGTATAATAGGAAATGTGTAAATAAATATTGAGGAGCAAAGTGAGAAGTCCATCTCCACGCTCACAGAGCTGGATTTTGCCCAGATGTTGGCAGGTGTCATAAGATTCCTGGGTCAGAAATAAAGGACTTTATTACTCATGGCATAGCATGTGATTTGAGCATCATGTGTGTGTAGGTTCTCCTTGCCCCTAAGTCTCGTGAAGGTGACACAGAGGCAGGCTCAGGTAGATTGTTGCACATACAGTGGGTTTGCACTAGAGCTGAGGAACCTCAAGCTTAGGAAGTGCCACTATTTTAAAGAGAGCTGCTAGCAAATCTGCTCAACCTTTGCATCAGAGGAAGACATTATCTTTATTATCTTGAGCAACAAAATATCTTGGACTTTGCCCCAGAAGAGGTACTATCTCTATCTTCCAATGCTGTGAGCTATACAAACATCTATGAAAAGATGGTCCAGGGCAAGCAGTCTTAATGCCTCTGTTTGAAAAACATGCAGAAGTGTGAGGGATTCTTGGAGAACTACCTCCCAACATGTAGTTTCTGGATAATCTGACCATAATAGGAATACTATTTTTTGATAGAAGTTTTAAATTATTTCACAATTATTATGATCCAACCTAAAGTTTCTCAGTATTAGATTTGTCTAATATTTAATGACTTGGGTGATTCTAATTATCTATACACAAAGGACTTGGTTTGATTTGCTTTTAAAACTTCAGTAAATGAAATTTCTCAAGAATCGACTGTATTTATGATCTACTACACAGAACGGAATTGGCCTCCACCCAATAAAGATCCAATTGTCAAATTGACTGTAATATGTTTATTTAGAGACTGGATTTTTTTTTTTTTTTTGGTAAAGACACATATAACCTATACAAGCATTTTGCTTTTTGCTTCAGTCACAGTTGTATTGCTCAGCCTGTCGGGTTCTTTCAAACCCTCTGAACTATAGCTCACCAGGCTCCTCTGTCCATGGGAGTTTTTCAGGCAAGAATACTACAGTGGGTTGCCATTTATAGTATGGAATTACAGTAAGTAATAATCTGAAATTAGATTGTTATTGAAAGCAATTCAATATTTATTCTGTCAAAGAGAACATTATAAAGTAAAAACACATTCTAAATATATAAAAATATTTTTTAAATGTTCTCTCTTTTATCTCTGCCACTCTCTATGTAGTAGTATATTTAAGTATATTTAACACCCAGACTATAAAGTATCTACCTTTACATATAAAAATCTACCTTTAAATATAAAATATCTAGTTTTAAATATAATTTTTTTCATGTTACAAATGTGATGTTATAAGGTTTTACAATATTTCTACAAAAGAGGGAAATCATCTAATAAATACTAGATTTAAAAGGGTTAGAAAGAGTTTGATATTTCTTATTTTCTCTTTGAAACCTTGTTGAATTTCTCTCCAGGAAATCAACATGATAACCTATGGAAATTAATAGCAAGTATTTGGCTCTTTATAGGTCTTATATCCTTGCCCTTTTTTTTCCATTCCTCATCATCTCATGATAATTGTTCAGATTTACACAAATTTGTTGTCAGAATATTCTTTTTCCACCTGATTAAACGTCATACTTCCCTAGGAAAATTGATAAAATATAGCACTATCGCTTTAGTAGGAAGTTTGCAGCAGCAAGCTAAGTCTGAATATGAAATACTTGCTTTTGAATAAAAGTAATCATATGCGGCCTGGTGGTCAATAAATTAAATTCCAAAGGCATATTCCAGAGAATAAACAAGGAGAGATATAGTCTACTCTATTAGTGGGTACCTTCTGGTTGAATTTAGATTAATTAATAACTGTCTGTTTTACTTTAAAAAATTACATAAGGACAATATTTAAAATACTGTTTTCCTTTCTGTATAGTTAGATAAGCATGCTTTGTCCTTTTCTGAGTATTATGCAGATTACTGATGGCAATCACACTATGCAAAGCAATGAGGCTATAGTAAACTGAGTGTAGTCATCGACTTTTTCTGAAATAACCTGTCATCCACATGTACTTCGCTTTTGCTGTGACCTTCTTGTGTCTAACTTTTTAACACAATTCAAGTCCTTTCCGCCTGTATTCTTTAGTCCTGGAAATTACCTGTTGGGCTCTCTGGGTTTTCATTTATACCTACTATAATTTCTGGACTTCCCGGTGGCTCAGCGGTAAAGGATCTGTCTGAAATGCAGGAACCTCAAAAGACGCAGATTCGATTCCTGGGTTGGGAGAATCTTCCCTAGGAGGGCATGGATTCCTGTATTCCAGTATTCCTGCCTGGAAAATCCCATGGACAGAGAAGCATGGCCTGTTACAGTCCATAGGGCCACAGATAGTTGGACGCGAGTGAAGTGGCTTAGCAGGCACACACACACACGCATTTAAACATTTAAAAATATCTCAACACCTTGCTTGAATTTTAATAATTACCTAAGGAATGCCCAAATCCTTGAGATTTCCTTAAAAGAAACAAAAGAGCTTCCAAGGTCTGCTATGTGGCTGAGAGATATTGATACCATTTCAAGACCACGGAGCCACAAAATGCGATAACCTTGAAGTTTAATCTGTGCCTTATCTGTAAAAAGAAATGAAATGGAATAAGTTGAATACAGGCTTTGTAAGAGAGGATGGTTTACTATTAAAATAGATGTGTTAGTATTATCAGGCTTTTAAAGCAATGAGTGTGCAAATTTTACATTATCTCTGAAACAGAGAAAAGTCATAGATCATAACCCAGGAGGCAAAAGACTGCAGTTTTTATAGTTAAAAGAAAGTCTCTTTGTTTTGTTTAATGTTTATAAGGCTATCAGAGAAATAGGTTTGAAATGTAGTACATTCTGGTAGCAGAAGAGAGCAAAGGCATATAGATTAACTTTCAAGGTTAAAGTAGTCATATTTGGTATCTTAGCCTTCATATTTGAATGGCAGAGCCATTAATACTCATAGATATCAATGCAAATTATTTTTACTTATTTTTATATTAACCCTGAATAAGTCTGTTAAAGGTTAGGAGCACAGCATATTAGGTTTTCTTGAAGCACTTGAATCTGATGGTGGGAGAGCTTCATACAAGGTTTCTGTACTTTAATTTATTGCATTGAAATCCAATCTACCTAAAACAATATTGCAATATTCATTTTTAACTTCTCAAGTTGCTTATTCATTTTCCTATATTTGAGTTTCTCAAGGTGAAGTTTATAGTTCTTTTCCTGAGTTTTAATACAACAAAATGGAAATAAATATGTTAGAAAATAAACCATTCAGAACATAGAAGAATAGGTAAAAAGAATAATGTAAAAATACATAATGAACAGAAAACATTTCCTTTACCTATTTTTCCATCACAATAGTCTGAATTTTCTTTAGCTTTCTGTATATTATGATCATACCATTTAAATGCATTTAATATATATTTATTGACCATTGATATTTTAGTCACTGGGTGTGATAGAAAAATGAACAAGACAGAGATTCTAACCACAAGAACCTTGAGATTCAGGATAAGCAAATAAAATATTTTTCTGGGTAGCTCAGATGGTAAAGAATCTGCCTGCAATTCAGGAGACCTGGGTTTGATCCTTGGGTCGGGAAGATCCCCTGGAGAAGGGAATGGCAACTCACTCCAGTATTCTTGCCTGGAGAATTCCATGGACAGGGGATCCTGCCAGGATAGTCCATGGGGTTGCAAAGAATGGGACATGACTGAGCAAATAATACACACATACATGGAGAGAAAATATGATATATTTATCATATATATGATATCAATATATAACAAACCTGGTATGTTACAAGATAAAGATTAAATAATGTAAATGAGTCAAATACCACATTATAATACTAGAGAGAATATAAATTAAGAGAATGTAATTTGAACAATTAAAATATTTTTGTTCTTCATTCCTAGGAACTTCTCCTAACACAACAATCCAAGCAATAAAAAAAGTTACATATCTAAGAATGTCAAGAGAACTTAAAAGTTGAACAATAACAGAAATTGATGTTTATTGTTCAATGCAATGAGATATAATGTGCCTTAAAATGATAGCTTTAAAAACTGTTGTAACAGGGATTTCCTTGTGGTGAAGACTCTGCCTGCCAATGAAGGAACACAGGTTTGATCTTTGGTCTGGGAAGATCCCACTTGCCCATATGCCACAACTATTGAGCCTGCAGTCTTGAGCCTGGGAGCTGCAATTCCTGAGCTCACAAGCCACAGTTATGGAAGTCCGCGCAACCAGAGAAGCCCACCCACAATGAGAAATCTGTGCACCATGACTAGAGTGTTGCCTGCACTTGACACAACTAGAGAAAGCCCCACGCAGCAACCAAGACCCAGTACAGTTAATTTTTTTTAAAGCCATAATAGAGAATGTGCTAAGTAACTATGACTTCGATTTTAATAAATCATGAAAAAATTATTTTAAAATTATCAGCAAAGAAAAATGATCTCCAAAAGATTACTATAGCAAGCAAATAATGAAAAACACTAAACACCATTATCAGTTTAAAATATACAACATGATATAATTCTTTTCATTATTATTTGATGTTATTTTATTATTCGCCTTTATATGATGAGATAACATTTGTATCCTAAAGAAAGACAAGAAAAATTTAAACAAAAAATTTTTCTGTCTGTTGAGGCTACCTCCCTCCGCTCTAATATTCATTGTATATCTGCATATCAGACTTCCACAATAACAGAAATACTTATCTAAGTATAAAGTTCAATTTTTCTTCTTCTGGCACCAGCTATGTAACTTCTTAGAAAATAGCATTCCTTTCTCAATTCTATAAGGGGTCACGATGACCCACCACTGGCCGAGTTCGTGAGGACATCTTTGGTGAACTTTACTAACAATGCCAATATATCATTCCCCTTAAAGAGTGATTGATGCAGAATAGCCTGGGTCCAGATGACCTGAGGCAATACTGAACTACACCTAATGGCAGCTCTTACTTAAATATTTATCTATGACCTTATTGTTATATAGCTTTATTACTTATTTCTCCCTATTTTACAAGATTTTTTTTTGCATTATTAAACATGTGACTGACCCTCCAATAAAAATAATGATTACTAGGCAACTTGAAACAGTTGACCAAATATATAATTCTATAAGATGAATGACTGTAACAGTGTAACTTCAGATATGGGAAGAAGCAATAAGACAGAAGCATTTCCTAGACTGTAACAGATTAGCAAAACAGGGGTCCAGAGGTTTTGGGTACTGTTAACAGGGCCTAATCTGGCAATAGCACATTAAATAGCCTATCAAAAAAATCCTTGCCTGACCTGGGAATGAACGCTCCTAGAACCTCCAGACAAATTGTTCATAACATGCCTCCCAAACCTTGGTTGAAGATAAGACCAAAAACGAGAGCATTGTAAAGAATGCTGCCTACCATTTAGCTGTATAGAAATCAGGTTAAAAAGCCACTGCAGTTGCTGACCTACAAAACACCCTGAAACTATATTGGGGCAGTACTTTCCTGATGGTGAAGTGGATAAGAATCTGCCTACCAATGCAGGGGACATGGGTTTGATCCCTGGACCGAGAAGATTCCACATGCTGCTGAGCAACTGAGTCTGTGGGCCACAACTACTGAGCCTGGCTCTTAGGGCCTGTGAGCCCAAGTACTGAGCCCAGGTGCTTAGAGTCTATGTTCCACAGCAAGGGAAGCCACCACAATGAGAAGCCTGCACAACACAATGAAGAGTAGCCCCCGCTCACTGCAACTAGAGAAAGCCCATGCAAAGCAAAGACCCAGTGCAGCCCAAAATAAATAAATAAAAATTTAAAAAAAGAATATTAGCGCAAAGATCAGGATGAGATAACTCTATACTATGGGAAAACTGGCAGAACTATCCCTCAGATAGCTAAATATTTTTATTAGAAAATTTTTTGAACCCAGTTTCTGCATCTTCCCATACTTAGAAAAGCACTAACACCATTAACTAAGATATCTCTTCTTAAAGAATATCAGTGACCTCCTACCAAGATAGGCCTTTAATTGCACACACACATTCTCCAAAATCACATATGTATGGGCCTTTCCCCTTACCTTTTTCTTTTTTTTTTTCCTCTCAGAATTTCCATCCTATTTATAGCTGCATGATATTCCTTTGCATGTATGTAATCACATATGTAAAATACCATTTATGTATATGTATATCACATTATATTTTTTGGTTGTTGATTTCTGCCATATAGCAACATGAATCAGCTATAGGTATACACAAGCCCCCTTCCTCTTGAACATGCCTTCTCCCTCCCACCTCCCACCTCCCACCCCATCCCATCAAGACAGTATGGCACTGGCATAAAAACAGAAATATAAACCAATGGAACAAGATAGAAAGTCCAGAGATAAACCATGCACTTATGGGCACCTTATCTTTAACAAAGGAGGCAAGAATATACAATAGAGAAAAAATAACCTCTTCAATAAGTGGTGCTGGACAGCTACATGCAAAATAATGAAACTAGAATATTTCCCCTTATCTTTTCGGAACAGCTTTCAGAGCTCTCTGAGAAGACTGTCTTCTGGGTTATAACCCTCAGATTGGCTTGAATAAAAATTTCCTTCTTAGATTGACTACTGATTAATTTTTGTTGTCAGTAGTGAACAGGAAAAAAAAAAAATCTTGGTTCCTTCCCAGCCTTAGTTTTTCTCATGATTTTACATTTCTTAATTGCCTATTCTTTCAGTAGGCTTCCTAAGATTAATGAACAACATTTTTAAAATAAATATTTGTAGATTGAGAGATTCCTTGTGGTTTGTTGGAATAAATAAATTCCATTTTTGGCTATAATATCTCTCAAGTACAAATACATAAACTGTTGTAATTTAACTTTTTCTATGTCTGTATCTATAGACATACTGTATCTTTCTGTATCTTTGTGTCATTTGGGAACTTATCAATTCAGGATCAGTATCTTTCTCTACTACACTGCATGGGAAAAATCTTGAAAATACACTTGCCAGAATCTCTTGTCAGCAGGATTCTGGGCTAGATTCAGTTAAAAGCATTCGCATAAGATTTGGAAGTCTAAACACCTCCCCTGGCAGTGGCGGGCAGATACAAAAGATTAATATAAACTCTCAAGCACATTGGAAGTGACTTACTGGCCTTGTTGCAGAAAGGAGAGCTCATTAGAACTAGTCATGTGTGATTTCTGTAAACTTCTAATCTCTGCAATGACATTTTTCTCTGTCTCTTGCTCTCCAAGCCCTTCTAAGAGTTTTCTAAGCACACCTAATTCTCTGTGCTATAATCCTTTTCTGTTATACTTAGCATATTTTGAAATGGAATTGTTTTCTCTAATACTTTGAATATGACTAAACCATGATCAATAACAATTTATGTTCACATCATTAATTGTATCTCTTTATATCTATCCATAATTGTATCTATTCATAGTCATCTGTTGATGAAAAGTTATTCAGAAATGTAAAAATAAATTCTAGAATTACCTTTAAATAATGATTTCCATGAAACCAAAGTATTGACTTCATGTATGACTAAAGATTTTTCTAAAATATCTTGGTAAACTGTTATAGCTCACAATAACATAGAGTTATCGGTGGCATGAAAAGAAGTGTTAAAAGATACATTTTAAACAATATCTAGAGTGTTAAATTAAAAATAAAGCATTAACTTTATTTTATATCCTTTTGATTTATTCATAACTAAAGAAAGAATTGAAATTATCGGTAAAAGCAATATTTCAATATTCATGCTTCTTTCTTGAAAATCATGACAAACTTTAAATTTGTCATTATCTTCATATTTTTTAAATTACAGAATCCTGAACTGTATTCACTACTTATGAAGCTAATATCTATGGCTATAATTTAAAACATTATATTGGTAGTTAATTCTATTCCCCAGGACTTTTGATTGGAATTTAATGTAGTCCTAGAGAAATGATAGTTCATTGACTAAAGCAATAATTACTTTGAGTAAAAAATCACAAATCTCTAAAACCTCTAATAGGCTTAGAACTATTTAAAGTATGGAGGCTGATATCAAATCTGTAATAAAAATACAGAATAATTTAAAAGCTCTTAAAGGGGATAATTATATTCACTTAATTATTATTGATGTTTTATGTGATTCCAGACAACTAATATTTACAATCACTCAGACCAGACTATATGCCTAGAGGCTAAACTACCTTACTCTTGGGTTCTATAGGGAACTTACTGGCCCTTTTTCTCCTTTTATTCATATCTATACTTTCCCCGGATTCACAGTTCTTGAAATGACCCTTTGTTCTCCCACAGCAAATTGTATCACTCATTACCACAATCTCTTAAAGGGCTTTACTACGTTCAGAGTATATTTGTAGGGCACAAATATGATCATGCCATTTCCCACTTGAACTATTCAAAATCTTACCCTTCTATTTCAAGAAATGTTCAAAACCTTAATATGAATCATAGACCCTTTTCTGCTCACCCCTCTTAGCCTCCAGGTCATATATAATAACTGGCTCTTCATTCTCTCTGTTCTAGAGATAAACAACTCTGCTCTAGAGTTAATTTCCTGACTAGGTTAGGTTATCTCCAGAAGAAGTCCAGAATTTTACTGAGTAGAGTGAGGGAAGAGGGATTGGAACTGAAATAAATGTGGCTCTGGAAGATATGAAGGAGTCTGTTGCCACTTATACCTCCTCAATTTGGCAGCCAACCCCAATTCCAATACCTTGGAAGAAATAGGCAATAGTTTCCCAGAGAAGTAATATGAGGCTGCATCTGCAGAAATGATCATTGACCATTGAGAGAAAGCATAGCTCTTCCCTCCACAAGAAATATACCTGTAAAACTATTTCTTATTCCTCAGGCCACAACATATATATCTCTTCTGGAATACCTTCAAGACTGGAGTGCATGCTCTTGCTTTTGCTTTTCCAGGATACTTTGTATGTTTACCCATTTGATAAATTTATCACACTGTATTATAATGAATTTTTCAAAATTTATTTTTACTACCAAAATTATATGTGAATTTTTTTCAATACATTGAAATAATGGCTTTATTGCACTAACATTTTTATCATTTAAAAGTAATCTATCAATTTCCTCTCACTTATAGATAATACTGTTAACAGGATATGTATATATATATATATATGTATATATATGAGTGTAAAGTTTCAGTTACTTGTCAACTCAATCTGTTTTTGTGTAATTTAGGTATGTTTTCTCAATAATAAATTTTTGAAAATAACTTTCTTCTATAAAAGTTTAAAGACTAATGAATAAAGTATAGGATTATATTTCACTACATGCCTGATGCTCTAGTAAAGAACTAATAAAGTCATTCAGAGTACAGATAGAATTTAAGAAATGTATTATAGCTTCTGTTGAACTAAAAGTCCTCCTATACTATATATATATTGAAATACTTTATTTTATCTTCTACTAAATCATCACCACATGTATATATTTTTAGGCCAATAATCACTGTTATTAACTGTGACATTGTTGACTCTGGAATTATTCAGTTCTCCCTCCTCTCCACAGAATCTCAATTTTACATCCTCACTTCACCCAACTATCTCAGTGAATCTGTCAACTTTCAATGTCTCTGTTCTTGCTACTATGGTCTCTGAAATGAACTTTCTCTACAAGCAGTACAGGGCCTGGTCTCCCTCAAGGACTGGCTTGGATCTTGCAGAAGAGGGCTTCCTGGTCTCCATAGGTCTCAGGATATAAGGATCATGATTTATCTTTTAGTTCATTTAAGTAAAATGAACAAAGTCAACAATGGTTAGATATATTTATTCTGCTTATAAATTAGAAGAAATTATACAATTGAGATTAAACCCATTTTGAGAAGCAGGGCCAAAGCAACGCTGGTTCTATTTTTACTTTCTATTTTTAAAATAAACTTATATTTTTAGAAGAGTTGCAAGGAGTTAACTGTGGAAGTAGGGAGACAAGCTATGAATTTTGGGATGACATATCATTGGCCTTGACCAAGGTATGAGCAGTGGAAATAGTAATGTGGAGGTCAGCATCTGGATATTATTTTGCCAAAAATTTGGATGTAATTTACAAGATAAAAAGTTGAACAGCTAAGGATTTTGGCTGAAACAGCTAGAAGGCCAGTATTTCACTTAACTGAGTGAAACGGGCAGAACAGATTTGAAGTAGCAAGAGAAATCAGGAGTCTCATACCATATGTGATCTCCAAGAGAATGTGTAGACAGAGACAAGAAGCCCCAAAATGGAGCCCTGGGTACACCAACATCCAGAGACTAAAAAGAGAGGAGGGCCTGATGGAGACTGTGTGTGTGTGTGTGTGTATTAAGTCAGTTCAATTGTGTCCGACTCTTTGCGAATCCACGGACTTTAGCCCACCAGGCTCCACTGTCCATGGGATTCTCCAGGCAAGAATATTGGAGTGGGTTGCCACGCCCTTCTCCAGGGGATCTTACCAACCCAGGGATCGAACCCATACCTCATGTCTCCTGCATTGACAGGCAGGTTCTTTACCACTAGCACTGCCTGGGAAGCCCATGTCATTGACTATCAGAAGGCAAAGACTGGGTCAGGAAGCTAGCTGGATGGAGGAGGTCTGGACAGCACTCCGCCACCACCTCCTGTGTTCATGTCCAGCCTGCAGTCAGCCTGGTTTAGAGCAGACGCTCTTGGTCACGTTCAACCTCTCTGCCTCTGCTTTTGCCCTGGGGTGACAGAGCATGGGTGTGAAATGGGAAGAATGTGGCTTGCCCTCAGTAGATGGGACAGAGCTGCAATATTGTTTGTGGGGGGTGACCTTCAGGGCATAGGGCAGAGTTTCCAGACGGGGTGCCTTTGCTGCTAATACTCTTTCCTGGTCAATGTGCTGCCCATAGGGCTGCCAGTTAGATACTGGGAGCTGGGCATAATGGAGACTAAGTAGAAATAACTATTCAGATAAAAGAAAAATTAATAATGTCCTGGAAATTAA
The DNA here is from genome assembly GCF_963930625.1 of Muntiacus reevesi. Lineage (NCBI taxonomy): Eukaryota > Metazoa > Chordata > Mammalia > Artiodactyla > Cervidae > Muntiacus > Muntiacus reevesi. Next base: position 39,802,690 of record NC_089255.1, on the reverse strand, counting down.
TGGTTGGAAAGATCAATTTTATTGTTACTAATGGGTCAAGTATTGATAATATGAGATATTTAATGACTATTTAATATTAACAGAGTGTTACGGAGGCATTGGTAAATTTGACAAAGCATGTGACACAGACCCCCGTTACCCTTCCCCCAACACATAGACACAAACACACACATCTCTTCCACCATGCATCATTCACTTTCTCTCCTTGCATAACTACAGTTACTGCTGGTATGGTTCATACATACTTCTTTCCCTCCCTTATAAAATGGCATTGGATTGATCATCTTAAGCTATCATTCATTTGAGCTCTGGCCAATGAATTTTCAGAACATGGCTGCAAGTTACTGATATCTGATTTGAAACAACAAAATTACACAGGCAATGTGAAACGCAGGCCCATTTCCCGGCCTATTCTGCAATCAGTAGAGTACAAATATTATTCGTTCAGATATATACCTGATTAATGACACATTTGTGTGTAATTAACCAGAGCTTCTCTGGGCTTCAGTGTCTTTTTACACAAAATAAAGGGACTAGATTAAATATTTAGAAATTACCACTCCTTCTAAGCCTGAAAGGAAATCCCTGGACATCAAGTGTCCTGTGGCTCAAGTATTGATGTAAGAATGGATTGTGCAGAAAGGAGCCAAGAATCCAGAGAGCACATAAAGTTGCATGAGATAAATTTTGCCTTTAGTCAGCCATGGGCACCAGTCCCCATTTACTTCAACTGTCTCAGGAAATTTACAACTCAGTATAAACACCGGAGCTTAATTTCACTATGAGAGCTCACAAATTTTATGATAGTGCATATTGTCACTACTAAAATCTCATTAAGATCTGCAGTTTCCTAATTGAAGTGTAGAATAATGTGGAATGTTAATGAAATGACAATGACTTTCAAACGTCATTGTGAAGATTTAGAGCAATAACAAGTTTCAAAGAGTCTAAAATTTCATCCACTATGTGTGATGGGCTACTCATTTGATCAGTAAATATTTATTATCTCAATAAAGTCAACTTAAATTGTTTTGAGAGATAGAAAGGTATTATAGGTAACAGATGATAGTTTACTTTCATGTATTATCTTGATATAAATGGCTATCAATTAAATTAACATTTTAATTTTGTAATTTGTTTAAAATATTGATGTAAATTATTTAAATATGCTTAAATTTTTCAGTAATCTTAGACACACTGAAAGAAGTATTTCCAGGAATTTAATCTTTATAAAGGAGATGAAAACCCATCAACTTAAGAATTATTCTAATAATATTCAGTGTACATTGAGTTGGCCAAAATATTCACTTGAGTTTTTCAATTACTGTCTTGAGGAAAAGCCTGAAGGAACTATGTGACCAACCCAAGGTTTTATACTTTCTGGTGACTTCTGTAATGCTACTCTCAGGTCAGTTCAGTTCAGTCGCTCAGTCCTGTCTGACTCTTTGCAACCCCATGGACTGCAGCACGCCAGGCCTTCCTGTCCATCACCAACTCCCGGAGTTTACTCAAACTCATGTCCATCCCGCCGGTGATGCCATTCAATCATCTCATCCTCTGTCATCCTCTTATCCCCCTGCGTTCAACATTTCCCAGCATCAGGATCTTTTCAAATGAGTCGGTTCTTCATGTCATATGGCCAAAGTCTTGGAGTTTCAGCATCATCATCAGTCCCTCCAACGAATATTCAGGACTGATTTCCTTTAGGATGAACTCACTGGATCTCCTTGCAGTCCAAGAGGCTCTCAAGAGTCTTCTCCAACACCACAGTTCAAAAGCATCAGTTCTTCAGTGCTCAGATTTCTTTAATACCCAACTCTCACATCCATACATGACTACTGGAAAAACCATAGCTTTGACTAGATGGACCTTTGTTGACAAAGTAATGTCTCTGGCTTTTAAAATGCTGTCTAGGTTGGTCATAACTTTTTCTTCCAAGGAGAAAGTGTCTTTTAATTTCATGGCTGCAGTCACCATCTGCAGTGATTTTGGAGCCCCCAAAAATAAAGTCTGTCACTGTTTCCACTGTTTCCCCATCTATTTGCCATGAAGTGTTGGGACCGGATGCCATGATCTTAGTTTTCTGAATTTGAGTTTTAAGCCAATTTTTTCACCCTCCTCTTTCACTTTTATCAATAGGCTCTTTAGTTCTTCTTCACTTTCTAACATAAGGGTGGTGTCATCTGCATATCTGAGGTTATTGATATTTCTCCAGGCAATCTTGATTCCAGCTTGTGCTTCATCCAGCCCAGTGTTTCTCATGATGTACTCTGCATGTAAGTTAAAAAAGCAGGGTGACAATGTGCAGCCTTGACATACTCCTTTTCTTATTTGGAACCAGTCTGTTGTTCCATGTCTAGTTCTAACTGTTGCTTCCTGACCTGCATACAGATTTCTCAAGAGGCAGGTCAGGTGGCCTGGTATTCCCATCTCTGATGGAGAGACCTGACAAAATATGGTCCATTGGGGAAGGGAACGGCAAATCACTTCAGTATTCTTGCCTTGAGAACCCCATGAGCAGTATGAAAAGGCAAAAAGGTAGGTCGCTGAAAGATGAACTCCCCAGGTCGGTAGGTACCCAATATGCTACTGGAGATGAGTGGAGATATAACTCCAGAGTGAATGAAGAGATGAAGCCAAAGCAAAAACAACACCCAGTTGTTGATGTGACTGCTGACAGAAGTAAGATCCAATGCTGTAAAGAACAATATTGCATAGGAACCTGGAATGTTAGGTCCATGAATCAAGGCAAATTGGAAGTGGTCAACAGGAGATGGCAAGAGTAAATATTGACATATTAGGAATCAGCAAATTAAAATGAACTGGAATGGGTGAATTTAACGCAGATGACCATTTGGACAAGAATCCCTTAGAAGAAATGGAGCAGCCATCATAGTCAACAAAAGAGTCTGAAATGCAGTACTTGGATGCAATCTCAAAAATGACAGAATGATCTCTGTTCATTTCCATGGCAAACCATTCAATATCACAGTAATCCAAGTCTATGGCCCAACCACTAATGCTGAAGAAGCTGAAGTTGAACAGTTCTATGAAGACCTACAAGATCTTCTAGAACTAACATCAAAAGAGATGTCCTTTTCATTATAGGGGACTGGAATGCAAAAGTAGGAAGTCAAGAAACACCTGAAGTAATAGACAAATTTTGCCTGGGAGTATAGAATGAAGCAGGACAAAGACCAATAGAGCTTTGCCAAGAGAACGCACTGTTCAAAGCAAACAACCTCTTCCAACAACACAAGAGAAGACTCACACATGAACATCACCAGATGGTCAACACTGAAATCAGACTGATTATATTTGCAGCCAAAGGTGGAGAAGCTCTATACAGTCAGCAAAAACAACACCCGAAAATGACTGTGGCTCAGATCATGAACTCCTTATTGCAAAATTCATACTTAAATTGAAGAAAGTAGGGAAAACCACTAGACCATTCAGGTATGACCAGATCATATCCCTTACGATTATATAGTGCAAGTGACAAATAGATTTAAGGGACTAGATCTGATAGACAGAGTGCCCAATAAACAATGGACAGAGATTTGTGCAATTGTACGGAGACAGGGATCAAGACCATCCCCAAGAAGAAGAAATGCAAAAAGGCAAAAAGGTTGTCTGAGTAGGCACTACAAATAGCTGTGAAGAGAAGAGAAGGAAAAAACAAAGGAGAAAAGGAAAGATATATCCATTTGAATGCACAGTTTCGAAGAATAGCAAGGAGAGATTAGAAAGCCTTTTTCCATGATGAATGCAAAGAAATAGAGAAAACAATAGAATGGGAAAGACTAGAGATCTCTTCAAGAAAATTAGAGATACCAAGGGAACATTTCATGCAAAGATGGGCACAGTAAAGGACAGAAATGGTATGGACATAACAGAAGCAGAAGATATTAAGGAGAGGTGGTAAGAATACACAGAAGAACTATACAAAAAAGATATTCGTGACCCAGATAACCATGATGGTGTGATCACTCACCTAAAGCCAAACATCCTGGAATGTGAAGTCAAGTAGGCCTTAGGAAGCATCACTATGAACAAAGCTAGAGGAGGTGATGGAATTCCAGTTGAGCTATTTCAAATCCTAAAAGATGATGCTGTGAAAGTGCTGCGCTCAACATCCCAGCAAATTTGGAAAACTCAGCAGTTGGCACAGGATTAGAAAAGTCAGTTTTCATTTCAATCCCAAAGAAAGGCAATGCCAAAGAATGCTCAAACTACCACACAATTGCACTCATCTCACATGTTAGTAAAGTAATGCTCAAAATTTTCCAAGCTAGGCTTCAACAATACATGAATTCTACTCTAGTATTAAGTAAATGGACCCTAAAAGTGCAGTAATCTGAAAAAGAAATGAACTACTTATTCAGCTCTATAGCCCATAGTGTAATGCCCTTGTCCATGTGCCTGCTCTGTTGCCCCTAATTCTTTGTGACCCTATCGACTGCAGTCCACCAGGGGCCTCTGTCCACAGAGGGGTTTTCCTGGCAACAAAACCAGAGTGGGTTTGCCATCTCCTTTTCTTAGGGATCTAACCCAAGTCTCCTGTATGTCCTGCAAATTTTACCACTGAGCCACCTGGGAATGCTAATGCTGAAGCTTAACCTCCAATATTTTGGCCATCTGATGTGAAGAAATGACTCATTGGAAAAGACCCTGATGCTGGGAAAGATTGAAGGCTGAGGACAAAGGGAAAATAGAGGATGAGATGGTTGGACTGCATCACCAACTCAATGGACATGAATTTGAGCTAGCTTCAGGAGTTGGTGATGGACAGGGAAGTATGGTGTTTTGCGGTCCATGGCGTTGCAAAGAGTCAGACACGACTGAGTAACTGAACTGAACACCCAGGAAGCCTACCTTAGTCCACAAGAGGTCTCAAATATCTGTTAATTCATATATAAAACTATAGCAATTGATTCTCAGGTCAAAAAACTCTGGGCATTTAATTAATTAAATTAAAAATAATTTCTTTCATTAATTTAATACACATTTTATTGATGAAATCAGAGACTAGAAGTGAAATGGGAGAATATAGGGAAAATCCTGTCATTTCACAGAGCAATACATGTGATGATATAGTACTTGCAGACCATAAAGATGGACATCCATTTTGATTTATAAAGAATATAAATAAATATCGACTATAATGTATTCTTTAAAGTTAATTTTTAGGAAAAAGCTATATATTTTAACCTAACATACATAATTGGATATCGTCTTAGCTGAACTTATTGGTTCTTCAGTTCAGTCGCTCAGTTGTGTCCGACTCTTTGCGACCCCATGAATCGCAGCATGCCAGGCCTCCCTGTCCATCACCAACTCCCGGAGTCCACCCAAACTCATGTCCATCGAGTTGGTGATGCCATCCGGCCATCTCATCCTCTGTCGTACCTTCTATTCCTGCCCTCAATCCTTTCCAGTATTAGTGTCTTTTCCAATGAGTCAATGTTTGGCATAAGTGAAAGGTGGTAGAAGGTGAAGAAAGGGAGGTAGGAAGCAGAGAGTGTAGGAACTTGAAAAAAAGGGAAGAGTTTGGATTATTCTATAGCAGTTAAAAGCCACCAGTAACTCTTAAAAAATAATAATATATTTTTAGGTAAGTTTTAAGTGTATAGAAAAATTTAGTGGAAAGGACAGAGTTCCCACATATTCCATCAACTCCCTAGTCATTCACATAGTTTTCCCTATTATTAACATCTGGTATTAGTGTGGTATATTTGTTACTCTTAAGGAACCAAAATTATTTCTTTGTTACTTCCTATATACCAGTATTTACATTGTTTCACACTTTGTGTTGTGCATTCTGTGAGTTTTGATAAATACATAATATGTATCCACAATTACAATATCTCATAGGTTAGTTTCACTTGTCAAAACATTCATGCTCCCCATCTTTTCTCATTTCCTCCCTCTGAGATTCCTCTAATCACCAATCATTTTACTGTCTCCGTAGTTTGTCTTTTCCAGGATATAGTTAGGCTCATACATTATGTAGTCTTTTTAGGTTGACTTCTTTCACTTAGCAGTATGCATTTAAGGTCCCTCCATGTCTTTTCTTGGCATGATAATTTATTTCTTTTATCACTAAATAATATTTTATTGTATGGATGTACTATACTTTCTTATCCATTTCTTTATGGAAGACTATCTTGATTATCTTCAAGTTTTGGCAATTATAAATAAGGCTGTTATAAACATGTGCAGATTTATCTGTGAACATAAATTTTCAATTCATTTAGCTAAATAGCAAGGCAGAATGACAAGAGGGTGACAGAAGGTGAGATGACTGGATCGCATCACCAATTCAATGGACATAAAATTGAGAAAATTCAGGGAAATGGTGAGGGACAGAGAGTCCTGGCATGTTGCAGTCCATGGGGTCACAAAGAGTCGGACATGACTTGGCAACTGAACAACCAATAGCAAGGCACACAATTGCTAAATTGCATGCTAAGAGTATATTCAGTTTCCTAAGAATCTGTCAAACTGCATTTCAAAGTGACTGTTTCATTTTGCATTCTTAGCAACAACATGACAATTCCTGTTGGTCCACATCCTTGCTAGCATTTGTTTTGGTCAGTATTTTGGATTTTAGCCATTCTAATAGATGTGTAATGGTATCTCATTTTCATTTTAATCTGTAATTTTTATGACATATGATTTTGAGCATCTTTTCAGATGCTTTAATGCCTATGTATTTCCTTTTTGGTGAAGTATCTGTTCAGATATGGTGTCTTCTTTTAACTGGGTTGTTTGATTTCTTATTGTTCAGCTGTAAGAATTATTTCCATATTTGGTATGGAAATTTTTATCAGATATACACCTTGGAAAAATTTTATCTCAGACACTGGCTTGCTTTTCAATTCCTCACTTCTCTGTTATTTTTAAGAAGTTTTTAATTTTAATGGGGTCTAACATATTAACTTGTTCTTTCATGAATCACGCTTTTGGAATTATATCTAAAGGTTCATCACCAAACCCAAAGCCATTTAGACATTCTCCTATATTTTCTTCTAGGAATTTTGGAATTTAGCATTTTACATTTAGGCCTATGAGCCATTTTGAGTCAATTTTTCTAGAAAGTGTAAGTTCTGTACCAATATTATTTTTGCATGTGGATGTTTTAACATCAATTGTTGAAAAGATTATCCTTTTCCACTGAATTGCCTATACTTCTTTGTCAAAGATTGGATCAACATCAGGAAGTTGTAAAAAGGGTTAACTGAGTTGTATGAGCTATTTACACATGTGGGATATTTATTAATGCTTTATTAGTCTCATCACTTGCAAATATTTTCTCTCATTCTGTAGGTTGTCTTTTCATTTTGTTTATGGATTCTTTTTGCTGTGCAAAAGTTTTCAAGTTTAATTAGAGCTCATTAAACTTTTTAGCTTAAATTCATTTGTTTTTGCTTTTATTTTCTTCATTTGGGAGATGGATCCAAAAATATTACATTGATTAATGTCAGAGTGCTTTCCTCTAATATTTTGTGGTATCTGTTCTTAAATTTAAATCTTTAATTCATTTGAGCTTACTTTTATATATAGTATTAGGAATGTTTTAATTTAATTCTTTTACATGGAGTTGTCCAGTTTTTCCAGAACCACTTATGAAAGAGACTGCCTTTTCTCCATTGTATATTCTTACCTGCTTTGTTTTAGATTAATTGACTCTAAGTGTGTGGGTTTAATTCTGGGCTCTCTACCTTATTTCATTGATCTATATGTCTGTTTTGTGACATCACCATGTTAATTTGATTATTGCAGCTTTTGTTGTAGTCTAAAATCAGTGATTCTTGCAGCCACTATGAAAATCAGACAGGGATTTCTCAAAAAACTAAAAATGGAACTACCATCAGTTCAGTTAAGTTCAGTTCAATCACTCAGTCTTGTACAACTGTTTATGACTCTAAGGACTGCAGCATGCCAGGCTTCCCTGGCCATCACTAACTCCTGGAGCTTGTTCAAACTCATGTCCATTCAGTCGGTGGTGCCATCCAACCGTCTCATCCTCTGTTGTCCCCTTCTCCTCCTGCCTTCAATCTTTCCCAGCATCAGGGCCTTTTCAAAGAGTCAGTTCTTCATGTCATGTGGCCAAAGCATTGGAGTTTCAGCTTCAGCATCAGTCCTTCCAATGAATATTCAGGACTGATTTCCTTTAGGATGGACTCATTGAATCTCCTTGCAGTCCAAGGGACTCTCAAGAGTCTTCTCCAACACCACAGTTCAAAAGCATCAATTCTTTGGTGTTCAGCATTCTTTATGGTTCAAATCTCACATCCATGAATGATTACTGGAAAAACCATAGCTTTGACTAGATGGACGTTTGTTGGCAAAGTAATGTTTCTGGTTTTTAATATGCTGCTAGGTTGGTCATAACTTTTCTTCCAAGGAGCAAGCGTCTTTTAATTTCATGGCTGCAGTCACCATCTGCAGTGATTTTGGAGCCCCCAAAATAAAATCTTTCACTGTTTCCACTGTTTCCCCATCTATTTGCCATGAAGGGATGGGACCAGATGCCATGATCTTAGTTTTTTTGAATGTTGAGTTTTAAGCCACCTTTTTCACTCTCCTATTTCCCTTTCATCAAGAGGCTCTTTAGTTCCTCTTCTCTTTCTGCCATAATGATGGTGTCATCTGCATGTCTGATGTTATTGATATTTTTTCTGGCAATCTTGATTCCAGCTTGTGCTTCATGCAGCCCAGCATTCCACATGATGAGTACTCTGCATAGAAGTTAAATAAGCAGGGTGACAATACACAGCCTTGACTTACTCCTTTCCCAATTTGGAACCAGTCCATTGTCCCATGTCCAGTTTTAACTGTTGCTCTTCACCTGCATACAAGTTTTTGAGGAGGCAGGTAAGGTGGCCTGGTATTCCCATGTCTTTAAGAATTTCCCACAGTTTGTTGTGATCCACACAGTCCAAGGCTTTGAAGTAGTTAATAAGTAGAAGTAGATGTTTACCTGGAATTCTCTCGCTTTTTTGATGATCCAATGGATGTTGTCAATTTGATCTCTGGTCCTCTGCCTTTTATATGTCCAGCTTGAACATCAGAAAATTCTTGTTTCATGTACTGCTGAAGCCTAGTTTGGAGAATTTTGAGCATTACTTTGCTAGCATGTGAGATGAGTGCAACTGTGTGGTAGTTTGTGCATTCTTTTGCATCGCCTTTCTTTGGAATTGGAATGAAACTGACATTTTCCAGTCCTGTGCCCACTGCTGAGTTTTCCTAATTTGCTGGCATATTGATTGCAGCACTTCCACAGTATCATCTTTTAGGATTTGAAATAGCTCAACTGGAATTCCATCACCTCCACTAGCTTTGTTAGTCATGATGCTTCCTAAGGCCCACTTGACTTCACATTTCAGGATGTCTGCCTCTAGGTGAGTGATCACACCATCACAGTTATCTGGGTCATTAACATCTTTTTTTGTATAGTTCTTCTGTGTATTCTTGCCACCTCTTCTTAACATCTCATACTTCTGTTAGGTCCATATTGTTTCTGTCCTTTATTGTGCCCATCTTTGCATGAAATGTTCCCTTGTATCTCTAATTTTCTTGAAGAGATTTCTAGTCTTTCCCCTTTTATTATTTTCCTCCACTTCTTAGCACTAACCACTGAGGAAGACTTTCCAATCTCTCCTTACTATTCTTTGGAACTCTGCATTCAGATGGGTATATCTTTCCTTTTCTCCTGTGCCTTTAGTTTCTCTTCTTAGAACTACCATATGACCCAGCAATTCAAACCCTGGGTATGTATTTGAATAAAAGAACAATACCAGGTCAAAATGGTAATGCATCCCAATGCTCATAGCAGCATTACAATTGCCAAGATATGGAAGCAACCTACATGTCCATCAACAGAGGGATGGGTAAAGAAGATGCAGAGTGTGTGTGTATCTGCTACTCAGCATATGCCCTCTGAATCCATCCATGTGGGACATGACTGAAGTGACTTGGCACGCTTGAAATGGACTATAACCTTAGGCTCTGACTCATTCTTTTATAGTGTTAGTTGCTCAGTCACATCTGATGCTTTGCAACCACATGGACTGTAGCCCACCAGACTCTTCTGTCCATGGAATTCTCTAGGCAAGAACACTGAAGTGGGAAGTAATTCCCTTCTCAGGGTATCTTCCCAACCCAGGACTCAAACCCCGGTCTCCTGCATTACAACTGGATTATTTACCACTGAGCCATGGAGAAGCCACTTCTATTGTGTACTTAATATCATATATCAGCTATACGGGAAGCCTGGTATGCTGTGGTCCTTAGGGTTGCAATGAGTCGGACACTACTGAAAAACTGAAAAAAAATAACAAATACTTCAATAACAATCAGAAGAGAAAACAAGGAACACTTGATTGTATAAATTCTTATTTTTCAAATGTTAGTCTGCGTATCAAGTTGGAATGTATTTGTGGTGGGAAGAAGATAGGTTAGGAGAGATTCTAGAGAATTAGTCAAAAGAACTAGCTGGTATTTGGTGAAGTGAGGGTGAAAGAGAGAAAGTGATCAGTACACAATAATGCTCTAGAAGTATGAATACAGAAAATGAAGACAGCCTCTTAAAGTTACCTTTAGCTTAAGAGTCTTTGTGACCATGTTGATTATAGCCTGCCAGTCTCCTCTGTCCATGAGATTTTCCAGACAAGAATACTGGAGTGGGTTGCCGTGAATTGTGAATTTATGGGTTGTTAAAACCATAAATGAGGCTTGTTTATTTCTGTTACTATTTTCATTTTTACTTTAATACCACTGACCTTATTATTTAAATTTTTATTTTGTTCAAGCGTTATATTATTGTAAAGATTATGAATTTATTCTACAACATACCATGATCTAGGACACTTAGAGAACAGAATAAGGACCTGGTAAAGATGTGTCCACAAGATATCAGCAGAACTACCTCAACCTTCTTTTTTTTTTTTTTTTCCTCAACCTTCTTTACAGAATGACAGTGGCAAGAATGGTGAGTAATATTTTGCCTTTGACATTGGATTCAATTATTCCTTACAATATAGATCAAAATATGTTGATTTCTTGTTAAAACTGAATTAAATTACTTCTGGTAATTTTTCAAATGTTAAAGAAAATAGTAATCCGTGTAACTGGAGAACCAACCAAGAACACCCACAATGGACTATACTGTTGTGATTAATGTCCAGTGTACTTATTTCACAGCTCAAAGGTGTGCAATGTGAACTTAAGGCAGGCAGAAGCAAGAACTATAACCCCACAGCCTCCAGAATGAAAACCACAATCCCAGATAGCTAACCAAAATGATCACATGGATCACAGCCTTGTGTAACTCAGTGAAGCTATGAGCCATGCTATGCAGGGCCACCCAAGACCAATGGGTCCTGGTGGAGAGTTCTGACAAAACTTGGTACACTAGAGAAGGGAATGGCAAATGACTCCAGTATGGCAAATGATTCTTTCCTTGAGAACCCCATGAATAGTATGAAAAGGCAAAAAGATATGACACCAGAAGATGAGCACCCTAGGTCCCTAGGTGTCCAATATACCACTGGGGAAGAGTGGAGAAATAGTTCCAGAAAGAATGACAGGCTGGGCCAAAGTGGAAACAACCCTCAGTTATGATTGTGTCTGCTGGTGAAAGTAAAGTGTGATGCTATAAAGAACAATATTGCGTAACCTGGAATGTTAGGTCTTTGAATCAGGGTAAATTGGACATGGTTAAAGAGGAGATGGCAAGAGTGAACTACATTCTAGGGATCAGTGAACTAAAATGGACAGGAATGAGAGAGTTTAATTCAGATGATCACTTTATCTATTATTGTGGGCAAGAAAAAATGTTGGCAAAATGATGTCTCTGCTTTTTAACATGCGGTCTAGGTTTGTCATAGCTTTACTTCCAAAGATCAAGTGTCTTTTAACTGGATGACAGAAGTGAAAAATGGGTTGTGTGTCTGTGTTTGTGTGTGTGAAGTGTCTGTAGAAGTTATTGGCCTAAAGATGTAAAACTTATTTTTCTTACTTTTAAAATTCTCTTTTAAGATACCACACCTCCATCGCTGCAGAGGCATAAGAGCATCTGTCTTTGAAGTCAGATAGGATGTGAATAATATATAAAGTTCATTTACAGTGTGACATTGGACTTGTTGTTTTACTCATTTTTTCACTTTAAAATGGGTTAATGAGAAAATAAACTCTCAAACTGCTGTGAGTTTTCTATAAAATAATGCATATTAATAGCTAATTAAATTTCTGAAACATAAAATAGTGGTTAATAGGTAGCTCTTCTTGACTGTTGATTGTATTTCTATTAATGAAAATAGGAAAATCAAAGTGATAAGGCTAAGTAGCAGATAAATAAGATATTTAGTAGGAGAGGCAAAGAGGGATTGGTGAGGAAAAGCATCCTGAAAAAATACACAAAAAATGCTCAATGAATGTCTGAAAGATGCAAGCTTGAAAAAAGTGAATGATTGGTTGAAGATACATTATTTAATGTCTGTGATTCCTGAATATTCATTGGAAGGACTGATGCTGAAGCTGAAACTCCAATACTTTGTCCACCTGATGCAAAGAACTGACTCATTTGAAAAGACCCTGATGCTGGGAAAGATTGAAAGCAGGAGGAGAAGGGAATCAGAGGATGAGACGGTTGGATGGCATCACTGACTCAGTGGATATGAGTTGAACAAGCTTCGAGAGTTGGTGATGGACAGGGAAGGCTGGCATGCTGCAGTCCATGGGGTCACAAAGAGTTGAACATGACTGAGTGACTGAACTGACTGATGACGATAAAAAAATATTTCAAAGATATAACTGTGTTTATTATTTCTCTTTTCCATATCCCAGTTCTTTCCCATGTAAACATCTTTTATTCTCTGGCAATACTAATGCTCTTTACAATTTAATAAATGATTAATGTAGCTAAAGTATGCTTTACAACGTACAATTAGAAGAGATATCTAAATATAAAAGGTCAGGGAAGCTTTATCTTAGCTCTGTTGCCAACTGAATATATTAATTATACTAATTTTCCCTAAAATATCTTTCCGTAGGTTTGATGTGTATCATTTATTATAAAATTATATAACTCATTAAAACATGTGGTCTACACACTACCTTGCTATGTTTGGTTTCATGTACAACAATTTAAAATTAAATAGCTAAATATTCTTCATATAGATGACTATTTATGGCTTCATACATAACCACAGGTTCGATCCCTGGTTTGGAAAGATCCCTTGGATATGGAAACGGCAACCCACTCCAGTATTCTTGCCTGGGAAATCTGATGGGCTACAGTCCATGAGATCAGAAAAGAGTCAGACACAACTTGAGGGACTGAACAACAACAGTTAGACTGTGAGGCTAAATGTTTACTCTATGCACACTGTTTTTAAAGAGCAGCCGTTTAATTTGAGAGAATAAAGATACAATATAGAATGAAAAGGGCCATTTCAAAATCTACACCTGAAGTCCCAACTCTCCAGAGGATGATTATTCATCCCTGCTGTGTTTATCTCATGTGTGGGAAAAATAACATGCTTTAACTAATGAAATATGAACAGAAGTGATATGTTACTCCTTATCTGAAGTTTTAAGAACCAAAATGTAACTTGCTATTATTCTCTTTCTCTTGGCTTAGAAAACTGTGTATTCTCCAGCTCTGTGCTATTCTATCATCCTGGATGATGTGCTGCAGACAAATGGTAAGGGAAAATGACATACTTTTGGATTTGAAGGCCGCTGAGATTTTAGGACATTTTGTTTCTACAGAATATCCAGAGCATAAAGACTAATACAATTAATGTGAAATGCATTAATAGTCATGAAAAGTTCTTTCTAGTTTTTAAACTGAACTTTTTTTGGCATCAGTGGCTCAGCTGGTAAAGAATCTGCCTGCAATGTGGGAGACCTGGGTTGGGAAGATCCCCTGGAGAAAAAAACAGCTATCCACTCCAGTATTCTGGCCTGGAGAATTCCATGGTGCCGCAAACAGTCAAACACGACTAAGTGACTTTCACTTCACTTTCACTTTTGTTGATTTACAGTATATCTTCATTTTTCTTAAATTTCAGAAGAAACATATTTATGACAATAGATTTAAACAACACTGGTAGGCCTATGGTAAGGTAAATGTGATTGATTTCTATTTTTTAGCCCAAGTTTATTCAAAAGGATTCAGAATTTATCTTTCCAAATACATGCTATATTTATACAAAGATATATGTAGGTATTTATTTACCCAATATTGTATTACATTCTTTACAGTGGCCTGCAACTTCCCCTTTTCATGTGCTTTTTTTTTTTTTTTGAAAATGTATGAGTCTCTGCATGAGGTATATACTGTTACAGGTCTTAGCATTGGGTTTTCTTATCAATTAAATATATAGAAGTATTGGCAAACTTCCCACTAAAATTGCACATATTTTACAATCTCCAAGGATCAGAATATCATTATATATTTAATAAAATGACAGGGTGATTTTCTTTCAATCCTTGAGGGGCATTTTTTCCTCAAATTTTAACTTGATCTTTTCAGTAAAATTATGAGTAAAACTATGAAGAAAATATGAAGCATGAATGCTTCTTCCTTACCATTGTGTAGCAAAAGATGTACCAAAGTACTGAAATTTAAAATAGGTTGGATTTTGAAAGCAGAGGGTGGAGGAGTGCAAAACAAAAAGTAACTTTTACACTGACTATAAATTATACCCTTAATATAGCAAACATTTCAACTGAGACCTTCACGCAGAAAAAAAAAATTGCCAGCAAGGCAAAGAAAAGTAGAAAGATTTGGATTAAAAATAGTTTCTATTTGTTTATCTTAGAGAAAGTAAGAGTATCAAAAGAATGGACTGAGTTATTGATAGCATTGATGAAGAAACTTGGGTCACAGTGCAGAAACTGTATTGCATATGGAGCTGGGATGAAAGGCCTTTAAAAATGTACAAGAAGCATGAAAGTAAAAATGAATTTCTAAAATTACATAAGTCAAGCACTTTAAAACATGATATAATCAGGAATGAATGGATTGTTTACACTTATATGTATAAATGCCCAGAATTAATACAATGAAACCTATTTACAAGTCAATATTTGAGTTATTTTAGGGAAAAGTCAATGAACATGAACTTGGGCAAACTCCAGGAGACAGTGAGGGACAGACAGTCCTGGCGTGCTGCAGTCCACTGGGTCAAAAAGAGTCAGACACGACTGGGCGGCTAAACAACAACAAAGGAAAAACTCAACTGAAAGAGGAAGGTGAATATTCACACATATTTACTTAATTACTGTTAATTTTGTTTGAAGCAAAATCATTCATTCATTTTAACAGGAATGATAACTGCAAGGATAGAGGCATACTTACTCTTATAACTGAGAGATGCCTTTGTTCCTTTGTAAAAGTTCAAAATTAATGTCCATAGGGGAGCTAATAAGTCAACTGTATTTTTATTTTCCTCTGAGCAAATATTGAGGTTCATTTTGTGAAATCTTCAAGAATTACTCTGAATAGTAAAAATTCTGGTTTAGAGATAATATCAAATGACATGAGCAAACATACGTAAATTATTTAATAAACTATGTATCACATAATAGATACAAAATAAGTGATTTTTTTATAACTACTTAAATTACTAAATATTTAAGAGTCATGCACAGGTATAAATAAGAAAGAACATTGGAAAAGAAAGAGCAAATAACTTTTCATGGGTTTACAAACTAAAAGTTTGCTTTTCATTACCACTGTAATAGACTCATTAGCTCAAAGTCCTACCCTAACAACCATCCTAAAAGTGTTGGACTGGAAATGGTATAGCCTCAAGTACACTCAAGAAACTAATGCACTGTAGATGCTGGCATCTTGGAATGCCAACATGGCCAAGATACCACGATAGCATGATAAAAAACTGGCAGACGTTCTAGGATCTAATTAGTTCATTCTACAGAAATGAAAAAGATATGTTGTATCTAGTTTTATATTTTCAATGCGAAAGCCTCAATTATCTTTAACCTGTGCTGCTTGATGTTAGAATTTGTCCATGACACAGTCCTCTGGATCTTCATTGAGGAGTTCAAGTTCACCCTTCCTAGCTAGTGGTGTGACTTTCACAGGAACATGAGGTTGTCATCTCAAATATTCCTCTTCTAAATCCAATACAAGTTCTGAGGTTGATGTGACTTTAAAACAGTTTGATTGCAAATGGACTGTATGTAGAAAGAAACAGAACTTCTAAAAAAAAATTTGTCTCACATACTTGAAATTGTTGACAGAGTTTTTCAACTTTTGCAAAGCACATTCTATAGCTTTTCTCTGATGTACTTTTTCATTCCTTTTCTTGGATAGTGCTTTTCCAAAATAATCATTATTAGATGTCTATTTATCCTTCAAGACTGTAATTATCCTGATTTTATTGTTTTATTTCATAATTTTTTCTAATTCTAATATTTTTCATTCCATCAAGATTCATTTTGACTAATTATTAATATTTTGGGTCCTGCACATATCAATTAACTCTGAAATTTTTAATGCAAAGGCTATCTCATGATTTTTATATTTTCCCATATAATTATTTAATGCTAGAAAATCACATTGCCACTGAGTAGCTACTCAGTAAACATTTTCCTGAAAGGGAAGGAAAAATTGCTTTATTTCTTATAGAGTAAATATTTATTAATTTAGAGTACATTTTCTCTTATTTAGCTCTTTAATTCTGTGCCAGGCTTGAATGCTTTGTTGGCTATCTTGAAACCTGACTTTTGGCCTTTGTGGCATGGTACAAGCCACCATCCCAGACTCCAACCTGACCTTGACTAACACCTAAAGCAGCGGTCCACATGACTTATACCTGGCCTGCCATTGATCAACTCCCAGTTGCTTACATATGCCTCACAATAGCTTCTTCCTACACCTGTCATCCTCCCTGGCTGTGCCAAGAATTTGTGACAAGATTCATCAACCAGTTTTCAAAATCTGTGATAAATTATGACCTCAGATATTAGTCCACTTGCCTTTGATTAAATTGCCTCACTTACTTTAGCATTCTGCTGTTCTCCAAAATTCACAATTTCTAATTATGAACAAAATTTCCAATCATTTCCCTATGTTTGTTTCTAAAAGATCTGATATATTGATGGTTATGTATGCACTAACTAGTCAGCTTGAGTGAGATCTGGATCATATGATGTTCAGCAACTAGAATGCTTTATTTAATATTCTTATAGTTTCCAAATCATTAATCTGGTCTAAAATTAGGTGCTTTATTCTTCCCACCTGCCTCACATGGCTTAAGTATCCAATCTATTCACACTCTGCCAAGTATGTATATATACATATATAACAGTTCCTCTATTAGAGTATATTGATTTGACTGAACTATTTATCTTTTTGTAGAACTATTCACAGTAATGATTAAGAGTTCATGCTCTGCATGTAAATTACTTTGGCCACTTATTTGCTTTTAAATTCTGTTTTAGTTTATCACATGTTAACTAGGAAATCCCTAGTAATACCATATACCAGATAGGGTTGTTATACATATTAGAATGAATTTTATATGTACATCCACTGGGAATAGAGGAGGTCAAAATGATAAACTGAGAGGCTAGTTACAATAGATTACCATAATCTAGACAAGGTGTCAGTTATAAGTGGGAATACTAATGATAGGTATGATGAAAAGCAGTTGAAAACATGTTATATATTGAATTTAGAACCAAGAAGATTTTCTAAGGGATCAGATAAGAAGATATGATAAAAATATAAAACTAAGGATGATAGTTTTGACTATCATCAGGTTTTGACCTGAGTTTGACCAGGTTTTGACCTGAGTATTTAGAGAATAGAATTTTTATGTACACAATTTTATTAATTGTGAATAATTTAAAAAATGGATTTAGTATCTTGACCGGAAACAAAAATTGTATTATATAGATAGAAATGATGGGAAGATGTTATCTTTATTTAGGTTTCATAGATCTTAAATCTAACTGGTAGAGAAAAATTTGAAAAGAGAAAATGATAGAGAAAGTCATAATTTAAGTAATGAGAAAGCATAAATATCAAGTTTATAGTGACAATTTTCATCAAAATATTTTGTGTTGCCTCTGACTTAATTTAGGAGCTCACTCTGCTAGAAATCATCAAGCATATGTAGAATTCTGCAGCCAAGAGAATTTAAAGAGACAGTTATGTACTCATGAAGATACATAACAGAAAAAGAGAAAACAAATAAACAGACTGAGTGTGATCTGGCCAAATGTGAGAAGAAGGGAATAAATAGAATCACTGAATTCTAGAACCAGAGGAATTACATCTCTCTTATTCAGTTCCACCATTTGACAGGGAGATATTCTCACCATAGGTAAGCGACCTGCCCAAAGTCAGTTAGCTGCTGAATAGTACAAGAAGATACTTAAATATTGTATCAATATCCATACTAGGCATTTTATGCAATGAACTGCATTAATATGCATAACTAAAATTAAGGACGAGGAGGCAGGGTAGTGTGGAATATGTTTTTTGGAAATATATCAATGGATTAAATTTCATCTGATAAATAGGCCCAAATTTCTAAAAAAAATAAGTCCTATTAGATTAAAAAATTTAAACCACACGACTAGGGGGCCGAGGAGAAGCTCATTATATGTAAACCCTAACAATTCTATAGTTTTTTATGGAAACAATAAAATAATAAGCTAAATAAATATTTGTAAGATTCGTGTTTCCAGACCTTAACTATACAATTTACATATCTTCTACTCAGATAAACTGAAAACTTTGAGGTAGAACTTACAGTTTGTACTAAACTATATATATTTTATTCATGGTTACTGTAGTTCTTAATCTGCTACCTATATGTGCATGTGTGTAATATTATTTATAAATAGCCAGAATTATCAAGTAACTTCCAACTCAGACTGTACTAGGTATTTATTATCTCTTTGAATCCTGGTGATAACTCAATTCTCAATTAACATTCCACCAACTTTTATAGATAAAGAAGCTAAAATAATTTAAGAAGGTAAATTACATGATTTGTCTAAGGGTACATAATTTACCTAATTTATATAATTAGAAAGGCCACATAATTCTCTCGTCCCCGCCATGTGTAAACATATATGAAAGTAAAAGTTAAAGTCGTTTAGTTGTGTCCAACTCTGTGACCCCATGGACCCTGCCAGGCCCCTCTGTCCATGGAATTCTCCAGGCCAGAATACTGGGGTGGGTAGCCGGTATTCTCCAGGGGATCTTCCCAACCTAGGGATTGAAAACAGGTGTCCCACATTGCAGGCAGATTCTTTACCTACTGAGCCACTAGGGAAGACTGTATACATATATGCATGCACACATAGACACTGGAAAATGAAATGGCAACCCACTTCAGTATTCTTGCCTGGAAAATCCCATGAACGGAGGAACTTGGAGGGTTACAGTCCATGGGGTCGCAAAGAATCAAACATGACTGAGTGACCGACACTTTCACATAGACATATATATTGTTCATCTAGATAGGTAGATAGATAATTTTCCATCTAAAAAATCTGATTTAATTTTTATTAATTAAAAAAAAGACCAAACTGTATGCCTTTGTCTTATAGTTCACATTAGTTAAGTGATTCTCAATTTCAGCTATATATTAGCATCACTTTTTCTTAGCCCATTCTGGATACTATAGCATGGTACTGTAGACTGCTTGACTTATAAATAACAGAAATTTATTTCTCACATTTTTGGAGACTGGGAAGTCCCAGATCAAGGAGCCAGTAGATTCAGTGTCTGGTGATGGCCTGTCTCCTGATTCACAGGTGGCTGTCTTCTTGCTGTGTTCTTAAATGGTGAAAAGTGCAAGGGAATTTTCTGAGAATCTCTTTATAAGGGCACAATGTCCATTCACAAAGCTCTATCTTCATGATCTGAGTATCTTTCAAAGTCTGCACCTCTGAATACCATCACATTAGGGATTAGATTTCAACACATCAATTTTGTGGGGGGTAGGTCACAAATATACTGTCTGCAGCACATCAGATTAATTTTTGAAAACTGGATGCCTAGAGAATACCTTAGACTAATTAAAATCTTTTTATAGAGTAGGACTTGAACATAATTAATTTTTAAATCTCTCCAGTTAATTTTAATATTTACCTAATGCTGAGAACCACTCTTACAGATTAAGTGCATAGATTAGTTTACCAATTCACAAAATAACTTTTAAAATACAGCTTTAGAAGTTCTTTAAGGGGAAAGGGGAAAAAAAAAATCCTGTAAGTGTAAATAGTAAGTGTATTGATGAAAATCAAACAAGCAAGTTTTTTGTGTGGTTTCTTCATTTTGGCAAAAACAATGTTGAAGGACCTGGGTACTGAGGGAGAAACACGGGAGCATGATTCAACAGTTGTCATTTTTAAGAGATATGAAAGGGGTAAAAGAAGGAAGGACCATAAAACAGAGGCTTGGTAAAGGAGGCAAGACGCAAATAGATGTATGAGATGTCAACCAGAAATTGAGTTTGGGTTAATTGTGGGTGTAGCAGTGGACATATATTCATATGAAACAGTATACTTCCTTATTAGTGGTGACTTTATAAAAATTAAAAGACTACTACTTACTAGTTATGTGATAGGATAGCAAATCTAATAATATATCACCTACATGGGCTTCCCTGATGGCTCAGTGGTAAAGAATCTGCCTACAATGCAAGAGACACAGGAGAGGTGGGTTTGATCCCTAGGTCAGGAAGATGCCCTGGAGAAAGAAATGGCAGCTCATTCCAGTATTCTTGCCTGGAAAATCCCATGGACAGAGGCTACAGTCCATGGGGTCGCAAAGAGCTGGACATGACTAAGCACACGTGGATTCATTATTCATTCATCATCTATACAGACACACTTTCCAGCTTACTCCTGGATTATAAGTGAATTTAAATCATCTGTGAAATAAAAGTATAAGCAGCATCTGAAAAGGGGACATTGTTTATATCGATGACAGTGAGATCATTGTTACACTGCTAGTGTCATTCCAACACAAGAGCTAAACTATTCCTTGACAAGTACCTAAAACATCTCAAGTAAATGTGTGAAGAGCTTTTCTTCCATACATAATTTACTGCAGTCATTGCTAGAATAAACGGCCTATGAGAGTACAAGTTGATACATAGTTAATGGAAGTAATCCTGTTCAATTTCATTTAACAAAATATCCAGCTGACTCAGTAATTCAAATGCAAACTCCCCAACTCAGGAAAGCCTTGGTCATCCACTATACTCCCTGATGAACTTAAAGTTAAATACCATTGAATAAAAAACATGGAATACAGGAGTTTATGTACAGTCATTTGTTCTGTTGAGAGATAAAATGTGAGTAATCTTGCCACAATAACAATATATATAAGTATGTACACTGCAAGTTATTAATCTTTTTTTTTCTGAAATGACTTTAAAAATCAATGTAGAAACTGCTAAACTGGAATAATTAGGAAAATACTGAGAAAAATATTAAGAAGTTTCTTTGGGTTTTCAGACATTTTTGCAGTCATACCAAACTGTTATATGAAAATAATTATATCAGCTTCTGCATTAATTTTAATATTTCAAGATTGAAATATTCAATTTTCACTCATTTTTCAAATTGAAACATACCTTCAAAAACCACAATCAAAAAACATTTTATATGTGTCAATATATAATAACATGTACACTGGAACTGAATAATTATATAGATGATTAGTAGGTGGTAGGAATCAGGTTTCTCAAAGTTGAGCTTGGAAATTATTATTGTAGGCAACCAGGGTGAGGTAGCTAGAGTAATCCATCTATTTGAGAGAGAAACATCAGTCCACATTTATGTGTGTACTATAAATTTTTATTGTTACTATAGATATAGTATATAGTATATACACAGGTTAGACTTCCCTAGTGGCTCAGATGGTAAAGCGTCTGTCTACAATGTGGGAGACCCGAGTTCAATCCTTGGGTGGGGAGAATCTCCTGGAGAAGGAAATGGCAACCTACGCCAGTATTCTTGCCTTGAAAATCTCATGGATGGAGGAGCCTGATAGGCTACAGTCAATGTGGTTGCAAAGAGTCGGACATGACTGAGCGACTTCACTTACTTACTTCACTTATATACATAGATTAGTGTAAACATATATCATTAACTGAAAGGGCCTGAAAAGAAAAACACTTCAGCAGTTACAACATGCAGTTCTCAGATTTTTGTTTCTAACATCATTCTCTAGCAAAAGGGGTAGGGCATATGCCAGATGAGCCCAAAGCTTCTTACTGGAAGTACTCAAAGCAACAACAATAACAACAACAAAAAGAACCTCACAAAACCGTAATAGTACGTCAAAGAATAACAGTAACCAGTGAAAAGAACTACCTAGAGCCCAAAGCTGATACAATTTGAACAAAATAAAGTAGCATTTGAAACTGAAAGTATACTCTAAATGTCAATGATTTAATAGTGATAAGAATAAATGACCAAATGTGTTGTAAAGGAAAGGAGAAAAATCTCTCATTCAGAAGAATTTCAAATAATTTGGGTAGATATTCTACCCTCAAGGAAAAAATGACAACTCTGAAATGGCAACGCACCCTAGTATTCTTGCATAGGAAATCTTATGGACAGAGTCTGAGCTTTGAAGGCTACAGTGCGTGGGATCACAGAGTTGGACATGACTTACTGACTGAGCACACACGGAGTGATGTTCCTCCAAAGAGTACTAGACTGGAGTGACTTACTGTGGAGTAAGTAAGCAAGTAAGTATAAAAATATATATATGTCTCAGACTAATTCCAACAATGGGATCTCTTTCGACCTGAATATGGCAATTAACTTAATCTAACTAATATTTATAGGCTATTCCACTAACAACAGCAGAATAAACATTCTTCTTATGTTTACATAGTACATTTATCAAGATAGAACACATTCTGGGATATAAACATATATTGTAAAAAATTGAAATGGAAATTTAAAATCAAAGTTTAAAATGTATGTTCTCAGACCACAAGTACATTAACCTGGGAATTAATCACAGATAGTTTGCATATCCCCAAATATCTGTAGACTAAACAGCATACTTCAACACACAGGTAAAGGAAAAATCCTCAAAATATATTTTAAAAATATTCTGATTTGAATAAAAATGAAAATAGAGTTAAGCATAATTTCTGGGATGCAGTTTAAAGCAGTGCTTAGAGACATTTATAAATGCATATATAGAAAACAAGAAAGTTCTAAAATCAGTAACCTAAGATTCTTATGCAGAAAATGGAAAAAGAAAAGCAAATTAATCCTAAAAGAAGCAGATAAAAAGAAACAATAAAAACTGTTGCAGAAAGCTGTGGAATTGAAAACATGAAATGATAGCAAAAATCAATTAAATAAAAAACTGGTGGGATTTCTCTAATGGCCCAGTGGTCAAGAGTCTGCCTGCCAATACAGGGGACACAAGTTTGATCCCTAGTCCAGGAACATGCTGCAGATCAACTAAACCCATACACCAAAACTACAGAAGACCACGTACTCTAGACTCATGCTCCACAAGAGACGTCACCTTAATGAGAAATCTGAACACCACAACTAGAGAGCAGCTCCCATTTGCCACAACTAGAGAAAGCCCAGGCGCAACAATGAAGACCCAGTACAGCCAAAAATAAATAAATAAATAATACAAACTTTTTTTTAAAAAAAGCAAAACTGGTTCTTTGAAAAATCAATATAACTGATAGTTTTCTAGCCAGGTTGTGATATTGTCATTAGTAGTAAGATATATATTTCATCTCTTCTGTTTCTATTTCATCTCTTCTGTTTCTGGCAAAAGCTCCCAAAACTGCTGAAAATGATAAAGATGTGCTTTCTTATGTTAATGAGGTGACTTTTGTATAGCATCAGAGGCTGTGGTTCATTGCCAGGGTAACCACACACAGCAGGAGAGGGTTGTAGCTTTCAGTCCCACCTTTCAACTTCTGAGGAGAGGAGAGAGAGGCTGGATGTTAAAAGGATTGCCAGTGGTTGATGATTTAACCAATTATGCCTGTGTTTTGAAACCTCCATGAAACCCCAAACGGTGGGGTTTGAAGAGCTTCCCTTTGATGAACATGTGAAGATGTGGGGAGAGTGGTGTTAGAAGAGAGCATGGAATTCTGGCACTATCTCCGCATACTGTGTCCTGTGTGTCTCTTCCATCTGGCTGTTCCTGAGTTATATCCTTTTATAGCAAGTCAGTAATCTAGTAAGTAAAATGTTCTGAGTTGCTGCATTCTATTAATAGCAAATTAACTGAACTCAAGGAGGAGGTCATGAAAACCTCTTATCTATGCACATTTCTTCAGAAGCACTGGTAACAACATAGACTCCTCACTGGCATTTGAAATCCAAGGAAGGTGTTCACTGGCATTTGAAATCCAAGGGAGGAGGGGTGTTGGTATTTCCAGTAGCAACAACCAGTTGGTTAGAAACACAGATGATATTATGAGCTTGTTACTAGCTTCTGAACTATGTTGTGGGAGGAAGGAGTGGGATGGGATGGTGGTGGAAAAAGCCTTGTAGGACTGATCCCTCAACCTGTGAATGTAATTCCATCTCTGATTAGGTACCATGAGGACTGAGCTGAATTGTCAGACACCCAGCTAGTCTCACAAGCAATGTGTGTTGGTGTGGGAAAGCACTCCTACTTTATACACACATTGAATTTGAATGCAGAAACCAAAATAGAGGCTAATACAGAAAGAAAGAAGACATAAATTACCAGTATAACAACATGAAAGAATCATCATTATACTGACCCCATGGACATTAAGAAGATCTTAAAAAAAAATACTATGAACAACTCTATCCCTACAAACATAGCTAAAATGGAACAATTCTCTGAAGTATGTATCACTGTTTAAGAAATATGGATGATATATAAGAGTTTTGAGAGTGAGCCACAAAATATTAATCTGGATATTATTGCTTAATCCAGGTAAGAAATGCTGTGGTTATTTGTGGAAGGATAAGTAGAAATTAATAAACACACACACATACACAAAGAAATTAATAAACCAAAGAAGTGGACGTGGAGATCTGAAGAAGAGGGAATCATCTATTCCAACGGTGTTACACGTTCACATTTCTGGTCTCTTCATTCTCTTTATCATACCATTTACTACATAATCTTTGTTGTTGTTCACTTAGTCATGTCCGACTCTTTGTGACCCCATGGACTGAAGCACACCAGGCTTCCCTGTCCTTCACTATCTTTTGAGTTTGCTCAAACTCATGTCCATTGAGTCAATGATGCCATCCATCCATCTCATCCTCTGTCGCCCCCTTCTACCCTTACCCTCAATCTTTCCCAGCATCAGGGTTTTTTCTAATGAGCTGGCTCTTCACATTAGGTGGCCAAAGGATTGTAGCTTCAGCTTCAGGATCAGCCCTTCCAATGAACATTCAAGACTAACTTCCTTCAGCATTGACAGGTTTGATCTCCTTGCAGTCCAAGGGTTTCTCAAGAGGGAGTCTTTTCCAACACCACAGTTCAAAAACATTAATTCTTCAGCACTCAGCTTTCTTTACAGTCCAACTCTCACATCCATACATGACTACTAGAAAAACCATAGCTCTGACTATATGGACCTTGTTGACAAAGTGATGTCTCTGCTTTTCAAGATGCTGTCTAGGTTTGTTATATCTTTTCTTCCAAGGAGCATGTGTCTTTTAATTTCATGGCTGTAGTCACCATCCTCAGTGATTTTGAAGCCCAAGAAAATAAAGCCTGTCACTGTTTCCACTGTTTCCCCATCTATTTGCCATAAAGTGATGGGACCAGATGCCATGATCTTCTTCTTCTTCTTCTTTTTTTTTCTTTTTTTTGATCTTCATGCTTTGAATGTTGAGTTTTAAGCCAGCTTTTTCACTCTCTTCTTACCTTTCATCAAGAGGCTCTTTAGTTCCTCTTCATTTTCTGAAGTAAAGGTTGTGTAATCTGCATATGTGAGCTTATTGTTATTTCTCCCTGCAGTCTTGATTCCAGCTCAGCATTTTGATGATGTACTCTGCATAGAAGTTAAATAACCAAGGTGACAATATATAGCCCTGATGTTCTCCTTTCTCAATTTGGAACCAGTGCATTGTCCCATGTCCAGTTCTAACTGTTGTTTTGTAATCCTTTGGTGATTCAAGATTCAATGAGTATAATACGATTCTTTCTAAAGAAATATGACTAGCTTCTGCATAGTTGCCTTGCAGTTTACAATTCAAAAATATTCTAACATTTTAGTGTTGGTTAATATAGTCAAATCTATGATTTTTGTGTCATCATGGTATTAAAAAGTGGTGATTCTCATTTTTTGGTGTATTCCTTTTAAATGTTAAAATGTACTATTTATCTAAATGCCTGCTAGATGGTTTGCTGTTACTTAAAATGAAAAAATACTCTCATTCAAATCTGTTTTGCTTTATGATCTCATTTATTGTTAATGGCAACATAAACTTCTGAAATTGTGGTTTTACTCATTCCTCCCCTTCACACTGTATTAAATCAATCACTAAGTACAGATTCTGGTTCCAAAGGATCATAATAATTGCCACCTTCTGAAATTTTCTGTAACTTCATTTCTTTATCCCAAGTCTTATTTGTATTGTTGACTAAAAATCTCTTTCTGGATACATTGATTCTCCAAACACAGTGGAAGTCACTGCATCCTGAACTTATTCAATATTGACTGTAAGGTGAAGGAAGAAGCCATATGAAAAGGAAAGTGGTGGACTGCAGAAGCTGAAAAAAGGCAAGAGTATGGAATCTACCTTAGAACTTCCATAAAGGAACACAGTTCTTACAACACTTTGAATTTCACCCTGGTAGACCTCTGTCAAACGTCTGACCTACAGAACTGTAGGATGACAAATTTGTATCATTAGGGTATTTATTTTCATAAAGTGTTCTTTGAAGATATTAAGGACATGACACACAGATCCCCTCAGTTAAATTAAAGAGAATGTCAGAAATTTAAGGACATTTTCCCTCAGCAAAAGGAAAATTTTCCTAGCAAAAGACAAAAACAGAGATGAGCTAATCTAGGAAATATTTGTGAAGGAGCTTCTTGTCTCAGTAAACACTGGGACATACACGGGAGCACTGTGGAAAAGTCTAGAAAGTTTTATTCTTCAAAATGCTTTAGTTATTTTCATGGTAATTCTTTTCATATTTATGTTTCAAGTTTCAGGGATAAGCCTATGGCAAGGTTCCTAAATGTTTGGTCCAAGGGCCCCAAGTATCATCTGTCTGTCTAAAATTAAGCAGAAAATTAATATTTGTGATAAGTGAATATTCATTCACTATATTGTACACAAAATTATGAAAAATATATGTTGATGAGTTGTAAGGTCTAAATGTCATTTGCACTCATCAAATAAAAATCTTAGCTTCTTCTGGCTCAGATGACAGAATAAAGCAAAAGTAACTGTGATGGATATAAATGAGAAACAGATCCACAATTATTGTTCACTAAAATCTTAGTCCTCCTGAAGACAGGTGACTTTGAGCAATCTGGATAAACCTTTTTAGGTCGATAACATTTTGTTCTTTGACTGCCTTTCAGGAAAATAAAGGTGTGTGATCACAAGAACAATCAGAGAGTCAGATCGTTTGTCAGAGCCTCTGGTTCTCCAGCAGGTAATGCAGTCAGCAGTAATGATGTCAGCATCTTGACCTGGAGCAAAAGACAATGTTCATCCACGTGTGTTAGTGTGAAGCTCAACCTGGTGATGTGAAAGATTTTCCCCATGAAAGCTGTCCTGAAATGGCTCCACATTATGTACAGGCCTTGGGAAAAATTCCCCTGGGCTAACTGGTGTTTTAATCTGTTGACAGCATTTTCATTTTCTCTTTCTAAAGAACCTCTGAAGGAGGTCCTGTGGAGAGAAAAAAACAGGTCAAGAGGAAATTAAAAGTGAAAATCTTGCTTTCTCCCAACTAGGATTAATCTGTTAATTAAGCCAACCCAGAAAAATGTAAGCAAATTTTAATTTGCAATCTGCTAAAAGCTTGCTATCAAATAAATTGATTAGTAGTAATCATAATCAAAAGCTCTGGATTAGTAGTTAATTTGTGGAATCAATTAATAGGAACATTTATCAAATAATTTTGTCTCCAAAGAATAACAGATTCATTGCCCTGTGTTCCTGAAGATAAGAGATTCAGAACTGTGGGAAATGCGGTGATTCCTGGGGATATGGCCCTGATGTGAGTTTGTTTTTTCTTGATTTGTTTCAAAAAGGTACTCTTGAATATTCTGATTTAATTTTTCCTTTTAATAAGCATAATATTAAAGGGTGATGCATAAAATTATCAGCCAGAAATATTTCATATTAATTTATTAATGTGTTCTGTCAGACTGTTGTCCTGGATGTTTGGAACTCTTCCACTTAAGGCTGTATATATATTTTTCCAAAATTATAAAATTAGAAGTGGTTCAAGGCTCAATTATCTGTAGTTAATCCCCAAATGAACTATCTCTCTAATTTAGAATTCAGTGTTTGCTTGAAGTTCCCCTTCCCCATCAATATAAGTCTCATTGCTGTTGTTCGGTTGCCAAGTCGTGTCCGACTCTTTGCGACCCTGTGGATGGCAGCGCAGCAGGCTCCTGCTTTTTGCTGTCTCAGGGAGTTTGCTCACATTTGTGTCCATTGAGTCAGTGATGCTAACAATCTTAATTTATAGGACTTTTAAAATAAATATTGGGTGTGTTACTGAAGGACTGCTTTTAAAGGAAGTTCCTTAAGGGAAAATTTTAAAATAATGTTAAAAATACATTTTGTAAATCAGTCATTTCCTTAAGTCAATTATCATCCAAATTTACACCATGGATATTATCATACATTAAGAGAGAAGATAGAGCCCTAAAGAAAAATATAACCAAATAAATAATTATCTTTTATTTTTAAACTTCAGAATAATTTGTTTATGCTCTTTTCTAAAAAGAAAATATATCATCTCAGCATATTTTCTATTATTCATTTATTTTCTTCAAAGATAATTTGAAACAGTGCTTAGAAGAAGGATCAGTTATATTTGATTATATTTGGGCCAAAAAATTTTTTAAATTATACTTAATGTGTTATAAAGCAACATAAGAAATATGGTATTTCTTTTTAATACCAAACTACTCTTTCATTTGGAATATACTTTTACAGTATGATGTCTGAAAATTCTTATCACACTTTTAGCTTTCTCTATTGTGTACATAAAATATTTCACAGTATTGCCAAAATGCAATTGCTTATTAAGCCAGAAGGGAAACGTTTAAAAAAAAAAAACCTGACCCTTTAATCATCATCAATTCATTTGGCCTACATAATCCTTAGTCTCATATTTAAACATGGTTATGGCTCAAAAATGACCAATCAGAATTACTACTGAAAAGGAACAGAAGGACTTGATCATCTAAAGTCAAGTTCTGCTCATTTTAAGAGAAAATGTATATAAACAAATCTGGAAAAGTTAGCAGTGGCCACAGGATTGAAAAAGGTCAGTTTTCATTTCAAGCCCAAAGGGCAACGACAAAGATTGTTCAAACTACTGTGTAGTTGTGCTCATTTCACATGCTAGCAAGGTTACGTTCAAAATCCTTCAAGCTAGGCTTCAAGAGCACGTGAACTGAGAACTTCCAGATGTACAAACTGGGCTTAGAAAAGGCAGAGGAACCAGAGATCAAATTGCCAGCATTTGTGGGATCATAGAGAAAGCAAGGGAAATCCAGAAAAACATCTACTTCTGCTTCATTGACTACACTAAAGCCTTTGACTCTGTGGAACACAATACACTGTGGAAAATTCTTAAAGAGATGGGAATACCAATATTCATTGGAAGGACTGATGCTAAAGTTGAAGGTCCAATACTTTGGCCACCTGGTGCAAAGAGCCAACTCATTGGAAAAGACCCTGATGCTGGGAATGATTGAAGGCAGGAAGAGAAGGGAATGACAGAGGATTAGATGGTTTGATGGCATTACCAAGTCAATGGATGTGAGTTTGAGCAAACTCCAGGAGAGGGTGACAGACAGGGAAGCCTGAAGTGCTGCAGTTGATGAAATCACAAGAGTTGGACATGACTGAGTGACTGAACAACAATAAAATATACAGATGTGAGAGTTGAACCATAAAGAAGGCTGAGGACCAAAGAATTAATGCTTTCAATCTGTGGTGTTGGAGAAGACTCTCAAGAGCCCCTTGGACTTCAAGGAGATCAAATCAGTCAATCCTAAATGAAATCAACCCTGAATATTGGTTGGAACGACTGATTCTGAAGCTGAAGCTCCAATACTTTAGCCATCTGATACAAAAAACCAATTTTTTTTGGAAGAGACCCTAATGATGGCAAAGAATGAAGGCAGAATGAAAAGAGGGTGGTAGAGGATAAGGTGGTTAGATACACATGAATACAGATGAATTTGAGCAAACTCTGGGAAACAGTGAAGGACAGAGGAGCCTGGCATGCTGCCTCCCATGAGGCCACACAGAGCTGGACGCAACTTAGGAACTGAACAACAACTTGCTGTACTCCTCTGTGGATTGATGATTTTTCACAGTGGCATTCCTTGATTCCCTTCTCTTTATCTT
This sequence comes from Muntiacus reevesi, assembly GCF_963930625.1. Lineage (NCBI taxonomy): Eukaryota > Metazoa > Chordata > Mammalia > Artiodactyla > Cervidae > Muntiacus > Muntiacus reevesi. The sequence goes on along the minus strand of NC_089255.1, from coordinate 39,772,081 downwards.
CTGTATGTCTAAGCTTTGCTTTGGGGTTTCTCTGTGTTGAGGGAGATAACTGAGAAGATGATGACAGCTGGTTGACCCATGAGCTGGACCCAGGTAATAAGAGGATCTTCACTCTTCCCTGTCCTTGAAATGTGCAGCTTCCCTGTGTCTCCCATTCCCAGGAGCTGCCCCAAGGATATGGGCTTGGAGTAGAAATATGTTGTAAAGACCACCTGGATGGTATATGTGACTGAACGCAGTAAACACTTCTACATAAACATTTAAGATTTGCTAGGTAGGTACAAAAATCCACTAATCCTTAAGCTTCCCCAAAAAAGCCTCATAAGTAATTTTCTTGCCTATTAAATCTGCCACCTATCAATCTGGAATAGTCTGCCTCTTTCTTGTGTCTCTTTTGACCTCCTTGACTTTGGAAGCTGGTTTCAGATTACATTCTGGAAGTTCTCAAGGGGATTGCAAACTGATACTAGCAGATGAAAAGAGTAGCTTAAAGTGATTAACATAACAATAACCATAAGCTGGAGGAATGAAAGAACAGACTGTCTAAAAATGGTGAAAATAAACGAAAACTTATTTGAAGACACAGAAAAGCAACCAAACCAACTGGGCTAATAATTGTTTTGAATGCTGCAGTGTTCTCACTTTTGGGGTTCCATTTAAAAGGTCACAGATAGACTTGGGATTTTAAGAGTGTACATACAATTTTCAAGTGTTTTCTACATAATTTTTTCTCCAGGGAAACTTATCTAAAACATTTCTTTTCATCCTGAACTTAAGTGTGCATTAAAGTGCACACTGACATAACTAATAAGCCACTCACTACTCATACAAATCTATTGCTTGGGCAGTCAGGATATCAGGTAGTATAAAATTGTTTTATGGGGGATTTATTGTACTAAAGATGAAAGTTTATGCAGTATCTCTAAAATTATTTATGAAAAATGAATTTACGTGTCACTTTGTGCCTGCCAAGATTTTCCAGCTTTTACAACCAAAGTGCAATCAAAACGACCCAGAAATGCCCAGAAAATGTTCATTAAAATTGATTTTTCTGTCCAGTTTCATTGCCAGTGAAAATGTATGAAATACATATATTTCATTTAGAGAGCCAGTTTTCTTCCCCTGTAGTACAATGTCCTTAATAATAAGCTTTTTTAATAAGAGAATGTCTCTAAAACTGGACAAGGCAAAGGAATTCTAATTTTTCACAGAAATTAGGCAAACATCTTTTATACAAATGGAGAGAAACATCTGAAGTTTCAGTCTGTAAGTTCTAATGTTTCAAGAATGTGGAGTATATTCTTATGCCCAATAATTGCATTATTTTTATTGAATTTAAAGATAGTCAAAAGTGAAGATGTAAGCAGGAAGGGCTAATTTTGAATTTACACTGGTTCTACTACTGTGGCTTTAATCCTTATCTTGCCATGTTTATAGGCATACACTGAGCCTGCCTCAGTGAGAAACTATTTGGTTTCTCCCTGAGGAAATAAACTACCCTGGTGGCTCAGTTGTTTAAGAGTCTGTCTACAATGCAGGAGACCCAGGTTTGATCCCCTGGAGAAGGAAATGGCAACCCACTACAGGAGGGCTATAGTCCATGGGATCGTAAAGAGTCAGACACAACTGAGCAACTAAATATTTCACTTTCATGGAGAAAACATGACCCCACCCACTTGTGAAGAAATGTGACATTCTTGAACTCTTTTTGTGGTAAGTGGCTCAGAGCCTGGTGACCCTAGTCTGCTGCTTATCAGCTCAGCCCAGAAATACATAATGGGGTGGTCAGAATCACAGATAAATGTGACATCTTTGTTTATATGCAAGGCTCTTCTGTCCATGGAATTTTCCGGGCCGGAATACTGGAGTGGGTAGCCATTCCCTTCTTCAAGGGACCTTCCCAACCCAGAGATCAAACCCAGGTCTCCTGCACTGCAGGGGGGTTCTTTATCTTCTGAGCCACCAGGGAAGCCCCATTCCATCTAACACCACCTGTGAAATGACTGTAAGAAAGTGAAATTAACATATCTCACTACCTGAGGCTTGACATTCTAGGAAATATTTGCAGCAGTTAAATCATCTTTTTAATTGTAACTGGAGAAGGGAATGGTAAACCACTTCAATATTCTTGCCTTGAGAATCCCACGAACAGTATGAAAAGGCAAAAAGATAGAATACTGAAAGATGAACTCCCCAGGTGGGTAGGTGCCCAATATACTACTGGAGAAGAGTGGAGAAAGAGCCGCAGAAAGAATGAAGAGGCTGAACCAAAGAGAAACAATATCCAATTTTGGATGTGTCTGGTGGTAGAAATAAAATAGAATGTGGTAAAGAATAATACTGCACAGGAACCTGGAAAGTTAGGTCCATGATTCAAGGTAAACTGTAAGTGATAAAACAGGAGATGACAAGAGTGAACATAGACATTTTGGAATCAGTGAACTAAAATGGATCAAAATGATCTAATTCAATTCAGAAGACCATTATATCTACTACTGGGGGCAAGAATTCTTTAGAAGAAATAGAATAGTCCTCATAGTCAACAAAAATGTCAAAATGCAGTACTTGGGTGAAATCTCAAAAATGAAAGAATGACCTCTGTTCATTTCTAAGGCAAGCCATTCAATATTACAGTAATCCAAGCCTACACCCCTACCAGTAATGCTGAAGAAGCTGAGCGGTTCTATGAAGACCTACAAGAACTTCTAGAACTAACACCCAAAAAAGATGTCCTTTTCATTATAGGGGACTGGAATGCAAAAGTAGGAAATCAAGATACATGGAGTAACCGGCAAGTTTGGCCTTGAAGTACAAAATGAAGCAGGACAAAGACTGATGGAGTTTTGCCCAGAAAACACACTGGTCGTAGTAAATATTCTCTATCAACAACACAAGAAAAGACTCTACACATGGACATCACCAGATGATCAATACCGAAATCAGACTGATTATATTCTTTGCAGTCAAAGATGGAAAGCTCTATACAGTCAGCAAAAACAAGACTGGGAGCTGACTGTGGCTCAGATCATGAATTCCTTATTACCGAATTCAGACATAAATAAAAGAAAGTAGGGAAAACCACTAGGCCATTCAGGTATGACCTAAATCAAATCCTTTACAATTACACAGTGGAAATGACAAATAGATTCAAGGGATTAGATCTGATAGACCAAGTGCCTAAGGAACTATGGATGGAGGCTCGTAACATTCAACAAGAGGCAATGATCAAAACCATCCCCAAGAAAAAGAAAGGCAAAAAGTTTCTCTGAGGAGGCCTTACAAATAGCTGAGAAAAGAAGAGAATCTAAAGGCAAAGGAGAAAAGGAAAGATATACCCATCTGAATGCAGAGTTCCAAAGAATAACAAGAAAAGATATGATAGCCTTCCTTAGTGAACAATGCAAAGAAAGAGAGGAAAACAATAGAATGGGAAAGACTAGAGATCTCTTCAAGAAACTTAGAGATACAAAGGGAACATTTCATGCAAATGTGGGCACAATATAGGACAGAAATGGTATGAACCTAACAGAAGCAGAAGATATTATGAAGAGGTGGCAAGAATACACAGAAGAAATACAGAAAAGATCTTCACGACACAGATAACCATGATTGTGTGATCACTCACCTAGAGCAGACATCTTGGAGTGCGAAGGCAAATGGGCCTTAGGAAGCATCACTACAAACAAATTTAGTGGAGATGATGGAATTTCAGCTGAGCTATTTCAAATTCCAAAAGATGATGCTGTGAAAGTGCTGCACTCAAAATGCCAGCAAATTTGGAAAATTCATCAGTGGCCACAGTACTGGAAAAGGTCAGTTTTCATTCCAATCCAAAGAAAGGCAATACAAAAGAATGTTCAAACTACCGCACAATTGCACTCATTTCACATGCTAGTAAAGTACTGCTCAAACTTCTCCAAGCTAGGCTTCAACAGTAGTTAACCAAGCACTTCCAGATGTTCAAGTTGGTTTTAGAAAAGGTAGAGGAACCAGAGATCAAGTTGACAATATCTGTTGGATCATAGGAAAAGCAAGGGAATCCAGAAAAAAACATCTGCTTCATTGATTATATTAAAGCCTTTGGCTGTGTGGATCACAACAAATGTCGGAAATTCTTAAAGAGATAGGAATACCAAAATACATTACTTGCCTCCTGAGAAACTTGTACGCAGGTCAAGAAGCAAGAGCTAGAACTGAACATGGAACAATGGACTAGTTCAAAATTGGGAAAGCAGCACATCAGGGCTGTATATTGTCACCCTGCTTATTTAACTTATATGCAGAGTACATCATGTGAAACGCTGGGCTGGATGAAGCACAAGCTGGAATCAAGATTGCTGGAAGAAATACCAAAAACCTCAGATATGCAGATGACACCACCCTTATGGCAGAAAGTTAAGAGGAACTAAAGAGTCTCTTGATGAAGGTGAAAGAGGAGAGCAAAAATGCTGGGTTAAAACTCAACACATAAAGCAAAAATCATGGCATCTGGTCCCATCACTTCATGGCAAACAGATGGAGAAACTATGGAAACAGTGAGAGACTTTATTTTCTTGGGCTCTAAAATCACTGCAGATGGTGACTGCAGCCATGAAATTAAAAGATGCTTGCTCCTTGGAAGAAAAACTATGACCAACCTAGATAGCATATTAAAAAGCAGAGACATTACATTCCCAACAAAGTTCTGTCTTGTCAAAGCTATGGTTTTACCAGTAGTCATGTACAGATGAGAGAGTTGAACCATGAAGAAGGCTGAGCATCAAAGAATTGATGCTTCTGAACTGTGGTGTTGGAGAAGACTCTTGAGAGTCCCTTGGACTGCAAGGAGATCAAACCAGTCAATCCTATAGGAAATCAACCTTGAATATTCACTGGAAGGACTGACACTGAAGCTTAAGATCCAATACTTTGGTCACCAATGTGAAAAACCAACTCATTGGAGAAGACCCTGATGCTGGGAAAGTTTTAATGGAGGAGGAGAAGGGGACAACAGAGGACGATCGTTGGATGCATCAACAACTCAATGGACATGACTATGCGCAAGCTTGGGGTGATGGTGAAGGACACAGTCGCCTGGTATGCTGCAGTCCATGGGTCACAAAGAGTCAGACACAACAGAGCAACTGAACAACAACAACCAAATGGTCTTTTTAGTTTGCCTCCTCACCTCCCCCACCTCTGATATATTAAAGAATCTGACATCCAGGCCCTGACAAGATGGTTATTTTTAGGGGCTAGTATGCCATCTTCTTGGTTAGCCCGCTCCCGAATGAAATCCCTTCATGATTCTCATGCAGGGAGAAAGACAACTGTGACTCCATGCTGGAAACTGTTTCTTTGACTGACTTTTCATTTCTTTTATTATTATAATCATACTCAATGTGTTGCCTGGAAGACCCTGACCCTCTGCTTAACCTTTTATCAGCTGATGGCAAGATGGTTTGTCTGTGCCAACCTGTGAACAGAGGAGATTAACACACCTCTTCCAAAGGCTGGCCATTCCCTTGGAGATGTTTTGCAAGACTGAAGACCCTTTCACTTTAGTTCCCCGCTGCATCCCCCTCTCTATTCTGCTTTTTGATTTTAGTTCTTCATTGCTTCTTTCTCTCAGATCTGTAAAAGAATCTGGCATTCAGAACACCTTCATCCAGTTCGAGAAGCCTATTGTCGTAGCTGTGAATGGTCCGGCCATTGGGCTAGGAGCATCCATCCTGCCTCTCTGTGATGTGGTCTGGGCCAACGAAAAGGCATGGTTCCAGAAGCCCTATACCATCTTCAGACAGAGTCCAGACGACTGTTCCACTGTCATGTTCCCCAAGATTATGGGAGAAGCATCTGCCAATGAAATGCTGCTCAGAGGGCGGAAGTTAACGGCACAGGAGGCGTGCAGCAAAGGGCTGGTCTCCCAGGTGTTCTGGCCTGGGACCTTCACCCAGGAAGTCATGGTTCGCATCGAGGAGCTCGCCTCTTGCAAGCCTGTCGTGCTGGAGGAGTCCAAGGCCCTTGTGCGCTGCAACATGAGGCTGGAGCTGGAGCGGGCCAACGAGCGGGAGTGTTAGGTGCTCAAGAAGATATGGGGCTCTGCGCAGGGCATGGACCCCTTGCTCAAGTACCTGAAGAGCAAGATCGACGAGTTCTGACTGTCCGGCCGCCCGACCTCACCAGGGCACGCTGCGCCGGACCTCACGGCCTGGACCAGGCTAGTACAGAGCTCCCTCTGGGAAGCAGGACTTGAGACAGACAAGCTATTTATTGCCAAGGAGTTCTGAAGTACTGTAACTTTAAAATAACTACAAAACTAAACAAAACAAAACAAAAAGAATCTGGCATTCAGACCCCAATAAGATCGTTATTTTGAGGCATTACTCTGCCATGTTCTTGGTCTGCTAGCTCCCCAATTAAAGTCTCTTCCTTTCTTGACACCTCATCTCTTGGATTCATTGGCCTATCTTGGGGCAAGCAGAGTGAACTTAGACTCGGTAACAAAGACAGTCATAAATTTCATATATTAACTAAAGCTGGATGAAAAACTATAGTGGTAGAAGAAAGGAAAAAGATATTCCAATTGTCATATATGGGAGCTTAAATGTCACAGAGAAGGAAGAGCAAGAAGGAAAATAAGAATAGACATAAATTCAATCCACTTAAATTAATAATAATATTTTCATATTTTAAAACTTTGTATGTCCAGAGAAAGATGGGCTTTACAATTCCCATTTTACTTGTGAAAATCTCAATCAGCAAAGTAGGAATATCATAAAATTAGTGATTGCAAAATAAATAGCAATTTATTTTATACAATGTATAAATTCTTAGAAGTTATCCTAATCAGAGAGATTTAGCTTCCTTCTGATTTCCACTGCTATTTATCTACCTCAAACCAAACACAAGTATTACATAGTAACTATGTTAGATAATGTTTGCTAGATGTAAAGAAAAAATGCATATAAAATTGGTCTCATTACTGGATTCAACTATTTATATATTTCATATAAACTGATATTCTTTAAGCACAGTGGAACAGTCTCAAAAATGCTCTGTAGGTAAGGGTTATAATCTATAATGGCAGGAAGCTGAGAGAACACATAAGAATAGTAAGTGTTCATTTAACAAGAGAATTTGGCATATTTGATAAAGGGTTTAAAGGAAACAAGTTGCTTAATGTGTTTATATCCAGATATATAAAAGAATAACTTCCAACTGATCTATTATGAAATTCAGCTACAAAATGTAATGCCAGAATTCTGGGGGTTTTGTTTGTTTTTACTTACAAACACAATAGAATTTCTCTACTGTGTTCGCTCCAGGACAGCCTGTTTCCAAACTGAAAATAGTAACTCACTGCTATAGTTCACCAGTATCTTCAGCTTCATTCCACAGGCCTCTTGTTTAGAGATTCATCCATCCCCTGGCAGCTTGCTTCAGCAAAAAGCTTTCAAGATAGCGTGTCAGCCACAGAGCACAATAGGAAAAGCCAACATGGAGGTTTACAGAATTAACAAGAGCAGCTATCTTCCTTGACAGATTGCTCTGTTTAATTATAGCTGTTAGGAACTGAGTCAGCTGCTTGAACAACAGGGAAAATCAGAGGGCCATTAAGATGGTCTGTTAATTTTCTGTCATGAGTAGCTGTATATCCCTGACCTGCACTTGCAGTATGGTAGAACCCTTCTCAAATCAGTGGCCCGACAACTCCTACAGTACTTGGTTTTTTAATCTCTGCAGTAACTTAAGTGATAAGAAAATTGTGGTGATTTTGGATACACATTTACGCAGTTAAAATTCACCAGATGTTCCAATTCACCAAAATTCACCATTTTGTTCCAAAATGGATCTGAAAATATTTTTTAGAGAAAAAAAAAAAAGAATAACAATTCAATACATCACCTTCTATTAAAATTATTACTCATTCCCACATGTAACAAATAAAGGGTACATTTTATTCATTCCTTGTCCCATCTTTTTTCTTTGAAAGAACAAGTATCTTTAATAGATATTAAAACAAATGTTCTCTGCAAAAAAAAGAAAAGGAAAACCTCTATTCTCTGTCTTTCAAGTGGGACTAAAAATTAATTTTAAAAGTATCCATTCCATGTCAAGAAAAATTCTGGAGCTGAAATGATAGTACTTGGTAGCCATGCAGACTCCTAGAGGATGGCAACCAATTTATTCAATCTTTATGAACATCCTGCAGTGGCATTTCAACAGCACTAATCCTAACGCTCACTCTAAGTACTTTCAAGTTCTCCACAGCAATGTGGGAAAGGAACTAAAACTGCTGTTGACAATTCACTTTGTCCTGAAATATCTCAGGTTTTGAAATTCCCTGAGTATACAATTCTTAGTATCTTAACACCAGCTAAGGTCACTTTTATATAGGTTGAATTTGGACTGAGAGCTCTGTTCACAGATGCTAAGATGGGATAATTAGATTCACCAGAATTGAGAATTGAGTAGGGAGATATACATCAGTTTAAGGGAACTTTCTAATTTATGAGTCTGCCTGTAGGTAAGAAAATGCAATCCCTATAAATAAACTCTGTTTTCCCAGGAACAGGAAAGCATTTAAATAATAACTTGATAGGAGAAAAAGAGAAAATTAAGAGCCATAACACCACTGTGATGATCTCATTGTATCTGGGAGAAGAATAAGAAATGAAAAGTGATCTAGTTTCCTAGAATTCAATCGTGAATTAAGCAAAATAACATTTTATAATAAATAAAATCATAGCCATTATGGCTAAGGCTTCCTAAAGTGTAATATATACATTTCACTGAAACTCATTGAAACTGGATTGACCATGCATTTAAACAATCTCAAGTAAACATTCCACAACTCCATTTAAAAATAGGTCTAATTTGTTATTTATATCCCATACTTAATGATGACCTCCTCCTTACTGAAAATATCTCAAAAGTGAATTTTAATCATATTGCTTCCTTTTTTAAAAATATAGTCACAATGGAAATTATCTTCATATAGTTAACCATCTATGAACTGAAAGTAATAAATAACCCAAACACATGAATTCTAAACACCTGAAGAGGTATAGATGTTGAATAAAGATTTTTACATATGTCTTTAATTACTTTATGCAATTCCATGCTGTGAAGTTATTAAAAACTAAAATTTAGAATATTTTTAATGAAATACAGGGTTAAATCAAGATAAGAATGAGAAGAGATGAACTCAGATACTCTGAAGGTTTATCACTTTCTCCTCTCAGTAGAATAGCATGGAATTGTCTTAGGAAAACTGAGTTACCTCAGTAAAATGCAGGCTGGTACAAATGCCAATTTTCAGAAATTTTCTTTCTCTAGTAAGTCCACTTTCTCAACTATGAAGTTTCTAGTCTCCCAGGTGCTTCCTTCCCTGATGTTCCTATAAATATGCAGAATTTTATGAGGATTCATTCTGTCTTCTGGAGTTTTCTCCATGGTGTGTCCACTTCAACATTGTCTGGTTTAAGTATACCTCTCTGTATACTTAATAGAACATAATGTGTATTCTGTTCTTTTACTGTTTTAAATCTCCTCTAATAAACCCTGATCTCTTCAGTTCATTCAAAGATGAGCTCAATAAAGGACAGAAATGATATGGACCTAACAGAAGCAGAAGATATTAAGAAGAGGTGGCAAAAATACACAGAAGAACTATACAAAAAAGATCTTCATGACCCAGATAATCACAATGGTGTGATCACTCACCTAGAGCCAGACATTCTGGAATGTAAAGTCAAGTGGGCTTTAGGAAGCTTCACTATGAACAAAGCTCGTGGAGGTGATGGAACTCCAACTGAGCTATTTCAAGTTCTAAAAGATGATGCTGTGAAAGTGCTGCATCAATATGCCAGCAAATTTGGAAAACTCTGCAGTAGCCACAGTACTGGAAAAGGTCAGTTTTCATTTCAATCCCAAAGAAAGGCAATGACAAAGAACGCAAATTACCACAAAATTGCACTCATCTCACACGCTAGTAAAGTAATGCTCAAAATTCCCAAGCCAGGTTTCAACAGTACTTGAACTATGAGCTTCCAGGTGTTCAAGCTGGTTTTGAAAATGCAGAGGAACCAGAGATCAAAGTGCCAACATCTGCTGGATCATCGAAAAAGCAAGAGAGTTCCAGAAAAACATATATCTCTGCTTTATTGACTATGCCAAAGCCTTTGACTGTGTGGATCACAATAAACTGTGGAAAATTCTGAAAGAGATGGAAATACCAGACCATCTGACCTGCCTCTTGAGAAACCTGTATGCAGGTCAGGAAGCAATGCATTTGCATGCAGTCCAGTTAGAACTGGACATGGAACAACAGATTGGTTCCAAATAGGAAAAGAAGCACATCAAGGCTGTATATTGTCACCATGCTTACTTAACTTATATGCAGAGTACATCATGTGAAATGCTGAGCTGGATGAAGCACAAGCTGGAATCAAGATTTCTGGGAGAAATATCAATAACCTCAGATATGCAGATGACAACACCCTTATGGCAGAAAGTGAAGAACTAAAGAGTCTCTTGATGAAAGTGAAAGAGAATAGTGAAAAAGTTGGCTTAAAGCTCAACATTCAGAAAACTAAGATCATGGCATCTGGTCTCATCGCTTCATGGCAAATAGATGGGGACACAGTGGAAACAGTGGCAGACTTTATTTTGGGGGGCTCCAAAATCACTGTAGATGGTGACTGTAGCCATGAAATAAAAAGACGCTTACTTCTTGGAAGGAAAGTTATGACCAACCTAGATAGCATAAAAGCAGAGACATTACTTTGCCAACAAGGGTCCATTTAGTCAAGGCTATGGTTTTTTCAGTAGTCATGTATGATGTGAGAGTTGGACTGTAAAGAAAGCTGAGCACTGAAGAATTGATGCTTTTGAACTGTGGTGAGGAGAAGACTCTAGGATGGCAAAGAAATCCAACCAGTCCATCCTAAAGGAAATCAGTCCTGAATGCTCATTGGAAGGAATGATGCTGAAACTGAAACTCCAATACTTTGGCCACCTGATGCGAAGAACTGACTCATTTGAAAAACCCTGATGCTGGGAAAGATTGAAGGCAAGAGGAGAAGGGGACAACAGAGGATGAGATGGTGGAATGGCATCACCGACTCAATGGATATGAGTCTGAATAAACTCCGGCAGTTGGTAACAGACCGAGATGCCTGGTGTGCTGTAGTCCTTGGGGTTGCAAAGAGTTGGGCATTACTGAGCAACTGAACTGAACTCAACTGAATTAACCCTGATCCACCTTTACAGATTTTATTTTCTTGGGCTCCAAAATCACTACAGAAGGTAACTGCAGCCAGGAAACTGAAGGACACATGTTCCTTGGAAGGAAAGCTATGACAAACCTAGAAAGCATATTAAAAAGTAGAGACATCACTTTACCAAGAAACCTCCACATAGTCATATCTATGGTTTTCCAGTAGTCATGTATGGATGTGAGAGGTAGACCATTAAGAAGGCTGAGTGCCAAAGATTGATGCTTCTGAATTGTGGTGCTGAAGAAGACTCTTGAGAGACCCTTGACTGCAAAAAGATCAAACCAATTAATCCTAAAGGAAATCAACCCTGAATATTCATTGGAAGGACTGATGGTGAAATTGAAGCTTCAATACGTTGGCCACCTGATGTGAAAAACTGACTCACTGGAAAAGATTCTGATGCTGGGAAAGATTAAGGGCAAGAGGAGAAGAAGCTGACAGAGGAAAAGATGGTTGAATAGCATTACTGACTCAACGAACATGAGTTTGAGGAAACTCCAGGAGATAGTGAAGGACAAGGAAGCCTGGCCTATGCAGTCCATGGGACTGTTGGACACAACTTAGTGACTAAAGAACAGCAACCAGCATCATGACAGTTCTGTGGCCAACCATAAATGGTCCAAAAATGGGCAGTGGCCCAGTTCTTGGAAATCTCCTCCATTTCCTTGAAGTAATTGGAATAATCTTCTCACTCATTAACTTATGAAGTTACCCAGCCCATAAAAACTAACCATGCCATATTTTGGAGCTCTCTCACACTCTGCCTGTGGAGTCTGTTTCTCCCTAAATAAATCCACTTCTTACCTGTCGCTTCTTCTCTGAATTTTTTGGCAATGAAAGAAGAACCTCAAATTCACTGGGGACTTTGGTGCAATAAGAAAGGCATTTTACCTCTATGGCTTTCCACCCCAAATCCCATAATCCCTGAGTAATCATGAAAATACATCAGATAAATCCTAGTTTAAAACACCAGACCAGTACCCTTCAAAATGGTCAAGGTTATCAAGTCAAGAAAAGTTTGAGGAACTGTCAGTCAGTAAGAGAATAATTAAACATGGCAATGAAATGTAAGGTAATATTCTGGATGAGATATGGATTTAAAAAATGACTTTAGGTAAAAGTGAATAAAATATGAATAAGCAATGGACTTATAATAATGCCTTTTAACATAATAATTTGGAAAAACTTGTTGCAAGATCATTCAATAACAAAAGAGAGAAACACAAATCACCAAAAGGGAAATTTAAAAATATTTAAAATAAATTGAGAAGATATTTACAATTTTATGTCAATAATTTTGCCAATTTGGATGAAATCAATAAATTCTTCAAATTACACAACTGACCAAATCCTGAGACAAGAAGATAGAGAAATTCTGAATCTATTGAAGAGACTGAATCAGCTATTAAAATGTAACTGATAAGGAGCAGGGCCTTGCAGAGCTCCTGGGCACAAAGACTTCCTGTGTCCTCCATTTCTTTGATTACAGGAAACAGCCTTTATTCAGTCTCCATAGGTTCCAAGGGGCAAATTCAAGCAGTTGCTAATTGGAAGAGGGAAGGGATGTGCAACCAGGGAGAAACAGTCAAGTGAAACAGGAGTGCAGCCTTGGGGCAAGGCCTTGGATACACCAATATCTTTTGCAGATACTAAAACTCCCTCCAGGTGGGAGATGCTAATGATTAATGATGGTATGTGCCCACAAGCATGTAGACCCCAGACCTGATGAAACCTGAAAGTTGATGTTGCTGACTCCTACTTATCTCACCACCAATCCATCAGGAGAATGTCCAGGAACTGATCATGCCATCTTTGAGTGATTACTATAAAAGTTCTCATGATAGTCCTCAAGTTGGGACACACATTTTGAGGGCGTTAACCTGCTGTGACCCCCTTTGACTGGAAAAGTAATAAAGCTATACTTTTCCACTTCTCCAAAACTCTGTCTCCAAGATTCACTTCAGCACCAGTGTACAGAGAAGCTGAGTTTTCAGAATCATAACCTTCAGTGAAAATTCCATGCTTTTAAAATCCCCACATAGAAAGACAGAAGGGCAGACATGGCAAATAGTTGTGTCAGGCAGATGTTAAAATGTTTCCATTGAAAAGTTTTTCATACATTAATGAGTGATTTAAATAAAAGACTGCTACATTAGTAATTACTTACTCAGGTCTTAGTTTCAATTGCAAATATTTGAAGATATTTGTTCCAAAGGAATAAACAATGCCTACTCAAATCATCACTAGTAGGTAAAATTAAGAAGCTACCAAAAAATAGAGTAAGAAGAAAATACTTGGCTAAATTTATTCCCTCAGCCTTTAATGAGACATGCAGAAGGTATCCCAGTGCAAATCTATAGAAAAATAATTATAATGGACTGAAGTAATCACCAGCATCCTTGTTTTGGGGGAGAATTTTTGTATTCAAGTCACCTCATCAGTTTTGACAATGTAAGAATTGTCTGCCCTTATCAATATGTCTATACCTTGATTAGATAACTGCCCCTGGGAGACTGACTTTATAGAACTTATTTGCTTTAGTCCAATCATTCAGAAAAGAAGGGCAACCACAGGAGAGTTTTCTGTGAAGGAAGTCCATTTACATGTCAAGTACTAAAACTGATAAATCTTATAAAAGTTCACAGCAGATAAAAGGAAATAAAAAGTCCATGATAGAAATAAACTTACGATCTAGTGAGAGAAAAGATGCAAGAAAATTCTGTAAGATAAGACCTCATCTAAGACCTCTTTATGGTTGTTCATTGGGCTTCCCCAGTGGCTCAGCAGTAAAGAATCTTCCTGCAATGCAGGAGTCTCAAAGCCGTGGGTTCAATCCCTTGGTTGGGACGATCCCCTGGAGGAGGGCATGGCAATCCAGTATTCTTTCTGGGCAAATCTCATGTACAGGGTCTGGAAGGCTACAGTCCATGGAGGCAACTCAGCACATGCACACACATAGTTGTTCATTACTTGGAGTTCAGAAGGACTTGTGTTTTTCTGGAAGTTTTAATACAATTAAAATAGATTTCTAAGTTACATATTGAACATAATAACTCACTTATCAGAAATATTTTTTTGATGGCCCTAATTTTTAAATGGGTATCCTCAGAGCCTCAGCGGTAAAGAATTCTCCTGCAAAACAGGAGTCACAGCAGGAGCTGTGTGTTCAATCCCTGGGTCAGGAAGATCCCCTCCAGAAGGAACAACCCACTGCAGTATTCTTGTGTAGAAAATTCCATGGATAAAGGAGTCTGGAAGGCTATAGTCCATGGGTTCTTAAAGTGTCAGACATGACTTAGCAACTAAAGAAAACAACAACTTTTAAATATTACTAAGAAAACAGAAGCAAAAGAAAATTAGCATAACTTGAATAGATAATAATAATCACTTGTGTTTATGTTGTAAGAAGCATTCTTTTAAGTACTTTACAGATATTGATTCACCTAAATTTCATAAAATCATATTAAGTGGGTTTTATTATATTTACACCAGTTTTACAGATACATAAACCTAAAAAAGGACTTCCCAGGTGGCACTAGTGGTAATGAACATGTGCCTGCTGATGCAGGAGACATAAGAGACGCAGGTTCGATCCCTGGGTTGGGAAGATCCTCTGGAGGAGGGCATGACAACCCATTACAGTATTCTTGCCTGGAGAATCCCATGGACAAAGGAGTTTGGTGGGCTAGTTTATAGTGTCCCACAGAGTCAGACACACCTGAAGCAACTTAGCGTGCACACACATACTAAGAAACGTGAGGTTAAGTAATTTGACCAATTTCATATCATTATTGACAAGGAAAAAAGTTAAATCAGGTAGTTTGATTCAAGATCACAAGCTCTTTACCACTATTTTAAGCTTACATTTATGCTAATTTACTGTACAAAAAAATCCAAAAATTTTCCTTATAAGAGAGCCATTTATATCTTGGGCTAGACATTACTAACAACATTTCTTATTGTAAAGAATAACTGAAAGAAATGAAAAGTGATAGTCTTAAAGAGATCAAGACATGCCAAGTTCTCTGCATCATATTCTATGCCAAGCAGGTGGCAGGCTAATCTATTTCAGGAAAAATCTGGACACAAAATGTTTGAGAAGCATTGATTTTAGTAGAATAGTTCTGAAATGAGATCCTACAGAATGAAATATAGGAAGGTGAGTAGGTCGGACAAGGTGACCTTTGTCCTATGCGCTCAAGCCTTCACAAATTCTAGAACACCCCACCTGGAAGTCCCGTAATAAGCTCTTAAGAGAAATATTGGGGAGTTTTTGGCCTTATCAATCATTTTCTAAATATATACTCTTTTCTGATACAATTCAAGGTGACATAGGACACTCGATAGGTGGCTATGCTAACAAATGTTCCCAGACAAAGTTTGACAATACTGACAGGTCAGTACATTTCTTTATACAAAATAACTCAAGACAAATTGAATGACAAGTTCCCTAGAAACGACTGTTATCAATGCAAAGACAAAAAAAATGGAAAGATCTAAGTTATAAAAATAACAGCTAAAATCACCTGTCTTCTACTTTACTATTATTATGTTGGCTCATCTTTATTAAAAAATATTTCTAAAAGGTTCAAATACTAATCATTTTTAAAAAACTCTACAAGGATGGAGGTTTGTATCATGTTACTAAATTAAAGTTAGAAATAAAAAGTTCTTGAACTGTCCCACTGAATTATTTGCTTCACTTTCTCTCACACTAAGCCCATCAGAAATACCTTGTTTTAATTCTTCTAACCATATGATCATTAAGGTTATGGCCTTTATCAATGAGTCTCTGAAGCTTTGTTGTCTTGTCTTTATGCCACTCACATTGTTCTGTGATCTACAGGGACAGATACAATGGCTTTTCTAACTGGAAATAAAACATATTTGTTGAGAGTGCTCACAAAGTTAAAACTTTTCTGCTTTATTCATAAAGAAAGCTTATTTTCCTCTGGATTTATTATTAGATATATTTCCACTTGGTGATTTTGTGTTACAAAGAACATTCAAAACATACATGCTGATTTATGTTAATCTGTTAAGGGTTTTGTTTTTGTTTTTTTTACTTCTCAGTAGCTAATTTGTAGAAGATTTCATGTTAAACTGTTATCAGCATTGAGATATTTATATTGATACACAAGTTTGATATTTTATATTCATCAGTTGTTTAATTAAAAGAATAACACTAGAAAATAAAGTCTCATCTATTTCATGGCAATTAAAATCTTTACATGGGAATAGATTTTAGCAAGTGAGCTTGAAGTTTGTGCACAGTAAGAATACTAAAAATATAAGAAGAAAATTAATTATGCGTGGTGACTGTTGGTTGAGACAATTGATTAGCAGGAGGACTGACAGATTTACAGCCGAATTTTAATTTATTACATTGTAGTCTTCACAGTGTTCCTAGGTGCAAGGACTATATTTAGAGGGGTACCTTAATTCACGATAACTTGGAGCAGCACTCATATGTAGATAGCAAGAACTGGAATGTTTCAAATATGAAAATCACTTTTAGAGAACACTCTAGCCCACCCCTGATTTTAAACATAAAGAAACAATAGCGTAAAAGAATGTAAGTAATATGCAGAACATTAGACATCAATTAGTGAAGGAGCAAATACTTAACTCCTGGATTAGTATTGTCCTATTTTTACAGTACTGAAGAACAAGAAAGAGGAAATAGGAGACGTATCAGTTTAACTGAAAGAAGACAACTACTACATATACTCTTTTCCCCTAAGGTTTCATGTGCAAATTGCTAAAGGCCTCACAGGCCTTTGCTGATCTTGAAGATAGATGGAGGGTAAGGGAGTACATGGAAGAAGTCTTAAGGAGACACCAAGAGCTTGGTCAAAATTTTTTTTAAGCCATTAGTTTTTTACAGATTTTTGTTTGTTTTCAGTTTAATCCTTTTTTCCCCTCTTCTTATAGAAAGGGGTAATACTCAGTTCTAGGAAAATTTTGTTTTTTATCTTTTCCTATCTGGTTGCCCTTGGCCCAGTGCTTCGTTTGCGTAATCTGTTCTCTGTTGCTTGCCTGTTTCTCTCATGGTCTTTGTTTGCTGCATGCTGGTCTGCTTACACCTTGATCTCAAACATTTTGAATGAATCAATATTACTATACTTCACTTTTTCTATTACTATTTCCTTCCTCTTCCATCACTTCCTGAGGATATCTTAACCCTACTCCATCCATTTGACACATTTCCAGCTCTGAAATTCTCTCTCTCTCCTTTCTCTTTTAAACTCCATTGTTTCTTACTGCATTAGCTCAAGATATAGGAAATAGCTTACTGAACTTAGATCACATTTCAGTCTATATCACTGTTGAGCTAAAACTATTCTCAGGCCCATCAATGTTAACTTCCTCTATGTCATGCCTTGAAATATATACTGAACTATTTGACATCTATTTTCACTCTTTTCCCCACAAATATAAATAAATAGTTCTTTTCCTGTCAAGTCTTAATCATTACCCTATCTTGCTTTCTCTGAAAACTCACTCCAGTGAACCCCTACTAAGGTTCTTTGAACTTAGATTAAAGTGTCCCATCTGAGGGCACGTGTACACTCTGACCAAGACAGCCTTCACATTCCCCGCAGCTTGATTAAAAACATAAAAAAGGTTTTTTCTTGACTGCTGATATTGCTCAGTTGCTAAGTCACGTCTGACTCTTTGTGACCCCATGGACTGCAGCTGTGCCAGCCTTCTCTGTCCTTCACTATCTCCTTGAGTTTGCCTAAACTCAAGTCCATTGAGTCAGTGATGCTATCAAACATCTCATCTTATGTAGCTCCTTTCTTTTCCAGCCTTCAATCTTTCCCAGCATCAGGGTCTTTTCAAATGAGTCAGTTCTCCTCATCAGGTGGCCAAAGTATTGGAGTTTCAGCTTCAGCATCAGTCCTTCCAATGAATATTCGGGACTGATTTCCTTTAGGATTGACTGGCTTGATATCATCGCTGTCCAATGGACTCTTGAGTCTTCTCCAACAAAACAGTTCAAAAGCATCAATTCTTTGGTGCTCAGCCTTCTTTATGGCCCAACTGTCACATCCATACATGACTACTGGAAAAACCACAGTTTTGAGTATACAGATCTCTGTCAGCAAAGTAATGTCTCTGCTTTTTAATATATTGCCTAGGTTTGTCATAGCTTTTCTTCCAAGGAGCAAGCATCTGTTAATTTCATGGCTGCAGTCACCATCCACAGTGATTTTGGAGCCTAAAAAATAAAATCTCTCACTATTTCCATTTTCCCCCCACCTATTTGCCATGAAGTGATGTGACCAGATGTGATGATCTTCATTTTTTGAATGTAGAATTTTGAGCCAGCTTTTTCACTCTCCTCTTTCACCCTCATCAAGAGGCTCTTTTGTTCACCTTTACTTTCTACCATTAGAGTGGTAGATATCATTTATCATCTGTATATCTGAGGTTGTTATTTCTCCCTTAAATCTTGATTCCAGCTTGTGCCTCTTCCAGCCTGGCATTCTGCATGATGTACTCTGCATATAAGTTAAATAAGCAAGGTGACAACATATAGCCTTGTCATACTCCTTTCCCCATTTGGAACCAGTTTATTGTTCCATGTGAAGTTCTAACTATTGCTTCTTGACCCACATATAGGTTTCTCAGGAGATAGGCAGGGTAATCTCGTATTCCCATCTCTTTGAGAATTTCCCACAGTTTGTTGTGATCTACACAGTCAAAGTCTTTAGCATACTCAATGAAGCAGAAGTAGATATTTTTCTGGAATTCTTTCCTTCTCTATCATCCACAGATGTCAGCAATTTGATCTCTGGTTCCTCTGCCTTTTTTAACCCAGTTTGTTCATTTTGAAGTACATGTTGGTTCATGTACTGGTGAAGTCTAGCTTGAAGGATTTTGACCATAACCTTACTAGCATTGAATGAGTACAGTTGCACAATAGTTTGAAAATTCTTTGGCATTGCCATTCTTTGGGATTGGAATGAAAACTGACCTTTTCCTGTCCTGTGGCCACTGCTGAATTTTCCAAATTTGATGACATATTGAGTACAATGTTTTAATAGCATCATCGTTTAGGATTTGAAATAGCTCAGCTGGAATTCTATCACCTCCATTTGCTTTGTTTTAAATAATGTTTCCTACAGCCCCTTTGGCTTCACATTCCAGGATGTCCAGCTCTTAATGAATGACCACACCATCGTAGCTATCTGAGTCATCAAGATATTTCTTATATAGTTCTGTGTATTCTTGCCACCTCTGCCAGTCTCTTCTGCTTCTGTTAGACCATAGTTGGAATTATTAACAATGAATACTATGATTCATTTATCTGTAGATTTCAGATTTATCATTTAATCCTCAAAATAATCTTAGGAATTAGATACTATTGTTATCCACCTCTTACATAATAGAGAATTGAAGCACAAATACTTTTTATTATTTGCCCAGGGTCACAGAATTAACAAGTGGCAGAATCAAATTTAAATCTGGGTATAATTTAAAGCCCAAGCTCTTAACCATTTGCTTAATGGAGAAAACAGAACTTCAATTTTTGACTCCAATATATTTTAAATGAAAAAACAGTATTCCTGTGTATTTATAAATTTAAAAATGTTATATTTTATTTATTCAGGAAATTTTATATTGGGAGAGGATGAATTTGGAACTCAACATTAAAGAAGTTATTAGTTACACTTCCTTAAGCCACTCAGATGACCATTATATCTACTACTGTGGGCAGGAATCCCTTAGAAGAAATGGAGTAACCTTCATAGTCAACAAAAAACCCCAAAATGCAGTACTTGGATGCAATCTCAAAAATGACAGAACAATCTCTGTTAATTTCCAAGGCAAACCATTCAATATCACAGTAATCCAAGTCTATGCCCCAACCAGTAATGCTGAAGAAGCTGAAGTTGAACAGTTCTATGAAGACCTATGAGACTGTCTAGGACTAACCCCCCAAAAAGATGTCCTTTTCATTCTGGGACTGGAATGCAAAAATAGGAAGCCAAAAAACACCCGAGTAACAGGCAGATTTGGCCTTGGAGTTCAGAATGAAGCAGGGCAAAGGCTAATAGATTTTGGCCAAGAGAACACACTGGTCATAGCAAACACCCTCTTCCAACAACATAAAGAAGATTCTACGCATGGACGTCTCCAGATGGTCAAAACCGAAATCAGATTGATTATATTCTTTGCAGCCAAAGATGGAGAAGCTCTATACAGTCAGCAAAAACAAGACTGAGGGCTGACTGTGGCTCAGATCATGAACTGCTTATTGCCAAATTCAGACTGAAGTTGAAGAAAGTGGAGAAAACCACTAGACCATTCAGGTTTGACCTAAATCAAATCCCTTATGACTATACAGTGAAAGTGAGAAATAGATTTAAGGGACTAGAACTGATAGACAGAGTGCCTGATGAACTATGGACGGAGGTTCGTGACATTGTACAGGAGACAGGAATCAAGACCATCCCTAAGAAAAAGAAATGAAAAAAAGCAAAATGGCTGTCTGAGGAGGCCTTACACATAGCTGTGAAAAGAAGGGAAGCGGAAAGCAAAGGAGAAAAGGAAAGATATACCCATTTGAATGCAGAGTTCCGAAGAATAGCAAGGAGAGATAAGAAAGCCTTCCTCAGCGATCAATGCAAAAAAATAGAGTAAAACAATAGAATAGGAAAGACTAAAGATCTCTTCAAGAAAATTAGATACCAAGGGAATATTTTATGCAAAGATGGGCTCAATAAAGGACAGAAATGGTAGGCACCTAACAGAAGCAGGAGATATTAAGAAGAGGTGGCAAGAATACACAGAAGAACTCTACAAAAAAGATCTTCACAACCCAGATAATCATGATGGTGTGATCACTCACCTAGAGTCAGACATCCTGGAATGTGAAGTCAAGCAGGTCTTAAGAAGCATCACTACGAACAAAGCTAGTGGGGGTGATGGAATTCCAGTTGAGCTATTTAAAATCCTGAAAGATGATGCAGTGAAAGTTCTGGACTCAATATGCCAGCAAATTTGGAAAACTCAGTAGTGGCCACAGGACTGGAAAAGGTCAGTTTTCATTCCAATCGCAAAGAAAGGCAATGCAAAAGAATGCTCAAACTACAGGACAATTACACTCATCTCACACCCTAGTAAAGTAATGCTCAAAATTCTCCAAGCCAGGCTTCAGCAATACGTGAACCGAGAACTTCCAGATGTTCAAGCTGGTTTTAGAAAAGGCAGAGGAACCAGAGATCAAATTGCCAATATCCATAGGATCATCGAAAAAGAAAGAAAGTTTAAGAAAAACATCTATTTCTGCTTTATTGAGTATGCCAAAGCTTTTGACTGTGTGGATTACAACAAACTGTGGAAAATTCTTAAAGAAATGGGAATAACAGACCACCTGACCTGTTATGCAGGTCAAGAAGAAACAGCGAGAACTGGACATGGAACAACAGACTGGTTCCAAGTAGGAAACGGAGTATGTCAAGGCTGTATATTACCACCCTACTTATTTAACTTATATGCAGAATACATCATGAGAAACGCTGGGCTGGAGGAAGCACAAGCTGTAATCAAGTTTGCCTGGAGAAATATCAATAACCTCAGATATGCAAATGATACCACCCTTATGGCAGAAAGTGAAGAAGAACTAAAGAACCTCTTGATGAAAGTGAAAGAGGAGAGTGAAAAAGTTGGCTTAAAGCTCAACATTGAGAAAACTATGATCATGGCATCTGGTCCCATCACTTCATGGCAAATAGATGGGGAAACAGTGGAATCAGTGGCTGACTTTATTTTTCTGGGCTCCAAAATCACCGCAGATGGTGATTGCAGCCATGAAATTAAAAGATGCTTACTCCTTGGAAGGAAAGTTGTGACCCACCTAGACAGCATATTAAAAAGCAGAGACATTACTTTGCCAACAAAGGTTCATCTAGTCAAGACTATGGTTTTTCCAGTGGTCATGTATGGATGTGAGATTTGGACTATAAAGAAATCTGAGCACAGAAGAATTGATGCTTTTGAACTGTGGAGTTGGAGAAGACTCTTGAGAGTCCCTTGGAGTGCAAGGAAGGAGATCCATCCAGTCCATCCTAAAGGGGATCAGTCCTGGGTGTTCATTAGAAAGACTGATGTTGAAGCTGAAACTCCAATAATTTGGCCACCTGATGCGAAGAGCTGACACATTGGAAAAGACTCTGATCCTGGGAAAGATTGAGGGCAGGAGGAGAAGGGGACGACAGAAGATGAGATGGTTGCATGGCATCACCGACTCAATGGACATGAGTTTGGGTGGACCCTGGGAGTTGGTGATGGACAGGGAGGTCTAGTGTCCTGCAGTTCATGGGTTCAGAGTCAGACATGTCTGGGCAACTGAACTGAAGCCACTTAAAGCCAACAACTTCACAGGCAATAGTAGGACTCCCAAGATTTCTCAGGGTGTATTAGTGATAGGCTTCACCCAAGGTAGTAAATATGGGTTAGTAGGAGAAAGAAAGCACAATAAATATCTGGGGCCCAAGAGACTTCCATGCACAGCTACACAGGCTACTGTCTTAGTTTCACAGGGCACAGTTTGCCTCAGGAGTATGAACCAGGAAGATGAATATAAGGAATCTTGGTTTTCTGAGAGCTTGAGCAAAATTTTCCATTGGGGTTGTATATGTCCCATTAGTACTGCAGGGTTTTCCCAGGTGGTGTTAGTGGTAAAGAACCCTCCTGCCAATGCAGGAGACACAAGAGACATTGGTTTGATCCCTGGGTCTGGAAGATTCCCAGGAGGAGGGCATAGCAACCCACTCCAGTATTCTTGCCTGGAGAATCCTATGGATCGAGGAGCCTGGTGGGTTATGGTCCATAGGGTCACAAAAAATCAGACATGACTGAAAAAGCTTGGCACATATGCACACAGAGTTTTAGAGCCAAGCCAGAATTTGTAACTGGCTAAACCAGGTCTAAGTCATCAATCTACATATCTCTAGGTCTAAACAAGCTATTCCTGGGAATTCTCTAAAGTTTCAAACTTTAAACAGCACTTTATGAATTGTTAGATAGCCCACGTTATTGTTATCATGGAAAAAATTACATACAACAGCAATCTGATAGTAAGTCTGTCCGGCTGTAAGAGAACTCTATACACACACCAGCAAAATTTACATTGTATTGTAAATGTTTTTCTTTAAAGTGGAGCAAATGTATTTTCAATAGCTGAAAATCATATTTGTTTAAGATATTAATGAGGAAAGTGATATCTAAGAGATACTAATGAGAAAGATATGCCATTCAAATCAGAAATCTGAATTTTAAATGGCATCTGGAAAACTATGAAAAAATAATCATGTGAATTATTTAGCTAAAAGATCTCCATGATTCAGTGAAGTAAATAGTTATATCAGAGGAAATCCGACCTGCTTTATGGATGATTGGAACTCACCTCAGAAATTAGTTTTCATGGCTTTCCCTAACACAGTGTGCAAAATAAGCAAAATGTCAAAAAAGTATATTGATCATGAGCAGAAAGGAAAAAAAGTAAAGGAATTAGATGAACATATACATTTAAATCAGCTCAAACCCAGTAGTCTGAATAACAATGTTTACTAAAAAGCAGCAATTTGGCATTTTTTATTTAATAATAAAATCCAGCACATAGGCATTGACATATTTGAAAATCAGGTAGTTGGATCTAAGGAAACAAGGGTTTTAGAGATTAAGCTAGTATTCCTTTTTTCATACTGCAGACAGAACAGTTCCAAATACTGTACATCAAATTAGATTTTTAAATAGAGAGAATAATTTATTTTTCAGGCATTTTAAAGAAAAAAACTATGATCCTTGACAACACTTCCAGTTAATTCACTGTGAGACTTTTTATGAATAGCCCATTTTTTTTTGAGGGTTCTTGCATATGTATTGGCTTAAATCACTCTAACAATGATTTATGTATTTAAGTCTTACTTTACCAGAGGATTATATTTATTGATTGATTAAAAAAATAGATTTCAGCTTTAGTTTCACAGCAAAATTAACTGGAAAGTACAAAGAATTCCACATACTCCCTTTTCCCATACATGCACAGCCTTCCCTATTATCAACATCCCACACCAGAAAGGTACATTTGTTAACACTGATGAACCTATATTGACACAAAATGATCACTCAAAGTCCACATTTTATACCAGGGCTCACATTTGGTGTGATACATTCTATAGGTTTGGACAAATCCACAGGACAAGTATCTGCCTTTATAGTATCATACCCAATAGTTTCACTATCCCCAAATTCTTCTGTGCTCTGCCTATTCATACCTCCCTTCTCCCAACCCTGGCAACTACTGATTTTGTTATTGTATCCATAGTTTTGCCTTTTTCAGTATGTCATATAGTAAGAATCCTATAGTACAGAGATAGAGTCAGGAGTAAAGATAAAGATAACCCTCATAGATTCACTTTTTTCACTTGGTATTATGCATTTACAAGATTCCTTCATGTCTTTTTGTCTTGATATCTCATTTCTTATTAGTGCTAAATACTATTCCATTCTCAAATGTACCACTGTTTATTTATCTGTGTATTGAAGCACATTTCGGTTGCCTCCAAGTTTTGGCAATTACTAAAAAAGCTGCTGTAGACAACAGTGCACAGACTTTTGTGTAGACATAAGTTTTCAAATTCTTTGAGTAAAAACCAGGGAGCACAATTGCTGGATCTCATGCTAAGTTTTATAAGAAACTGCCACGATGCCTTCCAGAGTGACTATACTATTTTGCATTCCTACCAGCAATGACTAGGACTTCCTACTGCTCCCCATCCTGATCAGCATTTGATGGTGTTAATGTTCTGGGTTTTAGTCATTCTAATAGGAGTGTAGCTGTATCTCATTGCTGTTTTAATTTTTAATTCCCTAATGACATGATGTTGAACATTTTTTATATTCTTATATGAAACTGTATATCTTCTTTGACGAAGTCTCTTCAGATATTTTGCCCATTTTTTTTTTTTTTAACAGGGTTGCTTGTTTTCTTATTGTTGAACTGTAAGAGTTTATGTCCTTGGCAAATATTTTCTCCAGCAATTTGTTTCATGAATTATATTTTCCCATATCTATTTTATTTGTGACCATGATTAATCTATACTCTAAAGAGAGGTCTTTTTCTAACATAAATAAACACATAAAATATATATACATATATACATTTCTGAGGATGTAATATATATTAGTTTTTGTAAAATATATTAGTTTTTGTGTTTGCTTTAGCTTCCTTTCCACATTTGAAATGTGTTTTTACAATTACAGGTGTTTTATACTATGATTCTAATATGTGATCTGGCATAGAATAGTATCATGGGTATCATCTGAATTTCATAAGCAGATTTCATGTACATGCTTACTTCAACAAATTTAGTGAAATTTTTGAGAATAAAACAAAAATTTTACTACTTCAATACTTAAACTACTTTAAACTGTATTTACATATACAGGACAAAAATGACAAAATTAGAGATTAAATATGATCAAAAGTGCCATGTAAAACATACCCAGTTTTAAAATTTAATAACATCATTCTCTCCTGGAATTTTTTTTTTTTTCCCTCAACTTTATCTTAGTACTTTTGTGAATTCCTACCATTGTCCTCAAATCTCTTAAAAATGAAATATCCTTGTATTTAGTCCTAGGTGTTCCTCTGTTCTCAAGCTTCACTCACTTTCTTGATGAACTAATTCATTATCATAATGTTAAATGCCAACTATAGGCCAGTGATTACACTCATTTTTTTTCCAGCTCATACTTCATCCCCTTGATTGACCTCATAAATTCAACTGCTTTCAAGACATCTCCAATTGGATATTTAGTAGATAATTCAAATCATCTCATATTGAACCAAACTCCTGATCTTTCTGACCAAACCTTCTTCTCTAGCAACATTCATCATCTTATTTGACAGAATCTTCATTCTTTCAGTTTAAAGGCCAGACTTTCCTTCTCACACCTCAAATCCAGTCCAGTAGGAAGTTCTACTGGCTCTGACTTAAAATATTATGTGCAAAATGTAACAATGCCTCATCACCTCTATAGCTATACCTATTCTTCTCTGAGCCACTGTCTTTATTCTTACTTGCCTATATTATTGAAATAGTCTTTCTATAGCTCCTGTTCTTGCCCTTCCCTTCCTGCTTTGAAACACAACAGCTAGAGTGATCATTTTCAAATGGAAGTCTATTTACCTCTCTCCTTTGTTCAAAATCTAGCAATATTTTCACTCAGAATAAAAGGCAGTTTCTAATAATGGCCTGTAATGGCCTCAATTACTCTCTAATTTCATATTTTACTACTCTCCCTCCTGACTACTCTGCTGCATATAAAAAGTCATCACTATCATCCTTCCTTTTAATATATGAGGAATACTCCAGTCTTGCAGGAATCTGCAGATTGTTTTCTTCAAATGGATTCTTCTTCACTCAGTCACCCTTGCACCTACATAAGTCTTAGTTCAAATGCTGAAATTCTAATAAGATTTATCCTGATTGCTCTGTTGAAAATTGAAAACTATTCCCCTCCAATGTTCCAAATGCTCAGTAATTCCTATTTTATACTATTCTTATTTTTTAACATTTGCCTTATGCCATTGGAATGCACACTCTATAAGAATATGAATATTTTGCTTTTTGTTCACTATTCCATCCTAGAGACCTAACTGAGTACTTGGATGTATTAGTTGCTTAACAAATATTTGTTTAATTAAATATGGGAAGCTTAAAAATAATGTATCTATGCCTCTGGATTGAATCATAGTTACAAATGTAAGTTTACTTAGCTAATATCAATGTACCTCCACACAAAAGTGCTGAAATTATTTTGACTGTAATGAACTAATTACCCACCTGTAATGACTCTGGTAGCTCAGATGATTAAAGAATCCACCTGCAATGCAGGAGACCCCAGTTCGATTCCTGGGTCAGGATTTTCCCCAGGAAAAGGGATAGGCTACCGACTCCAGTATTCATGGACTCCCCTGGTGGCTCAGACGGTAAAGAATCTGCCTGCAATGCAGGAGACCTGGGTTTGATCCCTGGGTTGGGAAGATCCCCTGGAGAAGGGTATGGCAACCCACTTCAGGATTCTTGCCTGGAGAATCCACATGGACAGAGGAGCCTGGCAGTGCTGCAGTCCATAGGGTCACAGTCAGACACGACTGAGTGAGTAAGCCCTGCACAGTGACCCAGTCAGAAATCACTCAGTTGACTCAAAACTGGTTCTGTGTATAGCAGAGTCTGGGCTGATTGAATAAAGTAGCAAGTATGCATAAGATTAAAAGAGTCAAATGGAACCAAGCTAGCTGATAATGAAGTCATTAATCTCTATAACTATATAAAATTGCTGTAAATAAAATATGACACAGGCAGGATGATATAATTGCATTGCAGAAATACAGCACTTTTTCATTCAAACATATATGTTAATACATTTCTATAGTCTTCCAAGACCTGTGAAACAAAGACAGAAGGGATCCTATCAGGAGGGCAACACTTTATAAAAAGAAAATAGTAAAGGGTGAGTGCTCATAAATCAGCTCGACTTTCCAAGATGTATTTTATGACTTCTGTCTATAGAGCAAAGTTAAAAGTGACTTATTACAAAATTGTATGAGAGCAATTTTTTAAAAATTTGCAGTTGTGAAGACCTATTCTAGTATGTTTTCCTTAATAACAGAACCTTAATATTATTATTAGTTTTTTTTTGCTTCCCTGGTGCCTCAGACAGTAAAAGCATCTGTTTGCAATGCGGCAGAGCTGGGTTTGATCCCTGGGTCGGGAAGATCCACTGGAGACAAAAATGGCAACCCACTCCAGCACTCTTGCCTGGAAAATTCCATGGATGGAGGAACATTATAGGCTACAGTCCATGGGGTCGCAAAGTCGGACACAACTGAATGACTTCACTTTCACTTTTCTAATATTAATTATATATCATCCAGTCATATTCACCAGGGGATTAATTGTGATTAGCTGAAGCTAATCTGATAAATCTATTCCCTTGATAGAGGCAGTATTGGTCATGAAAAACAATTCTGGTCAATTATAAAGGAGAGTAGTTGTATTGGAATCCTCTGATAAATTTTTCTCACTCTAAAAGCAACTCTGGATTTTTTGAAGTAATAATTTGTTTTAATTTAAATAAAAATTGAATCAAAGCATACATATAAAACTTTCATAATTCATAATGGTAGACTGAATTTTCATAGACACCAAACTCATTTCACTATCTGTATCAAATATTAGAGCATTATTAGTGTCCAAGTAGTCCTTCCTCTGCCTCTTTCCAGTTGCTATCACATATAAACCAGACTTCTAATACTATATATTAATGTTAATTGTGATTGAACTTTATATGCATAAGTTATACACATTTATTATTTTGTAACTATATATTTTTAAGTACCATTATATTTGTGAGATTCATCCATGCTGTTGAACATAATAATTTGGACTTTTTTCATTCTCATAGTTGCATTTTACTATCATATGCTAACGTACCACAAGTTTTTTTAACCAGTATTTTGTTGATAGGTTTTTGGCTATTATGAATAATATTGCTAGCAATAATATTCAAACATGTCTTCTATGAAACATGCATGAATAAGTTCTCCATTGCCTCTTTTCTTCCTCTTTCTCCATGATTTAATCAAAATTTGGTATCTTTAATTCTGGTTTTGTCCATTTTGGTAGTTGTGTATGGAGGTTAATTTGATTATTTTCAAAAAAATTAATATTGATCACTGTTTCATTTTTTTTGGCCATTGGGGTATCCCTTTTTCTGTGGTGTCTACTTATATAGTTCTTTAGGTATATACTCTTTATATATATATTTCTTTGTGTGTATATATATATATATATTCCATTTAAAATTAATTTATTAGAAATATTTGTATATATATTTGCTACATATGCAGATTATTTAGATACATATGTAGCACATATGTATATTTATTAAATACTTTTTGGCACTGTGGTCTTACTTTTCATTTGACTAAGAACTTTAAATGTCACAGAATTTGCCTGTAAGGCCTTTATCTATTTTCTAGAATTGTATAGAATTGTATAGAATTTCACATTTGGATACACAAGCTATGTGGTTTTGATTTTTGCATATAGCATAAAGTAGTGGCCCAAGTAAATATTCACGTAATCCAGCAAAATTATTGAAAAGTACATATTCTACTTATGGTACAGTGTTCCCTTTGTTATAAGTGACAATATCAAGACACTATACCTGTATGTGTTTGTTTCTGCATTCATTATTCTATACCATTTGTTTATTTACCTAGCCTGTAGGCAAAACCACACATTTTTTTTTAGCTTTATAAAGTATTTTATTCTCCAATTTTGTTTTTTGTTTTCAAGATGATCTCAGATATTCTAGGCCAATTTGAATTTCTACATACATTTTTAATTCCTTTTTATATTTTACCAAAAAATGATCCCTGGATTTTTATTAACAGAATTTCATAATGTTGTATATTAACATAGCTAAATAGGTAGACAATAGATATCTTTACAATATTGATTGTTCCAATGCATAAATACATCACTCTGATATTTTCCAGAGGAAACTTTACAATAATTCATTAAGCCTAATGTTTGCTGTAGATGTTTGCAGATATTCATAAATAGGTTAAAAGTTTTTCTGTTCATAGTTTATTGTGTTTTTAATCATAAATAGATATTCTCCATTTGATTTTTATGATATTCTGTTATTGCGATGAATGCAAAACTTGTATTCCAAAGTAATTATAATGTATTATCAATTTTATACATCAATGTCTTTCTTTTGCTAATAATTTGCTTTGATTTTTATATCAATATTTATCAGTGAGACGGACATATAGATTTTGGTATCAAATTTATTCAAACCACATCAAATCAATCACAATGAGTTTTCTCTTTCTAGAAAAATTTCTTTGATTTTGGTGTTATATTTTCTTTACATTTTTGGGTTCCAGAAGTAAAGATGTGAGGACTTGGAACTAAGTTTATGGGAAAGTTTTAGTTAAATTTTAGTTAAAATTTAAAATTTATTGCCATGACGTTTTACATCCTTTGGATTAATAATATTTTCCTGTGCAATTCTGTTTTTTTGGAAATTGGTACCTTTATTAGCCTTTTATTGGAACTTGATACCTTTGTTAGCCTGAGTCCTCAGACAAACACACATTGAGACAGGATTCTATATTGAAACAGAATGACTTATTATCATTTGATAAAATTTAGTATATAGACTTTTAACAGTAATGTACTGATGATACCCTTATTTGGATTTATTTTGAAATTAAGGTTAATATTCTTAGAGACATTTTCTTTCCTCCAGTGACCAAGCAAAATACTTATTTTCCCAGCCACTCATACTTACATATTCTTGCAGGTGCCAACTCCTGCAGAAGATAATACCTCACTCCATAACAAACAGCAGGCCTTCCTTCTCAGAATGCAGACAATTTATCATAAACACCAACCTTCCAAGACATCATCAAGAAGAAATCTATCACGACTCTAACGCATCTATCATGAGCCAGTGACTAATGTGTTAACACACCTCTTGTTATTTATATTCTAGTCTACTCTTCTTTAGAATGGTTTGATCTTTCTTGCTTTGTATCCAGTTTCTGTTTGCTCCCCATATCTTGGTTAAATCTTTCCTTGTGTCTTTCAGAATTCCTGCTGTAATTGTTTTTTAATTCCCTTTGTTCTCTACCTCTGAATGTCATTTCCATCTCTGAGCCTCAGATGACAATTGGCTTTCAATAACAAATTTACTTCATGCTTCCTCAAGTGTAAGCAGTGCATTCTTTCATATCTTATATACATCAAGATCTTGATTCCAATGTCATTCCAATTATATTGATGCCTCTCTCCCTGCTTCACTGAGACTCATTGTTCTACAATTACATTCTCACTTTCTTTTCTGTCATTTACTTAGTTCTTTGTCACTGTTCATCATTATATAAAAATTTCCATCCTGGACTCACATTCTTTTCCTCCCATCACAATTTTTCTGCCATAATCTTAAATGTGTTCCAATTTCACACTAATGATCTGTCCAATTCAAATCTCTCATTTCCTTGACCATTTTATCATCAGTGAAATTATCCTTTCTTACAGCCTGGCTCCTACCAATCTTCAAAACATCACCAGAAAAATCACTAATTATAATATTGCATTCTCTGGAAATGGTCTCTTGTTCTTCAAATTTTCAAAGCATTGCTTAAACTCTTCAAGGCCTCCTTCTTATTTAAGAAAGACTATAAAAAAAAAAAAAAAAAAAAAAAAAAAAAAGAAAGACTATAAAGTCCTGAAGAAATCCAGTTCTCTGAAAAATTATACTTGTCTAGCTTTCAGGCCTTTTCTCTGGGCCTCACTTCTCATACCTGGAAATTCTAGTCAATCATCAGGCGCAACTGATGCAAGGGCTCACTACTGTTATCAAGGACTCAGATTCTTTTCAGTCCTCTGTGCCGCCGTCCTTGGCATGGCTTCACCTTCAGGTTGGTTGCAAGATGGGTTCAACTGTTTCAGGCATTGCATCCTGACACAAAAGGGAGAAGAGTGTCTCTGCCTGCCTGCACTGCCTCTAAGGAATTCACTATCTTTTTATCTTTTATTTGGAGTATTGTAATAACCTACTGACTAGTTTATACCTGTGTATAATGTTGTCTTTTCCATTGAAGAAATGATGAATAAGCAGCCAGAAGTTACAAACATGCAGATATTTCCATCTAACTCCCTTGACTGTGGTCCTTAAATGTTTTCTCACCTTCCAAATTTTTAAAAGATATAAAGATACCTTTAAAACATGACTCCTGTCAAACACCCTAGTCTCATCCCAAAACAGTCTTCCTCTTGCTTACTATCCTCATAAGCCTTTTTTGTCTATTGTTTTGCATATTTGCAGACAAACTTCTATCTTGGTGCTCATTTATAAGCTAAGCTTTATTGCTGAGATATTCTTTTCTCCTTCCCCATAGTATTTTTTTTTTTAATTGGCAACATTTTCACATCAATTTTCAGGAAATTAGGATAGGTCAAGTATCTATATTTCATGATTTCACTGTACCTTCAAACTTTCTTTTGAAGTATTTATCACAACTATAAGTGAATAAGTATTTGTATAATTCCCAAATGGGCTTCCCTTGTATCTGAGCAGTAATGAATTTACCTGCCAATGCAGGAAATGCAGGAGACACAGGTTTGAGACCTGGGTTGGGAAGGTCCCCTGGAGGAGGAAATGGCAAACCACTCCTTTATTCTTGCCTGGAAAATCCCATGAGCAGAGGAGCCTGGCTGGCTACAGCCCATAGGGTTTCAGAGTTGGATATGACTAAGCAACTGAACAAGCATCCTTAAAAATACATATTTCACCCCATAAATTCTAAGCTTCTTGAAGGCAAATGCCATCTATCATGTTCTGTGGCATTTTCAGAAAATAGCAGTAAATGGTACATAGTAAAACACAGAAACACGCAAACACAGACGCACACACACACACACACACACACACACACATGCTGAAAAGAGGTAACATAAAGATAATTTTTACATTCTACAGTAATAAAAAGATAATTTTTATTTCTGTCATATACATTTTATGTTTACCACACTTCTCATACTCTTTCTATTTTGGAGCAGATAATTTACCTCTTATTTCACATAGAAATGAATGGGCAACAGGCAAGATTATTTGTTTTTATATCTCTTCTGTATTAGTTCCCCCTTTGGAGTTAGAAATCTTATTTCTATAACACAAAGTAAAGATACAGTGTAATTTTCTCCGACTGCATTTAGCATTCATGTGTAAAAGGTGAAATGAAACTGTAGTCAATCAGGTAAAAAGTTTTCCTTTGTGAAATAATGCAAGTCCAGAAAGTTGGGAATATGTTATTAGTAAAACAACATTTAGATTGATGGTATACTAGGGCTTTTGTACATAGGGAAGAAGAAAAATGTATTGATAGAAAGAATGAGACCATGTACACATGTTATTGGAATGAGAGTGAGTCTGATATAATAAAATGAAGAGTTTTAGAAATAGATGTTAAGTATGGAAAAATTCTGAATGATAATGCGATCTATCATTCTACCACAGATGGTTAGGCTAGAGGGGAATAGAGTTAATTGGCCAAATGGCTAGAATTCATTAAAATGTATTTATAATATATACATCATATTAAATATAATATATAAGTACACATTGAGTATATATAATTGAAAATGTGTATGTGTGTGTGTGAGAGAGAGAGAGATGAACTTAGAACATGAAAAAAAAATTCCAAGTTCTGAAAATAATATTGGAAATTGACCAATTTGATAACTTGGGAGTATGGGAACTTTATCCTATACTAAGGACAATACTTTCTTCTATAATTACTAAGATTGTATGTAGAAAGGAAAACTCTCTGGAAGCTTCTCTTTTACCTTTACAAAATAAGAAATATGTCTTTTGGTGGGTTTGGGGGGCTCACAATTGAGAATGCTACCTTAATGCTGCAATACTCTTCCTCTGCAATGGCATATGTCTCTAGAACTCACCAGGAGAGTAAGTAGGTTTCTTTGTGTTCAGTAGTTCTCTCCTTTATCTAATTACCCTTGCACTGACCCTAGTGTGTTGTGATATGCACTGTCAACACAGCAGCAGAGGAAATTGGAAAGATACTTTGTATATAAAGACATCAATATGAAAAGGTATGAGTTACATTCTATGTTAAATTAATATGGTATGGTTGGAAATACCTGCCTCATAACAGATTCCATTTAGTTACCGTTTAGTCACATACATCAAAATGTCTGAAATTCTTCTTTATGAAAGTACTTTTCAACTACAATACTAAAACACTAGAAGATTTGTAAAGAGCAACAGGGTAAATGGAGGACCTGTCTTCCACTGCTAGGTCCTAAAGTGAATGGCATGGGGAAAGTGAGGTCTACAGTGGGAAGCAGTGATTCAGCATACAGTCAGGATCCAATGAGAGCCCAAAGTGAAGCAAAGTTTCAAAAAAGGAATTGAAGATACATAGTGCCTTTAATTGGGGAAGGAAATGGCACCCTACTCCAGTGCTCTTGCCTGGAGAATCCCAGGGACGGTGGAGCCTGGTGGGCTGCCGTCTATGGGGGTCACACAGAGTCGGACACGACTGAAGCGACTTAGCAGCAGCAGCAGCAGCAACAGTGCCTTTAATGACAAACTATGAGCTTCAGAAGTCAGAGTGAGTAGATTTGGGCTAAATGGAAATGAAGTTTGTCATTCATTGTTCAATTGCTAAGTCATATCCAACTCTTTGTGACCCCATGGACTGCAGCTGTACTGGGCTTCCCTGTTTTACTATCTCCCAGAGTTTGCTCAAACTCTTGTCCTTTGAGTCGGTGATGCCATCCAACCTTCTCATCCTCTGTTACCCCCTTTTCCTCCAGGCTTCAATCTTTCCCAGGGTCTTTTCCAATGAAATTTACTAAGACTGAATTAGATGATATGTGAAATTGTATGGTGATATATGTCCCTGCAATATGAGTGATCTAGGACACTTGGGCATCTGATGAAAACAAAAGTATACAGAAATATAGAAACAACAGACTTACAGATCTCTAAGGTAAATGTAGTTAATCAGTAAAAATGAGTAGTCCTAGTTTTCAGAAAGAGTTCAGTTTCCCTATCACCTCTTTAAAAGGACTATTGTCCTTAAAATTCAAGTATTTAGGTCAATGAACTCCTATTAAATATATTTCTCTCATTTTTAAACTGATATCTGGAATGAGTTTGAAAAACAGACCCAAATTTTAAGTCCAATCACAGATTTCTCTCTCTCTCTCTTTCTCTCTTTCTCTCTCACAAACACACGCACACACAAACAACTTTACCTTTACTAATGTACACTCACTTTCTTAAGTGAAATAGCTAGGGTTATAATTGAAGAGTAGAGTAATGTTCTAATATACTTCCCAGGTCATAAAGAATCCACCTGCCAATGCAGGAGATTCAGGTTTGATCTCTGGGTCAGGAAGATCCTCTGGATGAAGAAAATGGCAACCTACTCCAGTATTCTTGCCTGAGAAATCCCATGGATAGAGGAGCTTGGCAGGCTACAGTTCATGGAATCACAAAGAGTCAGAGAAGACTTAGCAACTGAAGAATAACAATAGCAACACTCTATTATACTCATGGAAATCAGTTTAATTGTTGTGAGAGAGTCCACTGGATCTAGAAAACTAGAGTGCCTGCATTCAAATCCTGTTTTTGTAGCTAAATAAACACATAAATTGGTAACTATTTAGAACCTTTCAATGACTGAGTTTATTCTCTTGTAATAGAGTAACGGTCTTGTAAACATATTAGTATTGTTGCTAGGACTAAATATAGAAAGCATTTGGTGCAGTGTCTTGAATATATTGGCATTCAATAAATATTAACACAGCTCTTCTTATATACTGGGAAATACTGTGATCTCTCATTGATATTTTCAATCACATGGAGAGAGGCTGTATAAAAATTATAGACATTGAAGAGTCAAGAAAGATATTTAGCCTATTCTTAGCTTGATTTCTTCAGTTACAGAAGGAGCTGAGATTGAT
The DNA here is from genome assembly GCF_963930625.1 of Muntiacus reevesi. Classification (NCBI taxonomy): domain Eukaryota; kingdom Metazoa; phylum Chordata; class Mammalia; order Artiodactyla; family Cervidae; genus Muntiacus; species Muntiacus reevesi. The sequence continues at coordinate 39,736,218 of NC_089255.1, read as the reverse complement.
GATTTTTTTCAGCTCTAAGATTCTGTTATTTCATCACTGTTTTCATCTACAGACAAAATAGAGAACGATACTAGACAAATTACTGGAGTATTATTCAGTATTTAAATATACTGAGTTAGATAAAAGCAAATTACTTGCAGACACAGATGTCTTTTCCAGGATCATTTGAATAACTATTTCAATGATCACGATTTTAAAAGGAATAATAAACATCATAGTATTATATTAAGTTGTAAAACTTAGGAGAAAGTACAGAGTTTATTAATGCATTTATCAGACATAAGAATACCTTGCTTTTACAACTTGTATGTTAAGCAAGTCCTGAGGCATACCTTATGCTAGCCCAAAATTTCCAACATCTTTTGAAGTGAAGTAGGTTAATATTTTCTAGTATTATTTTGAATCCCTTCTCTTTAAGCTATGTACTAGCAACCATTACTAAATCAGTTTTCATTTCCTTTTTATATATAATAGTTAAGTACTCATTTCCAATTTTTCTGTAAGATGAATATTATTGCCCTTAAGCTATGCCTCTGGCTTGATTTTTTAATGTTTTAAAAATATAATCTATCTTGACAATATTTTTACTTCCCTGGGAAGTATCTTAGATACTCCTTTATTAAAATTTAATGAATAAAAGATATGTGTTTATATTCATACATATACATATATACATAATTTTAAAGTGTATCACTGCTAAGTTTTATCTAGTAAATAGATATCAAGGGACCTTGATATATATCTTTTAAAAATAAATCACTACTGTATAATACAATGAAATGAATTCATTACATATAAATTTATACTGTCTTTTCTGTGGTAAATGAGTTTTTCAGTTCCACTACAGCAGTACTTCCCAAACTTTTATACTTTATGTCACATGAGGAAAATGACTAAGATTACTTAAACCAGAACTGAACCACAAGATTGTCTACATGTCGTTAAGCATTAAAATTCATTTTCTTTTGAGTAATTACATAATTTCAAGCAAAGGAAATGCAAAAATTATTATTGGGATAGTTGAGTATGTGCCACAAACATAAATATAAACCTTTTCTCTTTGATTTTAGGTTAAAATGATTATCCTCAATGTTAACTGAGAATTTTAAGTGATTATTTTCAGTCTTGTTGGTAACTGTCTTCAAGAAACTCTGCATATGTAGATAATAAATTATAAACCAAGTTTTACCATCATCCAAAAACATATTAGTAAAAGTGATATTTAAAGAATCCACATTTTTCCTCATCCTTCAGTAAGAAAAAAATTGTTAAAGACTGATAATATGATCAGACTTTGAGTCCAATTGAAGTATTTTATTATCAGGCATTTAAACATAATAATGCTGTCCTAATTTAAGGAACTGACATGAATTTGTGACATAATACTCTTTTAAGTATCTGCCTGCTTCCTTTCTATCTAGTCTCCCCTCAATTTTATTGGCAATCATTTGGACAGTTCACCATGATTTTCATATTTTTGAACTTGGAATCCCCTTTCTGGCAGCAGTCAACTTCTTGCTATGAGGAGCAAGGGAGCACTTGCAGCTTGTTGAGTGAGATAAGTGACCAGTTCTTAGAATCTCGTTGACCGTGCATCGAAGTAGTGGGTATTTGCAGCTCTATGTATTTGCAGCCTACAGGTAATGTGTATAGCAAATTCTGCTTGAGCTTCCCTCTGTGAAGGTCCTGATGAAGCTAGAAGAAACTGACTGAGGTTTTTGGTGATCCTTGAAGAGAGGTAACTCTGTAATACATCTGTGGCATCCTAGTGGGAAAGCTCTGATTTATAGTATGTATATTTATCCAACTCATGTACACTATAAGTTAATTATGGAAGAGAATAAAAATTCTGTGAAATAAATGATTTTAGTTACATTTTATCTACAGTACATACACTTACCAATTTTTTTTTTTTTTTTTTTTTTTTTGGTCAATCAGAATAGAGCAGCCATAGAGTAAAAAAATTTCCCACTTTACCAATCTTCAACATTAACGAAGTATTTGAGCCCTTACATGCTATATGCCATAGCATGCTATATGGCTGGATAGCATCACCGACTCAATATATATGAACTTGGGCAAACTCCGAGAGACAGCGAGAGACAGGGATGCTTGATACACTGCAGTCCATGGGGTCACAAAGAGTCAGACACCACTTAGTGACTGAACACTGACCAACAATAACATGCTATATGCTATGCCCTATTGTGAGTCACTGAAGTTAAAATGGTAAGTGGAAACAGTCATGGCAGTGATAGATTTATTAATACAAGGTGTTATAGATTTTTTATAGGATATGACCATTAGATTATTATAAAGCTAACAGTTGTATACAGGAATAAACTCTTAGTCTCACTGGATGGCAGTAGAACCAACTAAATAGACAAATTGTAAAGAAAATATTTGAAATTACATTTATCATAGAACAAATATTTTCTATATCAAATGGAAAGCAATTTTTTGATAAAAAATTTGTATAAGTGGATAAAACACTGCAAAGTGATTCAGGTCTGACACTGATCACCAAGGATTACTATCAGATGCCACAGGTTAAAAGGCAAGGGTCCCTAATCAAAAGTACAAGGTTTGTACAGCAAAGAACTATAAACAAAATGAAAAAATACAACATATAGAATTGGAAAAAAATATTTGCAAACAATGCAACACAAGGGATTAATCTCCAAAATATACAAACAGATCATGCAACTCAACAACAAACAACCAAGCAACTCAATCAAAAAATGAGCAGAAGAACTAAATAGTTCTCCTATCTGGAACAAATATGATCCAAAGAAGAAATACAGATGGCCAACAAGCACATGAAAAGGTACTCAACATTGCTAATTATTAGAGAAATGTAAATCAAAACTACAATGAGATACCACTTCACAATGGTCAAATTGACCATCACTAAAAAATCTACAAATTATAAATGCTAAACTGGGTGTGGAGAAAAGGGAACCCTCCTACACCGAGGGAACTTCCCTTATAGCTCAATGGGTAAAGAATCTGCCTGAAAAACCGGAGACCAGGGTTCAATTCCTGGGTCAGGGAGACTCCCTGGAGAAGGAAATGGTAATCCACTCCAGTATTCTTGCCTGGAGAATCCCATGGACAGAGGAGCCTGGCGGGCTATGGGGGTCCATGGGGGTCACAAGAGTTGGACACAACTTAGTGACTAAACCACCAAACCACCACCAACTACACTGTTAGTGGGAATGTAAATTGCAACAGTCACTATGGGAAACAGTATGGAGTTTCCTCAAAACCTAAAAATAAAGTTGCCATATGATCCAGCAATCCCACTCTTGGGCATCTATCTGGTCAAAACTATAATTCAAGCAGATACAAGCACTCCAATGTACATAGCAATACTATTCACAATAGCCAAGACATGGAAACAACCTACATTTTTTTTTTCAGACAAATAGATAAAGATGTGGGGCATATATACAGTGGAATACTACTCAACCATGAAAAAGAATGCAATAAATCCACTTGCAGCAACATGGATGGACTTAGAGATTATCATCCTAAGTGAAATAAGCAGAAAGAAAAATACAAATATCATATGATGTCACTTACATGTGGGATATAAAATATGATAAAAATGAACTTGTCTATGAAACAAACAGATTCACAGACATAGAGAACACACTTGTGGTTGCTAAAGTGGGAGGAATGGAGTGGGAATTTTGGGTTAGCGGATGCAAGCTATTAAATAACAAAGTCCTACTGTACAGCACAGGAAACTATATTCAATATTTTGTGATAAACCATAATGGAAAATAATAGTTTTTTAAGTGTATATAATTATATATATATACACACACACACTTCTATATATACATGTGGGGCTTCCCTGATAGCTTAGTTGGTAAAGAATCCACCTCCAATGCAGGAGATCCCAGTTCAATTTCTGGGTCGGGAAGATCCACTGGAGAAGGGATAGGCTACCCACTCCAGTACTCTTGGGGTTCCCTTGTGACTCAGCTGGTAAAGAATCTGCCTGCAATGTGGGAGACCTGGGTTCAATCCCTGGGTTGGGAAGATCCCCTGGAGAAAGGAAAGGCTACCCACTCCAGTATCCTGGCCTGGAGAATTCCATGGACTATATAGTCTATGGCATCACAAAGAGTCAGACACAACTGAGCGACTTTCACTTTCACTTTTATACACACACACACACACACACATACATACACACACATATATACTGAGTCACTCTGTTATACAACAGAAATTAACATGACATTGTAAATTAACTCTATTTCAAAAATAAAGCAAGGGTCCAAGTGAAACTGCCTCACTCCAGATGTTTCCCCAGGTTATCTGTACTTCTAAACAACTGGCTAAAAATCCTGGAGTTTCCCACAACTCTCTCAGGTTCTGTAATTCATTAGAACAACTCCAGGACCCTGGAAGTTGCTTTAGTTATCATTATAGTTTTATTATTTTAAATAATGCAAATCAGTATCAGCCAATTGAAGAGACAGGCAGAGTACATTTAGGAGGGTCCTGAATACACAGCACTCATGCTCTTTCCCTGTGCCAGCAGGGCATATTAGCCTCTTGGCACAATGTTGTGTTCATCTCAGGTAGTATCACCAAGTTTCAATTCCTAAAGATTTTACTGAGGTTTCATTAATGAGGCATCACTCATTGAATCATTGATCACATGTTTGAACTCAATCTCTAGCCTATACTCTCACTCCTCAGAGGGAGGTATCACATAGATGGATATCACATAGCTGAAGGCCCAGATTATTTTTTCATTTTTTAAAACTTTTTATTTTATATTGAGGTATAGTTAATTAACAAACATGCTTTGATAGTTTCAGGTGTACAGCAAAGGAATTCAGCTGTACATATACATGTATCTGTTCTCCCCTGAAGACCCAGCCCATCCAAGCTGCCACATAACAGAGTTATGTATTGAGCAGAGTTACATGTGCTATTTAGTAAGCCCTTGTTGGTGATCCATTTTAAATATATCAGTGTGTACATGTCCATCCCAAACTCCCTAACTATCTCTTCTACCTATCATTCCCCCAGCAAGCATAACTTGTTCTCTAAGTCTATTAGTTTGCTTCTGATTTGCAAGTATGTTCATTTGTATCATTTATTTTTTAAATTTATTTATTCTTTATTGAAAGATAATTGATTTACAGAATTTTGCTGTTTTCTGTCAAATCTCAACATTATTTCTCTTTAGATTCCATGTGTAAGGTATGTCATATGATATGTTTCCTTCTCTGACCTACTTCACCTGGTATGACAATCTCTAGGTCCATCCATGTTGCTACAAAGGGAATTATTTCATTTTTTATTGGCTGAGAAATATCCCACTGTATTTATGTACAATATCTTCTTTCTTCATTCCTCTGTCAATGGACATTTAGGTTGCTTCCTTGCCTCAGCTACTGCAAACACTGCTGCAGTAAACATTGGGGTGCGTGTATCCTTTCCGATCATACTTTTCTCTAGATATATGCCCAGAGGTGGGATTGCAGGGTCATATGGTAGCTCTATTTTTAGTTTCTTAAGGAAATTCCACACTGTTTTCCATAGTGGATGTACCAATTTACATTCCCACCAACAGTGTAGAATGATTCCCTTCTCTCCACACCTTCTCCAGCATTATTGTTTCTGGATTTTTTGATGATAGCCATTTTGGCTGGTGTGAGGTGATATCTCATTGTGATTTTGATTTGCATTTCTCTAATAATTAGCAATGTTGACCATCTTTTCATGTGTCTCTTGGCCATCTGTATATCTTCTTCAGAGAAATGTCTATTTAGGTCTTCTGTCCATTTTATGATTAACTTGTATGTTTTTATATTGTTAAGCATCATGAACTATTTGTAAATTTCAGAGACTAATGCCTTGTCAGTCACATTGTTAAAGAACTGTAATTGGAAAACAATAAGATGCTGATGAAAAAAATCAAAGAAGACACAAAGAGATGGAAGATATATCATGTTTGTGGATTGGAAGAATCAATATTGTCAAAATGACTATACTACTCAAGGCAATCTACAGATTTAATGCAATCCTTATCAAATTGCCAATGGCATTTTTCACAGAACTAGAACAAAAAAATCCCCAAACTTATATGGAAACACAAAAGACTCCAAATAGACAAAACCTATCAGCTATTCATTTCTATTGGTTATTCTTTCTTTTCTTGAGAAAGGAAATCAGGGCTGGAGGGATCAGGCTCCCTGACCATAGGCTCCCTGACCTCAGACTACATCTCAAAGCTACAGTCATCAAAACAGTATGGTACTGGCACAAAAATAGAAATATAGATCAATGGAACAGGACGGAACACCCAGAAATAAACCTATGCACCTATAATCAGTTACACTATACCAAAAGAGGAAAAACAACAAAATGTTGGAAAGATCGTCTCTTCAACAAATGGTGCCGTAAAAACCTGGACAGCTATATGAAAAAAAAAAAAAGAAATTAGATCATTCTTTAACACCATGCATGAAAATAAGATCAAATGGCTTAAAGACCTAAATTTGAGACTGGACATTATAATACTCCTAGCAGAAAACATAGGCAGAACACTCTCTGACATAAATCACAGCAATATCTTTTTCAATCCATCTTCCAGAATAATGAAAGTAAAAACAAAAATAAATAAATTGGACCTATTAAACTCAAAAGCTTTTTGCACAGCAAAGAGAAACAATGAACAAGACAAAGAACAGCCCATAGATTGGGAGAAAATATTTACAAATAATGAACCCAAACTTTCTAATCACATGGTGGGTCTTTGTGGCATGATCTTCCCCAATTCTGAGTTATCTCTTTGGCATAACTCTCAAAAGGCTCAGAAAGAGTGATTTCAAAGTATAGACTGTTGGGACCCACCAAGAATAACAAAGTAATTTTTATCACTCAGGTAAGTCTAGGAGTTTGAGTTTCCCTCCCAGGAACCCAAGACAAAGAGTAGACAAATTCTTTATTACTCCACAGGAACTTTAGAAGTAGGGAGGCAAAACAAAATTGCTTCCTTCCAATCACAACTCCAACACCAACATATTTATCCATTCTGCATAGAAGAGCTTTTGGACTTATATAATAACATGTGTCACTTGGTACAAAGAACTATTACATGAAGTTTTCTCCTGTGTATCAGACAAGAATACAGGGGGCATTATAAAGGGACTGGAGGATGTATGTCAGGAGGTTATTGATAAGGAGCTGAACATGTGGGATTCTAAGAACTCTACCCTGAAAAATTCCTGGAGAAAATAAAGACTGTCTTCAGGAAGTGACTACTTTTTCTTGCTCCAACTAGCTGAGGAAAAGTTAAATAAATTGGTTGAATCTATTTTGACCCAGAGAAGGGGACACAGAGAGGTTTCATTCTGGTGCCTAAGCAGGAACCTGCCAACCTGATTTTGTTGGCTTGCTCCAATAATGTTAACACATCTGGGGCACAGCTGAAATTGGATTCATCACATGATTAAGTTTTCAATAGTCAATATTATTCTCCAAGAAACATCTGTCCTCTTTAAGCATAAATACGAGACTTGAATATGGATATGATAAGAATCACTATAGCTGCATAGTCCAATGCTTTAGTGGTGATCCTAATTTCTCCGATTCTTCAGCAGAGTATGATAAATCTTCTGAAAGATCATTATGACCCAGAGATTTCCACTTGAGTTTTCCTCACTCCATGGTTTATGGGGAAGAAGTAAGGGAAGGGAAGGGAAGAAGTAATTCACTATGTTACTGAGTTATCTCAGTAACTACCATAGTTACTAGACCATCAACAGGATGAGTTCATAGTCTCATCTATGCCACTAGAACCAGTGTGAGACAAGCTTGGATCAAAACTACACTTATTACTTAAATTCCATAAGCCTCTTCTCTGATGAGAGTAACACTGTGACATTCAGAATCCCTCTAATCATCCCCTAAATTTTGCTTATTTCTCTTCCATCAGCGCATAGTTACCCTGATAAAGACTACAGCTCACTTTGAAGATGAGTTAAAGGAACATTTAGAGAATGAAATTATGAAGCTATTAAGATCACATCTCCAGTGAAAGTGCCCTCCCATTTATTCAAAGGGATCTTGATAACCTAAGAATTGGTGATGTCCTACACTGCATCTTTTGTTCAAGTTGAAATCAGTAAAGCAACTACAACAGCAGCATCTCCCATTTTTATTTTCAGACTATAGAGGATGAACACTCTTTTCCATGTCACTGAAGATTCTTTCAAGCATGTTTATACTCACTTCTCCATTTCTCAAGGGTTTGTTAAAGAAAAATTTCTAGAGAACATAGTTAAGTGGATAAGAGGGTACTTCTGATAAATTAAGTGTAACATTCCCATGAACATACTTTTGCAAATCTATTCTTTAACTAGCACTTCATAAACTTTCTTATACCATGATTGCACAAATATTGTGCTCACTCAGTTATGTCCAACTCTTTGTGACCTTTGGACTCTAGCCCACCAGGCTTCTCTGTCCATGGGGTTTTTCAGGCAAGGGTACTGAAGTTGGTTGCCATTTCCTTCTCCAGGGGATCTTCCCAATCCATAGCACATATAGAAAATGATAATATTGTTTGTAACACAGGGCCTCCAGTCTCCTCAAATCTCACATTCATTCCCATCTCATGGTTTGGGAGGACCAATATCTTTGTATACTTGGATTTTTAATAGGAACGGATTTGTGTTCCACACTAAAACAAAACCAAATAGTTTTATAATCTCAAATCTATTCATCATAGACCACCATAAGTTTAGATTTAGCTAGTCAACAAAATAAATGACACCCATTCTTCCCACCTAGGTTAATCCAGGCGAGACTAAACAAATTTAGTCTCAACTAAGATTTGTACTATCTTCTTTTGTCAAGTAAATTCAAAATCCGTATTTGTAAATATTCTTTAGTATCCGTGATCTATTTACAAAAATCTTAATTTCCCTCTTCTCGAGTGAGTATACCTTGGAGTTTGTTCCTTGGGCATGCAAGCATCTGATTCCAGTTACAGGTTGGGAGTTAATGGTAGGTAATCATTAACCCCCATTAGTTAACAGTGGCGGGGCAGAAAATAAGTTGTTATTTTCTGGGAAGGTTTCTGACTTAGGTGTGCCTGTTACATGATCTTCCAGCAAGACAGAACTAGCATCTTCAGAGGTGCAGAAGGGTCAATTCTGTCACTAATGGGGGCTCAAGGACATCTGTGAATATGGGGTACCTGTAGTTGTCTCAATTCTTTTAAATGTCACAGTTCTTCCTAGTAGGTTCCAATGTTTCTTATTCATTTTCCAATTTTTTTCACATAAGGAAACAAAAGATGAAAATTAAACTTCATGAATGGAAAATGCAAACCCTCTTCTAATTTTAGTTTCAGGAACTCTGAAACAAGTAATGAGTTTTATTCAGGATATTTAAAAAAAAATTTTTTTCCATTGTTCTGTAACCCAGTAAACTAAGACTAGAACCCTGAGTCTAGTAATTTTATCATAAAACTTTCCCAGGGCAGGTAGTAGTACAAATGCTCCACCATGTCCAACTTCAATCCACCAAAATGACAAAGTAGAGAAGAAATATGGACAATAGTTCAGTTCAGTTCAGTCACTCAGCTGTGTCCAACTCTGCGACCCCATGGAATGAAGCACACCAGGTTTCCCTGCCCATCACCAACTCCCAGAGTTTACTCAAAATCATGGCCATTGAGACAGTGATGCCAGCAAACCATTTCAACCTCTGCCATCCCCTTCTCCTTCCACCTTCAATCTTTCCCAACATCAGGGTCTTTTCAAATGAGTCGGTTCTTCGCATCATATGGCCTAGGTATTGGAGTTTCAGCTTCAGCATCAGTCAATCCAATGAATATTCAAGACTGATTTCCTTTAGGATGGACTATTTTGAAATCCTTGCAGTCCAAGGGACTCTCAAAAGTCTTCTCCAACCCCACAGTTCAAAATGTTTCATTTCTTCAGTGTTCAGCTTTCTTTATACTCCAACTATCACATCCATACATGACTATTGGTAAAACCATAGCTTTGACTAGATGGACCCTTGTTGGAAAAGTAATGTCTCTGCTTTTTAATATGCTGTCTAGGTTGGTCATAACTTTTCTTCCAAGGAGTAATTGTCTTTTAATTCAAGGTTGCAGTCACCATCTGCAGTGATTTTGGAGCCCAAGAAAATAAAATCTCTCACTGTTTCCATTGATTTCCCAATTATTTGCCATGAAGTAATGGGACCAGATGCCATGATCTTAGTTTTCTGAATGTTGAGTTTTAAGCCAAGTTTTTCATTCTCTTCTTTGACTTTCATAAAGATGCTCTTTGGTTCTTCACTTCCTGCCTAAGGGTGGTGTCATCTGCATGTTTGAAGCTATTGATATTTCTCCAGGCAATCTTGATTCCAGCTTGTGCTTCATCCAGTCCAGCATTTCTCATGATGTACACTGCTTTTAAGTTAAGCAAGCAGGGTGACAATATGCAGCCTTGACGTACTCCTTTTCCTATTTGGAACCAGTCTGTTGTGCCATGTCCAGTTCTAACTGTTGCCACTTGACCTGCATATAGGTTTTTCAGGAGGCAGGTCAGGTGGTCTGGTATTCCCATCTCTTTCAGAATTTTCCACAGTTTGCTGTGATCCACACAGTCAAAGGCTTTGGCATATTCAACAAAGCAGAAGTAGATGTTTTTCTTGAACTCTCATTTTTTCAGTGATCCAACGAATGTTGGCAATTTGATCTGTGGTCCCTCTGCCTTTTCTAAATCTGGCTTGAACATCTGGAAGTTCATGGTTCATGTATTGTTGAAGCCTGACTTGGAGAATTTTGAGCATTACTTCGCTAGTGTGTGAGATGAGTGCAATTGTGAGGTAGTTTGAGCATTCTTTGGCTTAGCCTTTCTTTGGGTTGGAATGAAAACTGACATTTTCCAGTCCTAGGGCCACGGCTGAGTTTTCCAAATTTTCTGGCATATTGAGTGCAGCACTTTCACAGCATCATCTTTTAGAATTTGAAATAGCTCAGCTGGAATTCCATCACCTCTACTAGCTTTGTTCATAGTAATGCTTCCTAAGGCCCACTTGACTTCGCATCACAGGATGTATGACTCTAGGTGAGTGATCACACCATCATAATTATCTGGATCATAAAGATTTCTTTTTGGTATAGTTCTTTTGTGTATTCTTGCCACTTCTTAATATTTTCTGCTTCTGTTAGGTCTATGCCACATCTGTCCTTTATTGTGCCCACCTTTGCATGAAATGTTCTCTTGGTATCTGTAATTTTCTTAAAGAGATCTCTAGTCTTTTCTGTTCTTATTGTTTTCATCTATTTCTTTGCATTCATCACTAAGGCAGGCTTTCTTATCTCCTTTTGCTATTCTTTGGAACTCTGCTTTCAAAAGGTATATGTTTCCTTTTCTCCTTTGCCTTTAGATTCTCTTCTTCTCTCATCTCATTATAAGGCCTACTCAGACAACCATTTTGCCCTTTTGCATTTCTTTTTCTTGGGGATGGTCTTGATCACTGCCTCCTGTACAATGTTATGAACTTCCGTCCATAGTTCTTCAGGCACCCTGTCTATCAGATCTAATCCCTTGAATCTATTTGTTACTTCTAGGAGGAGAAGGGGACAACAGAGGATGAGATGGTTGGATGGTATCACCAACTCGATGGACATGGGTTTGGGTGAACTCCGGGAGTTGGTGATGGACAGGGAGGCCTGGTATGCTACGGTTCATGGGGTTGCAAAGATCGGACATGACTGAGCGACTGAACTGAACTGAACTGACTGTATTATCGTAAGGGATTTGATTTAGGTCATACCTGAATGGTCTAGTGATTTTTCCCTATTTTCTTCAATTTAACTCTGATTTTGGCAAAAAGGAGTTCATGATCTGAGCCACAGTCAGCTTCAGGTTTTGTTTTTGCTACTGTATAGAGCTTCTCCATCTTTGGCTGCAAAGAATATAATAAACATGTTTTTGGTATTGACCATCTGGTGATGTCCATGTGTAGAGTCTTCTCTTGTATTGTTGGAAGAGGATGTTTGCTATAATCAGTGTGTTCTCTTGGCAAGACTTTATTATCCTTTGCCATGCATCATTTTGTACTCCAATGCCAAATTTGCCTGTTACTCCGGGTGTCTCTTGACTTCTTCCCACTGCATTCCAGTACCCTATAATGAAAAGGACATCTTTTTTGGGTGTTAGTTCTAGAAGGTCTTGTAGTTCTTCGTAGAACCATTCAACTTCAGCTTCTTCAGCATTACTGATCGGGGCATAGACTTGGATTACTGTGATATTTCATGGCTTGCCTTGGAAACGAACAGAGATCATTCTGTCGTTTTTGAGACTGCATTCAAGTACTGCATTTCAGACTCTTTTGTTGACTATGATGGCTCCTCCATTTCTTCTAAGAGATTCTTGCCTTAGTAGTAGATATAAAGGTCATCTGAATTGAACTCACCCATTTTGATCCATTTTAGTTCACTGATTCCTAAAATGTCAATGTTCACTCTTGCCACCTCCTGGTTGATCACTTCCAATTTGCCTTGATTCTTAGACCTAACATTACAGGTTCTTAAGCAACATTCCTCTCTACAGCATCGGATTTTACTTCCATCACCAGTCACACCCAAAACTGGGTGTTGTTTTTGCTTTGTCTCTGTCTCTTCATTCTTACTTGAGTTATTTTTCCACTGTCCTCCAGTAGCATATTTGGCACCTACCAACCTGGGGATCTCATCTTTCAGTGTCCTATCTTTTTTGCCTTTTCATACTGTTCATGGGGTTCTCAAAGCAAGAATATTGAAGTGGTTTGCTGTTCCCTTCTCCAGTGGACCATGTTATGTCAGAACCCTCCACCATAACCCATCTGTCTTGGTTGGTCCTACATGGCACAGTTCATAGTTTCATTGAATTAGACAAGGCTGTAGATCAGATTGGTTAGTGTTCTGTGATTGTGGTTTTCAATCTGTCTACCCTCTGATGGATAAGGATAAGAGGCTTATGGAAACTTCCTGATGGGTGAGACTGACTGAGGAGGAAACTGGTGCTTGTTCTGATGGGCAGGGCCATGCTTAGTAAATCTTTAATCCAATTTTGTTTATGGGTGGGGTTTTGTTCCCTCCCTATTTTTTGACCTGAGGCCAAACTATTGGAGGTAATGAAGATAATGGGGACCTCCTTCAAAAGGCCCCATGCACGCACTGCTACACTCAGTGCCCCCAACCCAATAGCAGGCCACTGCCGGCACATGCCTCCACCAGAGAACCCTGGACACTCACGGACAAGTCTGGGTCAGTCTCTTGTGTGGTCACTGCTCCTTTCCCCTGGGTCCTTGTGCACACAAGGTTTTCTTTGTGCCCTCCAGGAGTCTGTTTCCCCAGGCCTGTGTAAGTTCTGGTGGCTCTATGGTGGAGTTAATGGTGACCTCCTCCAAGAGGGCTTATATCATACCCAGGTCTACTGCACCCAGAGCCCTGCCCCTGCATCAGTCCACTGCTGGCCCATACCTCCTCAGGAGACACTCAAACACAGTTCTGGCTCAGTCTCTGTGTCCTGGTGCACACAAGGTATGTTTGAACCCTCTAAGTGCCTGTGGCAGGTATGGGATTTGATTCTAAACAGGATTTCACCCCTCCTACCATCTTTCTGGGACTTCTCCTTTGCCCTTGGACATGAGGTATCTCCTCAAAGTTGCTCCAGCACCACACAGCCACCTCTCCAGGATGACCAACTAATGTGAGGTGGCTTCAGCATATCACTGTTTCCCAAAACCATGCTATTCAACTGACAAGACAAGAGAGCCATGATGAAGAACTTGAGGAATCAGGAAGGTGCTGCCAAAGCTGCAAACTCCCAAAACTTACTGCAGTTACCCTGAAACATATCAGAAAAATGGACACTTTGCATATAACCCATCACCCAAATCAGAGTACTACCTACAGAAGAGTTAGGAAAATGTAGTGTTGGCTTTTTAGCCTTTTCATTATAAGAAGTTATGTTTGAACTGTGTTAGAATTATTTCACAGCTAATCAATGTAAATTATAGATAACATACACTAATATGGGCTTAGATTGTTTTACATAGCTATTGTAGAGTGAAGAAAATAATCATGCATAGATATATCTGGAGTAGGAAATGGCAACCATCTCTGTATTCTTGCCTGGAAAATCCCATGGACAGAGGAGACTAGTGGGCTGCAGTCCATGTGGTCATAAAGAGTCAAACATGACTGGGTGACTGAGCACGTATGCACACATAGATATATGTGTGTTAAAAAGTACTAGAGAATATAACTCTTTGTTAATTCAGGTAATTAACAAAAAGAATGAAGATCAAGAAGGAGAGAAGCAGGGAAGCCACTTTAAAAAGTAAAACAAAAAAACAGCAACAACAAAAAACTAATCAAACAACTATATTGATTATTTATTTATGCAAATAAATCCTATATATGCCTCTTTATTTGAGAAGGAAATGGCAACTCACTCTAGTATTCTTGCCTGGGAAATCCCATGAATAGAGGAGCCTGGTGGGCTACAGTCCATGGAGTAGCAAGAGTCAGATATGGCTTAGCAACTAAACTGCCACCATACCTATTTATTTGCAAAAGGAAATAGAAAGCATTGCATTATATCTTTATCTACTAATTTGTAAGGATATTCATGAAGAACATGATATGATAAAAATTAGCATTCAGAAATATTTGTAGTATAATTTGATTTTGGAAAAAATTCACAAACAAACCTCCCACATAAGTATATATGGTATGAATATGTTTGTGTGATTAAAAGAAAGACATGGAAGGACATAAACTAAGCTCTTATTGTTAGGTGAATTGTGTGTTTTATTTTTAGTATAATAATATACTAATTTTATAATTAAACATTAAAATATAGATAACTTGAAATTCAAAATTTCATGAAATTGTGTCTCTGCAAATTGATTGACTCATGTAAATGAGATGAAATGAAAATTAATATTGCTTGACTGTTTTGTAAATGAAGTTTCAACAGTGTATATATTTTCACAAGAATGAGTCTTATTTGATCCACCAGAGAATAAGAACAAACTGTATTGATAAATAGAAAGAAGCAAATAGAATAAACTACAGAGAGTTTTGATTAGTAATGAATGAACATTCTCAGGGTAAGGGAGGCCAGCAGTTTCTATTTATGCATACGAAATATGTTCAGCAAATGACACAATTGGAAAAGAACAAAAATTGTTGTGTAGGAAGCGATGGCGGCATGGAAAATCTTTTCTTTAACTATGTATTGTATCACATCTTCACTCTACTCAGTGTTACAAGTATTGATGAAAATGTTTTATTCTGAAGTAATATGATCCTGCTGAGATTTCTGAATAAAGAAATAAGTAAAATGTTTAAACTAAAATACATCAAATCCTCTCTTCCATTATTTAGAGAAGATACCATTGTAACAATGAAGCCCATTGTATTTTAAATGCTTTTGATGGCATGGTATGGACAAGATGTCAACTTATTCACCAGTATCCTTCCCACCTCACCTCTTTGCTGCAGCTGTGTGAAGTTTAAAACTTTAGATATGCTATGGAAATATATCATAGTGAGAAATATCTCAACAGTAAAACTAGTGTGTTCTTTGGATATAGGAGCTGTTTTCACTTCTATGGCATTCCCTTAATAATTCCTACAATTTCAGAATCAGAAAGTAAAAGTTAAGCCCATTTTATAAGATATACTTGGGATTCTTTAAATTTTAGAATAGCAGGCCATATGGTATTCTGTTTCAATTTAAAATCATAAAACATATGTTGTATTTCATTTTATTATTCTTTTTTATACATTTAATTTGATGCTGGCCTGTTAGGAATATCTGAAATGCCTCAAAATTTTTGAGGTAACTATATAATAACCAAAACATATTAACGGTCATAATAATGATAAATAGAAGTACTATAACACATTGTGTTTGGGAATAATAAAGACAGGCATATGTCTTACAAATTGTGGGAAAATACATAAACACCAAGGCTCCCTGGTAGCTCAGCTGGAAAAGAATCCACATGCCATGCAGGAGATTCCAGTTCAATTCCGGGGTCGGGAAGATCCGCTAGAGAAGGGATAGGGTACACAATCCAGTATTCTTGGGCTTCCCTTGTGGCTCAGCTGGTAAAGAATCTGCCTGCAGTGCGGGAGACCTGGGTTCAATCCCTGGGTCGGGAAGATCCCCTGGAGAAAGGAAGGGCTACCCACTCCAGTATTCTGGCCTGGAGAATTCCATGGACTAGTCCATGGGGTCACAAAGAGTTGGATACGACTTAGTGAATTTCACATTCACTACATAAACACACCATAGCATATTGCTTTTCAGCAAATAAAGGAAATAGCACAATCCTATAGAAAACATTTCTCCAAATATTTCAACGCAGAAACCAAACAGTAATTTGTTCCAGCTCAGGATACTTCAAGTTGATACATTTTTTCAGGTGGGAAATAACTGTTTAGGTATTGCAAAGAAGCTTTGAGGCAAAAGTAGATTATGAGATTTTTGATTCAAATGTGATTAAAATTTGAATTCCTTCATCCTCTTCTAGTGTTCTGGAGTCTCGTTTGCTTAGTGTACATTTTTAATCTGTCTATCTATTGTTCAATCATCACATGTCTACATAGATTTGGAATCTTTTCTGTGTCTCTTACCTAATTTGAATATACAGGTAGAAAGACAATTTGAAACTATTTCATGTGCATTAGCAAATTAGCCATATATAAGTAAATTAAGCTCATAACAGATATATGGAGAAAAATGAGAGCAATTTAAGGAAATACTTTTGTCTAAGAATAGAAATTGTCACCAAAGTATGCGCTGGTGTGTGTGGTTTGCGGGGGGTAGTTCCTTTTGTAGGCTGCAAATAAAAGTTGCAACTGTCTTCTGTCATGCAGCTCCTGCCTTGACAGAAAATATGAACTGTATAACCTCTAAATACAACCCCTGCATTAAAGTCTATTGTCTAAATAGAAACATAATTTCTATTCATGTTAAGTTATCATAATTCAAAATTTATTATAAGCCCAATGGGCTAAAAGCTATGTGGGAAATGAATGCATCATGCTGCACTGTACAGAGAAGTAGAGTGTTAGACCAACCAAGAAATAGTCGTCAATCCTATCCTTAGATCCTTACTTTTTACTCCACCAAAATTCTATGAGGGTAGGGAAGCTTCTTAAGTATTTTGAGACTTATTTTAAAATGCACACACACACAACATAAAAAGTGTATGTATATATATGTGTGTGTGTGTGTATATATACATACAGATAAATTTTAGCTTAGCCCAGACAGAGTTGAGGTTCATTGCTTGAAGCCCAGACAAGAAAACTGGAGGAATGAATACATTAGCAAGGATAAATGGCTGAAGTGATTTAAAAAAAGTATGAGGAAAAATAAGAGATGTGGATCCAAGTAATAGGTCCAGGACAGCAGCAGAAGAGGGTTAGCTGATACTAAGCAACCCTTTCGCTGAAGTGAGAGAGCACCCATTACCTAGACAAGATTGTCACTGCTCTCAGCAGGCAGATGGACTCCGGTTATGGGGTGAAGACATGGAAGGAAGTGGAACTGTGTTCACAGGGGGAGTGAACTGCTCCATCTCTTCCTAGGTAAAGCACTTGAAACTCTATGAGTATATCTTGCCTTAGTTAACTACATTCCTACAATTACTATAACTTTCTCTCTAGTGCCCCATATTTGATCAGAAAATTTGGATGCAATCTGAGACTCCAGTGGTCAATAACTAGAAAAGCCATCAAGGGAAAAACTGAATGACTTATAATTAATTTTCTAATTAGATTGTCAGATATTTGCTTACCGATAACAGGAAAGAGGGATAAAATATCTTGGTATCTTGAAGGAACAAGAAAGGGAAACATATTTAAACTGGTTATATTATAACTGCAAGCATAATCAATAATGTCTATATAACGGCTGACTACTCAGTAGTCACATAAATGACTACTGAGCCTGGACAATGTGCTAAATACTGTATAATGTGTTTGACATAAAGTGTTCCATTTATAATATCTACATATGAAAAAGGTAATGTTATTTTCCTTATTCTACAGATGAGAAAAATGAGGCTTTGAGAGCTTATAACTTGCAGAAACCAGTTTTTTTAAATTTATATAAAATATTAAGTTCATATTTTGAATGGTTTTATGAGTTAATAGAGTCATAAAAATGTATTTAGCAAATTCCTAAAAATAAACCAGAAAAAATAAAACCTAATATATTACACAAAATATACAGGAGAATCATGTTTTAATCACTGAAAGTAGGAGGAATGTCAATTATTTGACATGGGGATAATTTTAAAAGTCTTTAAGGGATAATACTTATTTTGTTTTAATTTTAATATTGCCCATGATACTGATTTTTATATTGTCCATAGTCCTGCACACACACACACACAAAATGTTTAATCAATGTGTTTGATAAATGCTTAAATCCTTACAATTGATAATTCACAAATCCTTTTTTGTCTACACCTTTTTTAAAAAGAGTATTTTCCAGAACACAAGATGACTAGACTAAGAGCTCTTAAGGACAGCGATATTGTTATATTTATCATCTTTTTATGGGGAGATAATTAAGCATATTACCTTTGGATATATTTCTTAACATTAAAATTGTCTGATTTTTAAAATACAGAAATATCTAATATATATACTATGTTTGTGTATCTAATATTAGAAAATGTGTAGAATAATAAAGTTAACAATTGTATAACCTTTACCTAGGTTCAGTATTATTAACATTTTTTGTCATTCTCTCTTCCCTTTTTCAGTCTTTGCATGCACACACACACACACACACACACACACACACACATTATACATATGTACTTTTTTGCTGAATCATTTAAAAGTATATCTCAAATATTATGGCACTTCATCACTTAATACTTAAATATGTAACCCTACTCGGTTACATATTCTATACAATCAAATCACAAATAAGAAATGTGGCATTGATTTAACATCTTATGGGAAACCATATCAAATTTCTCAGATTCTCCCAAATATATTCTTTATATCTATTTTTTTAACCTCCAGGTTTCAATCAAAATCCATGCATGACATTTGGTTTTAATTCTTGTTAGTGCATTTTGATTTTAAAGAGCCAAAGCACAACTTTTTTTACATCTAAAACTATGATGACATAGACAATTTTTTTTTTAATTTTATTTTGTTAGTTGGAGGCTGACATAGACATTTTAAAAGAGACTAGTCTAGGTATCTTGTAGAATATTCTGCAGTGTGAATTTGATGGATTCCTAAAAATCTGATTCAGATTAAATATTTTGGCAGGAATACCATAGAGGTGATATCTTATACTTCATATTACATTCTACCAGGAGACACACAGTATTAGTCTGACCCATTTGGTGATGCTAAATTGGTCTACTTGCTAAATTGGTGGCGTTCCACCAAAAGTAAGGTTCATTTTTGGTTCTACAATTAATTAGTGATCCATAGTGATAGTTGAGATCATGTAAATGTACTTGGCCTTAATAACTTTTATTGAATGGCTTAAAATTTATTGATTATAATTACCTGTATCCTTAAGAGTATCAGTTATTACACTGGTGAATGTAAAATAGTAATTTTTAGAATTCCATATTCCCTATGCTTTTGTTGGTTCTCTTCTGAAAAAATGACATCCAAACTTTGAGAATTATAATAAATTCATGAATTATTTTCTTAAGTGTTAAACATCCATTACCATTATTTATTCTTTTGGATACTCTACTTGTACAGATTTGACCAGTGGGAGCCCTTCAAGCCAGTTCCTCTGAACTTTTTTATATGCCTCTGCCAATTTTTAAGCACGCTATGCTTTCTCTCACAAGATATATCCACCATGGACTCACCTTGTTCTTTCCCTACCTCAGACCTGATATCAGTCATTTCTCCAAGAAGACCTGGTTTCTTTTTAGTAGGAAATTTTATTTAGGAAGACCTAAGAGTTAGTTATGGCTCTTGCTATAGTGGTGATTGCATTTGAATTTTGAAGTACCTTTGGTGAAATAAGCTAGGATTTATATATATTGTTATAATCATATTGCTATAGTATCATATGTATATACAGATATCTAACAATATATTTCAGAAAGACTGACTATAGATAGAGAAAGAGATGACCTTTGCTTTTCTGAGCCAATCTGAGAATCTGTTTCTCCAATATGTGAACAAAACCCATTACATTAATGGATAGGACTGAAATGTTTGCTTGCTGCTGCTGCCGCTAAGTCGCTTCAGTTGCGTCCGACTCTGGGCAACCCCATAGAGAGCAGCCCACCAGACTCCCCCATTCCTGGAATTCTCCAGGCAAGAATACTGGAGTGGCTTGCCATTTGCTTCTCCAATGCATGAAAGCGAAAAGTGAAAGTGAAGTCGCTCAGTCCTGTCTGACTCTTAGCGACCCCATGAACTGCAGTCCACCAGGCTCCTCCGTCCTTGGGATTTTCCAGGCAAGAGTACTGGAGTGGGTTGCCATTGCCTTCTCGGAATGTTTGCTTGAAACTCTACCATATTATTATATATCACTCTGACTCTGTCCCTGTGTGTTTCTCTCTTTTTCTTTTGTTTTATTGTGAAAATGTTTCTAGTTTTACCCCGGTTGTTACCTTTTTGTTTTATTGTCAACAAGGGTAACTAATTGTTTTTCCTGGAAAAACAAAATCTAGTGAATAGAAGTTCCATCTACTTTATAACTCTTGGTTAGTTCTGAGTCAGAGGGTATAAATTGAAAAAGAAGTTGATTTTTCTTGAAAAAGAACCCTGTAACATCTCTGTAAATAAGTATTCTCAATCCTTATCCAAATGTCCTTGCTGCAATTTTTCAAACTATCTGCATATACTGGGGAAGGGAGAAAACCCAGATCTTTTGAAGGTCATTACATACAATGTGCAAACTGACTTCTGTTCTAGATTATATTAAAACACTATGGTGACCACCAAGTTAGACTGTCAAAGTATGAAATACAGTTGCTAAATATACCCTTGTCAAAATTCATCTGACAGAGAATCCAATGAATCTGAAGCTTCAATTTTTGGTTATTTTCCTAAGTTCTGAATAAAGAATTAGCATAGATACACCTTTCAACCAGAACCCTCAGTTTGGTTCCCTGACTTACAGGAAAAGCATTGGTAACAATCAAATGACATCAACAACTCAATGGACGTGAGTTTGAGCAAGATCCAGGAGCTGGTAATGGACAGGGAAGCCTGGCATGCTGTAGTCCATGGGGTCACAAAGACTTGGATATGACTAAGCAACTCAACTGAACTGAACAATCAAATGGAAATGCCTTAAACTGGTCTTTTTCAAAAGGAAAAGAAACTGTACTCAATCAGGGTGACATTGCAGAGAGTAGAGCTCCATTCAATAGCTTGGATATAAATTACTGCACTGATTGTAGTTTCTTTACTGAAACAGATAAATGCAACTTCTGGCACATTTATTGTGACTATTGATTGGAAAAATTACTCCTATCTGGCTAAAGTGAGAAACATCCATTCAATACCCCAGAGAACTTTTTAAGTAGCTTGAAGTGTGGGACTTCATCTGCTTATGACATTAGTAGAAGTGAAAAGGAGAGTTTCTACAAATGATGTGTTTTGGCTAGATGAAACCAGTTTTGGATATCTCACCATGATGAAAGAATTTAGAACACACATATTTTCACAGCACCTATTTCACTGTGAAACTTCAATAAATAGTTTGAATTCTAAATGAATAAATTAAAAAATAAAGAACACCAAAAATACAAATTAAATAATTAAAGTTATGAAATAGGATGCAACATCATAAATACTTGAAGAGAAAGTTCAGTTCAGCTCAGTCACTCAGTCATTTCCGACTCTGCAACCCAAGGACTGCAACACACCAGGCTTCCCTGTACATCACCAACTCCGGGAGCTTACTCAAAACTCATGTCCATCTAGTCAGTGATGTCATCCAACCATCTCATCTTCTGTTGTCCCCTTCTCCTCCTGCCTTCAATCTTTCCCCAAATCAATGTCTTTTCAAATGAGTCAGTTCTTTACATCAGGTGGCCAAATATTGTAGTTTCAGCTTCAGAATCAGCCCGTCCAATGAATATTCAGGACTGATTTCCTTTAGGATGGACTAGTTGGATCTCCTTGCAGTCCAAGAGACTCTCATGAGTCTTCTCCAACACCGCAGTTCAAAAGCATTAATTCCTTGACACTCAGCTTTCTTTATAGTCCAAATCTCACATTCATTTATGACTACTGGAAAAACCATAGCTTTGACTAGATGGACCTTTGTTGGCAAAGTAATGTCTCTGCTTTTTAATATGCTGTCTAGGGGTTGGTCATAACTTTTCTTCCAAGGAGCAATCGTCTTTTTTTTTTTTCACGGCTTGAGTCATTATCTGCAGTTATTTTGGAGTCCAAGAAAATAAGGTCTCAATGTTTCCCTTGTTTCCCCATCTATTTGCCATGAAGTAATGGGACCAGATATCATGATCTTAGTTTTCTGAATCTTGTTTTAAGCCAACTTTCCCTTTGATCAAGTGGCTCTTTAGTTCCTCTTCTCTTTCTGCCATAAGGGTGGTATCATCTGCATATCTGAGGTTATTGATATTTCTTCCAGCAATCTTGATTCCAGTTTGTGCTTCATCCAGCCCAGCATTTCACATGATGTACTCTGCATATAAGCTAAATAAACGGGGTGACAGTATACAGCTTTGACTTACTCCTTTCCCAATTTGGGACCAGTCTGTTGTTCAATGTCCAGTTCTAACTGTTGATTCTTGACCTGCATACAGAATTCTCAGGAGGCAGGTAAGGTGCTCTTGTATTCCCATCTCTTTAAGACTTTTCCACAATTTGTTGTGATACACATAGTCAAAGGCTTTGGCATACTCAATAAAACAGAAGTAGATGTTTTTCTGGAACTCTTGATTTTTTGATGATCCAACAGATGTTGGCAATTTGATCTCTAGTCCCTCTGCCTTTTCTAAACCTAGCTTGAACATCAGGAATATCACAGTTCACATACTGTTGAAGCCTGGGTTAGAGAATTTTAAGCATTACTTTGCTAGTGTGTGAGATGAGTGCAATTATGCACTAATTTGAACATTTTTTGGCATTGCCTTTCTTTGGGATTGGAATGAAAATACTTTTTCCAGTCCTGTGGCCACTGCTGAGTTTCCCACATTTGTTGGCATATTGAGTGCAGCACTTTCAAAGCATCATCTTTTAGGATTTGAAATAGCTCATCTGGAATTCCATCACCTCCACTAGCTTTGTTCTTAGAAATTCTTCCTAAGGCCCACTTGACTTCGCATCACATGATGTCTGCCTCTAGGTGAGTGATCACAGCATCATGGTTACCTGGTTCATGAAGATGTTTTTTGTATAGTTCTTCTGTATATTATTCTCACTTCTTTTTAATATCTCCTGCTTCTGTTAGATCCACACCATTTCTGCCTTTTATTGTGCCCATCTTTGCATGAAATGTCCCTTGGCATCTCTAATTTTCTTGAAGAAATCTCTGGTCTTTCCCATTCTATTGTTTTCGTCTATTTCTTTGCATTGATCACTGAGGAAGGCTTTCTATTTCTCCTTGCTAATGTTTGGAAATCTGCCTTCAAATGGGTATATCTTTCCTTTTCTCCTTTGCTTTAGCTTCTCTTCTTTTCACAGCTATTTGTAAGGCCTCTTCAGACAACCGTTTGGCCTTTTTGCATTTCTTTTTCTTGGGGATGGTCTTGATCACTGCCTTTTGTACAATGTCAGAAACCTCCATCAATAGTCCTTCAGGCACTCTGTCTATCAGGTCTAATCCCTTAAATCTATCTGTCACTTCTACTGTATAATTTTAAGGGATTTGATTTAGGTCATACCTGAGTGGCCTGTTGGATTTCCTTACTTTCTTCAATATAAGCCTGAATTTGGCAATAGGGAGTTCATGATGAGCTACAGTCAGCTCCCAGTCTTGTTTTTGCTGACTATGGAGCTTCATCTTCGGATGCAAAGCATATAATCAATATGATTTCAACATTGACCATCTGGTGATGTCCACGTGTACAGTCTTCTCTTGTGTTGTTGGAGAGGGTGTTTGGTATGACCAGTGTGTTGTCTTGGCAAAATTCTGTTAGCTGTTGCTCTGCTTCATATTGTACTCCAAGGCCAAATTTGCCTGTTACTCCAGGTATTTCTTGACTCCTACTTTTGCATTCCAGTCCCTATAATGAAAATGTCTTCTTTTTGGGTGTTAGTTCTAGAAGGTCTTGTAGGCCTTCATAGAACTGTTCAACTTCAGCTTCTTTAGCATTGCTGGTTCAGGCCTAGACTTGGATTACTGTGATAATGAATGGTTTGCCTTGGAAACAGACAGAGATCGTTCTGTCATTTTTGAGACTGTATCCAAGTACTGCATTTTGGACTCTTTTGTTGACTTTGATGGTCCTCCATTTTTTCTAAAGGTTTCTTGCCCACAGTAGTAGATATAATGGTCATCTGAGTTAAATTCACCCATCCCAGTCCATTTTAGTTCACTTTTCCTAAAATGTTGTTGTTCACTCACGCTATCTCCTGTTTGACCACTTCCAATTTGCCTTATTTCATGGACCTAACATTCCGGGTTCCTATGCAATATTGTTCTTTATAGTGTTGGGCTTGCTTCCATCACCAGTCACATCCACAACTGGGTGTTGTTTTTGCTTTGGCTCCATCTCTTCATTCTTTCCGGAGTTATTTTTCCACTGTTCTCCAGTAGCATATTGGGCACCTATTGCATTAGGGAGCTCATCTTTCAGCATCCTATCACTTTGCCTTTCCTTACTGTTCATGGGGTTCTGAAGGCAAGAATAAAGAAATTGTCTGCCATTCCATTTTCCAGTGGACCATATTTTGTCAGAACTCTCCACTCTGACCCGTCCATCTTGGGTGGCCCTACATGGCATGGCTCATAGTTTCCTTGAGTTATTCAAGGCTGTGGTCCATGTGATCAGTTTGGTTAATTTTCTGTGATTGTGGTTTTCAGTCTGTCTGCACTCTGATGGATAAGGATAAGAGGCTTATGAAAGCTTCCTGATGGGAGAGACTAAAGAGAAATAAAACTAACAAATTACCACTGTTGACAGAAGCAACCTGCTTTGCAGCATCTATTAAAATCTCATACTATAATGAAAGCTAGTAGGGCCCAAAGGAAGCTGTAACACACAGTATAAATTAAGAAATTTGTCCCCATGTTGAACAAGGAGCCTTCTGTTCAACCAACAACCATCATTCATTAAACAACAAAGTACATCACACTGTATGGGAAAAGTAGTGTTATTCATGAAGGATTCCCAAACCACGTGAACTGTCATTTCACATATAACCTTTTTAGTAAGGAAGTCCATTTGTATTATCTGCTTGACTAAATTAGACCAGACGATTGGAGAATAAGCTTGGTACATATCCAGAATCATAAAATAATCTTCTGAGCCCCAAACAAAAAATAACAACTGTTTGCCAAAGAGTAACATCTGGGGTGTTTCATAGCACAATCCCCATAACAGTGAAAATGGGTACAATGCCCAATTTTCATCTGTTATATGTGCTAATTCTGAAAATACATGTGGCCTCATTTGCTACTTCAAATAAAAGTACTAGAGCATCTGTTCAGGTAAATCCCATATTCAGGGAAGTTAACTGTGCTCCTTGGAGCCAGATTTCATGTACTTTAAATATGTATGATTTTGGCTTTAGAGAGTGTTTTATCAACAGGCTTTGAAGATTTGGCTTTGCTAAGAAATAATTACAGGGATTATGTCCTATGAATCATTCAATGCTAACAACATAAGGAAGGACTATTCACAGAGATATTCTGATTATCTATACATAAGTAAGTGTACCTTTATAACATTTTCCCATGTGAATGAAGACAATATGGGTAACTTCATATTTCCTAGTTGTTCTTCCTTAAGCATTAATAAAGAGCCCCTTGATGAAAGTGAAAGAGGAGAGTGAAAAAGTTGGCTTAAAACTCAACATTCAAAAAACTAAGATCATGGCATCCAATCCCATTACTTTATGGAAAATATATGGGGAAACAATGAAAAAAGTGACAGATTTTATTTTCTTGGGCTCCAAAATCACTGTGGATAATGACTGTAGTCATAAAATTAAAAGACGCTTGTTCCTTGGAAGAAAAGCTCTGACCAACCTAGACAGCATATTAAAAAGCAGAGACATTACTTTGCCAACAAAGGTCTGTCTGGTCAACGCTATGGTTTTTCTAGTAGTCATGTATGGCTGTGAGAGTTGGGCTATAAAGAAAGCTGAGAGTCAAAGAATTGATGCTTTTGAACTGTTGTGTTGGAGAAGACTCTTGAGAGTCCGTTGGACTACAAGGAGATCCAACCAGTCCATCCTAAAGGAAATCAGTCCTGAATATTCATGGGAAGGACTGATGCTGAAGCTGAATCTCCAATACTTTGGCCACCTGATGTGCAGAACTGACTCATTGGAAATGACCCTGATGTTGGGAAAGATTGAAGGCAGGAGGAGAAGGGAACAACAGAGGATGAGATGGTTGTATGGCATCACCGACTCAATGGACATGAGTTTGAACAAGCTCCAGGAATTGGTGATGGGCAGGGAAGCCTGGTGTGCTGCAGTCCATGGGGTCACAAAGAGTCAGACATAACTGAGTGACTGAACTGAACTGAAACTGACTGAAAATTGCATTCTTGAACTTTGTTCTAAGTTACTGGGGAATGGTTTGTTCTTTTGGACCTTGTGTTTTTGATTTGTTATGTGGATCTAGAGGAGTGCTCAGTCTAGGATTAGTTATTTGCTACTTCTGAATCAAGACCTTCCTGGATACTCTGTTCAAAGTTCCATGAATTCATTGATTCTTCCTGTTTATCTGGTAGGAAAAGATACCTTCACAGCCTTGCCTGAATGTCAGGAACTATTCTATTTTTCATTACATCATTATTTCCTTAACCTCAGGTACTTTCCTCACATATATATGCTCACCAGTAATTTACTGGACAATTTAGATCGACCCTCTCTGAGTCTCCTGGATTCTCTCCTTTGATGACCTCTCTATTACTGTGTCCTGTGAACACTAGCTTTCTAGATCTCTCTAGACCCTCAACACTGTCCCCTCTACTTAGGGAATATACGAGGGCTCTACTTCAGTTTCCACTCCTTGAACCATGGCTTGAAAACTCTCTCAAAGTAGTAAGCTGGGCAATAGTAGAGCTCATCTTTTTTGTTTCCTATCTCCCTTTTCTTCATTGCTTGGTGTCCAGTGTTTTGAAAACCAGTCTCATTTTTTTTTTTTTTTTCTGTATGGTTTTTCTGTATTACTATTGCTGTTTCAGGCAGAGTAAATCTAGTCCCTGTTACTCTGTTTTGATCCAAAGAGGAATTTTCTGGCCATGATTGGAGAGAGAAAACAAAAGAAGGAATCTATTTGAGGATCCATAGATTTAATATCTTAATATTTGGGTCATTCAACATCTCTAGAGGTAAAACTGTAAACTTCCTTATTTTTTTCTTGTATAGTACATACAAGAGGCTGTGGTTGTTTCCAGAGATTGGCCTTTTGAAGGAAGGAAGTACCTATGAGGCATTAACCATATTCCCAGTTCATCATAGGCTTAATGACTAAGCCCATAAGGATTAAAAATGGGAAAACTGGGGAATGTTATTTCTACTTTTATCATATCTTTTATGTGGCGGGCTTTTCATCAGGATAGACTCCTTGTTAATCTCTGCAGCTCTGTCTCCTCCTGAAGACACAAGAGGTCATTATTTGATTAATGAGTGATGTCAGCTTCATAAGGACAGTCTCTCTGCTCCTATATTTTCCTGAGTTTTCACTACACAAAGTATTATGCAAATCCCAGGAGCAAATCTGCTTAAAGGAAAACTAACCAATCAAACAAACTCTCTACCTGTATATTGCCTTGTTCCATTGATTTTTTTTCTGTCAACACATGTTAAAAATTCATATAAATAGAGGGGGGGGGGAAACAATAAAACTCTGGGCCAAAAAGTCTGTGAACAAGATAACTGGGTGAAAGAGAAGGGGAAGGAGAACTTAACTCAGTCTTTTGCTACCCCTTGTCATCCATGGTTTCTATTTCTAGGGTATTTCAAAATCTTCTGAGCCTCTAGGGCATAAAGTTTGGAAGTAGTCCAAACAGAGTTAACCAAATTTTAGTCACATTTATAAAATTAATTTTAATGCCTATTCTGAGATTTTTTTTCTTAATTCAGAGGGCCTGGAAGACACAATGAGTACAGTCATTTTTTATAGCAGGCATTAAGGAATTCTTCCAACCATTCATGGTTAACAAAAATAGCATTCCAAAATCTGAGATAAAGAGTACAGATACAGATAATGCTTGGAAACCCAAACAGGGATGGACAGTGATAAAAGAGTAGTTTCTAAGACACTATGCTCCTATTAAGAGATAAAAACTTAACTGCTGGCAGGAGTAAGGAAGGCCCCAATGACAGGGTTATTCACCAAATCTCCCATTTCCTCCCTTTTCACCTCATCCTCCTTCATTTCAGTTCAGTTCAGTCATTCAGTTGTGTCCAATAGTAGCATGCCAGGCTTCCCTGTCCGTCACCAACTACCGAAGCTTGCTCAAACTCATGTCCATAGAGTCGGTGATGCCATCCAACCATCTCATCCTCTCCTCCTGTCCCCTTCTCCTCCTGCCTTCAATCTTTCTCAGCATCAGGGTCTTTTCAAATGAGTCAGTTCTTCACATCAGGTGGCCAAAGTATTGCAGATTCAGCATCAGC
The DNA here is from genome assembly GCF_963930625.1 of Muntiacus reevesi. Taxonomy (NCBI): domain Eukaryota; kingdom Metazoa; phylum Chordata; class Mammalia; order Artiodactyla; family Cervidae; genus Muntiacus; species Muntiacus reevesi. The sequence goes on along the minus strand of NC_089255.1, from coordinate 39,707,375 downwards.
AGCAGTCCTTCCAAAGAATATATAGGACTGATTTCCTTTAGGATGGACTGATTGGATCTCCTTGCAGTCTAAGGGACTCTCAAGAGTCTTCTCCAACACCACAGTTCAAAAGCATCAATTCTTCAGCACTCAGCTTAAGGCCATTCTCCTTAGCAATTCGATTTAGGTCATGTGGCTGGTTCTGGCCAATGACACAATACTTAATAGAAGTGGTTTGACACACTATGGCTAGGGCACTGAAAAATGTGCCTATAATTTCTTAGGTTTATTTTGCCACAACTATGTGATGGAGAAAGCTATTTATTCCATAATTACCCATCTAAAGGTGGTGGTTCTAATTCCCTGAGTGCTCTGTGAACTTAAGCACCACTTGACCCATGTGGAATCCATAGTATGTAGTTGACCAAACTTTCATAATGTTGACCACTGATAGTTTGGATTTGTTTCTTTTCACAGTATAAATTAGGCTATACTGGCTAATACAGGCCTCAAACCTAGAGAGTCAGAGGGTACAACACAGATAACTTGCAAGGAAAAAAAAAAAAGGAAAAAAAAAAGATAAAGCTAACAAAACATATGTATAAGATCAAGATTGAACATACAGTATTATCCTAGGATTCTAGGACTTCCCTGATAGCTCAATTGGTAAAGAATTCACCTGAAATGAGGAGACTGGTTCAACTCCTGGGTTGGGAAGATCCCATGGAGAAGGTATAGGCTACCCACTCCAGTATTCTTTGGCTTGCCTTGTAGCTCAGCTGGTAAAGAATCCACCTGCAATGTGGGAGACCTGGTTTCTATCCCTGGGTTGGGACGATCCCCTGGAGAAGGAAAAGGCTACCCACTCCAATATTGTGGCCTGGAGAATTCCTTGGACTGTATAGTCCATGGGATCACAAAGAGTTGGATGTGACCTTCATGTTCTAGATGCAAGTTTTGTGTATGTTTCTTGTTTATACTATTTTCATCAAAATATTATATTCATAAAAATATTATATTTCATAAAATAGAATTTTCATAAAATATTCCCACCCTCACTACATACAAACTGAGTTCTCAGTAAAATCTGGTCAAGAATATTGTCCTATAATAACTATAATACTATATTAATCATCAGAACATATGTTTTTAGAATGTGTGATTAAAAAAACAAGGAAATCCATTTTTATGATGAATTTTACAATAAATGTGGATTTGTTTTTCTGAAACTTTAATGTGCTTATTTTTTTTGAAAGTTAACAATATATATTCCTTCTTTTGTAACTCACTTAAGTTAAACTTTTAAACAACTCATGACTGTCTTCTTGTTGAACAAAGACCTGTAATTCTTTCAGCTCCAACTATCCTAGAAAACCAGGATGTCAGCACTATTTTTATCTGTTTTTTTAATTTGTAGGATACTGTTAGGGGAGGATACTAGTTTTGTCAATTTTTATTAATTTTTTAAGAAAAAAATGAGTTGAATCCTGGAAACTTAATGAACTCACTTTCATTAAAAATAGCTTAGAAAATTATATTTCTATAATATTTAAGCTATACTCAATACTCTCCTTCAGATTTATTCATTATAAAATTATTCAGTAGAAAAAATGTAGCATGAATAAATCAAACTCTTTAATAAAGAATCTCACAAAGTAGATAGTACTATGGCATTAATTCATCTCTCTTAATTGTCTTAAAGAATATAGTAGTACTACAGAGGAAGGAAATTAGCCTAGGATTAAAATAGTGAAAAGAACAAAACTTTCTGAACACACATTTCCTGCCACTGTAAATACACTAAAGAGAAAATAAGGACTCAAGTGTTTAATCTTCCCTATCCTCACCTTCACCAGGGTATTTTCATCCCTTTTTAACTTCTAAATAGTAATCTAAATGAATCTTACCTGAGTTCAGGGAACTGGTTCATACCATAGTATCTGAATTCCACTTTCTTTTTTCCAAATTTTGTTCACTAACATGAAATCTATGGTTTCTGTTACTGTTAAAGCAATACTATTTATGTGAGACAGCTGCTATGGACATATAGACTGAGGGGGTTGATCCCCAGGATCAGAGATACAGGCCAACGGCACAAGAATTCAATGCCAAGGTCTTGAAAGAGCTGTGATAATATCACCCTTCCTGCTACTGACATTGTGACCAGTAGGACTGGCAACACCACCAAACAGCTATCCTGGGTACTAATCATTCTGTGCTATCATAGACAAGTACTTCAGCTCATTCCATAAGTATTTTGGTTGGTGCATGGAAAGCTATGACAAATTTAGGCAGCCTATTGAAAAGCAGAGACATCCCTTTGCTGACAACAGTCCATATATTCAAAGTTATGGTTTTTCCAGTAGTCATATATGGATGTAAGAGCTGGGCGATAAAGAAGTTCTGAGCACCAAAGAATTGATGCTTTTGAACTGTGGTGTTGGAGAAGACTCTTGAGAGTCCCTTGGACTGCAAGAAGATCAAACCAGTCTATCCTAAAGGAAATTGACTCAGCATATTCATTGGAAGGACTGATGCTGAAGATGAAGCTCCAATACTTTGGCCACCTGATGCAAAGAGCCAATTCATTGGAAAAGACCCTGATGCTTGAAAGATTGAAGAAAGAAGGAAAAGAGGGCAACAGAGGATGAGATGGTTAGATAGCATCACTGACTCAATAGAAATGAATTTGATTAAACTTCAGGAGATAGTGAAGGACAGGGAAGCATTGTGTGCTGCAATCCATGGTGTGGCAAAGAGTCAGACATGACTTAGTGACTGACCAACAAAAACAGTGCATTCATACCATGAAATTCTTGCTGTGGCACACAAGTATTGGCTTATTGAATAAAGTGAGCAAATAGTCTGAATGATAGGCAATAACAACATTGTCCCTAAATTACTTCCCTCTCTCTTGATTCATTCTTTAGTTTCAAAAAAAAGAAAAGAAAAGATGTTTTACTTTTTGAAGATTATATTCCAATTCAGTAAAAGTTTCCATGTACTCTAAAATTTGTATCTTTCAAAGAAAAATATTATCTTATAGTTTGTTACTCTTTTAAATCTGTTCTTTTGTATTTGAAACTGCACATAAAATCTTTGAGTGATTGTACTGAGTGATAGAATTGAAGTAAGCTTGATTTCTTTGTCTTGAAAATCACTGTGCTACCACTTTTTAAAATTGCTAAATTTAGCAAATTGTTGTACTACAGGAGTTAGAGATATAAACTGTACCAGAATTAAGCTGGAGTAATTTCAAATAAAAATGTACTCTAGAAATGAATACAGTAGCTAAATCTGTGCATGCCAGGGATTGAATATACCTGTAACTAAGAGTTCTCCATATTAACTTTCAAATTACATACAATACGTCTTAATGGGTAACAAATGAAAGTATAAAACAAGTATGAAATGAAATATAAAGCAATAAGGAACAAATTGATTGGAATAAGAAGTGAAAACCCACTCTAGTACTCTTGTTTGGAGAATTCCATGAACAGAGATGCCTGGTGGGCTGCAGCCCAGGGGGTCGCAAAGAGTGGGACACAACTGAGCACACACACACAAATACTGAACATAAAGTTAAATTTTAAGAATTTCAAAAGCTGATTTGATATTATATACGCCACTAACTGCAGGCTTCACAGGTGGCACTAGTGATAGAGTCAGTGATAGAGACTCAAAAGATGCAGGTTCGATCCCTGGGCCAGGAAGATCCCCTGAAGGAAGGCATGGCAATCCACCACAGTATTCCTGCCTGGACAATCCCATGGACAGAGGAGCCTGGCAGGCTACAGTCCATAAGGTCGCAAAGTCAGACACGACTGAAGCAACTTTGCAATCACTCACATGCCACTAACTGCAGCAGCCATCTTTTTACTCTGAATAATTTTTTTTTTTTCAGGGAGTAATGGTTTCTTATGCATGATGTTTAGAATTTCCAGTGCAGGAGTAATAAGTAATAAGAAACAGAGTGGCTAACATTTGATTTAACTATTTTGAATTCTCCGCATATAAGGAACCACCTTTCCACCTGCACTAAGACACTAATTTGACTGTCTTGTCCTTGGCACAAAATTGAGTTTTATAAAGTAAGAAAAAAAAAAATGCAATGTTGTTATTGACTATGAAACGAGACTTTTGAAAACAGCAGAAATGCCAATGAAATTGTAACTGCTTTTATACTGAAACAACAACAGCAAACACAAGCACCAACAGTTCTTTGAATTCTAAAGGTCCACATGTTGCATCTTCAGCCACTTTGTAGTGATATAAGTGAGAATAGTGGACAGCTGAATTATCTATGCACAAGCGCCTCATTTGGTTTTGCTGGTGGTCGACTTCAGGAGGGTGTCTGGTGATGGGCCAACAGGGATGAAACCTAGCCTACCTTCTTGCCAAGCTGTGAACTCAGACATATGACTGCATCTAACCAGAGCAAGTGGCACATTGTACTAGTTAGCATGAAGACATGTATTTTCTTAAGGTATATCCCATAGGGTTGCATTTACCCAGAGGGTGTACCAATTCTGTTTTGTTCAAATATTCCCTTTAGACTACTGAAATATCTGTAACTAAAAGAGATAATTTTAACCTTCACTTTTCTACAGGTCAATTTCTTAGACAGAAGTTCACCCAGTATTTTATTAAAAATTCTTTCAACATTTTGTTTCTTATGTAAATCATGTAATAGATAAAGAATCAAATAATGCAGAAGGTCTTTTGTCCATCCCTCCAATTCTATTTTTAAATCACTATTTTTGACACTGCTAATGAATAGCTTCATATCAATAATATTTATATTTTCACAACTCCCATTACACATTGTCTGCTAGTTGAGGATGTACTTTCTAACATACTCATATTTTGATAGATTTTGTATAGTTCTTTGTCTCTTGAGTATCTGACCTTCTCCCTACTGAGAGATATCTCTCTGGCTTAGGGTTTAGAGAACATAAATATTTGCTGAAGGAAAAAAAAAGCAAAGAGAAAGAATAAGGTAATAATCAGCTTCTTATCTGCTAAATAGGATTATCTCAAAAGACTATCATCTTGAGATCCATGCAATTGTCTTTAAAAATAAATTCTAAATTGATTTAACCTCATCCTTGTTCTCTGCTTGCATTCCTTATTTCTTATGTAAACATAGGGTTTTCCAAATGTATAGAAAAACCATGCCTGTATCTAATAATGACTCAACAATAAATTGAAGGCAGAAAGAAGGAGAGAATGACACATGGAAAACCTTTTCATTCGATTCTGGGAGCTAAAGGGAGAGGAACAGTGAGAAAGGAATAGGAAAGCAAGACTGTCAGACAACTATGCTTCCTAGAAAGGAGTTACATTTGAAACATAGTGGAGGCAATTGGCACAGAATGGACTTTTACCTTTGGCTCCTGTAGTAGGGAAAAAATCCCCTCAAAGATGTCCACATGCTCATCCCTGGAACCTGTGAAGATGTTACCTTACTATGCTGATGTGACTAAAATAAAGATTTTGAGATGGGTAGATTATCCTGGATTACCTTTGTGGATCTAATGTAATTACAAGGGACCTTATAAGTAGAGGCAGAAAAAGGAGAGCAAGAGATGTGAAAATGTTATTCTGTTGGTTTTGAAGATGAAGGAAGGAGCCAAGAACTAAACAATGCAGGTGGCCTCAAACAATGCAGATGGCATGCTTGAGATGCCACAAAGTTAACAAGAGATTCTCCTATGAGCCTCCAGAACAAATGCAAACCTGCTGACACCCTTATTTTACTAAAGTGAAACCTATTTCAGTCAGCTGACCTCTGGAATTATAAAATAATAACTTCATGCTGCTTTAAACCACAGTAACACGTTACAGGAGCCGCAGGATAGCAATATGCTTCCCTTCAGAACTCGGGCGATGACTGCACGGCCAAACTCCCACCACATCACTGTAACATTGCCATCTTATTCAGGCAAATGGTGTCTGAAATAAGGTTTCCCAAGCCCTCTGCATTTCATTTGTGGCACGGATGCAAAATAGATAAGTAATGAACTAGCTGTGAGGACTCCCAGAAGAGATATTCCACATCAGAGCCTGGGCATGGTGTGACAGTTAGCATCTCACAGTTTTCAGCCAGAGGGACCCAAAGTGAGGCCATATCAACCACGAAGAGGTATCAGGCTCTGAACAAGCTGAGGGAAAAAAACAGACTCTACATTTAATCAGCCGTAGACTCAGAACAGCAATCAGAAACTAGGTGGGAGTGAAAACGGAATAGTACAAGACATAAAAATAGATTTATTTTTTCTGCGCCTATGAGTTGTGATGCAGATGTGTTTATGACAAAAGCACAACTACTTTAAACTACATCTCTCTCTGTTCCTACTTCTCCTATTAGTTATATTGGCATTCACATCCTCTCTTCTGATTATCTCTGCCTCTTCAGAAAACTTATATTTCTTTTTCTATAAACCACAGACACTATCTTTTGATGCTCTACATTATTAGGTGAGAACCTTAGTACATTTTCATTCTCTTCACCTCTCCTCACATCCTCTCATCTCCTAAATTCTTTACGTTCATATCTTCTAGTAAACATAGTTTTCTGAACTTGATTCTAGAAACTTAAAACTAATAACATTATTCAAATAACTTGGATGATACAAATAAGATTTTTTAATACAGTACCAAGCAAAAATGCAATTGCATTGCATTTTAATGTGACCCTAATTCTGAACTCTCAGATTATTCTACAGACAATGTACATAGCATCAAGTTCAAGTGAACATCCATTTTCACCATCTATCAACTGCCTTCATTGTAAATTGAGGCTTTTCAGAATTCCCATTCTTTTTAAAGGTTGCTACTTATATATGGTTTTTGAATATCTCTTTATTTTCTTCTAGGTTAAATCCATATGTATTTATTTTCATATTTTCTCTCTTGGTTTAATATCTTGTTTTGTTGGAAATAAATTCTCTATTGAATTTTTTAATAAACAAACATGCAATATAAATGTATATCATGAAAGAAAATGCCTTTATTCTTTCCTTATTTTTAATTTTTTCATTTGGAACAGAATTCTAGATAGAAAATAATTTTTTTAAAGTAAAAGCATCGGTCCATTGTTCTCTAATGTCCAATGCTACTGATAAGACATCTGATACTATTCTTACTCTAGTTCACTTGTATTTTCATTTTTATTTGTTTGTTAGTGTTTCAGTTTACCTATTTTTAGTACTTTTAATTTCCTCACAGAAGTTTTTAAGTGTTCCCTTTAACTTTTTTGTTGTTTGAATTTTGCTAATGCATATTCATTGCACAAGGCCTAAGTTGACACTTTGGATTTGAAGATTTTTTTCCTTTAGATTCAGAAATTTCTCTTCCTATAATCTTTTTGACAACTTATCTCAAGTTTTCCTACCCTCTTTCTAGAATTTCGATTCTTCTGATTTTTTAAATCCTAGATTGATTCCTTGTATCTCTTTCCTCTATTCTGTCTCATTTTTTCCTACTTAAGTTTCCTCAACTTCATTTCCCAATTTTCTATTGATTTATTACCTTATTTATAAAATATGTCACAAATAAGAATAGTTTATAAATCATAAGTATATAGCTTAATGAATCTTCACACAATATACCTGTGCAACTATCATGCTGGTTAATAAATAGAATATATCCCCAAACTCAGAAGTTCTGTTTGTGTCTGCTTTCAGTCACTAACCCCTCATATGTAAACAGTACTATGATACTGTTATATTTGCTGGGCATGCAAATATAATTAGATATTTGCAAATATTACTTAGATCTGGTTCAGAAATTAATAAATTTGAGTATACTCTTTTTTGACTTTTTTATTTCATTCAATGTTTGTGAATTGACCCATTTTATTATATATATAGCTATAGTTTATTAATTTTCTGATAAACTACTTTGCTTAATACTGTGATCAGCATGTACATGTGAAGGAAGTACCTAAGGCCAAGGAAAGCATAATCCAAAATAACCCTGTGGAGATATTTGCAAACAGGATTATGAACAATCCGACAGGTACTTCATACGTATCTACTGAAAGAGAAGCAAGTTTTAGATCAACAATATTGGATAGTTAAAATGAGCTATTTTTAGTAAGGGCAAATATAATTTAAAGAAATAACTTCCCATGAAAATAAATAACCATCAATTAAACCACATCAGTAGACAGAAGTCAAAATTATCTTAACCCCCCAAAAAGTCTTCTAGAATATGAGAGACATAATTTTCTTACTCAAATTTGGAAAGTAAATTGGAATCTCCACTTGGAGATTCCACTTGAAGTGAATTTCCAAGTTATTTGAAAAATAACTTGACATCATTTAATAAGCTTGAGCTATACATAGCCAATGACTGAGTGATACTGCTCTTAGATATAAATCTCAGAGGAACTCTAGTTCCTCTAACATGTGTCATCATTAGAACACAAATTCAACTTAGGTCAATGTAGAACTGTTTCTAAAAGAATAAAATGAAAACAAAACACTCTCTGACATAAATCACAGCAAGATCTTCTATGACCCACCTCCCAGAATATTGGAAATAAAAGCAAAAATAAACAAATGGGACCTAATGAAAATTAAAAGCTTTTGCACAACAAAGGAAACTGTAAGTAAGGTGAAAAGACAGCCCTCAGATTGGGAGAAAATAATAACAAATGAGGAAACAGACAAAGGATTAATCTCAAAAATATACAAGCAACTCCTGAAGCTCAATTCCAGAAAAATAAACGACCCAATCAAAAAATGGGCCAAAGAACTAAACAGACATTTCTCCAAAGAAGACATACAGATGGCTAACAAACACATGAAAAGATGCTCAACATCACTCATCATCAGAGAAATGCAAATCAAAACCACAATGAGGTACCATTACACGCCAGTCAGGATGGCTGCTATCCAAAAGTCTACAAGCAATAAATGCTGGAGAGGGTGTGGAGAAAAGGGAACCCTCTTACACTGTTGGTGGGAATGCAAACTAGTACAGCCACTATGGAAAACAGTGTGGAGATTTCTTAAAAAACTGGAAATAGAACTGCCATATGACCCAGCAATACCACTTCTAGGCATACACACTGAGGAATCCAGATCTGAAAGAGACACATGCACCCCAATGTTCATCGCAGCACTGTTTATAATAGCCAGGACATGGAAGCAACCCAGATGCCCATCAGCAGATGAATGGATAAGGAAGCTGTGGTACATATACACCATGGAATATTACTCAGCCGTTAAAAAGAATTCATTTGAATCAGTTCTAATGAGATGGATGAAACTGGAGCCCATTATACAGAGTGAAGTAAGCCAGAAAGATAAAGAACATTACAGTATACTAACACATATATACGGAATTTAGATAGATGGTGGCGATAACCCTATATGCAAAACAGAAAAAGAGACACAGAAGTACAGAACAGACTTTTGAACTCTGGGGGAGAACGTGAGGGTGGGATGTTTTGAAAGAACAGCATGTATATTATCTATGGTGAAACGGACCACCAGCCCAGGTGGGATGCATGAGTCAGGTGCTCGGGCCTGGTGCACTGGGAGGACCCTGAGGAGTCGGGTGGGGAGGGAGGTGGGAGGGGGGATCGGGATGGGGAATACATGTAACTATATGGCTGATTCATGTCAATGTATGACAAAACCCACTGAAATGTTGTAAAGTGATTGGCCTCCAACTAATAAAATAATATTTAAAAAAAAAAAAAAAAAAAAAAAACAAAGATCTACTTTAGGTAAATAAATTAAAAATTATGATCTAATGAAATAATAGACTAATATATAGAAGCTAGGTGTATATGTACCATTCAGATAACTCTCAAAAATATTCTATTAAATGAAATATATGACAGAAGGAAATTTCACACAATTCTTTGTATAATGGAATTTGAGTACATTAAATAAACATATACAACAATATGCATAGTAAGGGATTCATTTATATGAAGCAAAATTTATAAAAAGGACTGAAAAAATGTATAGGCAGTATATGGCAGTGGTTTCATCCACAGAAAAAGGAATGCCTTGGGGAGGATGGTAAGCAAAAGTTATGTCCTCAACTTTATCTGCAATGTTTTATTTCTATCACATAAAAACAAAGAATGGTAAGGAATACTGCAAACTGTTACTGTTTATGATATGTGGGTACATAGATATTTGTTATTTCCTATTTACTTTTTCTGAATTTAATTATCATAAAAGTTACAACTTAAAATTAAAAAAATAAAAATATATAGTGCTCAAATATCCTTTATTTTTTATCATTTATATTTTTAATAATCTTGACCATATAGAACCAACCTCAATATACAAGAATAAGATATCTGTTTGCACTATGGTATATCATGCAACAGTAAATAGCTTATAAATGATATTACAAGGAATCACTTAATACAGAAAGATTTTCACAGTGCATCATATAGCTGGTCACCCCTCCAAAATTTAACTAGCAGCAAGAGCACTGAGGATTTTCATTTTTACTCTTGTTTATGTTGTTGACAGCTACTCTGGAAAAGAGATGCGTGAGAAGTAGGCGTTAGAAGGTAGGTGTTGGAAGATTGAATCAAAGAAAGTTATATAGTTATTTCCACATATTTCCAGGAATGGAAAATCTGTCCTTGAGTTTGTAATGACTATGTCCTTCTCACTGCCTGGAGAGATTATGCATTTGTGTTTTCTAAAGCTCTTGATAGACTTTCAAGCTCTACTGTGAAAGAGGAATAGGATTTTAAAAAAGGAAGTAACCTAAAGAGAGACTAGAATGGAGGGAAGTCCAGTAAGGATCATTCTAACACACTGCTCCACTGTGAAGACAGAAGCGCTTACGAATGACTGGAGCAAGGTCAAGATTAGTGGGGAATGTAATAAATTGTCATCTAAGACTCAAGGTTCTCTGCCTGTAGCATCCAGGCAGATGTACCATGATAGGAGATACACATGTAAATGTGATTTGACGCTGTCAGTGATTTAAAACCTAGACTGCTGATTACCTGGTTATTACATGAATTGCTTCATTTTCAAGCCCGTTATTTGAGACTCCACATGTCACTCATCATGCTGCATAGGGAAGATCTACTAATTAAACCTCAGGATACTTGTAAATTCTGGGAAACCACTGTGTATCTCTCCATAAATTAGTTTTGGAGGGAGGGAAACTGCTTGCTGGAATATAAGCCCCTTCTTTGGAGAGTCATCTTTACACTTACTAGGAAAATGTTTTAAGTAAAATCAGTATTTTTCAATCATACCTTTCACAGGCTGAAATTTTGTAATAATTATGCATTTTGTACTTTAAGAATTCTCTTCTCTCCTGCTAGTCTGAGGATCAACTCATCTTTAATATCTTAATAGAATTGTGGTTCTGCTACTGGAAATGTGATATGATTCAATGCAGAAACTTCAAAATAGAAGATCATGCTAACTCTTGAGGATGCAAGTTTATCTAGCATACCAGTGGAAAGACAACTTTTTTTCTCACCAAACTTAATTTGGGGTACATTATAGGCTTTCAATAAATAAAGAACTCCATGAAAAATACAGCATTTGAACTGAATCAGGGATGATAATGCTAGAGCATAGTTGGCGTAGGTGACTCTAGAACAAAGGCAAAGGGAAAGGAAAGTATGTTTATGAAATCAAAAGTTGCAATTATTCTGAACTCAAACAAGGATGAAGTCTTATTTCCTTGTGCATAATTTAGAATTTTAAAGTCTTTCTAGTAGTTCTAAAAATATTTAGGACATTAATGGATTCATCTTAAGCCTGTACAGGCTTTCTAAATATATTTTCATATTCATCTAATTGACAAATAAATCACTTTACATTCGTCTAATTGAGTGCTCTATGATTTTTTGCAAAGTATCATTAATGATTGTATTTGGGCAATGTTATTCATTTTATACATGAGGAAACTAGCATTAAACTGTAGTTAGAGAAGTATATATTATTCTCTATATTCCATTTGATTCTTATTGTTGTGTAGAATTTCACTGAGGAACCATACGTGAATACCTTCATCCATTTTGTTACCATATGGATAGTTTCAAGTTTGGAGCAATTAAGATCAACACTGATATCAGCATGCTTACATTTGTTTGGTGGTATACAATACTACCTAAGAATTAATCAAGGGGTCTTAGAGTATTCATATTTTTAACTCTATGTTAAAAATGCTACAGTTAAAAATGTTTAAAAGGAAAATAAAAGAAATACAGCCTTTTTAATTTCAAAGCTGAGGCAGGAATTTATATCAGGTATCAGTGTGTAGAAAATTTTAATAGTAATTTGGAAAGTGACTTTCCTAAGTCACATGACTAGCAACTATCAAAATAGAACTTGAAACTTTTATTCCAAGTCCAATAGTAAATTAGGTCCAATTCCTATTTAATCTATAAGTTATCCAAATTAAGGCAAATCACATCAGGATATAAGGAAAATTGAAGTTACCTATTAACTCAGCATGGTATTGAGTCAGTTACAATTCATTTGAATCAGTAATTTTAACCTAACTGCAGATGTACATTGTTTTGGAAAAATAATATTTAACTCTCAAACTAGTTTATCTTCATAATCATCTTTCCTAGATTGGTAAGGATATTTAGAACAACAAGATAATGAATTGGTATATTTCCAAAAGTATTTCCCATTACTTATTGACCCCTGGAGAAAAATAAGGCTACTAGAGGATTATAAAAGCTGACTCATTTTTTATAACTTCTATTTAAAGCCACAAAGCATACACAATCACAGGCTGAAAAGAAAAAGATATTCCATTTGTGACTGAATTACCAAATAATAGAATACCATAGAGAATAAAACCACATTTTAGGTAGGTGAATCAATGAAATACAGGTTGCCTTCTTTTTTTTTTTAATCAGAGTACATCATTTCAATAGTATGACTTTTTATATTTTACAAGCAAGTTTGAATTTAAGAACCTAGAAAAAGATGTCACTAGCTTGTACACTTAAAAGGCATACTTTAGGCTTTACTTCCTCATTGTGTCCTTTTATCTTTGTGGAAGATAGGTTTTCTGGAGAGCTGGAAAACCTGCATCAGATGCGTTGCTCAGAAAGGGCTAAGGCCTGACAATGCTCTCTCCTCTCATCCAGCCTCACTGGGACCATTTGCCAAGATTTAGAGAGCCTGATGTCTGTAAACATTTCTATAAAAGGAAAATCAAGGAATTTAAATTCTTTGTATAGGCTTGGACAAATATATTGAGACTACATTCTCATCTCACTGGGCATAGTTAATAGATATGTATTATCCCTTCTCATCAAACTCTTATCCATTCAAACTATTTTCTGTTTAAATTTTGAAGTGCTTAATTGTAGATGTCTTAACTGTCTCCATAAAACGTGGAGTTTTAAATATTTCCAATGTTTTGAATATTTCCAAATTCTCATTAATAGTTTTCCTTCAGTTTTTGCTCCCAATTAACCTCTGTAGTTTCTTTAATACAAAAACATTGCACTTTCTATTATTTGCATTTTTATCTCACTAATAACCTTTTTCATCTCCATCTTTTGATTGCAAATCTAATTATTTTGAGATTACTATCACCTAAGTGTTGTAAAACCACTGTTATCAACAACTTCTTTTCATTAAAAAATTAAAATTTACCTTATCATTGTTCACTGCTCAGCATCCTGTTATACGCAGTGACCCTGAGTGGCTTTATAAACTTGTCTGTTATTTCAGAAGACTTAGCCCATGATTCTCTAAATATTTCCAGATGCACTAGATGAGTTTTGATTGAATCAAGCTGAAGAGTTTTATGTCCAGCAATATGCACCCAGAATTTAAGTTTTTCTGTTTAAATAAGTCTATTATCACATCTTGTGGCTCATATGGTGAAGAATCTGCCCACAGTGAGGAAGACCCGGGTTCAGTCTTTGGGTAGGGAAGATGCCCTGGAGGAGATAATGGCAACCCATTCCAGTATTCTTGCCTGAAGAATCCCATGGACCAAGGATACTGGTAGTAATTACAGTACATGGGGTCACAAAGAGTTGGACATGACTGAGCAACTAACACTTAACTATAAATATACATATCAAAACAAAGCAGTAACATTCTGTTTGTAAACACAGATGCACACACACAAAGTAAACATTTAAAGAATAATAATTCTCTTGCCCAGTTATTTTTCAGGAATTATTCTAAGCTCTTGGAAGTAAAGAGGATTATTTTATTTTATCTTTATAAAACTGTATGCCATAGGCACTATGATTTATCCCATTTTACCAAAACAAACAAACAAAAAAGTAACTGTCTTTCCTGTTAGCTGTGTTCGCCACCCCCACTCAGCTCCTCCTATAAATTTATCTCCTTCTACCCTGCTTTCCCCCTGCATTATATACTCCCTAGTTTTCCTCCATCCCTCCAACCCAAACTCTTTAGGCATGGTCTCACCTCAAAGCCATTGCATACTTCCTGCATTGCCTCAAAATTTAAGCATCTGGAACAGAATCCACTTCACAAGTGTTTTTAATGACTATTTGTTCTTTTCAACCCAGAGTTTGAAAAAAGATATGTCACAGTCAACATATTGCTTTTGAAATACCATATAGGAGATCTCAGGCATATCTCCCTACAAAAAGCAAGAGGATCATTTTCCACCACAAAAAGTCATGACAAAGAAAAACTCAAACTGAATACAGTCATCCCACTAAATAGAATTTTATCCCTTAACAATTATTAGGGCTTGCCTGATAGAGTAAATTTAATTTTCCTATCTAGGGAATGGGTCACTTAGTGTTATTTTTTAATAAAATGACAATAAAATTTATAAAAACCAATTATAGATCTACATATGACTTAGCCCTTTGATAAAAATAGGATAATTTTATAAATGGACCAACATGATAAATCAGAAAATCAATTGTATGTAATATAATTTAATTTACTGTATTACTGTACCTACATTTTTAGAAATATCATTTACATAATTTCTACATTATTTTTACAGAGAAGTTAGAAATGAAGAAACCTCTGTCAAAATCTTGGAAGTTTTCTTTGTGCAATATTTAACTGTTCTCAAGGACATCTGAAAAAAAACAGTTTGGTTTAAGTAATAACTAATGTAGAAATAGTTTAATGATTTTTGTTGATTTTTTTCTTTCCTTTAGTGAATTTTTCCTGTGATTGCACAAGGCAATAGAGTTTAATTGATTTGTTATTATGAGGACTGGTGCCCAGCAGAATTTTTTTTCCTTCTTAAGGCACTATCTCATAATGGTAGACTCATAAGAATTTATAGACAATTAAAATGTATAAATTAATCTCTACTTCCCCTCAAAGTCTGTTCATTTGATCTTAGATAAAATTATTTTATTATAAAAACATCTCATGTATTTCTAATGCTAGCTAAATAATTCAAAATCAACTAAGTCAATTTCTATCAGCCTCCAATTAAAATAAATAAAATTTTTTAAAAAGAAATACATTAAAAATATGTTAAGAATTCATGCTGATATTTTTAATAAAATGATCCAATCATTTTTATGACACTATTTTTTTCTTTGTGATAAAAATCATAAATACTGAATTAGAATTACTTTTTTAATAATAATATCAAAATGTGTTCATCAAATTTAGAACTGTTCTTTACAGATTTCTCAGAAAAGTGGCAATCCTACTCAAACACTATCACTAAATCTTAAAATATTTCAGAAGTGTTCATTTGTTTATCACAAGAGCCATAGAATTAAACACAAGAAACAAAACGAATATTCTAAGTACAAATATAACTTTCATTGTTCCTTTTATATTTTCTCCTTTCTTCCTACCATTTAACTTAGTTCAATTCAATCTATCCCATTTCCCAAAATTTTTCCAGCCTCAGCATTAACCTATGGAGTCATGTGAACTATATATAGAATGACAGAAGAAAGTTAATAAACATACGGTTGTTGCTGTTCTTTAGCTGCTAAGTCATGTCCAACTCTTTTGAGATCCCATGGACTGTGGCCCACAAGACTTTTCTGTCCATGAGATTTCCCAGGCAAAAATAATGGAGTGGGTTGCCATCTCCTTTTCCAGGGGATCTTCCTGATACAGGGATCAAACCCGGGTCTTCTGTAATGGCAGGCAGATTCTTTACCACTGAGTCACCAAGGAAGCCCCAAACACATGGTAGTTACAAAATAAATGTGGTTAGCGATAACATAGTTGTAAATAGTAGTATAATTAAATATCCAGTGTCAAAGGCTGCTTGTATAGGCTATACAAAGGGGAGTGTAATGTAGTAAATGTATCATTGCTTTTATCTGAAATTGTTCTAATAAATTTCATGTATTTTAAAAGCTAAATCAGAAAATGTAAATCAAAGTACTCAGCAAAATATAAAAGACAATTATCAAAGATAACAGAAATAAAAAGGCAGTACTTAAACTTCTATGTTGAAAGTTGTGATCTCACCACGTGAAATGTTTTAGAAAATGTCATTTAAATGAGTAGTACTGCAGCATAGGGAGACTGATTTCAAAAGAGAGAAATAGCAAAACAAATGCTCCTGGATCAAGTATACAACAGTGTTCATGAGACTAGAACGACAAAGTTGGCATGTACTGTTGATAATGTATGAATGTTCCAGATACACCAATTTAGATCTTTGATATCTTGAACCAATGGCGTTTTTTAAAGAAATGGAAAAGGCAAAATGGTTGTCTGAGGAGGCCTTAGAAATAGCTGACAAAAGAAGAGAAATGAAAGGCAAAAGAGAAACACCCATCTGAATGCTGAGTTCCAAAGAATAGCAGGGAGAGATAAGAATACCTTCCTAAGTGATCAATGCAAAGAAATAGAGGAAAACAATAGAGTGGGAAAGACTAAAGATCTCTTCAAGAAAATTAGAGACACCAAGTGAACATTTCATGCAAAGATGGGCACAATAAAGGACAGAAATGGTATGGACCTATCAGAAGCAGAAGATATTAAGAAGAGTTGACAAGAATACACAGAAGAACTATACAAAAAAGATCTTAATGACTCAGATAACCTCAATGGCGTGATCACTCACCTAGAGTCAGACACCTTGGAGTGTGAAGGCAAGTGGGGAGCATCACTACAAACAAAGCTAGAGGAGGTGATGGGATTCCAGTTGAGCTATTTCAAATCCTAAAAGATGATGCATTCAATACACCAGCAAATTTGGAAAACTCAGCAGTGGTCACAGACAGGAAAAGGTCACTTTTAACCAATACCAAAGAAAGGCAAAGCCAAAGAATGTTCAAACTATTTCAATTGCACTCATTTTACATACTAGCAAAGTAATGCTCAAAATTCTCCAAGTTAGGCTTCAACAGTATGTTAACTGAGAAATCCCAGATGTTCAAGCTATATTTAGAAAAAGAAGAAAAACCAGATCAAGTTGCCAACATCCAATGAATCATATAAAAAACAAGAGAATTCCAGAAAAACATCGACTTCTGTTTCATTGACTACACTAAAGTCTTTAGCTGTGTGGATAATTACAAACTGTGGAAAATTCTTAAAGAGTTGGGAATACTAGACCCACTTACCTGCTTCCTGAGAAACCTGTATGCAGGTCAAGAAGCAACAGTTAGAACTGGTCATGAAACAACAGATGGTTCCAAATTGGGAAAAGAGTATGTCAAGGCTGAATATTGTCACCCTGCTTATTTAACTTATATGCAGTATACATCATGTGAAATGCTGGGCTGGATGAAGCAAAAACTGGAATCAGGACTGCCAGGAGAAATACCAATAACCTCAGTTTTGCAGATGACACCACCCTTATGGCAGAAATTGAAGAACTAAAAAGCCTCTTGATAAAAGTGAAAGAGGAGAGTAAAAAAGCTAGCATAAAACTCAATACTCAGAAGACTAAGATCATGGCATCTGGTCCATTACTTCATGGCAAATAGATGGGGAAACAATGGAAACAGTGACAGAATTTATTTTAGGGGCTCCAACATCACTTGAGATGGTGACTGCAGCCATGAAATTAAAAGATATTTGCTCCTTGGAAGAAAATCTATGACCAACCTAGAGAGTGTATTAAAAACTAGACACATTACAACAAAGGTCCATCTAGTCAAAGCTATGGCTTTCCCAGTAGTCATGTATGGATGAGAAAGTTGGACCATAAAGAAAGCTGAGCACCAAAGAATTGATGCTTTTGAACTGTGGTGTTGGAGAAGACTCTTGAGAGCTCTTTGGACAGCAAGGAGATCCAACCAGTCCATCCTAAAGGAAATCAGTTCTTAATATTCATTGGAAGGACTGATCCTGAAGCTGAAATTCCAATACTTTGGCAACCTGATGCAAAGAACTGACCCATTGGAAAAGAACTCATGCTGAGAAAGAGTCAAGGCGGGAATAGAAAGGATGACAGAGGAGAAGATGTTTGGATGGCATCACCGACTCAATGGTCATGTGTTTGAGCAAGCTCCAGGAGATAGTGAAGAACAGGGAAGCCTGGCATGCTGCAGTCCATGAGGTCGCGAAGAGTTGGATACGACTGAGCAACTATACAACAACAATTTATTTTATATTTATTAACCTCATCTTGCTTAGCCCTATCTTCATTTTAGAAATTCTTTACTCTTCAGAAGAAATGTTTTTCCCCCTCTAAAACTTCTTTGAGATTGCACCCAATTACTGCATTTTGGACTCCTGGACACTTACAGGCAAGTCTGGGTCAGTCTCTTGTGAGGTCACTGCTCCTTTCTCCTGTGTCCCGGTGCACACATGGTTTTGTTTGTGCCCTCCAAGAGTCTGTTTCCCCAGTCCTGTGTAAGTTCCATAATCAATTCCCACTGTCCACCAAAGACAAATTCTCTGGGGGTTCTCAGTCCCTTTGGCAGATCACCAGGCTGGGAGTCTGTTGTGGGTCCTAGAACTTTCTTAACTGTACAAGTATAACTGTTCTGTAGTTTGTGGGTCGTCTGCTCGGCGGCTCTATGGTGGGGTTAACAGTTACCTCCTCCAGGAGGGTTTATGCCATGGACTGCATGACCCAGGTAGCTGCACCCAGAGCCCCTGCCCCTGCAGTAGGCCAGTGCTGACCCATACCTTTGCAGGAGACCCAAACACAGGTCTGGCTCCGTCTCTGTGCCATCTCTTGGTCCTGGTACACACAAGGTTTTGTTTGAGCCCTCTGAGCACCTCTGGTGGATATGGATTTGAGTTTAAATGCAATCTCTCCCCTCCTACCATCTTGCTAGGGCTTCTCCTTTGCCCTTGGATGTGAGGAATCTTTTTTTGGTGGGATCCAACATTCTCCTGTCGATGGCTGTTCAGCCTCGAGATGTAATTTTGGAGTTCTTGCAGGACAGAATGAGTCACATCCTTCTACTCTGCCACCTTAGCTTTCTCCCAACCAGTAATGCTGAAGAAGCTGAAATTGAATGGTTCTAAGAAGACCTACGGAGAAGACAATGGCAGCCCACTCCAGTTTTCTTGCCTGGAAAATCCCACGGACAGAGGAGCCTTGACAGGCTGCAGTCCATGGGGTTGCGAAGAGTCAGACACAACTGAAGTGACTTAGCAGCAGCAGCAGTGGCAAGAAGACCAAGACCTTCCAGAACTAACACCCAAAAAAGATGTCCTTTTCATTATAGGGGACTAGAATGCAAAAGTAGGAAGTCAAGAAACACCTGATGTAACAGGCAAATTTGGCCTTGGAGTACAAAATGAAGCAGGGCAAAGGCTGACAGAGTTTTGCCAAGAGAATGCACTGATCATAGGAAACAGACTCTTCCAACAATACAAGAGAAAACTCTACATATGGACATCACCAGATGGTCAATACCAAAATCAGATTGATTATGTTCTTTGTAGCCAAAGATGGAGAAGCTCTATACAGTCAGCAAGAACAAGACTGGGAGCTGACTGTGGCTCAGATCATGAATTCATTGCCAAATCCAGATTTAAATTGAAGAAAGTAGGGAAAACCACTAGACCACTCATGTATGACCTAAATAAAATCCTTTACAATTATACAGAAGGGACAAATAGATTCAAGGGATTAGATCTGATAACAGAGTGCCTGAAGAACTATGGATGGAGGTTCATGACATTTTATAGGAGGCAGTGATCAAGACCAACCCCAAGAAAAAGAAATGCAAAAAGGCAAAATGGTTGTCTGAGGAGGCCGTACAAATAGCTGACAAAAGAGAAGCTGAAGGTATAGGAGAAAAGGAAAGATATATCCATTTGGATGCAGAGTTCCAAAGAATAGCAAGGAGAGATAAGAAAGGCTTCCTCAGTGATCAATGCAAAGAAATAGAGGAAAGCAATAGATTGGAAAAGACTAGAGATCACTTCAAGAAAATTAGAGATATGAAGGGAACATTTCATGCAAAGGTGGGCACAAGAAAGGACAGAAATGGTATGGACATAACAGAAGCAGGAGGTATTAAGAAGAGGTAACAAGAATACACAGAAGAACTAACAACAACAACAAAAAAACTTCATGACCCAAATAATCATGATGGTGTGGTCACTCACCTAGAGCCAGGCATCCTGGAATGCGAAGTCAAGTGGGCCTTAGGAAGCATCACTGCAAAGAAAAGCTAGTGAAGGTGATGGAATTCCAGCTGAGCTATTTCAAATCCTTAAAGATGATGCTTTGAAAGTGCTGAACTTAATATGCCAGCAAATTTGGAACACTCAGCAGTGGTCTCAGGACTGGAAAAGGTCAGTTTTCAACCAATCCTAAAGAAAGGCAATGCCAAAGAATGTTCAAGTGCCACACAATTGCACTCATCTCACACACTAGCAAAGCAATGCTCAAAATTCTCCAAGCCAGGCTTCAACAGTATGTGAACCGTGAACTTCCAGATGTTCAAGCTGGATTTAGAAGAAGCAGAGGAACCAGAGATCAAATTGATAATATTTGTTAGATTATAGAAAAAGCAAAGAATTCCAGGAAAACATCCACTTCTGCTTTATTGATTATGTCAAAGCCTTTAACTGTGTAGATCACAACAAACTGTGTAAAATTCTTAGAGAGATAGGAAAACCAGACCACCTTATCTGTCTCCTGAGAAATTTGTACGCAGGTCAAGAATCAACAGTTAGAACTGGACATGAAAAAACAGACTGGTTCCAGATTGGAAAAGGAGTATGTCAAGGCTGTATATTGTCACCCTGATTATTTAAGTTATATACAGAGTACATCGTGTGAAATGCTGGGCTGGATGAAGCACAAGGTGGAAACAAGATTGCTGAAAGAAATATCAATAACCTCAGATATGCAGATGACACCACACTTATGGCAGAAAGTGAAGAACTAAAGAGTCTCTTAATGAAAGTGAAAGAGGAGAGTGAAAAAGTTTGCTTAAAACTGAACATTCAGAAAACCAAGATCATGGCATCTAGTTCCATTACTTCATGGCAAATAGATGGGGAAACAATGGAAACAGTGAGAGACTTTATTTTATTGGGCTCCAACATCACTTGAGATGGTGACTGCAGCCATGAAGTTAAAAGACACTTGCTCCTTGGAAGAAAAGCTATACCAATCTAGACAGCATACTAAAAACAGAGACATTACTTTGCCAACAAAGGTCCATCTAGTCAAAGCTATGGTTTGTCCAGTAGTCATGTATGACTGTGACAGTTGGGCTGTAAAGAAAGCTGAGCACTGAGTAATTGATGCTTTTGAACTTGTGTTGGAAAATACTCTTGTACTCGAGTACCTTTGACTGCAAGGAGATCCGACCAATCCATTCTAAAGGAAATCAGTCCTGAATATTCATTGGAAGGACAGATGCTGAAGCTGAAGCTCCAATACTTTGGCCTTCTGATGTGAAGATCTGACTCATTGGAAAAGACCGTGATGTTGGGAAAGATTGAAGGCAGGAGAAGGGGACGACAGAGGATGAGGTGGTTGGATGGCATCACTGACTCGATGGACATGAGTTTAAGCAAGCTCCAGGAGTTGGTGATATTCAAGGAAGCCTGGTGTGCTGCAGTCCACAGGGTCACAAAGTGTCAGACAGGACTGAGCAATGAACTGAACTGAAAGCTTTTTACAATAGTTTTCTTTACCTTCAATTTGATAACTTTCATGCCCTTTCTTCTTCCCTTTTGTTATTTATTTCAACACTTCACATATGATTAATATTTCTGATTTGTTATCTAAACATCTGACAAATTTGAGAATGAAAAAATAATTTTGTTCCCACATTTTTAGACAAAATAGAAATCTATGAAGGCTTTCTCTAGCTGAATTGTGACAAGAACACTCTTTGTGTCATTTTTCCTGCTGAATAGACTTGCAGTTTTAAATTCATTTTAGTGTAAGACGTGAATAAATGTTTTTTTTTTTTGTGAATAAATGTTTTTAAGAAAAATGTATATGTTTAAGTTTCAAATTTTGGTTTTATCACCATTAGGAAAGTTTTCCAACTCCCTTAAAAGCTTATTTGTGTTTCTGTAAGATTTTTTGTACAATTAGATTTTTTGTAATGACTAGCATATTTTAAATTATCTCATTTATTTTCATTTTTATTAGTAGATTTTGAGCTTCTTTAATATGGAAATTGTTTTATTAATCTTTGCATTCTCAGTGTTTGACATGATGTTCTGCTGAAGTTTAGTAAATGTTGAGAAAATTAAAAATTGACATCTCTGAAAAGGAAAAATTTATAGTTCATGTATTTCTGTTGTAAATTAGATTAATACTAAGAATTAAACTGAAAAGAGCTTAGACGTTGATATTTATTTTACAGTAACAAAATTTAAATTAGTTATGCTAATTTTCAAATTCTGTATCAATCTATGTGCTTCATTAATCCTGCCATTGTCTATCTAATAGGATGCATGTGTACCAACATGCCAATAAGTATAACCTATTCTTAGTTAAAGCTTAAAGCATTAATCTTAGGCAAATAGATCACCATTTTCTACAGCAGACACAAAAATCAAATGGATATTTCTTCACAAAGTGAAGCACCTATGTTATTAGTAAGTGCAGCACCTATGTTAGTACATATGAGCTTAACATCCCGAGAACGTATTAAAAAAAATGGTTTTTTTAATCCCCTTAACATGAGGTAAGGTGCCAATTCCAAAGAAAATACAAAATCTCATAAAAATGTTTTTATGAGCACTATAGAGTCTGTTCTGCTATCGCATAAACACCATATAATTTAGAAGTATATAAACATCATATTTCCAGGGGTCACAAGGCATTTGAAAGTAACAGAGCACTTTTAGGGCAAGTTTGGCAGGATGAAAGATAATATACACAGCCTATCATTACCACAGAAATGATTATAAGTAAGGTGCTTATCTATATATAAAATCGTATTTAGGAAAATCGCATAGAAAATTGTGGTCTGTAAAGAGGTGATGTCACAGTAAAAGCTAATGAAACTATGATTATTACAAAACACAGGGGTAAGCTTCTGACTATTTCCCAAATATCAAGATAGTTAAATGGGAAGTAGGAAGATATTTAATCTATTTTCTAAATATAAAAGAAAAATAAAATGGGAAGTAGAAAACTATTTTGTCTGTTTCCCAAATACCAAAAAAAAAAAATTAAAATGTGAAGAAATGATTTCCTTCATTTAGCAAATGTCCATGAAATAACTAGTTCTGATTTCTTAATTCTGATTGCTAGTCCTTATTGCTAAGTCTTGAAAAATACTAACAAATATGAAATAGTTCTTACCTTTAAAGGTAAGCTTTGTTTCCTCTGTGAACAAAGATACTTTCAATACAAGATAGCAAATAACAAATTTTAGGGAGGAAATGCAACAGCCCAATATAGTCTGTGTTCCTCCCCCTTTTTTTGTGGTAGCAATAGACTTTGGTGTTATAAATTCTGATTACTGAAAGTCTTCATTAGTAATCCTATATTTACTGCTAGTCCAGGAATCCAGGGCTCCACCAGGGCTCGATCCGACTCTTTGCGACCCCATGGACTGTAGACCATTAAGCTCCTCTGTCCATGGGGATTGTCCAGGCAAGAATACTGGAGTGGGTTGCCATGCCTTCCTCCAAGGGATCTCCCAACCCAGGTCTCCCACATTGCAGGTGGATTCTTATCCATCTGAGCCACCAGGGAAGCCTGGCTAGACCAGTATATGTAATCATCGCAAAGATTTCCCTTTAGTGTCGATTATTGGTCTAGTTGGGCATGTGAGCTAGTCTGGCATAATTAGACAAAAGGGAAGGGGTGAGGAAGAGTTGTTCTCACTTTCCCTACTGTCAGAGGTGCACTAGGTAACCTAGAATCCTATGGCAAGTGACAGAATTTCTACAGTCAGACAAAGAAATAAGCTGAGGAAATGTACAACACAGACAGCAGACAGAGTGACTGACAGAATCTGGGCCTTTAATACTCTTGCTGGTAGCCACTACATCAACAAACCAAGTCTTCCCTATGTGTTATATGAAACAATGCATTATGTTGTTGTTAGCTACTTGATTTGAGTTTTCTTGTACTTGCAGTCAGAAACATCCTAATGAATAAATATAATTTGTTCATTTCTGGCATCATTATTTTCCCTAAGTACTATTAATATATAATGACCACAATAACTTCTCTTGCTATAAAATAACTGAGAAATAGAATGAAATTATGAACAATTTAAAATAAAACTCCCATTATTTCACTCTGTCCATATAAAAATAAAAGGAGATAATGGAAAAATTAATTCCAAAAGGAAAAACTAGAGTCAAAATTATTCTGTGAGAGTACTCAAATCTCACTGGAAAAACTACATGTGTATATTTAGAAAAACAGGTGTCCTTTTCCATAATCTGAGGGGATTTTCACTAACTCCAAAATCAATGGTAGAGGAGAGAAATGAACATGTAAGCTACATGTGCTATAAAAGAAGTCCTTCCCCTGCATCAGTGTTTGTTAGTTAGATTAGATATGGAAGATCTGTATCATCCAGGAAATGGATAAGCGGCCCTCTATCCTAGGCCTGAGTTGGTATGAGCCAGAATCTGGAACCCAAGATAAGACTTCTTAAAATTGTATTGTAATTCTTTGTTATTATATAGTTGCTAAGTGGTGCCTGACTCATTTGTGATCCCATGGACTGTAATCCTCCAGACTCCTCTGTCCACAGGATTTCCCAGGCAAAAATACAGGAGTGAGTTGCTATTTCCTTCTCCAAGGGATCTTCCCAACCCAAGGACTAAACCCACATCTCCTGCACTGGAAGGCAGATTCTTTACCACTGTGTCACCTGGGAAGCCCAATTCCTTAGGAAATCAATCTATTCAGAAAATAAGTTGCAGTGTTTGCAGAGCAACACCATTTTAGATGAAGGCCAGACTAATGATTGGCAGAAATATGAAAATATGTATTTACTAAAAAGGTAAATCTCTTCTCATAAAAAACAAAATAATAAAATACTCAAATGTAGAAGAAGAAAGATGGTTTCTGGAAATAATACACCTCAATAAATATCAATAATATGAATAGGGAATAAGAAATATTTCATTCAAGTTAGGGACATAAAACTACATTATTACAAGAAATTTTACCCATTATACTATGACAGGATATAACAATAAGATAAATATCTATGAGAAAATATGAGAGAATCATCTTAATATAATTGTATTTTAGTAATACTGCCAGTTGTCATGTATGGATGTGAGAGTTGGACTATAAACAGGGATGAGAGTTGAAGAATTGACACTTTTGAACTGTGTTTTGGAGATGACTCTTGAGAGTCCCTTGGACTGCAAGGAGATCCAACAAGTCCATTCTAAAGGAGATCAGTCCTGGGTGTTCACTGAAAGGACTGATGCTGAAGTTGAAACTCCAATGCTTTGACCACCTGATGTGAAGAGCTGACTCATTTGAAAAGACCCTGATGCTTGGAAAGATTGAGGGCAGGAGGAGCGGGGGACGACAGAAGATGAGATTGTTGGATGGCATCACTGACTCAATTTGGGTGGACTCTAGGAGTCGGTGATGGACAGGGAGGCCTGGCATGCTGCAGTTCATGGGGTCGCAAAGAATTGGACATGACTGAGTGACTGAACTGAACTGAACTGAATATTGAAGAGAATCACTTATAAATGAAACCAGAGTTTAATTAGCTGGTCAGTTACTTAGAAATATCAATTGACTTTTCAATCACTGATACTTTCAATTACTGATAACTGATAATCAGTAATTTCAATTACTGATACTAATATATCAGTAAAAAAAGTTATAAAACAGATCTGTTAGTTACTATAATAATAAGTGATGCACTTGATATAAACAAACAAGTCTGATCAAGGATCTAAATGAAAAATTTCAGCTTTATAGAGAGGTATTATAGAAGATTTGGATAAGTGCAAAGATGTTTCTGGATGTTAAGATTGAAATTATATTAATCTCAATATAAATTATATGTCAAGTTCATTTGCAATCAAGCTGATTGTTTGTTGATTTCTTGTAACTTAACAATTAAAGTACTTATGAAAACTCATAACAAAAGCAACAATTTAAAAATACTTACAAAAATATTGTTGATAAAAATTGTTTTTCCAACATAAGGTTCATACCAGATGGGCTCCAAATGTGTTGGCCATGCTTTAGTTCTTATGCTGAGTGATGTTTAGTTACTAATTACACTATATATTATGTCTGTTATTTATAATGTACAATACATTATTTTGTACGTGTGTATTTAAGCACTGAAAAAATGCTATCTCAGCAAATGGTCAAATGACATGGTTAGATAAAATCTAAGAAAAGTCAGACATCTGGTAAACATATACAACGAAGATCAATCTTGCTAGTGATTGAATCCACGTAATTTAAAACATTAAGGCAATCTATCATTAACTCATTAAATCTTCAAAAGTAACAGTGGAATGTTAGAGGAAAGGAGTTAGTGAGAGGATGGCTGATAGTTTACAAAAATGGGTCCAACCTTTCTGAGAAATTATCTTACAATATGTCTTCTAAGTTTTAAAAATGCCCATTATCTTCCAAGATAGTGACCCTTCTTAATGAGTCTACTTTTTAAGGGAGGATAAAAACACATACAACACCAACACTAACAAGTTAGAGATATAGCTAAGTATTTATTGACCAGCATGTCAGAAGTGGGTGTCTTCTGTTCCAATTCCTTCTGAGATTAAATGAATAGATGCTGGTTTCAAAGAGAAATATTAGATCCTTATATATATTTAAAGGACTGTTGTTGGAGCTTCCTGAAGCTCCATTACTTTGGCCACCTAATGCGAAGAGTTGATTTATTGGAAAAGATCCTGATGATGGGAAATCCTGAAGGCAGAAGAACAGGGCGGTAGAGGATGAGACGTTCAGACAGCATCACTGACTCAATGGATATAAATTTGAGCAAACTCAGGGAGATACTGGAGGACAGAGGAGCCTGCCTTGCTATAGTTCATGGGGTCACAAAGAGTCAGACAGACAGCGAATGAACTACAACAGCAGATGCATATTCAAACAGACTGTTATAGAAAAAGAGGTTGTAAATCTTC
This sequence comes from Muntiacus reevesi, assembly GCF_963930625.1. Classification (NCBI taxonomy): domain Eukaryota; kingdom Metazoa; phylum Chordata; class Mammalia; order Artiodactyla; family Cervidae; genus Muntiacus; species Muntiacus reevesi. The sequence goes on along the minus strand of NC_089255.1, from coordinate 39,679,938 downwards.
AGCTGACATCCTGCTTTCACTCAAAAAGTGGCTTGCTGCTGCTGCTGCTGCTAAGTCACTTCAGTCGTGTCCGACTCTGTGCGACACCATAGACGGCAGCCCACCAGGCTCCCCCATCCCTGGGATTCTCCAGGCAAGAACACTGGAGTGGGTTGCCATTTCTTTCTCCAACGCATGAAAGTGAAAAGTGAAAGTGAAGTCGCTCAGTCATGTCCGACTCTTAGCGACCCCATGGACTGCAGCCCACCAGGCTCCTCCACCCATGGGACTTTCCAGGCAAAAGTACTGGAGTGGGGTGCCACTGCCTTCTCCCAAAAAGTGGCTTGGAGGGGCTGAAAAAAGAGGACTTGGAGACCAAAAGATGGCACCTAGCACCTAAAAGGCGTTCCCAGGTGGTTTAGAGGTAAGAATCTGCTTGCCAATGTGGAGACATGGGAGACTTGGGTTTGATCCCTGGGGTCAGGAAGATCCCCTGGAGAAGAAAATGTCAACCCACTCCAGTATTCTTGCCTGGAAGATTCCACAGACAGAGGAATCTGGCAGGCTACAGTTCACGTGGTCACAAAGAGTCAGACATGACTGTGTGAAACTTACAGAACAGAACAGCATCTAAAATGTCATTTTTCAGCATCAGCTAAGTTCAAAGGACACTAATGTCAATCACCCTGACACATCCATTAGGAAGAACAATCCTGCTTTCACACTCTTTCCCCCACATACTTTCCATCTTTAAGCAGTGACAAGTCCAAATACTAGAGAAGAAAACCTTAAAAACCAATCATGTCCTTCTACTAACTACAATTGTCATAGGCCATGTGGCATACAACAATTCCACCTGAAGGGATGAGAGAGGCCTCCACTCTAAATCAAGAGGAAACTTTAAATTACTAAAGTAGATATTTTAATTATTTAAGAACTATTTGTGTTCTGACTTGAAATAGAATATAACTTTTCATTACTGAAGAGTGGTTCAAGTCATCATGGACTTGTCACAGAGAAAGAACTATTTACTCAAATTCCAAGGAAACAAAGACTAAAATAATGTTACATCATTATATCATCTTTTAATGTTACAATATTAGAATTTTTACAGTATAGTCATATTATTAACATGGGAAAATATTAAATATTGGACAGAAAAAATTTAATAAATTATACTTTATCATATGAATATAATACCAACTTAACCATCTAGAGAGGATTTAGAATTCTGTTAATTCCTTAAGTTTTAAACATAGACTTTTTTATATAATACTATTATTTGATAATAGTGAGCAAAGTTGAAAGGCTATCATATAAAGTCTGATAGAAAATAAGAGGTGTTCTGTGTTAGCATTCTCAAAAGCACTCAAAATTAAAATGAAGTAAGTGGTAAATGCATTAATCAACCCTGCTTTAAACATTTTAAGTACTTTTGACTTCTAAACGGTTGGTAGGATGAACTAAAGTAAAATAACATGGAAAAGAAAAAGAAGAGATTGAGACCAACATCATATCATAGAAAATTATTATCTATAAAAATTTATAGGGCAATTTACCAAAGCTTACTTAATAAGAAACACAAAAACAAACATATCTACTTTCTAAGGGAATTGACCATAAATCTGTTCATCAAGAAAAATCATCATTCTAATATCCCACAATGCCAAAAAAATACACATTGAAGGGGAGAAGATAAATGTTGAAGGCTAATAATAGAAATAATCTCTAGGATGCTTACTTTCAAAATAATTAACAGAAGAGCATAAGTGAATAAAAGATATTAGCAGTAACTCAATTAGAGCAAAACATGGTTAAATGAAAAATTTATTTAACAAAACATTATCAAAGCATCAGTAATAAATATAGAAACTATTAAGCAATTTCAGTCAAAGCTAAATTTATTCAGAAACACATAAGCAAATGAGAAAAATACACTGGACTCTAATTATCCTAGACCCAACCCTTCTATACAATGCTATTTGTTAAATAAAAAAAAAAACTACAGTTTTTTCTTGATTATTGTGAAATGTCAGCAGTGGAAATATCTGTAGCATCTATACTGGAAAAGCAACGCTCCAAGCACAGGAGCATTTCTCAATGCTGCGGCCCTCTGCAGTGTTACTTGGGCAAGTTTAGACTTGCATGTCCACATGTCAGAAAATCATCAATGGCGTAATTAAGAGAAGCTCAGCATTTCCAGGTTTATACCACAACGACAAATAGAGCTCTATAACTAAGCCACACAAACTTTAACAAGGAGAATGCTTCAGTATTATCCAAAATGTGGCATTCTACAGACTCAGCCATATATGTTAGTATACATCATAAAAGACAAATGACTTCAAAAGTAAGTAAAGAGAGGTAGGCAAGTTGTTGTTTCAGAATACTGTGGGAAAAAAGCACAGTGACAGAATTTTTAAAATTTCTTCATGTTCTGGCTTGGTATGATTTCTTATTTCTGAATTGACTCTTTTATTACTTAATATGAATAAATGGAATGACATAATTATTTACAAGTGTTGCTGACAGAATTCTCTTTGTATGCAAATTCTATTTGTTAAAGCAGCAACCCTGAGAGTCATCTATTTTCAAGGTGGCAGTGAGCAGAATGAAACTTCTGAACTTAATGACAATGTCAGTGTAGCTTATGAAACCATAACAATGTAAGAAGAGACATCTGGTGTGCACCAGGCATGTAATGTATGGTTAGCTTCAGTGATTCTTGCAAGTTCCCCTCGCGCTGTAATATACATGTGGCAGAGTGCCACTCAAACTAAACAGAATCATTCAACTGTCTTGAACATAAAGTAAAGAATACAATGCTTGACTAGGCAGGCAGGTTGCACATGAATTTTGATGCAGATGCCCTAGAAGAATGTTTCTGATAACTCGCAGTAGAGAACATCTGAAGGAATAAATAAAGAAAGGTTTATTTCTACAGAACATACAACTGTGTTTATGATGCAATCATTTCAAACCTAAGCACAGATTTTATGTTACATCCCATCAGTACACTGAGACGGACAGCTGCAAGGGGCATGGTAACTGATACAACCAAAATAAGATGGGAGGAAGCATATGTGTGTGTGTGTATAACAGGGACTTAAATTTGAATTACATCTGTCTGTATACATATCACATGTATGCTTTGAAATAACATCACCTTATTTATACTGTCTCCAAAGAGGGAAGAGGAACATGGCCAGATTTTGATAAAATTCTACCATTTTAAAAAATATTACCTGATTTTAACCTGTAGTTTTTCCTATCTCATTTTTTTTTCTAATTAGTGGAATCATGGGTGAGAATCTTTGAGAGAGTAAGCTTGAATTTTTATCAATTCCTCCCTCTTTAATATGTATTCTTCTCCAGAACAAAGACACAACACTTTCGTCCTGTTAGGTCAACACTTAACTGATCAGAGAACTTTCCATTACTATTGAAATCTAAGGTGAAAATTATAATGTTGGGGGTTCTGGAAAGAGTTTGGCCTATAAAATCATCATCCTTTGTGAGTAAAGTTGGCACTACCCAACAAGAACGAATCTGGCCTCACAGGCCACTCAGAGCCTAAGGAAGGACTAAGAGAAGGGTCTAGGTCCTTGCTCCTCCTGGGGAAAGTTCTAGAAGTCTGAGGAGCAGTATGACTTTTTCCTGATTCCTTCAGGAAAGACTAGCAACCTGCCTCTGGATTCCTTTCATTTTGAGTCATCAACCATAACTGACTCAATAAGTAGTGTTTACATAATTGACTGTTCCTTTGGGGGAAATTATTGGGTTCATCTCTCACATAATATATCAAGATAAACTCAATATTAATAAAAATTTTTGGAAAAAAGTAGGAGGCTATATGAAAAATAATTGAGTTATACAAGGGTTGATATGTTTTGAATAAGGAAAACAAGATCTAGATCAACTTGTACAATTAACTCATTTTTGTCATATATTGACCCCTAAGTCCACTATCTGTATAAAAGTCTTTATATGATTGTATTGGTGAGTAGGAAAATATACAAGATGCAGACTAGACTATTAACATGGGTTACTTAATGTGGGAGGGGGAAAAAATAGAAGGAAAAGAGAAAGAAAAAAAAACTACTTTAAGAAAAATTACCTCATATCCGTTACATACTCTCATATACTATATTTAAAATCTGAAATTGTATATGCATATTGATATATAAATGAATTATTTAAAATGATTATCCTAAATGAAATATTAAGGAGCTCTCAAGAGTCTTCTTCAACACCACAGTTCTTGAGTGTCCCTTAACATTTCATTTAGGATAACCATTTTAGGTAATTCATTTCCATATCAGTGCATATATTCATTGGAAGGACTGATGCTGTGGTGAAGTCCAATACTTTGGCTACCTGATGTGAAGAGCTGACTCATTGGAAAAGACCCTGATGCTGGGGAAGATTGAGGGCAGGAGGAGAAGGGGACGACAGAGGGTGAGATGGTTGGATGGCATCACCAACTCAATGGACATGAGTTTGAGCAAGCTCCCAGAGATGGTGAGGGACAGGAAAGCCTGGTGTGCTGCAGTCTATTGGGTCACAAAAAGTCAGACACTACTGAGTGACCGAACAGCAAAATGAAATATTACAGTGCACTTCTGATTTTTTTAATTACCAAGAAGAAACATGCATTACTAAGATTACTAAGGAAAATATTCATTAAGTCACAACATTGAAAAGAAAATAGGACCTCTGTAGTTATTCATATTGATGAATACACAAGGTAATATCTAAAATCTTTTCAAGGTACATTATGAGTATTAATTTCAGAGCAGAAAATCTTGACAGAGTAACTCCAACACAAGCATCATGAAGAGAATATTGCAAGGACAAAAGAACTATAAAGATAAAAGCATGAAAGAAGTCAGAGAGATGTTAACAATACATTTTATTGCCACATTTATACCTCTTAATGTGGGTAGCATATTGTAGCTCTTTGAAAGTCTCCTCCACCATCTCCAGCTGTTTTAACAGTGCCAATACTGGTGGATATAAAAAGAAATTTGTCTCTCCATCCTTTAGTTTACCTCCACATTTCACAATAATTATTTTGAAAATGCTCACTCAAGAATCACTTGCTTTCTTGTCTCTGAACAATCACCTATATGGTGATGATTTTAGGTGTAACTAAGATGAACTTTCAGAAATGTGGATGTTTTTTCCTAAAACACGATGCTAACTAGCTTCCTTGTTTTATTTAAAGTAGTGAAACAACAAAATATTCCAGAACTTATTTTGAAAGAAAGCTGTCTCTTTTTTAATTTTTGCAGAAGTTTGCAATAATTTTAAATAAAGGTAAGCATGACTCTAATAATTTCCAAGTCTAAGCACAAAAGAGTGTTGTTTATGCTTCGACTAAACTCTAGAGCTGTATGAGTGAATAAGATAGGTTTTTGCAATATATTCAACATAATCCCCCCCAAATAAACTGAATCACTATGCTGTACACCTAAAATGAATGCTGTATTGTAAATCAACCATATTTCAACTTAAAAAAAAAAGAATGAATAAGATAGATGTGCCTTTGACTTTAGAGGTTTATCACAATAAAAATAAAGAAAGTTATGATCACAATGGTGATAATTCCTATGAAGTTGAAAAAAAAAAGTGCTGTAATGCAATATAATGAGATATATGGGAATAGATTTCATTTAACTGGGGTCCTCATTTACTTCATCCAGAAATAGCGATTGCCCATTAGAGTAATATCAAATATATCAGGGTAGGGTATATCAAAAGTGATAAAATTACTTAGTAATATCATTAATAAACTTGCATCAAGATTAAATAATAGTGTAAACACCAAACTGCAATTCTAGCTCCTTAATCTCTTGTCTCAGAAAATTAAAGTGTTTGTAGTCAAGAATATGACAAATTTTCCTATTAAATATATTATTCATGAATCTCAAATTAAAATATTATCACAAAAATATAATTGACAACAATTTGTCAAATTACATTTGATATCTAAAAGCCAGTTCTTTTAGTTATTTGTATAAGCTTGAACTGTTAAATACAAAGAAAAAGTATTAAAAAGTTTAGACACCTTTCTAAAATAAACTTCATTTTATAATAATATTCATACACAAACCACTTTTTTTCTTAAATGAAATGCTGCTTTCTGATTTGGCTTAATTCAAATGCTAAAAAATAGAAAGCATTTTCAGTTATTTGGCTTAAAATAGATTTATTTTAGCCATTATTAAGTAGGCTCTAATTTATTCATAAGAGGAACCCAATAATTTTCAAATTCATGTTAAAAAAGTTAAAATACATTAATCATTTACCAACAAAAAATCAAAAAAGTATTTCATAAATTCATGACAGAAAAACATACATATGAATCAAATAAAGTATATTTCAGAGGGAAAAATATTTCAGAGGATGGCAGTATATTTCTTCTATCTATCACAAATAATTAAATAACTTGCAATATAAAGCATTTTATTCAAGAAGTAAATTTTCCATTTAAAAAAAAAAGTTAATTGTGGAATAAAAATAAAAAAATAACTATCCATTTATATACGTGTATAGGTATATACATATATATTTGTTGTTCAGTCACTAAATCATGTCCTACTCTTTGGGACCCTGCATGAACTGCCAATCTTCTCTGTCCTTCACTATCTCCCAGAGCTTACTCAAATTCATGTCCATTGAGTCAGTGATGTTATCTAACTAGCTCATCCTTAGGTGCCCCCTTCTCCTTTTGCCTTCAATCTTTCCCAGGATCGGAGTCTTTTCCAGTGGGTCAGCTCTTCCATGAGATTTTCCAAGCAAGAATACTGGAGTGGGTTTCCATTTCCTTCTGCAGGGCATCTTCCTGACCTAGGAATCAAAACCCATGTCTCCTGCTTGGCAGGTGGGTTCTTTACCACTGACCCACCAGTGAGGCCCCCATACACATATATGTATATATGTATCATGCACAAACATATATATAATATATACATATACACAAACACACATGTAGTTCTTAGTTCAAGAATTAAAAATCTAAATATGGACAGGAGTACAGAATAGTTTTCTTAAACTTCTTTCAGAAGTGTGGTTTAGTCTAGCTTTAGCAAATGCTTAAAAATCCTTAAAGGTATTCATTTCCTTCACTCCAGTAATACCATTTCTACAAATGAATCCCAAGAATATAATATAGGATCATAACTGAAATTATGTGTAGGAAAAAGAACATAAATTCCCAAATTAAATAAATCATCCCACTGTGGATACTTTTCACTTATAAAAATTATTTTAGTCATTAATATTCATTGACATAAAAAGACCTTCATGACCTGCCTCTTCATATATAAAGGATGATCTGTAGTTATACAGGCTAACTATGTTATTCCTGCACTGGGAACTTACAGCTATTTTTCACAGTTTTTAAACTATTTATATGTATCTTTTAATTTTTTATAAAATGAACAAGTATTATTTTTATAACAAGGAAACTGTTCTTAACTACACAAAAATAATTGATGATTTCTGATGGTAGTAAAGACCACTATCTTCCTCTTAGATGTATTCATAGAGTTATATAGTTTCATTGCTTTATAGTTTCACTGCTTTACAGTCATTATAAAGCAATTATTTAAAAGCCTGGAAAATAAGCTAAACACAAAGAATCTTCTATATTAACAATTTCCTTTGGAAAGGGAAAGGGTGTGGTGTTTGCTTTCCAAAATTTTAAACAGAAGAATTTGCTGCTTTCTATATATTTTTGGTCAGTTGTTTTTCCTCTCTAATTTCCAAAGGAAAAATTTTCCTATATTATCATTTGTGGGTTTTCTAGCCTTTTGACTTCCTTTCAAATGTTTAAGCAATTGTTCAGAATAATCAAGAACTTCCTCAGAAAACTTTGCTAAAGGACACAGGCTTTAATCATTCTCTCTGATAACAATCTCATATTTTATTCTTTTCTTCTCTTGATCCTTAGATATACAGTTCAGAGAGACAATCGTAACCTTTAGTCTACCCCTTAGTTTATCAGTTTGGTGGAGTTACTCTTCACATTTTATTATTTTTTCAATTTAAATATTTTCATTAACTTCTGCTCCTCCCATTTACATCCACTGTATTTGTTAAAGTCCTTAAACATGCACGCATTTTTCAAAAAAAGTGTAAAATAGAATTTTATGCATATTTTTCTTTTTCTGATTTTATCAATAATTATACATATAAAACAGGCCAATGTAATAACTATAAAATTGTGTTCATGAAATATATGGTCTAAATATGTTATGAAATGTATAGAAGTATAATGACTAATCAACAGATCTGTCATCATTCTGAGTGTTCTTGACACAATTGTTTCAATTATTGCTCTTTTAAGCATAAAGAAACAAACCTATAGAGAATCTGAATCATGGAATTAAGCATTTTAATTTTACATGTGTGTATTTTATGCATCCAGGCATCAGACAAACACAACCTTGCCCAAAACACATGGAATATTTAAAAACATTCATGATATAAGAAGCTATAGCTTCTGATCTTAAAATACTGCGGTGTGAAAGATTTAATGCAGCTCCCTTCAATGAAAGTTGGTTGAAGACCCAGTACACACACGTATTAAGCATATATTCTCAAGCTGTTTTAAAAAATCTGGCTCCATTTATCCTAATGGTTTGCAAAATGAAAAAATGAATCATAAAGAAAATCTCAACATATTTTTAAAATACATCATACACACTATTATCTGACTACAGTGACACCAAATGTAATATCAATAATAGAAAGACAAATAGAGATAAGTGTAGTTTTAGAAATTTAAGCAATAATTTTTAAATAGTTCATGTGTTAAATATTTTGAGTTGAAGAAAAATTGAAATATTATATATCAATATTTCCTCAAAAGTAAAAATGCTGCTTGCAAGGCTTCCCTGGTGACTCAGATGGTAAAGAATCTGCCTGCAATGCAGAAGACTAGGGTTTGATTCCTGTGTCAGTAAGATCTCCTGGAGAAGGGAATGACAATCTACTTCTGTATTCTTGCCTAGAGATTTCCATGGACAGAAGAACCTAGCAGGCTGCATGCAGTCCATGGGGCAGCAAAGAGTCAGATGTGACTGAGTGACTAACACTTTCACATTTTATTTCCTTGCATTCTTACATTACAAAAGAAAAATCCTGATATTCAATTATTTGAGTATATAAATAAAGAGTTTATTTATTTATATAAATAAATGCAGTATATAAGTAAATAAAGAAATAAGGAAAAATTTGAACCATTACATGTTTTAAGAAAGGTTGAGTGGGTTTGAGTGGAAACATTAACTAATGGAGCAGAAATTAATGGATTAAAAAATGTTATAACTAAGATAATCAAAATATACAGTTTTTTTTCCTTAAAGACTAGTAGTAAAGCCCAATATCTGGTGTTTCTGGTGAATGATTGAAGGCATAAATAAATCAAGTTGAAAAATTTATCAAAGATGAAAACTATATAGTGGATAATATGTAAGTCTTTGCTCTAATACATTTGTTGCTGTTTAGTCGCTAAGTTGTATCTGATTCTTTTGTGACCCTGTTGACTCTAGCTTTCCAGGCTTCTCTGTCATAGGATTTCCCAGGCAAGAATACTGGGGTGAGTTGCCATTTCCTTCTTAGGGGATCTTACTGATACAGGGATTGAACCTGGGTCTCCTGTATTTACAGGCAGATTCTTTACCACTGAGCCACCAGGGAAGCTCCAATATATTTAAAAATACACAAAAATCTTACAAAGAATTGTAAATCAAAAATAATCATGGAAGTGCTAAATAACTGAATAGTTAAGAATATTCACTCAAGTTGCTTTGAAGCTGAATTCTAGCAAAATAGCAGAGAAGAAATATTCTGATCTTACACAAACTCTTCCAGATAAGAAAGAGAAATAGGAACTCCATCTCAGTCTTTCTGGTTTAAAAATAATCTTGATTGAAAAAGCAAACAAAATTATTAAATAGTTTCACTAGTGAAGAGAGATGGAAAACTTTTAATACATATTAGTCACTTCAATCTAGGATTACTTCCAGAAAACAATGAAAACATTAAAAAGTTTGTTACTGATTATATGAGAAGTTTGAGAATATTTTCACATTATTTTGATGAAATTAGAAAACATATTTGATAAATTTTATCATTCATTCTTAAAAATAAGTAGACAAGTGAAAATTTAGGAAATGGTAATAAAAGGTGATATTTTTAGTCTGATAAAAAGTAGCTACCCAAGCCTACAACAGTTACTACCCTTAATAAACAATATCAGAAGTTTTTCTTTAAAATTACCAAAAAAAAGTCAATATCTGACATACATTTTGATTCTTTTGGACTGTTGTGTTGGAGAAGACTCTTGAGGGTCCCTTGGAATGCAAGGAGATCAAACCAGTCCACCCTAAAGGAAATCAGTCCTGAATATTCATTGGAAGGACAGATGCTGAAGCTGAAGCTCCAATACTTTGGCCACCTGATGTGAAGAACTAGCTTATTAGAAAAGACCCTGATGCTGGGAAAGATTAAAGGCAGGAGGAGAAGGGGGTCGACAGGATGAGATGGTTCAATGGCATCACTGACTTGATGGGCATGAGTTTGAGCAAGTTCTGGCAGTTGGTGATGGACAGGGAAGCCTGGCGTGCTGTAGTCCATGAAGCTACTAACAGTTGAACACAACTGAGTGGCTGAACTGAATTGACATACATTTTATCAAACATGCACTGGTGGACATAGCCAAGTAATAGCTTAAGAAAAGTAAAGGCATAAAAGTTTGGAAAGGAAGTAACGAAACCGTCACATTCACAGATTAAGTCATTTTCTAAATAGAAAACCGCAAAGGGATGATAGATTTTATTAGAAATTTTAGTAATTTTATAAATTAATTGAATGTAAGTTCAATGTATCTATGTTATATTTCAAATACAACAAAGGTATTTTTAACACATAATTAAGAATATACTATTTAAAATATCAATGAAATTTTTGTAGTATATTTAGACATGTTTGTCAATTAATAGACCTATTCAAATTCCTTTATAAATTATTGACTCCAACATCTGCTTCTTCTAAACTAAAACCTTGGCTTCCCTGACAGGTCACAAAGAGTTGGACAGTACTGAGTGACTTTCACTTCACTTCAAACCAAAACCCAGATAGAACATAGTATATGACATGTCCCCTCCCAGCAGGACAATTATGTCACCTTTTCCCCATGATCAAATCCACCTGTGAAAGTCCCCCATGAATTTCAATTCACCTCTGTGGAAGTTATAATTTCAGCAATCTTCTCCCTAAAATGTTAAATAGGATGGTAAAACTTTCTGACAGCCAGGAACTCTTGTTTTATAAAACTCGACAGTCCCCTTCTAGGGTCCAAGCCAACTAGCAGAACACTGTTGAGAGAGAACCATTTGCTGAGGAGCCCATTCCAATGTAGGCCCCAGTCACCTCAATCCATTCCAAGTGTCTCAGACTATCAATCCCAATTTCAGAGCTCATAGTTACTCTCAAGAATATTCAGCCTGCACTTCACGGTTCTCTTCTGAACCCAGATTTCATGATATCCTATTTTGACAATCCTGTCTTGATAATCAAGATTAAAAATAAAAAAGAACTAGAGAGCTCCATATGGGTTGTTCTTGCCTCATGTTACCACAGATGTCAATTCAGTTCCAGCATAAAGGAGAGCTCACATCTCATTTTTAAAGGGTGTTTAAATGTGCTACAGTCTCCCATGGAGCATGATTAGAGAAGTCTCATAAAAAATTTTAGTGAACTCAAGCTCACTCTAGCTCAATGTTTAAATAGCTGTCATGACCAATCCACACCAAAACTCAGTGTGTGGACACCATATAAAAAGCCATCTTATGATATATCTCTTTTGGATGAATGACTCATTCTGCTCAATCAGATTCATACTTTGCCCTTGTTTCTATGTTCTAAGAATTCCAAAGCAATGACTTCACCATTTATTCTGCTGTTTGCCTTTCCTCCAGACCTCTGTATAGCTGTCTTCTGATTCTGAACACAGCTATTCTCTTGAATAAAGCCTTGTGTCTTTGTTTCAGAAATATACTCTTGATTTTTCTTTTGGAATGCTGCTCCACTTCTGACTTTATCCCCTGTAAACCTCCAAATCACCAGTGACCCTGAGGGCCATTCAACTGGTCTTTTGTCTCAGAGACAAATCCTAAATAGAGAACTTTACTGCCAGAGGCCAGAGTGAACAGATGTAACAACTCACCAGGAAGAAGAGTAGTGGAAAAGAGAATGAACCTTTGATGTGCATTTTTTGTCTTTCAAAGTAAATTGAGGTTTAACCCTGATAAGCAAAGAGAATAACAAGGGTTTGAAAGAGGAGACTTACTGAATGAGACATATTAGAAGACAGCTGGAGGAAAATGAAATCAGAAATATTACACTTAACCAAAGAAATGCTTCTACTTATGAGGGAAATATTCGACTTAACAGCTTACCAAATGATGAACATGGAATTAGGAAGTTTGTAACTTTTCCATATCTATGTTAGAGAAATGCTATAGTGAATAATGTGTTTCTGTGGGCTACACAAGCCATTGCTTTGAAAAAATACAGACAGATGGTGCCTGATATTTCCACTAATTAAAAATACGTGAAAATAATGTGAAAATGAAACTTAAGATTTGTGATGTTCAAATATTTAAAATAACACAGGAGTGTTATTTAGTGGTGCTCTCCTACAGAACCAGGTGATTTTTTTTAATTGTCGAGACAATGATTACATGAATGTCAACCAAAACATCCTTGGTATGCAAAAAAAGATAAATAGAGATGCATCATTAGAGAAAAAGGGGGAAACAAATACTGTCATGCCAGCTAATAGCTGAAAAAGATTCCTGTCACAAAGAAGGAGGTAAGTCAGGAATTACTGCATTCACTCATTCACCAAGAAGTAGTCAGGCTCTAAAATTACGTTCTAACACACAGTTTTTCCTTTCACAAAAGAGAAAGAAGCAAGAAAAAAAAAAAAAGGATGCTCTTGCAACAATGTCTAAAATCCTTCTAAGCAAACATATTTTCATATCCATATCTGTATACATATGTACATACATAAACATGTGTAGGTGTATACATGTTATATGTGTAATTCTGAGAAGTCTTCTCAGTCTCAATCCAGCTAATCAAAATATTTATATGAGGATATGATCAACAAATATGTCTTTAAAATTAAATTTTTATGGCACCAAGAATGAGCCCAATGTAAACTGTGTACTTTGGGAAATTATGATGTGTCAGCGTAGGTACACCTGTGGTAACAAATGTAGAAATACCACTCTGGTTGGGAGGAGGTTTATAATGGAGGAGGCTATGGTAGAAAAGGCAGAGGAACCAGAGATCAAATTGCCAACATCTGTTGGCTCATCAAAAAAGCAAGAGAGTTCCAGAAAAACATCTACTTCTGCTTTATTGATTATGCCAAAGCCTTTACCTGTATAGACTACAACAAACTCTGGAAAATTCTTAGAGGTGGGAATACCAAACCACTTGACCTGCCTCCTGAGAAACCTGTATGCAGGTCAGGAAGCAACAGTTAGAACTGGACATGGAACAACAGACTGGTTCCAAATAGGAAAAGGAGTACGTCACGGCTGTATATTGTCACCCTGCTTATTTAACTTATATGCAGAGTACCTCATGAGAAATGCTGGGCTGAATAAAGCACAAGCTGGAATCAAGATTTCCAGGAGAAATATCAATAACCTCAGATGGGCAGATGATACCACCCTTATGGCAGAAAGAAAAGAAGAACTAAAGAGCCTCTTGATGAAAGTGAAAGAGGAGAGTGAAAAGGTTGTCTTAAAACTCAACATTCAGAAAACTAAGATCATGGCATCTGGTCCCATCAGTTCATGGGAAATAGATGGGGAAACAGTGGAAACAGTGACAGACTTTATTTTGGGGGGTTCCAAAATCACTGCAGATGGTAACTACAGCCATGAAACTTAAAGATGCTTGTCCTTGGAAGGAAAGTTTTGACCAACCTAGATAGCACATTAAAAAGCAGAGACATTACTCTGCCAACAAAGGTCCGTCAAGTCAAGGCTATGGTTTTTCCAGTGGTCGTGTATGAATGTGAGAGTTGAACTATAAAGAAAGCTGAGCACCAAAGAATTGATGCTTTTGAACTGTGGTATTGGAGAAGACTCTTGAGAGTCCCTTGGACTGCAAGGAGATCCAACCAGTCCATCCTAAAGGAAATCAGTCCTAGGTGTTCATTGGAAGGACTGACGTTGAAGCTGAAACTCCAATACTTTGGCCACCTGATTTGAAGTGCTGACTCATTGGAAAAGACCCTGATGCTGGGAAAGATTGAGGGCAGGAGGAGAAGGGGACAACAGAGGATGAGATGGTTGGATGGCATCCCCAACTCGATGGACATGGATTTGAGTGGACTTTGGGAGTTGATGATGAACAGGCAGGCCTGGCATGCTGCGGTTCAGGGGGATCTCAAAGAGTCGGACACGGCTGAGCGACTGAACTGAACTGAACTGAACTGATGCTGGGAAAGATTGAAGACAGGGGAGAAGGGAATGACAGAGGTGAGATGGTTGGATGGCATCACCAATTCAGTGGATGTGAGTTTGCGTAAACTTCAGGACTTAGTGATGGACAGGGAGGTCTGGTGTGCTGCAGCCCATGGGGTCGCAAAGAGTCAGACACAACTGAGCGACTGAACTGAACTGATGGTAGGAAATTCTTTATGGGAAATCTCTGTACTTTCTCCCAAATTTTACTGTGAACCTTAAACTACTCCAAAAGATAATGTCTTAATAAAAAAAAAAATAAATAGAAAGTCAGCATTTCTCAGGATATCATGTATATCAGTTACTCAGCAACCAAGAGATCATTTGCTTCATCAATCATTTAAACATATTGATTGTCTGCTTTTATTTAAGCACTATATTAGGTATCTGGATTACAGAAATCAATGGAAATTGTCCCTTTACTTGCTGACCTTACAGTCGATTCTATAAAGTAATTCTCTGTTCAGTGAAACATTGATGTCATGTCTTTAAGTAAATATATTCAAAGAGAAAACACAGCAGATTGTTTATGAATTTTGAAGTCAGACCGCCTAGATCTGAACTCCACCAGCATGATCAGCTGACTTTATACTCTCTTTATACTTTTGTTTCTCAGTAAAATATGAATGTCATATTAATATTTCTTCAGCTTGGTAATTTAATTACACAGTCTAGGTAAAACTCTTAGAATAATACCTCATGCATTCTAATAGAGAATGTTTATTATAACTATTAGTAAGAACTACTGTATTCTGTTTTAGTTACATTTTTGCCCAATTGTCTAACCAGTGATAATAAAGTAAATAGATATCTTTCTACTAATGAATAACCATATTATGATTGATAATTTTGAAATAATTTCAATAGCATACTTCTGATGAATATCCCAAGTGGTCATCAGATATACTCAAATCTGTAGTTCCATAACCATCTGCTTTGGTGTTTATTACTTAATACTAAGTAAAATGTGCTCAAGATCCAAGACAGAATATTACACATCTGCATCTGCTTGTTTACACACACAAAAGCAAAATACGTTCGATTGGCAGCATATGTTAGAGTGAACACCAATCTGTTATGGTAATAATTTCATTGTTGACTGTATTCAGAGGCCTGGTCTATAATACATTTTATTAAGAGGGATGTGCTTTAGTTTGTTCAACCAGTCACAGTAAAATATTTGGCTAATGTTTTTATTGCATGCCATCTGTGTGGGCTGTCAGGTTGTCTAATAACACATGAAATGTCACAGTTTTAAATAGGCATCAAATTGAGATTTAATCAGATGGATATTTTACATTAATTAAATGCCAGGTTATTAATGAATATATATTTTTATATGTAACTATGTAAAAATTAAACATGATTAGCTCAAAATTCTATGCATTATGCACAGAATGTAGACATTCTCATAAACACATGTATACAGAACAGTATGGAAGAATCTTGACACATTTAAATAGCATTAAAATAAGTGTCACCCTGCTATTTGAGGAACAGCAATCACTATGTGTTTGGAAATGATTCTCTCTAATATTTGGATCTCTTTGACCCCTCTTTGTACCATCATAAAGCAGCTCATTCTTTTTTTTTCTCCATAGCCAGGAAGAAATTTAAATGTACCCACTCCCACTGTGACAAATAATCAGTTCCATATATGCAAACCCAGAAGCAGTGCTATCAAAATGCTTGTAAGAAACATAGAAGAACAAAATTGGGCAGATGTTTTGAAAACAAAACAACTTGCTGAAATTTAGCTTCTCTCAGGAAAATTCAGATAAATGAATAAGCTTCACTCTCCATGTGTCTTCCCTTATCATTTTCTTGTCCCCTGGCAAAGCCATTTTGTTCAGTCCAGCTATATTTCACTGCTGGTCCCCATCTCAAGTTTATCAAAAAACAATTGTGTATGTTCATTTTTCCTTTCCCATGAAAGATGTTTCCTTCCTTGAAACTACAAAGAAAATTTTGTTCAGAAGAGGAGACAGTTCTTACATGTCATTCTCTTATCAACAAAATTCACTTCTCTCCCTCTTTGCTAGTTTTTTCCCTTCAGAGTAAAGAGAAATCACGGTACCGAATTAAGAATTGCATATGTTTTCGACAGAATCAGATGCAGGACTTTCCCTGGAGTGGACCCAGATTGCAAGTGTCTCAGCACTCATCTTTTAGTCAACACTAGGTAAAGGCAACTTTGGATTTTCACATTTAGCGTCTCAAGGCCATGGTCATTGCTGAAGCTATGACTAAGACAACGATGTTACATACAGCTGAGTATTTGTCCAATTTATGTCTGTTTGACCCTTGAGAACCAGAGATATTATTTTTTGTCTTCAGTGACCAACACATTAAATAGCGATTATTTGAATATGCTAATGTTTAAATACTCCATATTATCTCAGACCTTAAGACTGATTTCCCTTTCCACCTATTTGTAATAAAGTGGTAAAATTAGCTATTAGACAAATGCAACAAAAAACCACAGTATATATAAATTAGTTTATGGTATTCTGTTTCTAAGCAGTAATCCATCTAGACCAGGAAATTTATAAGGCTTAAGAATTTTCAAGCATCCCCAATATCATGCAAAAACTGGCTAATTTGTGAATTAATTTCAATGTTTTTGAGTCTATATTTTTAGCATTCAATAGCACATAGGATAATGATAGTATCAAGCTTGCCACCCAGTATAATTTTATTTGAATAAAAACTACTTATTTTAGTGTGAGCTTTTAGTTCTGCTATTCTGCATCCTGTTTGAGTGTGTGTATGTGTGTGGGTATGTGTTTGTATAGTTAAATACAGCTGACAATGACTTTTATGATCTTAAATGTGTCATCTAACCTCCAATAATTTAAAAATATTTTATACCTGCAAACTTACTATTTGTACTCTATTTTTCTATTAACATCTAAAACTATATGTAAGACAAGAAAAGGGGATTCCTTTTTTGTCTTAGTGGCCTAGTGATAAGAACTTGCCTGCTAGTGCTGGAGATGCAGGAGACACAGGAGACACTGGTTTGACCCCTGGGTCAGGAAGATCCCCTGGAGAAGTAAATGGCAACCCGCTCCAGTATTCTTGCCTGGGAAATTGCATGGATAGAGGAGCCTGAAGGGCTACAGTCCATAGGATCAAAGAACCCAACATGAGTGAAGCAGCTTAGCCCGCAACAAGAAAACATGGCTTATGGTGAAGCATTGCCATTGACACTTTGGCATCTAGACATAGGGGCTTCCCAGGGGTTGCAAGAGGTAAAGAACTAGCATGCCAATACAGGAGATGTAAGAGACATGGGCTTGATCTCTGGGTCAGGAAGATCCCCTGGAGGAGGGCATGGCAACCCAATCTTCCATGAGTATTCTTGCCTGGAGAATGCCATGGACAGAGGAGCTTGGTGGGCCACAGTCCATAGGGTCGCAAAGAGTCAGACATGACTGACGTGACTTAGCACACACAGATGCATCTAGATGTATGGCTCTTTTTTAACTCCTGTCTCTATGGAGTACACATGATAAAAAGAATCACACAAAATAAAAATATTTCATAATCTTTGGTAGAAGAGCAATGTCAATAATACTTTCTGAAATTCTTGATAAATTAAATCCTTAAAAAAAGCTTAGTAAAGCTAATTTTTGCTTATAAAATTACATTTCCTTTTTCAAAATATGAAAAGATCTATAATCCACTCATTTTTATGTATCCCACCAGCTTAGGAATGAAAGAATTAACTCTCAGAACATGTTTGAGGAGTGTCTTCTATTGAGCCTCTATTTTTTTTTGGGGGGGTGGTTGTGGAGGTGGGGAAGAGAGTCTTCTAGATGTTTGGTGCACTGGCAGACTTTTCATACCCTGACACTCCAGCTTTTCTTACAAGAGGTAATGCCCTTTGGCTAACAATTTTATACCCTTGAGTTCTTCCAAAACTGTTGGGGAAATTCCATCTGGTCCTGAAAATTGATTTATAATTTTTATTTTTATAATTTATAAAATTTATAATAAAATTTATAATTTTATTTTTAATTATAAAATTAAATTTTATAATTTTTCTGATTTTCTTGTGATTTTATTACTTTTTAACTTATTATTTTCTCATGTTATTTTTTCTGTCCTTGATATCTATTTATTGAATGGTAACACTGAAAACAGAAAATAATATCAAAATAATAATTTTTAAAACATAATTTAATCATAGCAGCAGGAAATTTTCCAAATATATAAAACATTAGTATGTTTTTAAACTTTGGAACTTTTCAAGTGGAAATAGAAAATGCATTCATATTTTCAGGGAAGAAGAAGAGAGTCCCTTCCCCTCCCAATACAGACATGACTGCACACAAATACACATAGATTTAAGGCAGTTTTCTATAGATGATATATAATAGAGATTATTAAAAGAAACTTGAATTAATAACTCTCCAACTTTTAAGCAATTTTCCACTATTTATCAGTACCTCTCAACAAAGTACACATCAGATCACTTAAGTATCAGGGGCAGTTAATTATTATTAAAATTAAAGTTAAAAATAATTTTAATTGTTGGACCTTTCAGATCTGGAATTATTTGGGCCCTAAATACTCCTGTTGATTCTTCCTTTAACAATTTTCCTTTAAGTTCCTAACTCTATGATTATTCAAATGTAGCATTTAAAGTAAGGTTCTAAACTAATAAAAGTATGCTTTATATAAAAAGGTAGGAATTAAGTAAAAACATTTAATAGTATCAACATTCTGATAAAGTTTCAAGACTCTGACCTAGAGAGCATTTATGTTAGACTGATCATTGAAAATATTCTAAGTAGATTATTTTCATTTCACTATCATTAAATTTAAGACATGTATTTCATTTCACCAGCTCATTAATTCCATTTATTATGAGTAATTTGAGTTCCATTTTACACGTAAGAGAACTAAGGTTGATACATGATCAGCATCACTCAGTCACAGAGATCCAGAGTCTAGATCTGAACCCAGAACTGAATGTGCTTTGCATCGTGTTACATTGCATCCCTCTATTAATCTCACATTTCCTTTGTAACCATTTACTGCACCAGAGGCCCCTTATCTCCAGAAATGCATGGAATATGTGGATTGGGAGGCAGCGAGAGAGAAATTAGGTAAGATAGAAGGTTTTTTTTTTTTCCTTCCATGAGCAGAGTTAGTTTCGCATTGGGTGGATGTGAATGTGGATTAGGCGGACAGTCTAAGTATCCTGGAAGAAACCCCAGAAGGTCTCTGACAGAAAGTGGTTCTTTAGGAAGGGAGACAAATCGGTAAGGAACATGCACATCCAATCTCATCAACCCTTTAACTTTTCAATATGCTTTGGACATTTTATTTCATGCATCATTTTCAATCTTGTGTTTCTGGTGATCAGATTCCCTCCACCGATGAGAGCCAAGCAACACTGAAAGATTGACGACTTGCCTCTGGAAAATTTATTTCAGTTATAGGATCTCCTTGAAATGTTGAACAAGAGGCTATCATACAGAGTCTGGTTATATTATTCAAGTCATCAGCTGTAAAATTAGTGTATTTAGTTTAAATCACTCAGTTTTCCTCAGAGGCTCTCTCCTTCATTCATGGAGATTTCTGTAAATCATGAATACGATACCACAAGTCCCTTACAGATCTAAATTAATTGGCTCTATTGGACCGCTGTAACATATATGAGAACATTATTTCAGAGGGAAAAAAAAGTAAGTAAAGACATCAGACTGGGATTACTAATTTGTTAGATAACTAAGGAAAATGTTCTGTTGCTGAATCATTGCTCCTCCTCTTGTATGTTCCATTTCAGTGAACCACAAAGCCATTCAGCCCACAGAAATAAAAAAAACTGTGAATCTGCTGCAAATCTGATCACATTTCTCCCATGATTTGTCTTCCTACACTTAAATATTAAGTCCAGTAGTTTAAATTTCTGAATATTCCTCAAATCTTCATCATTTCCCACTTTGTCCAACTACAATTGATTTAGTTTCTTTTCTTGCTTTGCTTTCTGCTGTGGCATGCTGTTTCATCTTCAGGTACAGTCTAAACTATCTTCAACAGTCTAGCCAGTGAACTTTTAAATTATTGATGACATCAAATTTAAAATATTTCCATTGTTTCTTATAACTTCTTGTTTCTAAACATTTCTCATAAAATATAGGATGATCTGGCACCAAAGTATCATATCTTTGAATTCTGCTGTTTTCCATTTCCCCTCAACGTCTGTTACACTTCACTTTAGGCATATAGAACATTCTATTTCATGAGCCTCTGACATGTCAAGTTTTCCTGTTAATTGATGTTAGAGAAAAGACTGTAAAACAAAACAGTACCTTTCCCTTATTTTTTAATTGAAATATAGTCGGCATACAATATTATGTTAGTTTCAGGTGTAGTACATATGATTTGATATTTGCATACTTTACAAAATGATTACCATGATAAGTATACTAACCATCTGTCCCCATGCAAAATACAAAGTCATTACAATATTGTTGACCACATTCCTTATGCTGTATAGCACATTCCTGCGACTTGTTTATTACAACTGGAAGCTGTAACTCTTAATCTCCTTCATCTACTGCAGCCACCCCTTCAGTCCTTCCCTCTGGCAACTACCCAATTGTTCTCTGTATCCATGAATCTGTTTTCATTGGCTTTGTTTGCCCTGATTTTTAGATTCCATGTATGAATGAGATCATGTGCTATTTCTTTCTCTAGACCAAGAGAGATGCTTATTTCACTTGGCATAGTACCTCTAGATCCATCTGTGTTATCACAAATGGCAAGATTTTTCTATAGCTGAGCACTATTCCATTGTATATGCATACCACATCTTCTTTATTCATTTGTCTATTGGCAGACACTTAAATGCATCCATATTTTGGCTGTTGTAAATAATGCTGTTGCATTAAACATTGGGATGCATACATCTTTTTAAATTAGTGTTTTTGTTTTCTGTGGGTAAATACTCAGAAGTGAAACTGCTGAATCATATAGCAGTTCTATTTTAAATTTTTCAAGGAAACTCCATACAGTTTTCCTTAGTGGCTACACCAATTTACATCACTTGATACTGTTCATTATATGACTACTATATGTATATATTATAAATACATAAATACACACATACATAAATACATATGTGCACCTCAAATATTTTTCCCTATGCATATAGTTGCAACTATAAAGATGAGGAGACTACAAGTCAGAGAGGTTAACTAAGTTTCTGAGCCTAAAATCCACCCATTAAATAGCCAAATATCAAAAATGTAAGGATTTAAATCTACATTTCCTTACCCCAAAATTATTACTACTTCCAGAATTTAATACTTTACCTAACATTTTATTTCTTATAATATTTCATAAAAATTGTTCTTTCTTGCATATTATATTTTTCTCATTCTAGGGTTTCCTGAATTATTAATTCCCCCAGACTTTGTCTGGAATCAGTTCAACCTTTTTCACTGCCTGGCTTTATTTTAGGCATTGTTGGGCCCTGATGGCCAGAGTGATCCTCATGCAAGTGGAAAGCTGCCATTTCTCATTAGCCCCTGCTCTTTATCACAAAACCAGCTCCAAGGTTAAGCAGTGTACAGAGTGAAGGTTGAGGTTTGTCCTTGCTTTTTGCATTTGGTGGAACATTTGTGAACATGAACTAAAACTAGACGTTCACTACTATTTTACTATTCTAAACTACAGGAAGAGTATAATTTAATACAACCCCTAAAGTAATATATTTCAGGTATACATACCATTATGATAAAATCACACTGCATTAGTTCATTAGCTTTAAATTAGGAAAAAAGGATACTCCTGCGTCTTTACAGGGTAAATCAGATTTGTTATAAGTGCATTTGCAAGTCTGTTACAATAAGCATGTTAGAGTTAAGCAGTCTGTTAAACCAGATGTAACAAAATATGGTAACCTTAGGAAATCAGGATGATTGCCTCAAGAAGGATGCTGATGGTGAAACACAGGAAAAAGCATTAAATCTGAGGTTACTCCTTTAAATGCATGCAGAGGCCATTTTATGATTTAACAGTCATAAAAGGCTGCTCTGGGTCTACAATAGGGAGCAGTAAAGACTGTAGTGAAGTGAGGAGCATGTGTCCTTATAGACGTGGCAGTTGCAGCTTACTAGCACATGTTGCTAGCACTGTGAAAATTCGAAGTTTTATAGGAGAAACCAGAAATTCATATTTCTCTTAAGTCTCCCAATTTTTGAATGTTGTAAGTGGATTCAATTTCTTTCAGAAAAATAGAGACCAAATCTGACATTTGTGATGCTTGTACCAGAGTAGAGTTTAAAGCTGTCAAAAACTGTAGAATATAGCCAGTTTCCTTTCAAAGTCCACAAATATTCATGAGCATAGTAGCCAAGATTTGTATATCATATATAAGCTTGAAGTAAATCAGAAGGTATTGAGTTACCTCTGATTATCCTCATTGTAAAAATTTGTGCAATAGGAGCTATGAAGTTTTGATTATATGCATGGTAAGCATAATGGGATACATTTTTTAAATAGAGGAAATATTTGACAATTCTTTAAGATGATTTAAACATCTGATAGTTAGAATTTAAACACTTATATTAAAAGCAACCACAGAAATGTGACTAGCAGAAAACAAAAGCAAAAGATAAAAAATTCCAATATAAGAACCTCAGTTATCTATATAAGATATAAAACCAACACTGTATATGAAACCTTTATATCTAAGAACCTATGCCTTTAAAGTAATGTTTTACATTATATGAAAAATAATCTGAAATGATATTTGCCAACTGTTTACAATTTCTCTCTGCAGCATTTGGTGTGTGCATTTTAATTATTTTTCTTATCTGTATTTACTATTTTTTTCTAGCTACATCAAAAAGATTTTCAAATTCTTAAATTGATATTTTTTTATTTTTATTCTAATTAATAAATCATTGAAACTATAGCAAGTGCTTCCAAACTCTGAAAATGAATATTTAGAGACAAAACCTAACCATTTGTGAGAAAATTTTTATTTTAAATAGAGTGAGTCATGCAAACTGAAAGTTATGTCATATTACGAAAGACACTTCATAAATACTAAAGCAGAATTTTGCATTCCAGCATAAAAGCATGATGAATTAAAGTCATGTATATGCAAGACAATTTATCAGAGCTTTATCTCAGGTTACCAGAGGCCACAGTAAAAATAGTAAGAATAATTGCACAGAAAAAATCTGAAGAGCCAGACTCTCAGCCAGAGCTCAGCCATGGGAAATTTTACAATTAAAGGCTAGGAGGAAAAATACCACTGGAAAGATTATGACATAATAGAACAAGTGTTCCCTTGGCTCCTTATGGGGCAAGAGCCAAAGCCTGGATACTCCTTTTTAGCACATTTTGAGAGCTCTTTCATAGTTCGGGCCTGTGATTGAAGGGTGAAGTGGATACGCCTTCTTTACTAGCTGTGGAATTCTAATAAGCCCAGTGACTCTGGGAATCATTGGGAAAAGCATAGCTGTTCCATTTTTTTCCCCTGGATTCTAAATATGCTTTCTAATGAAGGAAGACAGCGAGTTCAAAACCTATGACATTTATGTACCAGACAGATTTCAAAGCACAGAAGTACCCATAAAGATACTGGAACGAATATGATATCAAGGTAGCACTGAGAATATTCAAGTGGACCATCTACACAGAGTGCATCATGAATCTTCAAAAAAGATTTGGAAGTAACTAACAATTTTTCTGAAGGCAATGGCAACCCACTCCAGTAGTCTTGCCTGGGGAATCCCATGGACGGAGGAGCCTGGTGGGCTGCAGTCCATGGGGTCACGAAGAGTCTGACACGACTGAGCGACTTCACTTTCACTTTTCACTTTCATGCATTGGAGAAGGAAATGGCAACCCACTCCAGTGTCCTTGCCTGGAGAATCCCAGGGACGGGAGAGCCTGGTGGGCTGCCATCTATGGGGTCGCAGGGAGTCAGACACGACTGAAGCGACTTAGCAGCAGCAATTTTTCTATGTAATCCAAGGAAATTTAATTGTATTTTGTTTGTTTGTTTGTTAGTTTGCTTGCACAAGAGATTTGTTGCCAAGCACCAGACATAGACTTCAAGGTATTAGATGGAGTGGGTGACATAGGCCATTTGATCCAACCACCCCTAAATCTCTTGTTCCTAAACTCTGTTAACTAGATTTGTGTATATTTAGTGACTCAGTGGTAGAGAATCCACCTGCCAATGCAGGAGACCTGGGTTTGATCCCTGGTCCAGGAAGATCCCACACCCCACGGGTCAACCACGCCAGTGTGCCGCAACTATGAAGCCTGTGCTCTAGAGCCTGTGGACTATAACTACTGAACTCACATGCTGCAACTACTGAAGCCCGTGTGCCCAAGAGCCCATGCTCCACAATAAGAGAAGCCCCCGCAGTGGGAAACCCACACGCTGCAACTAGAGAGTAGCCCCCACTCGCCAGTGACTAGAGAAAAGCCTGAGCAGCAACAAAGACCAGCACAGCCAAATAAATCAATGAAATTATTTTTCAAAAAGAATGAAGGAGCAAGAAATAGAATAGTTTATAAACTTTAAACAAGTACTAGGAAAGAATATTGCAAACCTAAAGTTATGTGACCTTACAAACTAATAAGAAGGAATTTTTAAAGCCTTATAAAATAAATAATGTTAGATAGCATTGTGTGCTCATTTTGCATTTGGTATTACAAGCATTTCACTTAATTTATATAGTTTATGGATAGTAAAATTCTAATTATATTGGAAGCGTTTACTCTTTTTTTCTTCTTTTTTTTAGATTTAGCAGTCACGGTCAGACTGTGACCCAAGGTCACAAAGTGAATACATAAGCAGAGCCAAGGGAGGCTGGTCTCCCTTCCTCCAGAACATGGACTCTTTTCACAATAGTATGGTAAAGAATTGTAGGGGGAGGTTTGACTATAAAGAAAACATTGATAACATATATTCAGCTTCATAATAGATATCAAAATGGAATTCCATTTAGTAAATTTTTTGAATATTCACTTTTTACACAGAGACTTTTATACAAATTACAACAGTGACAATATATTAGAAATCTGATATGATATTTTTCACTAGAGACTGATTGGTTTTGAATCCCATCTGAAGAAGTTTTACCCATTAATCCACAACAGAAATATCAAAAAATATGATTACTTAGTAACAGTTCTGTATATCTGCTTGTGCCCAAGGAAACCACAAGAAAGGTTTGGGAAAGAGAGTATTCAGCACTCTTAACTTCTTACAGTTCCTGGAAGAAAAAGATCTAATGACTATGGGAGACCTCTTCACAGGAGAAGAGCGGCGATACCTCGTGTCGACTCCAGAACTGGACTGAAGATTTGGATTTTTTGAGTGCCATCAGTCTCTGGATGGGCCTCTGTTTACCGAGCAGTTATATGGGCTGTAACATTAATGACTGGATGTTCCTGAGCCATTTATTTTCACCCATTTTGAACTCAAACTGTAGATAGTGTTTTCTTTCCTCTTACACACGTACATCAGTGTTAAGACCCAAAATATGAGTCTACTCTTACACACATGTTCTTTTTGACTTTAGGATTTTACGTTTTGCTTTCTTTTTGCTGCATTACTTCAGTTACATGAGAGAATAAGCAAGATATTGGAACAAGAGCACCTTTTTTATATTGAGTAGGAACTGCTTTTATTTTTTTCACCCAGCCTCTTTACCACACAAATATCTTTTTCTTTCCTCCTGAAGCTCAAAGTCTGTGCTTCTCTGTTCATTAATTCATTATCTACTGAATAACACTGGAGGAAGCAATGTGTTGCTCCCCATGGTGCTTTTCAATAAATAATGAAAGTAACCAGATAACTGGGGCTGGCTACCACCCGAGAGGACCGAGGAACTGAGAATTTGTGGAAGTCACTGGACTGTTTTTGGAAAGGAATTTTTTTTTAATTGGTTCAGTGCTGCAGCTTTGGGCTCCCTTATTTCCCATCATGGGGTTCCATAAGCTTTTAGATTTAAGTTTCATTGAGGAACACAACTGGGGACATCTCAGGAATACACACTGTCAACTGCATGGGTTGTGAAATTGGTGAGGAAGGAACGCCAGGAGGGCTTTCTGAAGCCACAGCATCAGCTGAAAACAAAGCCAACAGACTTGTCTGAATCAAAGGAGCCAAGCTTTGGACTGATAATAACCGTAGACTGAATTTATTCATAGCACTACAACCAAGAAGAGGTGTTTATGTCGACTCGGCTCTATTTGCAATTTTTTTGGCAAGAACCTGTCTGACTGTTGGTGGGCATTTTGAAACTAATCACATTCTGCTCATTTAAAAGATGGCATCATGATTTGTACATACTTAATCAGAATATATTCTACTATGTTAAACTTGATATATAAAAGATGTTTTCTCCACACTTTTTATCTCTAAAATTCCACTAGAAATTAAATAAGGATAAAGCAAACAAATTGATAAGAAATTAGATTAAAAAGAAGCATCTGTATTTGCAAATTCCTCTCTCTGTGCTCAACATCTACTCACCTTTTCATGTTTTATTTATCATGAATAAAAGGAAAAACTCAGTAGGAAATTTTGAGAATAAAGTAAGAGGAGTTGCTAATATATACCTTTGTTTTGAAATAAGACTGCACTTAAAACTTACTGAGGGAAATGATAGCCACTCATTTTTGTTCTGAGAAATAATGAGCAATTGAAGACACATACATAATTTTCTTTTGCTACTTATCTTAGCATTGTACAGACCTTAAAATCATGGCTTGCTTCCTAAAACTTACAAATAATTTGATGAGTTAAATAAAAGATCTATTTTTCTTGTCTTGGTTTTTGGTTGAATTAAAATAGCAACCAATACTTAGGTTCCCATGTTAGATCAAATTATGTGACTTCAGATTGTTCCTTCTGAGAGCATCAACGCCACCATCACCATCAGCTTCTACTCCTCACCCCTGTAACTTGCACCTTTAATTTCCCTAGAAAGAAATCTCAGCAAAAATAGAAGTCACAAGTCAGTATAACTTAGGGAATTTAAAGCACTTCCTGAATGTACAACATATTGAAATGTTGCCCTGAGAATTCTGCTCTTGTTTCTGAATAAAAGCCCAATGTACTCATATTGAAAAAAAAGCTTTGATTTTTCTCAGTCTCAGCAATTATTTTCCTAAGTTGATGTGGATGGGGAGCATATGGGGAAGTCGAAGATATAGGTGTGACTCTTCTGTCACAGTTCTAAGGTCATTGGAGATTATACAATGATTAAAACATTTTAAGAATGTTGATTTGTGTTTGAATTCAGCTTTGTTGAATACCATGAATAAATTACTGACATTTCAAGTTTTATGTTTCCATAATCTAAATGGGGTGAAATCCATCTATCTGTATGATTTATGTTAGGATTAAGATTAATTCATACTAAGGACCTAGCACAGATCTTGAACAACATGTAGCAAACAGCACAACTTCTAGCAAATGTTCAATAAATTATAGGTAACATTATTGTTCTTTTAGCATCCTTTTAGAATGTTATTAATTCACTAGTTTCAGCTAACAATCTGAAATATAAAGATACTTGTCTTTTAAAATATGAGCTTTAAATTATTTACTATTTATATATATATGTTTTAGAAATAACTGAAACTGATTTCTTTATTCTTAAAATGCCTATTTCCTTGTCATATTTACAAGAACAGAAGTAAGATAATTCTGTCTTTTCTCCAAGCATTTATTACATTTGTCCTTTTCAACATTAAGTCATAAAGGTGATTTATGTGAGTTGATGGTTAAAAGCGGTTAGCTTAATTTCTCAAAATTAAACAATCACTCAAATCTATGCAAATTGAAATGATCCAATGTGATGGGAGATGTAAAATGCTAACTACAAGTGATATTAAGGAGGCTATTACTTTAATAAGTTAAATACTGATGCTATCAGCTCTGTTAACAGAAGACATTTAAGAACAGATTTTTTTCACACTCTGTTTATCTAATCTTATATAAAATGTGGCAAGTAACTAGCCCAATTTCATCTCTTACCACATGGCTTCAAATGGCAACAGTTTAAAAAAAGAGACCCTATTAAAAAAAGTAACAAATGTTACAATCATCTGTATATTCCTGTCTTTTGAAATATATGATGTTAAAATGTACTTCCTCTGGTTTTCATATGTTCATCTCTTGTATGTATCACAAAATTTTAATGTAACAATACCATAACAACATTGTACTAAAAACAGTTTTATTCATTTTAATAGCTTATCCTGATACTCCTTCTAGAAAAACAGCCATTTTGATGGCTAATGCAAAAAATATATATATATATTGGACATGAACATACGAGCAGCTCAGAGCAAACTCTTTGTCATGTTTATCAGGAACTGAGAGGTACAGTCAGAATTCTTGGAGCTCAGGATAGATGGAAATGTACGGTTCTTCAGTGACAGATGTCATTAATATTCAAACTTGTGGTGGGTGATAAAAACACAACGCTCTAAGATTTGGGCTGTTTGTACCAGAATTAGTTTAGATTTCTTCGAATATTGTCACCAAGGAAATAGTTGAATATTTTTCTTTTCAGAATCTTGAAGAAATTCGTGGGGAGAAAATACCCTCAAAATAAATTTGAATTATACATATTAAACTTGTTTCTCCATTTTCAAGGAAATTCTATAGCAATTAATCAGTAGATTTTTCAGAGTTGTCAATAACCTGAGAGATAGAAATTGAGCAATGTTAATAGCTTTCCTGTGTTTGGGATGAACTGTCACATACTGTTCTATAGAGGCTTACTCTTATTACCAGAATGTTCTAGTTTCTTGAACATAATTTTACATAGCTTGGCCCAATGCAGAAGTTAACCAGGCTGGAAAATGAAATCATGTCTGAGAATATACAAATGCACAGACACACTTCTATAGTAGTTAGGATAATTGTTTTAGTGTGTTTCTTCCTAATTCCTATCATCTACCTCAGTGAATGAGCATGTCAAATAAGATCTAAACATTTTCCATCATACTGTTAGTAATGCCTAAGAGCAAAGGTGTCAAGAATTCTTTAGTGTACATATGTAGGAAAAACCACTGATGCTCATAAGACATTACCAAAGTGATCAAAAGAACAAATGTTAGAATTCTTAAACTTGTTTTAAAGAGTAAAAAAAAAAAAAAAAAATTCTTTACATGGCCAACATAATTGCAACAAAAATTAAAATAAAACATACCTTAGGGAAGTGTTATAGAAAAAAATCAAAATATATACATCACAATTTTCATAAACATCATTCCAAATTCAATCATCATATGAAAGACTAATTGCCTAAAAGACACAGGTATGTGAGAGATTTTTCAGTTTATTGTCAAAATAATGTAACAGCCCCACACATTCTTTTAAAGAAAGAAAACAACACTTACAGGAAGACATGAGTTGAAGAAAACAAAGTTATAACTGACTTTATATATCTTAACTGAGGCACTGATGCATATTTTTAAATGTTTTTCATATTCAAGTTTTGTCAGGGGATGTTCAACTTTAAGGGATCCAATATGTTCTTATATTGTGTGCTGTTTCTGAAGGACTCTCTATTCCTTATCAGTTCCTAGAAAATAGGAGCAAGCAGAGCTGCACGCAGTTCTCAGAACTGAGATCATGAGAAAGGGCACCTGCTTGGACACCCTTCAGTGACTCCCTTCAGAGACTTTACTTAAACGTAATCTATTCAGTTATGCCCCTCTTACTCAAGATATTGAATGCTTTCTGGCCCTTTGAAGATTCTTATTTGCTTGGCTTTGTTTTTGCTCAATTTTTTTTACTGCTTAGGCAGTAAAAAAGGCAGCTTTAGAGCTGCCTTGTATAAAGATAAATAAACATGCATTCCTACAAATAAAGCATCCTTGTTTCACTCAAGACTTGGGTCCCCTGCATCCCTCTTCCCGTCGATTCCAGTCCCCAGGTCCTGGTCTACAAAGACTGTGACAAAGTTTTTTAATTGCATTTTAAAACATTTTTATTGCAAGATATTTGCTTTACAATACTGTTTTGGTTTCTGCCATACATCAACATGAATCAGCCACAGGTATACATACATCCCCTCCCTCTGGAACCTCCCTCCCAACCCCCACCACATCCCACCCCTCTAAGTTGTCACAGAGCTCCCTGTGTCACAAGGAGGATCCCCACTTGCTATCCATTTCCTAAAACTAAGACCATGGCATCTGGTCCCATCACTTCATGGGAAATAGATGGGAAAACAGTGGAAACAGTGTCAGACTTTATTTTTGGGGACTCCAAAATCACTGCAGATGGTGATTGCAGCCATGAAATTAAAAGACGCTTACTCCTTGGAAGGAAAGTTATGACCAACCTAGACAGCAAATTAAAAAGCAGAGACATTACTTTGCCAACAAAGGTCTGTCTAGTCAAGGCTATGGTTTTTCCAGTGGTCATGTATGGATGTGAGAGTTGAATTGTGAAGAAAGCTGAGTGCTGAAGAATTAATGTTTTTGAACTGAGGTATTGGGGAAGACTCTTGAGAGTCCCTTGGACTGCAAGGAGATCCAACCAGTCCATCCTAAAGGAGATCATTCCTGGGTGTTCATTGGAAGGACTGATGCTGAAGCTGAAACTCCAATACTTTGGCCACCTCATGTGAAGAGTTGACTCACTGGAAAAGACCCTGATGCTGGGAGGGATTGGGGCCAGGAGGAGAAGGGGACGACAGAGGATGAGATGGCTGGATGGCATCACCAACTCAATAGACATGAGTCTGAGTAAACTCCAGGAGTTGGTGATGGACAGGGAGGCCTGGCGTGCTGCGATTCATGGGATCACAAAGAGTCAGACACGACTGAGAGGCTGAACTGAACTGAAGTGAATTGATCTATTTTACACAAGGTAAAGTATTTGCTTCCAAGCCAGTCTTTTAATTTGTCCCACCCTCTCCTTCCCACACTAAGTTTTCAAATAACTAAGATCAGTAACAGATTTCTTTTCATATTTTAATTAATTGAAACAGCATTGTAAGTTAATATAACCATAAGATAAAATGCTTTAGTTATTCAAGGAGATATTTTGTGAGACAGGAGCAGTGGGGAGGGAAGGAAGGAAGGAGGAAGAAAGAAAAAATGAAAGTTATCTCCTAACCAGGTATGTTTGATTAAGAAAGAAAAATAAGTATCAATCAAAGAAAATATTAGCTTTAGGTTTTATAAGATGATTAAAGAAGAGAATAAACCTTGAATTTTGAAAGATTACTTAGCAAGATATTACCTTTTAACCTTTTTCTGTGTATTAAAAAATAAGCATACAAAATAAATCTTATTTTATAACTTTCTTAAATATAGACATCACACATTTTAAAATATTTGTATCCTACTTTCTCAATCTCACCTGATTGCTAATGCTTAATATTAAAATCATGTATTTTTCTCTTGTTTCCTCATAATTTTCTATTGTTTCCATGAAATAAAACCATAGATACACATAAATCAGTTGTGCTCTTTTTGTTAATAGCCCATATATTATACAAGATTTGATCCTGACAGGCTATTTATTGTTGGCTTTACTCCAAGAATGGAAAATGTTACAACACTGTGAAAAAAATTATATATTGGGAAAGGAACAATAAAGCAAAGAAAAAATAGAAAATAATTATATTGCAATTGTATTATCCTTTAAAATATGCATGGAACATGGTTTGCTAAAGTCAATACAACTCATTATACCAGAAATTTGTTGGAATTTATATCCTGAACTTTGTTGCTGCTGCTGCTGCTGCTAAGTTGCTTCAGTCATGTCCGACTCTGTGCGACCCCATAGATGGAAACCCACCAGGCTCCCCGTCCCTGGGATTCTCCAGGCAGGAACACTGGAGTGGGCTGCCATTTCCTTCTCCAATGCATGAAAGTGAAAGTGAAAGTTAAGTCGCTCAGTCGTGTCTGACTCTTAGCGACCCCATGGACTGCAGCCTACCAGGCTCCTCCATCCATGGGATTTTCCAGGCAAGAGTACTCGAGAGGGGTGCCATTGCCTTCTCCATCCAGAATCTTGTTACTTACTCCAAATGTTTGTCAGACAAAAATATAAATTAAAAGTTGACCTAGAAAAATTAAAAAACACTGATAAGATATATTTATTTCATTTTCTTTATGACAGGAAATTATTCTACTGTTAAGTGCATATAAGCATAAGGTTCTAGAGATCATGCTAATGATGGTATTACAAGTACAGGTGATAAAATCCATTGTTGGTGTTATGATGAACATGGGTGTTCAGTTAATTGCTCCCCTCAAAAGCCTTCCTTTATCAGTCAGCAAGAGATTCATGGCCATTTGCAGAACTAAAGAGGGGTTACTTAGAAAGAAAACCAGCTTAATGGCGCAGACAACAATGGAATAGTCTTTTAGTTCACTTCAGTTCAGTTCACTCGCTCAGTTCTGTCCAGCTGTTTGTGACCCCATGGACTGCAGTGTGCCAGGCTTCCAAGTCTATTACCAACTACCAGAGCTTACTCAAACTCATGCCCTTTGAGTTGGTGATGCCATCCAACCATCTCATCTTCTGTTGCCCCTTTTCGTTCTGCCTTCAATCCTTCACAGCACCAGGGTCTTTTCCAATGAGTCAGTTCTTCACATCAGGTGGCCAAAGTATTGGTGCTTCATCTTCAGCATCAGTCCTTCCAAAGAATATTCAGAACTGATTTCCTTTAGGATTAACTGGTTGGATCTCCTTGCAGTCCAAGGGACCCTCAAGAGTCTTCTCCAACACTACAGTTCAAAAGCATCAATTCTTCAGTGCTCAGCTGTCTTTATATCCAACTCTCACATCCATACATGACTACTGGGAAAACCATAGCTTTGACTAGACGGGCCTGTGTTGGCAAAGTAATGTCCCTGCTTTTTAATATGCTGTTCTAGGTTGGTCATAACTTTTTCTTCCAAGGAGCAAGCGTCTTTAAATTTCATGGCTGCAGTCACCATCTGTAGTGATTTTGGAACCCCCCAAAAATAGTCTCTCACTGTTTCCATTGTTTCCCCATCTGTTTGCCATGAAGTGATGGGACCAGATGCCATGATTTTAGTTTTCTGAATGTTGAGTTTTAAACCAACTTTTTCACTCTCTTTCTTTCACTTTCATCAAGAGGCTCTTTTGTTCTTCTTTGCTTTCTGCCATAAGGGTGGTGTCATCTGCATATCTGACGTTATTGATATTTCTCCCAGCAATCTTGATTTCAGCTTGTGCTTCATCTAGACTGGCATTTCACATCATGTACTCAACATATAAGTTAAATATGCAGAAGTCCTTTAAAGGCTTCTTAAATGACTATTGTAGTGATATTTTATCCCTTAGAATCAGACCTGTAATTATCATGAGATGTCCAATTCTAGTTTGATGGAAATGGCAATAATAATGCTTTGTTTCCAATATCTTCAAACAATTGCAATGAATACATACTGCATACATATGTACAGATATAATGTAGCTTAGATCTATACATGTTTAGTACCTAGTAGCATCTAACCCTATGCAACACCATGGACTGCAACCTGCCAGGCACCTCTGTCCATGAGGATTTTCTATGCAAGAATACTGGAGTATGTTGACAGGCCCTCTTCCAGGAGATCTTTCCAAACCAGGGATCAAACCCAGGTCTCCCACATTGCAGGAGGATTCTTTACCAGCTGAGCTACCAGGGAAGTTCTACTAAACGTATTTCTTTTGAGTTCTAGTATTTAAGGTTTACATTTATCCTACTATTTCACTTATCAATTTAGCAAAATATAGTATATGAATAAATGAATGTGTTAGTTGATCAGTTGTGTCCGACTCACTGGAATCCCATGAACCATAGCCACCAGGCTCCTCTGTCCATGGGATTTCCCAGGCAAGAACACAGGAGTGGGTTGCGTTTCTTCCTCCAGGGGATCTTCCTGACCCAGGGATGGAACCTACATCTCCTGCATTGGCAGGCAGATTCTTTACCACTGAGCCACCTGGGAAATGCTTTCATATAAACAACCTATTTATTAACAGTGTGCTAATTTAGACATTATTGAGAATGGGAAATAATTTGAAATTATATTATTTTCATAAGTTCAATAGACTCTAAAGCTCTTGATTTATAAAAATTTCTAATTCTAGCCCCACTTTGAGTAGGTGCAAAGCTGTATCTTATACTTAACTGTTGAGCATTTAAACCCTGTTTCCATACTCTGAGACCTTATATCCTAATTTTCTCCCCATGCCATCCTTAGCCACATTGTGTTTGCTTATGCACAAAGCACTCACATCAAATTCTCTCCTTTTTGTGTATGTAAGGATATAACATTTTTATCTTTTGTTTATTTCATAGCTATAACACACATCTTTATATAGTCTGACAAGTAGGTTGGACTTCTGTATATTGTCTCTAGCTTCACTCTGAAACTATTATACATTATATTTCTGTTTTATAATGTTAGATATCACTGAGCACTTCATATCAGCACAGGGTACCACTTGCCAAATAGTGACATTATTATTCTACTGTATCATAAATTTTCAGCTTATCTGTTCTTATTTGGAAGAAGGGGAGATTAAAAAGTGATATCCTTAATAATTTTCTTGAAATCAAATTCTTTCTTCATATTATTCTCTTTTTTCTATTATATGCATGGATTATTTAAGCTGATTTTCACTATAAAGACACCAATGCCTACATCAGTCCTTAAAGATTTTTTTTCAAGACTGAATATGAAATGGGACACTATTTCTACTTCTTCTTTGATATAACAGAAGACAAACATATGAATCCTTCACATGTTATAATTTTACCAGTTATTATCATAAGGAAAGAAAATAGAAATAGCAATATAATAAACAGGAGAACTTAGCAAAACTTATATACCGAAAATGTTCTTATGACCCTGGTCTCTGACCTCTATTTTCTCACTTCCTTCTGCCATCTCTAATCTGTATTTATTTATACAGGTAGCATTAATAACCTCCTAATCCTCATTTATTCTATGAAATTCCTTCTTTAAAATCTATAGCCCAGGATCAAAATTTATTTAAAACAGCAGTTTATCCCTCATCTTAGTTGTATAATCTGCAATTTCAGAAATTCAAAATTAAATCCAAATTTTTATATTAAGAATTACCATCTCTTGACACTTCATCAAAAATTCTTAGGGAGACTGAAAGATAAACCAGTCTACCTGAACCATGCCCCTGCTAGCAAAACCTTTTCTTAAAAAGTCAGTAAGATAGTAGGCAAGTCATTTCAAACCACACGATCAACTTTTGGAGTAAGATAAAGTCAGTACCAGAAATTTCCAGGAGAGAGAAGTAAACCTATCATAAACTCTTCCAAAACTCTGACCCACAATATAGTGAGTGATATGATCAACTCCCTATAGTAACACTTCTGCAATCTCAAAAACTGTCAAAAGTTAGAGTTCACCTGTGGTGGGCATCAAGATTTTAGCCAGTTTGTCCCTAGTCAAGGGGCTCTTAAAAAGTCCTAGATCATACCTGGGTATATATCCAAATTTTTTTATTCTATTTTAATTTCATCATATCAATTTCTTCTTCCTTTCATACTCCTGAATTATACTTAGTTCAAAAAAAATCTTTGTCTAGATTTTACTTTACCTCCTCCTACTCTATCCTCAGCATTCCCAAATCGGGCTGAGAAGACCTGATGTTCTATCTTTTTCAGGAGGATTGTTTTGCTATTCTTCACTTAGTCTCAAGCTTCAATCTCCACTATTGTTTACTTTCTAGTTATTGTTGCATTTCCTGACATGAGTTGATTGATAAATTGGGTCCCTGTGTATTGTTCTTGCTTGACTCTGAAACCATGACCCCTTTGGGTTTCAAGATCTGAAAACTGTCACTTATAACTAGACATCACCATCATTACGATATATGAGTAACAATCATGACAATAATAATAACTAAAATATACTGTGTCTACTATGTGCCAGTCACTGTGCTGGGTTCTTTGGATGCCTTAGCTCATTTAATTCTCGTAAATGTGTGAGATGTGTATTATTGTGCTCATTTTTGTGAGAAAGCTGAGTTTCAGAGAGTAAGTGGTTTAAATAAGTTCATACAGCTAATAATGCTGGAAAATATGATTTGAATACAGTAGTTTCTGACTCCAAATCTCAATCATATCACTTTTTATCATTGTTTTGATTGAGTTTTTGCCTTACATGATTTTTTCACCCCTACTCATTAATCCTAACTCACCACTTAACAATCTTGGTTCTAACCATATGCTGTACATCACATGTCTTATTTATCAACTAGAGTTACACTATGAGCTTTTTCAGTTCTGATGACCATTAGGGGTCAATGAAATAGCAGAAGCAGAATCATCATCTTGATTTGTTTTTAAAGTGATTCCTTTAATCCTAACTACTGTTTCTGGGGGACAAATTTAATGAAGCTATGGTATAAACTCAAGGCAACGTTTTAAAATTATAGGATCTTTCTACCAAGAATAGCTTCCTCGATTTTCTGTACCATTCTTAAAATTATAAGCAGCCAAAACCTAAAACAATGTTCTTAATCTTAGATCTTCATCTGGCTCTTGTCCCTGTAATTAGTTTGCATTCACATTCCCCCATTCTCCCTCATTTTCTTCTTTCCCTACTCCATCCAAAACTAGCTCCTGCCCTCTCTTTTTCAAATCAAAATATCCTTGAGTTTTTTCATCACTATGTCAGCAGAAGATCTATCAATCTGTATACACCCAGATGGCTAAAGGATATTTTTAGATCATTTCAATCATCTGCTTTTTGCATCCCCAATGATTGAGTTTATAAGAAGATTAAATTTTATGAATTGATTTTGTTAGATAAGAAGTTATTATAATTACATTTTTTCTTTCAACTGGTTCTTATAACTATGGTTGCTTTATTAATAGAATAAGATGATTTACTTTTGTATAGTTTATTCATGAAAGCAGGTTAAGGAAGACAAGGGGAATTGTAATTATTGTCTATTGCAAAATGGAATGATGCTAATATGGCCAAAATACAATCAGTTTTATGAGGCATGAGTTCAATTCCACTGAATCAATTCCACATGCAAGGGCACAGGTGTAAGTAATCAGTAGTATCTACTTCTTAATAGGACTCATATTCAAGATTCTAATTCAGGCTTTATGACTTAAAATATGCAAATGGAATGGTTTTAGCTCACACTTTATGTGATAAAATGACTAATTCAAGGATATGTCATCAGATAAAAGATCAAAGGTAAAGAACATAGTTTCCAAATTAACCAAATTTCTAATGTAATAGAGATTGTTATGATCAAACACATTTTATTTTTCGATAGTGAGAGTATATATGAATCAAAAATCATTTAAAATAAAAGATATAAGACAATTCAATACTATGCAATACCAGGAAGTAAAGTACCTAACAAAAAGGTGCAGGCAAAAATAAATTTTATGTAATCAGTATCCAATAGAGATCATTTAATAAGATGCATTACAATATGATAAACGAATCATTTAAACATTTAGTACCCTCTGTCTCTGACTGTCCTGTCAAAATTTAAATGTCTTAAATTTTTTATGCTAATTTTTATGGAATAAAACTATAAGCCAAATCCGAAAAGAAATAGCAGCATGTATTTAAAAATCCAGTTTCTATCTGGTGTCTCATAGCTCAGTTTTTGTTTCAAGGTGATATTCTAAAGTTTATGTTACACGGAGATGTCATTGAGTAAAGATCCATAAACACACATAGACTATGTCACATTATGCATTTATGCTCTAAACACTCATTTGAGAAAGCCAGAAAGAAACATAACTTTATGTTCACTTTTTATAGAATTAACTACTATAATAGATACAGCATTATGTCCATTGAGTCAAAACAAACAAAAATGCTCTTCTAAACATTTAATGAGGACATAGTAGAGAAGTCATATATTTAGAGATAATTATTTTTAGAAATCTTTGAAAACTTTTTGTAATATGGCAAACCAGAAAGATACTGCTAAATCAGCTATAAATCTAGAATTCTTGCCTTACTGATGATGCTTTAATCATCTCTCATGTCTTATGCATTTAACTTTTACACACATACAAATAGTTATGAACTTATGTATATATGCACATGTGTGTATGTAATGTATACACTGCATTATTTTATTGTTCTTATTTTCATAAATATGGAAGCTTAACATAGGAATTATTACAACATACACATAGAGAAGATGATCTGCTAATTCTATGAGTTAGCATATTCTAATTTAGAAAATATATCTGAAAAAATTTAAAACAATATTTGAAAACTTAAAGATGGTTGCACAGCTTTGAAATGTATAGATTATCAAAAATTTCAAGACACTTTATATTTATCCTTCTTAGTGTGAAACAAGGATGGATATAGTTTTTTTTCTTTAATAAAATAAAACAGCTATTCTTTACTTGAATACAGCAAACACCAGATTTAGAAAAAGCCTTTTATAAACTTCAAAACTGTAGGATACTTGCTTAATAAACTAATGTAGTTTCCTCTCCTAATAAAATCAAATTCAAATTTAACAGTAAAATGTCCAACATTCGTCATACCACAAGGCATATAGGATCTTAGTTCCCCAACAAGGGATCAACCAGCATCACCTGCATTAGAAACACATGGTCTTAACCACTGGCCTCCCAGTCAACCTTATTTTTAAACAAATAATATAAAAATAATATTTAGAAATGACAGATGTTGATATTTTAATTGTGAAAGATAGATAAGTTATGTTTAAATATGTGTTATAAACCATGAATGGTAGCAAAAATTGAAAAATTTTATGGAGAAAGACAGCCTCTTCAATAAATGGTGTTGGGAAAAATGTTGGGACAGCTACATGTTAAATTATCAAACTAGAATACTCTCTCATGCCATGCACAAAAATAAATGCAAAATAGAATAAAGACTTATATGTAGGACTTGAAACCGTAAAAATTCTAGGGAGAAAACACACGGAGTACACTCTTTGACAGGGGTCTTATTAATATTTTTTTTGGATATGTATCCTCAGGCAAAGGAAACAAATGCAAAAATAAACAATTGGGACTGCATCAAACTAAAAAGCTTTTGCACAACGAAGGAAATGATCAACAAAATGGAAAGGCCACTTAACTGAATGGAGGAGAGAGTCGTTCAATCATGTCTGACTCTTTGCAACCCCATGAACTGTACCAGACTTCTCTGTCCATGAAATTCTCCAGGCAAGAATACTGGAGTGGGTATCCATTCCCTTTGCAAATAATATACCTGATAAAGGGTTAATATCTAAAATATACAAAGAACTCATACAACTTTATATTAAATAAACAATTCAATTAAAATATGGAAGAGGACCTGAATAGAAATGCTTGCAAAGAAGACATACAATGGCAAATAGGCACATGAAAAGATACTCAAGATCACTTATCATCAGGAAAAAGCAAATCAAAGCCATAATGGGATATCACTTCACACCAGTCAGAATAGCTATCTTCAAAAAGACAATAAATATGTGTTGTCAAGAATGTGGAGAAGGGGACCACTTGTGCAGTGTTGGTAGGAATACAAATTGGTGCAGCCACTAAGGAAAATAGTATGGAGATTTCTCAAAAAATTAAACATAGAACTACACATGATTGAGCAATTCCACTCCTGAGTACTTATCCAAGGAAAACAAAAACACTAATGAGATAACACATAAACACCCAAGAGTTTCCCAGTTGGTACCAGTGGTAAAGAACCCGGCTGCCAATGCAAGAGACATAAGAGATGTGGGTTCAGTCACTGGGTCAGGAAGATCCCCTGGAGGAAGCCATGATGACCCACTCCAGAATTCTTGTCTGGAAAATCTTATGGACAGAGGAGCCTGGTGGGATACAGTCCATAGGGTTTCAAAGAGTCAGACACAACTGAAGCGACTTAGCATGCATGCATACGCACCCAATATTTATTTGCAGCATTATTTGCAATAGCTAAGATATGGAAGCAACTTAAGTATCAATCAATAAATGAATGGATAAAGAATATAATATGTGTATGTGTATATGTATGTGTATGTTTGTGTATACACATACACACAGGCACACATGAACACACACACACACACACACAAAGGAATATTACTCAGCCATAAAAAGAATAAAATTTTGCCATTTGCAACAACATGGATGGATCAAGAAGGTATCACACTAAGTGAAATGGGAGAAAGTACATATGATTCCACTTATATATGGAATCTAGAAAATAAATGAACAAACATAAACAAAACAGAAACTGAGTTATAGATACAGAGAACAAAAACGGTATCAGATTTGTGGTTACCAGAGATGAAGGAAAGAGGGA
Organism: Muntiacus reevesi; assembly: GCF_963930625.1. Lineage (NCBI taxonomy): Eukaryota > Metazoa > Chordata > Mammalia > Artiodactyla > Cervidae > Muntiacus > Muntiacus reevesi. Next base: position 39,639,061 of record NC_089255.1, on the reverse strand, counting down.
GAATTGAATGCAAGTGGTCAAAAGGTAAAAACTTTCAGTTATAAGATAAATAACTACTAGGGATGTAACATATAACACGATAAGTATAATTTACACTGCAGTATACATTATATGTGGAGGCTGTTAAGAGTAAATTCTAATAATATGATCACAAGAAAAATTTTTTTTCTTTTTCTCTGTGTATCTAAATGAGATGATGGATGTTCACTAAACTTACTCTGATAATAATTTCATGATATTTCTAAATCAAATTATAAGTCTATACAACTTAAACTTCTATAATGTTGTATGTCAATTATGTCACAATAAAACTAGAAGGAAAAAAAGAAAAGTAAATTTTAAAAGATATTTTTTTAAAAAGAAAGAAAATTGAACAACTTTGGAGGAAACAATTTGGCCTGAAAATTAAGAGCATTAAAATTATTTGTTCCTTTTACCCAGTAATTTCAATTCGTAAAAATCAGTCTAAGAAAATAAATGTAACCACTTCCCCAAATTCAACTCACAGAGAGGCTCAATTTCATAAAAATAGATAATTAGAAAACATAAAGCTGTAAATGTCAAACATTTGGGTAAATGCTAAAGGAGGTGAAGCGTTTCCTTCTTTTATTTAGTGATCACAAAACATGTCAAGCAAGAATCATAAAACATATCAAACAAGAATCACAAAACATATCAAGTAAGAACACAGGAAAGACTCTAACCCTTAATCCTTGGTGAGTGAAGCCATTGTGGCCCTTCCCTGTGACCACGTGATCCAAAAAAATGGGTGTTACCATTGGTGTCCCATTTCCCTCTTTATTAAACTTGATTCTCAGGACCTCGAATGAACCTCCCAAAAGGAAAAGGCATCTGTATTAACTAAGGATGGAATCCACAATCACTGTCTCACCCATAACCCCGTCTACCACCTCTGTCCTAACTCCTATTAGAATCCAACGAAACTGAATAAGGAGGACATGCTCCCTCCTTCCAAATCTCAATATACTTGGCCTATTCTCATTCTTCCATAGGATAAAAATCAATTTAGTTTCCTCAATGAACTTAGACACATAAAAAGAATATATAGACACATAAAAGAGACCTGCCCAGGAGCTGCAACTACGGTGCTACAACTTCTGAGGCCTGCGCACCCCGGGGCCCAGGCTCCACAAGGGAGGGGTCACTGCAGTTACAGGCCCATGCACCACAGTTGGAGACTGGTCCGCACTCTCTGCAACTAAGAGGGGGCCCACGTGCAGCAAAGAAGATCCAGGGCAGCCAAAAATAAATAATTCTTTTTTTTAAAGTGGTCTGCTTAATGCCCAACTATACTAATGAGATTCATAGTTTTATTCTCAAATGGCAACTCTCCATTCAGTGGTCTCAAATTTATGGACCTAAAAGAGTAAAGAAAGATTATAATTCATTTGATAAATTTATTTTTGTGGGTGATAGATGTGAAACACCATTTTAGAAACTGAAAATACAATGCCGAACCAAAAAGTTGTTTACTCAAGGAGTTTATTTTAATGCATGTAGAGGTACTTCACGACCACATGTAATGCCCAACTTTGAAAGGGGATTTTTTATTTCCCTTGTAATGAGTCTAGAACTGAGAAAAATAACTACATTTAATTTCACAAATGGATCTTCTATATAAAATTCTAAAATGGCCTAAGAGTAAAATATTAAGAATAAAAATTTATACACAATTTTTATAATCCTATTAAAATCATAGGAATATTTCCTTGTTTAAAATGATATCTATTATTTCATGTGCCAAGTTCCAAATAAAACAGTTTTAAAGACAAAGAAGAAACTATATATGTATATATGTGTGTGGTAGTTACCACACACACATATATATATACATGGTAGTTATATATATATATACATATAGGTAGGTATATATATACATGGTAGTTACCTTATAGCTGTATTCCACTGTGCTTGCTATAACAGCAAGCACAATGGAATACAATGAAAAATTACAATCTAACTGTTGACTACTAGTCAACCTAAAATGCAATCTTTCTGAAAAAAAAAAAGTAAGAGATTGTATTCCTTTCTCTGTTGCTTAAACTTTTGTTCAGCGAACCAGCCATATAACAACCAGAAAACAAGACGGTAAACTTACGAATGCTATATCTTATATAAGAAAGGTTTTTGAGGTGGTCCATCAATTTACAATTTCCATAGACATTTATAGATTGTTTTTCTGGAAGAACAAACACCAAATGTGGGAGGCAGGCGATGCCTGAGTTGGGTTGGGAGATAGCTGAAGAGAAGGGCAGTTACTATTGGTAGTGAAAAGTTACCTGGCATTTCTCGTTCACATAAATTAAGCACTCAGTATAGGATAAAAACCAGAAGAGCCCTGGTAGCATTCATGCTAATAACTTTCATTTTTTTTTTATATCCTTCCAGTTTAGTGTCCTAGCATCAGGAATGGAAATTAAACAATAGTCCATTTCAACTCATTTCAGTAAAGTTATACTAGATGAATGCCTGCTAGGCAGGGAGTATTTGATAGACCTTTGTAATATCGCTTGACATTTTGATTTTAGTTTTAATAAAGATTTTTATCTAACTTAAACATGTAAAATAAGAATGGCAAATCACCAATTGGCAAAATCCTGGCCTAGATAAATCTCTTTTCATCACAGACTGATTAAGTAAAACAAAAATCTAAGATTTTATTGTTAAAAACTCACTAAAGGGCATGAAAAATGAAATGGTTTCCTAAAGCCTCAGTGGAAGTCTTAACTGAGATAAAACAGTTAACTAAAAGACCAACTTTTCAAAAACTCTTTGAAATTGTTAACTTAGTGACATGGGATTCATGAAAGATAATCAAAGTCATAACAAAAGGTGAGCTGAGGTTTAAATATGATTATATATGATAAATAAGTATTTCAAATCAAAAAATGATTTATGAAAATTAAATCCTAAGTGCATAATTCAACTTTTAGTAAAGTATATTACTGACATAGAAGAAGAGTTGAGAAATTCTTCTCAAAATTCAAAGGTAAGGAATAGAAAAATGAAAAAAAAAAACATTTAAGGAGATATATAAGTGAAATTTAAAATTTAACAGTTTTGCCTAAATACAGGCAACCAGAAGTAAGAATGACAGAGAAGTAAGTTTCTAAAATATCCAAAGCAAGAGATCTGAATCTGTGCACAGAGAGTGTATTATAATTGTTAGGGGGGGGAAACCAAACAAGTAAAAACGCATCAATTACAAAGATGAAAGCAAACTCTTTAAGCACTCAACTATAAAATAAAGCAGTATGGCCTAATTTTCATCTGTAAGATTATTTTTTTATAAAGCAATAGGGGAAGAAGTTTAGGGCATAGGAATTGCTATTCTAAAAACACCCCTGTAAAATTTAATCAACTAATAACAACTATTTCATTTACTTTAAATAATAAGTATAACTTTTGCTTCCAGGTATGATGGAGTAGTTTGACGCTACATTTGAGAGCAACTAAAATGGGTAAATATATATACAAATATGTATCTTTATAGGCTTTAGGGAGCTAATGAATCAACCTGGAATAAAGGAAATGAGATTTCCCACAGGAGAGAACTATGAAGAGATGAACTGACATTCTGCAGCACTTTTCCCTTGAGGTGTTTTCTGATTCTGGTCACTAGGCAAGAGTTGGACAATCTGGATTTTACCTGGGCAAAGCTCTCTTTCGGGAAGCAGAGACAGAATAGAGTTTTTTAGTTCACTCTGGGGGCCATACAGATTTGAGAAGTGACAAAGAGAGGAATGAGAATTTAGCCTAATGTGAATTGAGGAATAAGAGCTAAGCCATCACTAAACCTGTTTCCTTCTCAACATTTGCTGGAAAGTAGTTGCCTGGAAAATCTCATAGATGGAGGAGCGTGGTAGGCTGTGGTTTCACTTTTCACTTTCATGCATTGGAAAAGGAAATGGCAACCCACTCCAGTGTTCTTGCCTGGAGAATCCCAGGGACAGGGGAGCCTGATGGGCTGCCGTCTATGGGGTTGCACAGAGTTGGACACGACTGAAGTGACGCAGCAGCAGAGGTACATGGGGAGTGAAGGTATCTAAGTAGCCTCTGGAAAGCAAAGCAGTGAGTTTGATAGTCAGACTGAGACAAGGATTAGGGTCAAGCATCTTTCATGTAAGGAACCTCTGGTGAAACCAGATGGAAGTCCTGCAAGATCTAGCCCACATATGCAGTCAAGTCAAACAGGATGGTTGTGGGTACTATAATGAGCACCAGGGTCAGAGCAGCAATTCACAATGGTTCATGTTTCTTGGGTTAAAATAACTAGCATCTTGTGTAGTTTACTAGCATTTTATTTGCAGTGTAAATGAAAAAAAAAAAATCTTTATAGAGGCATTGTTACCCAAAAACTCAATTTGATTCTTGGTGGGTATTGAGCCAAATTGTCATTTGTCAACCAAGTCAAAGTGTGTAAGAAGGAAAGATTTGCTACTTCCAGGCAGTAAAGAGAACACTAGAGATCCCTCCCAAGGCAATATCTCCCTGAAGAGCAAAATTGGGGAAGTTTTATGCTAAGAGTACATTTGTATTCATGAGGGGGCTTGAGTAGAGTAGAATTCAGCATAGAATTGGAACAAAGGCCAACAGAGTCTAAGCCTTAGTTGACTGAAGTCAGGAGGGTCAGAAAAGTTCAGTATCATTATTCCTTAGGTTCTGACCAGTCTGGGGGCTCAGCATGTAATTACATCCTCCACCTGGGTGGGGGCCTTAGTTCCTACAGAACTCAAAAGTAAGTATCATTTTGTTATATGTCTTGAGAAGAAACTCAGACTGTTTTATTGCTAAACTGTTGTTTCATGATTGCCTTTTCTTTGTTTTGCCTTCCTTTGTTCCCTTAAGATCATTAACCACTGGGTCCTCTTCAAGGAAAAACACCATGGCTAGACTTAGATCACAGAATAACCTAGGCTAAAGTGGCTTCTCTTATGTCAAGAAAGCCATGCCTGGTTCTCATTCTCCAGGGATCCCAAATGCTATCTGCTTATAACATTTGTTTGGTTTCTACAGACTGAGAACTTGAATCACCACACATGTAATCATGCAGGATGACTGTGCATGAAGAAAAGGGAAATTCTCAGACTTTTCAGAAACTACTGGACTAGGCTCTGAACTGATATCAACTCCTTAGAACATGATGTGTTTTTTTAGTTTGCCATCCAAGTGGGCACCAGTGGGTTCAGTTTATTAATGAAGTTTTTTGTCTTAGGTTAACCTCATGGTAGGCGTAGAGAGATTCCAAATACAATTATGGCTATTTAATCAGTTCTAGAATGCACAGTTACCATGTATCTATTTAAAAACTAGAATAATCATCTTGCTGGTTCTCTGACTTACTGATTGTTATCATTGTTGTTTTAATGTCTGTCATATCTGACTCTTTTCAACCCTATGGACTGTAACCTGCGAGGCTTCTCTGTCCATGGGATTTCCCAGGCAAGAATACTGGAGTAGGTTGCCATTTCCTTCTCCAGAGGACCTTCCCAACCCAGGGATTGAACCTGTGTCTCCTGCTAGGCAGGTGATTCTTTAGCACTGAGGCACCTGGGAAGCCCCTGGCTTATAGAACCTAGGAGATTTTATGGGAGAATTTGCCAATGGAAAAGTCACTGTAACTATTTTTCTTCATAAAAATAGTGAACCCACACCAAAACTAACCCTTTAGAAAACTGGTCAAGTTGTTTGCCACCATCCAAGTCTTATGGAGAAAAGGAGGGTGAGTCCTACCACAGCACCTTTAACTGTGAAGAAGGCAGCTGAATACTGCAGAATGACAGTGGATTCCTATAAAGTTAATCATGATTTGACTCTATTTAAAGTTCCTTTGCCATATACAGTTTCTTTATTGGAGCAAATCAACATAGCCCTGATACTTGGTATGCAACTGTTAATTACGCAAACGTGCACACACACACACACACACACACACACATGATCTCTTAGAAAAGATAACCAGAATAAGCTTGCTTTCATCTAACAAAGGTAAGAATATATGTCTCTCTCTCTATATATATATATGTATATATTTATTATCTTTCCTCAGACCTATATAAATTCTTGTCTAGCTTTGTCATGATTTATTCTGAAGAAATTTTGCACACCATTCTGATCCACCTCATTGATATCCCTATTCTGATGTACAAGGTAAGCAAGGAATACTCAATTTTTTTTTTGCCTTTTAGTAGAATATCTTAACTGTTTCACATTCATAGGATAGACTTTTATATCTATAGACTCTCTCACATTTGCATTATGTACTATGTCAACTCTGTACTTAATTTTTTTTATTTTTTCTGAGATTGGACATAATATTTCCTTACTTTCCTTCCACCTATGAATCAACTAATGCTTTCTAAGAAAAATATTATAATTAACTGATGCTTTTCCTAATTACTTTTACAGCAGCATATATATAACAATTTAAAAACTTCTAATTAAGGGTTTAATGTCAGCTGCTCTACAAAAAAAATAGTCTATTTGTCAAAAACAACACTGTTTTCTTCTTAAACCATTTTTATTAGTAAAATAAATGCTATCTTTTGACCATATGCTCTCACTGTATAACAAATACTAGTCATAGTCTGAGATGACTATTTTCCTATGCTGTATTTACAATAAAAAGTTATTTGTTTACAAATAGTTCAAATCACTTAAAGCACACAGCTATTTACTCTCGTGATTCTGTATGTGGCAATACACCAGGTTAAAGTATTTTTTACTTGTTTAAAGAAGTTAAGTATATGAAATAATAGAAGAACAAGCAATATGTATCTAATGTGTCTAAAAGGATATATCTAATATTAAACAAGAGAACAAAATATGACAGTGCTGTTGTTGTTCACTCACTAAGTCATGTCCAAGTCTTTGTGATCCCATGGACTGCAGCATGCCAGGCTTCCCTGTTGTCCACTATCTGCTGGAGTTTGCTCAAATTCATGTCCATTGTGTCCATGATGCTCTCCTATCATCTCATCCTCTGCCACTCTCTTCTCCTCCTGCCCTCAATCTTTTCCAGCATCAGGGTCTTCTCCAGTGTGTTGGTTCTTTGCATCAGGTGGCCAAAGTATTGGAGCTTCAACTTCAGCATCAATCCTTCCAATGAATATTCAGGCTTGATTTCCTTTAGGATACACTGGTTTGATCTCCTTGCTGTCCAAGAGACTCTCAAGAGTCTTCTTCAGTACCACAGTTTAAAAGCATTAATTCTTTGGCCCTCAGCCTTCTTTATGGTCCAACTCTCACAACTATACATGACTACTGGAAAAACCATAGCTTTGACTATATGGACCTTTGTTGACAAAGGGATGCCTCTGTTTCTTAATACAGTGTCTAGGTTTGCCATAGATTTCCTTCCAAGGAGAAAGTGTCTTCTAATTTCATGACAGTGTAAGTCATAACAAAAAAGATGCTGAAGCAAACTTGGCTGGTCATTGTCCTTTGGCAAGAACATCTGAAACATTTAACTAGTGATGGAAAGTTTATGGTGAGTCGAGGGAATGTCTTTTCCTTCTAATAAAAGACAACTTAAACACCAATAACTTCAAATGAGTTGCTGTTTCTTAGAAAATATATCAGTACTGAAAACCTTCATAAACACATTCTTTCAAGAGATATTACAAATTATTACAAAACTTACAAATTATTATAAGTGTTATTATCTTCCTTCTTCATTTGGTGTCTCTCTATTTTGGGTTTATGCATAGCTTAGACCTTCAAAAGGTCTTTTTAAGTACCTAGAAGAGTGGGCCAACAGCTTTGCTTCTTAGTTGGAGTTACAGACTCTCACCCACTTTCCCCAACATATGTTCTCCCATATTCTACGTGGTTTCCCAGGTCCTTCAAGTCTTCACTTCTTTCCCATTAATTCCAGCTTTCTGCTGCCCTCTCCTGGCCTGTGATGGCATATAAGCATTTATAGATTTGGAGTTTTACATTAGAGGGAAGTAAAACAGTGACTCTAAAAAATTAATTTGCATCAAATTCTTCTGCAGGTTCATATTTAAGCATTTATTTAAATTATATTTTTAATTTAAAGAGATAAATTTAAGAAGACATTTTGATTGCCTTTTAACTAAAGTCGAAATCTGGCTGTGAGAAGCCCTTATGGTAAATCCTGTGCTCAATCCTGTCTAGAGCAGAATGTACACAATATAATGAGTTACAGATGTTATTGTACTCTTACACCCTATCTATTAGGGAGAAAGAAAACCACATTTGTTAGAAAAGTTCTCAAAAAGCACTTCCGTCTTGAGATCTTTGGAAAAGTAAGATTGTTAACCTCAGAGAATCAGGGATCAACGAAAAGAAAAAGGAAATGTATTAGGGTCAAATAAAGGGAGACAGTGGGAGGTCATTATACCCAAAAAACTATTACAATCATAAAGTTATTGGTTCAAGGAATCGTGGAAAACAGTGAAGCAGCTGCTGCTTATTTCCACAGGCTGGGAGAGAGCAGGGTTGGTGTCAGTGGACAACATAGCCATGTTAACCATAGATAATGTTATAGAAATTACAAGGAGACCTCAAGATTCTTGAAGATTAAGACAAGTTTAAATGGGTTTCTGAATTTCAAGAGATATCAGCTGATGATTCATTTACTTATAATTACCATAATATAGATGTCATTAAATTCCTTTACTTTTGTTTTGTTATACACTTCTGTCACTGGTAGGGTATATAGGCAGTGGAAGAAATTATTTCATCTCACACTCATGTTCTAAAGAAGTATATTCGAAAGATGGTCTTAGTTCCCTAATGATGGATAGAGCTTGGGAAAGAGATTCCTGTTAAATGTTGTTAATGCAATTTGTAAATGTTACAAACCAAGTGCCAAAGCTTCTGTTTTTAATGGGTGAGCATAAAATGAAGTGAGGAGCTTGAACTAAGGAGTACAAACATAGGATTATATTGAATCTTGATATAAATAAGGTATCTGTCCATTTTATAACCATTTTTTATCCATATTCAGAAAACGTTTCCCTTTCCAGCTATATTTTATCTTTATTCTTCTCTTCACATTTAATTTTCATAAAAGATTTATATGTATTTATAGTGTCCATTCCTCCCTTTTCTATTCTCTCTTCAAACCATTACAATTCTTCACTCCCCATTAGAATAAAGTTTAACTTGGTGGTCAATGAGTACCGTGTGGGTAAATCCAAAGGGATTTTTTAAATTAATAATTTTTTCTTTATTTTAGAATTGAAGTTGTAACATGCAAATCTCAATCTTTTTCTGCATCCTCTCACTTCTTTTTCTACTTTGTCAATTCATTTTTTATATTTAGATTAAGGGCCCTAGTTCACAGGTCTACAAACTATGGCCCATGAGTTAAATCCAGCTTTCTATTGTGACTAGTTCTGCAGTGAACGTGAGGGTATATGTGTCTTCTTGACTTATGATTTTCTCAAGGTATTTGCCAAAAGGACACATACGCCCCCAGAGTTCTTTGCAGCACTATCTACTGTCGCCAGGACATGCGCTCATTGTCGTGCAGTCACAAGTCGTATCTGACTCTGTGATGCCGTGGGCTAGAGCACGCAGGCTTCCCTCTCCTCCACAGTGTCCTGGAGCTTGCCCAAGCCTGGACATTGAAACAAACTAAACGTCCAGTGACTGATGGGTGGATTAGAAGATGTGGTCATACATACAAGAGAATATTACTTTTTATTGCCATAAAAAGGAACAGAATTGGGTCATTTGTAGAGATGTGTATGGACCTAGAGTCTGTCATTCATAGGGAAGTAAGTCAGAAAAACAAATATTGTATATAAATCCATATATGTGGAATCTAGAAAAATGATACAGATGACCCTTTTTCCAGGGCAGGAATGAGATGCATATGTAGAAAACGGGTATGTGGACACAGGGGAGGAAAGGGAGGGTGGGGTGAACTGGGAGATTAGGATTGCAATATGTACACTACCATGTGGGAAACAGACAGTTAGTGGGAACCTAAAGCACAGTAAGCTCAGTTCTGTGCTCTCTGGATGACCTAGATGAGTGGGATGGAGGTAGGAGGAAGGGAGGTTAAAGAAGGAGGGGTTACATGTATACGTATAGCTGTTCACTTCACTGCACAACATAAAATAACACAACAATGTAAAGTATTTCTATTCCAATTAAAAAAGAAATCCAGCTTTCTTCCTGATTTTTTAAATAAAGTTTTATCAAATCACAGCCATGCTCATTCATTTACGTATTGTCTATGAACAGTTTTGCACAACAATGGCAAAGTGTATAGTTTTCACAGAGAACATAGAGCTTACTAAATCTGAAGTATTTCCTCTATCGATGGCCTGTCACAGAAAAAAGAAAATATTGACCTCAGTTCTAGGTAATGGATCTTAGGTCATTTTCTGATCATTTTTTATAGATCACATTGACTCCCCTGCCCTGACTGCATAAACAGGATGACTTTCAAGTTTATATCTTCAATCTAGACAATACCTCACAATTGCAAACCTTATATTCAGCTACATATTTGTTGTTCTAATGAAATGTCTCACAAATATCTCATACTCAGATTCAAAATTGAATTTGTAAGCTTATACACACACATAATCCTGTATTCATTAGATCCCTTTCTTTGTGAAAATCACCACCATTAATTCAATTGCTTTAATTAGAAGACTGACATCCATAATACCTTCCTTTCTTCACTCCATGCCTAAGGTAATCAGAATGAAGTCTAATCAGTTCTACTTTAATATTCTCAAAGCTATCTAATTGTACTCGTATTTATTAATTCATCTTCATAGAAGCACCCCATATATCTCACCTGGACAATTGCAATAACATCCTAATTGGCCTCTCTACATCATCCACTTATATTTCTACTACTTTATCTTTTCTGTATATAACAAAGGGATTTTTTGTTTAAAATGTAAGACTAAGTCTTAACTGCATTCTATAAGATGTGATTATAGTTAACGTATTTGCTAACACACTTATAGCAAGCTGACCCACATGCATTCCAATTTGATCTTTTTTTTTGACTTCCACTCTGGAGGAATACATATGACTTATACTACTTAGCTATTTAAGAAATCTCTAAAATAATTACACACTAATAATAAACCTTTTAAACTACTACCTAAATGGTCTAGTGATAAACAACTACACATTGAGTTGTAAGTTCCAAGTATAGCTTCCATCTCATTCATGGAAGAATGCTTTATTTATAAAGCCAAAATACCACTGCAAACTAGTCTAACAGGCATTATAAATTCCCCAAATTAAACCCCTCTGGATTAACCTTAGCAACCCTACTCTTTCAGACTTGTATTTTTGTAATAAGCTATTGTATATCAAATGCAACTGTAAAGGACTTAAAAATGCTTGCCCAGAATTCTCTCCATGGTATCAGGATAGAGTTTAAACTAAATCTCAGTATTTATCAGTTAAGCCACCTCCAAATTTCCCTTAGATTTTGGCATATAACTTTATCTGTGTCAACCTGTTTCTGAACTCCCACATCATTTTCAGAAAATGGCAGGTTCTAAATCATACACAGATCTGGGTAAATCTCCACAATAATGCCATAAGAGCATGCTATTCTATGTCTAAAATGCAAAGTGAGCAATTTGTCAGTTATATAATAAGCATAAACATTTATTCATTGTGACCTACTATGCAGCACCATCTAACACCATTTCTCTTATATCTATCCCTTCAAATTTATCCCCACTCTCACCAATACCCTAGAAACAAGCACTGTAAAATTTAAAAGGTATGAGTCTATTCCTATGCCATCAGCATCAAGTCACCTGCTTCTCCAGTTGCCTGAATTAAAACGCTTACCCGATGCTTGGAAACTTGGTAGCAGCTACAGAAAAGGGGCTGAGACCAATTAAGCCCATTGTATCAATACTGGATCTGAGCCTCTACATTAGTTTAACTAATTAAGTATTCATTCACATATAGTAAGTTTCATCCAATCCCAAAGGGCAATTCCAAAGAATGTTCAAAGTACCGCACAATTGCACTCATTTCACATGCTAGCAAAGTAATGCTCAAAATCCTTCTAGCTAGGCTTCAATAGTATGTGAACTGTGAACTTGCAGATATACAAGCTGGATTTAGAAAAGGTAGAGGAACCAAAGATCAAATTGCCAACATCTGTTGCATCATAGAAAAAGCTAGAGAATTCCAGAAAAACATCTACTTCTTCTTCATTTTCTACACTCAAACCTCTGACTGTGTGGATCACAACAAACTGGAAAATTCTTCAAGAAATGGGAATATCAAACCACCTTACCTGCCTCCTGAGAAACCTGTATGCAGGTCAAGAAGCAACATTTAGAATTGGACATGAAATAAACAGACTGGTCCCAAATTGGGAAAGGAGTACACCAAGGCTGTATATTGTGACCCTGCTTATTTAACTTTATGCAGAGTACATTATGTGAAATACTGGGCTGGATGAAGCACAAGCTGGAATCAAGAATGCTGGAGAAATACCAATAACCTCAGATATGCAGATGACACCACCCTTATGGCAGAAAGTGAAGAAGAACTAAAGAGCCTCTTGATGAAGATGAAAAAGGAGATTGAAAAAGCTGGCTTAAAACTCAACATTCAAAAAATGAAGACCATGGCATCCAATCCCATTTCTTCATGGCAAATAGATGGGGAAACAATGGAAACAGTGACAGATTTTATTTTCTTGGGCTCCAAAATCACTGCAGATCGTGACTGCAGCCATAAAATTAAAAGATACTTGCTACTTGGAAGAAAACTATGACAAATCTAGGCAGCCTATTACAAAGCAGAGATTTCACTTTGCCAACAAAGTCCATATAGTCAAAGCTATGGTTTTTCCAGTAGTCATGTATATTTGTGAGAGCTGGGCCATAAAAAGGCTGAGCACCGAAGAACTGATGCTTTTGAACTATGGTGCTAGAGAACACTCTTGAGAATCCCTTGGACTGCAAGGAGATCCAACCAGTCAATCATAAAGGAAATCAACCCTGAATATTCATTGGAAGGACTGATGCTGAAGCTCCAATACTTTGGCCACACGATGTGAAGAGCCGACTCATTAGAAAATATCCTGATGCTGGGAAAGACTGAAGGCAGGAAGAGAAGGGAGCGACAGAGGATGAGATGGTTGGATGGTATTACTGATTCAATGGACATGAGTTTGAGCAAACTCCAGGAGATAGTATATAAAGGGAAGCCTGTAGTGTTGCAGTCCATGGATTGTAAAGAGTCAGACATGACTTAGAGACTGAACAGTTACAACAACAATGTGGATTTCTAGTATGTTCCAAACACTTTTCTAAATTGGATAATAGAGCAATGAAAAGGAAAACAACAAGAGAGGGAAAAAAATTGCCTATTTCATTATGACACTGTGAAGAGACTGAATAGACAAAGCAAAGACTTGGAGAAAATGCTTGCAAAATACATATCTGATAATGTACCTGTATCCAAATATAAAAAGCACTCAGAATTTGACAATAAGAAGGCAATAATCCAGTATCTTTCAGAGTACATGAATTCATTTTAATAAAGTCCAGTTTATCAGTTTTTTTTTTCTTTCATGAACCATTTTTTTATATTGTTTCTGAAGTCTCATCAATCAACCCAAGATGTCCTAGAAGTTTCACAATTTTGGTTTTATATTTGGGTCTACAATTTGTTTTGAGTTGGCCCAAAATGTGATCTGTCATGGCGAATATTCTAAGTGAGCTTAATACTACTGTATTATGCTCTTATTTGAGGAAGTATTCTATAAATATCATTTAGATCACATTAATTATAGTGTTATTAATGCTTCTTTTATCCTTACTAATTTTCTTCTTACTTGATCTATCAATTGCTGATAGAAGAGCTTTGGAGTCTCCAACTGTAATAGTGGATTTGTGTTCTCCTTTCAGTTCTGTCAATTTAGTTTCATATATTTTGAGGTATGGTTATTATATTTATGTACATGAAAGGTTGTTATTTCTTTTTTGAGAATTGACCCCTTTATTTAAGGCTTCTCTTTAGCTCTGATAATATTCCTTGCTCTAAAGTCTACTTTTCTTGAAATTAATATAGCTACTACTCCAACTTTCTTTTGATTACTGATAGCATGGCATCGGAGAAGGCAATGACACCCCACTCCAGTACTCTTGCCTGGAAAATCCCATGGACGGAGGAGCCTGGTAGGCTGCAGTCCATGGGGTCGCTAAGAGTCAGACACGACTGAGCGACTTCACTTTGACTTTTCACTTTTATGCATTGGAGAAGGAAATGGCAACCCACTCCAGTGTTCTTGCCTGGAGAATCCCAGGGATGAGGTCGTACAGAGTCGGACACGACTGAAGTGACTTAGCAGCAGCAGCATGGCATATCTTTCTTTACCACTTTACTTTTATTTCTGTTTTTAAGTTAAAATTGCATTTCTTTTGAACAACATTCAATTGAGGTCTTGTCTTTTTTTTAAATTTACTCTAATAGCCTCTCTCTTTCAATTGGTATATTTTTAGCAATCCCATTTTAAATGACTACTGATATATATTTTGGTTAATTATGTACCATATTTGTAGCTGATTTCTATTTGTTCTACTTGTTTCTTCTTTCTTTATCCCTCTCTTTTACTACTCTCTCTAATTTTAAGAGTATTTTATATGATCCAATTTTATTCCTTTGATCATATCAATTATGCTTCCTTTTGCAAATAATTAGTGGTTTCCTTAAACCTTACAGTATAAACTTCAATCTAAATTGATCTTCAATAAACATTATACCACTTCAGATATTGTACCGTTTATGGCAAAGTTTTCATGATTTCTCTCATTTATCAATTGTAACATTAGTTTATATTCATTTCACTTGTCCATATGTGATAATCACCCATTAAATCCTCATTATCATTATATTAAACAGCTAACTTTTGGTCATTTTTTAGACAAAAAAGGGAAAAGGAAATATTTTATTCTACTTTCATTTATTCCTTGTCCAATGCATTCCCTCTCTTTCTAAATACAAATTTCTGACCTGTATCATTTTCTTTCTGTCTAAATAACTTCTTTTAACATTCTTTTCAGGGAAAGTCTGTTGGGCATGACTTCCTACCACTTTTGTTTATCTGAGAAAAATATATTTTTTCCTTTAACATGTGAAATAATTTCACTCAGTATAAAGTTGGTGTTTAAAAAATATTTAAATAAGTTATTCCATCTCTTCTTGATTGCATTGTTTCTCATAAGAAATATGCTGTAAGTCTTTTTCTTATTCTTTAATTCCATACCACTCCTCGCTGGCTTCTTTTAAGAATGACAGGCTTAGGTGTGGATTCTTAGGTATTTAACACACTTTGTCTACTATGACCTTCCTGGATCTGTGGTTTTATATCCTTCATTACTTTTAGAAAGTTTTATGTCATTATTAATTTGAATATTTTTTCTATTTCAGTTTCTATTGTTTTTCTGTCATTCTGATATTGTGTTTGTTACATATTTTGAAATTGATCTATAATTCTTTTGTATTCTTTTTTCATTCTCTTTCCTCTTTACATTTCAGTTTGAAATTTTTCTATTGACCTCTCTTTAAGCTCAAGAATTATTTTCTAATCTATGTTAAGTCTACTGATTACACATTTTTTTTTTCATTTCTCCTACAGTGTTTTCTGATTTCTAACATGTCATTTTTATCCTTTCTTAGACCTTCTATCTCTCTGTTCATATTACCCAGTTTTCTTGCATATTGTACAATCTTTCCATTAGAGCACATTTGGTGATATTTTAAAATGTTTCTCCAGTTGTGTAGTTTTCTCCCCTTTGTTATCTATTTCCATCTGTGACTGCAGCATTCTCAATCTATTTCCTTGAAGCCCTGGAAACTCTTTACTATGTTCCCTGTATCACCTGTTAAGTAAGACAAAAAGGCTAGAGGAGAGTAAAGTGGGAGTGAGTCCCTTCCTCCTGTTGAGATAAGGCTCTAGCAGTCTTTTCTGCTGGACATTAGTATTTGGTTAAGCAGAAGTCTCCAGGATATTTAACAATGGCATCTTTTTCCATCTCTGAGATATTTCTTGAATCTTCACCAAGAGAATCTGTTGAGGCTTTTTCAATAAAACCTATGAGAGTGTACTGTGTTCGTGCATGCTAAGTCACTTCAGTGATGTCCAACTCATTGCAACCCTATGGACTGTAGTCCACCAGGCTTCTTTGTCCATGGGACTTTCCTAGGCAAGAATACAGGAGTGGGTTGCCATACCCTCCCCCAGGGGATCTTCCAGACCCAGGAATGGAATCTACATCTCTTATGTTTCCTACATTGACAGAGGGGTTCTTTACCACTAGCACCACCTGGGAAACCCTGTGAGACTGTAGGGGCCACCCCAAAACTGAAGTCTATGGAAGTTTCTCATTACCATTATAGTCTACGTTAGGCCTCAAGCACATCATTAAAATTGCCATTTCAGTTCAGTTCAGTTCAGTCACTCATGTACGACTCTTTGTGACCCCATGGACTGCAGCAGACCAGGCTTCCCTGTCCATCACCAATTCCTGGAGCTTACTCAAACTTATGTCCATCCAGTCCATGATGCCATCCAACCATCTCCTCCTCTGTCATTCCCTTCTCCTCCTGCCTTCAATCTTTCCCAGCATCAGGGACTTTTCAAATGAGTCAGTTCTTTGTATCAGGAGGCCAAAGTACTAGAGATTCATCTTCAGCAGCAGTCCTTCCAATGAATACTCAGGACTGATTTCCTCTAGGATTGACTGGTTTAATCTCCTTGCAATCCAAGGGATCCTCAAGAGTCTTATCAAACATCACAGTTCAAAAACATCAATTCTTCAGTGTTCAGCTTTCTTTATAGTCCAACTCTCACATCAGTATATGACTACAAACCATAGCTTTGACTAGACAGACCATTGTTGGCAGAGCAATGTCTCTGCTTTTAAATATGTTATCTAAATTGGTCATAGCTTTTCTCCCAAGGAGCAAGAATCTTTTAATTTCATGGCTGCAGTCACTATCCACAGTGATTTTGGAGCCCCCCAAAAATAAAATCTCTCATTATTTCCCCATCTATTTGCCAAAGAGTGATTGGACCAGATGCCGTCTTAGTTTTCTGAATGTTGAGTTTTAAGATGACTTTTTCACTCTCCCCTTTCACTTCATCAAGAGGCTCTTTAGGTCTTCTTCACTTTCTGCCATAAAGGTGGTCATCTGCATATCTGAGGTTATTGATGTTTCTTTCAGCAATCTTGATTCCAGTTTGTGCTTCATCCAGCCCAGTATTTTGCATGATGTATTCTGCATATAAGTTAAATAAGCAGTGTGACAATATACAGCCTTGACATACTCCTTTCCCAATTTGGAACTGGTCTGTTGTTCCATGACCAGTTCTAACTGTGGCTACTTGACTTGCATACAGATTTCTCAGGAGGCAGGTCATCTGCTCTGGTATTCCCATCACTTTAAGAATTTTCCACAGTTTGTTGTGATCCACATAGTCAAAGGCTTTGGCATAGTCAATAAAGCAGAAGTAGATCTTTATCTGGAACTCTTTTGCTTTCTCGATGACCCAACGGATGTTGGCAATTTGATCTCTGGTTCCTCTGCTTTTTTCAAAACCAACTTGAACATCTCTAAGTTCTTGGTGCACATAGTGTTGAAGCCTGGCTTGGAGGATTTTGAGCATTACTTTTCTAGCATGTGAGAGGAGTACAATTGTGTGGTAGTTGAACATTTTTGGCATTGCCATTCTTTGGGATTGGAATGAAAACTGACCTTTTCTAGTCCTGTGGCCACTGCTGAGTTTTCCAAATTTGCTGGCATATTGACTTCAGCACTTTCACAGCATCATCTTTTAGGATTTGAAATAGCTCAACTGGAATTCCATCACCTCCACAAACTTTGTTCATAGTGATACTTCCTAAGGTCCACTTGACTTCACATTCCAGGATGTCTGACTCTAGGTGAGTGATCACACTATTGTGGTTATCTGGGTCATGAAGATCTTTTTTGTATAATTCTTCTGTATTCTTGTCACCTCTTCTTAATATCTTCTGCTTCTGTTAGGTCCATACCATTTCTTTCCTTTCTTGTGCCCATCTTTGCCTGAAATGTTCTCTTGGTATCTTTAATTTTCTTGAAGAGATCTCTAGTCCTCCCCATTCTGTTGTTTTCCTTTATTTCTTTGCATTGATCACTGAGGAAGGCTTTCTTATCTCTCCTTGCTATTCTTTGGAACTCTGAATTCAAATGGGCATATCTTTCCTTTTCTTCTTTGGCTTTATCTTCTCTTCTTTTCTCAGTTATTTGTAAGGTCTCCTCAAACAACCATCTGGCCTTTTTGTATCTCCTTTTCTTGGGGATGGTCTTGATCACTGCCTCCTATACAATGTCCCAAACCTCCATTCATAGTTCTCAGGCACTCTGTCTATCAGATCTAATCTCTTGAATCTGTTTGTCACTTCCATTGTATAATTATAAGGGATTTGATTTAGGTCATACCTGAATGGTCTGGTGGGATTCCCTAGTTTCTTCTATTTAAACCTGAATTTGTCAATGAGGAGTTCATGATCTGAGCCACCATCAGTTCCCTGTCTTGTTTTTATTGACTGTGTATAACTTCTCCATGTTTGGCTGCAAAGAATATAATCAATCTGATTTTGGTATTGACCATCTGTTGATGTCCATGTGTAGAGTCTTCTCTTGTGTTGTTGGAAGAGAATGTTTGCTATGACCCGTGTGTTTTCTCGGCAAAACTGATAGCCTTTGCCCTGTTTCATCATGTCCTCCAAGGCCAAATGTTTCTGTTACTCCAAGTATCTCTTGGATTTATGTCACCAGTGGGATCTGCTCTAGGTAAGCAGATCCTGTCTGATTTTCTGGATATGTCTGTCTCTCCAGATTTGGGGTGATAGTCTTACTTGCCCACTCAATTCTCTTATGGGTCCAAAAAATATTGCTTTTCAGCTGTCCAAGTTTTTCATATTTTAAGGATGGAAATGAAAACTTCCAAGCTTTTTAAATATCAGAACTGGAACTAGAATTTGTACTATTTTTTAACTAAAATGTGTCTAAATATTAAGTAGCTCTTTAGTGATAGATTTTATGGATTTTTTAACTTGGTTATATACATGTTTAAATACAGTCCCAATTTTCTTCACTGAGTATATAAAAGTATTAACAATATTGGGGCAAATAGCACACATTTATCAAAATATTATAATATGACAGTATCTCTGGGAGTGTATTTGGAGCAAATTAAAACATAAAAATAATAATATGCATTTTCAAGGCAAGATGTTTTAGCTTTTTATCCCTTACATACAAATAAAGGATTTTACACTTTAATTTCTCTCTACTTTTTGAGAAAAGAGACTATTATGTATGCATTCTTAGAGTTTGTTTCTATCTCTTACCAATTACTGCCCAGTTGAAATCTTAGTTGGTTTTTCCCATAGATGTTGTTTCTTTTTAAACTTTTTTTCCAGAAAATAAAACTGAGGTCAAAGTTACTGCACACACCCAGCCAATACACAATGCAAAATATAGAGGTATAGAGCAGAAAGTGGAAATCTTATAAATTAGCCTAAATACATGTTGAAGTCTAATGCACATCTTGGCTTCTGACAATGACCCTTTTCCTTTTTCATTGCCTTTGCAGGTTTTTTTTTTTAATATGAAAATCATGCCATTTTGAATACCTGATTCCATACTTTACTAGCTGTTTAAGACTCTCTTTACTAAATTAATGACTCTATTTATTATTTCCCACTAGTGATAATATGACTATCAAAACTCCCTAACTTTTAATTCATTATAGGGCTTCTTTGAAACCAGAGTGGAAAATTAAGAACAGCCATCTGTTTTGTCATTTTGTCATAAGCAGAGTGAACCTTCTAAATATGTATTATACTGTCATGTGGCCTATAATCCAATGAAGTTTGCTCAAAGGGATGTTAGTGAAAGTTGCTCAGTCACATCTGACTCTTTTTAACCCCATGGACTATATAGGCCATGGAATTCTCTAGGACAGAATACTGAAATGGATAGCTGTTCCCTTCTCCAAGGGGTCTTCCCAATCTAAGGATCGAACCCAGGTCTTCCGCATTGCAGGCAGATTCTTTACTAGCTGAACCACAAGAGAAGCCCAAGAATAGTAGAGTGGGTAGCCTATCTGTTTTCCAGCAGATCTTCCCAACCCTGGAATCAAACTGGGTCTTCTGCCTTTGCCGGCAGATTCTTTAACAACTGAGCTATCAGGGAAGCCCCAAAGGGATGTTAGATTTCATATTATGAAATAGATTATTTCTATGTCTACAATTTACAAAATAAGGCAATAACCTTAGATACGTCAGATAAAATATTTTATTTTAAATCTTAGAAAAGTAAGTGAGTTGCTGAATCAAGGACTATTGTTCCATTTGTCATTGCCTCAGCTAATTAGCAAGACTGGATTTTGTGAAAGTGAAGATTGCTCAAAATTTCAAATCTTAACAGCTGTTTAACATGAGGTAGTAATAAAAATATATGTGCAACAACACACTTTACTGGTTTTATATTTGTCCCAATAATTGTTTTAAGGTGAAAATTTTACCATTTATTCTTTCATCTAATAAACACTGATCATCTAGTAAAAACCAGGTAAAATAAATTGAGGATACAATACTTGTCAAAATCAACATAACCTCCTTCCTCAAATTTTACAGTCCAGGTTGAAAACACATAAAAAGGAAATAAGCAATTAAAATTAGTCTAAATGATTTTAGAGGATAGATAAGAGCTCATTTACATATGACTTTCATTTTAGAAACTATTCCTAATGATAAAGACTATGTTAAAAAAAAAAGTCACAGAAAACCATATGGAAATCTTTTCATCTGCAAAAGTGAAGATATATGTACTATATTACACTAAAATACAAAATATATATTAGCAAGCCAATATAGATTAAAATGATATGTTATCATCTCACTAGATCTTATTTAATTATGTAGAAATGTTTTAAAGTAGCAAAATAAAATAATTACATAAATACATAACCTAGATATATGAACATAGCTTCTGTTCTGAATTCTGTTAGCTAGTGCAAAATGGAAGCCAAAACTAGTTATATAATTTAAATCATTAGAAATGCAAAAACTAACAAATGCTACATAAAAAGAATATTATATTTTAGGACTAAAAATAATGCATCATATATTTTTAGAGGACAAATGTTTGGGGGAAGAAACACTGCACTGAATTTTATATGATTAATGTTTAAACTATACTTACTACACATTGGTAAATGATGTAAATAAACTTTAAAATAGAAAAATATTTGAGACATTTTGTACATTCATAGATATTAAAATTAACCGATATAGGATGGGATGAGCTGATAGAAAGAAGTAAATATTGAACCATAACTGAGAAAGACAGGAATGTGTGGTTGCTTGAGGCTATTCCATGGAAGTGAATGTTAAACAGAAATTCAAAAAATAAGAATAAACTTGTCACTGGGATAAGTGGTGTAACATATTAAAGAGTTTGTACCTTCTGGAAACTAAAAAAATTAAAGCAAAAAGGAGAGTCATAAGACAGAGAAGTACAGGAACTTCATATTATGCAAAGCAATATAGGGCATGGCAAGAAGTTTAGAATTTTTTCTAAATAATAAAGAATTGACTTAGTTTAAGTAAAAGTAATATAAGTAAAATAAGTAAAAGGACTATAAAGAAAGCTGAGCATAGAAGAATTGATGCTTTTGAACTGTGGTGTTGGAGGAGACTCTTGAGGGTCCCTTGGACTGCAAGGAGATCCAACCAGTCCATCCTAAAGGAGATCAGTCCTGGTTGTTCTTTGGTAGGACTGATGTTGAAGCTGAAACTCCAATCCTTTGGCCACCTGATGCGGAGAGCTGACTAATTTGAAAAGACCCTGATACTGGGAAAGATTGAGGGCAGGAGGAGAAGGGGATGACAGAGGATGAGATGGTTGGATGGCATCACCAATACAATAGACATAGGTTGGGGTGGACTCCGGGAGTTGGTGATGGACAGGGAGGCCTGGCGTACTGTGGTTCATGGGGTCACAAAGAGTTGGACATGACTGAGCGACTGAACTGAACTGAAGTAAAAGTATGACTTTTATGAATCTTATTCATATATTTTGACGAATGAAGAACAATGGTCATGGGGAGGTAGTGAGGAGAAAAGTAGATGAAAGGAAGTCAGACAGTTCTGAGGAGAGATGATAGTTTCTGGAAATTGAGTGGTGTCAGTAAGGACTGAAAATAATTTTAAGAATTTTAAATGTACATGAGGGAATTCTAATGTTTCTGGCTTTGATAACTAGATAGAAGTTAGTTCCATTAATTGAACTATGAAATCTTGGGAAAGTGTAAGTTTGGAGGTGGGAGAAAGGAGACTCAAGAGTTTCAATCTAGGTATTTTAAGTTAAAAATGCTTTTGAAAGATCTGTGAGTTCAAGGAGGCAATTGTACATAAGGTCTACAGTTTGAGGGAGACACCAAAGCTGAAGAGATTAAGGTGAAGTAATTAGCATGTCATTACTACATACAGACTTGGGAATGGATGATAATACCTAGAGAAAGAGAGTTAAAGTAGAAAAAAAGATTCACAAATAAGCCTTGATATACTCCATGCAGAGGTCACGTGGGATTGGAAAAGAGAAGAGATTGAGAATAAGCATTTGAGAGCTAAGAAGAAAATTAGAGTGAAAGGTATTACAGAAAGAAAAGTATTTCATGCACAAAAAGGGTGAACAAATATGTCAAATATTCTTTAGTTATTGAATAAGACAGGATCGAAAGTACACATTGAATTTAGTAACATGGGAGGTTTTTCAACTTTGTATTCCTCAATGGAAGAATAAAGCTTTAATAGAGAATATAATGGGTTGAAATGATGATGGAAATAGAGGTTCTTAAGGAGCCATTTGTTCATAACTCTCTAAAATGTCTTTCTCTCTAAAGGGAAGGGAGGAGACATTATATGAATGAGTATAAAGAATCAATAAAATTTCTGTTTTAAAGTTTTTTTAAAAGATATTCCTACTTCTTGTAATAAGGGCTCCATGCAGGCTATTATACGAATGTCACCCTTAAACATTATGTTAAGGGATAGATTTAACATAAAGAGATTGTAAATGAAATCCTTATATGACAAAATTTGTAAAATATTGAGCTCCACTATCTCAAAGTGAACTATTTCCATCCCTGTATATTGACTAAATCTACTACAAAATGAGGTTTCAAGGGTATCTAAGACTTCTGTTTATAAGAAGATTAATTCATTCAGTCAGCAATTATTTACTGAGATCTACTCTGTGTGAGCACTGTTCTGGTCACAGGCAAATATGTCATCAAGTAACTGAACAAACAAGAAAGATATGCCTATCACCCTAAAAAGTTATACATTTTAGTATCTGAGTAGGCCTGAAGGGAGTTATATAGTTATGCTCAATCAGCCTACTTTCCTAAATCACTAACACTCATAAATCCTTCAGTACTGTAAAAATGTCATAAATCTACAATAATAAAAGGCTATGACTGTTATGCAATATTGATTAATAGAATGGAATATTTAGGCAATAACCAATAAAACATGATCAGTGAAGCAGTATATGTAGACTACAAACAATAAACAAAATATTTACAAATATGTCAAGTCCTAAGAAACAAAAATATGAAAAATGAAAAGACAAATAATGCATGGACGAGGACTCCCATGGAAGAAGCTATTTAAGTAATATGTTTAGGAATCTGTTTTTAAAATGTTCTTTTGCTTTACCTAGTTAGGAAATTACAATGTTATTTCCTTTTGATCAAATAGAACTTCATAAATAATTGAAAGAGCATATGCTATCTATCTATCTATCTATCTATCTATCTATCTATCTATCTATATATATATATATATATACACCCAAAGGGAAGAGGGAACATCCATTACTTCCCAGCCATATGAGTAAAAAGAATAAAAGACAGTTACACTCAATTTAGTATATATTAATATTGAGTTTTGGTCACTTACAGATCAAGCTTAACTGAAAGATGTTCTGATTAGTGTTGATAGGAGCACCATGCATAGATTGGTAACAGGTATGCAACTCATAACTCAAATTTGGAAGTAAACTTTCAAAATTATATTTGAAAAATGTGGCCTTGAGAGCTTGTTTGGAGGTTCTAGCAGGGGAGCGCAGCTACTCGTATACCCTAGGAGTCGGGTGGAGAGGGAGGTGGGAGGGGGGATCAGGATGGGGAATACGTGTAACTCTATGGCTGATTCATGTCAATGTATGACAAAACCCACTGAAATGTTGTGAAGTAATTAGCCTCCAACTAATAAAACAAAATAAATAAAAAAAAAAAAAAAAAAAAAAAAAAAGAAAAATGTGGGCATGTCTGAAGAATAATCTGTTCCAGTACTCAATGAATATAAACATTCCTGAATTAATATAACAGGATGTTTTAGGGCTTCCCAGGCAGTGCAGTGGTAAAGAATCTGCCTGCCAGTGCAGGAGATGCAAGAGTTGTGGATTCAGCCCCTGGGTCGGGAAGATCCCATGGAGAAGGAAATGGCCATCCACTCCATCACTCTTGCCTGGCAAACTCCATGGACCGAGGAGCCTACTGAGCTAGAGTCCATGGGATCCCCAAGCATCCCACATGACTGAGCGGCTGACCACAGCACAGCACAGGATGTGATACGCGACTACAGCAAAGTAAAAAGCTTCTGCACGGCAGAGGGAATCACCAACAAAACCTAAAGACACCCTACTGAATGAGAGGACATCTTTGCAAATGATATATCGACTAAGTGGTCAGTATTTAAAATATGTTACAAACACATACAATTCAACAGCAGAAAAACAAACAGTCCAATAAAAGGGGGGGGGGGGCAGAGGAGCTGAATAGACAGTTTTCCAAAAAACACATAAGGATAGCCAACAGGTACACACAAAAAAAACTGTTCAACATCATTAATTGTTGGGAAAATATGAATCAAAACCAGAGTAACACTTCACACCTGTTAGAATGGCTATTATCCAAAAGGCAGGGAATAACAAGCATTGGCAAGGATGTGGAGAAAAGGGAACCTTCATACACTGTTGGTGGGAATGTAAATTGGTACAGTGACTTTGGAAAAACATTGGAAACTCTTCCAAAAATCAAGAGTAGAACTACCAGCTGGTCCAGCTCTCTCACTCCTGGGCATTTATCCAAAGAATATGAAAAACAATAATCCAGAAAGTTATATACATCCATATCTTCATCATTGCATTATTTATGATAGCCAAGATATGGAGACAACCTAAGTGTCCACTAGCAGATGCTATTACACACACACACACACACACACACACACACACACACACACACACACACATATGTACACACATCAGTTCGGTTCAGTTCAGTTGCTCAGTCATATTCGACTATGCGACTCCATGGACTACAGCACACCAGGCCTCCCTGTCCATCACCAACTCCCTGAGTTTACTCAAACTCATGTCCATTGAGTTGGTGATGCCATCCAACTATCTCATCCTCTGTCATCCTCTTCTCCTCCTGCCTTCAATCTTTCCCAGTATCAGGGTCTTTTCAAGAGAGTCAGTTCTTCACATCAGGTGGCCAAATATTGGAGTTTCAGCTTCAGCATTAGTCCTTCCAATGAATATTCAGGACTGATTTCCTTTAGGATGGAAATACATACATATAATAGAATACTACTCAGCCATAAAATGACTAAATCTTCCCATTTGCAACAACATGGAAGGAACTTGAGAAGTACTGGGCTAAGTGAAAGAGTCAGAAAAAGAAATACTATATGATTTCACTCTTCTATGGAATATAAAAATAAAGCAAGCAAATTTAAAAAAATTAGCAAACTAAACAAGAACAAACACATAGATACAGAACTTAAAAATATTTTACTAGAACAGATGACATAAAATAAACTGCCTATGTAACAAAATACAAATAATTTTAAAAGTAAGCAAGTAAACTATCAAAATTAAAAATCATTGAGTCATAACCATATATCAGAAACTTTGATATCTTATTTAAATTAGTTTGATTATAAGTCTAGTGTGCCAGGCACACTCCTGAGTTTTTTATGTATTGCAATAGCATCACTATGAGCAAAGCTAGTGGAGGTGATGAAATTCCAGTTGAGCTCTTTCAAATCTTAAAAGATGATGCTGTGAATGTGCTGCACTCAAGACGCCAGCCAATTTGGAAAACTCAGCAGTGGTCACAGGACTGGAAAGGGTCAGTCTTCATTCCAATTCCAAAGGAAGGCTATGGCAAAGGATGCTCAAACTACCGCACAATTGCACTCATCTCACATGTTAGAAAAGTAATGCTCAAATTTCTCCAAGCCAGGCTTCAATAGTACGTGCACCAAGAACTTCCAGATGTTCAAGCTGGATTTAGAAAAGTCGGAGGAACCAGAGATCAAATTGCCAACATCCGTTGGATCATCAAAAAAGCAAGAGAGTTCCAGAAAAAACATCTACTTCTGCTTTATTGACTACGTCAAAGCCTTTGACTGTGTGGATCACAGTAAACTGGAAAATTCTTCAAGAGATGGGAATACCAGACCACCTGACCTGCCTCTTGAGAAATCTGTACACAGGTCAGGAAGCAACAGTTAGAACTAGACATGGGACAACAGACTTGTTCAAATTGGGAAAGAAGTATGTCAAGGCTGTATATTGTCACCCTGCTTGTTTAACTTATATGCAGAATATATAAAGCAAAATGCTGGGTTGGATGAAGCACAAACTGGAATCAAGATTGCTAGGGGAAATATTAATAACCTCAGATATGCTGATGACACCACTCTTATGGCAGAAAACAAAGAGGAACTAAAGAGCCTCTTGATGAAAGTGAAAGAGGAGAGTGGAAAAGTTGGCTTAAAACTCAACATTCAGAAAACTAAGATCATGGCATCTGGTCCCAACTCTTCAGGGCAAATAGATGGGGAAACAGTGGAAACTGTAACATTTATATTTTACTTTGGTAAAAAAATAAAGTAAAAGGTATAGAAATTTACAGCATATTTAATGAAAAATAAGAACTTAGAGAATTAAATACAGTAGAAATTTAAAAAATGATAATATTCATTACAGGATAGAAGTCCTAAGAGCTTGAAAATCTCCCAAAGGATTTTTGAAAAGTTTAAGATAAATAATAAGATGATTATATCACAAAGTTCACCACATAAATTCCAGAACAAGCAAAATAAGTAAAAGGTAAGAGAAAACAGATGTCAAAGCAAATAAGACCATTCTGAACCAGTTTTCTTTTCAGACTCATCTATTGGAAGCCTTCACCCTTCCATACACAAGTCTATAAGCCAATCTCATCACTTGTTTGATTTTGTTCATTTAATTTCTGAAGATCTTCACGCTCTCTGACATCTGGAGTTTCTTCTATGCCCTCTACTATGCTTGAAAATTTAACTCTGGCTACCTTTGGTCTCAGTTTTGGTGTTTTTCTCTGGAAAATGTTACTGGCACCTTCCTACTTTTCTTCTGGGCTGGGGTTCCCCTTGGCACACTCCCCTATTTGAGCACTTATTAAGCTGTCTTTTTAATTTTAGTTTATATCCCAATCTCTGCCTGTTATCCTCACAAAGGCAGAACTGTGTTCATATTCCATGCCATGGCTATGAAAACAAAGCACATTTTGTTTTCCTTTAATAAATGAATATTCTAGCTATAACTGTGGAGTAAACTTCTCTTAGAATCTGAGATGACAGACAAAAACAAACAAAGCTGTTCTAACGTAGTCTACTTTGCTTCCTGTTCCAGTTGTGAGAAGATCAAGGATTATTTTGCATACCTTCATAGTATTGTCAGATGGTCTGATATCTTGCTTGAAATGTAACATCCACTGTGATGTTTAATTATCATAATATTACTACCACTATCCTAATTTTCTCAATTTCTCATATAGATGTTGCCATAATCATATAATCTTCCTCTACTACAAACTTATTTTTCCATAATATGAAACAATTTGTTTAAAGCTTAACTTTTATAAATCCTTTCAGAAATTTTTCACTTTCATTATGTTTGCCTCAATAAGTTCTCTGTGCTATATAAATAAAAAAGTAGGCTATAATATTATTGAAAGTTAATTATATATGTGATATCTGTCCAGTGTTTATCAACTGCAGGTATGTTTATAAGTGCCCTTTACAGAACTACCAAAGGATATATTTCCTGTATCATTCTTTAATTCAAATCAGTAGTTCACGACCCTTTCAGTCAGTTCAATCGCTCAGTCATGTCCGACCCTTTGTGACCCTCTTTGCGACCCCATGGACTGCAGCACGCCAAGTTTCCCTCTCCATCATCAATTCCCAGGGTTTACTGAAACTCATGTCCATTGAATCGGTGATGCCATCCAAGCATCTCATCCTCTGTTGTCCCCTTCTTCCACCTTCAATCTTTCCCAGCATCAGAGCCTTTACAAATGAGCCAGTTCTTCATATCAAGTGGCCATGTATTGGAATTTCAGCTTCACCATCAGTCCTTCCAATGAATATTCAGGACTGATCTCCTTTAGGATGGACTGGTTGGATCTCCTTGCTGTCCAAGGGACTCTCTAGAGTCTTCTCCAACACCACAGTTCAAAAGCATCTGTTCTTCAGCACTCAACTTTCTTTATAGTCCAGCTCTCACATCCATACATGGCTACTGGGAAAACCATAGCTTTGACTAGATGGACCTTTTTTGGCAAAGTAATGTCTCTGCTTTTTAATATGCTCTCTAGGTTGGTCATAACTTTTTTTTAATTCATCCTTTCTTTTATTTAAAAAATAATTTTTAATTGACATATAGTTGAATTACAATATTAGTTTCAGGTGTACATAGCATAGTGATTAGGTTGGTCATAACTTTTATCCAAGGAGCAAGCATCTTTAATTTTCATGGCTGCAGTTACCATCTGCAGTGATTTGAGAGCCCCAAAAAATAAAGTCTGTCACTGTTTCCGTTGTTTCTGCATCTATTTGCCATGAAGTTGTGGAACCAGATGCCATGATCTTAGTTTTCTGAATGTTGAGTTTTAAGCCAACTTTTTCACTCTCCTCTTTCACTTTCATCAAGAGGCTCTTTAGTTCTTCTCTTTCTGCCATAAGGGTGGTGTCATCTGCATATCTGAGGTTATTGATATTCTCCTGGCAATCTTGATTCCAGTTTGTGCTTCATCCAGTCCATCATTTTGCATGATGTATTCTGCATATAAGTTAAATAGCTGGGTGGCAATATACAGCCTTTATGTACTCCCTTCCCGATTTGGAACCAGTCTGTTGTTCCATGTCGAGTTCTAACTATTGCTTCTTGACCTGCATATTGATTTCTCATAAATAACATTATGGGCCTGTTGGGCTGGGAAGATCCAGAGGAATCGGGTGGAGAGGGAGGTGGGGTGGGAGACCGGGATGGGGAATTCGTGTAACTCTATGGCTGATTCATATCAATGTATGACAAAACCCACTGAAAAATAAAAAAAAATAAAAATAAAAAAATTTAAAAAAAAATAACACAGTTTGTTTTCTGATTTTAAAATCATACTCATGCATAATTACCAAGAAAAAAATATCAGAAGTGATAATATCACCTACAGATGAATCACATTTAGAAGCTTATTCTTCAACTCTAAAGTAAAATAATTTTAGAATTTTTCTTAAAATTTATATCCAAAGTTTTTTATTAATTATTCAGAAACTATACCAAAAACCCTAAAAATAGGAAATTCATTATAATTTTCCTTTTAGCTGATAATAATTAATATTTTTGCATGTGTTAATTTTTTTGAACAAAAAAGATAAGTAACAAGAACAATATTGTACTTTTGCACCTTTGTCCAAGCTTTTTCAGTCTAGTAAATCAGATTTAGATTCAGATGAAGTTCTTGGAATGTTTGTTTGCCACCTGGGAATGGTCTCCCTGTGGATACTGCAGACACAGAGAGATTGATAACATGATAAAGTGCTCTGAGAATCTCAGAAAACATTTTTGGATGGAAACCAAAAGAAAAAAGATAAATAGCACCCATTTTGAAAAAAAAGAAAGAGGCCATATTGAAAAACACATTTATATCCCAGCAAGTAAAATATACCCCGATTATCTAGCATTCTTTAGAATCACTGTTTCAATAGTTGAAAGACAACTCAAAAGTGAAATTCTGTGATTATTTTTCATCAATATATTTTTAAAGTAATTACCATCTTCATTTATCTCAGCAGTCTGGTTTTGTTGCTCACAGTTCAAAGTAGATTCTAACGAACATATTTGAAAGAATAGTTCAGAAATTGAATATATTTGCAACATTATCATTTTTAAGATCATTTCTATCAGAAGACACAAGAGTTTATATCATTTAGCCATGATATTAGTTTTCTATTGATTTGTAATGTTGATATACTAGATTTATATACTAGGAGCATTAGATTCTAAATAGTTTATGTTTTAAATATATTCAGGTAACAGATTTGTTTCTAGGATAAGACACACATTCAAAATGTTTTAAGATGTGTTTTCATCAATTATTACTAATTTTTATTGAAAATAAATCTATGTCACTTCTTTCTGCCTGTTAAATGCATGGATCACAGTTAACATTGTGATGTTTTCTGAATTTAAATAAAAATATATTAAATAATTTTGTAAGCTCTTTCTTTTAGGAAATTCTGACTAAAATAAACCATATGAAACTTTATATATTTTTAGATTATCAGAGCCTATCACAATTCTCTATTACTGCTATATATTATAAATTAAAAAAAAAAAAACACCAAGAAAATCTAGATTTCTGGACCTTCCCTGTTGGTCCAGTGGTTAAGTCTACCACACTTCCAATGCAGGGGTAGCAGGTTCTATCCCTGGTCGAGAACTAAGATCCCACATTCTACAAGGTGCAGTCGAAAAAAAAAGCAAAGAAAATTTCAAATTCTTAAATATCTTTCTAGCCCTGTGTATCTACTTGAAAGGCAGTGCAAAATACAAATTGAGTCCTTTAAATGAATCACTCGGGAAAGTAACAAGGACTAACTCCAAGTAACATGAGGTCAAATTCTGATAAGAAAAAGAGTTTGCTAGTTTATGTTTTAAAAACTCTTCTTTTTAGAAAAGCCTGTTAGGGGAGCAAGTTAAGTGACGTGTCAAAAGTAGAACAGGAGAGCTTCTGTCAGAGGCACAGTGGTGAACTGTGACTTCAACTAAATCGTGGATTGATATGAAAGGATACTGGCATCACTACCTGCATCCTCTGCCCTGACAGGATGCAACATTTTCAAAATGCTTGAAGTACCCACTACAACACATAATGTCAGTGAGGAATGCTGAATTGTTGGAAAACTTCCTTTTCTTATTACTGTGGGACTTTCTCGAGATTTTGCTTATTAGACTATCTTTGAATTTAAAAGAATCTCAAACTTAAAAATGCATGTCCACTTGTTAGGTAGGAAATTAGGCATGAGCTATGAGGGGTGGCCTAGCTGAAAAGGATGCAAGCTAATCTCTGTACTCCATCCCGCTCACAGATATGCTACAAAATAATCACAGAGGCTTTTCCAACCCCTGCACAAGTGCCCTAAGGACACAGTGGATATAAACTAACCACAGAGGTTTTCTCAAATAACCTTAGGCAGCTAGAAGTCCATTAAATATTCTAAAGCTCATAAATATTCTATACATATATACATCTGATTATAACAGACTGAATTATGGGAAGACATACACAATAGAACCTGTTGTCATATAACTTGCAATTGCCTATCAGCCTTGAGCACATGCCCATTTGCATCCCTTTTCTTGACTGGTGGTGGGTACAAGCCCTATTTTGCACAGAGCACAACCAAAAGGAGGAGATGGGAAGCATAAAAAGGGAGAAGCCAGGAGTGATTAGCACAACAATCCTTTGGAGTTGCCTGCTCCCATATCTTAGGACTGTCTGTCTAACAAAAGATCTGTCTTCCTTAACTGAACTTAGCTGTAACTTGTCTGTTGTTTTAAAGTTCCAAAGTTTTATTGCAATGAGATAAGAACAAGGGAAAAGAAATAAACCAACCTGATACACTCATATCTTATATATAGATGATATACCATATATCAAGTCATAATTAGCCTACAGTTAAGATAGTATTTTTTCATTTCCAAAGTTACTGTTTGCTTATTTATTTCCATACATTTTGCTTTCCTTGAGGTCTATAATGCTTCCCAAAGTGTTAGGTATTCATGTATATGAGAGCAAAGTAACTTAAGGGCTGAAATTCCAACACTAGCTGGCTCAGCCATCTTTTTGCATACTCACACATGCAGTCTTTCAATGAGCTATATTCAGGATGACATTCACTACCAGAGAGATTTCTAATATTATTTTACTCTTAAGCCAATTGTTTTGTTAATACTGATATTCATGAAAATGAATATTCATAATTCAATGAAAATTCAATCACTCAGTCATGTCTGACTCTTTGCAACCCCATGGACTGCAGCATGCCAGGCTTCCCTCTCCAACAACAGCTCCTGGAACTTACTCAAACTCATGTCCATTGAGTTGGTGATGCCATCCTACCAACTAATCCTCTGCAGTCCCCTTCTCCTCCTGCCTTCAGCCTTTCCCAGCATCAGGGTCTTTTCAAACGAGTCAGTTCTTTGCATCAGGTGGCCAAAGTATTGGGGTTTCAGCTTCAGTATCAGTCCTTCCAAAGAATATTCAGGACTGATTTCCTTTAGGATAGATTGGTTTGATCTCCTTGCAGTCCAAGGGACTCTCAAGAGTCATCTCCAACACCACAGTTCTAAAACCTTAATATTATGATGCTCAACTTTATTTAAGGTTCAACTCTCACATTCATACATGACTACTGGAAAAACCATAGCTTTGACTAGATGGACCTTTGTTGGTGAAGTAATGTCTCTGCTTTTTAATATGCTGTCTAGTTCTGTCATAGCTTTTCTTCCAAGGAGCAAGCATCTTTTAATTTCATGACTGCAATCACCATCTGCAGTGATTTTGGAGCGCCCCCCCCCCAAAAAATACAGTCTCTCACTGTTTCCACTGTTTCCCAGACTGTTGACCATGAAATGATGGGACCAGATGCCATGATCTTAGTTTTCTGAATGTTGAGTTTTAAACCAAGTTTTCTACTCTCATCTTTTACTTTCATCAAGAGGCTCTTTAGTTCCTCTTCACTTTCTGCCATAAGGGTGGTGTCATCTGCATATCTGAGATTATTGATATTTCTCCTGGCAATCTTGACTCCAGCTTGTGCTTCATCCAAGACAGCATTTCACATGATGTATTCTGCATATAAGTTAAATAAGCAGGGTGACAATATGCAGCCTTGACGTACTCCATTCCCAAATTGGAACCAATCAGTTGTTCCATGTCCAGTTCTAACTGTTGCTTCTTGACCTGCACACAGAATTCTCTGGAGACAGATAATTTGCTCTGGTATTCCCATCTCTTTAAGAATTTTCGACAGTTCATTGTGATCCACAGTTAAAGGCTTTGGATGAATAAAGCAGATGTTTTTCTGGAACTCTCTTGCTTTTTTGGTGATCCAACAGATAACAATTTGATTTCTGGTTCCTCTGCCTTTTCAAATCCAGCTTGAACATCTGGAAGTTCTTTGTGTATGTACTGTTGAAGCCTGGCTTGGAGAATTTTGAGCATGTGAGATGAGTGCAATTGTGTGGTAGTTTGAGCATTCTTTGGCATTGCCTTTCTTTGGGATTGAAATGAAGACTGACCTTTTCCAGTCCTGTGGCCACTGCAGAGTTTTCCACATTTGCTGGCATATTGAGTGCAGCACTTTCACAGCGTCATCTTTGAGGATTTGAAATAACTCAACTGGAATTCCATCACCTCCACTAGCTTCGTTCATAATGATGCTTCCTAAGGCCCACCTGACTTCACATTCCAGGATGTCTGGCTCTAGGTGTGTGATCACACCATCGTGATTATCTGGGTCATGAAGATCTTTTTCATATAGTTCTGTGTATTCTTGCCACCTCTTCTTAATATCTTCTGCTTCTGTTAGGTCCCTACAATTTCTGTCCTTTATTGAGCCCATCTTTGCATGAAATATTCCCTTGGTATCTCTAATTTTCTTGAAGAGATCTCTAGTCTTTCCCATTCTATTGTTTTCTCTATTTCTTTGCAATGATCAGTGAAAAAGGTTTCTTATTTCTCCTTGCTATTCCTTGGAGCTCTGCTTTCAAACAGGTATATTTTTCCTTTTCTTCTTTTCCTTTAGCTTCTCTTCTTTTCTCAGCTATTTTAAGGCCTCCTCAGACAGCCACTTGGATGTTTTGTATTTCTTTTTCTTGGGGATGGTATTGATCACCACCTCCTGAACAATGTCATGAGCCTCCATCCATAGTTCTTCAGGCATTCTGTGTATCAGATCTAATCCCTTGAATCTATTTGTCATTTCCATTGTATAATTGTAAGGGATATGATTTAAGTCATACCTGAATGGTTTAGTGGTTTTCCCTACTTTCTTCAATTTAAGTCTGAATTTGGCAATAAGGAGTTCACGATCTGAGCCACAGTCAGCTCCCGATCTTGTTTTTGCTGACTGTATAGAGCTTCTCCCTCTTTGACTGCAAAGAATATAATCAATCTGATTTTGATATGGACCACCTGGTGATGTCCATGTGTAGAGTCTTCTCTTGTGTTGCTGGAAGAGGGTGTTCGCTACAACCAGTGTGTTCTCTTGGCAAAACTCCATTAGCCTTTGCCCTGTTTTATTTTGTACTCCAAGGCCAAATTTGCCTGTTACTCCAGGTATCTCTTCACTTCCTACTTTTGCATTCTAGTCTCCTATAGTGAAAAGGACATCTTTTTTGGGTGTTACTAGAAGGTCTTGTAGGTCTTCATAGACCTATTCAACTTCAGCTTCTTTGGCATTACTGGTTGGGGCATAAACTTGGATTACTGTGATATTGAATGGTTTGCCTTGGAAATGAACAGAGATCATTCTGTCGTTTTTGAAATTGCATCCAAGTACTACATTTCAGACTCTTTTGCTGACTATGAGGCCTACTCCATTTCTTCTAAGGGATTCTTGTCCACAGTAATAGATATAATGGTCATCTGAGTTAAATTCACCCATTCCAGTCCATTTGAGTTCACTAATTCCTAAAATGCCAATGTCCACTCTTACCATCTCTGATTTGACCACTTCCAATTTGCCTTGTTTCATGGGCCTAACATTCCAGGTTCCTATGCAATATTGTTCTTTACAGCATCAGGCTTTACATCCATCACCAGTCACATCCACAGCTGGGTGTTGTTGGCTCCAACTCTTCATTCTTTCTGGAGTTATTTCTCTACTTTTCTCCAGTAGCATACTGGGCCCCTACCAACCTGGGGAGTTCATCTTTCAGTATCCTATCTTTTTGCTTTTTCATACTGTTTATGGGGTTCTGAAGGCAAGAATACTAAAGCAGTTTGCCATTCCCTTCTCCAGTGGACCACGTTTTGTCAGACCTCTCCACCATGACCCGTCCATCTTGAGTGGCCCTACATGGCATGGCTCATAGTTTCTTTGAGTTATACAAGGCTGTGGTCTATGTGACCAGTTTGGTTAGTTTTCTGTGATTCTCATTTTCATTCTGTCTGCCCTCCGATGGATAAGGTTAAGAGACTTGCAGAAGTTTCCTGATGGGAGAGACTGACTGAGTGGGAAACTGGGTCTTGTTTTAATGGGCAGGGCCATGCTCAGTAAATCTTTAATCTGATTTTCTTTTGATGGGCAGGGCTGTGTTTCCTTCCTGGTCATATCAAAACATAAGTGCCTTACACAACAGTGTAAATCAATTATACTTCAATAAATTTAAAACATACAAACAAACATAAATGCCTTTAACAAAAGGCAATTGATGAGTTTGAGCAAGCTCCAGAAATTGGTGATGCTGGAAGGGAAGGTGATGCTCCAGGGAAGCCTGGCATGCTACAATCCATGAGGTCAAACATAAATGAGCAACTGAACTGAATAGTTTATACTGACAAGGTTAACCCTTTATTTAATAATGTTATCTAGTGATCACAGATATCAAGAATATGAATGTGCTGGTTGATCCTAGTTCTTCTCTATAGTGAATTGCAAATCATGAGTAGACCAGATGCTGAGGCCTTACCAACATATGGATAAATGTAAAGTCATGTTTCCATATTATAGATGTTTGTGTTTCCCTGTCTTAATGCTGCATCTCAAACCAAGCAAAACAGAATGTTCTCTTGTTACTTACTTTGAATCTAAAAAGGAGAATGCCCTTTGTTCTCATAATGTAGTGAGCTCCCTGTAGTTGCAACTCAGGGTCTTCCTCTGCTGCTGCCCCAGCTCCCACTGTGCATTGTCACTGCCCCTTAAATCATCCCAAAGGAATGCCCTATTTCACCTGCCAATGGAGTTTCTTAAGAAATGAGTAATAGCCTCATCAGGAATGTTTCTCCTGATACTGCAAAAATGTCTTACTCTCTGTGATACAAGAATAGGCTGGGTTGTGAGTGCAGGCAGAAAAAAATGACACCTTTTCAACTCTGAGCTAAACTTATTCATATGTGCCTCAAACCACAATATGTAAATCCAAAATTTCAAGAATATTCTCATAAAGTAAGTTTTTCTGTCTCTTTTCTCAATTACTGATAACCTGCAAGCAACTCTTAAAAGTAAAGCTGAACAACAAAAGCCACCCATGAATAAAAATCAACAGCGAAACCACTCATGTCCTCATTAAGGAAATAAATTCCCTCCATTCAAACACACACAAAAATGTATTTCTCCCATTTTCTCACATCACCTCACAAACAAATAAATTAAACTTCCTTAAACATACAACTCCAGTACATGTACACCTACAATATATATCACCTCTGGTATAATTCCTGGTTAACAGTTTTCCTAGACACTGGCTAAATCCAAAGTCCATTAAGGTGATTTGCCTAAAATGAAGGATCCTGCTCCCAATGTAAACTGAAATCTCTACCTCAAAATACAGGTAAAAATACAACTTTTAAATTATTATTTTTCCCACCTTATGTATAAAAAATAATAGGGTACAGCCTCAACCAGAGTGCCCCATTGCATGTGAAATCCAAATGCCCCTGAGAAACTAAACAACTTCATTGGCTATGACTACTCCTGGTTTAACTCTAGGAGAAGCCTGCCAAACAAATGTTTACCCTTGGATTAGTAAAACACTAGTTCAAATCATTTGTTATAAATTGTTGTGTTACTGTACAACATAGCTAACTACTTGATTTTTTTTTTTCCAGGAGGATTGCACTAAAGAAATTAAACGACATTCATCAAATATTTATTCATGTGCCAAGCACTGTGTTAATGGCTTTATATTATTATGAAAACCCTTTAGCATGATGAAAATGAGGATTTGCAGAAACTGAAATGCAGAGGGTATGAGAAACTAGAGGGAGAGGGAAATGGCAACCCACTCCAGAATTCTTCTCTGGAGAATCCCAGGGATGGCAGAACCTGGTGGGCTGCCATCTATGGGGTCGTACAGGGTCGGACATGACTGAAGCAACTTAGCAACAGCAGTGGCAGCAGCAGTATGAGAAATTGGAAGTTCTTAGCCAAGAAGGAGAAAAAACACACATAGAACTACCAATGAAACCAACAGAAAAATAGCATGAATGTGAACTCGTGATTATTGCCTCTAATTCATCTGCACCAACAGCAATCTTGGCACGCCTAACATAGGCTAATGGCCTTTTGTGATTGCTTTTAACTTAATAAATGCCAAACCAGCTCCCTTCCTTGAAGCACCATCTCACAGACACTCATCTTGAAAAACTGCTTCCAGTCTGTCCCATAGCTCTCTGATGTGTTATTCTCTTTCTAAGTCATTTTTTCCTCCATGTTTTAGATAAGTTTTACCACTGTTTTCAACTTTACATTTTTCCACAATGTCTAATTTGCCATCCATCATATCCAGGATGTGTTTTACCTCATCCATTGCAGTTCTCCTCTTTAAACCTTCCATTTCTCTACCTAACATATTTGATCATTCCTCAAACTTCCTGAATATATAAAACACAGTTATACTCTTTCAAAGACCTTTTCTACTAGTGCTATCATTGTTATTAAAGTCAGTTGACAGATTTTCCCCACGTGAAGATTATCATTGCTTTGGTTTTTGCATGGCTAGAACTTTTTATTGGATCCTAGACATTATAAAAGACATGAATTTGAGCAAACTCTGGGAGATAGTGGAGGACAGAGAGCCTGGCAGGCTACAGTCCATGTAGACTGTCAGACATGACTTATTGACTGAACACCACCAACAATAATACATTCTAAATATTGCTTTGTTAGATGCTGAACATTTTTGTATTTCTATAAATATTTTTGAGCCTTATTCTGGGATATAGATACTTGGAAACACTGTAATCTTCAGGGGCTTGCTTTTAAACATTTTTGGATGGTAATATAATAGCGTTTATTCAAGGTTCTATTTTTTTGTTTCTCTCTCTCACTACTGAGTATGCTACAATATGCCCCATGAATTATGAAGTTCTCCACTTTCACTGATGGAAAATGTACTATTTCTAGCCATATGTGAACTCTGGGGACAATCCATCGAATTCTTTCTGTCAATTCTTTCCCATGTTTGGATAGTTTCTTCCTATGTGGTTCCTGAGCAGTGCTCAACTAAATATCTATGGGGTATTTGACTCTCTGGAGTTTTCTCTCTATTCCTTTCTCTTCTTTATAGTACTCTGAAAGAAATTCTAACTGGCCTTCGCAGACACCGAGTTCTATCGTTTGTACTTAAGGAGGTTTATCAGGCTCCATCTTGCTTCCTTTCTCTGTTCCAACACCTGATATCTATACAGGAAGTAAACTGGAGTAATTGTAGGGTTCACCTCATTTGGTTTCCATCTCTGAAAGACCACTGTTCTTTGTTGCCTATTTTCAAAGTCTTGAGAATCATTGTTTCATATATTTTTATTGTTTATTAAGTTGTTTCAGCTAGTGTTATAGATTGAAAAGTGACAGTGTAAATGTTGCTCAATCATGTCTGACTCTTTGTGATCCCATGGACTATAACCTGCCAGGCTCTTCTGTCCATGGGATTTTCTAGGCAAGAATACTGGAGTGGTTTGCCATTCCCTACCCCAGGGGATCATTCCAACCCAGGGATCAAAGTACGTTCAATTGCCTCCTGCATTGCAGGCAGGATATCCCTTCAAATTCACATGTCAAGGTCCTAACCCTTAATGTGGCTATATTAGGACATGGGATCTCTAAGGAAATATCTAAGTTTGAATGAGGTCCTAAGAGTGGGGTCTTGAGCCAATAGAGTTGCTTATAAGAAGAGACATCAAAGTGCTTTCTTCCTCTTTCTTCACCCCACAGGAGCACAGAGGAGATGCCATATGAGGACACAACAAGAAGGTAACTATTTGCAAGACATAAAGAACTACCTCACCAGAAACCAAATCTGCTGGTCCATTGATCTTGAACTTCTGGTCTCCAGAAGCATGAGGAAACAAATTTCTATTGTTTACACCCTTCAGTTTGTGGTGTTTTGTTATAGCAACCCAAATGGATTAATAAAAGTCTCATTCCAGTCAGTCTATCTTGGCTGAAATCAGAAGCTGCAGGTAAGTAGTTCTAACTGCACTGGGGCACAGAATTCATAGGCTATAGTGACACAGAGAACACGGAGGTGAAAGCACAGAGCTTGTATCAGCAAGGTCCAGTAATATTAGTACTAATAACATTCATCAAGCATCTAATCATGCATTAAGTACAGTGTTAAAAGCTTTACTTTTATTATATAATTCCTTTCTCTTAAAAAATCTAGAGAAGTCTAGAACTTCTACTCAAAATAACACTAACTCTCCCTAGACATCTAAACCTCCATAAGCAGTGGTGAGAGGATTTGTGTGACCCAGTTACCTAGCAGGATCCTTATGCTTGATTTATCTCTCATTTTTGACACCCATTCTGCCTTGATATATACAAACTAGTTTCATTAAGTATCCAGTTTCACCAAAGAGTTACAATTTATAACAAGTTAACTGAATGCCATAGCTAAAATTAATATATTTTGAATTAGCAGCTTACCAAGTAGAACAGTAACAAATTAAATACACCAGAGTAGTGATTTAGAAAACCAGAAGTCAGATCAATAGAAAATATTGAAACTGTAGTAATATATATATATGCAAATATATGTAAAGAGAAAAAGTATGAAAAGAATAGAAAAAGTCATAAGAGACTTGAAGGACACAGTAAACATTCTATATATATATATATATATATATACATACATATATATATATATGTACATGGATGGAGAGGTGGAAGGGAGTAAATTAAAAAAATTATGTGAAGAGAAAATGTCTGAAAATGTTCCCAAAATCATGAACAACGTCAAGCCACAGATTCAATAAGCTCTGACAATCCCAAAAGATAAAGAAAACCACTCTAAATGTATCATAGCAAAACTGCTAAAAACCAAAAGCTAAATGGAAAATGTTAAAGCACCAAGAAAAAAATGGGTATCTTATCTTCAAAGGAGCAGCAATAAGAAAGAAATTTTCTCAATAGAAATTATGACAGGCAAAGGATAACGGAATGACACTCTACAATGCAGAAAGAAAATAACAGCCAATCTAAAAAGCCCATGATCAATAAAAACAATCTTCCAAACTACAGGTAAGATAAATATGTTTTCAGACCAACAGAACGTAAAAGAATATTTTTTTCCCAGAAAACTTGTACTTAAAAATAAACAAACAAAAACATGCTAAAGTGAGTTATGCAGGAAGGCAGGAAGAAAATAATCCAGATGGAAACAAGGAAATGAAGGAAGGATTGA
The DNA here is from genome assembly GCF_963930625.1 of Muntiacus reevesi. Classification (NCBI taxonomy): domain Eukaryota; kingdom Metazoa; phylum Chordata; class Mammalia; order Artiodactyla; family Cervidae; genus Muntiacus; species Muntiacus reevesi. The sequence goes on along the minus strand of NC_089255.1, from coordinate 39,598,192 downwards.
AGAGCATATTGATAGAAGAGTAAATGTAGAAAAAATATCATTAGGTATATATTGGTCACATTTATTTATATTTGGATATCTCCTCTGCAATGAGCACACGCACATCAAATTTTTATTTCAACAACCCTTATTTCAACCTAATATACGTCTCAGGATTAATGTGTACATAGTAGAAACCATGGTCTTCCTTCCAAAAGTACTGCTTCTTCCATAACTGTCAGTATCTTGGTAAATGGCAACTTCATCTTTCCAACTATTCAGGTAAAATAGCCTGGAGTCAACTTTTGCTCCTGTAATTTTTCTTTCATACATATATATCTCCAAACTTTCAATAGAAAGGCTATCTTTACACTACTTTCAGAATCAAATAACAGCACCTCCACTATTACCAGTCTGGTCCATCTTTTACTTGGATTATCTTAATAGCAACCTAAATGACACTCCTGTTTCTCCTTTCCCTCCACATATAGTTTATTCTCAAAACACAGCTAGAGTCATCTTATCCCAAACCTAAATCAGATCCTGTCACTGCTAAAAACTTCCAACAAGTTTCCATGGCATGTGAAGTAGAAGTAAAGTTTATCAGTAGTGTACAAGGTTACCCTAAATATGTTTATTTTCTTGCTATCTATCTGGCTCTATTTTAAAATACATCTATCTTTAGCTAACCACTCCAACCACAATGTTCTCTCTGCTTTTTTCTCAAAACTCCAAGACCATGCCTGCCTTTGCAATGTTCTCTCCTATTTCCCCTGCCTAGAATGTTCTTCCCCCAGATATATGCACAGGTACTTACTTCAACTCCTACATCTCCTTTAAATCTATTCTGATACCTTCCTATTTGTCAAGTCTCCAGACCACATGATTTTCAAACCTAACCTCACTCAGCACTCCCATTCTTCACTGTCTTATTTATGCCAAAACACTTCTCACTGTCTAAGAATCTATGTATTCTACTTGCCTTGATCTTATTTGTTTTCCCCACATGAAACCCAAGTTCCATATAGGCAGGTATTTGACATATATCTTATTACAACTAGGGTATCCATACATGGAAATAGAACCAGGGAAAGTTAGCCTCGCAACCATATTTGTTCAATGAAAAGAAAGCCTTTAGTAATACTTGAAAGTATTATTTTTATAATACATATGTGACAGATGTAGAAAGCAAGGTAAATGATTTTGTCAGGTTCTCTAGCGAAGAACTGAAATCGGAAGTAATACCCAAAATAATACAGCTCATAGTGCTTTACTTTTATCATTGGACTATATATCTCCCCTCTTGGAGAAGGAAATGGCAACCCATTCCAGTACTCTTGCCTGGAAAATTCCATGGATGGAGGAGCCTGATGGGCTACGTTCATGGGGTCGCAGAGTCAGATGCGACTGAGCAACTTCACTTTCACTTTCATATATTTTCCCAAACCTCACTTCAAACTTCTGATAAAGAGGATTTAATCAGGTCTTGTTTTCCAATTGAGGAGAATCTGAGCTAATACCCACACACAGGGAGTTTTTAAGACAGCAGTGTAGTACCCATATAAATATTTTTTAGTACACTTAATCCCAGAGAGCTATTCTCTTAGACTACCTAAGCTGAAATCAGTGTCTATTCATTGGGCCCATTTAAGAAGAGAGGCAATAAAAGATCTTTGAGGGACTTCCTGGCCTTAAATTGAATTAATCAGAACACTCACTGGGATTTTTGAACTTGAGATGTAGTTAATGGAGTCTAAAATTTTAAGGGATATATCTTGAAAGATATAGTAGCCAGCTTACTCACAAGAGAAGCAAAGAAGGTCTTCGGAAAGAAAGCTAAAGATGAAGCAAAACCAGGGGAGCCAAGTGAGAAGAGTGTCTTTTAATCATGTTTCCGGTGCACTATTTTTCTTATTGATTGTTAGTAAAATGTCATAAAGACTTTTCCCATAATATGACATAAACATTTTAAAGGTTCTTTACTTTTAAAGTCTGTCTTGATTTGAAATCTATTTCTTTCCATTGTGTAAGAAAAAATATAATTTTGTATATATATGGAAGTCAGTTGCTGAAATATACTTGTGCTCTGTCTCTCAGCAGTGTCTGCCTCTTTGTGACCCTTTGGACTGTAGTCTTCCAGGCTTCTCTGTCCATGGGATTTTTCAAGCAAGAATACTGGATTGGGTTGCCATTTCCTTCTCCAGAGGATCTTACTGACCCAGGGATCGAACACACATCTCCTGCGTCTTCTGCGTTGCAGGCCAGTTCTTTACCTGCTGAGCCATCAGGGAAGCTCAATTGCCAAAATATCATTAATTAAATTGTTTCTGTTCTAACAATATGAATTGAGATGTCATCTTAATCAAAACAATCTACAATACAATGAGTTTTAGACATTTTAAAATGTTATGCTTTCTAGATGAGAGCTGAAGTATTGGCTAAAAAGAAACATAATAAATTTCTCAATATCTGTGGGCATACCTATGACTGTTGCCTTGAGAACTTAAAAAAAACAAGTATATCAGGGGACAATGTTCTTACTTTTGACCTGTTTAATAAGTACATATTATGGTTTAATTTATCCATCAATAGCAAAATATTTTATTTTAAATAAATTGCATTGTAACATTTATGATATATTCTCATATAAGTGGGTTAAAATTTAACATTTATTGAAAGTGTAAATTAGTCAATAATTATGTAGCAGTGACTGACGTGTTTCCATATGTGGGATATCTGACAAAAATCTGTCTTCTTCCATTGAAAAAGAATAGCTTATTTCTTATTAACCCAGGTATGAAATTGTAAGGGTAATAATCATAGAAGTAAATCATAGAGTAGCATATTTCTACATTTCTTCAGTGCATATCTTATGATTTGGGGGAAAATAATTGAAATTTATATGAATATTTCCTATTTTGATAATAATTATGCTTTATTGGAATAGTATTTTCTATTGTTTAAAAATAATATCACTTACTAAGAAGAAACTATTTTTCTAGAAATAATATTACCTCCTAGAAATCATTCAAGAAAGTATTATCTGAATATACACACAATAAATAGATGATAACCAATATGTGGTACCAAATAGAATATGACACATCTCATCTATAGTTTATCTCCTTACTTTGTACTTTTGCCTATCAATATTTTATTTTAAGCATTATAGAAATGCATTCCAATGTTTTCAATATGAAGGGTAATTCATAGTCTTTATTGTGTGATGCTTCTTTTCCTTCCTTTCTTTCTTTATTCATTCTTTACTTTTAAAGTTTTACATTTCTGTTTATATGCCAATAAATGAATCACTTTTTACCTAAAGATTTAATTAATTTCCATTTGCATCATTTTTCAGATCATTAATGAAGCTAAAGTTAAGATTGATTCCTAAATCAAGTCCCTCCAATTTAATGGTCCAATTTAAATTTATTTTTTCTTATTCCTTGCTTACTGTCTTTCATAATATTGTCAGTCTTGCTGACAATCCCATTGGGCTGGTATGAGTTAAATTTTCAAGCAGAATAATATGAAATAGTTTTAAGTGCTTTATGATAATTGGATTATCCTAAAGCAAAATTCTACCATTGCTTACAAAGCTTGTTTATAGAATTATTTATCATTAACATGAGATTATAATCATAATTATTAATCTAATTTATTTTAATATTTTCTGCTCTAATAGAAATATAGTAAAATAAGTCAGAACATATTTATAAGTTGCACTAAGTCATTAAAAGCATTTTATGAAAAGTCTTAACTCATTCATTTGTACTTATTCTTGAATAAAAAGCTGGTTCTTTTTTTAAGTTTCAGTTACAAACTATCCCCAACTACTTCAATATGATTGTTCAGTTCATCCAAAATATTCATGAATTTACTAATTGTCTCTAAAATATCGTGCAGCTGATTTCATAGAAAGACACACGAACACAGTACTCTAAACATGGGAGATCTTTTATTTCATTTAGAAGAGGGAGGATATTTAATAGTTAATGCATTATCAATTTTCTCTGGACACTTCCTATAGCCTATAATCAATGTTCAATAGGTTTGCCAACATCCGCTGGCTCATAGAAAAAGCAAGGGAATTCCAGAAAAACATCTGCTTTATTTAGCCATAGGCTAAAGCCTTTGGCTGTATGGATCACAATAAACTGGAATATTCTTAAAGAGATGGGGATACCAGACCACCTTACCTGCCTCCTGAGAAACCTGTATGCAGATCAAGAAGCAACAGTTAGAGCCGGACATCGAACTGACTCCAAATGGGAAGGGAGTACGTGAGGGCTGTATATTGTCACCCTGCTTATTTAACTTTATGCAGAGTACATTATGTGAAATGCTGGGCCGGATGAAGCACAAGCTGGAAGCAAGCTTGCTGGCAGAAATATCAACAACCTCATACATGCAGATGATAAAACTCAAATGACAGAAATTGAAGAGGAACTAAAGAGCCTCTTGATGAAGGTAAAAGAGGAGAGTGAAAAAGCTGGACAAAAACCACTACAATATTGTAAAGTAATTAGACTCCAACTAATAAAAATAAATGGAAAAAAAAACCCTCAACATTCAGAAAACTAAGATCATGGCATCCGGTCCCATCATTTCATGCCAAGTAGATGGGGAAGAAATGGAAGCAATGACATATTTTATTTTCTTGGGCTTGAAAATCACTGAAGATGGTGACTGTGGCCATGAAATCAAAAGACGCTTGCTCCTTGGGAGAAAAGCTCTGACAAACCTAGACAGCATATTAAAAAGCAGAGATATTACTCTGCTGACAAAGTCCATATAGATAAAGCTACAATTTTTCCAGTAGTCATGTATGGATATGAGAGTTGGACTGTAAAGAAGGCTGAGAACTGAAGAACTGATGCTTTGAACTGTGGTGCTAGAGAACACTCTTGAGAGTCCCTTGGACTTCAAGGAGATCAAACCAGTGAATCCTAAAGGAATTCAACCCTGAATATTCACTGGAAGGACTGATACTAAACTTGAAGCTCCAATACTTCAGCTACCTGATGTGAAGAGCTGCCTCAGTGGAACAGACCTTGATGCTGGGGAAGATTGAGGGCAGGAGAAGTGGGCAACAGATGACTAGATGGACAGGAGATTGAGCAAACTGTGGGCAATAGTGAAGGACAGGGAGGCCTGGCATGGTGCAGTCCATGGGATTGCAAAGAGTTGGCCAGGACTGAGAGACTGAACAACAAATTAGGTTTATCAGTCAATTTTCTTTAATTGATAAAGTTTTCCTAATATGCCCTTGTCTTCTCAAAGACAAGTTTTGTTAATATAAAAGTAGGCCTTCATTTTTCTCTTTATTGATATAAGTTCTGTACGAATTTCTTTTATTTTTCTATAGATAGATATTTCTACTTTAACTTACCAAAGAGAAGAAATTGGTTTTATATGGTTTAACTGCATTTGAATAACAAAACATATAATCTTAGAGTACTATTGATTTCCAATTATACAACAATTCCTGAAATCTAAATTAATGATATTAGCCCAGGCACTGTCAAATATTTTTAAGACATAGAACATGGTTTTCAATTGAAATCACAGGAATACCTCAGGTTATATATAGATAAAGGCAGAATATCTTCAAAACAGATTCAAGGGACTAGGGGTCTGGAGGTCTCCCAATATGTCTGTCTCCAGACTGCCATGCTTCTCAAATCCATACATACTAAGGCAACTCCAGAAAACTCTAATATGGTGAGAAAATCAACTTAATTTATTGAGAAAATGGGTATAGATGTGTATGGATTAAGAGATACACATTCAGAGGTAGATGAATGGCCTATGCCAAATGTTAATAGAAGGGTGGTTAAATATCCATACACTCACATGCACACACACATATTTATTCTGAAAATCTGAAAGTATTCTATAGATACAGAGCTGCTTATATGGAAGATTCTACTCTACTAGCTGGGATGTACCAAATGTATCTTTTCTAAGGGATCTGAAAATCTTCTTAAAACCTCTGTGTGTCCTTCAGTTTAGTTGCTTAGTTGTGTCTGACTCTCTGCAACCCCATGAACCACAGCACACCAGGCTTCCCTGTCCATCACCAACTCCTAAAGTTCACCCAAACCCTTGTCCATTGAGTCGATGATGCCATCTAACCATCTCATTCTCTGCCGTCCCCTTCTCCTTCTGCCCTCAACCTTTCCCAGCATCAGGGTCTTTTCAAATGAGTCAACTCTTCACATCAGGTGGCCAAAGTATTGGAGTTTCAGCTTCAGCATCAGTCCTTCCAATTAATACTCAGGACTGATTTCCTTTAGGATGGACTGGTTGGATCTCCTTGCAGTCCAAGGGACTCTCTCTTTTTTTTTTTTTTATTTTTTATTTTTCAGTGGGTTTTGTCATACATTGATGTGAATCAGCCATAGAGTTACACGAATTCCCCATCCCGGTCTCCCATCCCACCTCCCTCTCCACCCGATTCCTCTGGATCTTCCCAGCCCAACAGGCCCGAGCACTTGACTCATGCCTCCCACCTGGGCTGGTGGTCTGTTTCACCACAGATAATATACATGCTGTTCTTTCGAAACATCCCACCCTCCCCTTCTCCCACAGAGTTCAAAAGTCTGTTCTGTACTTCTGCGTCTCTTCTTCTGCCCTGCATATAGGGCCATTGTTACCATCTTTCTAAATTCCGTATATATGTGTTAGTATACTGTAATGTTCTTTATCTTTCTGGCTCACCTCACTCTGTATAATGGGCTCCAGTTTCATCCATCTCATTAGAACTGATTCAAATGAATTCTTTTTAACGGCTGAGTAATATTCCATGGTGTATATGTACCACAGCTTCCTTATCCATTCATCTGCTGATGGGCATCTAGGTTGCTTCCATGTCCTGGCTATTATAAACAGTGCTGCGATGAACATTGGGGTGCACGTGTCTCTTTCAGATCTGGATTCCTCAGTGTATATGCCCAGAAGTGGTATTGCTGGGTCATATGGTAGTTCTATTTCCAGTTTTTTAAGAAATCTCCACACTGTTTTCCATAGTGGCTGTACTAGTTTGCATTCCCACCAAAGCCACAGTCATCAAGACAGTATGGTACTGGCACAAAGACAGAAATATAGATCAATGGAACAGAATAGAAAGCCCAGAGATAAATCCACGAACCTATGGACACCTTATCTTTGACAAAGGAGGCAAGGATATACAATGGAAAAAAGACAATCTCTTTAACAAGTGGTGCTGGGAAAACTGGTCAGCCACTTGTAAAAGAATGAAACTAGAACACTTTCTAACATCATACACAAAAATAAACTCAAAATGGATTAAAGATCTAAATGTAAGACCAGAAACTATAAAACTCCTAGAGGAGAACATAGGCAAAACACTCTCTGACATAAATCACAGCAAGATCTTCTATGACCCACCTCCCAGAATATTGGAAATAAAAGCAAAACTAAACAAATGGGACCTAATGAAACTTAAAAGTTTTTGCACAACAAAGGAAACTATAAGTAAGGTGAAAAGACAGCCCTCAGATTGGGAGAAAATAATAGCAAATGAGGAAACAGACAAAGGATTAATCTCAAAAATATACAAGCAACTCCTGAAGCTCAATTCCAGAAAAATAAATGGCCCAATCAAAAAATGGGCCAAAGAACTAAACAGACATTTCTCCAAGAGACTCTCAAGAGTCTTATCCAACACCACAGTTCAAAAGCATCAATTCTTCGGTGTTCAACTTTCTTTTTAGTCCAACTCTCACATCCATACATGACCACTGGAAAAACCAGCCTTGACTAGATGGACCTTTGTTGACAAAGTAATGTCTCTGCTTTTCAATATGCTGCCTAGGTTGGTCATAACTTTCCTTCCGAGGAGTAAGCATCTTTTAATTTCATGGCTGCAATCACCATCTGCAGTGATTTTGGAGCCCAGAAAAATAAAGTCAGTCACTGTTTCCACTGTTATCTCATCTATTTGCCATGAAGTGATGGGACCAAGTGCCATGATCTTAGTTTTCAGAATGGTGAGCTTTAAGCCAACTTTTTCACTCTCCTCTTTCACTTTCATCAGAGGCTCTTTAGTTCTTCTTCACTTTCTGCCATAAGGGTGGTGTCATCTGCATATCTGATGTTATTGATATTTCTCCCGGCAATCAGGATTCCAGTTTGTGCTTCTTCCAGCCCAGCGTTTCTCATGATGTACTCTGCATATAAGTTAAATAAGCAGGGTGACAATATACAGCCTTAACACTTAGTTATGTCCAACTCTACTTGTAATTAATTTCATATTGTGATTTACATATGACATATCAATGATTTTTGTGTTGTATTTATTTTCCAATTGAACTTAATGTGCTTGGCATGATAATAGGTTTAATATATCATTGGAATAAACTGTTATTCTAAGATGCTTTGTGAACAAACTTTGTTTTCCTCTCTTTTCAAGCAGTTGTGCTGGAAAATCTTAAGTGAATACTTGAGCTAATCCAAATTAAGAAATAAAGCACACAAGAAAAGGCCATTTATGAGTGAATTTCTCCAGGATCCTTTGAAACTAGAAATATGGAAAATAAATTATTTCTTCATCAAAGTAAAACTAAATCAGAAAATGTATTTATATAATGGGATTTTACAAAACAAAATTCATTCTTATATAAAAGTAAAATTACATAGTTATTAAATAGTGGTATACTCAAAGCCTCTTTTAAAATATGTCATCAATTTCTGGACCATATAGCTTTGCAAAATTAAGTTGCTAAAAAGTATATTTCCATTTTAACTGAAAGTTAAATACATAAAGCTTGGTAAACTAAAAGTGTTCTATTACAACCCATGTCATTTCGTATGTTTCTTTTTTGGACACTTGCTTATATGTTTGATAAAGTTAAAGCTTGGTGTATTGTAGGGATGTCCCTAGTGGTCCAGTGGTTAAGACTCCATGCTCTCAATGCAGGGGGCATAGGTTCAATCCCTGGTTGGGGAACTAAGATCCTGCATACCACAAGTGTGGCCCAAAAAATGTAGTGTATTATCTGTATAAATGCACATATTACACTAATGATTTTAATTACAGAAAGAACAGTCAAAAAACTTTTTCCTTTTGATTATGGTCAAAATTTAAAAGTAGAACAAATATAATCAATCACTTGGTTGAGGGTGATGTGACAGTATTGTTAAATCTAAGATTTTTAGGTTTGGTATGATCTGTGCCTCCTTTGGGCTTCCCAAGTGGTGCTAGTGGTAAAGAACACACCAGCTAATGCAGGAGACATAAGAGACATAGGTTTGATGCCTGGGTAAGGAAGATCCCCTGGAGGAGGAAATGGCAACCTACTCCAGTATTCTTACCTGAAGAATCCCATGAACAGAGGAGTCTGGCGGGCTACAGTCCATGAGGTCACAAAGAATCGGACATGACTGAAGTGACTTGGCACACACGTGCCTCCTTTGGGCCCAGAGAAGATAGGTTTCTGGCTGCCACAGGGTCCATGCCTTGAAGGGCCCAGATCAGGCTCTTTCACCCATGACTTTTGTCATGTTCCTCTCTTCAATGTAGAGTCTTAAGTGTCAAGGAGATGACATTCCTACCTGAAATCCTGTTTTTCCTTTCAAAACACTATGAATATCCAAAAACCTGGAATTCCCTGCCCCAAAGCATACTGACTACTACAAGCCAGGGTACTCTGACTACTGTAAAGGTTTGTATACCTCTAAACTCGAAAGTGGGGCTTCCATGTGTCTACTGGGAAAGGACCTGCCTGCCAATGCAGGTGACATAAGAGATGCAGATTCAATTCCTGGGTCAGAAAGATCCCCTGAAGAAGGAAATGGCAACCCACTCCACTATTCTTTCCTGGAAATCCCATGGACAGAGGGGCCTGGGAAACTACAGTCCATAGGTTTGCAAAGAGTCAGATATGTCTGAAGTGACTTAGCATGTACTCACGCACGCACACTTGAAGGTAGTTACCAGGTAACTGTTGTAGGGTCAGGGGTGAGGTGATGCAAAGCCATGAAGTGAAGTGAGTAACTCAGTCATATCCGACTCTGTGTGACCCCAAGAACTATACAGCCTATGGAATTCTCCAGGCCAGAATAGGGTAACCTTTCCCTTCTCCAGGGGATCTTCTCAATCATGGATCGAACCCAGGTCTTCGGCATTGTAGGTGCATTCTTTACCAGCTGAGCCACCAGGGAAGTCCAAGAATACTGGATTGGTAGTCTATCCCTTCTCCAGAGGATCTCCCAGACCCAGAAATCAAGCCAGGTCTCCTCATTGCAGGTGAATTCTTTCCCAGCTGAGCTACCAGAGGACCCCTATATACAGCCATGATTATGTAGAAAAGTGATAGAGACATGGTAGAAGATCAAAGAATTTCAGAAGTATTTTTGTTTCCTTAACTTCACATTTCACCATAGAACTCAGGAGTTCAAGAAGTGCAATTTCAAATCTGAATTTCTAGGATTTTTAAGAAGATTTTTTTAACGCAAAACCATAAAATATATTTTATATTGTAGACTGTTGCTGCAATTTGTTACTTTCAAATATTTATAAATATATTATGTGAACCTTTCTCCATACTCTGGCCTTGCAACATAGGCATCTCAATATTGCCCATAAACCAAAAGCAAGTAAAGGAAGAAACACACTAGGAATAAGCTATTTTAATTGACAACAAACTTGAATGGTTTAGTTTCCAAATATTTGGCTTTAGTTTGTTTTCCAATTCTGGGTGTGCTGAATTGGCAGTTCACATGGTCTAATGCAATAACAATAATGGATCATTGCTCAACTTCCCATTGTATTTTGGGATAGATGACAAATAAATGAATAATGTAAAATTATTCCTTTTAAAAATATTTACAATCATATTTTATAGCATATTTATCATATACTTAAGACACTATATTTTAAAATAAAATTTTTCAAAAATGTTAGTGCAAAATTCTAAATAAAATTACCTTGATCCAAATGGTAAATGACACTGAGGAAAACAAATCACACTTTATGTAAAGTCTTTTGTATGAAAGTAGAAGACATAATATCTTACTTCTTTGTGCCCCAGCAGATATTCAGTTACTCCTTAGAAATTTTTAAAATATTTTCTTAGAAATTACTCATGAGGTAAATATATTTTATTAACATAAGAACTCTGAATGATGATATATATTCAAAAAGTATAGAATAATAGGATTTTGATGATCATGACTTACATATGATTATATTTTCATGGACATTGTCTCAGCACCAATTTGATGTATGATTGATTTTTAAAATGTGTTGAATGGAATATATGTTCAAGGTTCATTTATTCAAGATGAGGTTCAAGTCACATAAAATATAATTTCCTGTGAATTATAAAGGCAAAACGGTCCCCTGAAACACCAGAGTTCATATAGATTCGTATAGTAGAGTTCTTTTATTAAATGATACTATATTTTTAATCAGATCTTTTACAGAGCTAATAAAAAAAAGTATACTCTATAATCTGATTATTCAACTTAATCTCTTCAACCAGCACCAAGGGAGGATGGATATATTTTCTCCTGAGCTTTTCTGTACTGGATAGGTGTAGCAGAGAGAAGGAATGGAATTATACTACTGCAAGGCTTTATGAGGCAGAATATACATGAGGCAGAATAGCATCATTTGAAAGTAGACTGTAATAAGTTAAAAATACATTTGTGTGTGTGTTGTTTGTGTCCAGTTCTTTGTGAACCCATGAACTGTGGTCTACCAGGCTCCTCTGTCCATGGAATTCTCCAGGCAAGAATAATGGAGTGGGTAGCCATTCCCTTTTCCAGGGAATCTTCTCAACCCAGGGGTCAAATCCAGGTTGCCTACAATATAGGCAGATTCTTTGCTTTCTGAGCCACTAGCAAAGCTCTGTGTAAAGATACATAGGATAAACCTAAAAGCAACCACTAAAATAACAAAAAAGGCCTTCTAGCTAATGCACTAACAAAGGAGGTAATTATAAAATATATTCTATTGAAATTTAAAAAGGTAGGCAACCAGGAAGAGGGAAAAGCAGACAATGAATTGATAGGCTAAATAGAAAATAAATAGCAAGATTATAGATTTAAATATAATTATATTGATAGTTATTTTAAAGGAAAAGAACTGTCAAACCATCACACTTGAAAGACAGATGTGATCAGACTGGATTAAAAAAGGTAAGACCCATCTATATGATGCCTAGTTTAAAAAAAAAAAAAAACTTTAAAGACATTGTTAAGTAAAGTGGAAAAGCGACATATATTGCTGGCTCCTCTGAACTGCAAATGTTTAATAAAACTTGCCATTTGGGGGTTTCCCAGGTAAAGAAACTGTCTGCCAATGCAGGAGACATAAAAGACTCAGGTTGAATCCCTTGGTCGTGGAGATCCCCTGGATAAGGGCATGGCAACCCGCTCCTGTATCCTAGACTGGAGAATCCCATGGACAGAGGAGCCTGGTTGGCTTAAGTCTATAGCATCGCAAAGTTCGACAGGACTGCAATGACTTAGCACATACACATACATGCCCTGTTTTTACCATGAAAGATAGAATCTGCAGTTCACTTTGGAACACATTCCCAGGGGGTGAACGTCAAGGACACAACTGACAAGTGGACAACGTTGGCCCAAGTGGATTTAAATGGATTTATGCATATCCAGGTCTGGCTCTGCATATCCAGCAGTTGAAGCCAATACAGCATATACTACAAAGGACTGAATCCAAAAATGTTATGCCAGTTGGAACTCTTTGGTGCATTTCATTAGATCAACTCACTTCATTGCCTACTCAGTGCAACTATATCACAGTCAATGGACTAATCACGTTCCTTGTCAACCTCAAATCAATGGGTTAATAGGAAATTGGAATAGACAAGTAAAAATCTGCTATTAAAGCTAGTGGGGAATGGTAAGGAGAAACAAAGAAAAGAGTTTGTTTTTTCTAAATACAACCCTCTAGTGTTGTGCTTTCCAACTTAACATGAAAGTGACTACATTATATAAATTATAAGGTAGTTTTACATTATATAGAGTGTTACTCTATTTGGTGAAATTGGAGATTAGGAGCAAGAAGGCGATAAAGGATCTTAGGAGACTTCTCCCCTACAGTAGCACATATTCTTTTTTCAATGTCAGATGCCACATTCCCTGGACCAAGCTACCATTAAGAATCCCAAAGCTAGCAACTTTTCAAAATAAAATACTTTGTCTATGAAACTGAACTTCTAGCACTCTAGTTTTATCTTATTTTATAAAATGAGGTATTTGAATCTTCAAACCTGATTATATACAACATGATCATTTAATACTAAGTAAAGAAATATTAATCTATCTCAAAAAAGTCTGACAAAAATCATAAGCCTGAAAATGTATATGAAAATTGGCCCATGTGCCTGAAACAAATTAAGCACTTAATAAAGTAAAATAACATAGGCTTTGGGGTACCAAAAGCACTAAAGATGGTTGCAAATCCATTACTCAGTAGTTCTTTTAATTAACTTATAAAAATTAAAATTATGATATTTTATTCTGCCAATTTTACATTCTATATGCAGTCACAACTGAATTTTACATCATTCTTACTCTTTTGCTGTGTGAGTTTGCTATTCTACCTTTGAGAGGTAGATAGGGAAATCCCTCTCCCATGAATATAGGCTGACTTTAGTGACTTGCTTGTAACCAATATCAGGCAGCAGAAGTGATGTTACATGACTGTTGAGAATGGGTCATGAAGAAGCTAATGGCTTCTGCCTAGATTTCTTGGAAGGCTTGTTCCATCCTTGTGAGAAGCCTGAATCTCATGAAGAAGGTACACATAAGATGAGTGGACAGCCTCAACCAGTCTATACTCCGACTTATCCTAGACCAAAAGCCACACATCTGAATGAAGTCCCTAGATGATTTTGGTTCCCAAAAGTTCAAATCACTCCTGCTATTCAAGTGGGAAGCTGTCCATCATGGTTGCAAACATCGTAGAACAGAGACAAGCCCCCATCCATTCCCGATATAAATTCCTGATTCAGAAAATGTATGAGTATAATATAATGGTTGTGGTTTATATCATCAAGACTGGAGTGGTTTTGAAGATGAAAGAATTTAACATAACATGTAAAGAATATTCCAATTGTTAGCCTAAGAGTTTATTTCTTTCTTCTATTTCTCCTTAGCACAAAAGTTCAACGAGCCAAATTATAGTTGTTAATACACCAAAACCATGAAAAAAGCAAAAGAGGAATGATAAAATAATAAAAATAAACACCTTTGGATAGAGCACTGAATGCTTTTAATTACTGTTTTAATACCTTATAAGCCTGTTATTTTAAGGTATATAAGGTATTTAAAGTGTATATAGTGAATGAAATAAAAATTCAATTTAATATATATTCAATTTTTCTATGTTTTTTTTTTTTTTCCTTTTTTAAAGGGAAGACTTGTTTTCTTTTGAATGTTAGCACCCAGTAGTAATGATGACTTTATTAGTTCCACCGTGAAGGAACTAAGCCTTGATTCATAGGAACACAAGTTAAGTAGGAAACCTGCAGTTTTCTCAGCATGATCCTTGCGCAGGGAACACTTTGGGACAACATGCAATTTCATTAAATCATTCCTCTTCCAACCAGTCTAACTACTAATTCACCACAGAGCTTTCTCAAAAAATGTAATCATTTGGTTACTTTCTATTGTGCATACTTCCAAATACATAATGTGTTGAGCTTTCCTTAAAAAAGCGAATTAGGTAGCAACAATTTGTTCAGGATGGTGCACCAGTTCTAGGAAAAACATGAACTGATCTTTCAGTGAAACAGGACAGAATAGCCTGCCCTTTACTCCATTTCTGTATTCTGGAGCCACAATTAAGTTTGCACTCTATAGAAGCATATTATAACAGATGTGAAATTTCTGTTTATTATATCTGAAGATTAAAATTTAGCATACTAAAGAGGTTTCAATTTTATAAATATGAACCGTTGGTACTGCAATTTAAAAAATCTTTTTAAATGCTTTCTTTCCTTCAAAGGCAGAGAATGACTCTAAGTACAGGGCGCAGACTCCTGTCCCCATGGTTTATATGTTTGTCTCTCTCTGCCATCTTAGGTTGGCATGAGCCATGGTACCAACATGCTTAGCCCTTTTCTGTAACTGACTCCCTTTAGTTCAGTGGACAGAGTTCCTAAGGTAAAAGCTACCTTCTCACTTGGGTTGAGGCTCGATTCCCCTCTTGTTCTTCTTCCATTGTAAGAGCCAGGCCAAGCTTGTGAGTGCCCTGGGTCATGCAGGATGGGATCTGTGGTCAAAGGATAGGTGAGGAGCTGTGGGCGTGGGTCCTGCCCCCACTACCTCCAATCTTCTCTCTTCCCCATCTTGCCTCTGTAGTGCCAGAAAACTCTTAGCCTCTGGCAAAGGGGGTACTCAATTCTTTTCCTATTGGTTTTGCTGTTCCCCAGCCTCCTTTTTGTGTTTTTATAACTGTCACCAATTTAGCCACTATTTAAATTGTACATATTGTTCCAAGGCACCTGACCTGTCCCTTCAGTGAGCAATGCCTGCCCTTGCATTGTACTGAGAAGCTATTGTCATGACTATCCTTCTGTCTCTGAAATTGCTTGTTTCAAATAAAGAGTTAAAAATGAAAAAACAAATTCCTAAACATTGATAACATGAAATGATAAAAAGACTAAAACTCTGATGCTAGGAAAGATTGAGGGCAGGAGGAGAAGGGGATGACACAGGATGAGATAGTTGGATGGCATCACCATGGACAATGGACATGGGTTTGGGTAGAATCTGGCAGTTGGTGATGGATAGGGAGACCTGGCGTGCTGCGGTTCATGGGGTCATGAAGAGTCAGACACGACTGAGTGACTGAACTGAACTGAACTGAACTGAACTGATGCTGGGAAAGATTGAAGGCAGGAGGAGAAGGGGACGACAGAGGATGAGATAGTTGGATGGCATCACCAACTCAATGGACATGAGTTTGGGTAAACTCTGAGAGTTGGTGATGGACAGGGAGGCCTGGCGTGCTGCAGTTCATGGGGTCGCAAAGAGTTGGACATGACTGAGCAACTGAACTGAACTGAACATGAAGTATATAATGATTGCTAGTAAGCATTTCCTAGTCCACCCCATCTTGAGGATAAAAATCAAACCACCTTAATTTTTTTTTAAAGTGTATCTCAAAAACTTGTGAGAACATTAGTCATCTTAAAATCCTTCCAAATGATTCAGAACAATTGAAGGCTTTCTGGCTACGATGCAATATCTAACTTTATTCCTTAATCTTGTAATTGTAATAGTGTCATTTAATTATCCTTCCCTCTCATTGACATAGATTTTTCATCAAAATGGCTTTCAACATATCTAAAAATGAAGTTTTATTGGGAGAATATTACATTCCCCATTCAGTTCAGTTCAGTTCAGTCACTCAGTCCTGTCCAACTCTTTGCAACCTCATGAACTGCAACACACCAGGTCTCCCTGAACATCACTAACTCCCAGAGTTTACTCAAACTTATGTCCATTGAATTGGTGATGCCATTCAACCGTCTCATCCTCTGTCAGCCACTTCTCCTCCCTCCTTCAATCTTTCCCAGCATCAGGGTCTTTTCAAATGAACCAGTTCTTCACATCAGGTGGCCAACGTATTGGAGTTTCCGCTTCAGCATCAGTCCTTCCAATTAATATTCAGGACTGATTTCCTTTAGGATGGACTGGTTGGGCCTCCTTGCAGTCCAAGAGATTCTCAAGAGTCTTCTCCAACACCACAGTTCAAAAGCATCAATTCTTCTGCGCTCAGCTTTCTTTATAGTCCAATTCTTACACCCATACATACTACTGGAAAAACAATAGCCTTGACTAGATGAAACATTGTTGGCACAGTAATGTCTCTGCTTAATATGCTGTCTATGTTGGTCATAACGTTTCTTCCAAGGAGCAAGTGTCTTCTAATTTCATGGCTGCAGTCACCATCTGCAGTGATTTTGGAGCCCCCCAAAATAAAATCTCACTGTTTCCATGGTTTCCCCATCTATTTTCCATGAAGTGATGGGACCAGATGCCATGATCTTAGTTTTCTAAACGTTGAGTTTTAGGCCAACATTTTAACTCTCCTCTTTCACTTTCAAGAGGCTCTTTAAGTTTGTCGCTTTCTGCCATAAGGGTGGTGTCTTCTGTATATCTGAGGTTATTGATATTTCTCCCAACAATCTTGATTCCAGCTTGTGCTTCATCCAGTTCAGCATTTCTCATGATGTACTCTGCATATAAGTTAAATAAGCATATTGACAATATACAGCATTGACCTACTTTTTTCTCAATTTGGAACCATCTCTGGTTCCAACCATCTCCTTGTCCCATCTCTGGTTCTAACTGTTTCTTCTTGTCCTGCATACAGGTTTCTCAGGAGGCAGGTAAGCAGTCTGGTATTCCCATCTCTTGAAGAGTTTGTTGTGATCCACACAGTCCAACGCTTTAGCCTAGTCAATGAAGCAGAAGTAGATGTTTTTCCTGGAATTCCCTTGCTTTTCTATGATTCGGCAGATGTTGGCAATTTGATCTCTGGTTCCTCTGCCTTTTCTAAATCCAGCTTGAACATCTGGAAGTTCTTGGTTTATGTACTGTTGAAGCCTCGCTTGAAGGATTTTGAGCATAATCTTGTTATCATGTGAAATGGGTACAACTGTAGGGCAATTTGAACACTCTTTGGCATTCTTTTCTTTAGGATTGGAATGAAAACTGACCTTTTCTAGTCCTGTGGCCACCACTGAGTTTTCTGACCACTCCCAATTCAAGGCATCATTGGATTCAGTTCCTGGCAAGGACTTGCTTCCTGGGTCGCATATGGCAATCTTCTATTAATACTTCCATCTTCACACGGTGGAGACAAAGCAGAGAGAAGGGAGCAAGTTCTCATGTCTCCAATTATAAGGGCTCCACCCTTCTGACCTCATTATCTTCCAAAGACCCTCCTAACACCATTCTACCACCTTCTAATGCCATCATACTGGAGCATATTAGAATTTCAACATATGAATTTTGGGGCACACAGACATAAAATCCATGGTATATTAATAAGCAGCAATTTAAAAAGAGCAAAATTAGGAAGTGGAATTAAAAAGAAATAGATGAGAGTGAAAAATCAAAGAAATGGAAAACAAAAAGGATAGAGAAAAGCAATGAAAATAAAAAGCCATCTCTTTGAAAAGACTAGTAAAGTTGATAACTTATTAACAGCACTCAGGAAGAACAAAGAAAAGGCTTTTTTACTAATATTAAAATTGAGAGTTTCTTTAGACATCGAATAATAATGTGTTAATATTGTGAACAAATTTATGCAAATTAATTAAGAATGCTTGATGGCTTGCAAATTTCTTAAAAGACAGAAATTAACTATGATGGTTTAAAAGAATCAGAGAATCTGAATAACTCTATCAATTAAAAACATTGAATTCATTATTTAAAAACTTTTCCACAAACAAGGCATGGATATCTGTTCATACTAATCTATTCTGCATTGTATTAGAGATTCTAGCCAGTATAAACAATAAGTAAAGGAAATAAAGGAAATAAAAGGGCATGCAGAATGGAACATAAGTAATTAAACTGTCTTCTTCACAGGTACATGGTTAACTATAATATCCCAAAGAATAGACAAAAAAAGTTTCCAACACTAAGGCATGAACTTAAGAAGGTCATAGTGTGCATGATCACTGTGCTTTTGTGTATAAAAAATGAAATATAATATTTAAGATAAAACATATCTTAAGCAGTAACATCAAAAATATTCATTGGAATAAATTTTAAAAAGGCTTGTGAACTCCCAAATTTAAAATACAGACAATTTTGCTATGAGAAATTAAAGAACATTTAAATGAATGGAAGTTTATACTATGTTCATGGATTGGAAGACTCAATTTGATAAGCAAATTCTTCACAAATAGTTCTCTGGTTTCAGTACAATCTCAATTAAAATATCAATAGGCATATTTGTAGGCAAGATGATTCTAAAATTAATTTGACTGTGAAAAGGACCTAGAATTGCTCTAAATAATTCTACAAAATAACAGTGTTGGAAGACTTACCCTATCCTACTTCAAAAGTTAAAGCTACAATATTTAAGACAGTGTGACATTGGTTTAAGTATAGATAAATAGATCAACTAAAGAGAACATTAAGTCCTTAAGTGAATCTAGACATATAAAATAAGTAGACTTTTGACAAAGATTCCAAAGCAGTTGGGAAGAAGCTAGGGAGAAAAACACTTTTCAACAGATGTTGCTGAAGCTGGACTTCTTGCATAAATACAAAGTCATAAACTTCTGCTCATCAGAAGTCACCATAGAGGAAATCTTTTAAAATGTAAGTGACAAATATTTATATATATGTGTGTATATATATATATACATATATATGACAAAATACTTTTATCCAACATGTAAAGGACTGCAATAAATCATTTTTAAAATCAAACAATTTTGGACAAAATATTAAAAAGATACATATTGAGTCTTTAGTATCTCACATACTACTA
This sequence comes from Muntiacus reevesi, assembly GCF_963930625.1. Lineage (NCBI taxonomy): Eukaryota > Metazoa > Chordata > Mammalia > Artiodactyla > Cervidae > Muntiacus > Muntiacus reevesi. Next base: position 39,578,694 of record NC_089255.1, on the reverse strand, counting down.
CAGTTACTGAAGTTACCAACACTAATTTGAAAACTGAGGGGTACTTGTTTTGGCACTCTAAATGAATTTCATTCAGTCATTAAGGGGAAAATTACTCTCCATGAACTGAATTCACTTACATCACATTAGGTACAATTACATAGAAAAGGAAGGAAATTAAATATTAGTCTCTAACCTTTTCCTCATGTTAGAGAATTCAAATTAAATTAGTAAAATGAAAATTTACCGGAACATCTACTCTATATCCTTCAGTAAAGTTCAAAAACATTTAGTTTCAAAATCATTTCACAAAAGTTCTTTACACTTTCAGTCATGGGTTAGGCAGTGGATGTATCTAGTCTCATATACCTTAATCTTTAAATTCCCCTAACTCCTCATTAGCCTCTCCATTACAATTAGTCTCTTGGGCACTAACTAATAACCTAAATGTTTCAGGAAGCAAGCAAGCAAACTGACATTATTCTGGAAGAAATACTTAATATATGCGCTGTATGGATACTTAAAAGTATCAGTTACAGCAAAGCTGTTTTCTGTGAGAGTAAAGTAGTTGCCCCTTTCAAATAAGGGAAGATAAATTATTATACTTGGTCAGATGTAACAGTATGCCCTGTTAAATAACATGTGTTCACTATGGAGAACAGTATGGAGATTCCTTTAGAAACTAAAGATAGAGCTACCATATGATCTTGCAATCTTACTCCTGGGCTTCAGAGAAAACCATAATTCAAAAAGATACATGCACCCCAATATTCACTACAGCACTATTTATAATAGCTGGAAGTGGAAGCATCCTGAATGTCCATTGACAGATGAATGGATAAAGAATATGTGGTACATATATCCAATGGAAAACTATTCAGTCATAAAAAATGAAATAATGCCATTTGCAGCAACATTGATGGACCTAGAGATTATTATACTAAGTGAAATAAGCTGGACAGACATAGACAAATATCATATGATATCCCTTACAGGTGGAATCTAAAAAGAAATTTATACAAATGAACTTATATACAAAACAGAAATAGACTCACAGATATAGAAAATAAAGTTATGCTTACCAAAGGGGGAAATGGGGAGGAATAAATTAGAAGTTTGGGATTAACATATGCATACACTGTATATAAAATAGATAACCATCAAGGACTTACTGCACAGCATAGAGAGTTATATTCAATATTTTATAATAACCTGTAAGGGAAAAGATTCTGAAATACATGTGTGTGTGTATATATATATATATGTGTGTGTGTGTGTGTGTGTGTGTGTGTGTGTGTGTGTGTGTTTGTAACAATCATTTTGCTGTATACTTGAAACTAAAGCAATATTGTAAATCAACTGTATGCAACAAATAAAAGAAAAAAAAAACAATAAACATATTCAGTACTTTACTAAAGCTACAGTGAGTAGGTTAATTGCTTTAAAAACTTAATACCAGGTGATAAGAAATCTTATTTCACATAACTATGAATTGTAAATATGTATTTATTTGCACTTTTATCATTGCATGCCTAATACAATTACTTATCATTTCTTAAGTTTATAAAATTCACAAATATCTCAAAACATTTCCAAAGATATGAAACACACTGAACTTTCTTATAATTCAGACCTATACATAATTCGCTTTATTCAGGGTCTTTCTGCCTCAGTTCTTCAGAATATGACCATAATCTCCTATAATTATGAAGTATTTCATACATTGAGCAAGTTTTACAGCCCACTAAAAAGCTAATTAATGTTAAGTTCAAGTTGGTTCTCTCACACTGACATTGCTCTGAGTAGTTGGCTTGGCTCAAATATAAAGTGCACGTTCCTTTGACCTTATATAACCAAATGTAAGGGTAGCTCATTAAGAGAATTTTAGCATTTTTCTTGCATGGTATTTTACTAATGCTTGGCTTCAAAAGCAAAAAAGAAAGGTGAAGGAAGGGGGTGCAAACTAGAGAAAGTTCAGGCAAGGTCAAATACCATATGCAGTTTAATGTCTCTCTCAGTTTGCTCTTGACATTGGGCAGGAAGTAAATCTCCAGAAGTCAGATGTCATAAAAAAAAGTGCTTACGTTTACTTCCCTGGAGTAATCTTTCTAATTTTGGCTTTTAGAGCATTCAGCCTAAGATTATTTAACCTTACTGGGAATTTGCACAAAGCAATGGTCTTGCCATGTCTTCCAGTGAAATGCGTATTTAAGTATGTGTATAAGATCTATCTTAGTGAAATGAAGTGAAAGTGGCTCAGTGGTGTCCTTCCTACTCATTGCGACCCTATGGCCTATATAGTCCACGGAATTCTCCAGGCCAGAATACTGGAGTGGGTAGCCATTCCCTTCTCCAGCGGATCTTCCCGATCCAGAAATCGAACCCAGGTCTCCCGCATTGCAGGTGAATTCGTCACTGACTGAGCCACTAGGGGAACCTAGATGCATCTTCATGGCCACTTCAAATCCTCCTGGCCTCACCTCTTCCTCCTGCAAAGTTCTGGTCGTCATTTCATTGCAAGCTTTGACTAGCCAGTGAAAATGCACTTGACAGTGCTTTTTCTCATGCCAGTGCTCCCTGCTGCTTCTTTCCTACTCTAAGACGCTTGAGTTACCTAGAAGTGTGGAGAGTGAGCATCCGTGAAACTCTTCCTAATGGCAAAGCTTTCTCCCATTCTTCAAAGTGTAAGGAGTCATGAGCTAGTTTCATAAGACCCCTTAGAAGGTCCACTGGATAGAGATAAGGTGACCAGTAACAAATCCCAACTTAATTTTGTTTCCTTGGATAGTTTTCTCATTTTTCTCTCTTATATCTTTACTCCTGTTTCCTGGAATCATTTTCCAAATAAAACACCTATGTGCCAAACCTTCCCTCCATCATAGCTTTCAGGGACTTCAGATAAGACGTTGAGCAATGGGCACATATAGAGTTTTCATTAAATATAATTGTTTCATGCTCTACGATAAATACTCTGAGAGTAGTTTCTAAGTTTTTTATTTCACCAAAATGCAAATTTTTTTAATGTACAGGACTACAGAGTATCACCAACTTTTAAAAATAAGTATGGATATTTAAAAACAAAACAAATAACATACTAGGTTCTAAAATTTTGCATATACCTGAATCTAAGAAATTCCTACCTGCTGGGGTATGACTTTGGCAAGTTGTTAACATCCCCAAATCTCAGTTTTCTCATCTATAAAATGGGTATTATAACAGCATAATAGTGACAGATAATGAAGTGCATTAGATATCTCTTGTTGCATAACATGCTCATCCCAAAGTAAGTGGCTTAAAATATTAACCACTTCATTTGCTCAGGCTTCTGCAGTCTGAGCAGGGATCAGCAGAACAGTTCCTCTGGGACTCCCTCTCTTGAGATCATTCATGAATTTATCATCCAGGAGCTTCACTAGACCCAGGTGGTTCAGGATGGCCACCCTCACATATCTGATGGTTAGCTGGGCTACCTTGATCTGTCTCCTCCTTATGGCCTCTTTGGAGAACACTTAAATTTTCTTACACTGAGGTAAAAAATAGCATTCCAACTGGGAAACAGTGGGATCTATAAAAACACCTTGAGGCTGAGGCTAGGAGGTAATAAAAATGTTATTTGTGCCACTTGCTATTGGTCACAGCAAATAACAGAGATTGGAAGGAAAAGGAGTAAACTCCACATTTTCATGAGAGAAGTAAAAAAATATGTGACCCTTTTTTAAGGCAGCCACCATAGGAGTGGCATATGTAAACAGTGCTGACTGAAAAAATATTGCCCAATGTGAGAGTTATGATGTAAGTTTTATCTAGGGCAAAATAAAGACTATAGCCCAAGAGACAGCATTTAAGATGGTTCTGAGAAAGTGGTAGAGGGGAATGCCAGTATACATGTGATTTTGGTTAAGGGGGAGTAAATGCAAGCCCATATTTTTCACAGGTTTCTGCTAGTCTCATGAAGGTTACTTCTAGTCAGGAGAAGCAGACTTCACCATGAAGGATTTCAGTGCTTTTCTAGATGTGAGAAGATACAAGAATCAAGCTCGTAAAATCTGCTGAAAATATCTAACTGTTTAAAGACCTGTTCTTTTAGTTTTTGCCAGGGCGCAAAGTACCTCGTAATATCTCCACTGTGAACTCCTTTCAGGGGTGTTGAAGGTCAGCAGTTGCAGCAGTTCATTATTTAACCCTTCTAGCACTAGGTGACAAGCGCCAATTTGTAGGTGATAATAGGCAAGAACAGTGCCTGGCACATAGTCTCTACTAATTAAAAAAAAAAAGAAACTATTTCACTATAGTTCAGTTCCTTTATAATCACTTTACAAAAGAACAATTAATTTTTCTTAAAAATGTATGAAATTCGTTATCTGAAAATAAAGAATAATTCTTTATATTTAATCAATTTAGCTTAAAAAGCATACTTTCTTATCTCATTTCACATAAAGTATTAAGTACATATTTATACGCACATGAATGCACGTGCATGCTCATAGACACACACACACACAAATATAAGTAACCCCAATGTCAGTATCAGCAGCACCAGTGTTTAGTAATTACTTGTCAAAAGTATCAGTTTTCCTTTTAAAATTCAGCCATAAGGAGTCCAGCTGACCTAGTTTTGCAAAGAAACTCTTATCACAACATGACCATCCTAGGATTTCCATAAAATTTTCTGCCTCATCAGACCTAGGAAGCCAAATACAAGGAGAGTACAACTATTCTATTTGGGAATTGAAACAAATTGCAGGGTTGGAATTATGTAGTTTCTTATTCCACAAATGTTCCTAAGCTTCACGTGTGAGTTCAGGCATTAACACAGTGCTACTAACCAGCACACGATTCATAGGAAACGTTTTCCTCAGAACACATGGCCAAGTGTCAAGTTCTTGTCACTTCCTAGCATTTTCCTCAATGTAAAAATGACATTTTCCTTTGGGGGTTTTCAATATTACATGAATCAATCAGGTATGTGAAGACTTTTAACACATTGTATTATTCATGAAGTGATTATATAAAAGTCTAAGCTACTTTTTACTCTGCAAAAATAATACCCTCCATGCCCAGCCAGAAGCTGCTGACTGCTCGGTCTCTTGACAGGAGACTGACCAGGGAATGTTGGTTCACCAGCGCCTTTGGTGGCTGTTTGATGCCATCACTTGGTTTGCTGAACTCCATACTTCATCTATGTGTGCCCAAGTGCCTGATCACTTGTTCTGTAGACTGACCTCCAGCCGAGATAACCTATTATATCCACTAACTTCCCTTCCCCTCCCTGACTTTTCCACTCCTACCATGTGACCCTTCCATTGTTGGTCTATGATGAAAGGATTCAAGGGACGGTGCAATCAGGGCAGGTGACCTTGCTGTTCTACTACTAATCTATTAATATCTATTTTAGGTGAATAGGATCAACTACACAAAACTGTCTCTAAACAACAATGAAAGTCCATCGGACGCTCTAATTCATATCCTAACATCAAGTACATTGTGATCTTGATAGGATGCAGCTAAAAGCCTTGTTAACATGAAAAAATCACCTTTCAATTATTTATGATCAGAATTTTTCCAGGACATCTGTACCTGCCTTCTGGAATTGATAAAAAGCCGATAGTGTATGAATGCCAAATTTTGAGCACTTAAGAGTCGGACATGAATGAACTAAGTACAGCACAGCCCAACACTTCACCTAAGTCTTGCAAAAGAATGAAAAAGCCATATGACTCTAATTGCAAATCAGTACAATATTTTTGAAGGCACTCTGCACTTTCTACTCTAAGTGGTTACTTAGCAGAATTAGCTAATTCAAAAAGTTGAACTCTGAAAAGTGTTTAGAATTCCTACAGTTTTCAATGATTCTTATTTTACCTGGTATATATTTTCATGGAAATCAAATAAATCAGATTTTTCTAAGTATAATTTATACAGGTAAGGGAATTTTTTAATATGTAAGGAATATCTATCAAATAATACCTATTCTATTTCTTTACAAAGAACAAACGAAGAAAGAGATGAAAGAGCTAGCAATTCAATTATCTAAACACTCACGTTAAGAAATCTAGCTATTTACAAATTATTTTTAGTTATTATAGGTTTAGTCTTAAATGGATTTTAGTTATTGAAAGCAAATTTTTTTAACAGCTTTTTATTATTTTCAAAGCATCATCATCAAGGAAACATAGTCTTATGTAAAAAAAAGGTGGACAAATGTAAATGTAGGGGAATAGCAAAGGGTTAAAAAGCAAATTCAGCAATTCACCATGCAGGAATTTCTGTTTAAAAACCTTTGAACAATGTCATTTATGTAAATGTTTTCACAGCAGAAGGTGGCTTAAATTTGTGAAAGAAGAAAAGCAACATAAGAATATTTGCATTGTTTTTGAGAAAATTTGATTTCCCTCAGTGGGCTTGCTCAGGAATAAAATGTTTTCTTCTAAATATCAAAGTTTTTAAAGGAAAAGAAAGGATTATTGCAGGATGAGTGGAAACAAAAAGCAAAATTCCACTACAGGAATTAAGGTTAAACTAGAGGCAGATATCTATAGAATGGAAAAGAAATGATGAAAGTGAATTATGAGCTGGGTAGGAGAAAAAGAAAGCAACATGAAAGAGATTATGTAAAAGAAATAAAAATCAGGGGGAAATGAGTCTGGAAAACTATTGTGCAAACGTAAGAAAACCTTACAAATGGTGATGATAATAGAACAGTGAGGTATTTGTCAAAGCAGCATTTCAGCCCTCTGAAACAAGCCAAGAGGAAGACTACAGATAAATCAAGACAGTTCTTGAAGAACCATTACCACATTCCCAGTGAGCAGCAGTTGGAGGCCAAAATTTAACTCACCCTTGAGTACTTCTGTAATTGGATTTGGAATATTTGCAGTGATAAATAGTCTAGTAAAAATATTGATTGGAAGAACAGTCCAAAATGGAAAGATCTAGGAATGTCAATGTGACCAAAACCTGGGGCTTAAATTCCAGCTCCAGCTCTTAATAGCAATGTGACCCTGAGCAAATTATTTCAATGCTATGCACCTCAATTTCTTTATCTGTGAAGTGACATTTTAACTGTCCCATTCTGTTGTGAGTAAAATTATTAAGTCTAATAAATTGCAATAATTAAAGATGCCCTATCTGGGCACTGCTTGGAGGAGAAATACTTGTTCTTGAGTGACTATAATATCCCTTTAAATCAGTACTGCAGTGTCCATCTCCTCTTCCTTTTTGTTTCTTAAAATTAGGAAAGCTTAAGTAAGTTATGAAAATGACTGAATCTAATATGACTAACATCATTAGAGTATTTAAATTTGTAGAAAGATAATTTTATTATAGAATTTAAGAGTTTTAGGAATGATAGGCAAGAAACTACTTAAGTTTATTCCTTTTATAGCTTAGCCTCTAATACAGCAATTAGGTATTTTATTTTCTCTGTTTTATGTAGTATTCTTAAAAGACAAGTGAGCAATAAAAATTCTATTAAAGAGTTGCACAATTAATTTTTGAAGGTTATAGTCCCATTCACTACTGTAAAACTTTTAGAATCATAGCAACTTAAATTAATTACCAAAAGGCATGTATTTTTCAAATTCATAAACCAGATGTTAACCTTATGGAGAATTTCTTAGAGCTTTTCTTTTTATTCATCAATATAGAATCATCAAACAGCCCAGAGATTTTCCTCCAAGAGAAAGTACTTTATTTATTCACCACCCACTCTCCAACACTTACAGTGGAGACAATAAGAACCATTAACTTCAGAACTACTTGCACACCATTTATTCATCCATAATGGAATTTTGGTGACTCAGGAAAGGCTCATGTAAAGATTATTAGGATGTGACATGATCAGATCTATTTTTTGTGCTGTAACTGGTAGTTAGTCTTTCAGGATTAATCAGACTGATGCAAAATGGGTAAAAGGAGGCCAGAAAGTAGTTGACACAATAATCAAGGAGTGAGGCAGATTAAGTTATGAGATCACTCACAGCATAAGCAGCATACTACTCAGCCTTGTATTCTCTTATGCACATTCAGTATAGCAGTTCTTTAAGTAATGTAGGAAAAGATTGAGCTAGGATTACTTGAGACGGATTGGTAAGAGATTTAAAAAAAGTAGAAAGCTTGCCAGCAGCATCTGAAAAATAACTGGCTATAGAGACTCTTCAAATAGGAAAGACAGAACTATGAAGGTTAAGGGCTAGGAGAATCAAGTTAATTAAGAGACTCAGATTAAGAAGGCACAGTGGTAAAGAATCTGTCTGCTAGTGCAGGAGATGCAAGAGACGTGGGTTCGATCCCTGGTCAAGAAGATCCCCTGAAGGAAGAAATGGCAACTCACTCCATTATTCTTGCTTCAAAAATCCCATGGAGAGAGGAGCCTGGCAGGCTACAGTCCATGGGGTCGCATAGAGTTGGACACGACTGAGCAACTGAGCAGGCAGGCAGATTAAGAAAAAAAGTAAAAGTTTGGGGATAGAGGATAAACTGTTTTTACAGGTTGAATTTGCCCACTCCTAGGCATATACCTGGGCTTCCCAGGTGGCTCAGCTGGTAAAGAATCCACCTGCAATGCAAGAGACCCCAGTTTGTCTCCACAGTTGGGAAGATTGGGAAGATTCCCTGGAGAATGCATAGGCTACCCATTCCAGTATTTTGGGGCTTCCGTGGTGAGTCAGATGGTAAAGAAAACTGTAATTTAAAAGATGCATTCACTCCTATGATCATAGCAGCACTATTCACAACAGCCAAAACACGGAAGCAACCTAAGTGTTTATCAACAGATGAGTGGATGGAGAAGGTGTGGTACATGTATACAGTAGAATACTACTCAGGCATAAAAAATAATGCTGTTTACAAGTTGAATGTGAGGTGCTGTCAGGACACTGGGCAAAAGTGCCCTTCATAGAATTGGGAAAAGTTTAAGACTGCAGAAATGTCCTTACAAAGTTAATTTATCTGGCACTAGTGACTTAAACTCCTATAATATGACTCAGTGCTCTTGAACAATCTCCTCAACTGTCTTGGGATTAATTTCCATGTAATTATGATTAGTTTCAAATTGCCAGTTCCTAGCAGAAGTTGAAGGAAAATGGGAACTTAGTCTAAAATGATATAGTGTGGACAGCCTCAAACCACATAATTTTTCCCTGTATGTTTTCTTCTTGAACCATGTCCAAAGTATAAACATGACTTTTTTCAGTTTAACACTATCACTGTCTCACTCAAATATAAAATTCCTTATCTGGCCAAAGAAAATGCTTTTTTCAATATAATATGTGTATAACATTTATGTCTATTCCTATAAATACTGCTTGCATTATCCCTTTAATAAATTTTAGCTTTATTGAGATATAATTAACAAAAATGTAAGATATTTGTTTTTGTTTTTGTTTTTGTTTTTGGCTCCAAAGTCACTGCAGACAGGGACTGCAGTCACATAATTAAAGACAGACACTTGCTTCTTGGAAGAAAAGCTATGGCAAACCTAGATAGCATATTAAAAAGCAGAGTCATCACATTGCAGACATAGGTCAGATAGTCACAGCTATGGTTTTTCCAGCAGTCATGTACAGATATGAGAGTTGGACCATAAAGAAGGCTGAGCAGCAAAGAACTGATGCTTTTATTTTGAACTGTGGTGCTGGAGAAGACTCCTGAGAGTCCCTTGGACAGCAATGAGGTCAAATCAGTTAATCCTAAAGGAAATCAACCCTGAATATTCATTGGAAGGACTGATGCTGAAGCTGAAGCTCCAATACTTTGGACACTGATGAGGAGAGCTGATTCATTGGAAAAGACCCTGATGCTGGGAAAGATTGAGGGCAGGAGGAGAAGGGGGTAAAAAAGGATGAGATGGTTGGATGGCATCATTGATTCAATGAACATGAGTTTGAGCAAACTCCAGGAGATAGTGAAGGACAGGGAAGCCTGGTATGCTGCAGTTTGTGGGTGGCAAAAAGTCACACATGACTTAGTGACTGAACAACAACAAGATATTTGAAGTGTCTATTATGGTGATTTGTTATGCATATATATCCTGAAAAGATCCCCACCATGTAGTTAACTAACATACACATCACCTCTATACTTGCATTTGTTACTGTTGATGAGAACATTCAGTTCTATTCTCTTAGCATATTTCAATTATATTATATAATACAATGTTACCAATTATAGTCACCATATTTTTTTTTTTAATTTTTTATTTTTCAGTGGGTTTTGTCATACATTGATATGAATCAGCCATAGAGTTACACGAATTCCCCATCCTGGTCCCCCATCCCACCTCCCTCTCCACCCGATTCCTCTGGGTCCTCCCAGTGCACCAGGCCCGAGCACTTGACTCATGCTTCCCACCTGGGCTGGTGGTCTGTTTCACCACAGATAATATACATGCTGTTCTTTCGAAACATCCCACCCTCACCTTCTCCCACAGAGTTCAAAAGTCTGTTCTGTACTTCTGCGTCTCTTCTTCTGCCCTGCATATAGGGCAATCGTTACCATCTTTCTAAATTCCGTATATATGTGTTAGTATACTGTAATGTTCTTTATCTTTCTGGCTTACTTCACTCTGTATAATGGGCTCCAGTTTCATCCATCTCATTAGAACTGATTCAAATGAATCTTTTTAACGGCTGAGTAATATTCCATGGTGTATATGTACCACAGCTTCCTTATCCATTCATCTGCTGATGGGCATCTAGGTTGTTTCCATGTCCTGGCTATTATAAACAGTGCTGCGATGAACATTGGGGTGCACGTGTCTCTTTCAGATCTGGATTCCTCAGTGTGTATGCCCAGAAGTGGTATTGCTGGGTCATATGGTAGTTCTATTTCCAGTTTTTTAAGAAATCTCCACACTGTTTTCCATAGTGGCTGTACTAGTTTGCATTCCCACCAACAGTGTAAGAGGGTTCCCTTTTCTCCACACCCTCTCCAGCATTTATTGCTTGTAGACTTTTGGATAGCAGCCATCCTGACTGGCGTGTAATGGTACCTCATTGTGGTTTTGATTTGCATTTCTCTGATAATGAGTGATGTGGGGCATCTTTTCATGTGTTTGTTAGCCATCTGTATGTCTTCTTTGGAGAAATGTCTGTTTAGTTCTTTGGCCCATTTTTTGATTGGGTCATTTATTTTTCTGGAATTGAGCTTCAGGAGTTGCTTGTATATTTTTGAGATTAATCCTTTGTCTGTTTCCTCATTTGCTATTATTTTCTCCCAATCTGAGGGCTGTCTTTTCACCTTACTTGTAGTTTCCTTTGTAGTGCAGAAGCTTTTAATTTTCATTAGGTCCCATTTGTTTATTTTTGCTTTTATTTCCAATATTCTAGGAGGTGGGTCATAGAAGATCTTGCTGTGATTTATGTCGGAGAGTGTTTTGCCTATGTTCTCCTCTAGGAGTTTTATAGTTTCTGGTCTTACATTTAGATCTTTAATCCATTTTGAGTTTATTTTTGTGTATGGTGTTAGAAAGTGTTCTAGTTTCATTCTTTTACAAGTGGTTGACCAGTTTTCCCAGCACCACTTGTTAAAGAGATTGTCTTTTTTCCATTGTATATCCTTGCCTCCTTTGTCAAAGGTAAGGTGTCCATAGGTTCGTGGATTTATCTCTGGGCTTTCTATTCTGTTCCATTGATCTATATTTCTGTCTTTGTGCCAGTACCATACTGTCTTGATGACTGTGGCTTTGTAGTAGAGTCTGAAGTCAGGCAGGTTGATTCCTCCAGTTCCATTATTCTTTCTCAAGATTGCTTTGGCTATTCGAGGTTTTTTGTATTTCCATACAAATTGTGAAATTATTTGTTCTAGTTCTGTGAAAAATACCGTTGGTAGCTTGATAGGGATTGCATTGAATCTATAGATGGCTTTGGGTAGAATAGCCATTTTGACAATATGATTCTTCCAATCCATGAACACGGTATGTTTCTCCATCTGTTTGTGTCCTCTTTGATTTCTTTCATCAATGTTTTATAGTTTTCTGTGTATAGGTCTTTTGTTTCTTTAGGTAGATATACTCCTAAGTATTTTATTCTTTGTGTTGCAATGGTGAATGGTATTGTTTCCTTAATTTCTCCTTCTGTTTTTTCATTGTTAGTATATAGGAATGCAAGGGATTTCTGTGTGTTAATTTTATATCCTGCAACTTTACTATATTCATTGATGAGCTCTAGTAATTTTCTGGAAGAGTCTTTAGGGTTTTCTATGTAGAGGATCATGTCATCTGCAAACAGTGAGAGTTTCACTTCTTCTTTTCCTATCTGGATTCCTTTTACGTCTTTTTCTGCTCTGATTGCTGTGGCCAAAACTTCCAACACTATGTTGAATAGTAGTGGTGAGAGTGGGCATCCTTGTCTTGTTCCTGATTTCAGAGGAAATGCTTTCAATTTTTCACCATTGAGGGTGATGCTTGCTGTGGGTTTGTCATATATAGCTTTTAATATGTTGAGGTATGTTCCTTCTATTCCTGCTTTCTGGAGAGTTTTAATCATAAATGAGTGTTGAATTTTGTCAAAGGCTTTCTCCGCATCTATTGAGATAATCATATGGTTTTTATCTTCCAATTTGTTAATGTGGTGTATTATGTTGATTGATTTGCTGATATTAAAGAATCCTTGCATTCCTGGGATAAAGCCCACTTGGTCATTGTGTATGATTTTTTTAATATGTTGTTGGCTTCTGTTTGCTAGAATTTTGTTAAGGATTTTTGCATCTATGTTCATCAGTGATATGGGCCTGTAGTTTTCTTTTTTTGTGGCATCTTTGTCTGGTTTTGGAATTAGGGTGATGGTGGCCTCATAGAATGAGTTTGGAAGTTTACCTTCATCTGCAATTTTCTGGAAGAGTTTGAGTAAGATAGGTGTTAGCTCTTCTCTAAATTTTTGGCAGAATTCAGCTGTGAAGCCATCTGGTCCTGGGCTTTTGTTTGCTGGAAGATTTTTTATTACAGTTTCGATTTCCTTGCTTGTGATGGTTCTGTTAAGATCTTCTATTTTTTCCTGGTTCAGTTTTGGAAAGTTATACTTTTCTAAGAATGTGTCCATTTCATCCAAGTTGTTCATTTTATTGGCATAGAGCTGCTGGTAGTAGTCTCTTACGATCCTTTGGATTTCAGTGTTGTCTGTTGTGATCTCACCCTTTTCATTTCTTATTTTGTTAATTTGGTTCTTCTCTCTTTGTTTCTTAATGAGTCTTGCTAATGGTTTGTCAATTTTGTTTATTTTTTCAAAAAACCAGCTTTTAGCTTTGTTGATTTTTGCTATGGTCTCTTTAGTTTCTTTTGCATTTATTTCTGCCCTAATTTTTAAGATTTCTTTCCTTCTGCTAACCCTGGGGTTCTTCATTTCTTCCTTCTCTAATTGCTTTAGGTGTAGAGTTAGGTTATTTATTTGGCTTTTTTCTTGTTTCTTGATGTAAGCCTGTAACGCTATGAACCTTCCCCTTAGCACTGCTTTTACAGTGTCCCATAGGTTTGGGGTTGTTGTGTTTTCATTTTCATTCGTTTCTATACATATTTTGATTTCTTTTTTGATTTCTTCTATGATTTGTTGGTTATTCAGAAGCGTGTTATTTAGCCTCCATATGTTTGAATTTTTAACAATTTTCTTCCTGTAATTGAGATCTAATCTTACTGCACTGTGGTCAGAAAAGATGACTGGAATGATTTCAATTTTTCTGAATTTTCCCAGACCAGATTTATGGCCCAGGATGTGATCTATTCTGGAGAAGGTTCCGTGTGCACTTGAGAAAAAGGTGAAGTTGATTGTTTTGGGGTGAAATGTCCTATAGATATCAACTAGGTCTAGCTGGTCCATTGTATCATTTAAGGTTTGTGTTTCCTTATTGATTTTCTGTTTAGTTGATCTATCCATAGTTGTGAGTGGGGTATTAAAGTCTCCCACTATTATTGTGTTACTATTAATTTCCTCTTTCATACTCGTTAGTGTTTGCCATACATATTGCGGTGCTCCTATGTTGGGTGCATATATATTTATAATTGTTATATCTTCTTCTTGGATTGATCCTTTGATCATTATGTAGTGTCCTTCTTTGTCTCTTTTCACACCCTTTATTTGAAAGTCTATTTTATCTGATATGAGTATTAAGACTCCTGCTTTCTTTTGGTCTCCGTTTGCGTGAAATATTTTTTTCCAGCCCTTCACTTTTAGTCTGTATGTGTCTCTGGTTTTGAGGTGGGTCTCTTGTAGACAGCATATATAGGGGTCTTGTTTTTGTATCCATTCAGCCAATCTTTGTCTTTTGGTTGGGGCATTCAACCCATTTACATTTAAGGTAATTATTGATAGGTGTGGACCCGTTGCCATTTACTTTGTTGTTTTGGGTTCACGTTTATTCAACCTTTCTGCATTTCCTGTCTAGAGAAGATCCTTTAGCATTTGTTGAAGAGCTGGTTTGGTGGTGCTGAATTCTCTCAGCTTTTGCTTGTCTGTAAAGCTTTTGAATTCTCCTTCATATCTGAATGAGATCCTTGCTGGGTACAGTAATCTAGGTTGTAGGTTATTCTCTTTCATTACTTTCAGTATGTCCTGCCATTCCCTTCTGGCCTGGAGGGTTTCTATTGATAGATCAGCAGTTATCCTTATGGGAATCCCTTTGTGTGTTATTTGTTGCTTCTCCCTTGCTGCTTTTAGTATTTGTTCTTTGTGTTTGATCTTTGTTAATTTGATTAATATGTGTCTTGGGGTGTTTCGCCTTGGGTTTATCCTGTTTGGGACTCTCTGGGTTTCTTGGACTTGGGTGGCTATTTCCTTCCCCATTTTAGGGAAGTTTTCAGCTATTATCTCCTCGAGTATTTTCTCATGGCCTTTCTTTTTGTCTTCTTCTTCTGGGACTCCTATGATTCGAATATTGGGGCGTTTCACATTGTCCCAGAGGTCCCTGAGGTTGTCCTCATTTCTTTTGATCCTTTTTTCTTTTTTCCTCTCTGCTTCATTTATTTCCACCATTCTATCTTCTACCTCACTTATCCTATCTTCTGTCTCTGTTATTCTACTCTTGGATCCCTCCAGAGTGTTTTTGATCTCATTCATTGCATTATTCATTTTTAATTGACTCTTTTTTATTTCTTCTAGGTCTTTATTAAACATTTCTTGCATCTTTTCAATCTTTGTCTCCAGGCTATTTATCTGTAACTCCATTTTGTTTTCAAGATTTTGGATCATTTTTATTATCATTATTCTAAATTCTTTTTCAGGTAGATTCCCTATCTCCTCCTCTTTTGTTTGACTTGGTGGACTTTTTTCATGTTCCTTTACCTGTTGGGTATTTCTTTGCCTTTTCATCTTGTTTAGATTGCTGTGTCTGGAGTGGGCTTTCTGTATTCTGGAGGCCTGTGGTTCCTTTTTATTGTGGAGGTTTTACCCAGTGGGTGGGGTTAGACGATTGGCTTGTCAAGGTTTCCTGATTAACGAAGCTTGCATCAGTGTTCTGGTGCATGAATCTTGATTTCTTCTCTTTGGAGAGCAATGGAGTGCCCAGTAATGAGTTTTGAGATGGGTCTATGTGTTAGGTGTGACCTTGGGCAGTCTGTATGTTGACGTTCAGGGCTATGTTCCTGCGTTGCTGGAGAATTTGCATGGTATGTCTTGCTCTAAAATTTATTGGCTCTTGGGTGGTGGTTGGTTTCAGTGTAGGTTTGGAGGCTTTTGGACGGTCACTTATTACTTAAAGATCCATGTAGTCAGGAGTTTTCTGGTGTTCTCAGGTTTTGGGCTTAAGCCTCCTGCCTCTGGATTTCAGTTTTATTCTTCCTGTAGTCTCAGGACTTCTCCAACCATACAGCACTAATAATAAAACTTCTAGGTTAATGGTGAAAAGTGTCTCCCCCGTTAGGGACACCCAGAGAGGTTCACAGAGTTACATGAGGAAGAGGAGAGGGAGGAGGGAGATAGAGATGAGCAGGAGGAGAAAAAGGGGGACTCAAGAGGAGAGAGACAGATCTACGAAGTTGTCTGATCCCAGAGTGTTCTCTGTAGCCCAGACACCCACAAAGATTCACAGAATTGGATTGGGAAGAGAAGGGGAAAGGAGGAAATAGAGGTGTTCTGAGGTAGAAAACAGAGAGTCAAGATTGTGAGAGAATAATCAACACCTCCTGAATAAAAATGGGAGCTGAATATTGGATTCTTAAATGTTCACAATTTATATCATATACTGAAAAACAAAAATTAAAAATCTAGAGTAGAGGTTAGACTCTTAAAAATACTATATTAAAAACAAAAACCAAAACATAAAAAAAAAAAAATTTTTAGAAATATATATGAAGTTTGGTTTAAAAATAGGGCTTCTCTTCTTTTTTTTTTTTTTCCCCGTAAGGTTATAGTGTATTGAAAATGAAAATTAAGGAGTAGTAAGAGGAGTACTAGATGACTTTAAAAGAAATAAGAGAAAAAGAAAAAAATAGAAAATAGAAGAGAAGAAGAAAAAAGAAAAGAAAAAAAAAGAGCAAAAAAATTGTTTTACCTAATTAAAAAAATCGTAAAAATCTATGAAAATGAAAGTTAAGGAGTAATGGGGGAGTAATAGGGAATTTTAAAGGAAAATAAAAGAGAAAAAAGAAAAAAAAATTTTTTTTTTCCTATTTAAAAAAAAAAAAAGAAAAGAAAAGAACAAATATATCTAGGAATTTCTCTGGAGCTGTTTCGGTCAGTGTGGGTTCCGCTCAGTTTCAGATATCTCCTCGATCCAGGTTACACTTCTCGATATCTACAGGCCCCTTCTGGTGAAGTCGGTGTTTTCTTCAGGGATTTTAATCTGTTGCACCGGTCCCTTCTGAAGCGGTTCCCTTTGTTTATTTGGCTTCTGTTGCCGGTCTCTTCAGGGCCTAATTTCCGCCCTGACACAGGTGGGCGGAGGTGGATTCTTATTCAGGTAGCTAGTTCCTCGCACTGCAGGGCGGGGTCGGCGCCGCGGGGAGGGGCCGGCGCTATTTTCTCCGTCTGGGCTGCTCAGGCTCCCGGCCATTCCAGCCCTCCTTTCGAAGACAATGGGCTGCTTTTCTGGGCGTCTGATGACCTCAGCTGGCGATCAGAAGTTGTTTTATGACGTTTGCTCTGCGTTCAGTTATTCTTTTGATGAATTTCTAGGAGAGAAAGTGGTCTCCCCGTCCTCCTCCGCCATCTTGGCTCCTCCCCTAGTCACCATATTTTACATTTGTTCCTCAGACCTCATTCATCTTATAGCTAAAAATGTAGTTTTTTTCCTTTCATCCACCTCTCTCTATTTCCTTCACTCCCTGCCCCTGGCAATTACTTCTTCATTCTCTAAGTTTGACTTCTTTGTTTTTGAGAATCGACACATGGTTGATACTATGCAGCATTTATTCTTTCTTTTTGCCAAATTACTGTAGATTGGCTACATCCAACTGTGAGAGACTAGACTTCTGTCTGGCAACTTTCATATAGTCACACGCACTGCTGCTGCTGCTGCTAAGTCGCTTCAGTCGTGTCCGACTCTGTGCGACCCCATAGACGGCAGCCCCCCAGGCTCCCCCGTCCCTGGGGTTCTCCAGGCAAGAACACTGGAGTGGGCTGCCATAACTCCATTTGCCTCCCCAAGCCTAGTGTTGGCAAAGACCCCCTGCTGTGATACTCCTGTGCTATCAATACCCCTTCTTTAAGTAGGTTCAACTCCCCTTACATTGTTTGTTTTGAATATGCCATCACTTTCCTGTTGGCACACAGCGAGTAACCCAATGGATTAAATGAAGTTACAAGTGTCAACTGCCTGGCACAAATTAAGTTCTACCAAAAGAGTTAACTATCATTAATATTCCTAGATATTTGAAGTACTTCTACAAAATAATTACAGCTGATAGGAAATAAGTTCTAAGTGATTAATATAAAATGACTAATTTCATACCATAACTATATGAGGTAGCTTCTTTTATTATTCTTTACTAAAGAGTAAAATGAGTAATAGAGACCAAGTAATTTGCCAAAGAATGTACCTCTAGCAAGCGACAAAGCCAGAATTTAACCTGCCCATCGGGCTCCAGAGTATTTGCTCCTAACACCGCCGATCTTATCTCATGTAAGCCCTCAACCGAGACAGACATTCTACCGAGATCCCGGGCTGGTGACTGCAAGACCCTCCCCCCTTGTCTTTCACCATCACTTTCCCAGGGTCAAGCCCAGCAGATTCCCCCGTGATCCCCGTGGAGGGAGAGTTAGCGGGGACTCCCAAGAAGTGACCCACAACACTGAAGAAGACCACCCGGGGCTCTCTTCTCCCACCGGAGAAACTGTCAGCTCAAGGGAGACCTCTCAGCACTGTGTTATGCCAGCACCGTCCGTGGGTAGCTGCTCCTCTTACCCTTATAATGGCATCCACCTTGGTATCTGTCGCTCAGAGGGTGCACCAGAACCACCCTGCGTTCTAGGGTTCTTTCAGTGGCGTTCTGTCCATGAACAGTACTTGTGTGTTGTTCTTATAAAGAGAGCAAATTCAGCAAGGACTCATATCGTCATTTTAGTGCTGCTGAAACTCTGGACACTCATTAGTGAAATGCATTTCACCTGTAACCTGTCGTCACTAATCAAGGCCGTTTTAATTGTAGCTACAAAAGACTTGCCTGTCCTCCAAGCAGCACATAGCCTAAATGATATTTGCCTGAGTTGTTTTCCAGTAACTTGGAGTCAGCTGTGTCTGGTTTGAGCCGCAGAAACTAGACAGAGCTGACAATAATAGTTACACAATCGTTGCTCCCTTTTCCAACACATTTACACACGTATCCCTCACCTCGAACCACCCTGATTCTTTATTCTTTACCCCCAAAATACCCCTGAGCCCCTTGCTCAGGGAGGGTTATTCTCCAGTGTTCTTGCTGAACTGGTTTTGGAGTCAATCCAGTCTTTGCTATAAACCTCAGTGTCCCAGCATTTGGCTTGCTGTGCATTGGGCAAAATGAACCTAGTTTGTTAACAATATTACTCTCCTCTGAGACTGTCATTTTGAAATCTATTTTCATTCTGATATGTCTTTAGTTCAATATAATTATGTTCCTCTCTTCACTATCTACACACGCATACATATACAAATCTATCTTGTTTCCATTCACCCTCATAGGTGATTTTTGTGCTGATATAAAATTTCTTGACCGAATAGTAGACTATCTTGCCCCCTAAAATATCAGTTCACGTGAAAGTTCACAGGTATGCACAATACACCAAGAATGAAAGCAAGATTAAGAACTTAAATGTTCATGTTTTAGTGGTACAACTTGAATATAACAAAAAATCATATATTCTTAAATGATGCTAGTACAGAGAAAAAGTGACAGTTACTAAGCTAAATCAAGCATCTGAGAAAAAAAGTATTTGGAAAAAAGATCTCCAAATATTAAGCATATCTTGTCATTTCAAACTATTAAATACAATAACAGAGACATAATCTTAAATCTCAATTCTATGTAATATCTTACTGTTTTGATAAGGATATCTTTTAATTTTTGTTGGATTTAGTTTAAATGAGATACAATTATAAAGTAACAATTTATAGTACATATTCAGCATGTCATTTATTTAAGAATATATTTGTTTTATTTTTATGTTTATTTGTACTATATTCATGTCTCCTAACAATGGTACTATTTGTTTTTCTCATGAGGAAAGAACTTAACATTTTGGATATTAGGAAATCCCTGCTCTAATGAAATAATACTCCTGTAAAATATAATTAATTTCATTTATCTTACTTTAATATTCAATGCATATAAAAATATAACATTATAATCTTTCATGAAAATTAATGTATATTAAAGAACTTCTTTTAGCCAGATATTTTGCTGGTTACTGTGATTAGAAAAAATGAGATTTAGGATCTGCTTCACAAAGCATAACACCCAGTAGGAGAAATTTTTGATATAAGAATAAAACATTTCAATAAAGGAAGAATGAGACATCCTGAGCGACACCCACCAAACAGAGACATGAGTAGTGATTAGAAATTATCCTAGAACGTGAAAAGAAGAATTAAACATTGAGCTGTGTTTTTAAAAGATTTCAAGAATGGGAGAGCATTAGAGTGAAGAGAGAAGCATTTCTAGTGTAAAGAACTGCTTAAGCTCAAGGACAGTGACAAAGAAATAAAAGGCGCTTGCAACCTCAGCAAGCTCACCTTCCTCTAGGGCATGATGCATACCAAGTATGACGGGAGAGCAATCCATGAACAGCAAGGTGGTGACAAACTGTG
This sequence comes from Muntiacus reevesi, assembly GCF_963930625.1. NCBI lineage: Eukaryota > Metazoa > Chordata > Mammalia > Artiodactyla > Cervidae > Muntiacus > Muntiacus reevesi. Next base: position 39,558,510 of record NC_089255.1, on the reverse strand, counting down.
TAGGGTCTTGAATGCTAGCCAAGGAGTTTAGATTTCTTTGTTGAAAAGCCAAGTGTTTTTGCTTTAGAAAATTTTGAATGTCATTAGCGTGTGGAATAAATCGAGGGTAGAGGAGAATAATGGCAGAGAGATCAGTTTAAAAAAAAAACAATTACAATCGTCAATGTAGGGAGCAATAAGCACTTGAATTCTTATAATGTCTTTGTGAATGTAAAGTTGGAGAAATATGTAAAAAACAATTGGTATGTCCAGTTCAAAATCCATAGAGACTACATAGAATAGACTAGCAAAATTCCCTCTCAATAAAGAGTTTAACTAGGTGACTTTCCACTTTTCATTTGAGAACCTCTGTGAGTAAATAGTTTGTATTTACTAAGGCATGAGAAAACAAAACCTGGATAAGAAGCAGAGAACAAGAGTTTCAGGAACAAAGAGCAGGTTTAAGTAAAGGGGCAGTTATTACAAAGAATTGTGATGGAGTTTACCTGACAAGTGAAGAGCTCCCTACAAAGAAGGGAAGACTACCCTGTAGGCAAGGCTGCCTTTGTATTACAAACTCCGACTCACACTTAGGCCTTGAGAGCACAGCCTCTGGAAAGCTGCCCCTCAGGCTCCCTAAACTTCTGTAGGACTGACCTTTCACCTGTTGACAATCACAGGGACCCTGACCCACATGTTCTGCGTGAGCCTCACTGCTGGCTGCTGTATGCCTGGCTTTCAATACCCATTCAAGTGATTTCCCCAGACTCCGATATCTTCCAGCATTTAAGGAGTTGGGGTTCTTTATATACCAGTAAATTGTTCTGGTTGTGAATGGCTTGCTCTAGACAAAGATACTTGGAGCATAGCAACCCCAGATACCTTAAAATACAGAGGGCAAATAAAAATAGTAGTTACTGTGATTAATGAACAAGAGCATTCTTGGCATCCAAACAAGTTTGTATTTCTTAGGAAGGCAGTAGGCTGTGGGAGTTTAAAATCTACTATAAAAAAAAAAAAACAACCCACCAAGCTGCAGTGCTATTATCTTCCTATGCAAATTTTTTAAATTGACCAGAATTTTCATGTTTATGGAAAATTTGTTCTCATTTCTTTATATTCATATTAATATGAAATATCAGCTGTTTATTCATTACAGACAGTTGGTTCATAATCAGTTTGAAAATAAATGTGAAAAATCACAGAGCTGGTTAGCAACAATAACAAAAAAAGAATATAACACATGAACTAAATTTCTGATAAATGTATAGTTTTTTCTTAAATAGTTGATTTTAATTAGTCACTCATAATGTAAGAACATTTAACTTTCCTTTATTATGGAAATATTCAATCAGAATATTTTCCATAATTTTGTAAATAACTTCTTATTCTTAAGTAAAAGTATCAAAATCTCCAACTGAGTTATTGTTTTAGTACAGTTTAAAATTCAAACAGCACTCTAAAGATGATCTTATTCCTAAAAAAATAAAAAAAACTTGTAGTAATATTTCATTATTACCACTATGGTCAAGATTTAATTGCACATATTAGGATAGATGAAAAGAATTTGTCCCTAAAGATAATTCATTTTGAGCCAAAGAGTAGACACCATTTGAGATGAAAGATCAAAGCATCTCTACCTATCAAAAGGGATGTATTTGCTAAATAAATAAAATGATAGAACAATAATTTTTATATCAATTTTTATTCATCATTCTCAAATTTACAGAAATTTGAGTGTAGAAAATGGAACATAAAAGTTGTACATAAACAGTACAGATATGTTTCTTAAAAGAGATTAATATACGTTAGAGTAGAAAGTACTGCCATCTTCCTCAGAGTCTTACACATGTAGTACAACATCAATAGTTATTGTAGAAATGTAAAAATAAAGTGTTCTTTAAGACTGGTACGCAAAAACAATTTTGTATTTTGTATTTCTAATTTTCTAGTGACATATTCTATGACATTGGACTGTATATATAAAAATTTATGAATATAAAAAAGTTTTACTAAAATTCTTCAAAAATTAAAAGGGTTTACATTATTAAATAAGGGAGAGATTTTTAGTGTGAAAAGTTTCATTTATTTCTCACTTTCTAATGTAAATAAACTGAGGAAATCCACCTATTAATTCTGTTTTTCCCAAATGCCTTTTGTATGAGTTTGTTTAGTGTATGAAATTTATATAATTTCACTCACTGTAAATAAGCTAGGAAGAAGAAAGTAATATATGGTTTTAATTTTGTCAAGAAAAAAATTTCAGGAAAATAGCTTAAATAATGATATTTAAAAATAGCATAATGTAGCCACTAATAGAATATCTTACAAATCACTTGAGGGTAAAATAGAAAAGAAAATTAATACTTATAGTCAAAGAGAGGAAATGCAAGCAAATTAAAAACACAAATACATAAAATGACAGACCAATATCAGTTATAGCAATACATGTAAATATGTAAGAATACTTTGCTTAAAAAGTTCTCATATTGATCTAAATACTAAAGTTATACACATTATATAAGAGGCAAATCTAAACAGTGTAGGATCATATCACTATGAAAGAAAAGGAAATTAAATATCTAATAAAATGGGATCAGTTGAATTCATTATACCTCCACAAGATATACTCATTAAAATAGTGTCCTTGAATGAAATATAAGGTTTTAGGAAAATGCCAAAAATGTAATGAATAAAAAAGATATTCTAATATTATGTGGATATTCTAAATATAATATAAATATGTCTAGGTGTTATTTGTTGTTGCCGTTGTTTAGTCACTAAGTCCTGTCTGACTCTGTCGCCCCATGGACTGTAGCCTGCAGGCTCCTCTGTCCACGGGATTTCCCAGGCAAGAATACTGAAGCTGTTGCGGTTTCCTTCTCCAGGGAATCTTCCTGACCTAGGGATCTAATCCGCGTTAATCTCCTGCATTAGCAGGCAGATTCTTTACCACTGAGCCACCAGGGAAGCCAAAAGGTAGCTCAATATAGAGATAGGGAGATTATAAATTGTTCAATATAGAGAAATAGAAATATATATATTTACAGAACAAAGAAAACAACAAAGATACACACCAAAATATTAATGGTCATCAGATATGATTGGTGGTAATCTTCTTCAAATTTTTGGTATTTTCCAAATTATGCTTTCAACAAATTTCATTTGTACAACAGAATAAAGGGTGAGGAAGTTAAGATACATTTGCTTTGTTTCTTTTCAAAAAATGTCTAATCATATAAAGAAAGAATTTGAGTCATCTCTTGGACTCAAATTTCATTGGCTCTATTTTGTTTGTTAGAAAAGCATTAGTCAATGTCTAAAACAATTAGTAAACAGTTACATGCTATTTTGTCCTAAAATTTTATTTGGCACTATTTTATTCTATTACATAGTCTACATTTTCTATTTCTGAGCTTAAACATGTCATAACATATTTCCACCATTATTTGTCCCCATCTATATGGATTGTTGATAGATTCTTTGTTTCAAATTACTATTTTCAACATTCTAAATTTCTTGTGTTAGAACATATTACTTCAGTCATAGAAGACTGAATTTAATTACAACAGTTTATTAAACTATCATATACATATTAAAGGTCATTTAGTAATGGTTTATACTTTATATTGCACTCTTAACTTTAAGTAGAGTCATTCCTACTTATAAATATCACTTTATTTTTTTATTTTTTTAAGAATTTTTTTTTGTTATTTTTTTTATTTTTCCATTTATTTTTATTAGTTGGAGGCTAATTACTTTACAATATTTTAGTGGTTTTTGCCATACATTGACATGAATCAGCCATGGATTTACATGTGTTCCCCATCCCGATCCCCCCTCCCGCCTCCCTCTCCATCCCATCCCTCTGGGTCTTCCCAGTGCACCAGCCCTGAGCACTTGTCTCATGCATCCAACCTGGGCTGGTGATCTGTTTCACCCTTGATAGTATACTTGTTTCAATGCTGTTCTCTCAGAACATCCCACCCTCGCCTTCTCCCACAGAGTCCAAAACTCTGTTCTGTACATCTGTGTCTCTTTTTCTGTTTTGCATATAGGGTTATCGTTACCATCTGTTTAAATTCCATATATATGCATTAGTATACTGTATTGGTCACAAACACATGAAAAGATGCTCAACATCACTCATTATCAGAGGAATGCAAATCAAAACCTCAATGAGGTACCATTACACACCTGTCAGAATGGCTGCTATCCAAAAGTCTACAATCAATAACTGCTGGAGAGGGTGTGGAGAAAGGGGAACCCTCTTACACTGTTGGTGGGAATGCAAACTAGTACAGCCACTATGGAGAACAGTGTGGAGATTCCTTAAAAAACTGGAAATAAAACTGCTATATGACCCAGCAATCCCACTCCTGGGCATACACACCAAGGAAACCAGATCTGAAAGAGACACGTGCACCCCAATGTTCATCGCAGCACTGTTTATAATTGCCAGGACATGGAAGCAACCTAGATGCCCATGAGCAGATGAATGGATAAGGAAGCTGTGGTACATATACACCATGGAATATTACTCAGCCATTAAAAAGAATTCATTTGAATCAGTTCTAATGAGATGGATGAAACTGGAGCCCATTATACAGAGTGAAGTAAGCCAGAAAGATAAAGACCAATACAGTATAGTAAATATCACTTTAAACCAGGGTTTTCCAACACTGACACTATAGACTTTAGATTGGATATTTCTTTGTTGTGAGCTGCTGAGTTAAGGAAAGAATAATAAGATTCGGAAAGAGTTTCTTATACATAAAAGATTATGGAAGAAGGATTTGAGAGCCTTGTAATTTGTGTCATTTACTGAACCATGTCACTATTTCAAGACTTTGAATTGTTATTTAATCAAACATTAATCTAGGTGTTGCTATGAAGGCATCTTGTAGATGTAGTAAATATCTACAATCAATTGATATTAATCAATCTTCAATCATGTGGATAGGCTTCATCAAATTAGTTGAAAGCCTTAGGTTGGAAAATTGACATTTTCAGGGAAGAAAATACTCTGCCTCATGACTGCAGCAACTCCTGCCTGCCCCACAGATTTCAAACTTGCCAGCCCTCGTAACTCCACAACCCAATTCATGTGAACCGAGTCTCTCCCTCTGTGAGTGTGTGTGTCCTATTGCTTTTGTTGCTCCAGAGAATGCTGAGTGATACAGAATTGGTACCAAGGGCAGTGCTTCTAGAGGAGCGCCATCCTAAGAAAGAGTGTTTTTTTTTTTTTTTTTTTTTTAATTAGTTCTGTGATTTCTGGAATAGGGTTTCTAATCGGATTAGCTTTAAAGGCACTCATGACTGGATTTCCAGTGCTAAAGAGGGCACTGATTAGATGTAGATAGAGGTAGAGGTAGAGTTATTATGGACATATCCTATTTTTCTCGGTGCTCTGGAGAACATTCACTGTTACAGTAGTCTAAAATAAAGTTTGCAATCAAGTTGGGATGGAAAATGGATACAATGGTGCAGAAAGACCCCATTGCCTTTGATATTCTCCCCACAGCCCCCTCTAGACTCTAAGATCTGAGTAACTAAAACCCTGGGAGTTAACCCTTAGAGAAAAGGAGTTACAGTGAAGATTGATGAAGAAATTTCACTAAAGATAGGATCATGTGGACTGTCAAAAATTGAAGCATATGTTTCTATTTTAGGATCTGACCATCCTAATATGCCTTCCTACTTCATTCCCCCACTCTAAACTTATCACAAATGTACCAATCAGGGGTCAGATTGAATCCATTTTTGCTCTTTTCCTAAAGAGAATTTAATCTAACAACAACAACAACAAAAAAACTAATGGGACCTTTAAAGAATACAAACCCTAGAGAAAAAAGTCAACAAACTGAGTAATAATAAAGGATGAAGAAAAATTAATGAACCTGAGAGCATAATTTAAAATAAGCAAAATAAATAATTTCCTCCAAGAGCTCAGGAAGGCTACTGTAACATAGAGGGAAGCCAGATCTTTATAAAAAGAGATAGTCCAACTGTTATATATAAAATACAGAAAATTTAAAATGAAAATATCAAATATGAATTTAATGGTAAAAAAGCAAGTTACTAAGTTAAAAGATCAAACATTTCTTTTAGGAAGTACTAGAAACAGATAAAAAAAGCAATGTGAAAGAAAGTTAAGGATATAAGTAGTAGAATAAGATGCAGTAATTTCAAAATGATTGGTGGTTTAATATGTGAAGAAAAAACATAAAAGGAAGGAAATCTTTTAAATAATAAAAATTCATAATTTCTAAGAATTAAGGAAACATAAATACTTCTAAAGAATCTCTCACTCATGCACACACACAATCTAGATAAATAACAGTGAAACTCAAGAATATCTATAATAATGTGACAGTCCTCCTAATTTCTAGGAAAGAGTGGATCTGACTTAAAGCAAACAACAGATTGCTTTAGGTTTAGATTGATTGAACAGGATGAATCACTAACACTGAAGCAAGAAAACAGTGTAACAGTTACATCATTTTCAAATTACTGGGAAAAAATAAAATTAATTAATGGCATAATTTTACACTAGTAGATTCTAACGTAAAGAAATACAAAAAATAAAACTATTTTCAATCACACAATCTCAAAAGTTTAAAAAATAAAACTACATGAAATTATACATGGAGGAAACAGCCAAATAAGGACAGAAATAAATCCAAAAGGATGCTAATTAATACATGTTTATTAACATTATTAACAATGTCAGGGGGATAAAATAGCATACTGGACTGACTACTGTCTAAATATGTAGTAAACAAAAAATGTTCAAAAAAACAGATAAGAAACTCAAAATGATACCAAAATTGTGCTTTGGGAGGCCGAGGTAAAGAATGAACAATCAGGAAATAAATGCATGCCAGGTATATGGAGAGGAAGAAAAAATTATGATGTCAAGAAAGTTGTAAAGAAAAAGTTTTTAAGTGAACTTAATAAATTAGATATCAAGTGAGGCACAAAATATAGAATTTATAAATTCTGTATACCTGCAAAAAATTGCATCTATTCATTTATTAAAATAAATGTAAATGAGTTAAGATAACTTACCAAAATAAAAATTCTCAGAATGGATTTATAAAACCAAGATCCAGCATTATATGATAAACAAAAAACTCAGAAAGAGGTGGGAGGTGGATTTTAAAAGCTTGATATTAAAGGAATGGAAGATGATATGCAAGGAGAAATAAACCAAAGGAAGACAAGATGACATTTTAATATTAAATCATCATGAAAGACAGGTAATATGAACTCAAATATAAAATATCTATGAACTCTTAAATATAAAGTATCTATAAATAAATTGGAGAAAATCTTTTTTGACTTTGGAGTCACAGTTTTCTCTGACAAGCCACAAAAATCACTAATCATTAAATTAAAACTTAGATTATATATAGAAATTTTGCAATTCACTAATAAAAAGAAAAACCCAATTAAAACACATGAGTAAATTCTTGAATCGGCACTTCAAAAAAGAATATATAAAAGTGGCCAGTAAGCATATGAAATATGTTCAACATCATTAGCAATCAGGAAAATTACTTGAAACTACAAAGAGATGCTACTTCAGACGCAGTAGAATGACTAAAATTTTAAAGACTTGACAACACCAATTGTTGACAAAGATTTAAGCCAACCAAACTCTTAAATTGCTCTAAATTGCACAGCTACTTTCTAAAGCTTTTTGGCAGTTAAGTACCTATTATATGACCAAGCAATTCCACTCCTAGATATTTATACAAGACAAAAAGAAAATGTCAAAAGAAGACATCCAAAAATGCTCATAAAAGGTTTATTCATACTTCCCCAAACTGAAAACGGCCCAAATGTCCATTAACAGGAAAATGGATAAGCTTTTGTAGTATATTTATTTTATGGAATATAATTCAGCAATACACAGGATAAATTACTAATACATGCAACAATATATAGATGATTCTCAAAAATATTATATTGAATAAAAAGTCAGATACAATAAAGAACGTACCGTGTTATAACCCATTATGTGTCAAGTGACTCAGGAGGCAACAACTTCAGACAATCAAGAGGCAACAGTATCAGCGAGGCAAGGCTTGTCTCTGCAGGCAAGGCTCAGTGAAATTAGACTTCAGACACTAAAATGTGTCTGAATGCACCAAAATATCCCATTTCAGTTTTTAGAGTCTCACTGTTTTCCACTAGATGCCTAATTTTTTTTTTTATGCTTACTCACATTTTACTGAGCTCTGCTGTAAACATATATGAGTTTTTCATAAGATGCTTTAAATTCTTCAGTTAGGCACTAAAGTCCAATAACAGAAAATCATTAAATTAATTGTGACAGTCTATTTTGGTGATTGATAGTAGATAGTAGCAGATGCCCTAAATTTAAATAAGATATTTAGGGAACCTATAAATTCAGCTTAATTTGTAGTTTGGCAACTCAGAGAGTCAGACTGTGTTTATGACTTTTGTATGTTAATATTATGCCTTCAGGGATCAGATTCTATTAGGGGATCCATAGGAGATAGCTTATCTTCTGATAAATCAGTGAGCAAGGAATTCTCAAACTCTAAGCTTATCATTTTATTTTCCCTATAAATCCTGTAAAGAAGCTAAAACTATCCAGCTCAACACACAGTCTTTATATGACTTAATAAGTGCTTATTTATTCTAAGTGCTCCAGGCAATAATATAAGTAGATCTTTCACAAATATGTGTCATATATTACCACTGCATTATTCACTGATCTTAAATTTAAGTATCTGTAGGGATATTTACTATTTTTAAGCCATACCAGATCAATTTAACAATATCAATCTTCTCTTTTCTTTAGAGTCTGACCTTTAACATCTCCAGGTAGTATTTCTGTACTTAGTACAAGAAAAAATAATCCATTCTAGCTAATTAAACAGAAGGGGATTTATTACAGGGTATTAAGTGGCTTAGATAATTTCTGAAAGGACTGATGAGACTGAAATGTGCCTGAGATGGTAGTAATGGGCCAAAGGCCACCCCAAAGAATTGGACCTCCAACTGCTCATCTAGCCAAGATCAGGTGGCTGCCTGTCAAACTGGAAAGCTGCCACACAGTATCTCCTGCTAAATGTATGTTCCCATTGCATGAATTAGTTTATTTATGAGGGTTAATAAGATAATAAGAAGGGTGTAGTATAGTAATTGCATTAGTTTGTAAGAGTTTTTCCCAGTTTGTCAATCCTTCACACAGAAAAACTGATCGAGCTATGTGAATAGTCTATTGCAGGAAGCACCATTAGGTGGCGCTCCTTCCCTGAACATAGTACCACTTACCCCCACCTTTCTCCTGGGCTCAATTTGCCTGGTATTGGAAGGGCTTCATATGCGGTTTTCTTCCATCTTTGTGTATGTTGCCCTTACCTCAGTGAAATAGCATAACAAGGATTTTGAGGAACACAACTATCACCTTATATCAGAAAATTCTGTTCAATGGCCTGTTAGAAACTGCATTTTTTCAAAAGCATTTTACTAGACCAACCATTCTATTCATTGTTTGCATTATGTTTCTGATTACAAGATCCTAATTGTATCCTGAAAATGAAAAGCAAGAGAGCTGGGCTAAAGTGGTTTTAGGTTTTCTTAGTTTTAGCATACTATAAAGCAGTGGGAATAGCTGTTGACTCAACCAATCTAAACTATCAAAGCAGAGGCTGTTGGCAGCTTAACCAAAGAAACACAAAGTCAAAAGAAGTGAAAAAAACAGAAACACGGAAGTGAAAAATCCCACCAAATGGTTCACAATAAAAAAGGGGGGGGGGGGCGCAGAAAATTCTCCATTTGCCTTGCAAGTGAATCTGATGCCTTGTTATTACTCTACAGGTCATTTAAGATGTTCTCTCACCTCTTACTTCCCCTTCTCTACTCCCACAAATTCTGAAAGAGCCCTCCCACACCCCTGCTCTGAAGGCTAGCCAGTAAAGAGAACAAATATGTCAAGAAAGAGAGATGTCAAACCTTAACTGTTCCTTCTATTGCAAACTTCTAAGTCCAGAGTAGACTTTTCCCACTAAGAAAGAGGAAAGATTTGAATTAAGGTTTAAGTTTCCTGTTTTATAATCTCAGGTAGACCAAAAAAGGATGGGATGTTTCACTCTGGGCCAGGAAAGAGGTTTTTATATAAGGAAATCACAACACCTGAAGTGGGAAAAATAAGAATCGGTCTTTTGCTTGAATCCTCCTGTGTACATCTCATTCAACAAAGCACTTACCTTATGGAGATGACACTTACCTAGCTGCTAGACTGTTTCCAATTTTTCACTTTTTGATAATATGATCACACAACTATGGCCATGGTATAGCTTTATTATGGGCAAAATATACTTGCCCTCATCTTGACATTGACTCGAACATGGAATTTCTTTGGCCAGTGGGATGCTATTGGAAGTTATAAATAGAGACTTGAAATGTGGTTGTGGAGTTTGGCTTGCCTTCTTTAACCCTGATAATTCACTATAAAAAGAAAATACCTTCAGAAAGCCCCTGTCTTTTGGACTGGATCACACAATAAGATACATGGAGATGGTCACATGCACTGGGCAACTGCTAGACCCAAAAGATTGATCGTTATAAGGTACAGACCTGAACCTGAACCTGAATTCAGTCTGTAATCTGGAGCTGGGACCCTGGAGCCTAGTTTCTGAAATACAGCCTACACCAGTCACGATGCACTCTATAACTCATGAATATGAAAATTAATTTTTAAAATTTTTGAATGACTGAATTTGTGAGTGGTTTGTCATATAGCATTATTGCAGCACTAGCTGACTGACACACATCTAAATATCAATTAAATAATGTTACTCTCGACTATAATACATTGCCTCATCTAGCTTAGGAAAATTGACAATGTATTTTGACTGAGGAGTTGTTGAAAAATGTTAAAACCATTGTGAGAGAAATAATTAGAAAATGATGATTTTCATAATTAAAATAAAATATGGAGTAAGAGTTTAGCACAGCTGAGGATACATTTTCTAACCTTGCAGAAATCAATCTTGTGTTTGCACAGTATTTCTCTCTTTTGTTGTTTTGAGAATTAGGTGGAAATGTCTTAATGGACAGAAAAAATCTAAACTATTAGTAAAGTTATAGGGGGAATTCATCATTTGCTAGAAATTTTATCAAAAACAGCCTTTAAATAGAACTCATATTAATTATACCAATCACCAAAGATATTTATGAAATATAATGCATGCAAATTTCATATATAAACTAAATTTCATGTATGATTTATTTTGACCCTTATTACAAGGCTGAGAAATTCCCGTTTTAATAATTATTTTTCTTTTACAGTCAAGAAGACTTAAGATTTTGCTAAAATGTTAAAAGATTCAAAATTTATTTATTTACTATTTAAATAAAATAGGTTTTTAATATATTTAATAGATATACTGAAAACTTTTAAGCTTTAGAACTGACAATATTATTTTTCCTCACCATTTTAAAAGCACCTATCTCAGCCACTTTCCTAGACATCAGTACTCTACATGCATCCAGGTGATGGTGGGTTAAATGTAAACCTAAAGTTAGCATCAAAGAATTCCTTAGACAAATCCTTCAAAGTAAGAATATAATCCCTATTCTTTAAAATAAAGAGCACAGTAAGAGAGATCTATTAAAATTGGTCCCCTTGAAAGCATGAGTGTCCTTTAATGTACAGAGAACATTTTGAGGAAATATACTAACATTTTTATTTCCCTTAATGCAAGCTAACCGAAGTGAAAAAATAAATAAATAAATGTAGCTTATGAGCTAGCTGTGAAACCTAACAAGCAGATTACTGGTATACCAAGAGTAAAGTAACAGCAAAGGGAAGCAAGAATGGCTCATTATGTAGGACCAGTGTAATGGTTGTACGTGAGCTGAGAACAGTGAGGTCCCTTGCTTTTGAAACGCAACTACAACCCCGTCATGCTCTAATACCCCACAGGCAGCAGAATGATTGAAACCAATATTAAATCGGACAGTCCTGGGGAGTCTCTATTTAGCAACAGCCGTATGACTAGCACAAACCTAATATTGCAGAACTAGATAGATAGTGAAACAGCACATAATCTTTTGGTCATGGGGCACTGTTACATAAATGCATCCGTGTTGTTCATTTGAGTGCTGCCAGCAATGTTTTATTAGATTAAAACAAAAGGACTAAAGTAAATATTACACAACACACAATTGTAATAAACTTCCACTCTACACAGGTGTATTAGTGTGGTGCTTTCGTCTGCTAAAAGCTATATCTCCTTGTGAGGCAAGAATAGGATTTGGGGAATTAAAGATCTGAGGGCAATTCTCAGCTCAACTCTTTATTCCTAGTCTGAACAAAGACAAATATTAACTTCCTCAATTGTAAAAGAAGATAAACAATTATGCATTCTTAAAACAGTGCTCTGAGATATATCAACTAATATATTTATATTAAGCTCTTAACACAATGACTAGGACATGATAAATACTTGAATGTATTTTATCTTTTTATTACCAATAACCTGTTTTCTTACTCATTTTCTTAGAATTTGATATTTTCACTTTATGTTTTAGATCACTTAATTAGAAAACATATATTAGTGTCCTTAGGAAAAATGTCCAATGGACAGAAATGATAAGGAGAGGAGAGAGATAGAGAAGAATCCAATAAAGAAAGATCAGTGGAATAGCCAATAAGGTTTTGCAGAGTTCAGAGAGTTAAGCTGGTATGGTAGTTTAATAAGCCTAGAAATCAATGAGCATAATACTCTCATTAAAACCCAATAAAACATGACTTGTTCTTCCTGACACAGAGAGACAAAACCACCATCACTGTATTCATGTAGATCCATGGCTCTAAACCCTGTAACAAATATTTTCTGAAGTTCCCTTTACTGCCTAAAAAGGCATTTATAGAAAATATAACCTGAAACCACACATAAGAGTAACTCAATTGCACATTATTAATGCAAATTTATATGTTAGGTTGATTCTCTTGAGTCAATATAATGTCCTAACTGTAAAGGAAAGAAAACATAATTTGTAGTAAAATAATTGGCTACATTAAAAGCCTAATGAACTAGTGATAGGTTCCTGTACCTCCTCATAGTAGGTTTGAACTTAAGAGGAGCCTACCATAAGTGCAGGAAAATGGAAGAATGGAGATATGTATGGACACTAAAATAAAAACCGATGTGAAGTTAACTAATAGTTGTTAATTGTTGATAAGACTACTATAAATGATGATAACTGCAAAGACGGTAGTCCAGTGATATCCAATATAGTAACGAATAGCCCCAGATGGCTATTGAAATATGGTCAGTGCTACTGAAAACTGAATTATTAACTTTACTCAATTTTAATTAAATTAGATTTTTATTAAAAGCTAAATCAATGTAAAATAGCACAATGATGTTTACACAATTAAATACAGGTTGAAATAACTGAGGGATATCGTATGTTAAATATAATATATAATTAGCTTTAACTTCCCCTGCTTTTTTCTCTTTCCGATATGCTTATAGAAATGTTGAAATTATATATGTGGCTCTCATTTGAGGCGTACATTGTGCTTTCCAGAGCACAATGCTGCTACAGACAAACTGAGTGATAAACCTCTGAGGACAGAAGCAGAGTAAAATTGGTTTTCAATAAGGAATGCCCCCAATTTGTTTCCATATGTAATTTATGTCACCAAGATAAACTATTTCAATATGTAATTTCTAAAACCTAGATTTATTTCTGCATTACAAAAATTAAATTACTTATATATACAATCTAAAACAATCTTTATTAATGAAATTCAGTGAGAAACCTAAATTTTATCTATGCTATTAAAGGTGTTCAAAGGATATTAAAAGGAAGCTCATGTTTCCTCTGCTAAAATGTGTGTATTGATATGGGTACTTTTGCGCTACATCTCTGGCAGCCATTTCAACCAAATGTGTTGAAAATCTAGAGTAATCATTTTCTTTCTGAAAAAGTGTGTTTAAGTTTTAACACCATCCAAACCCCTTCAAAATTAGATTGAATAAAGTATGATTTGGCCCCAACTGTGGTTTACAGCTCAATTAAAATTTTCTGAAAATCTTGGCTAAAATGTTCTTCATCTGTTTCAAATGAATTTATTACTCAATCCAGTTTTGTAAATAAAACCAAATATTTAAAATCTAACATTGTTCTTTCTAGTAGCTATTCAGATGAAAGCAATCTATTTGCATGTATCTAACTTCTGCAAAGATGAAAGCTATAAAAATGTTTGATGCAAAAACTAATTTTAAATAATAATGTTTGTTGACAAATCCTGCAATAGTTCCATTCACTATGAGGTTGATATTCATTTCTAAAATCTTATAAAAGATTCCATTTACCTTTGCAAACATAAATATGTCCTCGATATAACATTTTTGTGATATTTGAATTGTGATACTTAATTTTTCATTTAATGAATTCTTTGATAATTTCAAATAATAAAAACATTTTTAACTTTATATTGAAGTCAACTTACTTTCAATTTCAAACTCTTTTTATTACCATGGCATGGTTTACTCTTAATTTTATCAGTAGCATCGAATGTAATCTTTGTTGATTTTGAAGTATTTCTTTAACATCCCTGATTTCAATAAATAATATTATGAATTATTAAAGTACCTAGAGCTATTAATAATCAGCTCTACATCTGTTTTGTAGACCACTTATAGCTGTTATTGAAGCAGTGACATTTGGAAAGCAAATAGGTTTTTCACATGAGATTCTTAAGAGTTTTGTGAATTGACAGTCTCTTTTTATCCATTATCAGTAATTTTGAAAGTAACATTTCTATCATTAATTTTTAATCCTACAAACCTGGCATATATATGAGCAGTAATGATTCATTTTCACATAGGATGTTACATCCCTTGTATGAAAATTTCTTTGACTGCAGTTCATTACACAGCTGATCATCAACATTTTTCTCAATCTCATCAAGCCTTCTTGATACAAAATCATTGCTCAGTAAAGCACAAGAATTTTTTCATTTGAACTTCTTTCTATAAATAAAGCAATCTATTAAACAGCTAGACTCATTTTTAAAATTTTCTTGGTTTTACATAGTTGTAATATATTGTGCTATCCTGTAAGAAATAAATAAACCTTTGGTCCTCTGAATCAGATATATTTAAAGCAATCTGGTGACATTAGTATAGTTTTCAAACTTTTCTATAAATTTCAGAAATATCATATATCCCTGCTAACATAATCAGTGTGTTTCTCAGTAAAATTTGTATGAAATTTCACTAATTTTGATTGCTTCATTTAAAAATGTGTTCACAGATTAGAAATATAAGAAATTGCTCAATTATCAGACAAACTACAAAATACAGTGTTACATAATCACCTGAATACCATTGATATATTTTCTTTATATAGTTTTAAATAAGAACTTTTAAAAGTATATTTACACTTACCGCCCTGAATATTCACTGGAAGGACTGATGCTGAATCTGAAGCTCCAGTATTTTGGTCATCTGATGCAAAAGACGACTCATTGGAAAAGTCCCTGATGCTGGGAAAGATTGAGGGCAGAAGAAGAGGGCATCAGAGGATGAGATGGCTGGACTACATCACCAATGCAATGAACAAGAAATTGGGAAAATTCCAGGAGATGGTGAGGGACAGGGAGGCCTAGCATGCTGCAGTCCATCGAGTCACAAAGAGTCAGACATGACTGGGCAACTGAACAACAACCAAAAGGGCTTGCCAGGTGGTGCTAGAGGTAAAGAATCTGGCTACCAATGCAGGAGATGCAAGAGATGTGGGTTTGATCCCAGGGTCAAGAAGATCCCCTGGAGTAAGGAAATGGCACCCCACTCCAGTATCCTTGCCTGGAAAATTCCATGGGCAGAGGAGCGTGGCAGGCTACAGTCCCATGGGGCTGCAAAGAGTTAGACATGACTGAGCAACTGAGTATACACTTATATAAAGATTCTCTAAAAATGTAGTAATTATAAATGCAAACTGAAAAAGTATGCTACATTGGTAGCTCAAATATCACAAGCAACATTACCATTCTAATATAATTTTCCAAAATGGAAAGTGACTTTTGGCAAAATTCAAACAAAACCATGGACAATGTCCCTTTGATATATAGATGAAAGTCAGGAAATTTGGTATATATTACAGCTATGAAAAATATTTTATATATGCCTATAGAGTTATTTCCTAGGGTCAGGTAATTTTAAGTAGCAATGAGGGACATTCAAAATTTGTATCCAGAGAATTTTTTAAAATATACAGTACTTCTCCATGTCTAGTATTCTTGGTCTCTGTCTACTAATGCACCATCACCTTTAATAATTTATCAATTAAAGAAACGCCTCCAATAAAATCTCCAAAAATTACCAGACGAGGTGTGCTTGTGCTCCCAAAGAGAGCACTGAACAAGATATAAAACAGTGAATTCTGCTATCCATGTAATAACTGTTGCCATGTTTGCCTCTAACCTACTGTTTAGTGTTCTTTTACATTCAGTGAGTAAATTTTTCTATTTCTCAGCCTCTTTCATAGCAGGTGTTATTGAAATTGGCATTATTAAAAACTCAGTCTTTGAAAGAAACTTTTTGATTTGTCACAGAAAGATGATATTGGGAAACTCTTTACAAGTTTTTAAGAATCAATTGCTTTTTAGCAAATTTATGAGACTTCTTTTTTTCATTTCTTGTATGTAATGCTCTCTGTAATGCAATTTTCATATTTTTATGCCATGACACCTAAAATGTGGGTTCACCTTTACATATCTATTATACAATGAAAACAATTTTTAGCAAATCTTACAGTGATTACTATATAATTTATCATTAAAAAAATCAATGTAGCATTCCTCCATAGCACAATACAAAAAGGAATCATTGACTTGTTTCTGCAGCTAATATTTGTGTCTGTGCCTCAAATAGAGGAAGGAAGCTACATTTAATATGTACCTAATATTGGCAAAATATTAAAGTGATGGTTTAATCCTTGCAACAATCCCAGGAAGCTATTTTAAAATTAGGAAACTAATCTCAGGAGATTGAATGACTTTCACCAAGCATAGTAAAAGTCAAGTTTAGTGAAGACTTTCTACTCTCCCATCATGGAGTGCTCCAAACTAATCCTCTTAAAAGGATACCTTATATTAAATACCAGAAAATTTCCCCAGACTATCAAAAAGATTTTGGAAGTTGTGTTTCAGTGCATCAGTTATTATCATTATGCATTATCATTATTATTTTAATGTTCTGCCCTCTTTACTTATTATCACTCAACTTGTCTCCTGTTGAAGCAACCTGCTAGTCTTAATCATGCGCCCTTCAATGTAATTAATGAGCATGGTGGTTATGGCATGTAAGTGATATGTTAATACTCTCTCTATGTTTCTTGAAGTCTATAGAATTAACAACATGGATTTTGAAAAAAATAAGCCAAGGTTACTGTGTTTTATATTTATATGAAAATACTTATTTTCCTTAAGCCTGTAAAGTTAAAAGTTGCACTACGATGGAAGAGTTTTAAGGATCTTGAGGGTTTCATAATTAGAACCGTGGGAAAATCCCATTTCTGAAGGCACATCAGACCTATTGGTGTGAACTAAATCCATTTACTTCCTTTTCAGCTAGTGCTTTTCAGTATTTTATTCCCCTAAGATTCTGTCTGTAGCCACATTTTCTTTTGAATATCCATAAATTATTCCACTCACATTGGTTTCATTGAAAAACAGTATTTATAATGGGATAATTTGGAGAGCTATTTATCATATCACTCAGGCTTTTATCCTTCTCTTACTTGTATCTGCATTTCTTCTTCCCTTTAAAGAGAGAGTTCCAGCCCAACCAGGATATTCATTAGTTATTGATATAAACTTGCTTAGTCCTCTTGCTCCTGTGATTATTTATACACTTTTTCCTGCAGTTTTACTTTGCTAATTGATCCAGTCAGTCTTTCTTCCCACTGCTTCTTTTCCAATCATCTTCCCTCAAATTTCTCACCATGGTGTGATTTTACAGTGTTAGAGAGCTAACCACAATGTTAGAGAGCTAACTCTTCCCCTGCTTCTGCTGTAAATTCCCCAGTAATTAAAATAGTCTACATTATATTGGTAGGCAGAATTCTTATCCTTTAATTAAAAAATAGATTTAGGGACTCCCTGGTGGTCCAGTGGCTGGGTCACCGTGCTCCCAGTGCAGGGTGCCCAGGTTAAATCCCTGATCAGGTTACCAAATCCCACACGCTGCAATTTAGGAGTTCACATGCCGTAACTTAAAGAGTTGAGTTCACATGCTCGTATGTCACAAGTAAGACCTGGTGCAGCCAAATAAATAAAGAAAATATTTTTTTTAAATAGATCCAGATCCATCTATGAAGTTAAAAATTAAAGATACCTGATTATCATCATTATCATGCTCTCTGGTCTCACATTTTCCCCAACACTTCAACAATATCTCAAACCCACCACAGAAATAAAAGTTCCTAATATTAATGAGGAAAAGCTGCATAAAAATGCCTCTTTTCCTCATTGTTCATATTGAAAAGCTTTGAATGTGTGTTCATATATGTGAACATCATGAAGCCAGATAATTGCTTTGTTGATTCTTTATATTCATAAAGTTCTTTCCCTCAATGGATATCCAATAAATGTTTGATTTTTATGAAGCAATTAGTTTGTAGAACAAATATTGATAAAGCTTAAAAACAGTTGTTATTTTCTACCTGTAAAATAAATACTTATAAGTTGGATGCTATATATATGTTTTGGTTCACATGATACTGACTGTGATAAAAGGTGATAGCTAAAAAATATAGGTGAAAAGGCAGTATCTATGACTTTTAGATATAAGAGGAGAAACTAATTGGAAAGAGAATTGATGAATAGATGCTGCCTATTTTAACTATAACACAAAGCAAGTAGCTTAATTTAAAGGGAGAGAGTAAGAAGAAAATCAGATTACTAACCTTATAAGTGAAGTATAATATTAAATTCCCAAATAGGAAGACAGTATCATACTTTTAAGATAGACAGCAAAAATAGGTATAACATTTTTGAAAATCAAATTCATATTTATTATTAAAATCTGATGTAAGGAAATTAGAAGCAAGAATCCAGAAAATAACAAGTTTTGCACATAGTACAAGAGTAAAAAAAATCTAAGAAAAAGAACGACCGTAAGTACAACTCAGTTTATATTTGCAAACATGCATATTGGAATACTCCCTTTTGTATAATTAGAAATAAGATTGAAAGCAATTTTAAAACATTTTATAAAGGACTCTTCAAAAAAAGAGACCATAGGAAAACAAACATTCCAGTATAGATTCTCCAAAAATATACTTTTACTAAATCATTTCCAATTCTTGTATTCAGACTCCTTGCAGTTTTCATTGATTTCTATGGAATAGAGAAACCACACGTCTGCCTGTTAAGGTACAATTTATTACAATGACTACTGGAAAGTAACATGCTTGAACAAACATACACAATATGTTCAAAATGTTTAATCTCACTAGAAAAAATAAAATAGAATAAGATTCAATATCACTAGTATAATTAACAAAGATCTAAATATTTAATATCACAAATAAATGCACACACATGAAAACAACCATAGGTGCATGGGTTATCTCTGGGCTTTCTATCCTATGATCCAGTTGTTAAATGTTGTCTACTCACTTTGCTTGTATGGAAAATAGGGATAGCAAAATTATTCCCAGAGCTATTATTTGGATTGAATGAAATACAGTATGAAAGCACTTGGAACAGTATCCAGTGTATAATAAGAACCAGCAGTTATCATATGATTACTAAGTGCTCAATAAATAAAAGTTATTATTAATATTTCCCTAGGGACTTCCCTGGTGGTCCAGTGGCTAAGACTCTAGCTCCCAATGCAAGAGGTCCAGGTTCAATCCCTAATAAGAAAACTTGATCCCACATCCCACAGCTGAGAAATGGCACAGCCAGATAAATTGAAATGGATGTGAGAGTTGGACTATAAAGACAGCTGAGCACTGAAAAACTGATGCTTTTGAACTGTGGTGTTGGACAAGACTCTTGAGAGTCCCTTGGACTGCAAGGAGATCCACCAGTCCATCCTAAAGGAGATCAGTCCTGGGTGTTCATTGAAAGGACTGATGCTGAAGCTGAAGCTCCAATACTTTGGGCACCTCATGCAAAGTGTTGACACATTTGAAAAGACCCTGATGCTGGGAAAGATTGAGGGCAGGAGGAGAAGTGGATGACAGAGGATGAGATGGTTGGATGGCATCCCCAACTCAATGGACATGGGTTAGGGTGGACTCCGGGAGTTGGTGATGGACAGGGAGGCCTGGCGTACTGCGGTTTATGGGGTCTCAAAGAGTCGGACACGACTGAGCGACTGAACTGAACTGAACTGAACAACAACAAAAAATTACCTTAATTATTCCAGTGATATTGTTCTATAACTCAAAGTTTATATGGCAGAAAGGATCATTGTTTTATTCCTGTCTTTGTCTATTTCCTTCTCTTTAAAATTCTGGAAGAATATTAATTTTTTCATGTAACTCTAATCTATACTTTTGACCAGATTATAACATTTGTGATTAAAGATTTGATTAGATCAAAGTTTTTACAAAAATCAGTCACTACTTGGGTTATGACCTTAACCTGGTCCATAGTAGGAATCTAAAAGGTCAGCTTTATAATTATTGTGACAAATCAATCAACATTTTATTTATATGCAATTTTACCACACTGACTTACACAAATCCTCTCTGTCTTTCATCTTCAACATGACCCCAAAATTGGAATCAAGACAATTACTCTCTGAACTTGAGGGAGTAAGTGTGGAACCACGTAGGAGTGCCTTTTGAGAAATGAGAAGCCCCTGAAGAAACGCGGATTAGTTCATTTATAACATCTAATCATCTTCATGCTTTCCCTGACAAACGTCTCTCCCAGCTACTGAGGTAGTACAAATCCCACTCCTCTCCTGAGATTTGTTTTACAGCAAACTGAGTGTATCCAACTCACTTTTCTCTTCCTCCTACACTAGTCTCATTTATCACTGAATTTTCAGTGTTCCGTGTCATACTCTATATGTGATGAACTAGTGCCTGCTTTTCTTACAAAGCTGTTTAAATTCTCTTATTATTCTGTGTGGTCTATTTTGCTTCCACAAAACTCTTCTTGTATTTTCAATGGGCTCTTTGAAACAAAGAATCACAAAGGTAATTTTTTTTTTTTCTTTTCTTTCTTCTTTTTACTATAAAAGTATATAAGTTCTAGATGGCAGTGAGGTAACTCTTGAAAATCTCCTCTATATTGGAAGAGTTTATGTCAAATGATTTTGTCAACAAAATCTGGCACCCCCCCAGGGCTATGTTGGGTGTTTGTAGTGAGATATAGTTCTGAAACATTCTGGGGAAGCAATCACTTCTGCATTGTCTAGCCTGAGGAAACTGCACTCCACGTGCTTCTCTAGCTCACAGATCTCACCTGCTGACTGTCATTTTAGGAAGGGCCTTGATTGCAAGTGGCCTAAGCTGTGGAATAGCTCCTGTAATTTATAGTTTTCTCTTTTTAGTCTATTTTGTCTATTTTCCAGTTTTTCTCCTGGGATAAAAACTTTTTTTTTTTACTTTTGTTGACTCCTGGGAACAAGAAATACAGATATTTACATTATATTTTATTAGGAATTTAAATTATCACTTGTTTATATGATCACTGAGATTTTACTTTTTTTCCCTAATCTCATAAAACCAATGTTTTATTTTCATTGCTCATCTTCAACGAGAGTTATTTCACTTTTAAAATACATTTAGAAATCACAAAGCTTTCCAAATCTGTCTTAGCAGTTTTTCAAGATTTGTGTATAGAAAACACACTCAACAATTGCAACTAGGTCAGATAGAAACTCCTGGAGAAGTAGGAAACATATCTATCATTTTCATATGCTTAGTACTAGGAACCCATCTGATATTTTATTAGTGTTGAGTTTGGGGTTTTTTATTTCCCTTTCCCTTAGCTAATGACTTATTTACATATTGACTTGCTCCATGAGATTTTTGGGGGGTGAAAAAAAAAACAGTAAATGGGCACTTAACTGGAGAATAAAACAGTATTCAATAAATGTACTCTTCTTATGAAAGTCCTTCTGTTGAATTAACAACTTTGAAATAATCATTGTGTGATGAAATAATTGCCAAATGACATATGACTCCTTAATCAGCATTGTTCACTGATGACCATAGGGTCATTGGACTTGCAGATGCAGGTTTTGACTTATTGTGGCTTAGAGTAATGTATGAAAATCGGTGAAAGGATGTCTCAAACCACAAAATTCAACTCTGATTTTACATGCATGAATTGTACCGGCTTGCATGGGAAAATGAAATCCATTTTTCTGGAATTTGTTTTGGATTTTTATGTGAGATTTTATATGCAATAACAGACACATGTTAAGCCTTCTTTTAAAAATTCTGTATATTTTAAGATAACGCTGCTAATGATGTAGCTAATATTATTATAGTGCTGATCCTAAGCTACATCCCTCATGTGATTTACTGAAATACATCTCCATCCAGAAAATACCAGCTCCAGTATTGGTCTGCTACAATGACTAAGGTTTTCATAAATAAAATCACTATTTTGAGTTGAGACCTTATCTCCATAAAAATCAATAAATATTAGAATAAATTAAAACATTATACATCTCTAATAATTTGGTACCAAATGTAATAATTTGGTAATAAATGTAATAATTTGGTAATAAATAAGTGTTATAGGTTTTTAATAGCAACTATATTGCTAATATCAATGGACTTTATAAATATATGTTATTGATATAAAAGATAGTAAAGATTATAAAAATAAAATAGCACCACATATATAATTATTACAGGTAACTAGAAACTGCAAACACAACACATTTACATTTTTTTTGCATCACAGATACACCAAGGTTGCCTAAATTAAACTGCAGTGAAGAAAGTTTTTTGAGATAGCTTGAAAAATCTGATCGTGTACTTCCTTTCACCTGTTTATTTTACTTGAATTTTATTTATAGCATCCTGAGAGAATTACTTTCTAGTGTACGAAAAATTAAAATAAGTCTCACAGAGGTAAAGTGACTTTCAGGAGTTAAACAACTAAGTCAATGAAAGAGCTAACATTATAATTTAGTTCTTTTATCTT
The DNA here is from genome assembly GCF_963930625.1 of Muntiacus reevesi. Taxonomy (NCBI): domain Eukaryota; kingdom Metazoa; phylum Chordata; class Mammalia; order Artiodactyla; family Cervidae; genus Muntiacus; species Muntiacus reevesi. The sequence continues at coordinate 39,535,343 of NC_089255.1, read as the reverse complement.
CTATTATAGTACATTTTCCATTAGTCTTTTGCAAATTGAAAACATTAAAATCAACCCATAGTAAGAATATATTTTAGGTCTATGATAAACAAAGCCTGTATTTCCATGATAATCTCTAAGAAAAGTATCTTTGTAGAATAAGACAAATTCTGGCTTGCTGGCTTCCTGATTCTTGGATTACTTTGTTGGAATGGATCTCAAAATCACAGCTCATTACCGTGGTTGAGAGTAACATTTGGACATATCTGCTGCTCCCTGGATTTGTTTCAATACTAAGTTTGGCAATCTCAGGGCAACCTGAGACCGCTAATAAATCAAGAATGCCACCATGGCAAACCTTGCTCCTAAACGTAAAGAAGTGGGAGAAATAAGATAAGAAGCCTATGAACTCTTACCTTTATATTATCATTCTACCTATTATTAACTAGTGATCTCCCAGGCGTAATAGTACAAAATATTTATCTTCTCTCCAGTGTCACTTGTACACACATATCATGCAGCCCTTAGTGATCTTGCGCCACTGATGAAACCTTTCTTTTTATATGTCTTTTATCTCCTCAGAACATCCTGATACCAGTGATATGTATTTATGCCTATGTCATTCATAGTACAGCAAGACAAAACCTTTACACAGATTTTGAACTATTCTATGACAGTTTTTGATAATTTGATTTATTGGATTTGACTTAACCCACTTACCATTTGAAAACATCACCAACTTAGAAACATTGCTTTTTTAATGTATATCCAGGTAACATTTTTTAAATAATAGCACCTATTTTTTTCCCAAAGATAATTCTTTCCATCTGAACTAAATACGGTCCTCTAGTTTTTTCTTACAGGGGTGTGGGTTAACAAGTCTAAAAAGACTGCATATGTATAGTGCAGTTAACAAATCAGTAAATATTAATAGACGGTGAGTGTTATGAGCTAGGTTTATGATTTTAAGAAAGAGAGTCACATATAAGCAAGGAGAAGGGGGACTAGAATGAGCCATATGGTAATGGATTAGAGTAGAGACAGTTGTATGAATCCATGTTTAGTTTGGGCCTTCTCTGATAGCTCAGTTGGAAAAGAATCTGCCTGCAATACAGGAAACCCTGATTTGAATTCTGGGTCAGGAAGATCCCCTGGAGAAGGGATAGGCTACCCACTCCAGTATTCTTGGGCTTCCCTTGTGGATCAGCTGGTAAAGAATCTGCCCACAATGAGGGAGACCTGGGTTTGATCCCTGGGTTGGGAAGATCCCCTGGAAAAAGGGAAGACTACTCACTCCAGTATTCTGGGCTAGAGAATTCCATGGACTGTATAGGCCATGGGATAGCAAAGAGTTGGATAAGACTGAGCAACTTTCACTTTCATGTTTAGCTTGATATAGATACAGATATACAGATAGATAAATAGTTATATATATTTGTGCATATACAAATTAGTATGCTAATAACACCTGATACAAAGAACTGACTCATTGGAAAAGACCCTGATGCTGGGAAAGATTGAAGGCAGGAAAAAAAGGGGACAGCAGATGATGAGATAGTAGGATGGCATCGCCAACTGATGGACAAGAGTTTGAGCAAGCTCCAGTAGTTGGTGATGGACAGGGAAGCCTGGTGTGCTGCAGTCCATGAGGTCGCAGAGAGTCTGACACAACTGAGCAACTGAACTGAAGAAGCAACGACAGGGGAGTAAGTCTACCCAGCTCCCAGATTTTTGTTTATGAAACCCAGGTTTCCTGGGAGAAATGACTTTACCAGAGAAACACCTGGGAAGCCCCAAATTATGTGCTAAACTATTTTCTATTGTCCCATATCTTGCAAGCTCTGTTCTCTCTCTCTCTCTCTTTTTTTTTTACCATTTTAATTTTGCTATTTAAATTTGAAAAATTTCTTTGACCTATATTTAAGGATACTGATCACTGATTCTTTTCTCTGCTATACTCAGTCTGCTGATAGCTCATAGGAAGGATTCTTCATCTCTGTTACCATACTTTTCATTTCTAGCATTTATATTTGACATTGTCCAGGAGGCAGTGATCAAGATCACCCCAAGGAAAAAGAAATGCAAAAAGGCAAAATGTTTGTTTAAAGAAGCCTTAAAAATAGCTGAGAAAAGAAGAGAAGTAAAAGGCAAAGGAGAAAAGGAAAGTTATATCCATCTGAATGCAGAGTTCCAAAGAACAGCAAGGAGAGATAACAAAACCTTCCTCAGTGATTGGTGCAAAGAAATAGAGGAAAACAATACAATGGGAAAGACTAGAAACCTCTTCAAGAAAATTAAAGATACTAAGGGAACATTTCATGCAAAGATGGGCACAATAAAGGACAGAAATTGTTCGGACCTAATAGAAGCAGAGAATATTAAGAAAAGGTGGCAAGAATACAAGGAAGAAATATACAAAAAAGTTCTTAATGACCCAGATAACTGTGATGGTATGATCACTCGACTAGAGCAGACATCCTGGAATCCAAAGTAAAGTGGGCCTTAGGAAGCATCACTACAAAACTAGTGAGGGTGACGGAGTTTCACTTGAACTATTTCAAATCCTGAAAGATGATGCTGTGAAAGTGCTGCACTCAATGCGCCAGCAAATTTGGAAAACTCAGTAGTGCCCACAGAACTGGAAAATGTCAGTTTTCATTCCAATCCCAAAGAAAGATAAAGCCAAAGAATGTTCTAACTACCACACAATTGCACTCATCTCATACACTAGCAAAGTAATGCTTAAAATTCTCCAAGTCAGGCTTCAACAGTACATGAACTGAGAACTTCCAGATGTTCAAGCTGGATTTAGAAAAGGCAGAGGAACCGGAGATCAAATTGTCAGCAACTGTTGAATCATGGAAAAAACAAGAGAGTTCCAGAGAGACATCTACTTCTGCTTTATTGTCTATGCCAAAGCCTTTAACTGTGTGGATCACAACAAACAGTGGATCATTCTTAAAGAGATGGGAATACCAGACCACCTGACCTGCCTCTCAAGAAATCTATATGCAGTTCAAGAAGAAACAGTTAAAACCAGACATGAAACAATGGACTGGTTTCAAATCGGGAAAAGAGTACATTAAAAGCTGTATATTGTCACCCTGCATATTTAGCTTCTATGCAGAGCACATTATGTGAAATGCTGGACTGGATGAAGCAAAAACTGGAATCAAGATTGCTGGGAGAAATATCAAAAACCTCAGAAATGCAGGTGACACCACCCTTATGGCTGAAAGTGAAGAACTGAGGAGCCTCTTGTTAAAAGTGAAAGAGGAAAGTGAAAAAGCTAGCTTAAAACTCAACATTCAAAAATGAAGATTATGACACCCAGTTCCATCACTTCATGGCAAATAGATGGGGAAACAATTGAAACAGTGACAGACTTCATTTTGGGGTCTCCAAAATCACTGCACATGGTGACTGCAAGCCTTGAAATTAAAAGACTCTTGCTCCTTAGAAGAAAAGCTATGACCAATCTAGATAGCATATTATAAAGTAGAGACATTAGTTTGCCAACAAAGGTCGGTCTAGTCAAGGCTATGATTTTTCCAGTAGTCATGTATGGATGTGAGAGTTGGACCATAAAGAAAGCTGAGCACTGAAGAATTAATGCTTTTGAACTGTGGTGTTGGAGAAGACTGTTAAGAGTCCCTTGGACTGCAAGGAGATCAAAACAGTCCATCCTAAAGGAAATCAGTCATAAATATTCATTGGAAGGACTGATGCTGAAGCTGAAACTCCAATAGTTTGACCACCTGATGTGAAGAACTGACTCACTGGAAAAGACCCTGATGCTGGGAAAGACTGAAGGCAGGAGGAGAAGGGGATGACAGAAGATGAGATTGTTGGATGGCATCACTGACTCAATGGACATGAGTTTGAGCAGGCTCTGGGAGTTGGTGATGGCCAGGGAAGCCTGGGGTGTTGCAGTCCATGGGGTCACAAAGAGTCAGACACAACTGAGTGACTGAAATGACTCACTGATTCCTTTATAATATTTATTCCTCTGATGATACATCCCATCTGTTCATTCTTGATGTTTTCTGCCTTTTTCTCTAGATGCTATGATGTATTTGTCACAGTTACTTTGAAATAGCTGGCCTTTTCCATGAAACCCTTTAATGTTTTATCATGGTTATTTTTAAATCACTGATTGATAATTTCAATGCCTCCTGCCTGATTAATTGTTGATTATCAGTCTAGTTTTCTTTCTTGTTATCTAATAAATTTCTCTTAAATGTCATAAAATTGTAAAAAAAAAAAAAAAAAAAAAGGAGTCCAAAATAAATAATATGTATGTCTAGAAAAAAGCATGCTCCTTCTTCTATATCAACCCTATCTGCATTTGAGTTCGGCCTAGAATCTGTTGCTGCTTTTGTTATATTTAGTTCAGTGAAGTCTAAAATTATTTGAAGGTGAGAGGGGGGTTCAGCATGGGGAACACATGTAAATCCATGGCTGATTCATGTCAATGTATGGTAAAAACCACTACAATATTGTAAAGTAATTAGCCTCCAACTAGTAAAAATAAATGGAAAATGAATAAATAAATAAAATTATTTGAAGGTAAATTCAGAACCTTTCTTTTAGTAGACTTGGGTTCTGGATGCCTACAGCATCCCTGTTTCCCTGTCCTCAGACTTCATGAGACTCCATGATCAGGTACTTTGGAGAGTTTTATCTCATCTCTCTTTTCCACACCCAGCCACACATGTCTTCTGCCTCATGCTCACTGTGAGATCCGGAGTGTCTGCGGAAATTCTCTCCCTTCGGCATGCTTCTCAGCGTTCAGGTATCTTTGTGCACCTGCATCTGAAGGCTTACTCTCAGCTCTCCTTCTGACATAAACAGATGTTGTCTCCTACTCAGTAGGTGTAGAGGCCTGGAGATTTTCTCTCAGTTGTCCCTCCCTGCCTTTACATTTTAGCAGGCCCATCGCACTATCACACGAGTTCCTTAAGTGCATAAGGATTCCTCTTGGTGCACTGTCTTCCCCTCAGACTTCAGCATTCTCTACATACCTGAATCCCAGGTGGAATCTGTCTCAGCTCTTCCGTGCTGTGCACGCTTTTCTCCTTAGGGCTGAAAGAAGCTTGTGGAAAAGATTTGGCAGGTAGTTGCAAATTTCCTTTGTTTCTCCCTCCCTGGGATCCCAAACTATCACACCAGAGCATTATCAGTCTTTAAGAACTTATTAAAAGGATCTGTTTTCTCCTTAGTCACAGGTATGATGGCTTCTTTCTCCTCCTGCTGCTTCACCAGATAAAAAAGCAGGTGTGGGTCACTTCTCTTCTAGGTCAAGTTAATTACTCTGTGGATTATAATTCAATTGGTATCTTTGCATGTTCATATCTCTGTGAGTTTATGAAACTCTGACTTAAAGATTCTTATTTCTAAGATGGAGGAACATTCTCTTTGCAACTCTTTCTATATCAGAAGTGAAAGGAAACAGAAGTCCTCATCTTTTATTTCTAATGGACTGGTTCCTTCAGTAGTCTTTTTGAACAATGATTCATGAAAGAAGCTTTAAATTTTTTAAATATTTGTAATTAGTTTCTCTTATTCCTAGAAGCTTATTACTTTTAATTTCTCTTAAACTTTTGAGATACCCAGCAGTGGGATTTCTCAGAAGAATATACAATCTGTAGGCTCTAGATTTATCAAGTCTCGAGTCATGAATCCAGTGCACAGAAGTTGAAGTAATATATACTGCTCAGAAAATATTCTCATTCCCACAGGAATTACAAGGAATATTTCCCTACATGTGAAACTAAAATAATATTGCTACAGAACTAAAAGAAGATTATGAATTTTAAAGTATAAGTACAAAAGTTCATGAGAGCCTAAGGTAATTGTGGGGACATAAAAAGTCATGTTGAACACAAAGATTTATTGCTTATGCCAAATCTTCAGAGTAATAGAAAACTAGTGCAATTCATTGAAATAATAAAGGGTCCATTTATCAGACTTTATATAAATAACTATTTAAAGCTTAAAGAAAGCAAAATAATACTCTTAACATAACTGGAATATAAGATATTATCTGCATTTTAAGATATAATCTCCTTGAATACAAGTTTGAAAACTTCAAATAGATTTTTTTTTAAATTACTGATAGATGGTTTTATCATCAAAATAGATATTCAGTAAATTCCAAAATTCATATAACCATCTCAAGGTATATGCATCCCAAGGAGGAGAAGGGGGATGACAGAGGATGAGATAGTTGGGTGGCATCTCATCCTGACTTGATGGACATGAGTTTGAGTAACCTCCGGGAGTTGGTGATGGACAGAAAATCCTGGCATCCTACAGTCCATGAGGTTGCAGAGTCAGACACAACTGAGCGACTGAACTGAACTGAATTGATCGCAGGGTAGTGAATCGATGGTACTGTATTTCATTAATACATTTCTAATTTAAAAAATACATAACTGCCTACAAAATCAGTAACGTTCTGAGTTAGCAAGCAGGCAATTCAGAACTAAAGGGAAGAGAAACAAATACTTATTAAATATTAATATAGATAGATAATAAATGTTGACTACAAACTACATTTTCTATTAAAAAATCTCTCATGATTTAATTGTGCAATACAAAAGGACTGATTATAACTGCAATATGGGTAAAAGGAAAGAAGAGAAACTGAACTTAAACTATTTACTATGTCCTGACACTGGCACTGTTATATCATAACTATTTACTTATCCCAAAGTGCATCTTACAGAACTTGTGACTCAAAGGTCAGTATCTTGGCCTAAGACAAATACTAGTAGGGCATAGTTTCTGAAACAAATGTGGTTGATTTTTAATTCTATGTTCTGAGAAAAGAAAATTTGGAAGGAGTAGGATCAGAAGGGTAGGTAGAGGAGGCCTGACTTCAAAGATAATAAGTTTTCTGTGAAACCACAGAAAGCTGACATAAGAATGGGAAAAGCCATCAAACAATAAAATTCTCTCAGGAACCATTAAATCTATTCTTGGCCACAAAGAAAGGATACAAATATTCTGGCAGCTCTCCATACTAGTTATCTAATAGTGAGACAACTTAGGCAGGGATTTAAAATATTACCAAATCACTAAGGGCCATGGCAGGAAGCATCAATCAAAGGAGGCATAAAAATGCCTCATAGTTGAGCCTAGGGACTCCTTATAAAATAAAGTTTGGTTAAAACATAGCTAGAGATCAGCAAATAGCTTGAATATCCTCCAGCAACGCTCAAGGCAATGAAAGAGTTGACTGTGTTCACATATGCAGAGCCAAGATATTCAAGCAGTAGTAAGGCTGACAGTTTAAAGACACAGAATGAACCTGAAATACAAATCAATTGAAAAAGGAAACAACCTTCTACTTTTCTGTCTTTCTCATGATACTTACTGCCCCCAGAATATTTGTTATATTAATTAAGGATTAACTTTACACATGTTAACTTTATAAACACAACCCACTAGTCACAATCTTTATAATATACATTGGCTCAAAAGAATGTTCTTCATTTGGATCAAAGCATTTATTTATGCCATTCTTACTTAGCTATTTGAATAAGAAAAATTAAGAGCTTTGTATCTGGACTATATCATGACAAAGGGCATAACTGACTGAAATAGAATTTTTGATATTAGAATTCAAACACCTAGGTAAATATATATATATATATATATATATATATACAATATAGGAAGTCAATTATGAAATTAAATGGAGATTATCATATCATGCTGAAAAATATGTAATACAGCTATGAAATATTGAAGTTTAAATGCTATCTTGTAGGGAAGATTATTATCTTTAAAAACTCTGCCTGTGAAAACTAGCAGTATAGGTCAGTAAGTTTAATGTTGTTTCAAAATGTATCCCAGCAGAATCAAATCTAATAAATTCTTTTTTTCACATAGAAAACTTGTTAATAAAGACAATAGTCTATGGATATAAACATGAAGCTTTAATTTTTAATCATGTTGAATGATTTGTCTTCAAGTATGGCTCAGTGGTAAAGAATCTGCCTGCCAATGCAGGAGACATGGGTTTGATCCTGGGTCCAGATGATCCCCTGGAGAGGGAAATGGCTACTCAACTCCAGGAGTTTTGCCTGAGAAATCCCATGGACAGAGGAGCCTGGCAGGCTATAGTCCATGGGGTCACAAAGTGTCAGACACGACTGAGTGACTAAACAACAACAACAGAAAAGCCAACCACAAAGGAAGGAAATATTTATGACTTTACTTAATGAGAACCTGAAATTAACCAGTTACCCTTTCCACTGTGTGACTTGAAAATCAAGAATCTGGATCAGGATCATGTTAGTTTAGTTTGGGATTTAAGGGACAGGAAACTCCAAATTAAAATAAGGGTCAATACAGGGAAATTTAATTATTTATTACATAAACGTTCAAGTGCATTGTCCATGGCCAGAAAGATGTTCCACAGAATTGGAGATCCGGTGTCTTTCTATTTTGTTGCACATTTTTATATTGCTTCCATTCCTAATTCACCTTTTAGTATAGAATTACATTAACTAAAGCTGTATTATGTTCATTCGAGACAGCAATAGGAGAAAAAGGAGAGAAAGAAACTATTGGAATTTGCATATATTTAATGACCTGATAGCAAGTAGCATCAAAAAAAGTTGGTACATTTTAGCTTTATTTCAAGCACCCATGAGCATAGCTAAAATTCAGAAAGCCTATTACAAAGAAAAGCATGAAAAACCTGTTCCTTCTGTAATATTCCTGTACTTTTCTTGTTTTTCCCTAAGATATCAAGTGATACTGCCACAACTGCAGCAGTCACATATTTAAAAGATTTCCTTCAATGGCATAAATGCCTTGCACACTACTGTCTAGAGGGAGATCCCTTTTCCCAATGCTCCATCAGGAGACTTCCAACTCACTGGTTAGAACTATGTTATGTGTCCACCTGTAGTTACATCAGGACAGTTGTGAAAGCAAGGATCCATCCCAGAGAATAAGATTGGTTTGAATGATCAGAACCAATGATAATTGATCCTCTTATACTAGGAACATTGGTGTCAAAACAAAATTAGAATTTTGATAGTAAGCAAGATTGGAGTATAGCGATTGGGTGAGTGAGCCACGTGTTTGTCACTATGAAAGTGTTCGGAGTGTCTGGTTAAAGATGCAATGACATATTACAGCCCAAAACACATACATTTCAGTTTTGGAAAGTGGCATTAGTGAAATTAATGGAACTGGTAAGGAGGAAAAAAGGAAGGATAGAGGGCGAAAAAGGAGGGAGGGAAAGAAAGAGAGGGAGAGAGGGAAGAAGGAAGGAAGAGAGAAAATCAAAATTTTTTATTTCTAAATATTGTTTTGGTTAAATAGGAAATGTAAATATAATATAACATATTAGAACTGACTGAAACTGGGAATAAAACATATAAAATAATATTTGATGTTGCTGAAATTTTTCAGAAAAAATTTTTCTTATTTTATGAGAGAATAAGAAAGATTGAAAAAAATAAATAGTCAACGTTGGAAGTAACAATAATAATATATCAACTCAAAATAAAGGAAATATGCAAGATGAAATTGAAAATTACGGGGCAAAATTTGAAAATGTTTTAGAACTAGACATTTATTAACCTTGGTCTTCCCAGGTGGTGTTAATGGTAAAGAACCCTCCTGCCAACTCAGAAAACTTGAGACAGAAGATAGATCCCTGGGTTGGGAAGATCTGCTGGAGGAGGGCATGACAACCCACTCTAGTATTCTTGCATGCAGAACCCCAGGGACAGAAGAGTCTGGACGGCTACAGTCTATTGTGTTGCAAAGAGTCAGACACGACTGAAGTGACTTAGCACGCATGCATCTAATAACCTAACATGTTATTACATTAAAGGATAAAAATATAAAAAAATTTTTAGATACTAAAGAAGAATTGGAAACAATATTTTTTTAATCATATGAAAAACTAAGACTAGAAAAAATGCCTTTAGCCTATTAAAGACTATCAGGAATCAATAAGAAACTCCTTAGTAAGAGTGAACAACAACAAAAAGCCCCAAATCATCAATTATTATTCACATTATTCTTCTAATAGATTTTGTAATGAAATTAGAGAATTTAGTCATCTGAAAAATGGAAAGTTAATGCAAATGATAACAATCACTATCATTAATAGATAGAAAATATAAGTACATAATCTAACATAGTACATTAACTCTAATAGTAGCCAAACTTATGAGAAGACTCAGCAAGATGCAAGACAAAATACATTTGTGCTCAGTCATATTCAACTCTTCTTTACCAAATGGACTGTAGGCTACCAGGCTCCTCTATCCATGGAATTTTCCAGGCAAGAATACTGGAGCAGGTTACAATTTCCTTTTCCAGGGGATCTTCTCGAACCAGGGATCCAACCTGTGTCTCTTGCGCCTCCTGCACTGGTAGGCAGATTCTTTACCGTGCGCCACCTGGGAAGCCCCAAAATATACCCTACCCTATACCATATCCTTGCTTTTTATAATATTACCAGAAATAGCCAACTTTTTAAAAGGGCAATGTACAAGTATTTTATTCACAACAAGAATAAAATAAATAACAACACAACAAACTAAAAATTTATCAGCAAGGCTTTCATTAAAAAAAAAATTAAATCTTTACTTGAGAAACATAAAACATGGTGAGAGTAAGTAGAGAGAGATTATATTCCCAGAGAAAAGAATCAGTGTGTAGAAGTGCTCACTTCTTTTCTAACCTACATAAATAGAGTAAAATTAAGCTTCTTTCACCCAATAAAACCTGGATCAATGGCTTCCCTTAGAATATAAACTTTACAGAGTTCCTAAAATTCAAATTGAAGGTGCTGGAAAGACCTCAATAAACAGTTGCCCTGAAAATCAGCAAAAAACTTTGCAAGGCTTCCGATTTCAAAAAATATGCATGAAAACATCATGGTTAGATTAAAAAAAAAAATCCATGATTTCAATTATCACTCTCCCAACACAGAGCAATGAAAGCCACAAGTCCAATTGGTTTATATTCCAATTGGTTCATAAAACTGCTGCTTATACTAGCATGCCTCAAGTTGAAAAGCCAAGGAACTTATTTTCAATAGTGGTTAATAGTTCCACTGAGCCAAGAGAGATAAGCCAAGCCAGTGATAGTAAATTCAATGTAATGCCAACAGCAATCCCAAGGTAATGTTAAGTTGAAAAAAAAAATGATTCTAAAGTTAATCTGAAAGAATAAATACATAAATGTTGAAGAAAAATTATAATGATGTAGTTATATAAGCTATATTTTAAAGTATACCTATAAAGACATAGTACTGTTAAATAAAAAGATCAGTCACAGCACAAGACAAACATATCAATGGAATAAAACAAAGTACACAAACAAATTCACAAGGAAACAAAGGATTTGATGAAACATCAAAGGTTATGATATTTGTTCACAAAACAGTGTTGGGATAAGTGAGTATAAATTTGGAGAGACAACATCTTTTATATCTGTGCCTCATACGATAACCAAAATAAACAAAAGGGTTAAAATGATAAGCACTAAGATTTCAGAGAATTCTAGAAAAACATCTACTTTTGCTTCATTGACTATGCTAAAGTCTTTGACTGTGTGGATCACAACAAACTGGAAAATTCTTAAAGAGATGGGAATACTAGACCACATGAGCTACCTCCTGAGAAGCCTGTATGCAGGTCAGGAAGTGACAGTTAGTACCAGACATGGAACAACAGATTGCTTCAAAATTGGGATTGGAGTATATCAAGGTTGTATATTGTCACCCTGCTTATTTAACTTCTATGCAGAGTACATCATGAAAAATGCTGGGCTGGAAGAAGCACAAGCTGGAATCAAGATTGCTGGGAGAAATATCAATAACCTCAGATTTGCAGATGATACCACCCTTATGGCAGAAAGTGAAGAGGAACTAAAGAGCCTCTTGATGAAGGTGAAAGAGAAGACTGAAAAAGCTGGCTTAAAACCCAACATTCAAAGAATGAAGATTATGGCATCCAGTTCCATCACTTCATGAAAAACAGATGGGGAAACAATGGAACCAAGCCAATCTTAAAGGAAATCAATCCTGAATATTCATTAGAAGGACTGATGCTGAAGCTGAAACCCCAATACTTTGGTCACCTGATGCGAAGAGCTGACCCATTAGAAAAGACCCTGATGCTGGGAAAGATTGAAGGCAGGAGGAGAAGGGGACAACAGAGGATGAGATAGTCGGATGGCATCACTGACTCAATGAACATGAGTTTGAGCAAGCTCTGGGAGATGGTAAAGGATAGGGAAGCCTGGCATGCTGCAGTCCACAGGGTCGCAAAGAGCTGGACACAAATTTATGACTGAACAATAACAACAAAGATTTCAGAAAAGCAACCAAAACGCAGGTAAATTTTTAGAAGGAATATCATCAGATATTCTGGTGAAGTTTTTTTCTAGGCATAGGTAATCAGAGACAACAAAAGGAGTGCAGTAGATGGATATAAATTACCAGATCCTCAGCACTCTGTAAGAAAGCTCAGGATAAATCCTTGCAGGAAGATATTTCATCCCTATTTTTTTCCCTGAGTACAATGATTTGAAATTCTTGTCAACCATTTAAAATATAGATAGGCTATTCTATAATATTCAGAAAAGCTATATTCTTTTTCATCTTGAACTCATATTCACATTTTAGCCCATCACTAAATTTCATGTTAATACTGTCACTTTATGTTTAAAAACTCTTTTATTAAACACCCCATCTTAATTCTGCCACAAAATATGTACACAAAATAAAATTTTACATTTTGTTACACATCTTGTTATATAAGGGTTTATCAAAGTGTTTTTCTTCTAAATTGACTTTTATTATAATTATTGAAAGTGAAAGTGAAGTCGCTCAGTCATGTCCCACTCTGCGACCCCGTGGACTGTAGCCCACAAGGCTCCTCCATCCATGGGATTCTCCAGGCAAGAGTACTGGAGTGGGTTGCCATTTCCTTCTCCAGATTATAATTATTACTAGTATGTAATTGATCTTGGCATAAACATATTACTAATTTAACAAGCAAACAACATAAAATTAACATTCAACATGCATATCTCAATGAGATTAATAAAGCAATTTTTTTTCCAGTGGGTTTTGTCATACATTGATATGAATCAGCCATAGAGTTACACGTATTAATTATAAATCAGTTGATTAGGTTATGGTTTAGATTTGTAGAAAGCAAAGAACATGAAGCAACCTAAATTACAAAATTTTTATCCAGTAACTAGTGTCATTCATTGTTTTTGTTGGGAGGAAGTATGAAACTTAATTATATGATCAACTTGACTGAGGTAAGGGATGACCTGATAGCTGATAAAACATTATTTCTGGGGATGTCTGAGGGTGTTCCCAGATGGGAATAGCATTTGAATTGATATACTGAGTAAAGAAGAGTGCCCTCCCAAAGGCAGGTGGGCATCAAGTTTCAGCTGGTTGATAGAAAAAGGTAGGAAAGGTGAATTTGCTGAATTTTCACTTGAGCTGAAACATCCATCTTCACCTGTCCTCTGGTATCACTGCTATCACTCTCCTGGTTCTAAAGTGTTAAGACTAGAATTGGGATTTACACTATTAACTTTCCTGGTTCTCAGACCTTCAAGCATGAACTGAATTGCACTGCAGGACTTCCTAGTTCACCAGTTTGCAGATTGTGGATCCTGGGACTTCTTGGTTTCCATTATTATGTAAGCTAATTCCCTATAAACTTCCTTTTACACATATCCATACATATCCTATTGGTTGTGATTCTCTGGAGATTCCTAAAGCATCATTATAATCAATCTAAGTTTAAAATCATCTTTAAAATGATTCAAAAGTATGTCAAAGAGGCATTTGGTTAAATCTGTTAACACTGTAGATTGGGTAAGTTAGCAGTTGGAGAATAACCAGGAAAGTAACATCAACAACCAGAAACAACAACAACAAAAAGTTTTCATTAAACCGTATCAATTTGAAATCAATACTCAGTGGTATTCTGAACTGTGAAACACTGGAGGCATTCCAATTAAAATATGAAGCATATATACACTAACACCTTTCAGTTTTCTAAGGCAAGTTTCTGCCAATGAAATCTCACAAAAAGGTAGAAGTGGAGACTCACTACTATTGGAAAGAAGCAATTAAAATTATCAGTATAGTAGATTATATTTTCAATCACTGACTGATAAAGACAATCAAAGGAAAGGTAAAATAGACCTAATAAGCAATTTCAGCTGGTTATCGAATGAAGAGATTAGCATTGACTTGATAAACTGAGTAAAGAAGTTTGCACAGACCAGTGCAGGTGGACATCATTCAGTCATTCAATCAGATGGACTGACAGAACTAAAAAGTCAGAGAAAGGGCAAATTTACCTTTTGCTTGAGCTAGACATCCATTTTTCCCTGTCCTCAAATGTTGGTGTCCTAGTTCTCAGGGCTTACAATTCAGTGGAACCCGGGATTTATATCATTGGCTTCCCTGGTTCTCAGGCCTTCACGTTTGAACTGTACTACACCACCAGCTTTCCTTCAAGCTCCAGCTTTCAGATAGCACATGAAAAGTCTTCTCAGCCTCCATAATCATGTGAACCAATCCCTCATAAAGAAATCTATTTCTATATATCTATATCTATATATCTATATGTATATCCTATAGATTGTTTCTCTGAAGAACCTTCATTAATACCAGAGGGATCACCAAATATCAAAATAGATAAATAACAATTGATTCTACCTGTTATTCTCTCTCTTCGGTGCATCTTGTTTAACTTGATTTAATCGGGTGGAGAGGGAGGTGGGAGGGGGGATCGGGATGGGGAATACGTATAACTCTATGGCTGATTCGTGTTAATGTATGACAAAACCCACTGAAATGTTGTGAAGTAATTGGCCTCCAACTAATAAAATAAAATTAAAAAAAAGAAAGAAAAGTCTTATATTCGATGCTTTTTATGTGCCTCTCCAAATTCGTTCTCTTTCCTTCTTTGCCCTGCTCTCTGCTCTTGTATGCTGCCTTGTATCAAGAAGCCAGTAGGCTTTCAAGCCTCCTGATTTCTCTCTAGCTTCAGCTATAGGAAGCCCTAGCAGAGCATATGAAGGAGAGAAGTGAATAAAGTCTGGGATTTTATTCTGGGTCTTTATTCTCCTGATCTTTCTGCTATAAGATAGCTCAGACTGGCTGTTCCAAAACAAAGTGCTCATTTCCAAGCAGCCTTGTCTACAAGATCAACTTTCCTTCCAGGGTTCAATAAGTCCTCCCTTCCCTTGTTCCTGTGGCTAAATGGTAATGTCAGTTTCTTGGCCCTAGTTCTCATTTCATTCTTTGTGGTTCTTCTGTACTTCTAACATTCCCCTTTAATTAGGCTCTTTGTAAGTAAACTGTCTTCAAAATTTCTAATTTTAGCATGTCATCTGCTGAATCTTGACTGAGACAGAATTGGAGTTATGAAGATATTTTAGTTCTGTTACAGGTTTATTAATTTAATGTTTTTAAATGTTCTTAGCTTGAACTTTAAAGATTTGTCTGTCAGATGATTTCGAGCTGCAGATTAATTTCATTCAATTTATGAAAAACTGTCCAGAATACTACCAAATTAGCAAAGTCAATTCTCATTTTCAAGTCAAAACAAACATCCAATTCTTTCTCTTTTTCTCATAAGGTCCAATTTAATTTATCAATTTGCATAATATGTGTTTCAAGGAGTATTATTAAAAAGATGAGAAACAAATAGTGACACACATCTTGAAAGACAAATTAGTAAATGCTGTGGACTCAAGATTGAAATATTACACATCTGACATACTGATTTTACTTATTTTATTGAAAATTATAAAAATTACATATTATATTAATATGCTATTTCCCATTATTAAGCTGTAATATGTCTATGCTATGTGCATTGCTAGAATTTGTCATTTATGAAGCAAGAAGCATGATAAAATACATAAAATTTCTTTATATTTTTGGTTTTCAGAATAACAAAATAATCATCAAGAATGAAAATTAGAATTTTTTTGGATTTCAGAATAAGTAAATCATAATCAATAATTAAAATTAGAAATAAGTTCATTCAGTTTGATATATGTCAATCGTAGTGAGAGGGAAACAGGCAAGAAGGCCAGGGGTCTCCAAATGGAGAAAATAGGCTACAAGTGTCAAACATTTTTTATCTCTCTTAAGTGGCAGGAGGAAAAAAATTAGTGGTATATATATCACTAATTTATATAGATATATACATATTTATATTTTTATATATCTATATTATATTATATTTTATAATATAATATATTTTATAATATTTATATTATAATATAAATTATATTATAATTTATATATAAGTGTATATAATTATATAATATATATAATATATAATGTATTATATATTATAAATATATATAATATATATTATATAATATAATAAAATATATTATATATAATTATATATAAATTATATATGTATAATATTTATAATATAATATATTTTATAATATTTATATTATAATATATATAATATTTATATTATATATATATATTTTTCCCTTCTCTATTCAAATTTAAAAAAAAGTTTCTCTTAAAATACTGTTCCAATACTGGTTCCACCTGAAGTTAATTATTCTCAAACCTTGAGTTACCCAATGCATTTTTCTTATGGAAATGTTTGTCTTAAGCTATATTAATATACCATGCATTTACCCCAGACTCAGTCTTCAAGTCAGTTCCACCTAATGGCTCAAAACCAACTTGACAAACCGGTATGTTATTCTTAGACATTGTTTCCCTAACCTATGTAAATGAAACTATTTGTATGGTAATCTGCCTTTCTACAAGATTCAGGTCAATTGTTTTATGGCCTGGGATGACTCACCTGGTGCCAAGATTATCCCAAAATACATCTTATGGATGAGGGGCCTGATGCCATTCTCCTAGTTTTAAGACATTCCTTTCTTTCATTAACAGAGTGCTAGCAAAAAGCAAAGGAGAAAAGGAAAGATATTACCATTTGAATGCAGAGTTCCAAAGAATAGCAAGGAGAGATAAGAAAGCCTTCCTCAGTGATCAATGCAAAGAAATAGAGGAAAACAACAGAATGAGAAAGGCTAGAGATCTCTTCAAGAGTTAGAGATACCAAGGGAACAATTCATGTAAATATGGGTTCCATAAAGAACAGAAATGGTATGTACCTAACAAAAGCAGACGATATTAAGAAGAGGTGGCAAGAATACACAGAAGAACTGTACAAAAAAGATCTTCACAACCCAGATAATCACGATGGTGTCATCACTCAGCTAGAGCCAGGCATCCAGGAATGTGAAGTCAAGTGGGCCTTAGAAAGCATCACTACAAACAAGGCTAGTGGAGGTGATGAAATTCCAGTTGAGCTGTTTCAAATCCTGAAAGATGATGCTGTGAAAGTGCTACACTCAACATGCCAGCAAATGTGGAAAACTCAGTAGTGGCCACAGGACTGGACAATGTGTTTTCATTTCAATCCCTAAGAAAGGCAGTCCCAAAGAATGTTCAAACTACTGCACAATTGCACTCACCTCACACAATAGTAAAATAATGCTCAAAATTCTCCAAGCCTGGCTTCAGCAATATGTGAACCATGAACTTCCAAATGTTCAAGCTGGTTTTAGAAAAGGCAGAGGAACCAGAGATCAAATTGCCAACATCTGCTGGATCATTCAAAAAGCAAGAGATTTCCAGAGAAACATCTATTTCTGCTTTATTGACTATGCCAAAGTCTTTGACTGTGTGGATCACAATAAACTGTGGAAAATTCCGAAAGAGATGGGAATACCAGACCACCTGACCTGCCACTTGAGAAACCTGTATGCAGGTCAGGAAGCAACAATTAGAACTGGACATGGAACAACAGACTGGTTCCAAATAGGAAAAAGAGTACCTCAAGGCTATATATTGTCACCCTGCTTGTTTAACTTATATGCAGAGTACCTCATGATAAACGCTGGGCTGGAAGAATCACAAGCTGGAATCAAGATTGCCGGGAGAAATATCAATAACCTCAGATATGAAAATGACACCACCCTTATGGCAGAAAGTGAAGAGGAACTAAAAAGCCTCCTGATGAAAGTGAAGGAGGAGAGTGAAAAAGTTGGCTTAAAGCTTAACATTCAGAAAACTAAGATCATGGCATCTGGTCCCATCACTTCATGGGGAATAGATGGAGAGACAGTGGAAACAGTGTCAGACTTTATTCTGGGGGGCTCCAAAATCACTGCAGATGGTGACTGCAGCCATGAAATTCAAAGACACTTACTCCTCGGAAGGAAAGTTATGACCAACCTAGATAGCATATTAAAAAGCAGAGACATTACTTTGCCAACAAAGGCCCATCTAGTCAAGGCTATGGTTTTTCCAGTGGTCGTGTTTGGATGTGAGAGTTGGACTGTGAAGAAAGCTGAGCGCTGAAAAATTGATGCTTTTGAACTACAGTGTTGGAGAAGACTCTTGAGAGTCCCTTGGACTGCAAGGAGATCCAACCAGTCCATCCTAAAGGAGATCATTCCTGGGTGTTCATTGGAAGGACTGATGCTGAAGCTGAAACTCCAGTACTTTGGCCACCTCATGCGAACAGTTGACTCATTGGCAAAGACCTTGTTGCTGGGAGGGGTTGGGGGCAGGAAGAAAAGGGGACGACAGAGGATGAGATGGCTGGATGGCATCACCGACTCGATAGACCTGAGTTTGAGTAAACTCCGGGAGTTTGTGATGGATAGGGAGGCCTGGCGTGTTTATTCATGGGGTCGCAGAGAGTCGGGTATGACTGAGCGACTGAACTGAACTGAACTGAAGTGACTATATAACATCTAGCTAAAAATTAACAGGGGGGTGTACTCTTTCTGCCCGCTTCTGATACGTATGTCAGAAGCTTTCTCTATCTCCTTTATACTTTAATAAAACTTTATTACACAAAAGCTCTAAGTGATCAAGCCTTGTCTCGGGCCCTGGATTGAATTCTTCTCCTCCAGAGGCCAAAATCCTGGCATCTTTTCATGGTTCAGCAACAACCTTTCAATAGTTTCTTATATATTTAATAAAACAATTATCTATTGGTAAAACTAACATATCTTATACTCAGAATACAATTTGAAAATTGGAGGTATAAAATATTTCATTTCTTCTGAGTATAAAAATCATGAGTTGACTGTCATTGGAGAGATCACCTTTGATATGATGTAAAAAATAGGTTTTACCTTCCTTATTAAAAGTAGTGAAACTGCAAATCAAAAAGAAATCCCTCTCTCACACACACATACATATACAGAGGTTTTATATCGAGACCATTTGCCTTGAGAAATTTGCTGTACGGCATTCTAGATACATTTTTTTAAATACTTTTATCAATGGTGACATTTATTCTTCAGTTTGACAGTGCTTTTGAAGTGGAGCAGGACCCTATGGCCCTTCCCCATTAGGTCCTCAGCCTGCCTTCTCTGTGTGAAAAAGAAAAAAAAAAAAAAAAAGCCAACAATGAGTTTAATCAGAGAAGTGAGAAAATGCAGAAACAAAAGAAAACGGTCAACCGAGACCGAATAATAGTTTAGTCATTAAGCAAAGTCCGGGATCTCAAGGACCTCCACCTCCTCATGGGCTGTAGGTAATATTCTGAGACTTTTGAACAGCGAGCAGTCAGACCACACCTTTGATAACACTTTCATTATGAGAAAAGTACTGAGAATAGCTTAAACAATTGCTTATGGTTAAATACCTGGGGTTAGAGAGGATGGAAGATGCTGTTAGAATTAAATAACTTACTTATGCTTTCTCTTGCTCTCACAGAATTCTCTGTCAAGTGTGATACATTTCTTGCTGGTAGTCAAAAGTTAGAAGGTGTGTCATTAAAAGAAACCTGTCATTATACCTACCACCTCACTATTCAGTATATCAGATTCGTTATTCACTTGATGTCAAATATCACCTATCAATGAGCACGTTTTATATGATTCACATACTTTGTATAAATATGATAGAAGCAGATATTAAGCCCTATGGGTTTGGGTGGCATTAACTAAATCATTAAAAAAACTAAGATCATGGTATCTGGTCCCACCACTTAATGGCAAATAGAAGGGGAGAAAAATGGAAGCAGTGACAGATTTTATTTTCTTGGGTTCCAAAATCACTGCAAACATTGACTGTAGTCATGAAATTCAAAGATGCTTGCTCCTTGGGAAAAAAAGCTATGGGAAACCTAGAGAGTATATTAAAAAGCAGAGATATCACCTTTCCAACAAAGGTCTGATAGTTAAAGCTATGGACTTTCTGGTAACCATGTATGTATGTGAGAGTTGTACCATAAAGAAGGTTGAGCACTGAACAACTGATGCTTTTGAATTGTGGTGCTGGAGAAGACTCTTCAGAATGCCTTGGACAGCAAGATTAAACCAGCCAATCCTAAAGGAAATCAAACCTAAATATCCATTGAAAGACTAATGCTGAGCTGAAGCTCCAATAATTTAGCCACCTGATGTAAAGATGGGCTTCCCTTGTGGCTCAGCTGGTAAAGAATTCTCCTGCAATGCGGGAGACCTGGGTTTGATCCCTGGGTTGGGAAGATCCCCTGGAGAAGGGAAAGGCTACCCACTCCAGTATTCTGGCCTGGAGAATTCCATGAACTATACAGTCCATGGGATTGCAAAGTCAGACACAACTGAGCACTTTCACTTTCACTTGATGCAGAGTCAACTTACTAGGAAAGACCCTGATGCTGGGAAAGATTGAAGGCAAAAAGAGAAGGGGAAAGCAAAGGTTGAGATGTCTGGATAGCATCACCAACTCAATGGAAATGAATCTGAGCAAACTCCAGGAGATAACAAAGGACACGGGAGCCTGGCATGCGGCAGTCCTTGGGGTTGCAAATCGTTGGACATGACTTAGCAATTGAACAACAAAGACAACATTTGGCAGAATGACTTAAAATTATAGGTAAGTCAATATAAGTTTACAAAAACAAAACAAACACGTTTAAATGACCCCACTCTCATGATAGAATGTGAACAGGTAGTTCAGTCTTTGGTGGGTCACTGTTTTCCCAATGCTTGATTTTCGGTAAGAAACAGTTTGTTGTTGTTGTTGTTGTTTAGTTGCTACATGTATCTGACTCTTTTGTGACCCCACAGACTGTAGACAGCCAAGCTCCTCATGTCCATGGAAATCCCTTGTCCATGGCATTTCCCAGGCAAGTATACTGAAGTGGGTTGCCATTTCCTTTTCCAGGCAATTTCCTGACCCAGGGATCAAATCTGAGTCTCCTGCATTGGTAGGCAGCTTTTTCACCACTGAGTAACCAGTGAAGCACATGAAGCAGTTTGCTTTGAGTTTACTGGAGGAATCAAAATGCTCTATCAACAATAAAAGATCAGGTTCTACTGCTATAAGCGAGGGCTTCCCAGATGACTCAGTGGTAAAGAATCCGCCTGCCGAACAGGAGACACGGGTTCAATCCCTGGGTTGGGAAGATTCCCTGGAGAAAGAAATGGCAACCCACTCCAATATTCTTGCCTAGAGAATCCCATGGACAGAGGAACTTGGCAGGCTACAGTCCATTGGGTCGCAAAAGAGTCGGACACGACTTAGTGACTAAACAACAACTATAAGAGAAGTTAAGGAAATGATGGGAAAACACATTAAAATATGTGGATTTAAAATATATAGTGATAACTCAGGTAACGCATATTTAGTCAGTTCAATGTTTAAAAATTATGTGACAATGAATCTCTTATCATTGGTACTGTATCACGAGGTATATCTGCACCCAATGTTACCAATAAACTTCTGAAGTGTGGAAGCATCAGATTAAAGTCTTTTTAAAAATATTACACAGGAATTCGCAGAGTAGCTGAAGGGGGGAAATTTAGCCACCAAACATGGTACTCAAGGACCTGTCAGGAGGGAAAGAATAAAAGCATATTGATAACATTAAGCAATAATTGATCTCTGGTTCTAAGCTAAGCAGATTTCTACCTCACGGGGGAAGGGAGGGGAAACTGTTGTCAATAATGATGCCATTGTTTGATCAACCTGATGAATTATAAGAAGTATTACTTAGTGGCACAATCTGACCCTTTCTACCATTCTCCAGTGACAGGAAGGTGGGTGAGCAGCTTGTATTTGCATATTTAGGAGTTTTCAAGGAAAATGATCTGTCTTTTGATAAAATTAAGAACTGTAAAAATGTGTGTGATGCTAAGTATTGCAACTATCTTTCTTTGGCTTCTGAAAAGTGGCTCATTCTAATTGTAAGGTCAAAATCAGGTATAATACATGTTTCTGAATGGGCATAGTAGGTTTTTGCAATGTTCTCATACTTAGAGATATAATGCCATGAATAACAGCAGAATGACAAAGTGGCTAAAGAATAGCTCACCAGAAACATTCAAGTCAAAAAATTAGTGGAGAAATGTGACCCAATATTTCCACTGAGTTCTTAAATCATTGCATTTTGGCAGTAGATTAGGCAGAAGGAGAGAAAGAAGAAAAAAAAATAAGGAAAGAGAGATAACCCAAGAGCTAGAAATAATGAAGCTGTAGGCATTTCAAGTGACTTAAATAACTCCTTTTTATCAAATTTCACCTGTGTGTGCAAGGCAGTGTTGTTCAACATAACAGCTGAGAAGTAACTGTGTGTTATTGATGGCTGTTCAGGCTCGTTCAGAGGGAGAAAAAGCCGAGCACTTCTCCAGTGTGGCCTTATCTCCGTGAAGCAGCAGCTTTGAGAACACAGGCCCTCCATCTGTGTTATAGTCTGATCTCAGCAGCTGAGGAACAGCAGGTGATAGACTCCTAACCTCTGGGGAGCTGGAACAATCAGACAGCAAAGAAATAAATACCTGGCACAAATAACTCATTGCATCACCACTGTTTACCTACCTAGGGCTCTTTGGAAATTATGCATTATCAGTTTCAAATCATACAGCTGAAGCTGCCTGATGTTTGAAGCTGTTGTAGTATTTGGCCGGTAGCCTGAATTTTAGTGGGTTATAGATTCTAGGTGTTTTATGAATATTGTGCCTTTGATACTTGCTTTATTTCATTATAATGGACACCACTTGTGTTATTCTGTGCAATAAATTTTGCACAATTTGCCCTGTATGAGCAAACATGTAGTTTGGGTGAACATTTTTGTAAAAGTAGAAGGAAGAAAGAACTATGAAAGAATTCCATTTTTAAATGTTCAGTTGTTACTGTTGCTTTAATGAGCTGTATTGTTTTTGTTTTGTTTTTACCTATCATTAGATCCGCTTAATGGGAAAGAGGAGCAGGAATTTGTTTTCTTCACATTTAGGTAGTCTGAGCTAAATCTAAGCTGGAACAGGGAGCATATAGAATTCCTTGGGATTGCTCAAGGGTCTGCATAATTTTTTTAGATATTCTTTTTTGCTGGTCTTTATGTAACATGTTCAGTTCAGTTCAGTTCAGTCGCTCAGTTGTATCTGACTCTTTGTGATCCCATGAATTGCAGCATGCCAGGCTTCCCTGTCCATCACCAATGCCAGGAGTTCACTCAAACTCATGTCCATCTAGTTGGTGATGCCACCCAGCCATCTCATCCTCCGTCGTCCCCTTCTCCTCCTGCCCCCAATCCCTCCCAGCATCAGGGTCTTTGCCAATGAGTCAACACTTTGCATGAGGTGGCCAAAGTATTGGAGTTTCAGCTTCAGCATCAGTCCTTCCAATGAACACCTTCCATCTCCTTTAGGATGGACTGGTTGGATCTCCTTGCAGCTCGAGGGACTCTCAAGAGTCTTCTCCAACACCATCGTTCAAAAGCATCAATTTTTTGGCACTCGGCTTTCTTCATAGTCCAACTCTCACATCCAAACACGACCACTGGAAAAACCATGGCCTTGACTAGACGGACCTTTGTTGGCAAAGTTATGTCTCTGCTTCTTAATATGCTATCTAGGTTGGTCATAACTTTCCTTCCGAGGAGTAAGCGTCTTTGAATTTCATGGCTGCAGTCACCATCTTCAGGGATTTTGGAGCCCCCCAAAATAAAGTCTGACACTGTTTCCACTGTCTCTCCATCTATTCCCTATGAAGTGATGGGACCAGATGCCATGATCTTAGTTTTCTGAATGTTAAGCTTTAAGCCAACTTTTTCACTCTCCTCCTTCACTTTCATCAGGAGGCTTTTTAGTTCCTCTTCACTTTCTGCCATAAGGATGGTGTCATCTGTATATCTAAAGTCATTGATATTTCTCCCGGCAATCTTGATGTAACATGTAAATATATTCAAAAATTTTTAAAGGAGTGCAGATGGCTGTTATGAGATTCAGCTTACCAAGTCATGGAAAACTGATGAGTTAATGAAAGAGAGAGAGAGATAGTAATTGTCAACTATGAATTGGTGAAGGTGAGTAAAAGATTTAGAAAAGTATGCTATAAATGTGATATGTTGAGCCTTTTCCCAGCTAAGTATGTATATCTCACTGGCTTCCATGCATATGCTGTATGAGGGAAAGTTCCTTAATCTATATATATCTCCCAGTTTCCTCACATGATAAGTATACAAAAGAAAATTAAATATTACTATTGTGAGGAGTAAATGAGATAACCCATATTAACAACCTAGAATCATGCCTGGCATGTGGTAAGTGCTTAGAAAACACTAGCTATTATCTCTACCCAAATTTCCTTCCCCAGAGTCACCAAAAAAAAAAAAAAAAAAACAAACCCAACTTTTCTAAATTATAAACTCAGGAATTCAACTATAGAGATTTAGTCATTGGAATATGGTTCAGTAAAGTCTATATAATACCTAACATTCTGTATTCCCTCTGGTTTTCAATGACAGTTGTGCAGGTTTCAGGGAGTATAACATGACACTCAAGAGAGGAATAAAATTCATGCTCAAATTGGGAAACAGTTGGCAGATGAAGAGACTTTTGAAGTTTTTTGTAGTGTTGGCACACATTGCCTATTTTGGATTCAATTAAGACTTCAAAAATTTAATTTTCTTAGAAGTAGTGTCCTTAATGTTCACATCCAGATAAATTATTTTTGTAAATAAAATTCTTGGCCTTGTAGAATAGCAGAGTATGTCACTCACAAATGTGCCACTTTGGCATAAGGACTATTTTGACCTGAAGGCAATTGAGAGAAATCAGGTACAAGAAAAGCTCTCTGCACTACCCCTATATGCCTAAAAGTATTAATACGACATAAATTTGCAAGTATGTCTACTCTCCCTTCTCTACCAGGCAGGACAGATGTTAATTAACAAGGACAACTTTGCTGGTGATGGTTTAGTCACTTGTTTCCAACTCTTGTGACCCCATGTACTGTAGCCTGCCAGGCTCCTCTCTTCATAGGATTCTCCAGGCAAGAATACTGGAGTGGGTTGCCATTTCTTTCTCCAAGGGACAACCTTAGACCTCTGTCAACCTGGAGACTGTAACAGTGGAATCTCCACAACAAACCTTGTTAAAACTAGCTCTATCTAAACCATTAATTTTCCTTTTCCATATATCTGCTTTCCTACAATTTGCCACCCTAGAAGCTCAAAATCCTTTTCCTTTGTCTTCCTACTTCTCTAGAAGTTTACTGTCTTTTGTTAAGGTGCTAGTAAGCCCAAGTTCCAACCATGTCTTGGAGTTACTCATCTCTAGGTGTTCTCATGTGTATGCATGATGCAAAAACTAATAAAGTTCATTTTGTTTTTATATTGTTAATCTGTCTTTGGTTAGTTAAATTTCTGGACTTTAGGGAGTGGGTCCAGAAATTTAATTTCTGGAGAACCTAGGAAGGGAAAAGGGAAAAGAATTTTTCCTCCTCTCTAGGCTTATAGGTAAAAATGTTATGTGTTTCTAGTGTGTTACATTTTAAAACTGCCTTTATGCATAGTTCAAGAAAAGGTAATTGTTACAAAAAATTAAGGAGCTATAGTAAGGCTCCATTTGTTCACTCACTAGTTAATATTTAGTATTTAGTGTTTTAGTTAGCAAAACTTTGATTTGTATAAAACAGAAACTCCTTCTGTGCAGAGTATATACAGGCTGCTCACTCAGCTGATTTCAGTCTTCCATATTTTAGAGTGAGTTTATTTCACAAATTCTTTTCATGTTTAGAGATGATTAAAAGGAAAAATACCATGAAAACAATGAGTATCAGAAAGTGGGAAAGGGGCATAGTTAGGAAGTGTTAGACAGCTAGAATAGGAAATAGGAGTCCAGAATGGCGGTGGCTAAAAGATAAGGAAGGGGAAAGCCCACAAAAATAGAACAAAGGAAGGTTGGAGGACCAGAGTGAGGACCTCAGGTAGAACAAACAGCACTCCTGGCTAGCCCAGTTTACATAGGGCAGGCCTAGGGAGAGGAAAAGACAAATAAAAAGAGGAGTCAAAGGGCCGGGATTCTCCCTCTCTCCCGCAAGCTGGCGCGCTCCCCCACTCTCCTCTCTTCGCGTCTTTGGGTTGGCATGTCCTCACTCATCGAGGATGGATTTTCCTGCTATTTTCTAAATAAAATAGAGCTGTAACACAGAGCTGTAACACTGATCTGTCTAAGAGCTATAACATGGTCTGTTTGAGACCTAAGAGCTATAACACGGTCTGTCCAAGACCTGAGAGCTGTGACGCACCAAGGGCTTTAATGTCCGTTACTCCAAATCTTTGTTGTGATGAAACAGAGCCGTGGAGAATACACTCGCCTGACAGAAGTAAGCTGATATAACACGGAAATGTGAAGTACTACAGGAACTTTTTTCCTACTTTATAATTCTCTAGAGTCTGCCCTTCTGTACTCAAAGTCAGGGTGAGGCAAGGAACCCTCAGAGGCCCCTGCAGAGGGACAGTCTGGGGGAAGGAATGAAGCCCAATAAATCTAGGTCATCATAATTTAACAGAGGGATCATGAAGGTAGATCAGAACTGGGAAAACCCAGACTACACAAAAGGAATAAAGCTCTTCAGTGCCATGGGTAGCCATGTCTGATCCTGGGGCAAAAGCATAAGTGTGCTCTCTAATATGCACTTATCCAAAGTATCAACGAATTCCATTTTTTTCCATGGAAAAAAGTTAATAAAAGTTATATAATAAGACATTTATAACTAGATATAAAGCCATATATTGCCCAGTTTGTCCTATGCTACTGTCCATCCTCAGTGACCCACTCCATGCGATGTAAGAGAAATGCAGCCCTACCTGGAAACCACTTACTTGTTAGAAATATTCTTTAATGAAATAAAATAAAAACTATTCTTTCTACCCAACACAGAGACTTAAACTAATGATAATGTCTTTATTTATAATTATGTTCACCATAGATATTTTTTGGCACTGATTTTTACTTTTAAAATATTGCATTAAAAAATGTTACTTAACTGCTAGATTATTTTGGTGCTCCCTCACATTTTGGGCTGAGATAAATGCCTCATTTGCCTCACCCTAAACAGAACTCTTCTACTCATACACAGGTTTCCAGGTCAGTAGAAGTAAGAGTAACAGAGGAGGACAAACCAATTATAGAACTGTGACAATAATATAATAATAATTACATAGAGAGAATTTTATGTGTGGTTCATGTTTTCTTCCTCATCGAGCCTTTTGTTTGTCATTCTTTTTTATTATATTTCCACAGAGATTAGGACTTCTATCACCATGTTAATTTGAAGTAGAGACATTCTGCATCTTTGTCATATTTGTGGTATTAAAGGAAATGTTTCTAATGTTTCACCATTAGGAATCATATTGCTCTAGTTGGTAGCTATTTTTTATCAGGTTAAGGATTTATCATTGCATTTTCTTCAGCTATTAAGTGATATTTCTCTCTAATCTATTGTCATAGTATTAATTATATTAATTGATTTTCTAATATCAAACTATGCTATCATTGTTTTGATTCTCTGCTAATTAGATTTTTCTACATTTTGTTACAGGATTTTTTAAGTTTATCGTTTCTTTTATCATGTTATCACCTGATACTTAAGCCAGTATTATACTGGGTGGACTCAAAAATGATTCAGAAAGCATTCTTTCATTTCTTAGCCACTGGTGTTTTATACAGAATTTAAATAATTTATTCCTTAACATTTTGGTAGACTTCATAAAACCATTGAAACTCTAATTTTCTTTGTGGAAAGATCTTTAAATTCTGGATCTATTACTTAAAGGCATTTCAATTATTCTTTGCAAAATTTGGAAAGTTATGTTTGTCTATGTATTTTTTCAATTTTTTGGCTTTCAAATTATTTAGCAAAGTTTTTATGGTTCTATTTCTTCTAATATCTATTTGGCTAAATTGTGATTGTCAAGAAATATGTTCTTATCGTCAAAACTTAATTTTTTGGTGGGATAAAGTTGTTGATAATATCTTCTTATTACAGTTTTCACATTTTCAAGATCTGCGGTGATATCCCATTTCCTTTCCTGATATTTTAACTTTGTGCTGCTTTCTGAATTTATCGATCAGTCTTGCTTAAGGTCTGTCACTTTGGTTAATCATTTCAAAGAAGGAATTTGTTGCTATGTTGAGTCTCACTTTTGCATATTTGTTTTCAAGATTTTAAAGTTGCAGGTCCTGTTCCTTGGGAGGCAGACTACAGTGAAATTTAGCACAGGAAGTTGATTAGACAGCGTCCTTAGAATTAACTGCTGTAGGAGAAGGGAAAGAATTAAAAGACAAAGGAGGTGGGTTATGGTTCTTTCACAAAAAACCCTTCAGTGTACGCCACAGAGAGCTCCAAATGGCATTTTAGAGTTCGTCTGAGCTAATAGGACTGGCCAGGACTTTATACCTTTGCATCCACAACTGGAAAAGATCCGGATGCTGGGAAAGATCGAAAGCAAAAGGAGAAGGGGGCAGCAGAGGATGAAATGGTTAGATAACATCACCGATGCAATCAACATGAATTTGAGCAAATTCTGGGAGTTAGTGAAGGACAAGGGAGACTGACTTGCTACAGTGCATAAGGTCACAAAGAGTTGAACATGATCTAGTGACTAAACAACAACAAAACACAATTGTGCTTCAGGGAAGGGAGAAGGACTTCCAGAAAGACACTTCTACCAGGCAGCAGCACTATGTGAGTCACAGAGTAATAGCTAAGTAAATAGGTGCTAAAGCACAAGTCCACTTTGGAACTTAAAATACCCATTTTTAAATTCTACTCAAACCCACTTCCACACATGTGTTAGGAGTAGCAGCTTCTCCCTAATTCTGGTGTGCTTCTGTTTTATTTAATTATTCACTTTTCTATTGGAAACTCATGGGAGAAAAATCCACAGCCACCAACTGTGTAGCAGATCTCGAAGCTGCGACTGATACTCAGTATCACCCTCCTTATCATGGACAGAATGTTTGTTTCTCCCCAAAATTCATATGTTGAAGCCCTAACCCCAACCTGATGGTATTTGGAGTAGGTGCCTTTGGGGGATAATTAGGTTTACATAAGATAATGACAGTGGGGCCTCCATAATGGGGTCACTGTCCTTATAAGAAGAAGAAGAGAGACCAGCGCCCTCTTACGCTCTTTCTCTCTATTAGATCCAACCCTCATCTTGTGAGGACATAGCAAGAAGTTTATGCAAACTATCTGCAATCCAAGGAAGGCCCCTCACCAGGAACTGAATCTGCCAGCACCTTGATCTTGGACTTGCAGCCCCCAGAACTGTGAAAAATAAATGTTTATTATTTAAGCCACTCAGTCTACGATACTGCATGATAGCCGCCCAAGCTAAAACACATTCATTAACTACTGACTTTCATTTCCTTCAGTCTTAAATAGCATCTGTGTTGGATTTTATGACCTAACTTTGGATGACTCAGACCTTAACTCATGAGGCTTCTATACCTTAGTCTCTATGCCCTCTCAGGCACCAGCTGCTGTTTTACTGCATTTACTCTCAATACAGGACAGTGAGAGACACTCAAGCGGGTCAGTTCAGCTGCTCAGTTGTGTCTGACTCTTTGCGACCCTATGGACTTCATTCAGCACGCCAGGCCTCCCTGTCCATCACCAACTCCTGGAGTTTGCTCAAACTCATGTCCCTTGAGTTGGTGATGCCATCCTACATCTCATCTTCTGTCATCCCCTTCTTCTCCTGCCCTCAAATCTTTCCCAGCATTAGGGTCTTTTCCAATGAGTCAGCTCTTAGCATCAGGTGGCCAAAGTATTGGAGTTTCAGCTTCAGCAGCAGTCCTTCCAATGAATATTCAAGACTGATTTCCTTTAGCATGGACTGGTTGGATCTCCTCGCAGTCCAAGGGACTCTCAAGAGCCTTCTCCAACACCACAGTTCAAAAGCATCAATTCGGTGCTCAGCTTTCTTTATGGTCCAACTGTCACATCCATACATGACAACTGGAAAAACCATAGCTTTGACTAGACGGACCTTTGCTGGTAATGTCTCTCCTTTTTAATATGCTGTCTAGGTTGGTCATAACTTTTCTTCAAAGGAGTAAGCATCTTTTAACTTCATGACTGCAGTCACCATCTGCAGTGATTTTGGAGTCCAAGAAAATAAAGTCTCTCACTGTTTCCATCGTTTCCCCATCTGTTTGCCATGAAGTGATTGAACCGGATGCCATGATCTTATCTTGTACAAGAGATAAGAGATATCTACCTCTTCCTGAAGTTCAGATTGACTATT
This sequence comes from Muntiacus reevesi, assembly GCF_963930625.1. Taxonomy (NCBI): domain Eukaryota; kingdom Metazoa; phylum Chordata; class Mammalia; order Artiodactyla; family Cervidae; genus Muntiacus; species Muntiacus reevesi. The sequence goes on along the minus strand of NC_089255.1, from coordinate 39,504,744 downwards.
GTCTTCAGTATGGTGAACTTCTCACCTGGCTCCTTGGAAAAAATTTCCCAAAGTACTCAGGAAAATGTCATAGCTTAAGTTTGTCCTGGGGCCCAATACATTCTACCTTTGTTAAGTAACTGGGGTGATGTTGAGTTATTCCTATTTTAAGATCTTGATTTTTGACTCATGTATTCTAACTATTGAGAAAACAAAACCACATTAGTTTGTTGATTTAAAATAATTACAAATCCTAGAAAATATCATGCCATCTTTGTTTGGTCTCATGTCTGAGCCAAGCACCTCACTGGAAATGTTAACTGGCCATGCCATTGTTGTACCAGGTGACAGATTGCTCTCCATGCTGAATAGTGCTATTAGGGAATTTGGTGTTTGTCTCTGTATGTCTGGATGTCATGCAGTGGCAATAGACATACTGGTGTTGGAGATAGGGAGCCTATACCATGGAAAGTATGCATAGACTCCTTCATACCACCAAAGTTCCCATTTTCATCATGGCCCATCATGCCAGCACTTTGATGTTGCTGCAAATTGAGCAAGTCACTCTGGGAATCAAGGTTTTTTTGTTTGTTTGGTTAGTTGGGTTTTTTTTTTAGCACTTTAATTCTTCTTCCATAGTTAGTGTGCACTGATGAACGTGAACATTTGTAGCATCTAATATATGGGTTGAAGCAGCATCCTCAGATGTAGAATATGCTGCCTCCTATATCCAAAAATTCTACTTAATGTTGGGCTTCCTTCTTGATTGTGAGTGGTGCAGTAAGTAATCATTTCTCCTTTACTTTTAGATGTCCCATGAGACCCCAAACCATTGAACTCCTAAATTTCACTAATCTGGCAGTCCTTATTCTTTATTGTGCAGGAGAGAGATTAATTTATCTTCTTTATTGGTATTCAGTTATTCAATTTACCATTTACCACCTCACCCATTAAATTACATTGGCAAATATGATAAAAAGCAACTGACTACATATTTTTTGCATACATTTCTGGATTATGTTCTCTTTCACTAATTTAAATATCCACTGTCACCTATCATGTTTCTTAAAGTCAGGAATTGTGTGTTCTTCAACATTGCTCTTCATTTTTAGAGTCACTTTGACTATTCTAGGTTCTTTGCCTTACATAGAAATTTTAGAATCAGCTTGTCAGTTTCTACAAAAGTCCTGCTAAAATTTTAATGTATTAAAAATTCAAAAAAAATTTTCAATTTCATTGTTTTCTGGATGATAGTGTTTCAGATGAGAAATGTGCTAATATTCTTATTTTGACTCCTTAGTAAATAACATGTTATTTTTCTCTAGCTGCCTATTTTGCTGGGTTAGATCTAAAGTTAGGGTTATTGTCAGTTTGATACTTTTAAGCTTTTTAGGGTAGGTTTAGAGGATTCTTTGCCTAAGGATTACTCTAACTGAGGTACTAAGGCATGACCCCTCTGATGTCTCCACTGGATATTCTGGCTGATTTGAAAGCAAACATTTGAGCTCAAAACAGCAGCAGCCCTGTTTGAGCTCTAGAAATTATTCACCTAAAAGCTCCCAGCTTATTAAATTTCTTCCATGCAAGTACAACTTAGTGTTTAGTAACAGTCGAAAGGAGGCTTCATTGTGTGTTCCTGAATCTCCTCCTCCAGGTATTTCTTTTTCTTTGGTAATCTGCTTTACAGATGCCACATTCCAGGTACCTCAGGATCCCCTTACTCTGATCTCTGAAACTCAGTGAGATCATGTGAGCACTCAGCCTTGTGCAGCACAGTTTGGAAAATACTTCCAGGCATATCATGGGGCTCATATTGCCTGTTTCTTTTTTCCTGGGACTTAAATCTTATATTGCCCATTGTCCTATATCTGCAAGCATTTGGCTAATACATTTTCTAAGTTTTCTATATGTTCATAGAAAACTCCAGTCCCTGTTATTTATCTTGACTAAAGCAGTGTTCTGTATTTGCTCATTCTTGATAACATTTTATAGTTTACTGATTTTGTGTCTCACTTATAATTTGCTTAAACATTTTATATCTGATCATTCTACATTCAACTTCTAATCATTCCAATATCTGATGCCACTAGGAATCTAAATACTTGTTGTTTCTGGCACCTCATTCACTATGGCTTGATTTATTTAATCTCAATCTTTGGGAAGTCTAAAACCAATGTTTCGCCAGGAGGTATAAGAAATTATTTCTCCTAGAAGTTTGGTTTTGTGAGAACTGTGACCAGGCTTCCTAACATACTGTCTGGTTCCCAAGATCAGCTCTCTCTGGCTTAGTCTTAGAGCACAATGCTATTAGCAGCATTTATCTCAGACTAGCTCTATCTACCTTTCCCCTTGTGTCTTCAAGGCAGTTTACTGTTCCTTGATTTTTCCTAGGATTCAGATCATTTTTTGTATGTTTGTTAGGTTATTTATTCAAGGGATGCTTAGAGATTTACTTATTTCCCTTTAACCACAGCAATTCATTGAAATGCAGATTTTTAAATAAAGAATATAGACTCCTTTTCCTCAGAGGGTACGTAAGTTGATTTTAAAGGTCTTTTTTATGTCTGGTTTTACTACAATATATCTATGTGTAATTTTGTTTTATCTCACTCCAGATTCAGTGTGCTTCTCAAAATAAGGATTCATATTATTTATCAATTTTTTAAAAAATTCATAGTTACTGTCCTTTCCCCATTCCATCTATCCTATTTTATCACCTTTTTTTCATCTTTTTTCTCTCTCAAACTCACTTTAGCCTATGTAAAATCCTCAACCCTTTATGTTTGTTAATGTTCTCTTGGGAAGGGGCTTTGTTTTTTTACCATTGTGTCAGAACCTACAATTTGTTTTCTCAATATCCACATTCTCCTTTTAGTAACACAATTCTTAGATAGGTAATTGTCCACCTACCTAATATTTTCCAGGCTTAGGTTTGAACATTTGTGTCCTCCCCAAACCCATATGTTAAAAACCTAATGCCCAAGGTGATGATGGAACTCTCATGAATGGGACCAGTACCTTCATAAAAGAGGCTTCACAGAGACCCCTTGTGTCTTTCACCACAAGAGGATACAGGGAGAAGCTGCAGTCTGGGAAGTGCGTGTGTGCTAAGTCACCTCAGTCGTGTCTGACTCTTTGCAACCCCATGGAGTGTAGCCCGCCAGGCTCCTCTGCCTATGAGATTCTCCAGGCAAGGATACTAGAGTGGGTTGCCATGTCCTCCTCCAAGAGATCTTCCCAATCCAGGGATTCAACCTGCATCTCCTGGCTTTGCTGGCAGATTCTTTACATCTAGCACCACCTGGGAAACCACGTCTGGGATGTGGGTCCTCACCAAACACCTAATATATCGGTACCAAGATCCTGAACTTCCTAACCTCTAGAACTTTAAAAAATAAATTCTTTTATTTATAAACCACCCAATATAAGGCATTTTTTGTAGTAGCCAAAACAGACTAAGGCAGAAGTCTTCAGCTAGTTCCAGCGAGTCACCCTCAAGTCTTCCAGCTGATACCACAAAAAATGTGGAAGCATAGACAAACTATCCCATCTGAAACTGAGTTCATAACCCAAAGAAACTATGGGGTAATGAGATTTGCAATGTAAGTCACTAGGCAACAAAGAATACAATCTTTAGTTCTTCACACTCCTTCGACTGGATCATTTTTTCTCTTGCTTTGTATCTAGAACCCATTTTAGAGGAATCTGATCTGAAATGACACCAGAAGAATGTTATCACCAGATTGTTTGTATTTGTGATTGTCAGGTGAGTGCAGGGATTCATTGATCTGTGTGCAACTTGACATTGATAGTTTTAGCTTAAGAATTCCCAGATCATAATTGTTATATAAATTTGAACCCCAAATTTACATAAGGTGAAAAATCCATTGTCTTAATTTGTATTTCTCTGAAAGCATTACTTGATACGATGATTTGCATATAGGTGTGCTATATTGGGGGTGATCCCAAGAAATCAGAATTAGAGAGTAAAGATGATAAAGCAAGAAAAGATGTGATACCAATAAAGGGCAGGGTATTGTGCCATAGTTATACCTGGAGGCAAATGGAGCTCAAACTTCCCAAGGGTCTTCTGAGATATAATGTGAGGTGTTCCTCAGAATCTTTTCTTTTAAGGGAGGGAATTGAGAAATATTTTTCCTGGTTCCCATCTTCCACTGACTGAGGATTGTTCAACAGGATTGCTATAGTCTTCAGAAAAAAATTGGGGGTAGAAGGGTAGTAACTTGAGATGGGAAGTCTGCTAAATGCACGGAAAGTTTCACCATCACTGGAGCTGAAATTGACGGTGGTCCTGGAACATGTGATATATAGAGAGCCTCTAAAGCATCTGTGCTACATATGGTTTCAAATTCTAAGGGGGATATTCTTTACTCTCCATCTAGAGACCATGTCACAGTTAAAAAAAAAAAAAAGACTTTTGGTTTATCTTAGTTGCTGGTGGGAGGACTATTTTTAATTCCATCACTTCATTGACAACTGATCACTTTTTGGATCCCAACTTTAGAGGGATGACTCAGTTGCAACCCATTACCAGCATCCCCACTTCATCTTCTATTCTGATGTGGACACTGGAACCAAGCTACTAAATTAAGTTCTGTGTTCCCTGACAGTAAATCTGCAACATCAAATTATAAATTTACCACTCTATTCTTCCATCTCTTCATCAATCTGAACCACAGATATTTTCTTTACTGAAAGTTCAGCTCTATATTTAAAATATTTGTTTTCCAGTGTTTTCATCCAGTATTTTTAGGTGTTTCACAACAAAAAAGTATTCAATATATCTAGTCAAATATGCTAGCAAAATGGAAACCCCTATCTTCTTGCTTGATTGCCATATGGAAATTGTTTGAGGAAAGAAATGCTAGTCATCAAATTCTAATCATTCTCCAATGGTGGAGAAGGCACTTTGAATACAAAGATCCTAATAGTATCTCTAAAATAGAATTTGGGACATAATGAGTCTGGGGGTAGAATGAAAGGGGATAGGACTGACATGCAGGACAAAGTCATTTTGTTTTGGCTGTAAAAGTAATTCCCTAATGTTTAGCCTAAGACTGAAACCATACTTAATTTCAGGCTAAATGAGTAGAGCATTGCAGTGATCATCTAAATAATTCATGCCAAAATAAGACGTAAGTGTGTTTTGCATATATTATGTAGCTATTCCAGGATACTATTTATTCTCAGAGAATATTAGCACAGGGTTAAAATTGTCTCATCATCCTAAATTTCTACAATTATAATCTAATTATATTGTAGTATTTTATAGCCTTCTATCAGAAGATAGGAGAAAACGGCATTTATTCTTCGTCATTTTATACTTCCCCGGGCTTCTTAGCAAGTGTCCATTTTCACCTCTTCCTTCTGTTGCTAAGGAAGCTTAGTTCTCTTTGCTATCTCTGACAGGTTTTCTTATCTCAATTGTTAATCATAGTTAAGGCTCTTCTTTGACGAAGTGCAACTCCTTGATACCATAAATTAATGCAAATCTAGTTATCAAGATTTTTCTAGTTCTTACCCTTTGCTTCTAAAAAAGTCCTAATGTTTGAAAATGGCCAGTGGTTTGCAAGGCTGGCCACACATTAAGAACCAGTCCAGGGCTTCCCTCACCTCAGTGGTAAAGAATTGTGCCTGTCAATGCAGTGTACATTGGTTTGATCTCTGACCTGGGAAGATCCCACATGCTGTGAAGCAACTAAGCCTATATGCCAAAACTATTGAGCTCTAGAGCTGGGGAACAACTGCACATATTTAAAGTTAAATGTTGATGGCTTTTTAAAACTGAGATATATTTATCATACAACATTGTGTAATTTTAAGGTGTACAATACATTGATTCCATACATTTATATTGTAATATAAGTCCTCAGAAAAAGTTCTAGTAAATGCAAACCTAGAAACCAGGAAATGTCATTTAACAATTTGTGCCTTAATAAATTTGGTAAGGAGGCAATTTAGGGAAGGCTTAGACTATTTGTACTATTAAGTCTTAGCAGGTATTAATTTGATAGCTTAGATAGAAATTGAGGAACATCCATGACAAAACTCTGGAGAAAGCAAGGCAAGAAAATGCAGAAGGCTGATAGAAGTAAATTTTAGAAGGAGATCTGGAAGCACATTATAGTGTTTTAAAATATCAGTAAGATTTTTGGTACTATCCTTTTCCAGTAAAAGGGAAGGGAAAATTTGAGTAATTCTCAGAAGTTCCTCATGATCTGCATATTTAAACTATGCAGTTCACAAATTTGCTCAGACACGTTCAACTCCATGAGTAATCTCAAAGTACTGTAACAGTTCTTAACTTCATTTGTAGCATAAGATTATTTAGCTAGGAATATTCAAAATTGTGAATATGACATTAATTATAGATTCATATAATCATCTGAATTATGTTTTAACTTTAAATGTACATACTTTAGAAATAGACTATTATTTTTCATTTAAACAAACACTGAGATGATTGTTTCATAAGAAAAAAAATCTCTTCATCTGCTTATTTGATATACACTACAATTATTTTCTATTAAATGGAAAGGGAGCTCTATAATGTGATTTGATTCATTCTAACTAAACTTTTTATGCAGCAAATATTCAACATATTTCATGCCATTAAATTTATTTGGTCTTTAATTTTTCTTTATATACCATATAACCATTTCAACTATAATTATTTTTCTCCAACACAGTTTTTCTCATTTGAAGTCATATGAAAGTCCAGACAATATTGAAAAACATAAGAACATGAAATATAAAAATATATAAAACAATATCAAAACCAACCCCAAACTCACAAAACATCAGCAATGTTTTTAATAATTACAATGACATGTGCAGAGTCAAGTATGTGTTCAGAGTCATGTGCTTCTTTTGAATAACTTGGCCTTAGTGTTAAGCCTAGCTAAAAAATGTGGATGTCTCCCTTCAGGGTGATTTTCTTCTCTTGAATTTCCCTGCAAACAAGCACATGTCTTTATAATTCTAAATATCAGATGTATTTTAATACATTTGATCGTCTACTGGGATGCAAAGGAATATCTGTTTTCTGGTCCAGAAGCCTCTTTACCTTCGCAGATACACAGAGATGAGAAGAGAGCCTCCACACTTTACTCAACAGGAAAACAGCCAGCTAATCCCATCTACAAAGAGCATGTTTAGCTCCTGCCTGGGCAGTGGTGAGGAGGAGAACAGTGGGGAGGCCAGGCACTGGAGCCTCTGCCCTCTACTTCACTGCTCATTTCCATCCAGTACTAACAATACCTGAACTTAAGTCGTGGAAAATTTTTAATGACTTTGAGAACAAATATATTGTAGGTTGCAAATTTGAATATTACATTTAACAAATAGTTTCATGTATTTAACCAGTATTTTCCTGAAAAACACCACAGTGGAGCAATATGCATTTTCTTTTACCATCTTTGAATGATAATTTTGAACATAAAAATCAAGCTTTCAGTTTTGTTCTCTAATTATAAGCTGAAAGTCAATTTTCCCTAAAGATATTTATTTTCTTATGAAACTAAACTAAAGGGATCTTCCTCTTTAGCTGTATACATAAAATCTGTTATATAATTTATATTGAATTTAACAAGGAATTAGGCAATATGTTATAACATAGTCTGCTCTTAATAGGGAATGGCAATTTTGTTTAATGATTATTAAATAACTTTCTTGTCAAAATATATCCTCAATACACATTACTAAACTGTCATGGAATTTGAAACACAAACTACATTAATCATTTCCTTTTCATCTTCCTCATATTTTCCCTCTGCATCATTGCACACAAGTGACACCTACAGAGATCTGGTTGCAAAGTTACTAACTACTTTGAAACAGATGCCCACCACAGCTTGATGGGCACGGCATCACTCAGCTTCCTTCACATCTCCTATTCCAGAAATTAATCACAGAGAATGGAAAAGCAGATTATGTGTCTTTTTCCTCCCTGGAAAATTTAAGTTCAAACTTAATGCCAATTCCACCATTGTGCATTATCTTCCCAACTAAGCTGCTGCTGCTGCTAAGTCGCTTCAGTCGTGTCCAACTCTGTGAGACCCCATAGATGGCAGCCCACCAGGCTCCTCTGTCCCGGGGATTCTCCAGGCAAGAATACTGGAGTGGGTTGCCGTTTCCTTCTCCAATGCATGCATGCATGCTAAGTCACTTCAGTCATGTCCGACTCTGTGTGACCCTATGGACAGCTGCCCACCAGGCTCCTTTGTCCACGGGATTCTCTAGGCAAGAATACTGGAGAGGGTTGCCATTTCCTTCTCCACTCCCAACTAAGAGGGAAGGCTAATAACTAAATACAACTTAGAAAGTGAATTGATCCTGCCCTGCAGCATAACTTCCATCAAGTTGGAGGAAACTATCTCCAAAATATGGAAGTCAGAATAAAATGAGTTAAAATACTAATTTCTTCCTTCTTTCTACCGTATTATTGCTACCCTGACTCCTCCCTCCCTCACCCCAGCACTGTCATACTTCTATGAAATGAAAGCAAATATGATTCAATCACAATAGAAAAAGCATAACCCCAAGAGGGTAGATAAAATGATATATCAGGAGTGACATGAGATATGATTTAAGAAAAAGATCTTAACTTGCTTTTGAGCAGCCATTGTAGAACGTATTAGCAAATGATGACAGCTTTCCAATGCTTTTCATGGCTCTCATTATAAACTTTATCTTAGCTCTCCAACATGCTCAGTAGTTCTTTCCAGTTATTGTTACTCAGATTTCTTTATTATGAAACAGAGGTTTGAACGGATACCATTCTTTATTTTTCCTGAAATACGAAAGTACAAAAGTTACTTTATAATTTTTTTAAAGAAAATTATAGATAAAAAAATTGAGAATTAATTCCTTTGAGAATCTGAACCTGAAATCTTAGGACAAAAACTGAAGTCTAAAACTGATTGCTGGATGATGGAGAATTATGAGCTATTTCCCAATGTGTGTGTGTTATATAAAATTTTTATAACTTTATTTTCATTTCCATATTTCCATTAAAATGAAGTAGTATTTTCCTAGAAGACTCTAGTTTGCTAGGAACTCATAAAATTAGAAACTAGAAGAACTAAAAAAGAAATGGAGGGAATCACATTTAGCTCCTCCTTATTGCTTATATTAACATCATATAACAGTAGTTCTCATTTTCATCTTTTGAACTCCTATATATTTACAGAATCTCAGCTTCAGCAATCAAAGTTGTGTTTGCCAAGGATTCATTATATTCTTTTGAGTAAATAAGTACCATAATTTGGCCTAAAATGTTCTTTAACTTGTATTCAACTCTCATTGACTTCAGTGATATGCTAAAACCAAAATGGGAAGCATACCTATCTCTGGGTCAATGGATGCCCAAATGACAGTACAAACCATATTAGGCACATTTGGACATGAGGTATAGCTCAGTGATTATCATTATATTTCAGAGTGCAGTACCCCTTTTGTGCACCAGGCAACTCATAACTTATCAATATTCTGAATATTTTTACAGTTAGGTAGCTTGATTATTTGCCATTTCAGATCATTGACACACAGACACACTTCTGTCTAAAAAAACTAAACTTTGTCTCCTGAGTGATACCAACTTAGTTTCATATAGTAATGGAAATAAAACTAAAATATAGCTTGATAATAGGTAACAGGGCCTAGCAATTGACCTACATATTAAGTTGAACTGTAACCCAGGAATCAGATATCTTTTGTTTGCCCACAGCTGCTTTGTTTATGATTGGTACCTGCAAAAGTGAAATCTTGCCTTGGCCTCAGGAAGTAGCTACTACTGTGTTGAAAGAACAACTTCCATGAATGAGTACTGCCGTGCTTGTTGTGTGATCTCTCTTGGTTTAACACACAACTTCATGGATGGAGGAGCCTGGTAGGCTACAGTCCAAGGGGTCGCAAAAAGTCGGACACGACTGACGAACTTCACTTCACTCACTTCCTGTTGTCAGTGCCTGCTATTCTTCTCTCTGCCCATTTTAAGTATATGTGTGCTGTCTGCTGATTGATTTGGCCAACCCTAAAAAAGACCAGGAGCTGAGTGTGACTCAGATCATGAACCCTTATTGCCAAATTCAGACTTAAATTGAGAAAGTGGGGTAAACCATTAGACCATTCAGGTATGAGCTAAATCAAATCCCTTATGAGTATACAGTGGAAGTGAGAAATAGATTTAAGGAACTAGATCCGATGGCTGTCTGAGGAGGCCTTACAAATAGCTGTGAAAAAAGAGAAGTGAAAAGCAAAGGAGGAAAGGAAAGGTATACCCATTTGAATGCAGAGTTTCAAAGAATAGCAAGGAGAGATAAGAAAGCCTTCCTCAGTGGTAAGTGCAAAGAAATAGAGGAAAACAATAGAATAGGAAAGACTAGAGAGCTCTTCAAGAAAATTAGAGACACCTAGGGAACATTTCATGCAAAGATGGGGACAATAAAGGACAGAAATGGTATGGACCTAACAGAAGCAGAAGATATTAAGAAGGGGTGGCAAGAATACTAGAACTATATGAAAAAGACCTTCATGACCCAGATAATCACAATGGTGTGATCACTCACCTAGAGCCAGGCATGCTGGAATCTAAAGTCAAGTGGGCCTTAGAAAGCATCACTACAAACAAAGCTAGTGGAGGTGATGGAATTCCAGTTGAGCTATTTCATATCCTAAAAGATGATGCTGTGAAAGTGCTGAAGTCAATATGCCAGCAAATTTGTAAAACTCAGCAGTGGCCACAGGACTCGAAAAGGTCAGTTTTCATTCCAATCCCAAAGAAAAGGCAATGCCAAAGAATGCTCAAATTACCGCACAAGTGCACTCATCTCACACGCTAGTAAAGTAATGCTCAAAATTCTCCAAGCCAGGCTTCAGAAATACATGAACCATTAACTTTCAGATGTTCGAGCTGGTTTTAGAAAAGGCAGAGGAACCAGAGATCAAATTGCCAACATCTGCTGGATCATCAAAAAAGCAAGAGAGTTCCAGAGAAACATCTATTTCTGCTTTATTGAATATGCCAAAGCCTTCGACTTTGTGGATCACAGTCAATAAACTGTGGAAAATTCTGAAAGAGATGGGGATACTAGACCATCTGACCTGCTTCTTGAGAAACCTGTATGCAGGTCAGGAAGCAACAGTTAGAACTGGACATAGAACAACAGACTGGTTACAAATAGGTAAAGGAGTACATCAAGGCTGTATATTGTCACCCTGCTTATTTAACTTATATGCAGAATACATCATGAGAAACGCTGGGCTGGAAGAAGTACAAGCTGGAATCAAGATTGCCGGGAGAAATATCAATAACCTCAGATATGCAAATGACTCCACCCTTATGGCAGAAAGTGAGGAAGAACTAAAGAGCCTCTTGATGAAAGTGAAAGAGGAGAGTGAAAAAGTTAGTTTAAAGCTCAACATTCAGAAAACTAAGGTCATGGCATCTGTTCCCATCACTGCATGGCAATTAGATGGGGAAACAGTGGCTGACTTTATTTTTCTGGGCTCCAAAATCTCTGCAGATGGTGATTGCAGCCATGAAATTAAGATGCTTACTCCTTGGAAGGAAAGTTATGACAAACCTAGACAGCATATTAAAAAGCAGAGACATTACTTTGTCAACAAAGGTCCATTTAGTCAAGGCTATGGTTTTTCCAGTTGTCATATTGGATGTGAGAGTCGGACTCTTTATAGTTGACTATAAAGAAAGCCAAGTGCTGAAGAATTGATGCTTTTGAATTACGGTGTTGGAGAAGACTCTTGAGAGTCCCTTGAGCTATAAGGAGATCCAACCAGTCCATCCTAAAGGAAATCAGTCTTGGGTGTTCACTGGAAGGACTGATGTTGAAGCTGAAACTTCAACATATTTAGGCCACCTGGTGCAAAGAGCTGACTCATTGGAAAAGAACCTGACATTGGGAAAGACTGAAGGCAGGAGGAGAAGGGGATGACAGAGGATGAGATGGTTGGATGGCGTCACCGACTCAATGGACACGAGTTTGGGTAAATTCCTGGAGTTGGTGATGGACAGGGAGGCCTGGCATGCTGCGGTTCATGGGGTCGCAAAGAGTCAGACACAACTGAATGACTGAACTGAACTGAACTGAACCGAACTGAACAGTTGAGATTCAAACTAGAGTTTATGGTTCTCTTCCCCCAGAGACATGCTTAGATTTCTGTAAGATATTTATATTACCTTTTCTAATTAACTACTCTAGAAGTAGTGAGTCTTGTTCTTTAGTGATTTCTACTCTATGCCTTTTACACACTTGCCAATTGAGCGTCAATTCTGAAAGAATTTGCTTTTTTGACCTATGACTATGCTTGTTATTACAATATCTTATATAACAAAGGCATTTGCAAGAGTAGATCAAAACAATGAGTGATCCCATATAATTCACCCATTTAAAGTATACAATCCAAAGGTTTCCAGTATATTCATAATCACTATTCCACTTTCTGCCTCTATGAATTTTCCTATTCTGGATATCATATAAATGAAATCCCATGTATGTGGCTTTTGTATCTGATTTCTTTCACTTAGCTTGATGTCTTCAAGATTTGTTTATGTGGCATGTATCAATGTCATTCCCCTGTATTGCCAAATGATATTCTGTGTTAATATGTGCCCTACTTAACTTTTCTGCTTAAAAAAAAAGAATGTGAAGGGAAATTATGTATGTCAATTCAAGTCACATTTTTAAAGGATATGAATAAAACTTTCATGGTAAAAAATAATGAATGGGTTAGCCTTACTGTTTTAAACTATAATTTATTTTGGAAAAAAAAGAGCTTTTTTGAAGATAGAATCCTGTTGCAGAAATCCTTACTATGTTGTTATTTGTCTCCATGTTGTACTCCCCCAATTTAAATTATAACACCTTCAAGGAGGAGACCACAGCAGACAAAGACAAGGAAAAAAGACAAAGACAAAAGCATAGGTTTGGGATTGAGTAGAATAGAAAGGCAGATGGCAGCTCTCATAAGAAGCTACTTCACATGGAACGATATAACTCAAGAACAAGTAAGTGAGTCTGAGATATGAAAACACAGATTAGCCAGTCACTGAATGGTGGTGCTATATGTGAGTCTTAAAGTATCAGAGCTAGAATGTTTTAGGATATGACCTATAAGACAATTCCCAATTCTATGATTTCATAATATCTTGCAATGGTAAAAGCAGAGCCAAGATGATAATATCCAGTCTTCCCAAACATCACAGACCCTTGGACAATGTGTTACACTTTTCTCGTCCTCAATACACTCATGTGTTAAAAAGATAAAGCTTTCTTTCAGTGCTGTGGTGATGATTAAAGAGAAAGTTTGTAAATATCTCAGACACTCTATTTGTAGGCAATGTTATAATTTCACTATAACTTACTAAAAGTGTTTGACAAGACCCTAAAGGCTACCTAGTTCAAGTACTTGAATTTTCTTTACAGAAATTTTATTGCCAAATGACTATGTAATTCAGTAGTTGTAAAATTTTAAAGGCTTCCCAGATGGCTCAGTGGTAAAGAATCCTCCTGCTAATGCAAGGAGACTCAGGAGACACAGGTTTGACCCTTGGGTTGAGAAGATCCCCTGGAGGAGGAAATGGCAACTCACTCCAGTATTTTTGCCTGGAAAAATCCCAAGGACAGAAGAGAGTGCGGGGCTACAGTCCATAGGGTCGCAAAGAGCTGGATATGACTGAAAATGCACACATGCACAACAACATTTTAAAACATAGCAAAATTTTTGTTTTAATCTTATAAAAGCTGGGTCAATAAAATATATAAACATGAAGCTGTTTTTAACTGAGTTAGAGACAGAGATTACTTATCCTATCAATTTGCCTCCTTTGCCATCTAGTATCCTCTGAGCTTGAAATAATCACTGATTATTATTACATCTTCACAGCAACAAAACTCTCACTACTTTTAAAGACAGTCCTTTTTTTTTTTTTTTGAACAGCTGCTAGGATCAGAAACCTCTTTCTAACAGGCATTCTCAAACATTTGAAAGCAACAAAAGTTAGTTTCTTCCAAGTCTATTGTTCAAAGTAAAGCTCCCCAACCTTAAAGAACATACTTCATATACACTTTCAAATGTCTCTATATCTATCAAAACTCTTTTATATTATTTTAGTTATCTTTTTTTTTTTTTTTTAGGCTGTGCTGTGAGGCATACAGGATCTTAGTTCTCCAACCAGGGATCCATCCCGCGCCCCCTGAATGGAGTCTTAACCACTGGACTGCCAGGGAAGTCTCTATCTTGTTTTATTTATCTTAATATTGTCACTTTAATATCCCTGGTTATTCTGGAGTAAAGCATAATAAGACTATGCCCTCCCTTATTCTCAAAATATAACATAAATATGTATGTTTTTAGAAATGATGTACTACTATTAACTAATTTTAAGATTTCTAACTAAAATTCCTAAGACTTTTAAAATATACACTGCTGCTAAAATCTAGCTGTCTCATCTTGAATAGTCAGGTTATTTTTTTTTCTTTTAACCTGAATTTATTGGATACTCTTGCTAAATTTGTAACTTGCATAAATAAATATGATAAATTATTAATCCAAATTATTGATTAAAAATGTGGAACAAGATGGATGTAAATACAAAGCTCATGGTGGCAACCTCTCTCCAGGTTGACAATAAATGATTCATTAGACATCTTTGAACACTGTTATTTCAGCCCAACCAAAGCCACCACAGGTATTCAGCTCCTATTTTTCATCTTATACACAGAAAACATAGGAGGACATGTTCACAAGTTGATTTTAAAAATGTTCCTGTATTAAGTTCATTGTGCCTCCATCACCTGGTATTGTGATTGTTGAGGCAAAAGGTAAGTTTAAGTTAAATCTACTAACTATTTGTAACAATTCATATCTTGGACTAGCATAGAGTCAGCATATTTGTTATATGAGTAAGAGGTAAGGATCCTTAACTTTTGGCATATACAGAATATGAGGCATGGTCACTGAATGATGATACAAATGTGTACTTCATATTACAACATAACATTTAAGTTTAACCATTTACTTTATAGTAATAGTTATGATGAGAAAGGGATGCTCTTTAATCACAAAACAGAATGACTTTGCAGTTTGTATAACTGTAATAAAATCTTCATGTGAGACAACTGACTTGTTAAAAGTGTCTATAAAATATCAAGAATAAAAGTTTTCACCAGTAGAAAGGGTTAAATTTATAGAGAAGATGGCCAATATGGTGTACAAAACAGCCTACAAAGTAACTTTAGCACTGATGAAAATATTAGAAATGCCAGATCTTGATTCTAGAATGAGATAGGCTGTGAGGATAATGGTCAACATTGAATTTAGATAAATAGACGTTCTGAAAACATCGTAAACACGTAGAATATTTCCACAGAACATCATGCTTACATTTTGAATGATATTCATTCTCTTCTTCCATGGGAAGTTAAGCAGTCTATTTCTATAGAAAACAGTCATTGGGATGGAAGTATGGATGTCTGGGCTAATATAAAAATGCATGTCAAAATCCAAGGAGGAAAATTGGAGGTGTCTGATGCCCAAAAAGATACATGCTTTAAAATCATAAGTGAAGCCAATAGTTTGTTTCATCTGCATTAATGATGATTTTTATGCATAATTCATTTCACAAGATCAAAATGTCAATCAAGCTTAGTATATAGAAACCTTCCATTATTTCTAAAATTCAAGATGATAAAACTTGACCATCTTTGAGTCTGTTGTAAAAAGAATATGTCACAGGTTTTGAATATAATTTCAAAGAAAACCTTTAAAATTATTAGATCAACATCCTTCTGCAAACGCATTTATGTATAAATACATGTATTTATTCTTGTTTCATTTGCCAAACAGTCTTTAAATACAGGAGGATCACATTTTGAAGAAGTGACTAGCCTCTCTAAGAGACTGATATCTTAAACAATAGTTATTTTTCAATGGTACAAGCTTTTGAAAAGTTTATTTTTAAAAATCATTGGCATTAGTTTCCAAAAGTATATTAATTACTTTAAATACCATTTCAAAATAGTAAACACCATAAAGAGAGGGAATTTTTATGGTTGAATTAATATGCATACACTCATTATTGTATACATTAATTTATGTTGTCAGTAATTTACTTGCTCTTATATTATTACAAAATTAACAAAGAGTGTTTTCCACTTAAAAATTGTGAGGATTTGATAAATGTTTATCTCCTTTTATTTAAATACTTTCTGAAATGGAATAAACTGTTTTAATGGATTTCTGTAAAATTAGCTTTTAATAACCTGTTTTTAACTATAACTAAAGGGCTTTATTTTCCATTTTATTTTTTAATAACCCACAAAACAGACAAAGTTTTTAACATAGTAATTATTCATCTGGCATTCCATTATAAATTCCATTTTATAGGAACTGGCTATTTTATTCTGATGGGTTATTAACATTAGGGCAGATAAATTGAGTGTTATTAATAAATGTGTATATCTCCATGAAAATAGTTACTGTGGGTTAAGGAAGAAAGAGTTATGACTCGAATATTTGATATTTTTATGCAACAGTTCCAAGTAAATTATTTTATAACCAAACTATTTTAAACTGCTGTACTTCGTGGTCTATTTAATCCTGTAAATTATCATATAATAGAATGGGACATAGAGAAATATTTGAACACCAAAGTTCACTTGTCTTGAAATCGTATATTATTGTACTAATTGTTTTAATTATTAACAAGATCATATTTTTAATTTTTTCAACAAATCTTATTATTATCTACCCTGCAGTCAATGATTTAGGCTTGGGAGCCACCCCATGAAGAAAACATTTTAAAACATTCCTTTCCTCAATCTTACACTCCAGTGTGTATGTTTGAATATACGGGTTGGAAGTGAATGTCAGTTCACTTCCTCATAAACCATTAATGTTTTGATGCTGTTTGACAACTCCAGTTTCTTGATTTAGTGTCTCTTGGCTCTACCTCTTTGTCAAACTGCTTCCTGATTCGTCTTTTCTACCTGCTTGCTGTTAGTCTCCTATGTTAACCCTTTTTTCATTACTTTAAATATTATTGTTTCTAAAAATATACCTTTTGGTTCCTTTGTCCTTATATACTCTTGCTCTGAATAGTTACCTCTGAGGTCTCGTATAATATCTTTATGTACGTGATATCCAATTCTAACCTCTGGTCTAGTCAATAACTTTGAATTTCATATTTAACTGCTTCCAGATCATATTTAGCTATGTACGTCAAAGTAAAATTCAAGGCAAAAGCAAATAGGGTTCCTTAATTAATACGGGATTGAACCTGAGTCTCCCACACTGCAGGGAGATTCTTTACCATCTGAGCCACCAGGGAAGCCCCAACTGATAGACAGCAAGTTTAATAAAAACTTTGGTAGCTAATAATGTTGTTTTAAATGTTAAATGCAAGGTTATTAGTATGTACATATGTTAACGAACCCATTGCAGTAAAAATAGCCTTTAACACATCCCCCCATCTGTAATGTTAGCTTTATAAATGATCAATACAATTATAAAGCATCTGAATTCAATAAATAATTATCAGAAAGATACAGATTTGTGAAATGTTATAATCAAGAATCTAGGTTTTTATAAGAATATCCATTGCTTTTAAAAATTTCATATGTAGAAAATGTGTTCAGGTAAAAATCTGTAACTACACCATCACAAAAACAGAAATTATATGTGAAAATTAATAATAAAATTTTATTACTTAGAAAGTTTTATATATTCTTCTGAATAATATCAAAATCATATTTAGAAAACCAAACCCATTAATATACAGTTATTAATTGAATACTAGCTAATTTAACTCTGGAGTAATTTTTAAATATGAAGATAACATTAATAAAGTTCATTATTAAATTTAATATATATATATATATTAATATTATTCATCATTCTTTAGTGAAAATAGAATAATTATATAATTTTTTAAATTCTGAAAATCTTTAATTAAACTGATCATCTATTTCTGATAAAAATCTTGACCAACTTAAAGTGGAAAGATACTTCTGTAGTATGACAAGGAATATAATTTAAGACAAATTACTAACATTATGGTTAATGGAAACAATTTTAATATATTTTCATTAAAATTAACAGAAAACTGAGCTCTTGAAGTTCTGCAAGAAAAAATATAAATTAATTTTTTTCCTTTTCTCTTTCTTTGGCCGTTTTTATTGATGTATATTTGATTTGCTACATTAACTTTATTTCAGATGTACAGCATAGTATTCACTATTTTTACAAATTATATCTCACTTAAAGTTATTAAAAATAATGGCTATATCTCCCTGTGCTATACAATATATTCTTTTTGCTAATCTGTTTTATGCATAGTAGTTTATAGTAGCTCATAGTAATGCAATACTCCTAAATTATCCCTCCTCTCTTTTCTCTCCCCACTAGTAAACACTAGTTTGTTCTCTATATCTGTGAATCTGTTTCTATTTTGTTATTTACATTTACTTGTTTTATTTTTTAGATTCCTTATATAAGTGACAGAGTATTTGTCTTTGACTTATTTCACTAAGTGTAATACATAACGCAGCATTTCATTTTTTATGGTTGTATAGTATTTCATTGCACATGTGTATGTATGTGTGTACATATATATATATACACATATAGACAAATATATACACACGTGTGTGTGTATCTTTACAAATTAGACTTTTTGGTTTCTTTGGATATACCACGAGCGAAATTGTTGGATGACATGGTAATTTTATTTTTAGTTTTTTTGAGGAAACTCCATACTGTTTCCCATAATGGTTGCATCAATTTGCATTCCTACCAACACTGTACAGAAGTTTCTTTTTCCCCATATCCTCTCCAAAACCTATTATCTGTGGTCTTTTGGATGAAAGCCATTCTGACAGCTATGTGGTGATATCTCATCGTGGCTTTAATTTGCATTTCCTGATGCTTAGCAATGTCGAACATCTTTTCGTATGTCTGTTGGCCATCTGTATGTCTTCTCTGTAAAAATGCCTATGCAGGTCTTCTGCCAATTTTTTTTTTTTTTTAATATTGAGTTGTATGAGTTGTACATATATTTTGGAATTAACCCCTTATCAGCAATATCATTTGCAAATATCTTCTCCTAGTCAGTAGCTTGTCTTTTCATTTTGATGTTGGTTTCCTTTTCTATGCAAAATCTTTTAAATTTAATTAAATTCCTTTGTTGACTTTGGTTTTTGTTTCTTTTGCCTTGAGAGATAATCTTTTGTCTTTTTTGCATTTGTCTTTTTTCCCCTTAGTATGATTGTCTGTATGAATCAAACAAACTAATTTAAAAGTTTTAAATATAATTAGAGAATTTTACACAATATCCTTGAAAGCATAAATATACAAATATCAGTGCTTTCCTTATTATCAGCAAATTTGATAGAGAATTAAGATAAATGATATATATGGAATTGTAAATAAATTTTAAGTGCTTAAGAATAAATTTGAAAAAAATGAGTAAGATCTTTGTAAGGAATAATTTAAACTTAACATAAAACATTCTCAGTAGTCTTTATATTTCTATCTTTATCTCTTTTCATAGTGCAGATCAGCTTCTGACTCAGTCATTTTTCTTTCTAATTTTTTATTTATTGACATTTTCTCCTAAATACAAATTATTTTCCATGATGTCTGAGATATTTCCTTTTCTATTTGCGTGCTGTTGAGGTATCCGCGAACTATTTTTAAAAGTATTTCAATATTGAATGAATGAATAATCAAATATATATATGATTTTATTCTTATGGATTCCAGTTGTTATTGCCAAAATACATCATCATTGTCCCTACTGCAATCAGTTCAGTTCAATTCAGTCACTTAGTCATGTCTGACTCTTTGTGACCCCATGGACTGCAGCACTCCAGGCTTCTCTGCCCATCACCAACTTCCAGAGCTCACTCAAACTCATGTCCATCGAGTCGGTGATGCCACCCAACCATCCCACCTCTGTCATCTGCTTTTCCTCTTGCCATCAATCTTTTCTCACATCAGTGTCTTTTCCAATGAGTCAGTTCTTCACATCAGGTGTCCAAAGTATCAGAATTTCAACTTCAGCAACAGTACTTCCAAAGAATATTCAGGACAGATTTCCTTTATGATGGACTGGTTGGAACTCCTTGCAGTTCAAGGGACTCTCAAGAGTCTTCTCCAATACCACAGATCAAAGGCATCAATTCTTTGGCACTCAGCTTTCTTTATAGTCCAACTCACATATCCATACATAACTACTGGAAAATCTATAGATTTTACTAGATGGATCGTTGTTGGAAAAGTAATGTCTCTGCTTTTAACCTATGCTGTTTAGGTTGGATATAGTTTTTCTTCCAGGGAGCAAGCATCTTTTAATTTCAGGGCTGCATTCACCATCTGCAATGACTTTAGAGCCTCCCCTCCAAAATCTGTCATTGTTCTCACTGTTTCCCCATCTATTTGCCATGAAGTGATGGGAACAAATGCCATGATCTTAGTTTCCTGAATGTTGAGTTTTAAGTCAACCTTGTCACTCTCCTCTTTCACTTGCATCAAGAGACTCTTCAGTTCTTTGCTTTCTGCCATAAGGGTGGTGTCATCTGCATATCTGAAGTTATTGATATTTCTCCTGGCAAACTTGATTCCAGCTTGTGTTTCATCCAACCCAGCATTAAACATGATGTACTCTGCATATAAGTTAAATAAGCAGAGTGACAATATACAGCCTTGACATCCTCCTTTCCTGATTTGGGACCAGTCTGTTCTTCCACATCCAGTTCTAACTGTTGCTTCCTGACCTGCATACAGGTGTCTCAAGAGGCAGGTCAGTTGCTCTGGTATTCCCATCTCTTTCAGAATTTTCCACAGTTTGTTGTGATCCACACAGTCAAAGACTTTGGTGTAGTCAATAAAGCAGAAGTAGATGTTTTCCTGGAACTCTCTTGCTTTTTCAATGATCCAATGGATGTTGGCATTTTGTCCTCTGGTTCCTCTGCCTTTTCTAAATCCAGCTTGAACATCTGGAACTTCACGGTTCATGTACTGTTGAAATCTGGCTTGAAGAATTCTGAGCATTACTTTGCTAGAGTGTGAGATGAGTGCAATTGTTCAGTAGCAATCTCAAAAATGACAGAATGATCTCTGTTTGTTTCCAAGCCAAACCATTCAATATCACAGTAATCCAAGTCTATGCCCCAACCAGTAAAGCTGAAGAAGCTGAAGTTGAATGGTTCTGTGAAGACCTACAAGACCTTCTAGAACTAACACCCCCAAAGGATGCCTTTTTCATCATAGGGTACTGGAATGCAAATGTAGTAAGTGAAGAGATACCTGGAGTAACAGGCAAATTTGGCCTTGGAGTACAAAACGAAACAGGGCAAAGACTAACAGAGTTTTGCCAAGAGAATGCACTGGTCATAGCAAACACTCTCTTCCAACAACACAAGAGAAGACTCTACACATGGACATCATAAGATGGTTGGTAATGAAACCAAACTGATTATATTCTTTGCAGCCAAAGATGGAGAAGCTCTATACAGTCAGCAAAAACAAGACCGGAAGCTGACTGTGGCTCAGATCACAAACTCCTTATTGCCAAGTTCTGACTTAAATTGAAGAAAGTAAGGAAAACCACTAGACCATTCAGATATGACCTAAATAAAATCCCTTATGATTATACAGTGGAAGTGACAAATATATTCAAGAGATTAGATCTGAGAGACACAGTGCCTGAAGAACTATGGACAGAGATTCATGACATTGTACAGGAGGCAGTGATCAAGACCTTACCCAAAAAAAAGAAATGCAAAAAGGCAAAATGGTTGTTTGAGGAGGCCTTACAAACAACTGTGAAAAGAAGAGAAAAGAAAGGCAAAGGAGGAAAGGAAAGATATTTTCATTTGAATGCAGAGTTCCAAAGAATAGCAAGGAGAGATAAGAAAGACTTCCTCAGTGATCGATGCAAAGAAATAGAGGCCAACAATAGAATGGGAAAGACTAGAGATCTCTTCAAGAAAATTAGAGATACCAAGGGAACATTTCATGCAAAGATGGGCACAATAAAGGACAGAAATGGTGTGGACCTAACAGAAGCAGAAGATATTAAAAGAGGGGGCAAGAATACACAGAAAAACTATACAAAAAAGATCTTCATAACCCAGATAATCACGATCGTGTGATCACTCACCTAGAGCCAGACATCCTGGAATGTGAAGTCAAGTGGGTCATAGGAAAAGCATCACTTCAAACAAAGCTAGTGGAGGTGATGAAATTCCAGTTGAGCTATTTCAATCCTAAAAGATGATGCTGTGAAAGTGCTGCACTCAACATGCCAGCAAATGTGGAAAACTCAGCAGTGGGCAAAGGACTGGAAAAGTTCAGTTTTCATTCAAATCCCTACCACAATGAACAAATATAAATACCTTATATGTGTATTTAATATTACCTTATGGACTCAGGCTATATGTGCTCAAAAAATAAAGTTGATATAACTGTTTTAGAATCAAAATATCTGTTTGGTTCAGTCTTACCATGAGTTGAAAACTTTATCTGTAAAGTTGGGCCACAGCTTACCACCACTAAATGAACTTATTTACATGTTTGTTGAAACAGATAAACTGGACTACTATGCACTCTGCCCATGCAAAGCATCTATTCCAATACAAGAAATAACTATTATTCTTAAAATTTTAAAGACAATAACTGGGTGATCACATATTGCCTATATTTTCATACACTGGGAAATCCTTATAGAAAAATGTTCAAGACAGTTTTCTTATAGCAGTGAAAAATATCCTTGGGCTTGTTTATTCATTATAGATAACAGAAATGAGGTCAAAGTTATCAAAAACAGAAATCCTGAAATGGCAATTTGAGTACAAAATTGTAATAAATCTGTGGCACAGGATAACATTCACCTGAGAATTTCAAAGTAGAAACTTCTCACTCAAATTGATGAATATTAAAATAATCCTTTTCCAGAATCACTGAAAATTGTCTAATTTGTCCTGAACTTTAAAGATGTCTGTGTCTATACACAGAATTATGGAACAGTAGAACTTGTATTAGAAATTCTTCCTCCCTCAAAAAAGTCACAGGTAGTTAAAAAGAAAAAAAAATGTAGTCATAAAATACATAAATGAGTTTAATTACCCATGAATAAATCATTATGTTTTCTAGGAGGGCACAAAATCTTTGACCTGCATAGGTCAAAATGAGCAGACTGGCAGCCTCAAAATTGTAAGATATAGTTGAAAGAGATAAAATAATAATGCATCAAGAGAGGAAAGTTAACCTTTAAAAATTAAAAGAAAATTTTAAATTTCTTAATGACAAGATAAGAAAATAATTAACCATGGCATTATAGAAAAAGTCATAGATTAAGTACTGAGAGCTGCAACACAAAACTAAATAGCCATTACTCAAACTGAAAAAGAGAAGAAAAAAAAGGTAACATTAAGGCAGTAGTGTCTATCTTAGGGATTTAAATATGATTTTAAGTGCTGAATACTTCTCTATTATATCATACTCCCTTAACATATATGGCAATATTTGTCTAAAGACATAGATAAAATTATATAAGATCATCTAATTTTTTCTTTTGTGCATAAAATTATTATACAAAGTTGTGAAAATAAGAAGCTTAAATATTTTTAAGTGTTTATATATAGGTATGGGGCAGACTTTTAAGATGACTCCCAAGCATTCCTGCCTCCTGGCATTCACATCTTTGTGTAATCTATCCCCTTCAGTGTAGGCTAGACCCAGTGACAAATGGAATACAGCAAAGGTAATGGGGTGTCACTTCCATGATTTGGTAACAAAAGAGTATGACTTCCGTCTTGCTGGCTGACTTTTTCTCTGTTGCCTTCTTGATCTGCACACTTTGATGAAGCAAAATGCAACAAGGAACTGAGGACAGCCTCAGGCCAACACGCAGCAATGAACAGAGGATTTTATTTATTTTGTTTTTATTTATTTAT
This sequence comes from Muntiacus reevesi, assembly GCF_963930625.1. Lineage (NCBI taxonomy): Eukaryota > Metazoa > Chordata > Mammalia > Artiodactyla > Cervidae > Muntiacus > Muntiacus reevesi. Next base: position 39,480,766 of record NC_089255.1, on the reverse strand, counting down.
TTCAGTTGGAGGCTAATTACTTTACAATATTGTAGTGGTTTTTGCCATACATTGACATGAATCGGCCATGGGTTTACATGTGTTCCCCATCCTGAACCCCCCTCCACCTCCCTCCCCATGCCATCCCTCTAGGTCATCCCAGTGCACCAGCCCTGAGCACCTTGTTTCATGCATCAAACCTGGACGGGCGATCTGTTTCACATATAATATACATGTTTTAATGCTATTCTCTCAGATCATCCCACCCTCTCCTTCTCCCAGAGTTCAAAATACTGTTCTATACATCTGTGTCTCTTTTACTATCTTGCATATAGAGTTCTTGTTACCATCTTTCTAAATTCCATGTATATGTGTTAGTATACTGTATTGGTGTTTTTCTTTCTGGCTTACTTCACTCTGTTTAATAGGCTCCAGTTTCATCACCTCATTAGAACTAATTCAAATGTATTCTTTTTTAATGGCTGAGTAATATTCCATTGTGTATATGTACCACAGCTTCCTTATCCATTCGTCTGTCGATGGACATCTAGGTTGCTTCCATGTCCTGGCTATTATAAATAGTGCTGCAATGAACATTGGGGTGCACGTGTCTCTTTCAATTCTGGATTCCTCCGTGTGTATGCCCAGCAGTGGGATTGCTGGGTCGTATGGCAGTTCTATGTCCAGTGTTTTAAGGAATCTCCACACTTGAACAGAGAACTTTAGTCTAACAACCCATGAGAAGCTCATTCTTGTCAACAACCATGTAAGTGATATTGGAAGTTACTCCTTTCCTAGTCAAGCCTGTACATGATTCCCCAGCCCTAGATGACATTTTGAACGCAGTCTTGTGAGAAGAAAAGGACCAAGCTAGACTGTGCAGAAAAGCCCGGCTCACAAAACTGTTGCTTTAAGGCACTAAGTTTTGGGGGAAATTGTTTTGCTCCATAGAAAAATAATACAGGAGGAAATATTTATTTAGCACTTAACAGTGTGCCAGACATTTTCCTAAGTGCTTAGTTAGCATCTATTAGGTTAATCTTTTAACCTGCCTCATGAGACTAATGCGATTATTATCACTAACACATGCTGAAACAAAGACACGCAGACACAACATCCTCAAAGTTAAAGCATCCTCAATTAGCAAGCAGAAGATATAATCTCTGTTCATAAAAAAATATATATGCTCTTAGCCATTCGATACTGTCTTTCACTTAACTCTAACAACAGCTGTCATTTTTAAAAGTCTTTATGAGAGAGAAAACTGTCTAGCTTCTTTCATTCTATCATTGAAGTAATTATTTTTTTAATCCAGTTTAAAGAAAGATCAGAACCTATCCTACCTGATTTCAAAGTTTATTTTAAGCTACTGTAATCAAGATAATTTGGCAATTTTCTCAGGATAGTTAAATAGATCAGTCAAAAAGAGAGAGTACAGAAATGAATCTATGTGTACATGTTCAATTGATTTTTTACAAAGGCACCAAAGGAAGTTAATAGGAAAAGGAAAGCCTTTCTTAAGGAAAAAATATTTGAACAACTAAACACATTATAAAAATATTCTCACTTCCTGTCTCATGACATACCTAAATATTAATTTGAAATGGATCACTGACCTAACATATAAATTAAAATTATAAATCTTATAAGAAGAAATATTAGAGCATTTTCTCACTACTTGGGTAGGAAATTATTTCTTAGGACACAAAAAGCACTTACCACAAAAATAAAAGCTGGTAAATTGGACGTATTCAATGTGAAGTCTGCTTATCAAAAGGTATCTCTAAGAAAACCAATAGTGGAGTCACAGTCTGAGAGAAAAATATTTAGAACACATATATTTGACAAAAGACTTATATCCAGAATATGTAAGAAAATCCTATAGCCTCCTAAATTTTAAAATGGGCAAAACATTCTAACAGAAACTTTACAAGATGCAAGAATGACTAACAAGCACAAAAAAGATGTTCAGTATCATTAATAATCAAAAACATAAACTAAAAGCCATTAGGTATAATTTTCCTCCTACTAAGTTGACTAATTTTGAAAAGATTGAAAATACCAAATATGTCTGGGGATATATGGTCCCTTGAATCCTTAAATATTGTTCAGTTCAGTCGCTCAGTTTTGTCCGACTCTTTGTGATCCCATGAATTGCAGCATTCAAGGCCTCCCTGTTCATCACCAACTCCTGGAGTTTACTCAAACTCATGCCCATTGAGCCAATGATGCCATCCAGCCATCTCATCCTCTGTCATCCCCTTCTCCTCCTGCCCCCCACCCCTCCCAGCATCAGGGTATTTTCCAATAAGTCAACTCTTCACATGAGGTGGCAAAAGTATTGGAGTTTCAGCTTCAGCATCAATCCTTCCAATGAACATCCAGGACTGATCTCCTTTAGGATGGACTGGTTGGATTTCCTTGCAGTCCAAGGACTCTCAAGAGTCTTCTCCAACACCATAGTTCAAAAGCTCAATTTTTCGGGGCTCAGCTTGCCTCAAAGTCCAACTCTCACATCCATACATGACCACTGGAAAAACTATAGCCTTGACCAGACGAGCCTTTGTAGGCAAAGTAATGTCTCTGCTTTTTAATATGCTATCTAGGTTGGTCATAATTTTCCTTTCAAGGAGTAAGCGTCTTTGAATTTCATGGCTGCAGTCACCATCTTCAGGGATTTTGGAGCCCCCCAAAATAAAGTCTGACACTGTTTCCACTGTCTCCCCATCTATTTCCCATGAAGTGATGGGACTGGATGCCTTGATCTTAGTTTTCTGAATGTTGAGCTTTAAGCCAACTTTTTCACTCTCTTCTTTCACTTTCATCAAGAGGCTTTTTAGTTCCTCTTCACTTTCTGCCATAAGGGTGGTGTCATCTGCATATCTGAGGTTATTGATATTTCTCCCGGCAATCTTGATTCCAGCTTGTGCTTCTTCCAGCCCTGCGTTTATCATGAGGTACTCTGCATATAAGTTAAATAATCACAGTGACAATATACAGCCTTGATGTACTCATTTTCCTATTTGGAACCAGTCTGTTGTTCTATGTCCAGTTCTAACTGTTGCTCCTGACCTGCATATAGGTGTCTCAAGAGGCAGGTCAGTTGCTCTGGTATTCCCATCTCTTTCAGAATTTTCCACAGTTTATTGTGATCCACACAGTCGAAGGCTTTGGCATATTCAATAAAGCAGAAATAGATGTTTTTCTGGAACTCTCTTGCTTTTTTGATGATCCAGTGGATGTTGGCAATTTGATATCTGGTTCCTCTTGCTTTTTCTAAAACCAGCTTGAACATCTGGAAGCTCAGGGTTCACGTATTGCTGAAGCCTGGCTTGGAGAATTTTGAGCATTACTTTACTAGCATGTGAGGTGAGTGCAATTGAGTGGTAGTTTGAGCATTCTTTGGGATTGCCTTTCTTAGGGATTGGAATGAAAACTGCCCTTTTTCAGTCCTGTGGCCACTGCTGAGTTTTCCAAATTTGGTGGCATATTGAGTGTAGCACTTTCACTTCTTTCAGGATTTGAAATAGCTCAACTGGAATTCCATCACATCCACTAGCGTTCTTCGTAGTGACGCTTTCTAAGGCCCACCTGACTTCACATTCCAGGATGTCTGGCTCTAAGTGAGTGATCACACCATCATGATTATCTGGGTCATGAAGATCTTTTTTGTACAATTCTTCTGTGTATTCTTGCCACCTCTTAATATCTTCCGCTTCTGTTAGGTCCATACCATTTCTGTCCTTTATTGAACCCATCTTTGCCTGAAATGTTCCCTTGATATTTCTAATTCTCTTGAAGAGATCTCTAGTCTTTCCCATTCTGTTGTTTTCCTCTATTTCTTTGCATTGATCGCTGAGGAAGGCTTTCTGATCTCTCCTTGCTATTCTGTGGAACTCTGCATTCAAATGGGAATATCTTTCCTTTTCTCCTTTGCTTTTCGCTTCTCTTCTTCTCACAGCTATTTGTAAGGCCTTCTCAGACAAACCATTTTGCTTTTGCATTTCTTTTCCATGGGGATGGTCTTGATCCCTGTCTCCTGTACACTGTCACGAACCTCCGTCCATAGTTCATCAGGCTCTGTCTATCAGATCTAGTCCCTTAAATCTATTTCTCATTCCACTGTATAGTCATAAGGGATTTGATTTAGGTCATACCTGAATGATCTAGTGGTTTTCCCTACTTTCTTCAGTTTAAGTCTGAATTTGGCAATAAGGAGTTTATGATCTGAGCCACAGTCAGCTCCCGGTCAGTGAGAGTTTATAACAGAATAACACTTGTACAAAGTTGCAATTCCTTAAAGATTCAAGCCTATAGTTACCCTGTTAGTCAGCAATTTTACACATAGATGTATTTTCAAGAAAATAATGAGTCCATATGACCCTCCCCCCGAAAAATGTGTAAGAATCTTTGTGGCAGTTTTATACACATTTAAGTCCATGTATTGTTGAGTATGTTAGTGATATTAAAAAGTGGGGGAAAAAACACCTTCTTATACAAAAGAAAGAAACTCATAGATTAAATAATTTTTGTTATGTTGGTTTCTGCTATACAACAACGTGAATCAGCTTTAAGTTTACATAGATCCCCTCCCTCTTGAGCGCCATCCTTCCCATTCCAGACCTCTATGTCACCACAGAGCATGGAGTTGAAGTTCTCTAATGGGTTTTAGAATAAGCATTATTTCTTCAAATGAAGAGTTATTTTAACAGTTTTGTAATTTACAGCGAGTTAATGAGTGAGTTAACTGCTGACTTAGCTGAGTAATGCAAGGATTCCATCGTTTTCAGAAAACTTGTAGAGAATGCTTTCATGGGACCTATCTACAAAAGGCTGTCAGAAGTTACCCTGGGAAGAAGTCTCTCTAGAAACACAAAATCAATTTGTACAATATCCTGCAGGTGAGTAACTGATCAGTATTAGGGATAGATGTGAGGAAATAATTCCTAATAAAGTACTGTCATCAGTGGCCAGTCATATCACTTGGCTTAGCCCTTGTGTTCCTGCTTGAATCTGAGGGCAAAAAGGATACAATAAAAGTACAAGTAAAACTATTTTAGTCTGCTATTGCCAAAGCAAAGTATGTGACAACACTGGAGGCAAGTAGCTTCTGAGAGAAGAAGTGATGGTGGTGGTAGAATTTGTTTTGAAAGGAGTGAGTCTGAAATGACCAGCACATCTAAGCCTCGGTTATGGACAAGCAACAGGCATGATGGCAGCACCTCTGATGGGCTTAGGCAAGAATTGCCATTTCTTTCAACAACAGAAATGGAAAGCATCACTATACAATGCTGGATATGAGAGGAATAGAAGGTTAATTTAAGTGTATAAATTAGAGGCATTGTGTAATTTAAAGTGCACATCTGGAAAATTTAAAGATTTAAGCATCATTGCATGGTGAAGAATTAAAGATATACAGATATAAATATATCCTCCTACTTTACATAAATAAATAGAAATCAGGGAAAGAATAGTATACAATAGACAAAAATGTTACAGATGAAACATTTGATAATAATATAAAAGAAATAATAAGTTTAGAGAACATAGGAAAGAATTTGCTAAGGGCTTGTAAGCAATAAAGATTTAAGAGTGGTGGTATTTAATGGATACCCATTATATTTCCCCCAAGTAGACAAAGTTTTATAGTTAAGGTTAGAATTTCTAAGGCTCTGGCCTCTTTCTGCACTCCTCACTCTTTCTGTATGGGAATGCATCCATGTCCCGGCTTCATTTTCCATCTGTGCTATGACTTTACAATGCATATATTCATTCCAGACCTCTCCTTTGGTCTCCAGACTCATATATTCAAATAGCTATACTTTGGATATCAAACAAGTGTCCTTGGATGATGGGTGAAATAATTGTTATGTCTCCTAGTACCTTTTATTCTGTTGTCATGAGTACCTCCTTAGCCTAAACTCTTATCATATCTCACTAAGAATCTTTCTCTAGACTCCTAATTCATTTCCCTTCATCCATTTTGGCCCCTCTCACCAATTTGTTTTCCATAAATTGTAAGATACAGAATGATATCTTCAAAATGCAGATACAACCATGTCACTCTGGTGTTTAAAACACATCAACAGCTTCACACCACTTCTAGGATAAATAACCTGGCATGAAAAGTCTTTCATTGCCTGGCCCCTATCAGGTTTTCAAGACTTGCCATAACTGCCATAACTTCCTCCTTATCTTGGGGCTTGAGACACTTTGGCTTTCTTTCAGAGCCTTATATTCAATACTTTCTATTTACTGCAAGACCTTTGCTAAGCCCTCCTCTCTTGCTTGGAACCTTCTTCCCTTCTCCAACCCCACTCTTGTCCCATCCAATGCCACTATTCTCAATTAACCTTAAATCCTTTTCATAAGTAACCATATTCCTTGAGCCTCTCATTTTAAACTAGATATACTTTAGTTTATTTAGTGTATGTATAACATACACCTCCAGAGAACAACATAAAACTTCCTTTTTGAGAACTTGTATAAGTGTGAATTGTATGTTTATTGACATAATGATTAGTTTAATGTGTACCATCCCAATAAGACTGTAAGCTCCACAGGAAAGAGATGCCCCCAATGGTGTTTATCTAAGCAATTAATCCCCAACGTTGTCTAAAAATATTTGCATGTAAATTTTGGGAAGATATCATAGAAACTACTTAGCATTAGCCCTCACCGCAACTATAATAGTGTACTGTCATGAAAACAGATTCTCTCTCTTTGAAACAGGGCCACACATATCCATTCTCATAGAAACTGGTGCTTTCCCTTTATTCCTTTATGCGCAAAAAAATAAATCATTTTTTTGTTTAGATTTAATTCAAAATGATATACCCACATAGGGTAATTTAATAAGAATGGCTCAGCAATTCTTAAAATTTAGGTAGGCACTACTCTGATGAACAATTCATAAGCAACAGGCAGGAGGTTCCTGATGTTAGCTGTCACTAGATACAACCAGAACAGCTATCATGGCTCCCCAGAACAGGCAAAATACTGTACTCGCTTCCAGGGCATTGGAGAGTGTGCAGCTATCTTAATTTAGCTCAACTCCCTGATTTGAGCAAAAGCATGTAGAGAAACCCCACAGTGCTGACTTTGTCTATCCACATAATCTCTCAGATCCAGTCACTTTATTGCCCGCCCTACTGGCCATGCAGTTCTTTCCTCTTCTCAGGCTGGATAATGCTTACCTACTCTTCCTGAGGTCAGTGTTGTCTCGATCTCACTCCATACTAATATCTAATCAGATAATTTGACTTCCTCATTTTCCTCTGATCAAATTATTTTTTCCTCTGATCAAATGCTTTTTTTAATCAAAAGTTTTGACTTTCAGAATAACTTTACTGATCTGGCTCTCAGAGCCTATCTTGAAATTCTGAGACAAAATATTGACTGAGTCTTTATCTTCACATTCCTGCTATAACAATTTCACTCTTCTGTAGATGTTGTGTTTCTAACTGCACAGAGAAAGAGAAATGCAAACCTGAGTGTTACAGTATATCATCTCTCTTCACACATTAACTAAGCACTTTCCCCTCATGCCAGGGGAATGAGACATGCTCTCAGAAATTCCTCTCAATGAGTCTGTCTTCCTTCACTCACATAGTCAATAAGGAAATACCTCTGTGAATTACTTGAAAAGTAAAAGCAGCCAGTCCTCATTTGCCGCTAGTGTCAGTATGAATAAATGGAATACATTAAAAGAATATTCCTCCAAAGAGAAATCTAAAGACCATTTAAGGTACCATAAGGAGAAATAACTTTAATCACAAAGAGCATTATAATTAGATTACGAGGTACTGTGCTTTATGATTTTTTTTTTGTATTAGCCTCATTTTAGGTTTCATTTTATGTTCCTGCCTTTGTTTTTTCTTATTTTTTTCTCCCATCTATTCTTATGCTATTGAATATTTTATGTATTATTATAAATTGTAAATTTCCATTATGTATTTTTGAAACAAAATAGTGTATAGATAACTAGACCTTTGATATATAAATAAGCTAGTTCAGAAAATGTTAGAGATATAGACATGTATGCAGAGAGTGGGGTAGCAGATTGGTAGCAAGTCAAATTTAACAGATCTTTGGTATATTTTACCTAAGTACTTATTACCCATGGAAAATACTTTTGACCTTTCATCAAATATATTCTTAACCAAAAGTTCTTCATATGCATTAAGAGCAGGTGTTGACAAATCACATGGGTGTGAAAACATGAAATAAACTGAGAAAGAATATCTCCACTTTGGGAATGTGGCATCACAGCTTCTATGAGCATAACTCTTTGCATGGGCATATAGGTCATAGAGAAACTGAAAGAACTATTTATATCAAATAATTACCAAGAGACACATCAATTTCAAAAACATATAGGAAAAAATAAAATGAGAGTCCCAAACTTCTGGCCAGAAGGATGCACAGAATCAGAATACACAGAGCAAAAAAATGAGAAGAGAGAAGACTAAAATATCCATTTCTATATATTGAATTAACCAGTGGGAGCGAGAACACAAAGTTAAAAGAAGACAAATTAATAACTGAAAATACAGCACATATCATAGCTCAGACTGCTATGACAAAATACTACAGAGTGAGTGTCTTAAATGACAGGCATTTATTTCTCATAGTTCTGGAGGTTGGGAAGTTCAAGATCAAGGTGCTGATAGATTCAGTTTTTCGTGAGGGCCCTCTTCCTGGTTAGCAGAAGGACACCTTCTCATTATATCCTCACACAGTGAAGAAAGGAAGCTCTGGTTGTGTCTTCCTTTTCTTGGAAGGGCACTAATCCCGTAATGGAGCTCTACATATATCATCACATTTAAACCGCATTACTTTTCAAATGCCCCACATCCTAACACCATTACATAGCAGATTGGTGATACAACACATGGATTTTGAGGGGACATAAACATTCAGCCCATAACAGAGCATGTTTCAGGAAAATGGAGAAAAAAGAATGCAGTCAAGGAGAGAAGCCTGTAGGACACACACAGGAAAGAGCATGGGATAAATGCAAACACATAAGATGTTATAGGATACTGAGAGCATGTATTTTCATAGAATCAAAGGCCTGAGAACACAGTGAAGTGCTTCAGTTAGCACAGAGTTCAAGAATGAGACTTTGAGAAGGCATCAAAAGCTTACTTCAGCAATAATAAATATCTCCCCTGGAGTGATGCAGGAAGTAGCCAAACTGAACAAAATCTGTAACTCTGACAGAAATTTAACAACACACAGAAGGAAGATAAAAATGGAGAGAACTACTATTCATTGAGTAACATGTAGATGTCAAATTCTGTGCTAAACACATAACTTGTGTTCTCACATCCAGGGCTGCAAATATTGTAGGAATAATAATAGAGTAGAATAAAACAAAGATATTTATAGTACTGTCACAATCAAGAAATGTCTCAGTCATTTAAAAGAAACTGTCAGACAAACAAGGTTGAGGATTTACTATACAATTAGTTGGACTCCCCAAAAATACTAAGATTATGAAAGACTAAGATAGAGTGAGCAATTGTTCCAAATTAAAAGAGACTAAAAGCACATGACAGCTAATAGTAACAGTGTTTCATGGACATTAAATAACAATATTGGTATTTTCTAGATTATATGAAATCTTAATGATTTTTTCAACTTTTCTGAGTTTGTGGTTTGTATGATTTCATTTTATTTCTAAATAAATATTCAGTCATGCTTTTACTTTGTAGTGCTGTATTCTTTTTCTTCTATGGGACCCCTGAAATGTATGTGCTTCAAGCCCTACAATATCTTAAACTTCTCCTAGAAAAGAAATTAAAGGTAAAAATAAAAGGGGAGAAGTTTTTATAGAGCAGGCATGTGCTCTAGTACAGTAAAGAAAAGAAGTCGGGGTGTTCATCTAAAATATGCACTTATCTTCTGGCTGAAGTGAGTCCAGAATTTTAGATAAATACATTTAAGCTTTAATCTTAAAGATCAATACATACTATTTAAATGCTCAGTTAATGTCTACAGTGAACGTATACACACAATAGAGATATAAAGACTTAGTTTAATAAAGAAAAACTTAAAGACCTATATTATTATAATCAGAAGTAGCTTTATGGAATCACTGGTGTTTTCACTGAAGTAGAGTGAATGTTTAGGACTGTACTGGGATGTTTAAGCTGACAGGGAAGAACTAATTTAATGAATACAAAAGTTAAAAATGAACAACTAAAAACTGGATTACCCTAGATATTTGCATTTAATTTTCTAGGCTCCTTTTTTATCCTGTTCATCTGGTATTAGGCAATTCTGTGATGACAATGTAAGTATTTGTACACACAAGTCAAGAAAAAGGTTTAGGCCTCTAATGTTTAAGCAACTAAAAGTTCTCATTCATGGGAACAACTATATTGACTTTCCTCTTTTACACAAGTAATTCAAAGAAGAAGACTTGGCTTTCTTCAAATGTCAGTTGTTTTTGAAAAATCAACAATCACGGTCTTTAACCATTCTGGTTCTAATATTGCTCAGTTACTTTTTGTCCATTTGGATTCTCAAGCTACTTCTTGGCTGTGTTGTCCCAAAAACTAGGCAGTATTCATTACTCATTGACAGAAATGCATATTATAAGCCCATTCACTCCAAGCAATCTCGGTAATGAAGTCTAACCTTGTTTTGTTTTGTTTTCCTTTACACCTCATCTAGTTTCACTTGCTCACAAGAGACTGGGCAGAGGACTTGATCCCAGCTCTTCAGAGCAGAGTTCCTGGAGTGAAATGGCTGCACCAACACCTCAGCTCAGAGGGCTGTGTGTGGAAGCACTCTGCACTACAATGCAGTTCAAGATGGCGGCAACAGGGCCGTGTGCAGAGAAGCTGCACCCCGCTCAGCACTTCAGACTGAAATAATCAAGAGCAACACAACCAAACCCAGTCTCGCGAGAACTCCTTCACGCTGACAAGAGCCTATTAAAGCAGCTATGCTCGTGCCTGTCACAGAGAACCTGTGCTCTAGAGCAAGAGCTTGCAGGTCTCCCTTCTTTGGTCAAAAATTAAGCTTTCCTAAGCTTCTGAGGGGCTTCCCTGGTAGCTCAGTAGTTAAGAATCCACCTGCCAATGCAGGAGACATGAGTTCAATCCCTGGCTTGAGAAGATCCCCTGGAGAAGAAAATGGCAACCCATTCCAGTATTCTTGCTTGAGAAATCTCAAGGACAGAGGAAACTGGCGGGCTACAGCCTATGGGGTAGCAAAGAGTCGGGCATGACTTAGTGACTAAACAGCAACAACAATGCTTCTGAACTGAACCCTGTCTTGGCACCAGAGGCTCTTGGGCAAAAAAAAAAAAGAAAAAACAAGGAACCCTTGTTGGGGACCTACACCAGTGGGTCAGTAACAACAATAGGATCTGTAAAAGTAGGCATGTAACATATTTTATTCAATTGCATATTTGAATATAGACTTCTGTTTTCCTTACAAGTAAATAAATATTTTGCATTTCAAAAGCCTTTTCAATGCTTCCAAATGATATGTAAATCCCCTTCCAAAAAATTTTCCCCTCATCTTGTGTATTCGCCACCAGCAGGAGTGTTCAAAAGATTTGAATATTGTTTCTTAGTAACAGTCACTCATTATCTGAAACACATGGTGCTAAACTTTAAACTCATTAGCCACTCCATTAAAGTAGTTTATTTAAAGAATATCTTGTTCCTGGCTTTTTTCCCCTGGATAAAAAAGATACCAACAAGGTATTAGTTGGGGCTCCCTTGGTGGCAATGCTGGAGATGTGGATCAAGAAGATTCCCCTGGAGAAGAGAATGGCTCCCCACTCCAATATTATTGTCTAGAGAATTCCTTGGACAGAGGAGCCTGGCAAGCTAAAGTCCATGGGGTTGCAAAGAGCTGAATAAAACTGAGCGGCTAACGCATTCACGAGGTATTAGTTACACTTATCTGTGACATCAGCCATCAAATTCACCAACAAACTGTGACTGTGAAGCAAGAGATGAGCCTTTAGAAAAGAGCACTGAAAGCCTGTCAAAGTTCCATTAAGTACTGATTCCTCTGGGAAGGTTGCCTTCTTAGCATCCACTCCCTGACATTGATTAGAAGCTTGGGATCTAAGAGCAGCTCACTGTTAGTTAGCCCTGAAATTGCACTCTGGAAAAAGATACACAGCATCTGGCTGAATTCTGTCAGAAATTCTTTCAAAGCAGGGCCAGAGAGAGATTCTGTATCTTATTTCTGTGGCCAACACACTGTTAATTTCTAATCTGCTACAAAGATCTGATTAGTCAATGAACATATTTTGTTGATAAAAGTTCCAGAAAACAATTAAAATGCAAACTACTTTGTTTTGGAAACTATTGATGCTGTCTAAAAGACTTGCATCTGGCACCCTAAACATTTCAGCTTTCATCAAATGCTGCATGTGCCAGTTTTTGGCCATCCCAGTTCTTGATTATTCTCAAATTTTTTTGGAAATAACCAAAGGACTAATTAGGTCACTTGTAGCTTGGCTCCAGTACCAGATCCAGGATCCCAGCTGGAAATGAAGGCACTTAGGAGAGCAATCACCATGTCTAACGCTGTTGCCTGGCTCTGGGGATGATTGACATTTCAAGAGCTGAACAAGCTTAACGTTGAATGAAATGCACTGAGGCAGAGCTGACACTAAGAAATGAATACATTCGTTCTACAAATATTTGCCAGGCATTTGCTATGTGCTATTCATTGTGCTAGATGCTGAAGAGAGAAAGGTTAACGTGAAATTCCCCGCCGAAAGAAATCATAGCCTATGGATTTAGACAAATATGTGATTTGCAGGATAGTATGATAAGTGCCACACTGAGGAGCCAGAAAGGGGAGTGGTTTATTAGAATGTAAAGTAGGAGCATAGAATTAATTTTAAAAGAAAACGGAATGCTTTGAAGAGAAATATCATTAGGTGTAGAGGGTGGCTAGGAAAGAACAGCACATGGAAAGGAGCTTGACAGTAGGAAACATGGCAATTTCTGGGAAATTAAAATGTTTACAGTATGGAGAACAAGCACTTTACCATGGCCTTTGTGCTGTGTGCTCAGTTGCATCTAACTCTTTGCGACCCCATGGACTGTAGCCTGCCAGGCTCCTCTGCCCATGGAATTTTCCAGGCAAGAATACTGGGGTAGGGTGCCATTTCCTACTCCCGGGGATCTTCCCAACCCAAGGATCAAAGTCGTCTCTCTTGTGTCTCCTCACTGGCAGCCAGATTCTTTACCACTAACTAGCGCCATCTGGGAAGTCCAATCATGGCCCTTAATCCTCTGCTTTATTTACTTGCATCTCACTTTTTTAGCATCCTTTAGGTGTTCACCGGTTCTCAGTTGCTCAGACTTTTGTTTAGATCTTCCAGCACTCCATTCCTAACTCGGTATTTGTCCACGTGATTCTGCCGTGATTGGGCAGAATCGATCTTATCGTTCACTTCAGCTTAGATATCACCTCCTCAAAGACAAATTTGAGTGATAACATCTCCCTTATTCTCCATCATGGCAACCTACAGAATTCTCATATTAATATGTATTTCATTTTGTAATCACTTCTTTTTGCATTTGTTTACTGCCTGTTTGTTGAAAGTGTTAATCTTGGCCTCTTTATTTTCATGCCTCTAACTTAGTTATATTTAGATAAATTTTGGAAACTGATTTAATGGTCCCAGATGAAAGCAATCTAATGTTTTATTAAGTTTGATAAAGATGATATTATTGCTGTATGGTTTACTTAATATTATGTGCATTTCATCATTCACTATGACAAAAAATAATGATAGAGTTCCTGAAGGTTTATTAATTTTTAGTATCTAGATAGGCATGGAAATCCCATAGACAGAGGAGCCTGGCAGACTGTAGTCCATGGGGTTGCAAAACAGTCAGACACAACTTAGCAACTAAACAACAACAAAAGCATGAAGAGAAAGTCATCAGACTCTCTCTCAAACACTTGTAATTTCTCCTCAGGAGACTAGGTATATACCACTTAAGGGTAAAAATGACCAGAGTTTCATAGAAAGTCAACATTAGAGCTCATGTTTGAAATGTTACATTCATAGACTTTGGTCTGAAACTATGCTCAGTTTATTTTCATCACTCTTTGCTTAATATCTTCACATGTGAAGATATTTCACATGAAGGAAAAATACATGTCTCTCAAAGCTATCCTTATTCAAAGAAGTCCTTTTTTGCATTGCAGATCTTAAATTCTTATTATGAGCATCCTATATGAGCTGGTGCCTGATCAAATGGTATCAGAATTATGTATTTATAAATTTCATTGTCTCATAAAAATTTATGAGTCCTCAGACATGATTAAAAAAGACCAGATACTCAAAGAAAGAAAATTTAAGTAAACACTAAGAAAAAGTGACATAGCAAACGGCCAATAAGAATAACAAAAGAGTAGAACTGGGCATTCACAAACTGAAATAAGGTATCTTTAAGAAGATAATGTTCTTATATATATATAACATTCTTATATATAACATATATGTATTTCTTGATGTGGATCATTTTTTAAAGTTTTTATTGAATTTGTTGAAATATTGCTTCTGTTCTTTATATTCTGGTTTGCTTCTGTTGTTTATGTTCTGGTTTTATGGCCATAAAGCTTGTGAGATCACAGATCCTGGATCAGAAATCGAACGTGCACCTGCTGAATTGGAGTACCACTGGAGTACCACAGAAGCCTCCTGAGAATATAATACTCTTAACAGCTTTTAACTGATAAAAATCTTCTGGTAACAAAGGATATTTACTCGTTTTTCTAGCTGTGCTCATATCAACTATAAAATTGGAGTCTCCTCCTTAAGCTAAAAAGAAAGACATCACGGCATGCTAATGTTATGACTGTGCTTCTTTGATGCCCTATACCCTTAGTAGAATACTCTGCTTCTGAAGAGTAATTTTTGTATTTACTTCTAATTTTATGCATTATATATTTTATTTATCAAGATCAAGTTCATTAATAGAAATCTTTGCATGATGTCTGAGCACTCCCTAAGGAATACAACTTGAAGTTTACCTCATAGTTCTAACACAGTGCATATACAGAAAAAAACTGGCCTTAAATATATAAATGTCTTTGCCAGGGATAATATATCATGAGACAGTTTTTCTTGGAGACCAGGAAATTATCTATTGAAGCAGTAAGCCAGCCACATCCCCAGTTCTTTACAGACAGTCTGCATTTTATTGTTTATCCAAACATCATAGGAAACATAACTGGGATTGCTGTAATGATCTATTTTCTTATTGCACTTAACTTCTGGCTTTGTATGGTAAAATATAAGTTTTTAATTCCACTCAATGAATAACAACTTTCTAGCTATTTTTAAGAAAAGCATAACTTGCCAAAAATATTAAGCAAGATAGTGGTTTTTGTTGGATAATTGTTTTATGTGTCTCCTATAATCTTCAGTTTTTGTTATATTATTGATTATTACATTTCAAAGATATTAGGCAATTCAATTACAATATGGCTTATTTGGGGGGGGGGCGGGGAATAGTATTCCTAAAGTCTTTATCATGAATTTCTTTTTATACCACAATAAAATGTTGTGGTTGATTCAGTACTTACAACTGCAGGTAGTGAAATCTAAAAGGCCAGAGGGAAAAACTAGCCCTCGGTCTTCACTGTGGCGTGTAAGCTCCATTCCCTGCCCAGCAGAGAGGCAGCATTAGCCCACATTGGTGCCGCATTGCTCATACTCTGGGCTTACTTGATTCTCAGTTTCTCAGCCAGCAGAGTGCAGTCAAACACATCAATGCTGATAGCCCTCTCTAAAAAAAAACTAACATATTTCCACTGTTTTCATAATGGCTGGGTTTAGACGGTAGAGTATTTAGAAGGTGTACTGGTGGACATCATCGCAGCACTGTTTATAATAGCCAGGACATGGAAGCAACCTAGATGCCCATCAGCAGACGAATGGATAAGGAAGTTGTGGTACATATACACCATGGAATATTACTCAGCCATTAAAAAGAATTCATTTGAATCAGTTCTAATGAGATGGATGAAACTGGAACCCATTATACAGAGTGAAGTAAGCCAGAAAGATAAACATTACAGCATACTAACACATATGTATGGGATTTAGAAAGATGGTAATGATAACCCTATATGCAAAACAGAAAAAGAGACACAGATATACAGAACAGAATTTTGGACTCTGTGGGAGAAGGCGAGGGTGGGATGTTTTGAGAGAACAACATCGAAACATGTATATTATCTATGGTGAAACAGATCACCAGCCCAGGTTGGATGCATGAGACAAGTGCTCGGGCCTGGTGCACTGGGAAGACCCAGAGGGATCAGGTAGAGAGGGAGGTGGGAGGGGGGATCGGGATGGGGAATACATGTAAATCCATGGCTGATTCATGTCAATGTATGGCAAAAACCACTACAATATTGTAAAGTAATTAGCCTCCAACTAATAAAAATAAATGAAAAAAAAAAAACCAAAGGAAGTATTTCATAATATTACTTCTACATTTCTTAATATGGACATATTATCTCCCCTACCAGTCACACACATACACACACTCATTTTTTGGCTCATCTCAGGTTCCATGAGTCAAAATTTTCATAGGTTGGGCTGAGTAATCTACCACTTTATCAAGGGAGCAAAAACTTCAAAATCCACTCTTCCAATCTCATAATAGACAGTAAGGCTATCTCTCCATATTAGTTTAAGAATTTCAGTGATACTTAAAGGGAAATTTACTACCAGACATAGAGGGGAAATATTATCTTACTTGCCTAGTTAAGCTCTGAAAATATTCTAAATTTACTCTATTAATGAATAACTAAAACAATTTAAGCTATGACAGACCTAGTCTATTATATAATCTTAATAACAGCACCACATGTATTGTTTTTATGAAAATAATCCCCAAATATTAAGATTTAATCCTATTAGTTTAAGCTACTAGAAATGTGAATGTTAATATCTGTCCTAGCTACTAGCAACTACCAACTGGTAAATGTATGCAATTTTGTATATTGCACATTTAAATGTGAACCTATCCTTTTGTCTATCCACTATCCATCATCAGTGCAATACTTCTAAATGAGCAACCTTAAATTTTACTTTTAATATTTTAACATCACAAAGTTTGTTCTATTTGTAACGAGGTATGTTTTGGGGGTGGATATAGAAATAGCTGCTAACAGAGATTCAGAATTTTATAAAACACGAGCAAATGGAAAAAATATGGTTTTATATTTATTTGATTTGACTTGATTTAGATAAATTGGGTAGATTGAAAAAAATCTAAGTGACTTTATGTTTCTGTGAATTGACAGGAGAGGTGAAAGGTAACTGGCCTGTTTAACCCACTTTGTAAGCAGATTGGTAAAATATTGTAGTTAAAACTAATACTTGGCAGTAGCAAGAAGCACATAAACCTGGAATGACTTGAGCTCTTCATTTAAAAAAGGCAAATGGTAAAAAAAAAAAAAAAAAAAAAAAAGGCAAATGGTAAAACGGGCTCATTTCAGCTTTTAAATTTAGACTATATAAAAGAAAAAAAAATGAAAAACACACATTTTATAGAAAGAGAGCAAGAAATGCATTCAGAAACAGTCTGCCTCAAGGTGAAATGAGTAACCCCACAAAAAAGCCAGATAATAATTCTTATAAATTGTGATTAATCAAATAACACTGCATATTTTATACTTATATAATTCTACTTTATTATATACATTTCCTATCAGTTAACCTGATCTGTAAAAGAACTGTCACCCAACTATAATTCATCATCATTCCTTGCTTGTTTTTGTTTGTGCAACAGAGGAAATTGATTGAGCAAATTTAAGTCATTCAGTAAAGGAACTAATAGTAGAATAATCTTTATTCTTAGAGTTTTTAAAAAATAAATCCCTAAAAAGAGTCAAAATTTAGAAACTATGTAATTTAAGTATAAAAAAAATATCTTTTTCTGAATCATAAAATCTTAGGTATGACAATAGATGTGATGCATGAATTCCCACAAAGTCAGTTGCTACGGCAATTTTTGAGAGGCTCTAAACTATAGCAAAAAGTACCCAGCATAAGAATTATGTTTCAACTTAAAGGCCCACAGTTTGTAAAGATTTCCAACAAAGATTCTCAGTAGTCTATTTGATCAGCTCTCTGTTGGTTGGGGGATATGCTTCAGTGCCACCATCTGTGTTTCCAAGACCTCATCCTCTCATGAATACAAAATAAGTTGGGTTACTCATTCATCCTACATTTTGTACCTTCATAACTACAGAGCTTCAGTCCCCTTCCAAGAGATTCTTCCCACTCCAGAATCTGTAGACCATTGGATTGTATCCCCAAAGAGGCACAAAATCATCTGGACCAAAGCCAGCCCCATACTCTGTTTAGCCCACTCTTCTGTTTCCTAATTAGCTGTCAATCCAGAGCACTACTCAGGATAATTAGAAAAGACCCTGATGCCGGGAAAGATTGAGGGCAGGAAGAGAAGAGGGCAAGAGAGGATGAGATGGTGGGATGGCACATCGACACAATGAACTGGAGTTAGGGCAAATTCTGGGAGATGGTGAAGGACAAGGAAGCCTGGTGTGCTGCAGTCCATGGGATCGCAAAAGAGGTGGACATGACTGAGCTTTTGTACAATAACAACTTGGGTTAATGCTTATAGCACTGCTAAACTGCCTCAGACAATGGTGTCATCTCCATTGTCTGAAGAAACAATGAAGTGTCTTCTTAATCTTTATTCTGCTTCTATACGGTAGAGACTCAAATTAATACAGACTTAAAGGACATGACTTTTTTCAGAATTTCACAGAGTTCTTTACCCCCACAGCATATGCTCCTTCCAGTATGTCTAGGTCAATGCTGCCGCACAACACAAGAAGCCTCAGAATCTGTTGTTAAAGCTGCCTCATCAATTCATACTTCATCAAGGTAGAGTTCTCTCTAAAAATTTTCAATCCCACCAATTGTCATAATTCTCATCTCAGTCTTTTCACCCTGCAAGTCTACATGTTCCACTCCACTAGGAGGCATTCATACATGTAAATGAGAATATATAGACAAACTAATTGTCAGGAAGATGAGGTAAAGCAAGACATTCCCTATTTCTATAAGCCATGGTTAACATTCAGTTACCACAAAAAACTCAGTTGCTACAATGTATAGATAACTAGAAATAAGTAGAATCAACTTAACAAGTGTGTTCAACTTAACTTGGGTTGTTAAATATCCAATTTCATAATCTCTTATGAAAAATATATTTACTTTTTTCAAAAATTTACCTGGAAATTTTCCATGGTACATTGCCATGATCATGATTTTGATCATCCTCTCCAACAACAATATAAATACAAAAAACAAGTTCTCAGGCTTTTCTTACATATTGTTTTTTCCTATATGGTACTAACATTTCACATGCATTTCATGTTTCCCAGGATGCTCTCCTTTATTCAATATCCCATCCCCAGACACTAGGAGCATATCAGGAATAGAGTAGACATTTGCAGTAAGTAATTTTTTGAACAAATAAATAGATGAGTGACTCCATTAGTTTGTTAGGGCTGCCATAACAAAATACCACAGACTGGGACACTTAATAGCAATTTCTTTTTTCACAGTTCTGGAGGCTAGAAATCGAAGATTAAGGTGATAACAGGTTATAACTGTTATAATCTGGTGATAACTTCCAGATTTACTTGGAAGTTTCCTCTCTTTGACTTGCAGATGGTCACCTTCTCATAGGATATTTTCTCTGTGCGTGCATCCCTGGTATTCTTTTGTGTGTCTAAATTCTTCTTATGACAATACATTGGATCAGGGCCCACTCTAGTAGTCTCATTTTAATTTAATCACCTCTTAAAAGACCCATGAGGTTTGGGTGAGTGAATGAAAATCATTCAGTCATGTCCAACTCTTTGTGACCCCATGGACTATACAGCCCATGGAATTCTCCAAGCCAAAATACTGGAGTGGGTAGCCTTTCCCTTCTCCGGGGGTTCTTCCCAACCCAGGGATCTAACTCAGGTCTCCCATACTGCAGGTGGATTCTTTACCAGCTGAACCACAAGGGAAGCCCAAGAACACTGGAGAATGTAGCCTATCCCTTCTCCAGGGAATCTTCCCAATCCAGGAATAGAACTGGGGTTCCCTGCACTGAAGGCAAATTCTTTACCAACTGAGCTATTAGGGTTTAGGGCTTTAATTAAATTCAACAAGAATATTAGAGGAACACAATTCAGCCCATAGAATGAGCTGTGAACTTTTAAATCACTCATCTAAAACTCAAAATTACAATAAAAGAGACTATTGCTAACTTATGTGTAACATGTTACTATCTATTGACATGTCAGTATGCATGCACATACTACAAGAAACCTAAATGTATTATTAACAGAGAAAAATCTTTGTAAATATACTAAATTTTAATGGAAACAACCGATAAATTAGCTGAAATGTCAATGTCTGTACCAGGAAACTAGTTAACAGCTTGCAGCAGTTTTTAGGGAATCTTTTACAAGTATATTAAGTAAGGAATCCTGAGAGTAAGTGTGATGAATGAAGAGTGTCAGAGATGAGCAGAAAAGTGAAAACAAAGCTCTGGAGTGTCTATACCCAAGGGCAATATTTATAGTTAATGTTAGGGAGTTAGAATAGGAAGCAGGAGTCCAAAATGGCGGTGGCTAAAAGACAAGGAAGGGAAAAGCCCGAGAAAATAGAACAAAGGAAGGTCAAAGGAAGGCCTGAGGACTGGAGTGAGGGCCGCGGGGAGAACATACAGCACTCCTGGCCAGCCCAGTTTACATAGGGCAGGCCCAGTGGGGAGGAAAAAACATACAAAAAGACGAGCCAAAGCGCTGGGGCTCGCTCTCTTCTGTCTTTGGGTTGGCATGCCCTCACACCTCAAGCATGTATTTTCCTGCTATTTTCTAAATAAAACTGAGCTGTAACATGGAGCTGTAACACTGATCTGTCTAAGAGCTATAACACGGTCAGTCCAAGAGCTGTGACGTGCCAAGAGCTTTAATGTCCACTGCTTCAAATTTTTGTTGAGACAAGACAGAACCGAGGAGATTACACTTGCCTGACAGTTAGAAACTTATTTATATAGATGAGTTCTGTAAGAACTTTTCATATAAGCATTATAAAAGAGAAGCAAAACCCTGCAGTGGTTAAAAACAGAGGCTAGGAGCAAAGCCAGTCCGTACCTGAATCCCTGCCCTGCCACAGCCTGGCTGTGATTCGGACAACTTGTTTCATCTTTCTGAACTTCTGTCTTCTGTAAAACAAATAATAGCTGGAGATTAAAAGAAATAAGGTAAGTGAAGAGCTTTCCACAGTGAGTAGAGAATAGTAAATATTCTATAAATGACAGAAAACAGGATGTTAAGGATATAAATTAAACTGAATGCTAAATATTTATCTCACATTAATATATGATTAAGAATATGTGTTTCATTTGGCACATATTTATTTCCCAGCTCAAAGCAAGAGATATAAGAGACTGAATCATCATCTTCTTCATCATCATTAGCTATGTTTTAGAATTTATATACTCTGTGAGATAAAATATGCTTTAAGTTTTATGTGCATGATCTCATTTAATGCTACTTCTACAGACACACATACACACACACACACACACACACACACACACACACACACACACAGAGGCACATATATGGGACAGATACTAACATCATCTACATTTTGCAAAAGAAGGAACGCAATTTTCCCATCATATACTTACTTATAACTTAAGCCTTTATGATTCCAGACTGAACTTTGGCCCAGCACAGTTAATGTCAATTGTTAATAATATTTAGATTGAATTTGGAGAAGCCAACTGCAGAAATATGTTAATAAGATTATTTAAAATGTTCAGAGTTAAATATATATTATCTATTTTTTGGAAATCTGATCAAACAAAAAAGTCAAAGGTTTCCTCTGTGTCCTATTTTACAAACAGGACATAACTGCCAAATAGACAAGTTGACTTTGGACATGTGCTTAAGAAGGGAACCAATCTACAAGTTCTCTGACTGAACTGGTGTGGGCCATGGGATGATCCTCCCAGAGGAACTGCCTTAGCTATTCACCTTGAGGAAAGCCTCTGCAATGATAAAGAGATTGCTATTTGAAGGGAACCCACGCCCTTTCTTTTTGCTTGCCTCCATCATTGATGTGGAAAGACAGGATGCTTGAAGCAGCATAAATGATCTTATCACCATGACAGTAAAGCCAGGAATCTCTCAGAGGTGTTGGATTCAACAATACTGGAATAACAAATCTTAGGGCTTCCTGTTATCATTCTTGAATAAATCATCCCTATGTTAAGCCAACTTTAATTGAACTTTCTCTTGTTTGAGACTGAAAGTCTCCCTGAATGACCCAAGTTGCTATATTGTGCAAAAATCCTGAATAATCAAATAAGTTAACTTTGACAACTCTTTATATTCATCAATTTTCTCTTCAGTTCACATCAAGATTACTATATTCCTTCCTAAAGAAAAAGAGATTATAATTTTAGAATAGAGACTATGGAAAGTTGGTCTTACAGAAAAACTATTTTTATGTGTGGCTAAATTAACATAAAGGCCCTGAGCAAAAAATGAAATATTTTAGCAAAAATAATTTCACAGATGATGTGAAAAGTTTCCATGCAGCACTAATTATGGTATATTGCCCATAAAACAATTGGTTTTTTTCTATATTCAGATCAATAGTGTGTCAAAAAATTTAAAAAAAGAAAGAAAAACTACTTCTTGCCATGACTGTAAATGATAGTTTGGCTAAAAAGATTCATTTTGAATGAAGTAGATTTTGTCTGTATTGCTTCATCATCAGTAATAAAGAATTCACTGTGTTTTTCTGTAAAATTATCATATGATATATTCTAAGTGCAAACTTTTCAAAATTTGGAGACTTGACGGTATGTACACTGGATGGAATACTTTTGCTGACACTGTCCCTGGTACTTCCTATCCCTGAAATACTTTCTGAACTTTTGAAGTTATCATCACAGAATCACCAACAGTATGGCCTCCAGTCATCTGTACCATCATTGACATTCCTTTTAAGGGCAATAAAAGAACAACAGAAAACATTCAGAAGGCAAAAAGACACAACCATTTCCCCTAAGAGCTATATATCACAAGATTCTCAAGCAGAACTGAAAACTCAGAAATGTATCACAGATTTGAAGTATACCTTTACCCATAAGTTAAATAAATAGTTATTTTTTTAAATGTAAGCAGTTAATACAGACCCATAAGAATATGCATAATAAGTTACTTTCAAAAATCATAGACTTTTTTTCCTCATAACTTCACAAGCCCTGCATAGTGTATACTGTAATAATCTTAATATAGATAATGTACTGTAATATAAAACATTGTGTGTTAACCAATCTCCATAGATGTTTTAAACTTTCAGGCTACACAATCTCATATCTATTAAAGTTTGACAACTTCTTATCAGGAGGAATTTTCCATTATGCTATGTTTATATTTTTCCTGTTATGTATTCAAATGTAATCTCCTTTATGTTAATTTTGGCAATACTAGATGATAGTTTGAGGATATTGAGGCCTGCAAATAACCACTTGAGTGAACTTAAAATCTCATTCTTTAGCCCTAGTCAAGCCTTGAGATCTAGCTGACTGCTTGAGTATTGAGAGACCCTGAGTCACAATCATTTGGCTAAGTTGCTCTAGTACTGGAAGTTCAAAAACTGTATAATAAATACAGTAAGTTGCTAAGTTTGGAGGAATTTGTTACACAGTAATATACAACATATATGGATACAGACTGAACAAAAACTATTTTCTTGACCATAATAGTTAAATTAAAAAGGACTTAAAGACTGATAGCTGAATTCACTTTGTGGCATTCAGAATCCATGGTACTTGGGTATTTGGTAATAAGTGCTTATTTCAGACTTTTTTTTTTAAGTCTGATCATTATCAATACGTTTTTTTTTTCCTTTTGCACAACAAAGTCTCCAGTTAATACAGCCTTATAGGTCTGTTTATCCATCTAATTAGTTGCCTGCTTATATATTTATCTATCTATCCATTCATTGACATATTTTTCTATCCAGAGTTTTGGACCAAGTGAACCCTATCTGAATATTAGCAACCAAGATTATTGGGTGTAGAGACAGCAAAATCTTCTTGCATGACTGATTCTATCTTCAAGAGTTTATTTCTTAATGTGCTATTCATTATACACTGATACTTTATGGTCTTAAGTGGTAAAATTATAGCATACAGTCTCAGGCAAGGAAAATGAAAATAAAATATTTTAAGGAAAGAAAAATCTAAGTAAACAATAAAAACAAGGCAAATATAATCGAATCAATCTCTACTGAGGCAGGTATACTATGGGATTTTTGTTAAAATAGCAGGTTTCACTTTAACCAAGTCACATTTTATTAAAATTTTCCTTGTTTGGACAACGTAAAATGATAACTTTAGATTTACTAATGTTAAAAGTGCAGAAAACAAAATACTGAAATTAGGAAAATTTCATTATTAACACATTAACTTTTTCAGGAATGCATTGCTGCACAACAAACCAACCTAAAACTTAATAGCTTAAAATAATAACAAAGTGTATATTATTTCTCATGATTCTGCAGCTAAGTCTGCATGTATCTGGATTTTTCTGTTGTTCTTAGTTAGTTGTATTTTGGTCCTTGTAGTCTTCATCCAAGATGACTTTATCATTTAATATGGATGGAAGAGCTGGGAATTGACAGAGATACTTTCTTTTATTAATATCCTGTAGCTTCTAACTGTGCCTAATTTCTTCAAACAATGACGGTCCGCACACAAAATTTTTTACATGGTGGCTAACTTCCAAGAGAAAGGAAGCAGAAACAGTCACTTCTCTTAAAGGCTAGATCCAAAACATACAGATTTATATTCACAGAATTATATTGGTCAAAGAAAGCTACAAAACCAAACCAAACAGAAGGATAAGGGTAATAAATTTCACCCCTGATATGAAGGGCATCACATATATGCAGAAAGGAAAGGAACTGATGGCAAATTATCTTAGAGGATATCTACTCCAGTTCACCCTCTGGCCACACATCCTCCCACATTCAAAACACATTGGTTGTATGCACGTGTTCAGACCTCCAAAGCCTCAGCCCATTGTGGCACCTGGCTCAGATGCGGAATCCAGTTTCTCATTATCTATGTCCTTCTAGAAACACATGGGTACAATTCCTCAGGATCAGAGACCTGTGAAGAAAGATGTTATCTTTCCTCTATGTACCCAATGCACAGTAGTAAAACAGCATTTTAATTTCTAATTTCTGCTGTAAAAAATCACCACAAACTTAGTAGTTTAAAACAACACAAATATTTTCTCCTACCATTCTGAAGAACAGAAGTCCAAAATCAGTTTCTATGGGCTAAAATAAAAGTGTTGGCTGGTCTGCACTTCTACTAGAGTCTGTAGAAACCTGTTCCCTTGCCTTTTCCTGCGTTGAGAGGCAGCTAGCTTTTCTTGTCTGCTGATCTTTTCCTTCATCTTCGAGCCAGCAGTGTGATATGTTCAACCATTTCTCTTTCTCTCACCAAGATCCCTGCTTCTGTTTTCACATTTCTTCCTTCTGACTTTGACCCTGAGGTTTCCCATTCAGAAAGACTCTTGTGATTACACGGGGCCACCAGTCTAATCCAGGATATTCTTTTCATCTAAGAGTCATAAGTTAATCACACCTGCAAAGACACGTTTGCCATGGAAAAGAACATAAGTTGCCATACAGTGAATAGGATGAATCCCATTCAGGAAGGGGTAGACAGATGGCTTATATCAGACATCAGTCCATAGGAATCCTGAAATCCAACAGGGAATAGTTCCCCTTGCCTCTGGAGAGGGTATAAGGTATGTTTCTTGGCTAGGATATATGTGTGCTCTTCGGAAATGATTTTACATGATTCTTGAGTTCTTTCCACAGTCTTTTGTCCCTACTGTCTGAGTTATTCTTTCTTTTTCCGTTAGAAATGACTAATGTTTTCAAGTGAGTAGTCTTATCAGTCTGCCCTCTGCCTATAGACATTTTCATGCCTTAAAACCTCTCTTCCGTTTTTTTTTCCCCTGTCTCTGTCTCTTTTTAGTCCACCATTGATGGCGATTTTGACAATAAATTCTCTGGAAAACATTGTAGATTTCCTGTGAAGCTTCTTGGGGGTTTATTTCATTAGATCAAAACCATACTTATAAATCTTTTTCTAGTAAAGATCCTTTATATTTCATTTTATGAGATGGGATACTGTGGGACTATGCCTTTATGACCTTAAGACTGTTGGAAATACTTCTATCTAAATATAAGACTCTGATTTTAGGAACTGCCTTAAATATTTCTAAGTTCTTAACTCTCACTTATAATTGACCTTGAGTCCATGTTTTACTAGCAGTACCCTGTATTTGATCTTTGCCCTGAGGACATTTTTACTTTGGAAATCTTTTGCTGCTTGGAGGAACAGGTAACGTAGTTCCAAAATTCTTGTGTAGTCTCCTTGCATACTACAGTATTCCTTCTCTGTTTCAGTCTTTTCTTGCAATATCTTATTGTAGACAGTCAAAGAAAGCCAAATGTACTTGCCAAATTCTGCCTGACAATAGTTGTATCCAGATCCACAACTTCATTAGGTCCAATTTTTATTTTCCATGTCAGGAATTGTTTTGATGGGAAGCCCTGCTGGCTCAGTGGTAAAGAATAACCCTGCAATGCAGAAGATGCAGGGTGCATCCCTGGGTCCACAGAGTCAAAAGAGTTGGATGTGATTGACACAACTGAACACGCATGCACGCCCTTTCCCATATGTGTATGTTACCTCAGTCTTTTCGGGCTTCCAGGTAGCTCAGTGTTAAAGAACCCGCCTACAATGTAGGAGACATGAGCCATGGGTTCAATCCCTAGGTCAGGACGATCTCCTGGAGGAGGGCATGGCAACCCACTCCAGTATTCTTGCCTGGAGAATCCCATGGACAGAGGAGCCTGTCAGCCTACTGTCCATAGAGTCGCAGAGAGTCAGACACAATTGAAGCAACTTACCACAGCTCCCACAGCACAATGTGAGAAACAAACTCAAACCTCGGTTGCTTTTTTTAAAAGCACATTTGTTATTTCCTATTATTTGGCAAAATCAGATGGGCCCAGGCATGCCGCTATTCTGTGTTACACTGTACCCTCTGGGGATGGATCATGCAAGACAGCTTCTTTCCCAAGTCTGGTGTTCTAACTGGAAAGTATGATATAGTTTGTGATGTATCCAACTTCAAATCATGGTCATAATTTTTAATAGACTATTTTTTAGATCAGTTTTAAGTTCACAGAAATAGTCAGCAGGAGGTACAGAGATGTCCCATATACTCCCTGCCCACAAAAATGCGCAACCTCCACCATTATCAATATCCTCACCAGAATGTTACATTTGTTACATTAGATGAACCTACACTGACAAATCACTATCACCCAAAGCCCATAGTTTACATTAGGGTTCATTCTCCAGGTACCTTCTGTGGATCTGGACATGTTCATGGTGATATATACTCATCATTACAGTGTTACACAGAGTAGTTTCACTGCTCTAAAATTCCTCTGTGCTCCATGGTAGACATTTTTTCAATGTTTAACAACTTGAGGTTTTAATTTACATCTGAAAAATATTTGATTCTAAAAAGCTTTATGGACTAGACATTTGATTCTGAAATCACAATAAACCATATATGAAAATAGAATATTTTACCTTATCTTAATTTCTTACTTTAGTAACTTCTATTATAGAGGGACATGGAATATATGATCCTCTAGTTTCCACAGCTTCTAAATTCCTTATACTTTATTTAAAATAAATATACATGGTGTATGAATAAAATACCAAAAAGATAACTAAGCCCAAAATCCACTCTACTGATGATGATCACAGTGTTTTTAAAGAAATTCTCATTTGTCATCATGACTCTGTTTCACATAATTCATTAAGATGATCACTTTATAGCTGCCAGGTGGTAATTTTTTATATAGCTAGTATCCTGGAGTATGTAGGCCACAGGTGTTGAAAATAAATCTGAGAAGTTGCTTTTATTTTTTATTTTTCTACAATGTGAGTTTGTTGATTTTGTTTTAAGTTAAACAACATCTGGGCACTCTTCCTATTTTGGATGAATCTTCTTGAGAAGCAGGAATTGTGATCAATCAGATGTTTCCACTTGGGAGTTTGAATCTTGAAATCATAAACCAAAGTCACAGAAATGGTAAAGATAAATTCTCAAGCAGTGGGCATTTACGATGACAACTCCAGGGGCATCATGATGGGTTTAAAGCAGCAATGTCTTAACCAAATAATTTATGTGACAGAGCCTTTTACACATGATCTTTTCTATTAGTCTCCATTGATTTGACCAAATTTCTGAATTTAACTCCCCAATGTTTTTTTCAATTTTACTAACAACAGCCCAATAATCTTTCAATAAACTGGTTTTCTGGGTCACTAAGGATCAGTTTTTTTGAACTTACAATCAAACACTCTGATTTATACACATGGTTAATCAGTTTAACCCAATTTTATATATTAATATATAACCAGTGTGCACTCAAGCTGTTTCTTTTATTAGCTACACATTGTCCTCCAAATACTGTTAATATGTTCTCCAACGGGTAGTCTATTGCATCAGCAGAGCCATTGCTAAATTGCCGTGAAGATTTTTTTAAATTTCAATGATTTTATTTATTTTTACAGTGTTCTTAGATGAAAAGAGCTCATTGTTTTTGTAAACTAGTGGTCAAAAATAGAATCTAAAGAAGCAGCAGCTAGCTTTTGGCAAATCACATAAACTCAAAACAAAAAAATTCTTGTTTATCTAGATATTTAGGAAATTGATCACTTGTATGAGTAGAAACTTCTAGAAAGCTGAGTATTCATCCTTTCAAAAGTCAAAATATTATTTCTATCATTATTACTCATTATTTATTTTCAAATTTTTATTGAAAAGTATACCAATCACAAACGTTTAGGTCTGTGACTTTTCACAAAATGATCACATCTAAATAACTAGAATCAAAATAAAAAAGCAAAGTATTACATCCACATCGTCCTTTCATATAATCCTTGGTTACTTCCATTTGTGTGGCTTTATTTCTGAGTCTGTTTATTTAACTTTAATTGGTTTTGTTTCCTTCCCTGCTTGACTATATGTGAGAAAGTAACATTTGCTTCACCAATGTTTTTTTCACTGCCTGTAAAACAGAAAGTTTTCAGTAAATGATTTGTAACTGAGAGAAATAATAAATAAATTGGGGAATGAAGTTGCATGAATAATTTAAATCCCCTATGACTGTTCAAAGAATATCTGATTCCTAGTTTTCACCTGAGTCCCTAGTAATTAATTGATATTTCAACATTTTCATCCCTGGTAATCCTGTTTGTTGTTATTTGTGTGTGTATGTTTATGTGTGTGTTCAGTCACTCAGTTGGGTTTGACTCTTTGTGACCTGATGGCCTGTAGCCTGCCAGGCTCCTCTGTCCATAGGATACTTCCAAGCAAGACTCCTGGAGTGTGTTGCCATTTCCTCCTCCAGGGGATCTTCCCAACTCAGGGATGGAACCCAAGCCTCTTGAGTCTCTTGCACTGGAAGGAGAATTCTTTACCACTGGCGCCACCTGGGAATGCCGTGCTGCTGCTTGTGGACAGGTTTAATTGGAATGAGATCCTGCTGTCTCTTGGTCAGTGGAGATGACTTTCTCTCCTCCAGCAACGCCTCTAAAGCTGTACACAGTGGGCACATTGCGGCTAACTCTTTTTAACCTTCCCCCAGAAGTCAATATTTTCCTCAGACTCCAAGAAGTAGCTTTTTCTGAGCCTTTTTTTCTGTTAATCCCTAAGAAATCCTTTAATTGAGAAGACTGGACTATAAATTAGAAAGCATGTCTCACAGGAAACTCATTGTAATAAGTAACAATCTGTTATCACTATTCAGATTTTCTCTGGTGCCGTTATATTTCTTCTAATTATTTCCCAAACTAAATGGTTTTAATTTTGGTAACAGCACATAAATAGTTATATATGTCCAAAGTAAGAGGAGTAGAAACCAGCATTTTACACTGTCCACAAAAAAATACACTGATTCACACTGGCATTTCTAAAAACAAAATATGTTACAACATATCACCCTAAATTATTTGGGATTATATTACTCAATTAATTATTTATCTAATAAATCTCTTTGGTAATCAGAACAGGTATACTAGGACCCTATTACATAGTAATTAAATTACATGGTAATAAAAAGTGTGGTTAAAAGTTTATCTATACTTTGTCATTTGACTAATAAGCCCTTACCTTAGAGATCTGAATAGCATTTGTTTTTTCCAAAATAAATATATTATGTGCATAGTATTTGATATTTGAGGAGCTGCTAGTACCTGAGCCCTCTTCCTATGTTTGGAGATTTCTCCATTTTATGAGTCTTGATTGCAAGTAAATTCCTACTCCAATTACAAAGCTGAAATTGTCAGATTCTGAATTACCCATTTCTTCTGACAACCTGGATTCAGGACTATATCTAGATTTGGCCAAGCTTATAAAGCTCCTGGGTGTGTGAGTTTTGAAGTAATAGCACAAAGAAGAGGACCTGGTGGAGAATTCTTTAAAGGAGAAGCAGCAGGTCTAAGGTTCTAAGGGCAACATTGTTCAGTGCCCAGTGTATCTGTTGGAAATATGAATTGTGGAATGGTGTTCCTACCAGAGAGAGTAGTGATTCTGTTGGGTAAGAATTTAGGCTGTGGGCATAGCTTCCCTTCTTTCTTTTCAATTTTAAAAGTGTAGGCTGCTCGTTTCCTGGTGTTTCTGTGAACAATTTGATATCCTATCAATAAAGGGATATTTTTTGTTTGCTTAAGTTGCCAAAATCAGCTTATGATGGCTGTATATAAGGAAACCAACTGAAAAATTAGTACCTAACATGGCAGCAGATGTTCAGAAAAATGAGAGCATTTGGGAATAGTATAGGCAAAGTATGGCAGAAGTAACACCATTTTAGGCATAGTTCTTAACTGCCTTGGTATCTTTCATTTCTTTCCCTTTGGACAGTTTGCTTTTAGAATAATATTTCTAGGAACCCACTTTCCATTCCAGGAGAAATCCAAGATCTACAGGGAGGCCAGAGGCCAATGTTGCAGTTGAGAACCCCAGGGTTGCACCCAGCACCGACTACCAGCCATGTGAGTAAGCCAACCTGGACCTCCACAACAGTAAGCCTTCATGTAACTGCAGCCCACCTGACCCATGCTACACAGCAGGAGACACTCAGGAGACAGTCACTCAGCTGTCATTTAAATTATTACCTATTAACACCTCTACCTCATCCTATCTAACCAGGATAATATCATCAGTTTATGGAGACTGTGTGTGAGGATACTTAAGATATTGGCAGACTATGTTTTGGCAGAGAGCAGGAGAGTAGAAATAGTTCTAAAGTATAAACATGAGGATGTACTATTGTCTGTTAGAAAAGGTGAACTTTCTAGTGTTCCCTGAAATTTTTTGTGTGGAGAAAAATGAATAGGCCAGATCAATATTTGCAAACCAAGTCCCAAGAGCTGTTTTGATTTACTCCAGTAAAAATACTATGCTTTCATTATTGGCTGCAAACAGTTACCCGAGTTATTCTCCAAGATCTATCCAGGTTTTGCACAGGCCAGTCAAGTTAAATGAAGATGTGATGAGTATAGCTTCGCTGCATCTCTACAGAGTTTCGTAACAGTACAAATCTTTGCATTTCGTTCAGGGATGTAAATGGCTTCTGGCTTAATATCTGAATAAGAGGAGAGAAGTCTAGAGACTTTCACTGTGGTCTTTATCTATGGGTCACCAAGTTGACACAGGGATTCTGCCAGTTCCCTGTATCTCTATTTCAATTACATATATCTATATCTATTTCAATTACATATTCAAGAACTTCTGTGAGTTAAACTTGAAGTAAGACTCTGATTTTCCCCTACCTATTGTTAGCTTCTGCTTTTACTGGTGAGCCATAGTGGCACTTCAGGTAGAAGAGAAATTACCTGGAGAATACTGACGAAGAGAGTTGCAAGGGCTGCTGCTATGGAATGGAGAAACTTTTCAGAGGCATGAACTTCTAGTCCATGAGACTGGTACTGTGGTGAAGGATACCAAGCTTTTTGCATACCTATCCACTGGCTGTCATGTGAACCTAGAACACTTAAAGGAAAAGAAGTCCCTTCCTCATGCTCTAATCTTGCAATGGCCTTCCAGTGCCCTCTATTGGTGAAGTCTAGCATCTAGTCAGTTCAGTTTAGTCGCTCAGTCGTGTCCGACTCTGCGACCCTATGAGCTGCAGCACGCCAAGCCTCCCTGTCCAACACCAACTCCTGGAGCTTACTCAAACTCATGTCCATTGAGTCGGTGATATCATCCAACCATCTCATCCTCTGTTGTCCCCTTCTCCTCCTGCCTCAATCTTTCCCAGCATCAGGATCTTTTCCAGTGAGTCAGCTCTTTGCATCAGGTGGCCAAAATATTGGAGTTTCAGCCTCAACATCAGACCACCATCATCATCAGACGAACATCACATCAACATCAGACCTGGATGTTCCAATGAACACTCAGGACTGATCTCCTTCAGGATGGACTGGTTGGTTCTTCTTGTAGTCCAGGGACTCTCAAGAGTCTTCTCCAACACCACAGTTCAAAAACATCAATTCTTTGGTGCTCAGCTTTCTTTATAGTCCAACTCTCACATCCACACGTGACTACTCGAAAAACCATAGCCTTGACTAGACAGACCTTTGTCGATAAAGTAATGTCTCTGCTTTTTTAATATGCTGTCTAGGTTGGTCATAACTTTCCTTCCAAGCAGTACTTTTAATTTCATGGCTGCAATCACCATCTGCAGTGATTTTGGAGCCCCCAAAATAAAGTCTCTCATGGTTTCCACTGTTTCCCCATCTATTTGCCATGAAGTGATGGGACCAGATGCCATGATCTTAGTTTTCTGAATTAAGTCTAGCATTAAGTTACCTGAAAGGAGAAATGTCCAGAAGTTTCAGGGTCACTAAGCAAGGCAAGACAAGACAAATTTGGAGCTCAGAAGTAATAAATAAATAACACCAGTGACAAGGGTAACTAAATGAGAGGTGAGTGAGTAGATGTTTCAGGATAGATTTTAGAGGGGAAGAACAGTTATATCCTTTGTAAGAAATAACAAAAATCCCCCTTTGCATTAATAATCAAGTATAGAAAGTAAGCTCGAATGCCATTTGACCTCTCTCCCCACCAACACAAATATTTTTGCTAAGTCGCTTCAGTTGTGTACAACTCTTTGTGACCCTATGGACTGTAGCCCATGAGGCTCCTCTGTCCACGAGATTCTCCAGATAAGAATACTGGAGTGGGTTGCTGTTTCCTTCTCCAGGGGAATCTTTCCAGCTCAGGGATCCAACCTGAGTCTCCTGCAGCTCTTGCATTGCAGGTAGATTCTTTACCACTCAGCTACCAGTGAAGCCCCAACACAGTATTTTATGAAAATTTAAGTTTTTTGGGGGGAGCAAGCACAAATAGAATATCTTTTTCAATCCTTTAACTTTCAACCAATGTATGTCTTTGTCTGTAAAATGAGTCACTTCAAGATAGTATATAGTTGGATGAATTTTTAATCCATCTCTGCATTTAATTTGAAGCATTTAATTCATAAATATTTACTATTATTACTGATAAACATTCCTACCATTTTGCTACTTGGTTTCTATAAGCCTTGTGCTTTTTGCTTTATTCAATTCCTCTTTTACTGCTTTCTTTTGATAAAACTGATATCTTCTAGTGTATTATTTTAATTCCCTTGTCACTTCTCTTACTATTTATTTTTTAGCTTTTTTCTTAGTAGTTTTACTGGGGATTACAATCAATACTTATAACAAGGTTACCAGAGAGGAGTGGCTTGGGAGGTAGGGCAAAATAGGTGAAGGGAATTAAGAGGTACATCCTAGCAGGTATAAAATAAATAAATTACAAGGATGTAAGTTACAACACAGGGAATGTAATGAATATTTTATAATAACTCTATACATATGGTAACCTATAAAATGTCAAATTGCTATATTGTAAGCATGAAATTAATATTGTAAGTCAACTATGTTTCAATAAACAATTTATGACAGAAGGAAAATTTTTTTAATTCACAAATATGTAGAAGTTAAACAACAAACTCCTAAACACCAATGAGTCAAAGACTAAATCAAAAGTTACACTAGAAAATACATTTATATGCTTGAAAGAAAACACAACAAACCAAAACTTATGAGATACAATGAAAGTGCTCAAAGGGAAATTCATAGTAGTAAATATATTCATTGAAAAAGATTTTGAGTTAATAATCTAAACTTGAAACTTGGAAAAACTAAAATTTAAAAAAGAGCAAACCAAACTCAAAATAAGCAGGAATAAGAAAATAAGAAAGATTAAATAATTAACAACAATTCTCATCAAATTCTACCCTTAAACCCCCCAAAAAAAGAAGAGAACACTTTCTAACTCATCCTATAAGACCAGTACTATCCTGATAGCAGGCAGACGCTTTACTGTCTGAGCTACAAGGGAAGCCCTGATATCAAAGCTAGACAGACAACAAAAGAGAAAGGACCACAGATAAACCGTTCTTATTATGACAGTGCAAAAGTCATCGCTAAAACTAAACATAGGATCAGTGATAAAGAATTCATCTGCCAATGCAGAAGACATAGGAAATGTGGCTTCCATCCCTGGATTGGGAAGTTCCCTTGGAGGAGGAAATGGCAACCCACTCCAGTATTCTTGCCTGGGAAATCCCATGGACAGAGGAGCCTGGCAGGCTACAATTCATGGGGTTGCAAAGAGTTGGACATGACTGAAGTGACTAAGCTAGCACACCATGACCAAGTAGGATTTATCCCAGGAATCCTAGGATAATTCAACACATGGAAATTAATCAGTCAAATACACCATATTAAAACAGAATGAAGAAAAAACCCACATTGTCATCTCAATATTTACAGAACAGCATTTTACAAAATTCAACTTTTAAAAACATTCAATACACTAGAAATAACATGGAACTTTCCCAGACGCATAAAAGACATCCAAGAAAATGTTCCTAACATCACTTTAAACAATGAAGAAACTAAAGCTTTTCTCCTAAGACTGGTGGCAAGACAAGGACATCTGCATTTACCACTTGTACTTTACAACTTTATAGTAAATGTTCTAGTCATGGAAATTAGGCAAGTAAAAGAAATGAAAGACACCTAGCTAGAAAAGGAAAGAAAAATTGTCATATTTGTGCTTGATATGATCCATGATTTTATATATAGAAAACTCTAAAGAAATCACACACACACACACACACACACACACACACACCCCTAAGCCTAATAAATGAGTTCAGCAATTTTCAGGACACAAGATCAATATACAAAATTTAACTGTATTTTTTACAATTTTAATTAACAATCTGAAAATGAAACTTAAAAAAAGAACTTTATTTACAATAGAATCAAAACAATAAAAACTTGTGAAAAGAATTTAAAAAGGAAGTACAAAACTTGCACACCAAAAACTGTAAAACACTGTTGGAAGAAATTAAAGACTTAAGTAAATGGAAAGACGTCCATGTTCCTGGATTGAAAGACAATTTGTAAGTTGACAGTATTCCCCTAATTTATCTACAAATTCAGTGTAATGCCCACCAAAATCAAAATCTGGTTCTTTATTTTTTTAGAAACAGAAAAGTTGATCCTAAAATGAATAAATGAATATTAGGACACAGGGATGCTAGGCACTCAAAACACTCTGAAAAAGAAACACAAAGGCTCACACTTCTGATTTCAAAATTTACTACAAAGTAATAATAATAGAAACATTGTGATTCTGGCACAAGGATAGATATATAGGTCAATGGGATAGAATGAAGAGTCTAGAAATAAACCAATAGCTCTCTGGTTAGCTGATTTTCAAGAAGGATGCTAAGATCATTCAATGAGGAAGAATATTCAGCAAATAGTGAAGGGACAACTGGCTATCCACATTCAAAAGTATGAATTTGGATTCCTACCTAACACTATACATAAAAAATTAACTCAAGATGGAACAAAGACTTAAAAGTAAGAGGTAAAACTATGAAAACTCTTAGATGGAAACATAGGTATGAATTTTCATGACCTTGGATTAGGCAACAGTTTTTAAATATAAGACCAAAGACACAAGCAACAAGGGTAAAAAAATAGATAAATTAGACTTCATCAAAATTTAAAATTTTGTGCATTAAAGGACACTGTCAAGAAAGTGAAAAGACAAACCACAGAATGAGAGAAAATATTTGTGAATAATATATTTTTATTATTCAGAATAAACAAAAAATATTAAAACTTAACAAAAGATACAATGAAAAAGCAGGAAAAGAATCTGAGTAAACATTTCTCCAAGTAAAAATACTAATGAAGGTAAGTTTGCAATATACACAATTATACCAAATTAATAAGGTAAAGTTCTTTCTTTACATATGTTTATATCTTTAAAAAGACCTAATTTTTTAGAACAATTTCACAGTTACAGAAAAATTAAGGAGCTACTTACAAAGGAGG
The DNA here is from genome assembly GCF_963930625.1 of Muntiacus reevesi. Taxonomy (NCBI): domain Eukaryota; kingdom Metazoa; phylum Chordata; class Mammalia; order Artiodactyla; family Cervidae; genus Muntiacus; species Muntiacus reevesi. The sequence goes on along the minus strand of NC_089255.1, from coordinate 39,444,140 downwards.
CTCCCTGGGTGGCTCAGTTGGTAAAGAATCTGCCTGCAATGCGGGAGACCTGGGTCTGATCCCTGGATGGGAAGATCCCCTGGAGGAGGGCATGGCAACCCACTCCAGTATTCTTGCCTGGAGAATCCCATGGACAGAGGAGCCTGGTGGGCTGCAGTCCATGGGGTCGCAAAGAGTCAGACACGACTGAGTGGCTAAGCGCACACACACAGACTGACAAAGGGCTCCCAGATAGCCCACAGCTAGTCTCTCTCAGTATGAACATCCTATGTCAGGATAGTACATTTGTTACAACTAAAAACGAGATTAACACATTAATATTAAGCCCACATTTTATTCAGATTTCCTTAGTTTTTACCTAATGTCTTTTTTCTATTTCGGGAACCCACTCAAGATACCACACTATTTTGAGCTGTCATGCTTCCTGAAGCTTCTCTTGGCTGCAAAAGTTTCATAGACTTTTCTTGTTTCTGGGGACCTTTGGCCATTCCAAGGAGTATTAGTCAAGTATTTGGTGGGGTGCTCCTATATTAGAATTTTCTGATGTTTTTCTCATGATTGGAGTGGCAGAATTTCTGCTATATAAAAATTCCAAGAACTTTCTGTCACTGTATATGTCACAGGAATTCACTCTTTAGACTCTATTAGTCTCATCGAGAGACTTTTTTTATAGTGAAATATAACTGACAAATAAAATTGTAATACATTGAAAGTGTACAATGTGATGATTTGATATACATATACATTGTGTAAGGATTTCCCACAGAAATCTTATCTAAACAACCGCTTCTTGAATTTTGTTTCTACTGATACAAGACTTTGCCCTCCAGCTTCCTAGAAGATACTTTGTTCAACTCAAGGGATTTTTGAGTCATACCTTAATCTCTCAAAGAGATCTTCTGAGGTTCTTAGGAAGGATTTTAGGGTCACACCATCACCATTTTCTCCAGAGTATTTTCAAGACAGTGAATTTCTGAACTTCAGCATTTTTTCCATCTGCGTGAACTGATAGTTTCCTAGATCATCAGTTCTGATTCTCTTTTCTTTAATAAGTTTTTCATCAGTTCATCTCTCTCCTCTCAAATTTTATTATAAACAGGAAAAATAAACCAGGTCACATCTTCAACGCTGAGCTAGGAAATCCACACAGCTGGCCATAGTTTATGTAATCAGTCCCTAATGAATATTTGAGTTGCATTCTGTTCTCTTGCTATTACAAATAGGACTACAGTAGATTTTCTTGTGCATATGGCTTTTCATGTATTCTGTCAGTATGTGTCTGAGATAGTACTAAAGACGAACTGCTGGAAAAAAGGGAAAAAATACATATAATTTGCCAAATTACCTAATTTCTCTCTTTATTTTTTAAGTGATTTTTGTGCTATGTGAGAATGACTGTTCCCCCAGTCTTGCTGAGACAGTATTTTCAAAATTAAGTGTCTACCATTCTGATAGATGAGAAATGGCATTTTAGCACAATTTTATCTTGCATTTGTTATCATAGGAGAAAGTTATTTTCCCCTATTTTTAACTTCTTCATTAATTTTTTCAAGAGCATTTTCTGGGTATAGAATATTTAACTTCTTTGAATACTCTGAAAATAGTATTCCCCTGTCATATGGCTTTAACTTTGCTTTTCTGTTTGAGGACTCTGGCTTTTGTCCTATTGTGATCTCTGTGAAGGTGATTCATCTTTTTCCCCTGAGATGTTTTTTGTCATTTCTCTTTTGTCGTTGTTGTTGTTTGTTGTTATTTTTAGCACATTTACCTTGTTATATGTAGGTGCATTTTCTTCATTTGCTTCTTAATCTGAGGTTTATGTCATCATTAACTATTTAAATTCTAAGCTAGTGCATCTTTAAATCTTTAATGTGTTCCTTTTTCCCTCTTTGGAACTCAATTATGTTTGCATAGGCTTTTTTTCCCTCCTTAATCTGCTATCTCATATGTTCTCTTCTGTGTTTTTCCCCTTTCCAAAATAGTCACATTCATTTTGAAAAATTTCTTCTGATTTTTCATCCTGTTTAAAAATCTCTCTTCATCTGTATCAAATATATTATGAAACTAATCTTTGACTTCTTGATTTCGGTTTCTGAATTTTTTGGTTGCAGAAATTACACTTGGTTTATTATAATAGTTACTATTTCTGTATCAATTATCCTTTTATTTCCTTGAATGTATTAAGCATAAATACTGGATTTTTTTTTTTTTAAGGTCGGTTTACAATTGGTTCTGGTGTGTAGTCTATGCATCAGCAATTCTAGATCCCTTTAATTCAATGTGAGCTAGAGTTTGTTGCTGTTGCTCAGTCGTTAAGTGGTGTCTGACTCTTTGCTACCCCATGGACGGCGGCATGCCAGGCTCCCCTGTCCACTATCTCCCGGAGTTTGCTCGGATTCATGTCCATTAAGCCAATGGCGCTATATAACCATCTCATCCTCTACCGCCCCATTCTTTTGCCTTCAATCTTTCCCAGCATCAGGGTCTTTTCCAGTGAGTCAGTTCTTCGGATCAAGTGGTCAAAGTGTTGATTCAATATCATCATTCAGACCCAGTGAGGGCTGGTTTATTTTAGTTTAATCCTTACTCCTAACTTACATTTATTTGGGGTTCCAGTTCAAACTTGGTATTTTACTAGACTCTATGATCTGGTAGGCCTAAAAATCACAAATTCTGCTCCTCCAGGTCATTGAATATGTTGAAAATCTTGCTTCTCAGGTTCTCAGCCACTTCTTTACTAATATTAAACTCTTGTTGGGGAAAAGTGGCTACAAATTCTGTGGTTGGTTGGTTGGTACACTGGGTTTTCAACTACTGTCAGATCTTGGCCTTGCAATTCTCACTGCACTGTTAATTCTCTTGTCTGTATCAACAGAAGACAGGAAGACAAAGAGATAAATGTAGATTAAGGCACAGATATACAGAAATTTATATTTGAACTTCCTGATTGTGCTCTCGTGGAAGTGTTGATCAAAATTAACTTAGATTGTCAGTACCAGGAATGAAGCTTCCCCCCAATGATATTTCTTAACAGGCTCAAATGAGCCATGCCAGCAGTGATATCTGAGAGAAAAAAATATATTTAAAATTAGCTTTATTTTTTTATCTATATATGATTAAGCTGCTTGGAATTATTTTGTGAGAGCCAATTAATGCTAGACAATTTTACTGTATTACTATTTTGGGGAAATTCATGCTCCTAATTTTTTAAAAAAACTATTGATGTATAGTTCATTTACAGTATTGTATCTAATTTTTGCTTTACAGCAAAGCAATTCAGTTATACATGCATACATATTATTATATATATTCCTTTTCGTGTTTTTTCCCATTATGATTTTTTTAAAAAAGACAGTGTGACACAGAATTGCAAAGAGTTTTTGTTTTTTTTATTTTTTTTTATTTTTGGCTGTGCTGGGTCATCATCGCTCCACAGACTTTTCTCTAGTTGTGGTATGCAGGCTTCTCATTGTGGTTGCTTCTCGCTGTGGTGGCCCCTCTTGTTGTGGAGCACAGCCTCTAGGGAACACAGGCTTCAGTAGTTGCCCCACGTGGGCTGAGTAGTTGCGGTTCCCAGGTTCAAGAGCACAGGCTCTATAGTTGTGGCACACAGGCTTAACTGATCCGTGGTATGTGGGATCCTCCCAGATCAGGGATTAAACCTGTGTCTCCTGCATTGGCAGCAGATTCTTTACCATTGAGTCACTAGGGAAACCCTCCATTATGATTTATCACAAGAGTTTTTGTTTGTTTGTTTTGGCCATGTTGTGTGACATGTCAGATTTTAGTTCTCCAACCAGGGATCAAACCCACGGCCCCTGCATTGGGAGCCTTGGAGTCTTAACCACTGGACATCCAGAGAAGTCTCTTTCAAAGGATATTGAATTTAGTTCTCTGTGCTATATAGGAAGACCTTGTTGTTTGTACACCCTATGTATAACATTTGGCACCTGCTAATCCCAAACTCTCAATCCTTCCTGCTTCCACGCCCCCCACGTTGGCAACCACACATCTGTTCTCTATATTTGTGAGTCTGTTTTCATTTGTAGGTATGTTCATCTGTGTTATATTTTAGATTTCATATGTAAGTGATATCATATTTGTCTTTCTCTTTCCAACTTACTTCACTTAGTATGATAATCTCCAGGTCCATCCACGCTGCTGTAAATGCTTCACATTTTCATTATCCATTCATCTGTAGATGGACATTAAAATTATTTCCATGTCTTTGCTGTTGTAAACAGTGCTGCTATGAACATAGGGGTTATGCCTCTAAATATTTTCTTCAAAACTTGATTTAGATGGATAGATTGGACATCTTCAAGGGATGAATTTAGTAAAATCATGGACATAATTTAAATGCTTAAGTGCAAGTATTTGCTACCTGCAGAATAAACAATGTGGACAAGAGAACTTTTATTTCTGCATGCTGGAACTTAGTGTTTCTGAGAGTAAAGTCTTTAGGTAGTTTGAAAATTAAGTTCAAAATAACAGAAACAATATTTTCAATTATTTGTCACAACTGTAAGATTCTTTATGTAATATTATTTTGTACTTCATTTTTGTTGATAAGAAATCAATATTTGTGTTTACTTGAATGTTTTATTAACTAAACATGATTATGTTAGTATTTGAATTTTAAGAATGTATATTTGTTTCATATCATTAAAGGAGGAAAAACAATAACATTTTATTTCAGGCCTAGAATTTCTCAAAGAGTGATGATTAATCAGATAGGTTTTATCAATTTCCTATTTACAATTCAATTTTTCTTTTTAAAAATTATTAATTCAAAATGGAAAATGAACATAAAAGGCAGGCATTATTCTGAAATTCAAATAAGTAGCTTGATGAAGTTCACTATCAGCTCTTTATTTCTGTGTTAACAAGAAGAGGACTACATTTTAGCTGAAAAGATAGTACACTGAGTCAGACACTGCAATAATTGTCTCCTTCGGGCATTTGTCTGTCAAATAAGGAAGTATCTAATGAATATGGAATTACTCTACACTGTAGGGAAAGACTGTTCCAGAAATACACTGCATTATGTCACTGTTAAAATTAATTACTTGGAGTACTTTATAAATTCAAAAATAGTTTTTTAATCAACAGATGTATCTTAATAAAAAGATTTGCATTCCAAAATGCCTCTAGTCATTCTAAAACATAACTTTCAGCATAGATTGTGACTTAAATCCAAATAAAGCAATTACTAGCAAACTGGGTTAAAGTTAGAAAATAATGCTATAATAAAGGGATACTCTTAATGTAATTATTGGACTTCTTAATAAAATAATCCAGTTCAGGCTGGGAAAGGGTAGTAATTCTCAAAAAGTTACTATGTTTCTTACATGATCTTTGAACACAGGATGCTGCCTTTCCACTTAATCCATAACCATATAGTGAAAATATGCCTTTTTATTCCCTTATTATACATCTCTTTTCAATCCAGGTTTTAGTTAATTTCTAAATCGAGAAGAGCAATTTCCAAAACATTATTTGCATGCTTGTATGTTAAGTATGGTAGAGTTGGAGAGCAGATTTGCCTTTTGATTAGACTTAAGAATATACAGTAAATCAGGGTAGATGTAGAGGTAAAATGACAGAATGTGTGTTATTTGCTTAAAAGACTCATGCAATCTAGAAGTTAGAATGGTATTTAATTTTGTTAGTGTGAGCAGTAATTGAAAAAATGTATGTGTAATATTTTATTTATTTTATCTGGATTCTGGTTACAAGGATATGTTCAAGTTTGAGAAAATTCATCTTGCTATAAATTTAGAATGGGCATTTTTTTTGTGTGCATATTACAATCTATGAAGATCTTAAAAAACAAAAAAATGAATGATAGGATATGTAAAAGTATAGTAAATATGAATATTTATCAAAATTGGATGGCAGTTGCAGAATTATTCACAATAGCCAAGATATGGAAATGACCTAAATGCCCATGAAAGGATGACTGGATATACATAGCAGAATATTATTCAATCTTAAAAAAGAAGCTGATCCTGTCATTTACAACAACCCCAGAGGACATTATGCTAAATGAATCAAGCTAGACACGTAAAGAAAAAATATGCATGACCTCACTTGTGAGGAACCTAGAAAAATCAAATCCATAGAAACACAAAGAAGAACTGTGGTCAGCAGGAGCAGAAGGCCAGGGAAATAGATAGATATTTGTCAAAGTATACAACATCATAGTTACGTAGGATGAGTGAGTCTAGAGCTCTAATGTTTAGAAATGATGACTATCATCAATAATACTGTATCAAATATGGGAAATTTGCTTAAACAAGTAGATTATAGGTGCCCTCATGATACAAAAACATGGTAACTATGTGAAGAAGTAAGATGTTAGTTTGACTGTAGCAATCAATCACTATGTACATGTATATCAAATAATCATGTTGTACATGTTAAATATGTAGAATTACTATTTTTAAATAAGTTAAAAGACACTAAAAAAGATACTGGATGACAGTACATGTGAATTTTTATATTTTACATTTAGAATTCTGAGATTTTTAAATTTTCAAAATAAAAAGATTTTCAAAATGAAGTAAAATGATACAAGGCAGATAACTGATTCAACCACTGTTGACTTCTTGAAACTTTTACATGGAAAAGTAGCACTATTATAACTGAGTAAAACAGTGGCTTGGAGCTGTATTTTGTTGAAGTGTTTGCTTGGATAGAATCCATTTCTAAAAATTACCACTTGCACTATATGCATTGATTGATTGTCCCCCTAATATGCGCTGCACGTATACCCTCTGGGATTTTCCTCCTATCTTTGATGGGGTTCCCTCCAAAACAGAACCAGGTCCTAGGAAGAAATAGGATTAGTAAAGGGAGGTCAGAGAGGGAGGACAGTCAACACAAGATGCAGTAATGAATGAATACTACTGTGGACACCTGGGGTTCAGACTTGCTATCTGCTGAGAGAACTTTTCCACCAAGGAATGAGGAAGCCGAGGCATTTTTATAGTTGGAAGTTTGTTTCTGCGGGCATTAATTTTTGTGAATTTCTGGCTTGCTCCTTGACCTAATATTTTTCTACAGCTAGCAAATATGCTCACACTGAAGTGCTTGAGGTGGGAAACGATTTTTGTATTCCATGACTTCTTTATTAAAAACACAGGTGACCTCCAGAGTGGACCAAGAGAGTAAGGCCAGAGTCTTATACAATTGCTACTTGAAGTGTTAGTCACTCAGGCATGTCTGACTCTTTGCGACCTCACAGACTGTAGCCCATCAAGCTCCTCTCTCCATGGAATTCTCCAGGCAAGAATACTGGACTGGGTTGCCATTCCCTTCTCCAGGGGATCTTCCCAACCCAGGGATCGAATCCAGGTCTCCCATGTTGCAGGAAGAATTCTTTACTGTCTGAGCCACTTTCCTATTTATGGATTCAACAAACACTAAAAATGAACAAGGGCTACCCTGGTGGCTCAGATGGTAAAGAATTTGCCTGCAATGCAGGAGACCTGGGTTTGATCCCTGGGTTGGGAAGATCCCCTGGAGAAGGAAATGGCAACTCACTCCAGAATTCTTGCCTGGAGAATTCCATAGACAGAGGAGACTAGTGGGCTATATAGTCAATGGAATCGCAGAGTTGGATAGGACTGAGCGACCTACACTTTCATTCTAAAATGAACAAACGTTTAAAATGAACGAATATTCAGTTCAGTTCAGTTCAGTCACTCAGTCATGTCTGACTTTTTGCGACCCCATCAACCACAGCACGTCAGGCCTCCCTGTCCATCACCAACTCCTGGAGTCCACCCAAACCCATGTCCATTGTGTTGGTGATGCCATCCAACCATCTCATCCTCTGTTGTCCCCTTCTCCTCCTGCCTTCAATCTTTCCCAGCATCAGGGTCTTTTCCAGTGAGTCAGCTCTTCGCATCAGGTGGTCAAAGTATTGGAGTTTCAGCTTCAGCATCAGTCCTTCCAATGAACACCCAGGACTGATCTCCTTTAGGATGGACTGGTTGGATCTCCTTGCAGTTCAAGGGACTTTCAAGAGTCTTCTCCAACACCACAGTTTAAAAATATCAGTTCTTTGGTGCTCAACTTTCTTTAGTCTAACTCTCACATCCATACATGACTGCTGGAAAAACCATAGCCTTGCCTAGACGGACCTTTGTTGACAAAGTAGTGTCTCTGCTTTTTAATATGCTGTCTAGGTTAGTTATAACTTTCCTTCCAAGGAGTAAGCGTCTTTTAATTTCATGGCTGTAGTCACCATCTGCAGTGATTTTGGAGCCCAGAAAAATAAAGTCAGCCACTGTTTCCACTGTTTCCCCATCTATTTGCCATGAAGTGATGGGACCAGATACCATGATCTTAATTTTCTGAATGTTGACTACCCATCGAATGACCTGTAATCAATAGTTTGTGCTTTAGATTCCTGTCCTTTCATATAGAGTTGATAATAGACAAAATAGGAATGTATAACATATAGGGTACAAAAACTTTGTATCCCTCATGGTTCTGAGCATTTTCTCAAGGATTCTGAAACAAGAATTCTCTTATTTTCAACACTGATGACATGTGTTGAATCCATCTCAGTTTCATTTCTATTGCTCTAGAGTGAGATCTGTAGTATAAAAGATTTCACCAGTGGTTCCATCATTTTCTATATAGATCTCTAGTAAACAATAAGGACAGCTTAACAGAATTAAAAAAAAAAAAACAACTAAAGAATAAAAACAATGGAAAGTTCTTTATAACTACCAAGTATCAACAGGAAGAATGATACCACTTATTTTGGGTTGTCTACAGAATGGAAGTAAAGGGAATAAATAACTTAATCTAAAATAACTCTAGGGGCTTCCCTGGTTGCTCAATCTGCCTGCCAATGCAAGAAATACAGGTTTGATCCCTGGTGCAGGAAGATCCCCCACATGCCACAGAGCAACTGAGCCTGAATGCCACAACTCTTGGACCTGTGCTCTAGAGCCCACAATGGCAACTACTGAAGCCTACAGTCTATGCTCTTCAACAAGAGAAGCCACTGCAATGAGAAACCTGAACACCGCAATGAAGAGGAGCACCCACTCATGGCAACTAAAGAAAACCCACATGCAGCAACTCAGCATAGTTAAAAATATATAAATAAAACTATAAATAAAATAACTCTAGAAAAGTGTGATAACCATTTAAATGATATGTGGCTAATAGACCATTAATGCAGCCCTCTGTATGGAAAAAAATGTGGAAAAAGCTAAAAAATTAATAGGTAAGTAAAACAGACATTTAACCTTAGGCTAGAATCTGGAAGTCATTCAGTTCAGTTCAGTCACTCAGTCGTGTCTGACTCCTTGCGACCCCATGGACTTCAGCACGCCAGGCCTCCCTGTCCATCACCAACTCCTGGAGTTTACTCAAACTCATGTCCATTGAGTTGGTGATGATATCCAACCATCTCATCCTCTGTTGTCCCCTTCTCCTCCCACCTTCAATCTTTCCCAGCATCTTTCAAATGAGTCAGTTCTTCGCATCAGGTGTCCAAAGTATTGGAGTTTCAGCTTCAGCATCAGTCCTTCCAATAAATATTCAGGACTGATTTCCTTTAGGATGGACAGGTTGGATCTCCTTGCAGTCCAAGGGACTCTCAAGGGTCTTCTCCACCACCACAGTTCAAAAGCATCAATTCTTCACCACTCAGCTTTCTTTATAGTCCAACTCTCACATCCATACATGACTACTAGAAAAACCATAGCTTTGACTAGACGGATCTTTGTTGGCAAATTAATGTCTCTGCTTTTTAATAAGCTGTCTAGTTTTGTCATAACTTTTCTTCCAAGGAGCAAGGGTCTTTTAATTTCATGGCTACAGTCACCATCTGCAGTGAAGTCACTGACATACTTATAAAGAGAAGCAGTTTGAGGAAAGAAAAAAAAAAAAAGGGAAAGAAGAAATCTACTCTGGATTTAATCTTTAACTATAGTCAAGTGATTAACTAAGAAAAAAAAGATAAGGGATATGCTTTGTACATTCCCCAACTAAATGGTACATTTCAGGTGCCATTTGCTGAAAAGCCATCACAGTGCACACATTCTGGAAAATACAGTTCTACAAACTGAACAGTGAAGAAGGGACAGATATAACAAATCCTGTTGCAGCATGCTGGGAATTATGATCTTCACCTACTATCTTGGGTTAGACCCAGATATGCAAGTAATAGAAAAATACCTTGAAGTATTAAAGAATTACATGGCCTGATCCTTGTAAAGGCTATATCAGTCTACTCTGTACCATGACTCTCAGAAGAGAGAATTTCACCATTACTCAAGTAGAGAGAGAGTAGGACCCAAGACAATCCATATTTTCTAATAACAAAATTTAAATCCTGATAAATCTAAATGTTTGTTAAATAGAAAAATAATCAGCATTGGACTAATAAAAAATTATTGCAGCAAAAGAGAAAGGGAATGGATGGAGAGAGTACATCTTCGACAATAATTTATTGTGATATCTAGAAGAAAATCACAATTACTTATTTGACAAGTTTGGTAGACCCTTTGTAGCTCAGTCGGTAAAGAATCTGTCTGCAGTACAGGAGATCCGGGTTCGATCCCTGGGTTAGGAACATTCCCTGGAGAAGAAAATGGCAACCCACTCCAGTACTCTTGCCTGGAAAATCTCATGGACAGAGGAGCCTGCTGGGCTGCAGTCCATGGGGTCGCAAAGAGTCGGGCATGACTGAGCAACTAATACTAACATTAATTGTCAGGAGAGGCATAAGAGGAAATAGGATGAGGTAAAGAAAGCAATAAATGTATTATCAAAAGACTTCAATGACGATTATAAATTAATGATAAAGTTAAAGTTTCCATTTGACTCTGGTGTGGATATCCACTGCTGTGGGCAATCAAAGCAGTGATATGGATCAGAAGCATGTGAAGCTTTCTAAAAGCACAGACGAAAATAACAAATTTGAACTAATAAGAGAAAATGAAAGTACACACATGCTATAAATCTTGGATATATGAAATGTATATATTGAGAGAGAGCAAAGAGTAAACATAGATCAAAGTGTAGTTGTTCCCTAAAGAATATAGCCAGAATAAACAGAGAAGACATGAGCAAGAGAAGACATTTCAAAGGTGAGAAAGGAATTACTGACATTTAAGGTATAATTGCTGGAAAAAGTCCTTACCTAGACACATCCTGATGAAATATGTGAATCATAAACATGAAGTAAAAGTAGTTAATGCACCTAGGGAGAAAAAGCAAATATATATAGCAAGTGAAAAGTCAAGCTGAACTCAGACCTTTCCTCTGTAATAATATTGACAAATCATATTGCCACTGCAGGTATCAAAATATCATCAGGATATACAGTAGGTAAATGATCTAATTAAAAAGGTTGTTTTACACATTAAAATCTACACATACAACTTTGTGCCTTACATGGATGATTACATTGTATTTCAGAATCCATAAAATATTAACCCAAAAGAAAATCTTCTAAAAGACCACAGGGATATTTCAACAAACATAAAATAGCTAGAAATTGTAGAGTCTACATTTTCTCATTATGAAATAATTAGCACGGAAGGTAACTAATCACAGCAAATATTTTTAAAATTCTACCTGGCAGCTTTTCAGCTAACCAATAATTCAAAACTACAGTTAGTACAGTCTATATTCAAATTAACAAGAAAGACAGCATACGTCAAAAATACAAACAAACAGTAAATTCTATACTGAAGACGTATAAATCTAAATACTTTTATCAGTAAATAGGTAAGAATAAAAATAAATGAATTATCTAGTCTAAGAAGCTATAATCAGAATGCCAAAATTATCTCAAGTAAACTAAGATAGGAATAATTAGAAATGAAAACTAATATAAAACTTAATTAGGAACCATGAACCAGTGTGATTGACAGGTAAGTCTGAAAGCTGGTTGACTAAAGAGACAATAAAAGATGAAACTTGAAAACTCACAAAACTTATACACTGATATACATACACACAAAGGAATTAAAAGTACTAAGTTTTGAGACTGAAAAAACTGATATAAACACAGATCTAGAGGAGATGTATATTACATTTTAAGGCTACACTACTCATAAAACTGTAAACGTTAAGAAATATGTGACCTACTATGATACCATAAATTGAACAGACTATCAAAAACAGGCAGGTCCAGATGACTGTCACGGATCTTTCTGTAATAATTTTTATGATCTTCTAGAGCTCATAATAATTAAAACCTTCCCAGTTACCCTAGTGATTACAAGTTACACTAATGATAAAAAAAGAAATTTCATATTAATTTTAAGAGTATAAATAATAATACTCATAATAAGAGTATAAGTACAAAAAGATTCTAAATAAAATTATTAGTAAATCCAGAACTTTATTTAAAGCCATAATACATTCTTACAGAAATATACACAGAGATATTTCAACATAATAAGACCTCTGTGCTTCAGTTTCCTAATCTATAAATTGAATAATGATAATTTCTACCTCATATGGTAATTTCAAAGACTGAATGTATTAGTAAGTTTAAATGATTTATTTTGTTATATAATTTCTCAATGAATATCTATTGTAAATATTAATAGCAGTTAAAATTGATTATACATCAAAACTCATAAAAGTGGTTTTAGACTAGATAGATTGGTATTCAAAAGTCAACATCTCCAATGAATTTAGCCTCTACATCTCAGCTTTCCTCAAGTATAAATGGATAATGGTATCTCTTCTAGTTTTATTATGACTAAATGATATAATACTTAGCATGTTGTCTGTGTGTGTGGCAAAGTCGTGGGCAATGGTTTGCCACCTCAAGGACTGAAGTCCACCAGGCTCCCCTGTCCTGGGGATTTTCCAGGCAAGAATACTGGCATGGGTTGCCATTTCCTACTCCAGGGGATCTCCCTGATCTGAGGATTGAACCCTTGTCTCCTGTGTCTCTTGCATTAGCAGGTGGATAAATTTTACTACTGAGCCATCTGGGAAGTCCAGCATATTACAAATTTTCATGGTAATTGTTATTGTTCATTTGTGATTTGTGTCATTTGACTGGGCTAAGATACTTAGCTAAATCTCTGGTATTTACCTGGATAGCTGGTAAAACATGATTTCTGGGTGTATTTGTGAAGATGTTTCTGGATGAGATTAACACTTGAATACATAGACTTGGCTAAAAAAAAAAAAAACAAAAAACAAAAGATTGCCTTCGCCAATGCAGGCAGACATCATCCAATCCTTCGGGGGCCTGAAGAGAACGAAAAAGCAGAGGAAGGGCAAATTTCCTCTTTGTTGAGTTAGGAAATCTACCTTCTCCTGTGCTCTGGTATCAGCTTGATTGGTTCTAGGGCCTTGGGACTGGGACTGGGACTTAGACCATCAGCTCTCTTGGTTCTCAGGCCTTCAGAATTGGACTGAACTACACCACTGGCTTTCCTGTTTTCCAGCTTGTAGACAGCAGATCAAGGGACTTCTTGCTCTTCATAATCCCATGAGCCAATTCCTATAATAAATCCCTCTCTGTGTACATCTATATGTATCCTATTGGTTCTTTCTCTGGAGAACCCTAACATATCATTACAATAAACTTAGGTTTAAAATAGTCACAAAACGATTACAATTTATGCCAAAAAGTTACTTGGTTAAATTCATCAGCCATGCAGACTGGGTGAGTTAGGTGAGAGAAAAACATTAAGAACCAGAAATAACACAAACAAGCCTTTCATTAAACAGGGAATTATGCATCCATTTGAAATCAATACTCAATGGTATTCTAAACTGTGAAACACTAGAGGCCTTCTAATTAAAATCTGAAACATGTTATCACTAACATTTTTCAGTTTTGTAACAGAAGTTCCTGCCAATAGAATCTTACAAAACAGGAAAAGTGAAGACTCATTACTGCTGGAAAGAAGCAATCAAAATCATCATTATTAGCAGATTAGATGATTGTCTCCCTAACTGATAACTCAAGACAATCAAAGAAAAAGAAAAATAGACCTAATAAGCAATTTCAGCTGGTTATCAAATGAGTATACCAAAATTAAATAACTTTCCTACATACCAACAATAACCAATTAGAAAATGTAATTTAAAAAATTTTTCATTCATGGTAATGAAGTACAATTTTACAGAACTGTACAAGGCATACACGACCGAAACTCCAAAAAAGTATTAAGAACTTGAAAAAGTCTTAATGAATTCAGAAACAGTTCATGTTCCTGGGGGTATGTGAATTGTTTTTCTCCTGAACTCTGAAATTGACTGTAAAGTTCATATGGTCAGCTCCCAGACAGATTCAGTCATAACTAACTCAACATATCTGTTGAATATAGGCTCCTTTGTCTCTTGGGATAGTCTCTCTTTCTTTCTCTCGCATCTCTTTGTCTATCTCTTCTTCTCTCTGAGTTTCCTAGGAGCTTTCAATTACACTGAGAATAAAATCTTCTCTTTCCACTGACACATAGAGTTCTTCATGAGTTGGTCCCTAATTACTTCTCAGAAAGTCTTCCTTCTCTTCCTTCAAGGTATTAATCTCTAAAACCTCTTGGTTTTCTTTCTGTCTGTAGATCTCATCTCTTTATATGGTGGGCTTTTTATCCCTCAGGTCTATCTCAAAATTACTTTCCTAATGATATTATCTACTCCAATCTCCAACCCTTTCATAGTCTAACACAACATTGTCTTTTTTTTTTTAAGTATTTGTGAAAGTGAAAGTGTTAGTCACTCAGTAGTGTCCAACCCTTTGAGATTCCATGGACCATGACCTGCCAGACTCCTGTGTCCACAGGATTTTCCAGGCAAGTATATTGGAATGGGTTGCCATTTCTTTCTCCAGGGGATCTTCCTGACCCAGGGATTGAACCTGCGTCTCCTGTGTCTCCAGCACTGCAGGTGTATCCTTTACCCACTGAGCCATCAGGGAAGCCCAAAGTACTTATTGCAATCTAAAATTATCCTTATTGTTTGTTTGCTTGTTTATTGTTCAATAACAATATATGAAATATATGTCTCCTCCCATTAGAATGTAAGCTTTTGAAACAAACCAAATGTCCAACAGATTTGAACAATTGTATCACATTCACCCATTGACATACTGTTCAATCATTAAAACTGTTGCTGAAGATGATTACTGCCATGGAAATATGTCACTCTATACTGAACGGGGAAAAATAGGATACAAAATAGGTAAAAAAAAAAAAGTTTATCATTCAAAATACACCTTTAACAATCATCCTTCCCACAAGCTTAACCAAGAGATTTATTATCTCAGGGCAAGAGAATTAGGGTATATGTTCTTTAATTTAAGATAGAGAACTGCCTTTTTTAAGTTAACACTTCAACATGTCAAAAGTCAGGCGTTTGGCACTCGATATGATGCTTGACACCTTAACAGGTTACAAAAGAAATTCAATACAGTCAGACCACACTTTTTAAAAGTAAAGTAACATGGAAGAGAATGAAATGGAATGGAATAGAGAAGAACACATCAAAATACTCCACTCCTGGTAAAGGTAAACCTTTTATGAGAAAGAGATACATTTTGCGTGTGTTTGTGTGTATATGTAGACTGAGTCATCATATTAAATGCATTTATTGCTGTGGGTTGAGGTTTAAAAATATGGAAAGAAAAGAAAGTTTGATAACTGCTGCTGTAAGTGAGTTTTATTTAAGGTGGATAGACAGGAGGAAGAGTCCAATTTCCCTCTTCCGGTCATAGGAAAGTAAGAAAGAGAGAGAAAAGACAAAGTAGGAGGTTTCCTCTTTCCAGGCTTTTGCTACATAGAGGGTGTCATCAGAGAGATGCAGGGGAACACACACGTCTCTGTAGACTTGTACTTAGATTTTTCTCTCAACAGCACAGGTTCCCCACCTCTTTCTGGGGTGTGCGGAAGCAAAGTCAACTTGGGACTAGGACTCCTTCAAGTCTAGGTTCCATGGTCCTTTCTAGTTCCCTAAGAAAGGACATGATAGCCTATATCTTAATAAATATCATTCCGCTTAACTTTCACAACATTTTCCTGTCAGTAATATAGTTTATGGATATGGGAAGTCATGTGTTACTAAGGCTATGGGTATTTGATTTGTCCAGACTTGGAAAGTGTGACCTGCAGTGATTTAGAAGAATACTTCCTACAGGCAAGGATTTAAGACGGACATTCCAGAGGCTTCAGCCAAATAGCCTTTGTGTAGCCTCTTACCCAAGGGACACATGTGAGCTCCTCTATTAGTTTTCTAGGGCTGCTATGACAAAGCGCCAAAAATTCGATGGTGTATAGTAAGAGCAATTTATTCTCTGATATTTCCGGAGGCTAGAAGTGTGAAATCAAGGAGTCGGCAGGGCCATGCTTTCTCTGATGCTGGGGGGGAACCTGTTCCCGCCTCTCCCCTGGCTTTTTGGCATCCCTTAACTTGTAGATGCATCACTCCTGCCTCTGTCTCTCCTGTCATCTGGCATTCTCCCCTGGGCCTGTCAACTTCTGTGACGTCTTTTACTAAGGACATCAGTTGTGTTGGATGACAGGTCCACCCTACTCCATCATGACCTCACCTTAACTAATAACATCTGCTACGACCCTATTTCCAAATAAAATCAAGTTTTAAGATTCAGAGAAGGACATGCATTAGGGGGACACTATCAACCCACCACCTCTCCCTGTGTCCCTTCTCTTCCCCCCATCTATTAATATTTTGTATTTTCACTTATTAACCCTCAGCAGGCAACCCACTTCAGTATTCCTGCCTGGAGAATCCCGTGGACAGAGGAGTCTGGGGGGCTACAGCCCATAGGGTCGCAAAGAGTTGGACCAGACTGATGTGACTTAGCATGCATGCATGCATGCCCTCGTCAACAGCCATTATTATCTGCTTGACTGCTCTTATTTGCCAGTTTGGTGGCACGCTGGGTTATATGTCTCTCCAATCTCCTAAGAAACCATCTCCTACCTACATGTTTTGTTTCGTTTTTCTCCCTCCTTCAAGGATCTTCCCTCTGGAAACTCTCCACCCCACCCAGCCGTGCATTCCTTTGGTTCTGCTCCTGAACTTAGAACTTCCATGTGACAGTCTGCCTTCCTGAGTCGCCCCAAGTAGGGTCACCTGGTCCTATCCCCTTAGTAACTTCTTTATAAGGGACCAAACTGTACAGCTATAACTGATGTTTTGAAATATTATCCCATAATCAATTTGTTTCTGACCTCCTGTAATTTTTGCTGCTCCAGGATTCTATATTTATTGAAGCTGAACATCTCTTCAAGGAAAGGGCAGAAGCCAGGGAAAAAAGAAGTGTTAGACACTTGAAAGAAAAAAAGGTTTAGGGGGGAACTCCTAGACCCAGGCTCTAAATTATTAAGCTTTAGCTTAGAAGGTTCAGACCACAGCAATTCTATAAACCAGAGAGTAGGTAGAAGGCACGAATGAAATGAAATCTATTTTTCCCTTTAGAAGGAAGGTGAACACTCCTCTGCCTTGGGGAGGCAGGGAGAATGGAGGACCATAGAGAGAGACAAAGGAAAAAGAGAGGTGGAGTTGGAAGACAGGGCTATGCATGTCTACATGTCCCTGAGGGCCTCCTTTTCCTCTCATGGTAGCACAGGGATTAGCCACCTTCTTATACTTTAAGAATTCCATGATATAGAAAGCTTGTTTTTTGAATCTTGCGCTAACTCTTGGAAGACAATGCCATGTAGAGTGCAAATCAGGACTTCTACAAATGAGTAGAAATGTCAACACAGTATATTCAGGAAGAGGGAGAATGAAGAATAGCACCATTTGATTTCCTAATGTGAGTCATGGGTGGCAGATCCAGACAGTCCTGGTGGCGACAGCACATCATGGGTTTATACTCCCATGGCTAGATGTCTGGGAGAAGTGTGAGGTGGGCAGGAGGTGGGAGTTGAGTCCTTATAACTTGGAGCCAACGGGGTCAGAGCACTGGGTCCAGCAGGGTAAGTTGCAGACACCCAGTGATGAAGTGGAGGAGAGCAGCACCGAATGGAAGAAGATATCTCTTATTATCAGGACAAAACACGAACCAACCACCAGTCGGGTAAGGACAGGGAGAAGAGCATTTAAGAGAAACCCTGGAAAATACAGTAATTATCTGAGAGAGACTGTTTTAACCAAGAAGAGACTGTACTTCCTTGAGTTTTTCTCACAGCTAGTTGATATGAGTAGCTTGTTTGCAGATTAAGTTTAACTACAGAGAATATTAAAAGTTGGTATTCTATTGATTTCAATGTTGTAATGACAAACTTTGAATCTACCACCTGATTATGCCACAAATTTCCTTTCCTTTATTTCCTATTACATACATATCTGTAAACTGCTCCAAATACAGAATCTTGGGGGGAAGTTTTTGTTCTACTCTCTTGTGGTCCTTGATATCTTTGTGGCTGAATCAAATCACTTCTTTGTCAGAAACAGTGGCTTTCTTTATATTTACACCACAAATTTTCTAATCCAACATTGATATTGATCTTTAATCTGGTCTACTAGATGTGTGACCTTTAACCTGGTCTTTAATCTGGTGACCTAGATGTGTAAGCATCACTTATACTAATTGGTTTTTAAGATAGTAAAGCATGCATAGTGATAAGCAGAAACTTCTCTGCTTTAATATTTAAGCTGTTGAGTTCTCCAAGGATACATCTAGGGATGCAGCAGTTTAAAAAAAAAAAATCTTGAAGTAGAACTGTACTCTCAAAATTTCAACTTATCAGCTATTCCTAAGTACTGAAATGCCAAACTGTTACAGATAAACTGTGGAAAGACTTGAGAGTTCAATGTGACTGGACAGAAATGGGACAGATGAACTCTGAATAAAAGCAAGTGAAGTAATGCTTTTAGAGAAAAACATTTCATCATCCTTATGAAACCAAAGGTTCCAAGCTGTCAGCTAACCTCAAAATGGAGCCCATTCCAGTTAGAAGGCCCATTACTAGTGCTCTCCAACAATTAACAAATGTTAATGAAAAATATTAACAATAATCAAAATGATAATAATGTATTGCTTAAGCCAGGTGCTGAGCTATGTAACAGTCATGTATTACTTTATATAAAACTCTTAGTAACCTCTTGCCCTTTTCATTGTATGGGATATGGGAAATATCAAGGTCACACTGACATCAGAAATTCAAGCTCAAGGCAATCTGATGTCAAAGCTCAGATTTTTACCTACTATGTTACATACCCCCACACTGAACATCTGCTCTGGAACAAATCAGCATTGGGCTTATTCCCTAAATAGTATCAGAATTATAATAATAGTGCAAGGGAGACATGTCAGAATAAGAGTAAATCTAGGGCAGAGCTACTAAAGTCAGGAGACTATGGTATATTAAGACAAACCTTTAAAACTAATTATGGGCTAAAGATACAAACTGTAAAGAAAACATGAATATTTCACAAGATCCCAGAAGTCTATAACTAGAAACTAGCAGACACTTCTTTCTGTCTTGAAAGAAGAAGGGCCTATGAGAGGGAATGCTCTTTACCAAATGAGTTAAAAACTCTCAGAAGTTTGGTATTTTCAGCTGATAATAAGAGTATCAAGAATCTCAAAGACCTTGTCTCATGTTTTCTGTCTCTGCCTCAACTTTCCTCCATTTGTCAGTACTCTTCACTGGCAGCCACAATATACCTGAGACCTTAGCCCCATCATCTGGCAACAAATTACCTTGGCATCCTCTCAAAACAGTCCTCTTCTAATCAGCCTCTCCTGGGCATCTCCTTTATTATTTGGACCATGGATTCGCTTTTTCTAGGGATTATTCTTTGAGTACCTTGCTGTTTCCTCGAGTCATACATCTCCTTGACTTCTCTCAGTCCATACAAAGCAGATCTGATGTCATGCCTTATTTCTAATATTAGCAGTTACTAGTTCTCATTGACCTTTCCATTCTCACTAAAGCCCTGTCAAGGGATAATACTGTTTCCCAAAGTGAAATCCTTGTCTCATACTTGTCACCAGTGTCTGGATTCTGCTTCTTATGAACAACTGCCCCCACCCACCCCGTCTCCTGGAAATGATGCGTGTGGAATCCCTAATGCTATGCTCTGTGTCTCTGATAGAAAATTGTATCTATCATTTGAAACAGTCAATTCCATGTGATGCTGCTTGGACTTCCAAGCTTGCATGATGGAAGCTATTACTAAGTAGCAGGAAATAAACCAAGTGAACAGGTATTTGGCTAAAGAAAATTTACTAGCATAGAAGACTATGCCCTACAGAAGTTGTTCTAATTTAGGGTTAATCAAACTTTGCTGTCCTCTAGGTTAACTTTAAAGAGATCTGGTTCATTGGGCAGAGGTTGAGAAGGTGATGTTTCATGGTCTCAGGTACATGTCTGGGCCATAGAACAGTGAGCTTGACTTGACTGACTTTGGAAATATCATAAATATATTTACTTTCAAGATTAAAGGAGCAGACCAAGGATACAAATATGTAGCCAACTAAGGAATGACTCAGGGTGGTTTATATTCCTAACAAGCCATGATATGAGCCAGAAATTTGTGATCATGAAAGATAAAGTAAGTATAAAAAGAATGGAGCTACAGGTCAGGATGCACAACTCCCCAGACATTACTATATACCACTGATGACTTTTACATTCTTGTTTGACTTTATAAGCTAAAAATGGAATAGTGTGTATGGGAGTCTGGGTGATTTAAAGAGCCACAAGGGCTTCCCTGGTAGGTTAGATGGTAAAGAGTATGCCTGCAATGCAGGAGACCCAGGTTTGTTCCCCAGGTTGGGAAGATACCCTGGAGAAGGAAATGGCAACCCACTCTAGTAATCTTGCTCGGAGAATTCCATGCACAGAGGAGCCTGGCAGTCTACAGACCATGGCATTGCAAAGAGTCTGACACTACTGAGTGATTAACATTTTGATTTTCAAGGGAGTAGCCATAAATAATATAGAAGACCTGATATTTGTGGGAAGAGGCTAGATTAAAAAGAAAGGACAAATTTGCTACTGTTGGTCTGATTTTGCCTACTTACCTGTTTTTCCTGAGTTTTTAGTTTTTCCCATTTCTGTCCCACTATCTTGAGTGGATTTTGTGTCAAACTGTGACTCCCTCCATTACATTACCTCTTTCATGCTGACCAGGATGGAACATCTTGCTTATACTGGAGGACAGAGATAGAAATTTAAAATGAAACTACAGTCAATAAAACTCTAATGGGTTATTAAGGTAATTAGGGCTATCAGAGGAGAGACCCTAAATTTTCCTGGCCTTGTCATCATAAATGATAAAGTGTCCATTGTTGCTCCTGTTAGGAACAGAGTAGTGAGTATTAGGCCCTGGCAGTAATGCAGTGTGGGACTCCTCTGAGGTTCTATACAATTTCCATATTCACTACGCAAAATCCAAGAAGCTGGTGATTCTTAAAGTGTAGAAGAGTGCACTAATTGGGCCACACAGACTATGCTGGTCCTGATTTCATTACAGCCTTCAGACCTGCCTTCTGGAGCATCTCCTCTTCTTTCTGTCAAAACAGCTCCCTGATCCTCCTTAGACTCAGCTCAGGCTCACCACCTGCAGGCCTTCAGTAGTTGGTGCTCAGGTGTGGCTGGATCCATCCTGCTTATTTGGTTAGGGCATCCTAAACACTGTTAAATTTTAAGGAAATGAACCATACAAAAACCATGATTGATTTAACTGGCCAATTGATTGTGTAAGCAATCAATCTAGTAAATTCATAGAAAAAAAACATATTAGGTACAATGCCATTTTTATTCTGTCATTTAGCCTGATTAATGGTTGCATGTAAAATCTGCCACCATTTGCCCTGGGAGTTTCTTTATATAGCACTTACAGTGTCAGGACTTCCCTGGTGGCTCAGACTGTAAAGAATCCACCTGCAATGTGGGAGACCTGGTTTGATCCCTTGGTTGGGAAGATCCCCTGGGGGAGGGCATGGCAACCCACTCCAGTATACTTGCCCAGAGAATCCCTATGGACAGAGGAGCCTAGCAGGCTACAGTCCATAGGGTCACCAAGAGTCGGACATGACTAAGCACACACATACAGTGTCAACAGAAGTAGTGGTGCCTGCATGACCCTGTCCGCTAGATCGTGTCTTTTTTGAAGGGATTCTGTCCTGTATATCTTTGAATGTTCAATATCCAGGATAAGACTTGTCCCAGAGTAACTATACCTAGTTGTTTCCTCAACCAAAGTAAAGTATAAAATGACTGGGTTCTCTAAGCTCTCTACAAGCTCCAAATATCTCAGTCAGGAATGCTGGGGGCTCCATGGGTGTTTGGTCCTTCCCTAGGCAGAGGTATGCATTACATGGAAAAGAAAGGCACGAAGTTCCTGAAGCTTCCATCCTGATGTGGCAGGTTAAGCAGAGTCATCCCCAGTAGAGATATCGACTTAGTGTGGGGTTCCTTTGTTAAAGTGATATACCGACTTTGGGGATGATAAAATATTTTCATCCAGAGTCTTGCAGTCAATCAAATAACCTACCTACGGTTCCATAAATAGGAGTCAAAAAAGGACAGTACAAATATACAGGTGAAGTAGTATTTCAGAACACGAGTGCCTGAAATCTGCAAACACCTCTTGGACAAGACACATTATTAGCAGCCAACTGAGAGGAGTTGCACTTGACTACCCTGGAAGCTGCTGCAGTATGCAGGAATCACCTACTTCTAAAAGACTGATATCCTGAAACAGAAGCCAGTCCCCCTCAGCCGACCAGTGAGCGGACCTCAGCTGACCACTCACTCCCCTTCACAAATGCCACACATTGAGTTTTGCTTCTAGAGTGATAATTATATCAATGTGAAAGTGGCATTTCATAAACAAGGGGTCTTAACACTAAGGCATCCTTTGGGATCTTCTCAACATTAGTTCCTCTTAACTTGAAAACACAGAGCATAAACAGTAGCTCACACTCGGTAAAAATAATATGCATAATTCACTTAAGTGAGGAAAAGGACCTTGGTGGAAACAATGGGGACTATTCATTTCCTAGTGCTAGGAGGTAACACCCCACCCCCGCCCCCTCAACCCTTCCCAGCCAGAGCAGAGGGACCCGCAGTGTGTTATACCAGTCTATTATGGGAGCGGATAAACGAATACTATATTCCAGATTTTCCATAGCAATTACTTTTTAAAAAACACATGTATAAATGCACGTTTTTAGCTATTTTAATCACTTCCCCATCCATATGTTGTTTGAAGAGTGAAGAATATATTCGACAAAGTGGACTGCGCCCAGGAAGCACTAATAATTATGGCTACAGAAATCACAAACCACTACTTATATTCCCAGTTTTCCCCCGATTAATTTTACTGAACTATTTCTACACTGGTTCCAGTGTAAATCACAGGTGCTTTGCATTTCCTGAGCCTTTTGTGACTATGAATTTCTTAAGCTCCTCCAACATCAGGGCGAGCTCGCCCCAATGAGAGCCTCCGTCTTTCAGAGAAAAGATTTTTCAAAGCGGTTAACTTTCGTAGGCGACATTGCATATTAAACAGACTAATCTCTGAACTCTTAGGTGTTTTCCCCTAAGAGCCTTCATTGCTGTGATGACCATATTTCTCTTTAAAAGAACTGATATAGGGAAGAAACGGTGCCGTTCCCAAGCGTAGTGGCCTGTTCTGCCCTCTAGTCAAGCAGAACGGCTCCTGGGAAACCTGGGGCGGCGGGGAGGGGACGGGGCGTCCTGTAGTTACCCGGGGTCTAAGGTGGTGGCCGGCCTTTCGGCGTGCAGACGCCAACAGCGGAATCAGCAACGCTAACTGGCATCCGCGGCCGCGCAGGTCCGGGAGGTGGGGGCGAGGGGCTCGCGGGGAAGGCTGGAGGCCGGATGCCGCCGGCCTCGCGGAGCCTCTCGGCGCTGTCCATACTGATGAGCTCCTGGGCTGACACAGGAAGGCAGAGCTGAGGAGGAGCCGAGGAGGCAGAGGAGGCGCGGAGGAAGGCGACCGAGCCGCGCACCCGGCTTTGACGTCGCCCGGCTGCGGCTAGCAGCTCGCGCTCTCAGCACGTAGCGCACAACGTGACCACACACAGCCCTCCTCTCCGGCAGCCTGGCAGCTCGGCAGCCAGCTCTCGGCTTCGCCCTCCTCCTCCGTCTCCTTTCCGCCTCCGCGGCGCGCACCCCCGCGCACACCCAGGGATTCCGGCCGGCGTCGAGCCCTCGGCGCCCCGCCGCCCAGCCCGGGCACCTCCGCCGCAGCTGGGGCCCGAGCGGCAGCCACGCAGCTGGGGTCCTCCTCAGGCAGCTGCTCCCGCGTTCACCTCCGGATGCCAGCACCACGTTAGCCCAGGCGGGGAACCCCTTCTGCGGCTCCCTCCTCTAAACTCCCGCCTGTCCCGACCGCCCCCATCCCTCCACCTGGCGGGGGCAGCGCGGAAGCGAAGAGGACGCGCGCCGTGCCGGTGGGCACGCGTAGACGTGTGTGCGATCCGGTCTCTGCTTGGCTTTCTCTCTCTCTTGCAAGTGGCGGTGCCTGGACTCTGCTTTCGGCTCCCGGAATTGGTGCGGCGGGCCTGAGACCCCCCTTCGCTGGCGGGGCGCTCAAGGCTATTTTGGAGAACAGTGGCGGCGGTGGCAGCGGCGGCAGCTGAGGCTGGTGCCCGAGAGAGCTCCAGACGCACACTCTGCGCCCTGCCGGTCCCTCTCCTCCTTCTTCCCCCTCCTCCCTTCCCTTTCTCCCCACCCCCGTACCCCTAGCCCCACTCCTCCTCTTCCTCCTCCTTCTCTTCCTCCTCTCCCTGCTCGGCGATGCGAGCCTGTATCGTGTAACAGGATTGGCGTTGCAATGGCAACTGATGGAATGGGGGAAGGCAAGACAGCAGGGCTGGGGGCTCCGGACTGCGGACCGGCGGGCCGCTGCCGCCGCTTGACGCTCCTCCGGGGACCTTCGCGAGTTACTTTGTAAAGGCGAACCCAAGCGAGGAAGCCCCTGCTCGGTGCCCCGAGTCAGAGGCCACTTCCTGCTCCCTGGCTGCCCGCGCCAGGCTCGCACCGCTCGGCACACCCGGCCCCTCGCCCGCACCCGCCGCTGGCCCAGCGCGCCGCCGCCGCCGCCGCCGCCGCTGCGGAGACTCGAGCCGGCTCCCCTGAAGAACCCTTCGCCTCGCGGCTGCGCTTCCCAGCACGCCCCCTGCTCCTCCCCGGCGTCTGCGATTTTCCCAGGCGCCCGGTGTGAGTGCGGCGTGCGTGGAAGTCTGTGTCAGGGTATTGTGTTGTGTGAGTGTGTGTGTGTGTGCGTGCATGAGTGTGGGGTGTGCGGGGCTCTTGCGCTCCGCTCTCGGCCGCCGCCGGGAAAGGACGGACGCGCGGCGCTTCTCCCTTCCGCGAGCGATTCCCGTGCACCTCGTCTCCGCTGAGGAGCGTGCGGAGCGCGCCCGGCTAGCCGCCGGCCTCCAGAAGGTCCCGCTGCTTCCCCCCCGGGCTGGATATGTTCATGTTCACGTGAAGATGGATTTAGTGTACGGTCTCGTGTGGCTGCTGACAGTCCTCCTGGAGGGGATCTCTGGCCAAGGAGTGTACGGTGAGTGGAATCGCGACGCTATCGTGACCTTGTGATTCTTAGGTAAGATAGGCTGCTGAGCGAAAATGCACGACTCGCGCCGTTCCGGGGCCCCTCCCGGCGTGGCTTTTGATTTACACTTCATCACGTTATTGGGAGCGCTAAGGAGGCAGCGAGCGCGCTGCGGATTGGGCTGCGAGCCGCTCTCCCAGCGCCTCGGTTCGGGTTCCGAGTTGGGTCGGGCCGGCAGCCCCGCACTCGTGCGAATGAGTGACTTTGCACTTGATTTATCCCCTCTGGGGACCGGAGCTCTAGCAGTCTTGGGTTTGAGGGTGATTGGGCTCCTTGGAGGCTTTGGCGTCGGTGTCGCCGTTTCCTCCGAAGGGAAGCTTCGAATGTGACCCTAGTGAGCTTCCCATTGCTCTCTGCCCTCCATCCCCCGCCTCCAGCTTTCTTCTTCCCACCTTTTCCTTCTTTGGGGGGAGAGGGGGGAGTGGAATGCCTCCTTGACTTGATTTTCCGGCTCAGGAAGTGGGTTGACAGTCGAGTTACATTCTGCACCAGCCGTTGCCATGAGCACTGACTTGGGAGGGGAAAATAGCAGGCACGATTCTCGGTGCCAGACGCAATTAAGGAACATGTTTATGTGAATGGATGAGCAAACGCATGAATGAACGGACAGCCAAGTCCGCGCGTCTCGGCTCTGGGGCAGGACGCGAGCTCATTGCAACTGGAACACAATCTCAGTTCTTTGGAAAACCCAGGGCTGGACGGGTTAGGATCGAGAGAAGGGCAAGCTTGTTAACTCGGATGTTTTTAAGTCCTCAAGAGCAAATCCAGGTTCCTTTGCCTGTCAGCAGTTGGCACCCTTGGCTTTCGGGACTGAAAAATACACACACACACCCTCAGGCTCTGGCTGAACTGAAATGTACGTCTTCACCTGGGACAAGCAGGCGGTGACAGAAAGGAAAAATAACTTTTGTATTCTCGAGGTATGGTGGGAAGGTTAGGAGAACAGCCCTTGAGGGGACAGCAGGCCGAGACTCACCCAAGGCATCTAGGCTATGGCCGACGTAGAAAAAATGAAATTTGCACATCAACACACTCCCCCGACCCCGGCCCGCCCCAGCCTCGACCCCTGGCTTGTGATTTCCATTTCCCTAGGGGAGAGGCCCCAGCACCGCAGAGGCTGCCCGGGGGCAAAGGGCATGAGTGCCCGTGGAGGCGCGGACCTTAGAAGTGACTTCGGAGTGGGCGCAGATGCCAGGGGACCTTGAGTCCTCGAACTCTGGGAGCCAGAGTGCGCGGTGGGCAGCTGCTTGCGAACCGAGGCGCGAAGTCCGACCGAGCCTTGACTCTCTCCGCGGTGTCTAGTCCAGGGCTGAGCCGTGCTAGGGTGGAGCGAGAGGGTCTGGAGCGGCGAGCACCGGTCTGTGCTGGGCTTCAGCGCCACTCCCCTTGCCTGTCTTCCTGCCTTCCTCCTTGGCTCCGCCAAGAGATCCTCAGTCTCTCCCACCTCTAAGCATCTGAGCATCTCCTCTCTCCGCTCTCCCTCTTTCCAGAATGAAATTGAGAGCTTTCGTGGTGGTGGTGGTGGTGCATGTAGGAGAGAAATGCCTAGACTCTCCGGAGGTCTTACCCGCTTGACTGATGGTAGGAGGTGGGGCCTTGAGCAGCAGGAATTCATTTAGAGCTCTTTTGACTTTTGCTGGACACTGATGTGTGGCATCTGAGAGTGGCTGGTATTCAAAGGGCAGACCAGTGTTGCAGATAAACGATAGAACCTTCTCAGGAAGCTGTTCCCTAGTCTGAGAGAGTCTGAATTCTGTTTATCCAAGTCTTTATTTCTCTCCCATTGGTTCATATTAACCCAAATAAACAGACGGGTCTTTTTTTTTTTTTTTTTTTTTTTTTAAATATGTGTGTGTGTGTGTGTGAGAGAGAGAGAGAGAGAGAGATAAGGAGAAGTGAGACAGTTGGGTGGGTAAGGGATGTTTTGGAACTGTCTGGATTAGAAAGGCAATGTTCCATTTTTCTGTCACTTCTTGTCATTTAGATTATTTGCCCTGGCAAGTTTCATATTGGGTAGTGGAAAAGCGTAAAATCTAGGAGTGGAAACAAACCTAGAACAATTTCATCAAAATGATCCTGTGCTCAAGTTGATTGACATTCCTGCTACTGAGCTGATCCTAGTAATGAAGGCGGTGGTCTTTTTTTTTTTAAATATTGATGTGGTTATTAGTCACTTAGCTAGGAATAGAATTGGCTTTGTGTGAAAATTAGGCAGCATCTCTAGTCCTTATAAATGTCATAGCTATTAGATGGGCGAAAACTATATTCATCTATTATTTTTCAAATCTGTCTTTTATGTCACAGAAGTTAGATTCTCAAAGTGGGTACTTCTAACCTTCAGCATTCTCAAAGTGGGAACTTGTTAGGAATGCAAATTCTCAGACCCCTCCCAGGCTTTCTAAATCAGAAATTGAATATGGGACCCACATTCTGGGTTTTTCACCTCAGGTGATGGTTATGATGTAAGCTAAAGTCTGAGAACCACTGATAAAACTGCAAATTCCATTGCTTTGACTTTGTAAACCATGACCTTTCTTAACCTGGAGTAGCTTTATTTTCATTTGTCAAAGCATTTACGCGGAAGAGAAGATTTTATTTTTATTTAAGCGTAAATCGTTGATCAGCTGTAAAAAAGACATAGATAATAAGAGTTAGTGTAAGATTATAAAAAGTGTGTTTTGAACATTTTACATAAGGAGTCTTGAAAATAATTTAATTTAAAAAAGCAGGGCAATTATAAACAGACACATCAAAGACTAGGTAGGAACTTTGCTAGCATAAAAGTCTATGCCCTTGTATCCCTTTATTTGCCTGTATTTGCAGACCTAAAACCATCCATGGTACACACAAAGGATTACTTCTTAATTTTGTCTTTTAGTAGCTAGGATCAAGAGGAAATAAAATTATTTTATAGGTAGTTTAAGCAAAATCATTTCATTGTGGTCTAAAATTAATTATAAGATTTAGAAATATATCACTATGGCTTCTCTTATTTGAAATAGCTGGTCAGTCCCTCACTCTTCTACTGCTCTCCTGGAAAATTCTGAGCTTGAAATTCAGATTTTTTAAAGTAGTTGGGAATATTTGCTTTAATGCATAGTTTGTATTGTCTCGAGTTAAGTCTAATTGTCTTCCCCTTGTGCTTGATCTGCTTGGTCCTTTGTGAACTACTTAAGTATAAAAGTTTCTGCTATGAAACTAGGAACTTATTATTGTCATTTATCTGGGAATATTGCTTAGCAGACTTACTTCATAGTAGCTGAGATTTGTGGATATGTGGCAAATGGGTAAGGAAGATTATCCTTTGATTTATATCTGCTTGTCTGCCGTTCACCAATGATTCTGATGTTATTAAAAAGCAATTTTTGAAATGATATTTTTCCCTGTAGATATCTATATTTGTGTAGTCTTCAGAATCAGTTTTCTTAATTATATATTGTCCCATCTTGAATTTAAAAATGTTATTTGGAGTCAAACCTTTTTAGTAAAATAATCTTGGAATCGTAAAGTTTTATTTTAATTTTCTTTTTACTATACTAAACATCACTGAAACTAAACAGTCATTACAGAACTGTGAACTGGTACCCATTTTTGACATTGTGAATTTTGTTGCACTAAATCCATTGCATTAAGTTTAGGAAAACTAGTAAATATACCATTCAGGGTCAAAATGTAAACCCCAGTAAAGTGTATACTAGTGCAAAACTTAGAGCAGAGTGATCCAAAGTATTTTCCTAGTTTTTAAAGCTTTCTTTGTAAATTATTCTGTGAATGTTTAACTTGATTTTTAAGGAACCTGTTAATAATTACATAATTTTGAGAGTCATATCTCTTGTAAACTTCACAATTGTCTTCTTTAAAAAGAAAAAAAAAAACTACTGTATTTTTTACCTCTGACCTATTATACTCATAATTTCCAAGGAGATTAGTAAAAGATGATAATTGCTGTTATAATCATTGTTGTTATTTAGTAACACACAGTCATGTCTGACTGTTTGCGACCCCATGGACTGTTGCCCCCCAGACTCCTCTGTACGTGGGATTTCACAGGCAAGAATACTGGAGTGGGTTGCCATTTCCTTCTTCAGGGGATCTTCCTGACCCAAAGATCAAGCCCACATCTCCACAGATTCTTTACTTAGCCACCAGTGAAGTGAAGTCACTCAGTCATGTCCAACTCTTTGTGATCCTATGGACTGTAGCCTACCAGGCTTCTCCTTCCATGGGATTTTCCAGGCAAGAGTACCAGAGTGGATTGCCATTTCCTTCTCCAGGGGATCTTCCCGACCCAGGGATCGAACCCAGGTCTCCCACATTGCAGGCAGACGCTTTACCCTCTGAAAGGGAAGCCACCAGAGAAGCCTTATAACTACATTAGTGCAGAACAAATCCCCACTGCAATTGAAAAACCAAGTAAATGTCTTTGAATAGTTTTTAAGGGGAGCCAAATCAACTGATGACTTGGTGTCTTAATATAGTTAATGTACTGCCCGTAAATAGCTTGCAGGATGTGCTAGAAACAGTAAATAGAATAAATTTATCAACACATGTATGACAAATTAGCAAGCTATATGCTTTCAATTCAAGTAATATCAATTAATCTCACAAATTTTATGAATGACACCTCAGGCAGTAACTGACGGAAAAGATTGATGGAATTGAGAACCAAAGGATAAGGTAGATAAGAAGGATCTGGAAGATATTTCAGACTGTCAGTGGGTTGAGTCTAAATGTACAGCTTGACCCAAAGGGATAAAAGTGCTCTGGAAGGTCAGTTGACCATGACATCTGGTCCCAGAATATTGCCATTCTCATGGCAAGATTATCCCAAGGTACAATGAATTGTGATTTTTATCCCGTTTGAGTCTGCAGAAAGCTTGTGATCAGGTACTGCTTTTTGAACAAACACATATTAGCTATTCCTAGCTAAGTGACTAATAACCACAACCTCTATGGGAGGAGGGAGGATAGACTTTACTGAATGTTGTTTAAAAAGGTAAATCTGAAGCTCTTTCATATACAGTTAGCTTTAACCTTTTTTCTTCCCACTTCTCACTCCACTATCCCTATGTGCACCTGATAACACACACACACACACACACACACACAGCACATCCTTAATCATCACCACCTTGGTCACCATCACAGGAAAAAGTAGGCTGTCCTTTGTATCTTGAGATGGTTTTTGTTCATTCAAAGTTGTCCTTACTGGTTATGTTACTGAAAATTCACATTCCAGATGAGCAAATTATTTTATACAGTATTAATTACTCATGTCCCGTTTGTCCCTGGGAAGCCTCTAAGTGATTTATTAAGTATTTTAGATTGACCAGGTTGTACATCAAGCCTAAGAAGTCATTTTCTAGTGAACAAATCAGTGAGGATGCCAGGGTCCTGATGGGAATTAGAGGTTAAAAGTTTAGGGGTGAAGCAATTCTGGTGAATAGATGTCATAAAAGAAATTCAAGGAATGCATTTTTTTCCGTCATCTTTGCTTAATTTTATTGCCTCTGATACCAACTCTTCTTACTGATATTGTAAAATTCTTTTTGTTTTTGTTTTGTAAGACAAACTACCTTGAACTTATTTTGAGAAATGGAGTATAAGTAAATTCTTCAGGAAAAAATGTGCTCTGTATTCTTAAAATGTACTGTTAAAATGTAACTGGGGTAAGACTCATGGGGATGCAGCTAATTGCATTAGCCTGTGGGTTCAGTTTATGTCTTAAGATAGTGTTAGGAACCATGGTCTTAGATTGCTTTCCAACTATAGAGATAATTCATCATTCATGTTCTCGGGCCTGGTTCTCATGCTTTGGAGAGTCTTGGAAGAGTTAGGCTCAAGGCTTGCAATCAACAAAATCTAAGGCAAAGAGCCAGTTATACCCTCCTAGTCCTGGAACTGAGCTCTTGGCAGCTGCAGTGAACTAAAGGAATGTGCTATCAGCTCCCAGTTGAATTGGGGAAGATCTTACTTTCCCTTTTGGCTTTTTAGAAGGACAAGCAAAGTATTATGCTGAATGCATTTCAAGTATGAATAGGGTGAACGCTTTTAGCTTCACTATAATTGCCGTTAACTGAATAGTCCCTCAAAATGAAATTTCATTTCTTTGCTTCAGTGACTGTCAATGTAAATATATTACTTAGAGCAGACTGAATAAATGATTTCATTCATAGAGTGCTGTGTCCTATTTTTATTTTCAAATCCAATTAATAAACTTTTGGTTCTGTAAAATCATAAAGTTGCAAGTAAGAAGAGACTTTATGATGGCATTAAATCATCTCACTAATTTATGACACAATAGCTTTGTATTATGCTAGTCAGACAGTGGTCCTATGTTCTTTGTGACTTTTCTTTACAGAAAGAAATTTCACAACTCTTTTTCCACAGTCCAGACTTACTCGCTGGAATGATCCTTTTTGCCATCTTGCTAAAATTCCTCATCTTCTTTATTGGGGTATGCACTTAGTTATTTCCCATTTTATGCCAGTACAATTTCAGTTTTGTTCTTAACTATACCACCTTGAACTGATCCTAGTTAAGCTTTTTGTATTGGTTTCTTACTACCTTTCCAAGATACTATGCCAAGATACTATTTCCAAGATACCATTTCTAATCTTTGTTTTAAAACACTTTATTTCCTTTCCTGTTGATGTAATTGATTGAATTCAGGAAGAAAGGTGATTTCCATTTCACAATCCAGATTATACATTCCCCAGGAGTTCACCATCACAGAAAAGGATTTCAAATATTAGGAACATTTTTTTCCTTTGGCTATTACACATTTATTAGAAATTATATTGTAACTTATTCTTTCTGTCTTTTAGTAAGCTACCTCTATGACTTTGCATAAGAATAGGAGACATCAGTTTCTTACTGTTCCCTGACAAAACTGTACCAAGGACTATGATGTGGTTGGCAGATGAGGTCAGATATGTGACATGCTACCTTATCTGCAAGCAGCATATTTCTTATCCTGTTTTGTTGTGATGAGAGTGGGAGGGATAAAAAATAATGGAGTGACTCTGTGGAAAGGGAAATACATATATATATATGTGAAAGAGGAAGGGTTGTTTCATAGCTAGGCCTCCCATAGTCCTAAAGGACAGCAAAAAGGGCATTGAAATCTCAAAGAGGTGAGTAGGAAATAAAATGCTGGCCTGAAAACAGCATTGCCCTTTAAGTGACAGCAAGACAGCAAAAAATATATATTTTTTAACTAAATAGAACTTTGTTCATGCGTGTCAGACAGAGGAAGAAAAAAAATGGCTACCATTTGACATAAAGGGATCTTCAGGGAGATTTTTCTGTTTTCCTGAATGGGAAAAATGAAGAATTCTTAAATGGGGTCTATAGTCTCAGTGGACCGGATTATCCTACCTGCTAATTGATTGTACATAAGGAGAGATAGACACAGATTAAACATTGGGGCATTCTCTCTGTTATTTCTGTGGAGCTGTGAATTGAATCCGGGCCTCACCTCAGGTCCATTTATTACTGAAGAGTTGGAGGCCCCCATGAACTCAGAGTTTGGAAGTTAATTGAGGAGATAAAGCCAAGTGGAAAAACAATCTAGATTCTGAGAAATATACAAACATTTGTGCCAAGACAGGAGAAAGCATTGATAGCTGCCATGGTTGGAGGAAACTTGAAAAAGCTGGTACACCCGGATTTGATTCTTTCAAGTAGTTTGGTGAGTATAGGTAAGAAGGAAGGAACCGACAATGCTACAGCCTGGATTCCAGCTTCAGGAACAGGGGGCAGAAAGAAAAATAACCCTGCAATTTGTTGTTGTTGCTCACTCGTTAAATCGTTTCCAACTCTTTGCAACCGCATAGACTGTATGTGGGGCTTTCCTCGTAGCATGCCAGGCTTCTCTGTCTTCCACTGTCTCTCCACTGCTCAAATTCACATCTGCTGCATTGGTGATGCTACCTAACCATCTCATCCTTTACCGCCTTCTCCTTTTGCCTTCGATCTTTCCCAGCTTCAGGGTTTTTTTCCAATGGGTCAGGTCTTTTCCAATGAGTCGGCTCTTTGCATCAGGTGGCCAAAGTATTGGAGCTTCAGCTTCAGCATCAGTCCTTCCAGTGAATATTCGTGGTTGATTTCCTTTAGGATTGACTGGATTAATCTCCTTGCAGTCCAGGGGACTCTCAAGAGCCTTTTCCAGCACTTGTCTAGTATTAAGCCTAAGCAATTTCTCCAAAGTTTGCTCCAGCTAGAAAAATGTGTTCATCCTTTAACCTTTGGTAACTCTCCCTTCCCAAAGCTTGTAAATCTGTGAAATAAATTTTGCTGGATAATACCCTGAAACTTGCTCAGGTATTTATGTCCACCAGATTCCTAGGTTTGTGTCTGTTCAATGTGAAGCCATCAGAAGATAAGACAGTTATCGCGTAAGTTCCGGTAGGATACTGAGCCCTCCCCAATTCGAGGTAGTCTTGGGAAGCTTTGAACTTACGTAGGGGATCCTTTTGGAGTTAGTGTCAAAGACTTATCAAAGCTTTTTTAGACTGTCTACTACTTAAAAGCAGTGAACTGTGAGTCCAGAATGACTTAAAACATCATGTTCTTTACAAATGTACAGCAACTGAGATGAATGTATTGCCCTTAAGAAAAGAGATGTGTGCCTTTATTATTATTATTATTTTTAAACATTCTCATTCAAAGAAGGATGATGTAGTTGAAAACTCTTGGTGAACTTGGGCTTTCTTTTCATTCACCAGCTGCTCTACTGCATGACCACAGGCAAAAAAAAAAATTTTCTTAATCTTTCTACCCATCAGTTTCTATATCTAATAAACTTTTAGGAAAGTGGACTGTTACCTAAGGAAAATGTAAATAACAGCAAAAATAAAGTATGGTTGCATTTTATATCTGGAGGAGAGGGAGAGTACATAGCAACTGTCTTCTGTCTTCTTAGAGAGGCACACTCAGGGGTGCAACAATTGGACTTTAGTAGGAGTGCCATTTGGTTCTCAGAATAGAGTAAGGGGGCAGGGAGTAACAGAGAGCAAGCAATTATAATCTGGAAAAAATAATTCTCATTTGTCAAACAGAAAATAACTCATGTAGTATATTTCACATAGTGTATGTGATATTCATATGTGCACAAGAATCCCATTTGATCCTCTATCTTGTATACCTCTGTGGTTGGTGTTGCTCCTTGGGTTATTCTCTGAATTCACATAACCCTGGAGTTTGTCCTTTTGCTCCTTAATGGTGGGGTTGGGGGTTGGGGTGGGGAGCTGGTATATCCCTCCTCGTTTATGAGCTCCAGAGACTATTAATGTCACCCTGACCTTATCATAATGAGTATATTTATATGTGTTCAAATATGTGTGTAAATATCCCTTTTGTATCAAGGAGCAAGAATAGTCTCAATATCATGCCATTTTGAGACTAAATGAAAAATAGCACTATAAAAATGATACATCCAAATGGGAAAAATAGGGATCTATTTCTAAGAATACAAGTAATTGGTAATTTAAAAATAAAACCAGATAAAGTGAGAATAAATCATTAAATGAAGCTGTCACAGATTTATTGTGTATTTGCACAATTGCACTCATCTCACAGGCTAGCAAAGTAATGCTCAAAATTCTCCAAGCCAGGCTTCAACAGTATGTGAACCGTGAACTTCCAGATGTTCAAGCTGGATTTAGAAAAGGCAGAAGAACCAGAGAACAGATTGCCAACATCCGTTGGATCATCAAAAAAGCCAGAAAGTTCCAGAAAAAAATCTACTTCTGCTTTGTTGACTATTCCAAAGCCTTTGACTATGTGGATCACAACAAACTGTGGAAAATTCTTCAAGAGATGGTGATACCAGACCACCTGACCTGCCTCCTGAGAAATCTGCATGCACGTTAAGAAGCAACAGTTAGAACTGAACATGGATAAACAGACTGGTTTCAAATTGGGAAAGAAGTATGTCAAGGCTATATATTGTCACCCTGCTTAATTAACTTATATGCAGAGTACATAAAAAAACTGCTGAACTGCATGAAGCACAGGTTGGAATCAAGATTGCCGGGAGAAATATTAATAACCTCAGATATGCCGATGACACCCTTATGGCAAAAAGTGAAGAAGAACTAAAGAGCCTCTTGATGAAGGTGAAAGGAGAGAGTGAAAATGTTGGCTTAAAACTCAATATTCAGAAAACTAAGATCATGGCATCCAGTCTCATCACTTCATGGCAAATAGATGGGGAAACAATGGAAGCAGTGACAGACTTTATTTCCTTGGGCTCCAAAATCACTGCAGATGGTGACTGCAGTCATGAAATTAAAAGACCCTTGCTCCTTGGAAGAAAACTTAGGACCAATCTAGACAGCATATTAAAAAGCAGAGACATTACTTTGCCAACAAAGGTCCATGTAGTCAAAGTTTTGGCTTCTCCTATAGTCATGTATGGAGGTGAAAGTTGGACTATAAAGAAAGCTGAGGGCTTAAAAATTGATGCAAAACTGTGGTATTGGAGAAGACTCTGGAGAGTCCCTTGGACTGCAAGGAGATCCAACCAATTCATCCTAAAGGAAATCAGTTCTGAATATTCATTGGAAAGACTGATGCTGAAGCTGAAACTCCAATACTTTAGACACCTGAGGCAAAGAACTAACTCATTTGAAAAGCTCCTGATGCTGGGAATGATTGAAGGCAGGAGGAGAAAGGGACGACAGAGGATGAGATGGTTGGATGGCATCACTGACTCCATAAACATGAGTTTGAGTAAGCTCTGGGAGTTGGTGATGGACAGGAAGGCCTGGCGTGCTGCAGTCCATGGGGTTGCAAAGATTTGAACATGACTGAGCAACTGAACTGACTCAAAAGTGTGTGACTAAAATTGCTGTTTCCCATCTAGTCATGTAGTCATTAAAAAAAAAGTATCTGTAGAATTAAATGATAAGTCTGGGACCTTATACACCATTAAAAAAATGCATTTTTGCATACAGTGGATTTAAATTGTCCTTGGTAAACACTATTTTCTATTTTTCAAGGGTGAAAGATAATTCAACTCGATAATACCCATTCACATAATTAAGTACATTGGAGAAATTCTTCAGACTAGTTTTCTAAGTGTCAGATTGTTAGCTCTATAATGGTTGGGAATGTCTGTAAGGTACTGTAACCAATCCAAAAGGTCATCTTTACTTAAGACTTTAAACAGCCAACAAAATTATTAGTTGAAAGTAATTTTGCCCATTATATGGAATGAACAATACTAGCTTTGCTAGGCATGTCACTTAAGCGTATGCACACAAGTAGACTCTGTGACATGCACAGGTTTAGTAGATGTGTAGTTCTGGAGTTGTCAGTCTTATCTTGGTATATATCAGAATTAGTGAAGTTATTATCAAGTTGTATAGTTATGGTTTTTATCCTGCTTCTGAACTTGTTTCTTCTTTTTCATGGCTTATTCTGCACCATTACTGTGATTCTTCTCTTATTCTTGTATTCACTTATATTTTTATTTAGTTCGTGTTTCACACTGGACTGTACTACCTGTACCCTTTTTTTTTGTTCAGAGTTGCTGTATTAATATTAAAGTTCTCTGTTTTAGTCCATAATTAATCAAACCTCAATTTGGGGCTAATTTTGTTCTTAGTCATATGTAGGTTTGTGTAAGTATAATTTCCTCAGGAGGCACAGCCCTCTTCCATTTTGACTGTTCCCTGCCATATTATGAACGATATAATGACAGCGTCTCTGTTAAGTTTGGGATTTAGAAACTTACCCCTTTTTACCCAAGACAAGAATAACTCCCAGTGGGCTGCAGGCTTTTCACTCAGAGGCTATTTATCCTCTGATGATTTCCTGTGTCGCACCAACAAACATCCCTCCAGCCACAGCAGCTGGGATTCAAAGTGGCCTTCCTCCTGCTCCCTGTGATTTCATGATTTACTGTTGAACTCAATTATAATGATGTGATTTTGCTTGATACTTCAAAAAGCATTTAGTTTTAAATTTTCCGTCATCATTGAAAACTCACTGGTTAATGCCTTAACTCTCTAAGCTTTTATGCAAAGAAGTAAATACTTTGAAACCTTTATATTTAATCACCTCTCCAGCTTCAGAGAAAGTGTAAAGAAGATATCCATCTTTCTATCTACACACAGACTACACCTATACTTGTGTATAGAGTGTATATGTATATCCTATAGACTATATGCTCATATATTGTAACTGTCTATGTGACTGGGTGTGTATGTGTCTCTGTTTTCTGAGCGGGTCTTATGGAGCAGTGACTGAACTTTAGGCTGAGGGGTCGCAAAGAGTCGGACACGACTGAGCGACTGAACTGAGGGACTGGATGGCTTTCTTGCCTCCCTTACAAAGCTGACTCTGCTTTAGTGTTGAGTGCAGTATCTCTTCTAACATTCGTTTTTTTTTTTTTAAATATCTTTTGTGATAATTCATGTTTGTACTATTTCCAGTTTGCCACATTACTTTCAGAAACTCCCATTACTTTGTTTCCTTCTGTATTTTTGCAATTGACAGAAGGGAAGTGTTTCTTAGCTGCATAAGAGCAATACATATGAAGTTTATTTTACCAGCGGTACAGCGATGTACAAACTCGGAGCCCAGTCCCTTGCATACTCAGAAGACCGTCCTTCCTGCTCTGATAGCCAGGTCTTTATACTGATCTTTCCTCTTTTCCAAAATGAGATTTTAGAGCAACAGGCACATGTGTCTTCAAGTGTGGATTCTAAAATATATTTTTAAACCAAGTTTAATTTACTTGGGTTATCTATCTTCTTTTTCTATCTATCGTTGAAAACTAATCAGACATAGGATATCATAATTTTTTCATAGAATAACTGCCATTTTACAAGTGCCTCCTATATGCCATACCTTCTAGGAGTTTTATATACATTATGCCATACTATATAATCTTTGAATGAGGTAGATGAGAAATCTGAAACTCATAAAGTTTACCTAACTAACATATAGTTACTAGTGGCTGAATTTGAAATCAAATAGGAAGTCGATATAAAAATAAATATTTGTATATATCCTTATATGTATTATTAAATTATATTCACATATGTGTGTGTAGACCTACTAATGACAGAATCATACAAGTTACCTGAATCATCTTGTGCCATTCATGAGACATTTCAAGCACTCTATATTTGAAATGCAGATTGGGTATAAATTCTAGCTTTTTGACCAAGAAATATATATATATAGGTAGCTCATGTCAGCATTTCACATCACAATTTTCTTACTTGGAAAAGGAAGATATGATTTATAATTTCATTTTTTTTTTTAGAATCGAAATGCCCATACTGAGGGCTCTCTCTGCTATAATTTATTTTTGGACTGGTAGGATATTTTAAGCACATTCATAATTAGTGACCTGTAAAAATGAAGACATGGCTCTACTAGATATTCTGCAGAAGTGGTTCTCTTCCTCCATGTAAAATAGGAAGCGTTATGCTTATAAAAAAACCCACCATTGTCAAGTGTAGTACTTTATTTCCCCCCAGGCTGATTAACAGTCACTGGCCTTGGTAAGATTGATAGTTAAATGTGGTATTTGGCCTGATTTTTGCCTTGAGTTCCCTCCGGGTATTGCTTGGGCATTTTTTTGCAGAGTTAATTGAGGAGACTATATCAACGGGTTTCTTTTCTTGAAAATCTTGTTGTGCTCCAGAGGACAGTTGATTGCAAGCTCTGCCCTTCTCTTAGCTGCTAGGGAGTTCCTTAAACCTCAAAGCTTACAAATTAGTGCAGTTTAGTGATTTGTTTTAGACTTTTTAGCTACAGCTTTTGCTACTATAAAAGTGATTTTTTTTTTTCCTATGCTTTTTGAATGTGGTTATTGTGTCATATAGTATAACCCTGTACCATTCTGGCTATTGTGTGATTGATACAGAAACTGCTTCGATAGGAAACCATTTTAAGGGAGAACAGGAAAGGTATTATATTCAGCTGTAGTGCCATGCATTTCTAAACAGCTGATGTTTTCTTTAACTGATCACCACCCCCCAAATTTTCAGAGGCAGTTGAGGCTTTAGAACTTTAACTCTTAATTTGGTCTGGTTGCCAGAGAAGTGCCCTGAAATTCATTATGCACTCATAGTTCACAATTGGAAATTCATTAATTTTTAGTTTAACTGTGTTATGATTGAATTGTTTTAAAGTCAGACCTCTTTATTTGAAGAATATGGAGAAACATTGATTTTGTGAATTTTTCTCTGAACAGGGCTTCTTCATACTTGAGCCAGATACTTGAAACTAGTGGTCTGTGACTTTCTGCACACTGGAAATTGTGATAATGTTGTTAAATGAAGTGTGCCATCATGTATTTTGAAATTTAAAAATCTCAAATTAAGTCACAAACTTTTGTAAAGGAATATAGTAAAAGATGAGTCAAATCAGTGTTCAAAAGACCTTAATCATAGATTGTATGTTTTTACTGCTTCACATATTTAATGATGTATTTCAGCGTACTTACAAAAAATAGTGCCCCCTGTTTTTGCATCTTTCTTTTCTTCTAATTTTTCTAGTTTATGATACCTTACAGGCAATGGTCTGTTTTGGATGAAGGTGCACAGTATCTTAATGATTTGGTATAAAATTATATATCCAAAGATTTAAGTTCATCTGTATGTTATAGTTTATAATTTAATTGAATATTATATATATTAAGGGCTTCTCTGGTGGCTCAGATGGTAAAGAATCTGCCTGCAGTGCTGGAGACCTGAGTTTGATCCCTGGGTTGAGAAGATCCCCTGGAGAAGGGAAAGGCTACCCACTCCAGTATTCTTGCCTGGGGAATTACATGGACAGAGGAGCCTCTGTGTGCATCTGTATGTTATGGTTTATCATTTAGTCGAACATTATATACATTAACGATATTAATTCAGTTGAACTTCTAAAAAAGCTGGGATAGATATTCTTAGAACAAAGGATGAAATAGCTTATAAACTTGAAAATGGTATTTAAATATCTTTAGTTGTGACAGAAAGTAAAGTCTACATATTTTTAAATATTATTTTAAAATTGCTTAAGAATCTTTTCTGGTGGCTTAACTGTCGACTGTTTCTCATTCACTGTACATAGCTGTCATCCTCCTAACAATTATTGTGACACCCCAGAGGTTTTCTCATTATTAATGAAAACTCAGCATTTGTACAAATGGGAAATGTTGGATAAAGCAAAAGATGAAAACTGGTAAAGCAAACTTCCAGCATACTATTGTGTGGGGGGATTGAATTTGAAGTTGCAAGTGGAGGAACAACAGGTGAGTTAGTCTGATCATGATATTGGCCCCCAAACAGGCAGAATCAGCTGGAATCAGTTGATTGCTATTACAAGGAGATAGTTGGGCCCACGTCGTGGGAATTGGTAGAATGGATCAAGGTAGGATGAGGTGTCTGATTGTCGGGGGTTGAGAGGAAGATTAACGTGCAGGTGGTTTCCTGGGGAGTATTAGTTCCATAGTCATATCTGATCCTGTGCGACCCTGTGGACTGTAGCGCACCAGGCTCCTCTGTCCATGGGATTCTTCAGGCAAGAATACTGGTGTGGGTTGCCATGCCTTCTTCAGAGGATCTTCCTGGGGAGTGCTGTCTGGGAACCACCACTGGAAGAGACGGAGGGAGTCAGCATTCAGCAAACAGAGGAGTTGAGCTGTGACTCAGTTACAGCAGAGTCTAAACTGAGTGAATGGGATACTGTGAAGTTGGAGTGGACTTCAGAGATGTCCCAGATAGTAGAAAACCCCTTCTCACCCCTGCTTTTAACCAGTCACTGGGTGTGGACTGCCCCTGGGGAAGATGTACCATATCTCAGGATGAGGTGGCTCCCTTGGATTGAAGGTGAGCCCTAGGAGGAACTCAACTGTGAAAGTTTAGGAGGTAACACTCTTGGGAGCTGGGGGAATGAATGTCTTCATGCAGAAAGGGTTCTGGACAGTACATCACATCTTCTATACCTCTGCCCTTAGGGAGTTCATGTTTGTTTGTTTATGAAAATTCATCTCATCTGGTACCCAGTCCTCTGGAAGCAGGCCTCTTTTCTCAGGGATACATACAAGAAGAAAGTCTGTGGGATGAATTTCAGCCCCCACTGCTGCCCCTGATTTCAGAACCATCGTCATCCTTGATCTCTGATATTCATTCTCTCTTATTTTTTAAACCACCTTTTCTAGATCTCTCTTAACCACAGTGAACAACTCTGATGGGCTGGATATCAAGCATAGAGAAGTGACCCCAAAGGGCTTGGGATCCTGGTCACTGTGTCCTTCTCAAGCCACTTTCACAGCTGTTAGATTTTGTCAATTTGCTTTCAGAATTGGGAGGGAGCGCCGACAGATACTTAAGTGGGTCACCTGGGTACCTGATGTCTTCTTCCATCCTCACATAAATTTCTAGTAGTCTTGCCTTCTCTTAACAGTCAGGGTTAATTGTCCTTGCCTGGAAGGTGACTTTTTTCTTGCCTGCTTGTCTTTTGCACGGGAATGCACAGTGGCTAGGTGGCAACTGTCACAGGAGTTTGAGATCCTTGTTCTTTTGTGGAGGTTTTTGTTACTCCTCTGGAAGCCAAGACATCTTAGCCACTTAGAGTCTATACTTATGGGGAGTAGAAGCACAGATACCCCAAGTGGGTTCCTGGGAGTGAAGGTAATGGGACTCTTGGACTTGTGTGTTCTACTTGCTAAGGACACAGCTCCACGTGCTTG
Source organism: Muntiacus reevesi (assembly GCF_963930625.1). Lineage (NCBI taxonomy): Eukaryota > Metazoa > Chordata > Mammalia > Artiodactyla > Cervidae > Muntiacus > Muntiacus reevesi. The sequence continues at coordinate 39,401,866 of NC_089255.1, read as the reverse complement.
TGTGCTAAGTCGCTTCAGTCATGTCTGACTCTTTGCCACCCCGTGAACTGTAGCCTGCCTGGCTCCTCTGTCCATGGGATTCTCCAGGCAAGAGTACTGGAGTGGGTAGCCATTCCCTTCTCCAAGAGATCTTCCTGACCCAGTGATCGAACTTAGGTCTTCTGCACTGCACTGCAGGTGAATTCTTTACTGTCTCAGTTCAGTTCAGTTCAGTCACTCAGTTGTGTCCGACTCTTGGCGACCCCATGAATCACAGCACACCAGGCCTCCCTGTCCATCACCACCTCCCGGAGTCTACTCAAACCCATGTCCATCAAGTCGGTGATGCCATCCAACCATCTCATCCTCTGTCGTCCCCTTCTCCTTCTGCCTCCAATCCCTCCCAGCATCAGGGTCTTTTCCAATGAGTCAACTCTTTGCATGAGGTGGCCAGAGTACTGGAATTTCAGCTTCAGCATCAGTCCTTCCAATGAACACCCAGGACTGATCTCCTTTAGGATGGATGGGTTGGATCTCCTTGCAGTCCAAGGTACTCTCAAGAGTCTTCTCCAACACCATAGTTCAAAAGCATAAATTTTTCAGTGCTCAGCTTTCTTCACAGTCCAATTCTCACATCCATACATGACCACTGGAAAAACCACAGCCTTGACCAGTCAGACCTTGTTGGCAAAGTAATGTCTCTGCTTTTTAATTTGCTGTCTAGGTTGGTCATAACTTTCCTTCCAAGGAGTAAGCGTCTTTTAATTTCATGGCCTCAATCACCATCTGCAGTGACTTTGGAGCCTCCCAAAATAAAGTCTGACACTGTTTCCACTGTCTCCCCATCTATTTCCCATGAAGTGATGAGTCACCAAGAAAGTCCACAGCTCCATACAATGGTCATTAACTTAAGGTTATACTACTCCTGTGGGTGTGGTGCCTGATCCACTCGGGGTATTACCCCCAAGTTTCTCTGTCAGCTGCTCTTTCAAAAGACTGTTTCATCATTCTGTCAGATCAACAGCTTTTGAATGGCACATGGTGTGATATAACCAGTGGATTATATGATCACATACTCACTGCTGTACCTTTTCTTTTTTTTTTTTACTCTTCAGTGGACACCCATCCCATGTTCAGTGCAAGGTTATGAGTGATCCTATTTGGGTAGATAACATACTCTTAAGCCCTTGGATTAAGGCCCTTGCTAAGGCCCTGTAGGCAGTAAATATAAACCCATACCCAGAATATGTGTCCTTCTTTCATGTCTGAATGGAGTCCAGTGTAGTCAATTACCACTGAAGAGCTTGCTGGTCTCCTTGAGGAATGGTGTATCTCAGGGTAGGATGGGCGTTTAGCAGCAGCAATAGCTGGGTAAGCTTGATGAATTGGAGCCTGTGCTGCTCAATCTATGCAGTGTCCATACTTTTCACTGTGGCTGCTTTCTTCTTGCACCTCTTGAACAACACTGAGGAGACTGACAGCAAGCTGATTGATGTTAGCCGATCAAGTCATTCCATCTATTTGGCTGTTAACTGCTTTGCTCTAATTACTATTGCTCTGTAAAAAGCTATCCAAACTTAGCGATTGAGAATGGCCACTTTATTATGTTCATGGATTCTGTGGGCTAGGCATTCATACAAGGGGCAGTCAGAATGGCTCATTCTTGTCCCACAGTTTCTGGAGTCTTACCTATTAAGACTTGAAGGCAGAGGGTGCCTTGACCTCTCGGGACTGGAATCGTCTGGAGGTGTCTTTATCCTGGCCGAGAGCTAGGACCTCCATTTGTGGGCAGGTGGAATGCCTCCATGTGGTGTCTCCAGGTGGACTTTCACATTGTTTGGGTTTCATCACAGCATGGTGGCTGGATGCTAAGAGCATGTATCCCTAGAGAGTGGAAGAGGCCTTCTGAGATCTTGCTTTGAAAACTATGTACATCAATTCTATGTACTTTTGTGTGAAGCAGAGACAAATGTCCACCCAAGTTGAAGGGACTATGGATCTCCCTGGTTGATGGGAATAGTACCAAGTTCACTTTGGAAGAAGTTCACATTGCACATTGTGTAGCTAGAGAAATTGTTGCATCCTTCTTTAGAGAGTACAGTCTGCAACATGACTCATGGTGGGTGCTCTCTTGAGGGCAGTAACATCGTAGACAAAGATCTGTCTACTTTGTACCAACTCTAGGTCTCCAGTCAGTCAACCAGCCAATCTATTCACTGCCAATAAATACACAAGTAGATAAGTATATATTCTTAGCTCAGCAACTTCTCTTTCCACAGACAGTGTGTGATCCCTGAAGTTGTATCCATGGTTAGATTTCTCACTGCAGACTTTGAATGGGCTTCCCAGGTGGCGCTAGTGGTAAAGAACCTGTCTGCTAGTGCAGGAAACATAGGAGATACGGGTTCGATCCCTGGGTTGGGGAGATCCCCTGGAGAAGGGAATGGCAACACATTCCAGCACTCTAACCTGGACAATCCCATGGACAGAGGAGCGTGGTGGGGCACATTCCATAGGGTCACAGAGTCGCACGGGACTAAAGCAGTTTAGCATACTGACTTTGAAGGCACCCCCTAGTGGAGCTTTAGGGAAGGTGCAGTGCCTTTTTAGTTTGTACCACGTATCACCTGCCAATGCAGAAGACCTGGGTTCGATCCCTGTGTTGGGGAGATCTCCTAAAGGAGGAGATAGAAACCTGCTCCAGTTTTCTTGCCTGGGAAATCCCATGTACAGAGGAGACTGGAGGGCTATAGTCCATGAGTTGGACATGACTTAGTGACTAAACAAAAACCCCACCACATCAAGCCAACCCATCTAACCTCCATTCTTGGACTTGGTGGTTAGAAGGGACTTCTCATGTCGTCACAGGTGTGGGCTGAGATTAGTGAGCACTGTTCATTGTTCAGGTAGATGTAGGGATCTGGACCACCTCTGCATGTGGCTCACTTATGCATTCTCTACTTGTGCTCAGTCCCAGATATTCCATTTTTATCTAATAATGGATTATTTCTGGGCTTGCTTGATCTTGCATGGCTTGACTGACAGAATCCAGCTCGTAATGGACATTTTTGGCTACAGTGTCTTTTAATAGCCTCTGATCAGGCACTCTGCCTAAACGAGGCTCAGGACATCATATGCTGTTTTCAAATGATTTTTAATTCTCTACTGCAAATGGTTTAGGTTTTCTTAAAATCTTTAGATGTCTGTGTTGTTATTCTCTTACTGGGGTTTGCCATAAATTCTATATGGTGTTTTCTCTCACCACAATTGTCTAGTACCATGGAGTTTTGTGGAATCATTTTGCTGAAATATCAGGATTTCTTCCATAAAACCTGTACTTTCTGCAAAATCTTTGACTTCCTTATGGCCCATTCCTACCCAGCATCCTTGTGTCATACATGGTTAAGTAGATCAGAGCAGTGTTCCTAGAGTAAGACATGTTCCCTCCTGAATGGAAAGAAGCCTGATAGGGATTTTGCTTCTTTCTTATAGATGAATAATGTGGGATGCAATTGTTTGTCCTCCCCTTATTCAGAGTTGTCCTCCCATTACTCAGATATTAGAGCCCTAAAACTTTCACTGTTAAGGTGTTTATTTTCCACTGTCTGAGCACATGTGTTTTACTAAGTTTCTGAAGTATTATACTTGCTATTTTTGCTTATCTGGCTCACTTAGTAGGATGTTATTGATATAATGGACCAGGGTAATACTTTACATAATGTACAGTAAGTATATTATGGCAAAGGATGAAAAACTTACTATAGTCTTGAGTCACGATGGTAGATAAATACTGCTCTTTGCCCCATGTGAGTGAGACGTGTTTCTGGTTCTTCTTGATAGAGATGGACAGGAATGCATTTCCTAGATCACTTGTCAAGTACCATGACCTAAAGTTATATCAATCTGCTCTAGTAAAGATACTGCAACCAGCCACACACTGCGATTGATGCTTCTACTTGGTTGAATATCTGGTAGTACACTCTCATCTTCCATCATCCATTTGCTTGTTGTGTTGACCAGACTAGTGAATAAAATTAGGACATAATGCCTCATTTCAGGTTTTAACAGTGGCATTAATATCATCTATTCCTCCCAATAAACGATATTGTTTGTGATTTGCTAGCTTGGTTTAGGGCTGAGATAATACATTTTAGAGAATCCCTCACCCTAGCTGCCACTCTGCTGCTTTTTATGATTAACTGTGCCATCATTGCTACTGTTGCTTAAGTGCTTCGATCTGGCCTCTGTTATTTAGAGATCCTATCGTTCCCACTGCTGTCAGGGAATCCAATTCTGTAACGACATCTCCTACTGTCAGTCCTGACCACAGCAATGTCAAGACCGCTCTCCCTGGTGCAGACATAGGCAGTTGGTGATGTGTCTGACTTTAAATAATCGCATGTGCACTCAAGCTTTCCCACTCACTTAACCTTTTAGAAATATTCTTTTTTAGTCACTTTATGATAAAAGTATAGTGTTTGGTCTGGTTAGCCCCATTTTCTGGAGAACCCAGAGATAATGTAACCCCTTTGTCCTTCCTTCAAATAACCAGTAGTCTCAGTAACATTTAAAAATACCCCATTGTCATGTACTGTATTTTTACATCTGACCAATTATACATTTAAAATGGTAATTAAAGTCCAATGAGATCAGAGGATGGGACCCTAATAAAGTAAGAGGTCTGCTGTGTGTATGTAAAAAACCACACCCACACACAGGTATGGGCACAGCAAGAAGGTAGCCATCTGCAAGCTAAGGAGAGAGGCCTCTGGAGAAAACAGTCCTACCAGCACCTTGAACTTGGATCTCCAGCCTCCATAACTGAGAGAAAATAACTTTTTGTGGGTTAAGTCCCCCAGTCTGTGGTATTTTCTTATAGCAGTTCTTGCCAACTAACACAGGGTTCAGTAAAAGAAACTACTATGATAGCACATATCTATCCCTCTTACTAGAAATAAATTCACTCTTGTCTTTTGATCTACCTTTCCATTATATGCTGTGTTTCTGGCATTTCTGTAACCTCTGTGTGGGTGTTTCCTTGGTGTTTCTTATTCTTCTTACAAGGACAAAAGTCCTCTTGGTTTACAGTCCCCATCCTTCTGATTTAATTTTTTAATGACCTTTTTTAAAAATTTAATTTTATTTTAATTACCTTTTTTAAACTTAATTTATTTAATTTTAATTACCTTTTTTTTTAAAGGCCTAATCTCCAAGCAATGTAACAATAGAGGTTTAGGGCTTTAACATATGAATTTTGTGGATACAAGTTAGTCCATAACAATTCTCTTGGAAACCAAATGTGTAATTGGTCAGATGTAGAAATACAGTGCATGACAATGGGGTATCTTTAAATGTTACTGAGACTGCTGAGTGTTTGAGGGAAGGACAAAGGGGTTCCAAGAAAATGGAAATGGAAAATCCATTTCCCTGATATTCCCAGCTTCTGGAGGCTGCCCATATATCGACCCATGGCCCATGTTTCCATCTGCAAAGCTAGCAGTGTGGAGTCTCTCTGTGCCTTTTTTCCATAGTCACATCTACCTCTGATTACCTTGGGTGCACCCTGAAAATCCAGGGTGTTCTTTGTATTTTAAGGTAAGGTAGTTGGTTGCAACCCTAATTTCATCTGTAACCTTAATTCCTTTTTTGCCATGCAAGCTAATATAGTCAATTTCTGGGGATTAGGATGTGGAAATCTTTAGGGATGGGGCAGTGTTCTGCGAACAACAGTAATAAATTGATGCCAACCTTCCATTGTTTTTCTCAAATGCATGGGTAGTCCCTAGAAATAACCACCTGAATCTGCACTCCTTATAATTACTATTTATCCCAGCCTGTCAGTACCTGAGACACTGCATACAACTTCCTCTGGTATGTCATTATTTCTGTTCATCTAGGTAAGAGAGGGATAAAATTACAAAAAGGTCAAGCAGTCCTCATCACAGATCTCAGCAAATCTCAGCAAAGAACTGTACTTCTGCAATATTCCTGTGATGAATTTATTCTATGAAAGTGAAACTCGCTCAGTTGTGTCCAACTCTTTGTGATCCCATGGAGTATATAGTTGGTGGAATTCTCTAGGCCAGAGTACTGGAGTGGGTAGCCTTTCCCTTCTCCAGGGGATCTTCTCAACCCAGGGATTGAACCCAGGTCTCCCTGATTGCAGGCAAATTCTTTACCAGCTGAGCACAAGGGAAGCCCAAGAATACTGGAGTGGGTAGCCTACCCCTTCTCCAGTGGATCTTCCCAACCCAGGAATCGAACTGGGATTTCCTGCATTGCAGGTGGATTCTTTACCAACTGAGCTGTCAGTATTGAATTTATTCTATATTCCTGGGATTTGTTACTACTGTCTCGTGTTTCTTCTATTTCTTATGTTCTCTAGACAACAAATTTTTTATTTGAAAGGACCTTAACTATGGCCATTTCAGGTTTTATGTTGAAATTTTTTTCTTGCCATCTAATATTCTTACTGGAAAAGAAGGATCTGCCAGGATAGCACCCATACCCACCAGTGCTCCATGAATTGGTCTCTGGAAGTAAGGGGGATGAAATGGACATTCCATGGTCTGTCAGTTAATATCGTCTTCTCTTCAGCCTGGATCTGGCTCTGACTCCCAGCTACCCTCTGTGGTCATTTTGGTCATACGTGCCAACTCTTTAGGTATTTTGAGATCCTGATTTCCGAGTTTTAGTCCTTCTTCTTTTGAAAAAAATTTAAAGTGGTATCTTTTGTTTTTCTGTGAGGTATGTGGACTCTTAGTTCCCTGACCAGGGATCAAACATGCATCCCTGCAGTGGAAGCATGGAGTCTTAACCATTGGGCCACCAGGCAAACCCCAAAAGTGGTATATTTTCTCCACTCTAAATTATCAGTTATTGGAGAAATATGTGTGTGTGTATGTATGTATATGATACTGAAAAGGTACTTACAATTTTAAAAATTATTAAAAAAAATTATAGGGTACTGGTTTCTTATGCAACCTCTATTTTTCTGGTTTGCCAGAATTTTCCAAGACTTATTTTCTCTCAAGAAGTAATTATATAAACCCAAAGTGACTTTCATGGCATCTTCATAAGTTTTACATTGTAAAGTACAGCCTAATTCTATTTTAAAACACATATATTATAAATATTGGATAAATTAATATTTTCAGATAAAGGAAAATTACTTTGTGAGTTTTCCATCATTGAAGTTAGTCTTGTTTATGCAAAATTTAAGAACAGTTGTATGTCATTTGATACTCTTATTGATAGTTGTATATATGTATAATGAAAGTTCAGGTGTCTCTCTAAATAATTTGTTATGTCATTTTAGAAGTTTTATACTCAGAAATAATAGGTGAGATGAATATTGGCTATATTTAAGTTTTCTGTAAATAACTTTCCTTATTCCATCAGTTTGAGATGTTCCAATGGTACTTTGTAGTAAAGGAAAATAACATTTTCTAACAAGGAAATCTTTTTCATAATGCTTATCCGTGTACCCTGTGTTCAGTCGCTCAGTAGTGTCTCACTCTTTTTGAGCCCGTGGACTGTGGCCAGCCAGGCTCCTCTGTCCATGGAATTCTCCAGACAAGAATACTGGAGTGCGTAGCCCTTCCCTTCTCTAGGGGATCTTCCTGACCCGGTGATCGAGCCCAGATCTCCTACATTGCAAGCAGATTATTTACCATTGAGTCACCTGGGAAGCCTCAATGCTTATCTGTATCCTTTGCTAATTCCTTCTCTTCTTGGTTTCCAGATTTTAGGGATTCTCAGAGTTCTGTTCTTCTCTCTCTTTTTTCCTCACTCTGCACCTTCTTGCCTTGGGCATATCGCACACCATCTCTGTCTGATGACTTGCAGACCTTTATTCCTTATCAGATCTCTGTTCTGAGCTCCAGTAGGTAACTGCCTCTTTCACGGTGCCAACTTAATTCCTCAAAGGCAACAAACTTAATATGTTAAAAGCTATACTCCTGATCTTTGTCTAAATCTTTCTCCTGAGTTTTCCTCTTTTATTAAAGGTTACTCTCATCTACACAATAGTTCATATCATCTGCCTGGAAGTCATACTTGACGCTGCCATTTCCCTCACTCCCATTTAACCGGACCCCGGCAGGTCTCAGATGTACTGCTGCCATCACCCTGGTCCCTGCCATTGTTTGTCGCTATAGATGCAGCTCCTCAAGTTTGTCATAGAAGTAGTTGGTAAAATCTTAGGATAGTGGACAGTAGGAAAGTTTTCCAGTACAAAGTTACCATTTTCTTATTCATCCCTTAAGAAAAATTTACCCCATAAGCTTTCAGTGAACCCTCGAAGTTACTATGAATCATTAGGACTATGGAAATAATTTTTAGATTATTTTAGTGAGTACACAGATATTTTACATAATTAATTTTAGAAATTTTCTATTGCACTGATGTTTCCAAATAAGTAAGTGTGCTAGGCATAAGACATGAGGTGGAATACATAGATAGACCATCATCATTGTTAACATAGCTTCAGGTACAATAATTATTATTGATACAATTTTAGGTAAAAATAAATGATCTCTCTTCCATTTCTGTTAGCATTTTAAAGAAGATATATCTAAAGATGATTTAAAGAAGTTGAAGAAGAAATCAGTAAATTGAGTAGTCTATTTTATGTACCCTCTCTTAGGTTAAAATTTGGAAATATATTCTGCTGAGAACATTGTGTGATTTTATTTATTTAGTCTTGCTCTATCTAGAAATGCTATCACTTCCCTGTTCTGGTCCCTTGTCTGCCATTGATCTTTCCCTGACTACACCAGCCCATTCATATCACTGTGAAGCTGAGCTTTTCTTGCACTTTTATTTCAATGCCTTCTGGTTTAGTACTTAATTGTTCTCTATTTATCTTTGCTTACAATTGTTCATTGAGTGAATCATTGTTAGAGGTTATGTACAAAGCATAGTACTTCCTAGACATTTAGGAAAATATTCAAACAGTTTTGATAAGGGACTTTGTCCTCAGATAGCATATATTCCCATTGACAAGACAAAGAAATTCATAGCCATACCCACAATACCATCATTTACTGAGAATGAACCTTGTGTTAGAAACCATATTTCATAAATTCTCAAAATACTCCTTTAAGAGTATCCAAATTCTGCAGAGGAAGCCGAGTCTCAGACAGATTGTATAATTTTGAAAAGTTATGTAGCTAATAAGTTCCAGAGTCCAGATTAGAAACCACAAGTGTCGAACACCACAATCTGTATTCATGCCTCTTAACAATATAAAATAGCACATCGTGACATGGGCAGAGAATTGGAAGTTTTACATGAAACATAGTTTGAAGTTGTGTGTATTTGAATGAATACTTGAGCATACAATTTAATTGGTAGGCACACTTTATTGTTGTTTTGTAAGCTTTTAAAAATGTGTCCATTTTAATCATAATTTCTTTATAATTGAAGAGAAAATAAAATGATAACAAAGATGCTATAAGGTATATAGCTGTTTTCATGTTTTATTATATTTCATTTTTAATTTTCTAAAGCTTTTAAAACAGTTATACAGCATATATATATTTGGGGCATATGGATATCAAATATCTATGTTATTTTGTGGTTCCACATCAGTATTACTCTACTGCATGGAATAGTGTAAATTAAATGTCAAAATGAGGAATATGATTACTTTTGAGCACAAAAGGAGATCATATATTATATAGTATTTCTTAAAGGTTAAGATTTGTTTATCCAATTAAGTTTTTTTCATTCAGGATAAGAAATCTTATTATACTCAGTCTCTAAGCCAAATGGGTACTTCCTGGGTGGCTCAGTGGTAAAGAATCCTCCTGCCAATGCAGGAAGACACTGGAGATGTGGTTAAGACCCCTGGGTCGGGAAGATCCCCTGGAGTAGGAAATGGCAACCCACTCCAGTATTCTGTCTTGGAAGATTCCATGGACAGAGGAGCCTGGCAGGCTCCATGGGATGGCAAAGTGTCAGACGCCACTGAGCATGCATGCATGTAAGCCAAATAGTGAGAACTGAACTACATTTTAAAGGAACCATGACTTTTTTTTTACCTTATTAACTTGTATCTGATGTTATTACATAGTGTTATAGGGAAAAGTCATCTCAAAGATGTATGAAGTGAGATAATTCAGTGGAAACAGGCTGTATATGTTACTGCTCCAATATAATACACTGAAATTAGTAAGAAAACTTTGAAGCATATTTCATAAGGTGAGGCTTCAAGGTGTGCGTTCAGATTCAAATATTTAAACAATTAAAATTTTAGAGTATGTTAAGTCTTCCTCACTTATGAATGGCATGCATTTTGGCAAATGGGTAAAACGTTTATAAATTCATTTGAAATTTTAGAACACCATACGTGATACTGGAGCTAGAAATTAACCCAAGCAATATTTGCTATAAGCAGCCAGACTTTCTCTGAGAGGGCAATTTGTTTTATTAGTAAACCATCTCTTAGATATTCACATATGTCAGTTCAATAGAGTGCTTAATGTTGAACTTGGTCTGAAGGAAGCAGAGAATTCAATCATTGTCAGTTGTATACATACTAGAGAATGTGGATTTAAGGACCAAGTAAATGTAAGCTTCAAATTTCATATTCATGAGCAGTCTTATTTTATGTGAAACTTATGTGTGATGCAAATTTACCCTTAAAACCAAACTATTACCTGTTATTTGTTGAACACATACTAATGATTAAATGCCATAAAGCAGTGTCTAATAATAACATAATAATTGAAATTGCACTCATGGTTGGGCAGGTACTTACATATATTGTCATTTGTATACCATGAAGAAAGTATTATTGTTATCCTAATTTTGCCAACTAGGATACCAAACTTGGAGGGATAGATAACATGTTGTTGTTCAGTCGCTAAGTCATCTCCCACTCTTTGTAGCCCGACAGGCTTCTCTGTCTAGGGGTTTCCTAGGCAAGAGTACTGGAATGAATTGCCATTTCCTTCTCCAGGGGACCTTCTCAACCCAGGGATTGAATCCCCTTCTCCTGCATTGGCAGGCGGATTCCTTATTGTTTCGGAAACACGAATTACATGTTAAGTAGGTGGCAGATACAAAGAATTCAGACCCAACCAGAATGACACTGAAGGATCATTGTCAGTCACTTTACTGCTTCCAGACTCAGAGTAAAAATTTAAACTGAAACTCTAGAAAGAAGTGAATGAATGTTTTAAGAAAACTAGTTTGGTAATCTACCTTAGATACATCTTTATCAAGTGAAAAAAAATAACATGTTATATGTGTTTATATTGATATTTGACATTGGGCATATTTCAGAAATGGAAGCTTTTGTGTTGAAGGTGATAAAACTGAGGAAAGTTTTCTTCTTTTATGTTGTATGTTAATCTGTGTTGAAACAATTGAGAGTTACATTTTGTTTATATATTCTTTTGATCAGTTATAGACTTTTTATTAGTTCTGGTCCTAGATTAATGAGAACTTAAAAACTGTATAATAACAAAACAGACATATCTAACAAGTCCTTGAAAGCAGTTTTTTTCTGTTTAGAATTTTCACTTGCAGAAGAAAAATAAAGATGATAACTCAGAAATTCTTGCAGGTAGAAGTGAGGAAAAAGATAGTTCCTTTCAAGAATGATATAGTAGAGGCTACATTATTTTTGTAAAAGCAGTGCATTTATTTTGTATTACTACTGTAATAAATTACTGTAAAGTTAGTTGCTTAAAGCAGCTCATATTTGTTATCTTAATAGTTCTGGAGGACAGAAATGTGAAATGGGTCTTATAAGCCTAAAATCAGTGTTTCCACAGCATTCATTCTGGAAGTTCTGGAGGAGATTCTCTCTCTCTGCCTTTTCCAGCTTCTGGAGTCTGCCTAGGTGCTTTGGTCCATGGCCTTTCCTCCATTTTCCAAAGCAGGTTTAGTATTTTTCAAATCTTTCTCCTACTCTAACACTCCTAGCTAAAGCTTATGAGAAGCCTTGTGATTCTATTGGATCCTTCCATTGGAAGTTAATCTAGGATGATCTTTACATATCAACATATGTATATATATATATATATAAAGTAATCACATATGCAAAGTTCCCTTCGTTATATAAAGTAACATAATCACAGGTACCAAGAATTAGGATGTGGACATTTTGGGGGGGCTGTTGTTCTGTCTACCACAATCAGATTCTATAATACAGAGTAAATTATTGTTTTTAATATAAGACCATATCTTCATAATTCTTACTGCATGTGTATAGGTGCTCTAATAAAGTAATTTAAAATTAGCCATGAGAAAAGTCACCTGCTTTACACTCTGATCTATTGAATGACCCTTTAATGGCTCATTTCCTCCTTTTCACTATGTAAATTATACAGAACTAGGAGAGTGCTTGGTAATGAGCTTTTAGCAGTTACTGCATTACAAAAAGACTTTAGGTTTTCTCACAGTTTTTTTTTCTATTCAAATAAAAAAAGAGTGGAGAATCTGAACTATTTTATTTAGTACTGGTTATCCCCAAGTTTACCATTGCAGAGTAAATGGAAAAGTGTTAATAAAAATATTTTTGTTATTCCAGTAAAAGAAGATTATTATTATATAAAGAAACTGCTAGTCAAATTATGACTTCTTGATATTTTTATGTACACAACAGAGCTTTAAAGGAGAGATTTAAGAGCTTCCATCAGGTATGTTAGCAGTTGGTACCTGCTTGTTTTCCAATAGTTTGAATGCTTGATGATAAAAAGATGCAAGGTTTTATTTCAGTAACTAGGATGCCATTTACTTGCATGTTAAACTACTTCTGGAGATGAGTTTTGAGGAATTATTGGGGAGAAATTGCCATTTCATATTTACTTCATTAGCTTCCCTACAGCATACCTGATGGGCTTAGAGAAATCGGTGATTTGCATATGCATGTCCAAAAATGGTGAATGTTAGTGATTTCTGCATGATTTTTATAATGATTGACAAGAAGAACCAGAGATACTAAAACATTCTGCTCATTAAATATCTTTTCAACTTTTGATAGACATTTTATTAAAATCGCATAATGTAGTACTTTAAAATATTTTCCTTTTTTTCCCTTTGCTTCATGAACTGAATTTGAAGTAAATGAACATGCACAGAATTCATTATTTATTTGGCTGTTTCTTTAAGAGTAGAATGTGTTTCAGCATAGGAAAGGAGTATAGTCATTGTGCTTTATCCAGAATAACAATAATAATAATAAAGCAAAAGCTTACATAATGCTATTTGCTAGATAATATTCCAAGTGTGTTACACATATACATATGTGTGTGTGTATATATACACATATATACATATATGCATATATATGCACATATATGCCTAATTGTTATCCTCATTTTATAGATAAAAAAATAACACAAAGGTTAAATCTGAATTACAAACTATTAAATATCGGCTGGGGTTTGAACTCAGTCAGTCTGTTTCAACTCTGACAGTCTGAGTCCGAACTCAAAACAAATCATTATTGTATTTTAAAAATATTATTAAGCAGTAATCCTCATGAACATGCAAATAATTCACCCCACATGGAAATCTTCTAGAAGTTAAATTTACAAAGTTAACTCTTTAGGTTAACAGGTTGGAGTGTAGAATTTACAAAGTTAATTCTTTAGGATTAACAGGTTGGAGTATAGAATTTACAAAGTTAACTCTTTAGGTTAACAGGTTGGAGTATAGAATTTACAATTGGGCTTCCCTGGTGGCTCGGATGGTAAAGAATCTGCCTTCAATGAAGGAGACCTGGGTTTGATCCCTGAGTCTGGAATATTCCTTGGAGAAGAAAATGACAGCCAATTCCCATATTCTTACCTGGAGAATTCTGTGGACAGGGGAGCCTGGCAGGCTACAGTCTATGGGATCACAAAGAGTTGGACATGACTGAGCAACTAACATATACATACATGTTTTAATGTAGATATTTAGGAGTTGTGGCCTTAGGAGTCCTATGGCTGCTATACCATATTGGTTTATAGGGACATTGGTTGATTGAAAAGGTTATGAAGCTGTGTTTGCTTAGTAATGTGTGTGAGGTTGAGAAAATGTTGATTTTTGATTGGAGAATGAGTGGGAGCTAAAGCTCTGTCCAAGTTCTCCTGCAGAATGGCTGATGGATGTAGGTACTTGTCTGTTTCTCATCTGTTGGAAAATCATGTTTTTGAACTTATTTTATTGTGTTGAAATGCACACATGTTTTATGCACACAGTTATATAGTGCTTACTATCTACCAGACATTTTATACAGTTCATGGGGTTCTCATGGCGAGAATACTGCAATGGTTTGCCATTTCCTCCTCCAGTGGATCACATTTTGTCAGAACTCTCCACTGTGACCAGTTTGTCTTATGTGGCCTTGTATAGCATGGCTCATAACTTCACTGAATTATGCAAGCCCCTTCACCATGAAAAGACAGTGATTCATGAACGGGCAAGATGATTGCTTCTTGGCAGGAAAGCTAGATAGTGTATTAAAAAGCAAAGATAGCACTTTACTGACAAAGGTTCATATAATCAAGTCTATGGTCTTTGCAGTAGTCAGGTATGGATGTGAGAGTTGGACAATAAAGAAACAGAGTGCTGAAGAATTGATGCTTTCTAACTGTGGTGCTAGAGAAGACTCTTGAGAGTCTCTTAGATAGCAAGGAGATCAAACCAGTCAATCCTAAAGGAAATCAGTCCTGAACACTCATTAGAAGGACTGATGCTGAAGCTGAAGCTCCAATACTTTGGCCACCCTGATGCAAAGAGGTGACTCATTGGAAAAGACCTCATGCTGGGTAAGATTCAAGGCAGAAGGAGAGGAGGGTGACAGAGGATGAGATGTTTGGATGGCATCACCAATTCAGTGGACATGAACTTGGGCAAACTCTGAGAGATGGTGAAGGACAGGGAGGCCTTGGCATCCTGTATTGCATGGGGTCACAAAGAGTCAGACACGAGTTGGTGACTGAACAAACAAACATATATACCAGATTCTGTTCTAAGTGCCTTGAGAATAATGATTTATTTAATTCTTCTAACAATACAGTGAGATAAGTACCACAATAATCCCCATTTTTCTGATGAGAGGACTGAATAGCAAACTGTCTAAGGTCACTGAGATAATAAGTGACAGACCCAGTATTTGAATCTGGGCATTCTGTCTCCAGGGTCCATTCTGTGTACGTAAAGTAGTTCAAATCTATGGGAACAAGTTGCTCTTGGGAGAGAAGCCTCCTCCTCCTAATTTAGCCTAGTTCACACTTTTTCGTACTTTCCCGTCACAATTGGAATGAGGTAACTAAAAGCTATGACATCCCACCCCTACTCCTTAACCCTTGGAGTCTCATCTTTAGATTGTACCAATTCTCTTCTGTTCTCTCCTCTCTTCTCTACTGTCCTTGCCTCTCCTCTCTCTTTCAAATAAGTTGGATAGACTAATGGACTGGTAAGTGAATTTATATATGTCTAAAGTGGCATTTGGTGTAAACTACCTGAGAACTCCATGGACAGAGGATCCTGGTGGGCTACACTCCATGGGGTCCCAAAGAGTTGGACACAGCTGAGCATGCACTCAGGCACCTGAGAATCTTAAGCTAAAATTGTTATGTAGGAGTGAAGTATTACAGTAAAACTTTCTGATTATTTCATTTTAGCTTGGAAGGGTATCATAGTATTCAGCCTAAATTGTTTTGTAAGAAGATTAAATCCTTACAATAGCAAATAACTTGTTAGAGGTTTGCCACTGCTTATCAGTCTTTCTGTTGATTTCTTATTGACCATTGTCTGGACTTTTGAACTCTTTGTCATTATTCAACTCTCTATTCAAATACTTTCCTAGTGGCTCAGACAGTAGGGAATCTCCCTGCAATGCAGGAGACCTGGGTTCTCTCCCTGGGTCAGGAAGCTCCCCTGGAGAAGGGAATGGAAATCCACTCCAATATTCTTACCTGGAGCATTCCATGGTCAGAGGAGCCTGGTAGGCTGTAGCCCATGAGGTCACAAAGAGTTAGACACAACTTAGCGACTAACACTTTCACTTTCACTTTGGCATCACTTTCCTCTGCTGGAGTTTCTCTCTCACTTCTCTTTTTTTCCCCTCATACTTGGCCTCTTGTTGTAGTGTTTTCATTAGTCAAACTTTTACCATCATATTTGCATTTAGAAACAAGTAAAAGAAGAAATGCTGAGATATTTCAGGAAATAGTTATTGAATCAGGGAATACAACTTCCCAGAGTGAGCAAAGTTGATAATGTAAGTGAAGAAACCATTAATTCTGTTTTGGAGTCAGATTTGCATACACTTAACAACGGGACCTGTTTTGTGCTTTAGACCAGGCATCAAAGTAGGGGTCTGTATCCCCGGTTAGAATATAAATTTCTTGGCCTGACTCTAACTATACCAATATTGGACATATTTAATTTGCTTTGGATATATATAGATGTATAGGTACATATGTATATTTTTGCAATTTCTTAGTTGAATGAATAAAACAAAACATTGAATACCTACTTGCTATGTTTAATTCATTGGAAATGATGAGATGGATATTTCTTCTTGCCACTGAAGAGCTACTTAAGTAGGAGAGAAAGAAAAATAAAAATTAATTGTACATTAAACTTCTTCAAGAAATGTTTGATACGTACTTCCTAAGTGCAGATTATACTAAGGTCTGTATGTGTAGTTGTAAACCAGAGAGGTGGTGCTCCTGCCTCTGTTGGACATATGCTGCGGTCTTATGTGATATGTGCAATGAGAGAAAGGCACAAAAGACCTGATGAGTGCACAAGACAGGAAGACTGCTTAGAAGAAATGATGTCTGAACAAGTCTTCACAAAACTATCAGTAGTGGTGAGTGGGGTGTGTGTTTGAGGTGGAAAGACCTGCATGTGCAATAAGTCAGCCCTTGGAGACAATGAGTGGAAAAGTGCTGGGGAGCAGATGGATGGGGATGGGTGAGAGCAGGAAAGAGACAGAAGAGGCTAAAGAAGATGTGGGGTCCATATGATGTGAGGCTTTATGTGATGTGGTAAAAATTGATTTGTAAGCATTTTAGAAGGGTAGAGGAAGCCCTCCACAGATTTTCAGCAAGTAATATGACATAGTTTAACCTTAAAAGACAATAGCAACTACAGCAACATAAAGGCAGCCATGTGGAAGGCTATTAGGATATAACTGGAGGCAAGGAGGACACTTAGTCATCGCAGTAAACCTGTTAGGGAAAGACATGCACTGACATATTTGTGTCAGTGTTAAACAAGGGAGGATTTACTGAAGAGGCAATTAGAAGGTGCCTATAGACGTTAAATGCTGGATGTACATGACAACGTGATTCTCAAATGCTTGGCTTATGTGGTTTTCATTTTTTTAAGATTTGGAATACAAAAGAAGGGAGCAATTTACAGTTAAGGGTGAGGGAAGAAAAAATGGGGAAAGATTTGATTTACTTGTGAACATGTTTTTTGTACATGTTCAAAGAACCTCAGAGTCAAAGTGAACATACCCCATTAGTAGGTAGAGCTTTGGCTTTGGAAATCTGTAGAGAGGTCTGGCTCAGAGTTGTGCATTGCCTTGGGGTCATTCATTTAGCATATATTTACTTACGTTCGTTCTGTGCCATGTACTATACTTAAAGCTAGCAATTCATTGATGAGAAGGCAGTGACCCTTTTCCCCCAGGAACTCAGAACAGAAAAGCCAATAAGATGTCTGGGAATCGAAAACCCGTAGATATCTGGGGTTGTCCAGGCCGTGTTTCCACTGAGAGAAAAAAAAAATCACACTATGGAATCTTAGAAAACACTAACATCTAATGGATTGGTGATGGTGGAGAGTTCCTTGAATAAGACCAGGAAGCAGTATTTTGGATGGTAGGAGTTGAACCAAGAAAGTCGTGGAAAAATAAAATAGTATGCAATGTGAACTATAAGGAAAGGTTTAATGAGAAGATGAATAAAAGCTGACATTTTTATTCAGAATTTAAGAGGTGTTTTATAATGCCATAACGAGAAGATTCACAATATCATTCAGTAGAATTCAGCTTTGCAATGGTTTGGGATGAAAATACAAATTAGATTGGAGCTCATGAGTGATTATGAAGGGAGATAGAGCTTTTACTTAGACAAAAGTGCATTACTATTTAGTTGTATTCAAAGGGGAAGAGAGTAGACATGAGAGAAAGGATTTATCCATGTCTTGGCCAGAGTAGATCAGATAATGAAATACTCTGAGGGGATGATGTATGGAGATCTTGTCAGCAGTGCTTGATAATATGTTTGCTTGTCAAGTTTTTAATTCAATGTCATCCTCTAAAGACATTGTTGTCACAATACCTAGTCTAGTAGTGCAAAATAGACAACAAATTTATATCTATATCTATCTATCTATACAGATTGAAAAAAGTGGAAGTGTCAGGCACTCAGTTGTGTCCAACTCTTTGTGACCCCATGGACTGTATCCTGCCCGACTCCTCTGTCCATGGAACTCTCCAGGCAAGAATATTGGAGTGGGTAGCCATTCTATTCTCTGGGACATCTTCCCAACCCAGGGATTGGACCCCGGCCTCCTGCCCTGCAGGCAGAACCTTTACTATCTGAGTCAGCAGGGAAGCACAATCTATACATGTACATAAATATTTATATTATCAGCTGGTAACAGTACTACAGAGAATATAAATTAAGATGGGAAAATAGGGAACAGTGGCGGGAGGTTCCTCTTTAAAGTACAATAACCAGGGAAGACTTCTGGTGATGACATTTCATCAGAAACCTGAATTACATGAGGAAGCTAGGACAGAGAGTTCCAGGCTGAGGGTACTCTTAAGTGCCAAGACCGTGATGTAGAAATGCCTCGTGTGTTCAAAGACTATCAGGGAACTGCACAGAACTGTAGGGGAAAAAAAAAAAAAAGACCAGAGAGAGAACCAGGGGCCAATCAAGTAAGCCTTGAACATCATTAAATGTGTTGCACATAATGAAGACTGTTAACTGTTATACAGTAAGCATATTCTGGCTGAATGCAGTGGAGATCATGGGACCTGAATAGAAATGTGAGATCATCTATTACAGTTTTTAAAGGGATGACTCTGGTTGCTAGATATATGGTAGACTGGAGAGAATTGAAATTGACTGAGAGAGGTCCATTAGAAGGCATTTGCCATAGTTGAGGAGAAAGATGATGTAGTTTGGATCAGAATTGGAGATGGTGTGAAGATTCACAATTTGACTTTCTGTTTTGAAAGTAGGGGCTAATGGGATTGGTTATTGCACTGGCTGTGGGTAGGAGAGGAAGAGTGGAGACCAAGACCTCCTTGGGAATTTCGGTCTGAGTAATTGTGCAGAATTAGGCTGACTAAATTTGAGGATGAAATTTGGGAGTCTGCAGTTCTACTTCTTACCTAGTTTAGGGAATTGCAGGTAGGCATTTGATGAATGTTTCCCTTAGACTCAATTTCATATTCAAGGAAGCACAGAAGAAAGGTTTTATTTAAGGTGCTAAGATCACTCTAGGTACTGTTTTTTGCTAAGGTTTTTTCATAGCAGACCCAGATTTCTTATTTATCAATTGCC
Source organism: Muntiacus reevesi (assembly GCF_963930625.1). Lineage (NCBI taxonomy): Eukaryota > Metazoa > Chordata > Mammalia > Artiodactyla > Cervidae > Muntiacus > Muntiacus reevesi. The sequence continues at coordinate 39,382,346 of NC_089255.1, read as the reverse complement.
TTTGAATCTTCTCAGCTCCTCCTATGGCTCAAATTAAATTTATTTTTAATGATTTTAGCTGCAAAATGGGTTTTACATTCCTTTCTAGAAATATGCACACATATCCATATGTACGGGCATATTTTGTGGGGGTGCCCAGGTTTATTGGCATTCATTTCTTCACTACTGAGTATTTCTGCCTCTGGATATCAGGGGCTTCATCTAAATTCTTTGCGGTAGGCATCATTAGGCCAGTTTCTTTAACTGTTGCAGCTTTGAAGACCATAATCACATGCTCGAAGCCTGGTAGGATTTGATTGAGAATGATGATGACAAAGGAGACAGTAAGCAAAAAGAATCACGGTTGTGTCATTTCATCTCCTTGGGTAACCGCGTAGACATTTAATCTGAGCGTGTTGCTGTTTGCCTTGCCAAGGGCAGTGTAGGAACAGAGCTATGCAATTAGCATGATAGTTCATTCAAGAATAACAATGAAATGAGACCAGCTAGAGTTTAGGATTAAATATAGTGCATCTGAAATCTGACATTTTGCCCTATTTAAAACTATCTTGCAGTGAAATTGGATAGCATTTTCTCTGGTCACTTGACACTGGCTTATATTTTATTTAATATACTATATAAGGATACTTTTATGCAGAGCTATACACATTTAAAGGGCTTCCCTGGTGGCTCAGATGTACAGAATCTGCCTGCAATGCAGGAGACCTGGGTTCAGTCCCTGGGTCAGAAAGATATCTTGGAGAAGAGAATGGCTACTCACTCCAGTATTCTCAGCCTGGAGAATTCCATGGACAAAGGAGCCTGGCGGGTATAGTCCATGGGGTCACAAAGAGTTGGAGATGACTGAGTGACTAACACTTTTCTATACACTTTTAAAATCTACAGAATTTTGACTTTTTTTTAAGAGGTAGGAGTGATGTGACCTTTCTGGGGAATTTTTTAACTTTCCAAATTGTTTCTGTAAAGTCTCTGTATGGATAATCATTCTTAGAAAATTATTTAAAATTATACCTTGTAGTAGTTATTTTAGGTGATTATTGTGCTGTGTTGCTCTGGAGAGAATTAAACCATAAAAAAGTTAATTTTCTCTCAAAATATTTTTATATTCCACTCAAAATCATTTTCTTTTATTGATATTTGTGCATTAGTTACTTTAAATAATTTACTGCCCAATGCTAAATGGTTTATTCATAAATTTAAAATTTTGATACCAAATGTTTAACTGTGGTAATTATAAATCCAGACATATTCTCCTAGTGGATAGAGTTAGACATTCTGGATTTATTCCACTTGTATTTGAAGCATGTTTGCTTCCCTAGCCAGCTGAGTGATCTTGGGCAAGGCATTCAACTCTGTATACATATCCATATCCTTGTAGACAGGTATGTTTTATGAGATCTTGTTTCTGCATGTGTAAATGAGGATATAATACCAGACTTACAAAAGTTGAAGATTAACATGAGAAAAATGCATGTACCATACATCTTATGAGGCTTAGCATGTTGAAAGAAACACTTTTTAAACCTGAAAGTTGTTGGGTGTACACATGTATACATTCATTTACTAATGCTGGTTTCTGGATACTATCAGTAGCTATCTTCATGGTGTAACTGTCTCTAGTCTTACAACAATTTTAGTAGATTTTGCTCTCATGTTTGATTCAAACCTAAAAACCAACAGAAGGTATCTTCATTTGTATTCCATGAAGGCAGATTAGACTGCATTTTGGTTTTGTGTTTTCTTTCCAGTTATACTTAGACATTGTTGCTTTTAATAGTAAGATTAATATTCCATGTTATCTTTTGCTTAAATTCAAGTTATGCTTTTAGAAGGATACCTTTATTTAAGGAGTTTCTGAGTCTGAGGGGAACAAAGTGCTTGAAAGTACTGTGTTACCATGAATAGATCAGACGTAGTAATAAAATATCCCTGTTGTAAGAAATTATTGTCCTTTACAGGCAAGCCTTTTCCCTCAGCAGCTTTTTGAAAAATGTTCCGATTTATCCTGTTCCCTCTTAGTTGCTCACTGAGAATTTTAAAGTAGGCGACTTTTTGAAGAAAGATTTGCTAGGGTCTTTATTTTTTGTCAGCGAGTTGAGTGTCCTTCATTCCCTTAGATTATGTCTTGCGTAAGTCTGTCTACTTCTACCGTTTCGAAATTAATACTTTTCTACCATATTCTTGAATACTTCATATACTGTTTTGGATGAAACCTAAGCTCTCTGGAAAGTAACAACAAGGCATGACTCTTTCTTGACATAAGTCAGCATTTAAGGGCCTTATTATCCCTTGAAGTTTGAGTTGCAAGATAAGAAAAATTAGAACTTCTGATGTCAAGGACCACTGACTTTGGGGATTGTTTTCTGTGAAGATAGATTTAATTAAGGTAATGACCATAGTCCCGTCTGTCCACACATTGATAAGGTGTTGGCACTCTGGCATCATAATACATTTGGTAAGTAAGGAATAATGACATCTCATGACATTTGACCCATTGAGGTTATATTTATAAATGAATGTCCACCTCAGAAATTATTTTTTGTACATATACTTAAAAAAAATTATTATTATTTGTAAACCATCTGTTTTGTGTCAGATGCTATGCCAGGACATATGAACTTAGAAGAGAATACTAATTGTCATGTGTGAATGGGAGAGTTGGACCATAAAGAAAGTTGAGTGCTGAAGAATTGTTGCTTTCCAACTGTGGTGTTGGAGAAGACTCTTGAGAGTCCCTTGAACTGCAAGGAGATCCAACTAGTCGATCCTAAAGGAGATCAGTCCTGAATATTCATTGGAAGGACTGATGCTGAGGCTGAATCTCCAATACTTTGGTCACCTGATGCAAAGAGCCAACTCATTGATAAAGACCCTGATGCTGGGAAAGATTGAAGGCAGGAGGAGCAGGGGACAATAGGATGAGATGGTTGGATGGCATCACCAGCTCAACAGACATGAGTTTGAGCAGGCTCCAGGAGTTGGTGATGGACAGGGAAGCCTGGAGTGCTGCAGTCCATGGGGTCACAAAGACTTGGACACTCCTGAGAGATTAACAACAAAAACAACTTTGATTGCATTGCACTGATTCTGTTATTTGTCTCATGTAATCCTAAAATATAGATATTAATCTGATTTTGTTAGTGGAGAATCTGATGCTCAGAGAAAAAAGTGACCTACCTTAGGTCAACTTCAAGATAAAGAATTTCAGGACTTTCTCTTAGGAAAACAGAATGAAATTTACTTCTTGTACTGTACTTTTTAAAGAGCTTTAAGAAAAAAATATGTATAAAACCTAGCTCTGATTAATATTGAGTGATTATATTAACATTTATATGCTGTATACTACATCTCTTCCTGTTTTAAGTGCTTCTCATCTGTAAATATATTTTATGCTTACAACCACTCTATTCAGTCGGCATTATTATTACTGATAATAATAATCTAGACAAGAAATTTGAAGCACAGAGATGTTAAATAAGTTGCCTGAAGTCACACAGTTTAGTCCATGAGGCATTATGATATGATTGCAGAGCCTGCTCTTAAATTCAGCTCTTTCACATTAATGGCCTCTTTTAGAATGATTCAGTTAAAGGACTGATACATAATAATGATTAACATGGAAGAATCTAAGAACATTGTGCTCTATAGTTTTCATTTGTGACAAATAAAAAAATAGAAATAGTTTTCATGCCAGGTAAACTGTGGCTGCATAACTCACAAAGTCAAATTAAGTGGTACTGAAATCAGTCTTTCTAACTGAAGTCCTGTTCTTTGGACTTGAGACACAGAAGTAATCATTTTATTTTACTAAACATACAGTTTATAAAAGCCCTTCTTTTCTATTGGAAACCAGACTCACAAGCAATCATTTTTTTCCAGAATGACAATACTAATAAACTTCTAGGACTGATTTTTACATTTGGGAAACTTTAAAAATGGACAGATATTGTATTAAATATACATATTTCCCAGAATTTATTAAAAAGTGACTTCACAGCTATACAACTCATAAATTATTGCCTAGCCATATTCTCATCTATTCAATATGAACATACAGTCAAACCTTGGAGATGTGAGTTCAGTTCCAGACTATTGCAATAAAGCAATATGACAATAAAGCAAATATAGTAATAAAGTGAGCCACACGAAATATTTGGTTTTCTAGTGTATATAAAAATTATGCTTATAGTATACCATAGTCTGTATTAAGTGTGCCATAGCATGTCTTAAAAAACAATGTACACACTTAAGTTAAAATAGTTTACTGCTATAAAATACTGACCACCACATAGGGTTGGTTGTCAGAGAGAGACATTCAGTTTGCAAAAAACCCCAATACCTGTGAAGTTCAATAAAATAAGTTATGCATGTATTATTTCCACATAATTGAAATTCAGTATATATAAGATATGCTTTTATTTGATATTATATAGTAACATAAAATACTTATGATCATAGTTTTCATTTTAATTTTAAGGGATACATATGATCTGTCATAGTACACTAAACTCTTCCCCCATTTTGAATATAGTTTCTAGTTTTTCCTCTCTATTTTGAGAAATACTACAATAAACTTCTTAATCCATTTAGCTTTTTTCTTCTTTCAGAATATTTCTTAAAGTGAATTTTCAGAGGGAGGAATACTGGGTCAAGCTATACAAACATTTTCCACATTATGTTCCAAAAGACATGTGCCTTATTTTCTTTCTTAAAGGATCCATTTACTGGCTAGGTACACATTGCTGTGTATTTCATCCTAGAAAAGAATGAATCCTTTTTCAAGCCTTTCACCTCCTCAGTATTTCGAGATTTAGAGTTTCTCATCTGAGCAACTTTTATCCAGTTAATACAGTTGACACCAACCCTTAGATTACAAAAGCCCAGGGATCTTATATCTAACCTACAGGGTTTTGAAGGTGATTTGGTTAAGAAATAGATCCAGGGACAAAGATCTGCCTTGCATTTAAGGTGGATTACCAACTGAAATTTGTAGTGTCTTTGTAGCATCATCAGTAGAATTTTGCAGCTTTCACATGGCCTTTGTAAAATAAGCACAATGCTCTGTATAGTTCACTGTTGAAATTAGTGATATGACACCAATATTTTAAAATATATCAGAATTCTTTAAATTAAAATTTGATGTTTCTTTTATATGCCTATTTAGCATTCTGTCAAAAATTTATCTATGTAATTACTCTTTACATTTATTAAAATGCATATAACATAAACTAGCATCTCAAATGGAACATACATTTTAAAGGTTATTACTGAATGCTTTAATTAATACACACGCAGAGACACACACACGCACTGGTTATTATTTCCAGAAGCAGCATGAAGCTTTCAGAAGTGCACAGTTCATGCATTTGGAATGGGTTCTTTTTATTTCTGAAGCCCCTTCTCCTTTATTGAGCTAATATTTAACTGGTACTGTTACTGGCTTGTCTCTGTGCCAGATGTCAGGACTTCAGTATTAAGTAAAATGGACATGGTCCTGACCCTCAGAGGCTTCCATATAGTGGGAAATGAAAAGATAAAGGACTTAGTCATTCTACATAGTGAGGTCAGTGATAGGCAGTAGAGAACATGATAAGAATACTTAGAATACTGACCAAAAACATTTCTGGGGTCAGTGGAACCTTTCCAAGAACAAGTGAATAATAATATTTATTGACAATTAACATGTACTGGGTAGTATGTCAACCACTTTATAAGCATTATTTCATTTAAATTTTATGTAGTTTGGTGAGATGACTATTTCTATTATCCTCATTTTAAAGATGACATGAGTGTGGATTAGGGAGGTTAAACAACTATCTTATGTTCACTCAGAATGAATGAGAATTCCTACTCAAACACAGCGTGAGTCTGAGATGTGAACACCTACTGTAGAACTATCACCTGAAAGATGAACGAAGTGTTATCCATAAGGGGGGACAGATTGGGGCAGTGAAGAATGAGAAAAGAATTCTAGGCAGAGAAAAGAGCCTGTGCCAAGCTGTAGAAGCCAGAAAAGACTTGACGAATTGAAGGGACTTTAATAAGTTCATTATAGATATTTCTTTGAATATTAAAGAGAAAAACCTGAGATGGAGCTACAAGGAAAGAAGTGATCAGTTTATGAAGGATCTTCTAAATGAAGGCAGTAAGTTTGAATTTTATTCTGAAGGAAATGTGGGGCCATTGAAGGGTTTCCTCAAGGAAAGTGACATGATCCAGTTTGTCTTTTACAATGATTCTCATGATGACCATGTGCAGATTATTTGTAGAGGGAACAAAAGTAGAAACAGAGGGGACAGTTAGGAGTAGTCATCTAGGTACGAGATAATGATTACCAGGTAGGCAATAGAAGATGATATCTAGATGGTATCTTTGAAAGTTCAGAGGACTTAAAGCAGAGACATTATTTTGCTGACAAAGGTCCATATAATCAAAGCTATGGTTTTTCCAGTAGTCATGTAGGGATATGAGAGTTGGACCATAACGAAGGCTGAGCACCAAAGATTTGATGTTTTCTAACTGTGGTGTTGGAGAAGACTCTTGAGAGTTCCTTGGACTGCAAGGAGATCAATGCAGTCAATCCTAAAGGAAATCAACCCTGAATATTCATTGGAAGGACTAATGCTGAAGCTAAAGCTCCAATACTCTGGCCACCTGATGGGAAGAGCCAACTCATTAGAAAAGACCCTGATGCTGGGAAAGATTGAAGGCAGGAGGAGAAGGGGATGACAGAGGATGAGATGGTTGGATAGCATCACCGACTCAATGGACATGAGTTTGAACAAACTCTGGGAAATGGTGAAGGACAGAGAAACCTGGCATGCTGTAGTCCATGGGGTCACAAAGAGTCAGACACAATTGAGGAAATGAAAAAAAAAAAAACCAACAATGATTGGTTTAATGTTTTTATGTGGGAAGAGAGGTTTCAGGAATGTAGTTATGTTTCTGGGATGAGGCCAAATCATGGCACTCTTCATTGCCAAAGGATAGAATGCATAAGATAAGAAAGAGTGTTGGGAAGATTCTGAGTTTAATTTTGAACATACTAAGTTTCCATAGCTTGGCGATGTCTAATTTATAATAGGGTATATAAATCCACAGTTCAAGAGAGATTCAAGCAGGGTATCAATACTGGTGATTCACTTCCCTAATGGTGTTTATGTGGGATTCATGTCTATGTAATATGTAGGGTGAGAGAAATACAAGGAGGAATATCAATATATGGGACAAGAAGCCTTCAGATTGACTGAGAAGAACCTTCCAAATTATAGGCAGAAAGCCAGAAAAGTGCAGTGTTGCAAAGAAGGAAAGCAACCAGTTGAAAAAGGAAAGATTAAGGGTCAAAGGCTGGTAAGACATGTGAGGTATTGGATGAAAAGTGACATCTATGATTTGGGTAAGAGTGGATTTCATTGAATGTTGTGGTAGAAATCAGACTGGGACATGAAGGGGAGAAAATGTCAACAGCCCTTTCGGATAACTTGGTGAAGAATTTGGTTGTGATGGGTGTAATAGAATAGGCTAAAATGGTTTATGGTGACAAAGAGGCTTTGGGATCTTTGTTTTAAAAGATAGGAGAACTGTGAGGATTTTAAAATAGATATAGAAATGAGTTGACAGGGAGGTACAAGTTGAAGTTAGAGAATAAAGAGACAACTGTATATTCAAGAAGCTTCCAGGGAAGGAGTTGGAGGTGGGGCTAGGGAAGAAGGTGCTATTTTGCACTTAGAGGGGAAGAACTAACATTAGGGGTGTGTGACATTAAAATTAGAATGAATAATCTCTGATGTCAATTGGGGGGGGGGGGGAGTGAAAATTGGGGAAAAAGAGAATAGTATTAGAGTTCAGTATCAAGATTATAGTTGTGATAAGTTGAGACAGTCCCTATTTGATAGAGCCTACTTTCCTTATGAAATAAAAACTGAGAAATGAGGTCCTATGTTAACACTGAGGGGAGGTGGATGAGGACAGAGGTATTCAGATGCTTCAGAAGCCTGGCTCTCAGCTTTGACTGACTCATCTAAGGGACTTTTACACTAACTGTGGGTTTGATCCCTGGGTTGGGAATATTGCCTGGAGGAGGGCATGGCAACCCCCTCCGGTATTCTTGTCTGAAGAATCCCAGGGATAGAGGAGCCTGACGGGGCTACAGTCCATGGGGTAGCAAAGAATCGACGTTACTGAGCGACTAAGCATGAAGACCAAACACCTAGCTATTTAAGTTAGAACCTCTAAGAGGTGGGATCCAAGAATTAGTCTTTTTAAGAGCTCTTCAGCTGATTCCATTGTGTAAACGTGATTGACAGCTATTAACAGGATTTACATATATTTAAAAAGGAAAATAGGAGCTGTCTTGCTCTGTGGCCAGGAACATTTGTTTCATTTGTAGAATGGGAATAGGACCTACCACACAAGTTTGCCTTTTGGAATGGATAAGCACAGGGATAAAGCAGCTTGTATAGTCCTTGGAATATGGCAAATCCTCAATAAATATTGTTTCTGTTCTTTTGTGCCCCAACATGAAGACTCTTAGAAATGTGTTTCATTTCTAATACCTGATTGTTTCTGCACAGTCAGGACGTGATGATCGTTGTCTTGACTTCATTGGTCTTCCCCAATAGCTCAGTGGGTAAAGAATCCACCTGCAGTGCAGGAAACCCAGAGGACACAGGTTCAATCCCTGGGTCAGGAAGATCCCCTGGAGAAGGAGATGGCAAGCCACTCTTGTATTCTTGCTTCATTGGAATGAAGGGAATAGATGTTCTGGATGTTCCCTTTTTCTTTAGCGTTATCACAATAATTCATTTTCAGACAATGCACATGAGCTTGTTTTCGTTTGACATTGTTTCTAATATTGAGACACATGAGAGTATTTATCCCCTTTGAAAGAAAGTTCTCTGTTGTTTAGATAATCCTATAAGCAAAGGAAAAGTTAAGACTTTTACTAAATAAAAAGACATGAAACAAGAATAGTGTATGGATCAACTGTATTATCTGTCATTGTATTACATTAAATTTGGAATACAAACTTTGATCTGTGTATGTGTGAGATATGTGCACACACACACAACACAGAAATGTATCTAAATTTCATCCTGAAAATGTCATTCTTGCAATATGAAAACAATCTACTGAAATTATTTATTGTACCGTGTAATTCACAGTTACAAAAACAGTGAACATTTTGATGTTTGCATTACAGAAATGATTTTCACTTACTCCTCACAAGCAACTACTCATTAAGGTTGACTAGGCTTTTGGTGTACTCATTTTATAAAGTGCAATTAAAGTAGCTGAGCAACTTATTTTTTTATATGCTTGTGTGTGCAATTTTTTTCCTTCAAATGTGACACATATCTTTTCTTTCCCCCACTGAGCAATGTATCAAAAATATGATCTTAAATCTAGATCATATTCTGTGAGCCCTAGTTACGTGTTCTTTTGTTTCTTTATACCTTTGCTACTCAGGGTATGGCCCATAGATTGGTAGCATCACACCTGGGTGCTTGTTAGAAATGCAGGCTCTCAGATCTCACTGCGGATTTCCTGAATTTGCATGTGCATTTTAATAAGATCTTTTGGGTGGTTTGGATTCATAATAAAGATTGAGAAGCTCAAATGCCTCAAAAGAAACCTGTCCTTTCCCATTAGACATTTTCTAATGAGATACAGAGGAAGGAGAATGCATATTTCTTTAGAAAAGGGTAAGTGTTTAATTTAAAATACTTAACTATGCAGTATGCAAAACTGAGATCAAGAGAAAACGTAATAGGGTTAAATGTTAGCTAGTGTAGTATGCTGAAAAACAACTGCCAAAGTCAGCTGGATAATTCCTTTATTCTAAACAAACATTTATACTTTTAAAAAATATCTATTTATTTGCCTACACCAGGTCTTAATTGCAGCATGAGAAGTCTTAGTTGCAGCATGTTGAATCCAGTTCCCTGACCAGGGATTGAACCCAGGCCCCCTGCATTAGAAGCGTGGAGTCTTAGCCACTGGACCACCAGGAAGTCCTTGTACGTTTTTCCTTTTGCATAAGGCATCCCTTCTTTCTCTGAAACTAGTTACACCTTTATCCTACAACATTTACTGTCTGGACCAATGTTTATAAGGATGGGTTCTCATTTTCTAGAAAGACAAACAAAAATCATCATGGTGTTGCACAAAATATAGCTTATTTACCCTCCATCATATTCTCCCTTGACACAAAGAGATTTCAACAATGTACTTGTTCTCTTTAGGCAAATATGGACCACAATACTAATATTAAGAAAAAGAAACCTGGACAATAATAGCAATATATTTGGAAACATCCACTTAACTCTAATTAGAATTGCTAATATATGTAATGCTATTGAAAGAATTACATGCTTTCTTCCGGTAGCTTAAAAAACCCTTTAATAATAATATATACATCTCAACAACATCAATGTGCCACAAGTCCTTTATCTATCACTTTTATCCACATAAATGCTAATTTTTCTTCTTGTCACAGAAGGATTTGCCGTGAAGCAGACCCTGAGATGATATGTAGCAGTCAGGATGTTCATGAGGGAACAGGTCAGCATCTATGGAAGTGAAGAGAAAGAAGCAAGAGTGGGTAAAGGGAGAAGATGGATGATGATCTAGTCCCTGGCCCGCTTCTGTGGACCCCATGAAGAGCTAAGTATGATGTCCAGCATTTTCCCCAGTTGGGGTGAGACTGGACCTTTGGCCACCAGAATGAGAATGCCTCTGCAGGTAGATGAGAGCAAAACATAGTGGTTTTGTTTAGCTGAGGCCATCCCCAAAGTGAGCTGAGAGGGAGAGTTATCTTCCTGCAACACTCCTACCAGCTCAGGGAATGTCTTCACTCCTGAATGGATATCAATCCTTCAGTATGGGTGGATAATCAAAGAAGGGTTGATACTGTCCTGTGTAATTTTAATAGTAAGATTTTGATCTGTCTTTGACAACTGCCTACTCATTGATCTAATATTGAGAGCCCACTATGGGCAGTTCTGCACTATACAGTTAATTGGTGTTATAAAGTCAGATAAAATCATTCTTCAAGAGTAAGGATACTTAGTAAAAGAGGCTTTGAACTCATTCAAGAAATATTCTCGGGCCTTGCTCTGCACCAGCAACTAGGACAAGCACTGAGTCTGGAGTGATGAACAAACCCAACATCATCTCATTAAACAAATAGTCGTAGAGATAAGTAGATGATGGCACATTTTGATAATTACTGTGAAAGAAAAGCAAAATATGTTATGAGAAGGGATGAGAGGTGGATTTTCCTGAAAATGGGGGTTGGGTAAAGACTCTGAGGAAGTGTCATGTAAGATGAGACTGGAGATGAGCAAGGGCAAGGTGGGGAGACGCCCACTTCAGACACGAGAAGAGAAGATGCTAAACCTGGGAAAGAGTTCAGGTTTTCTTCTTCTGTCCCCAGACTCTGACAGGGACATAGTGGGCAGGAAGAAATGTGCTACCAGGTCAATAAGGATTGAGGTTTGGGCTGGGCAAGTCATGTAGCACCCTTGGAAGCTGTTGTCCAGAATATAGGGGGCAAGTCTGGACTTTTTTTTTAGTAATATGATTAGATTTACAATTTTTTAAAAAAGTAATACCCTAGCTGCTATGCAGAAAATAGATTTAAACATAGATTACTGACTGATAGGATGTCATAGTTAGGAGGATGTGGTGAAAACATGCAGGAGAGCATCTAATCAGACTGAAGGGCAAACTAATGCTTGAGGGAAGCTATTAAGTGTCAGTGAGCTCTGCTGTACCAGCGAGGAACAGGCAAGGATCCTAGGTGAAGAAACAGTGTATTAGAGTTTTACAGAGATTTGAAACTCAGTCTCCAGTCCTGGGCTCCTATAATTAACTTGATAAGGATGGCAGAGGAGTCTGGGGTTAAAGAAAGGATGGAAGCTAAGCCTTACAAATTTAGAGGTTGAGGTAGGAATTTTTCTTTTATTTTGAAAACTGTGAGACACTTGTGAAAGCTATAAAGCAGAAAAATGACAGCCTATTGAGCATATTAGAAAGATAACACTGATGGTCATGTGGGGTTGCAAGGAGTCAGACATGACTGAGCGACTGAACTGAACTGAACTGAAGGTTATCAGTAGGGAAATGGTTAGGCGTTTCAGTAATCCAGATAATAAGTGAAGAAGTCTTATTTTAAGACAGTGAAACTGAAGAGGAAGGAACAGAACTTAGAACTCTTAAGTCTGAGTGCATTTATGTCTCTTTTCAATGACCAATTTAATAGCCAAAAGTCATTGAGCAATTACGATAGTTGCAAACCACAGTTAGCCCATTTCAGACCTGAAAACACCATATAAATTTTGTGTAACATTGCTCTTAGGGGCGTATTATAAATATTATCATTGGTATGTGGCTAGGAGGTACAAGGTAAGTTTTAATATGAGACCAAGTAGAACATCAAATTGCCAACATCCGTTGGGTCATATAAAAATGAAGAGAGTTCCAGAAAGACATCTACTTCTGTTTTATTGACTATGCCAAAGCCTTTGACTGTGTGGATCACAACAAACTGTGGGGGAAAAAAAAAGATGGGAATACCAGAGCACCTGACTTGCCTCCTGAGAAATCGGTATGCAGGTCAAGAAGCAAAAGTTAGAACCGGAAATGGAACAATGGAGTGGTTCCAAATTGGGAAAGGTGAACTTCCAGACTGTATACTGTCACCCTGCTTATTTAACTTATATGCAGAGTACATCATGAGAGATACCAGGCTGGATGAAGCACAAGCTGGAATCAAGATTGCAGGGAGAAATATCAATAACCTCAGATATGCAGGTGACACCACCCTTATGGCAGAAAGTAAAGAGGAACTGAAGAGCCTGTTAATCAAAGTGAAAGAGGAGAGTGAAAAAGCTGGCTTAAAACTCAATATTAAAAAAAAAAAACAACTAAGATCATGGCATCTGGTCCCATCCCTTCATGGCAAACAGATAGGGAAACAATGGAAACAGTGACAGACTTTATTTTCTTGGGCTCCAAAATCACTGCAGATGGTGACTGCAGCCATGAAATTAAAAGATGCTTGCTCCTTGGAAGAAAAGCTATGACAAACCTAGACAGTGTATTAAAAAACAGAGACATCACTTTGCTGGCAAAGGTCCGTCTAGTCAAAGCTATGATTTTTCCAGTAGTCATGTATGGATGTGAGAGTTGGACCATAAAGAAAGCTCAATGCTGAAGAATTGATGCTTTTGAACTGTGGTGTTAGAGAAGACTCTTGAGAGCCCCTTGAACTGCAAGATCAAACCAGTCAATCCTAAAGGAAATCAGTCCTGAATATTCATTGGAAGGACTGATGCTGAAGCTGAAACTCCAATGCTTTGGATACCTGATGTGAAGAACCGACTCAATGGGAAAAACCTTGATGCTTGGAAAGATTGAAGGCAGGAAGAGAGGGGACAGCAGAGAATGAGATGGTTGGATGGCGTCACTGACTTGATGGACATAAATTTGAGCAAGCTCCAGGATTTGGTGATGGACAGGGAAGACTGGCGTGCCACAGTCCATGTGGTTGCAGAGAGTCAGACACGACTGAGTGACTGAACTGAACCAACTGAAGTAGAACATTGTTATAAAGTCATTTAGTGCAGCAAAGAATCTTGCATCCTGAAGTTAAATTTATTTTATTTTTTGCTTATACATTATTGAGGATCACCTGTGTTCTTTGTCTGTATTCTTGCAGCAGATATAAGAAGTTTGATCAGATTTTCATGGAGACTACTGTAGTACTCTATAATAAATCATTCCAAGATGAATAAAAACCTATTGCAGAAACAACTGTACTATAACTTGAAAAGGAGTTGTAGATTTCAGAAGACGTGGCTTGAAGTTCTTAGCTGTCACTTGCAACAAAATCTTGAACAAATCATTTAATTTTTAGAACCTAAGAGTTGGTCAAGGCAAATAAGTTCACTCACTCTACAGACAAGGAAACCTAAACCTAAAAAATGAGAGTTTGAATTTCTCATGTCAAGGTCATGGTCAAACCAGATAAAAATGAGCACTCCATTTAATTGTGATTCTAATAGAAATACACAAACACACACACACACAGGAAAAGATAAAATCAATCTGTACATAATGAACTTATCTTGCATTTGAAAATACTTTTATATGGTGCCTATCATACTATCCCCTTATTTATATGTGGTATAGTCTTTGTTTTATATGAAAAGCATTTATTTGATATAAAGCAGACAAGCAAGAATGTATATTTCCTAGTTTGAGATCAAAGAAACTAAATTGGTTTTGACTTCCACCAGTTCAATGTGACCTTGATTTTAATTTAAAATTAGAAGCACATAGGAAAATTGTTTACCATCTATTTCATAGCCTGGAACTTTTTTCAGCTGATTGGATATAAGAATATTCATTTATTTTTCAGGTGGTGGAACCAACTATTTGATTCTATTTATATCCTTATAATTGGATAAAATGTATAGTTGTTATTTCTCAAAGGTGAATAAAAAGATCTCCAAAACTAAAGGAATAAGAACCTTCAACCTTACTATTACTAGGTTGAAGATGTGGCCTTTAAGGTTTACAGTGATTAGATAAAAACAATGTTTATATCATAAAGGTACACATTATAGCAAAAGCAATGCCTCAAAAATGAGGATGATAAAACTGACATAATAACTTCCTACAGATAACTGTTCTCCCTGGAATGAGCAGAAGGAGCCAGCCATTGACCTATGGTTTGGAAATCACACTAAAGGAGTTTGAGATGATGGATAATTTCAGTATATGCTGGGATTATACCATATAGGTAATCTGCTTCTGTTTCTGAGGTTTCTTCATATATTTATTAAGAGACACATATCAAAGGAGTAATGAGCTGAGTTCTGTTATAATTCATCACAAACTCACCTTGGAACCTAAGGCAAGTTTTAAAATTTGCCCAAATCTCTATTTTTTTCCAGTTAGAAAACAAAGATATTAATAGTGGTTTCCCATTAATACACATGGTAATGTCAATTAAGTGTACTTTTAATGAATATGAAAACATTCAAACTTAAGAGAAGTGCTTGCAAACAAAGTAATAATAGAGTGTTAGATCATGTAAGTTATCAGAAGTAAGTGTTTAACATATCCTGGTCATACCTGTAGAGAGCAACTCTGTCAGATACTGCATGGAACCTAAATTTTTAAAAAAATCCATGCTTTTGCTTCATTGAGACCTCCAGTTCCTGGAAAGCATCTGCTTTTGATGCATCTATCTATGGAAGCACAATCATTCTTTTATTTTCCTGATGGAATATCATCTTCGTCATATTCCATGGCAGCAGCCACATCCTTGCCAATATCCACAATTCCATTTCCTGTTAGCTTCAGTGCACCCATCTGGCATCATAAACTACTGTGGCACAAACCACCTGTCTACTTTCCTGTGAGCATCACCAGTCTGAGTATCACTGTAGAAAATCACTCCACTCTGATTATCAATGCCACTCTACTGCTGTGCTTCCCAGTAAGTCAGCAATGGTGCCTCGAAAGCTTTCTCAGTCTCTGGTCAGCTTCCTCACTCGTTGTCTGTAATGGCATCATCAGTTGTTATCTAACTCCCTAAAGATGGGTTTTATTCCCTCCACTCCTTTCAGTTTGATAAATGGCTTTATGTTTTCACCTGAGGAAAACTTCTCAGCAATTTCTGTGTTGTTTCAAAGTCACTGTGCTTTTCTACATGGGAGGACATGTAATTGCTACTTCTCATTTTTTTTCCTTCTCTGGAAAGACAGAATTGCCTCATTCACAGTTGTTTCCTTAATGTGTATCGTTATGTCTGACTCACAGTTAAGTGTTCAATAAATATTTATTGAGTGAAAGCAAATGATGACATCATTTTCTCCCCCCTCCTCTAAATCTTATTCTTCTCCCTTTCTTCAGGTTACCTTTTTGTTACCTTTTCTTTTGACTTCATTTAATACATATTTATTAGGTAGCTGTCATTCTTCTAGGCATATCAGGAATTACTGCTTAGAAAACACATAGTTCTGTTATTTGAAGGATGTGAGAAAATGAAACATAGCCTGTGGAATAATGCCGACTTGACAGTAGCTCACATGTATAGCATGTTTTCTGTTCCGGCATGGTGTTAATCACCATTCGCATTCTCTTATTTAAATTAGTTATCACTGTAAACCCATGAAGTATTGTACTAGTTTTCTCTGGGTTATACTGGGATAGCAGATAATCTCAGAATGTCAAGGGCTTACCATAATATATGTTTATTTTTCATTTACCTGTGAGGTGTGCTTTAGTGGTGATTCTGCTCTGTATTCTTCTCACTTTGGGAACTAAGCAGAAGCAGCAGTTGCTTATGGAACATTCTGTTCTTGTGCTCACATTCTGTTGTCCAGGGTAAGTCACATAGTCAAGCCTGAAGCCCATGTTTTGATATGTTCTTGAGAGTCCCTTGGACAGCAAGGAGATCAAACCAGTCAATCCTAAAGGAAATCAACCCTGAATATTCATTAGAAAGACTAATGCTGAAGCTTCAATACTTTGGCCACCTGATGCGAAGAACTGACTCATTGGAAAAGACCCTGATGCTGGGAAAGGTTGAAGGCAGGTGGAGAAGGGGACGACAGAGGATGAGATGGTTGGATGGCATCACCAACTTAATGGACATGAGTTTGAGCAAATTCCAGGAGGCAGTGAGGGACAGGGAAGCCTGGTGTGCTATAGTCCATAGAGTTGCAAAGAATCAGACACAACTGAGCAACTGAACAACAAATACAAATAAGTGCTGTTAGGTAAGGTACATGGTCAAGAAAATTAAACAAAAGAGGCAACTATTTGTGACTGTTAATACAAAGTGGGCACAGGAGTTCTTATGGTTGTCTGATTATTGTGAAAAGATAGAAGGAAAAAGAAAATAATAATTAAGAACTAGATGTTAATGCATGTAATACTTTGGGGATTTGTGAAAGGATTAGGGACTTTGAAAAAAGGAAAATATAGTTCTAATAATGCAAAAGTGTAAGTAGTGGGAAAGTGGGTTGGGAGTTCATGAGATTGGTCTGTGATGACAAATGTATGTATTCAGACATAATGATTGTTGCATTGGTCAGGTACTAGGAAGGTGACTGGAGTTGCAAAGGAGTTGTTCCATTTAAGTAATATTTAACTATTTGCTACATTAAAGAATTTTAGAGGTAAATGACTGAAACTAATTTTCAGCATTGGGGATACTCAGTGATTACAATTGTGATTAGGCTTCAGGTGACAAATAGTGGGCAATTTTTCCCGTATGTGCTTCACATTGCCTTGATTAGCATGGTGGTGCCTCAACCAGCCTAACTCAGAATGAACACAAATATCCAATCATGCATTGCCAGGGGATGTTCACATTTGCTATTCAAAAGACTAAAAGCCATTGCCTTTAATCCATTCCCTCCTCAAACCCTTATCCTGCAATCAAGCCATAACATGGCAACCAGATCCTTACTTTCTTGGTAGACTGTTTTGGACACTTTGAAGGGTTAATTGTGTATGCTGATCTTACTATTTAGAAACTAAAATGCTCTGAGTTTTGGGGGCAAAATTTATGGTACAATTAGGCAGCAAGTAATTAGGTTCTTCTGATTTCTGTTTAATTGAGGAAAGAGGTAAAGCATTTGTAAGCATATAACATATACCTACAATTAAATGAAATGTATTTACATGCAATTGGATCTTTATGATTTAAGAATTTAGAAGTCAGATTAAAGAAATTAAAAAATATTGCTCATATAGAATCAGCAATGCTTTCTGTTTCTTTTAGGGAAGAAGTTTATATACTGTGTTGATTTTGTTTGATATATTGGGCAATATATAACTGGTGTGTTGCGGTTCACGAGGTTGCAAAGAGTTGGACACGGCTTAGCGACTGAACAACAACAACAACAATTGGGAAACTGAGAACTGCATGTATTCTTTTTTTTTTTTTTTTTTTGCATGTATTCTTTTTAAAATTTAGAGATGTGAACTTCATGGGATGATTTAACTTGTACTTGCCAAATATTTTCCAAAATAAAGTTTTCTTTTTAATGGTACCTTTATATATGTTAACAACATCATCATGTAGTCCACTGAATATCATTTTGTTCCACATGTCCTTGAATAGGCTACAGTGTCTTGACTGCTACCTACTGTAATTCAGGAACTCAATTATTTTTCTCTTGAATTAGAAATAGTGATGAATGACTTCATAAACCATTATGTTGATATTAGCTTCCTGATGATTCATTTATTTCTAAAAGTTGGCATCTATTTGGTACCTTGGATTTCTTGATGTATGTACTATTAGATCTCAATTTATTCCATTCTTCAGTATTTAACTCTAGATCTCAAATATCAGCATTAAGCCAAGAATTGTATGTGTATGTAGTCTGGAGCTTCCTGTGATCCTCTTATCAAGGTCCCTTGTGGAGCCAAGATACAAAGACAGGTCTGTGCCAGCTGAATCAAGTAGATGTCTGTGTGCTGTGATGAGGACAGCAGCGAATCAATCTCTGGGTCAATCAGGCTCCACTGTTGAGAGAGGAGCAGCTGTGGCTAACACAGTAATAAGTTAAATTGCAATTGCGTTTAAGATCAGTGTTGAAAACCTGTTCAAATATTGACGGTGCGGGGGGCAAGTGTCCAATCAGATGACTGCATTTGTCAGAGGAAACAAAACATAAAGTCAACAGCCTTTTCAAATGTCAGTCTCCAGGCTTGGAAAGGGCACGGGAGCTCCTTACGCTCAGCCTGTAAGTACAGGCAAGTACCTGCTCCTCTGGGAGTTGTGCTATGCGGTCTCTTGAGAGCCTTCCGGGCGCTGGCATTCTGAGATTCCATCCCTGCCATCGGAAGGCTGGAGTGGTGTTTCCTGGAGCTCTTTAACTGTGACTGAATACACGGTTTAATTCTTGGCCCTTCCAGCCTTTGTTTGATGTTTGGTTCTAGAGAAGCCTTTAGTTTACCTTTGAAATTACCTATATCAGTTTTAATGTGCTTAAAGCTCTGCTTACTCATTAAAGAAGTATCAATCAGCTAGTCTTCTGTGAGCAGTCTACTTCATGGTATCGACAATGCACCTGACACTATTCTGCGAAGAGTACTGTTTTATTCATGTGACTTATATGTTGAATATCATTGTTAGGCACTAATATCATTTTTAGGTACTATGTATGAATGTCTTCTTAGTGTCTAACATAATGCTTGATGTGTTACTTACCTTGTTCTCCAGCAGAGAAAGTATTGCTACGTCCATATAAAATTAGGAAATTGAGGCTTAGAGGTACTATTATGTTAATGCATCAAAAGCAATGTAACCCAGAGGTTTCCACTCCAGGGTTTTGTTCTTTGAGCCTTCAGACCTGAAAAGAGGGGCTGAGGGAAGCTAGAGCCCCTGGATGGGCCCCATCTGACCACCATGAAAGGATTTTTTTGTTCCTTTTAGTGTACTGTACAGATGTAGTCCTTTTTATGATTGCCATCAGTGGCGAGTCTGGAAAGCTCCAAAGCCGGCTAAGTTGTGGTAACTGCAATTTCAACTCTAGCCTATGTGCGTTCAAAGCTGTATTATTTTGCCTTTTTGGGGTGACTTATTTTGTTTTTAAATTAACTTTGTTCATACTCTGTGTTTAAGGGTTCTTTCTAATTTTGTGGCTGTTTAAAAGTACTGGAATAGTCATTGCAGCAAGGCAAATGAAAAGAAGAAATCCAAAGTAGATAAAATAGAATTTCGTTTTAGCTAGAGGGCTTACTTTCACCAGACTTGGAGCCTTTAGTATAATATACACTGCAGCAAGAAAGGTACCAATGGAGAATTTTAGAGAGTCTCAAGAAAGGATGTGTAACTTGCAGGGAAGGATAAGTGGTGGAAACATACTGATAGATAACTATGCACCCATGGGTGGAGGGGAGGGTGGAAGGATAGAGAGCAGGATTCCAGTGGACGTTTGGCAAAAGGAACAGAAGAGCTCAAGTAGAGGTACTGAACTGGGAATGTCACTAATTTGGGGAAATTTACAAAATTCTCCAAGCCAGGCTTCAAAGGTACGTGAACCGTGAACTTCCAGCTATTCAAGTTGGATTTGACTTAAAAGACACTGAACCACCAGGGAAGAACTACAAATTACTCTGCACCCAGCAACCTGGTGTCATTTACACGTCTACAAACCAGCCAATAAGAAACTATCTTGGAGAGTGTCAACCAAGACACTAAATATATTATATATATATACACACATATATAATATATATTAACATACAGTGCTTCCCTGGTGGCTCATGGTGAAGAATCCGCCTGCGATGCAGCAGGCATGGGTTCGATCCCTAGGTCAGGAAGATCCCCTGGAGGAGGGCGTGGCAGCCCACTCCAGTATTCTTGCCTGGAGAATCCCATGGACAGAGGAGCCTGGCAGGCTACAATCCATAGGGTGCGAAGAGTCAGATACCACTGAAGCAACTGAGCACACATGATGCATATTAATTATATATTTATAAATTCAGTGTATATTTATAAAATCAATATTATATATATATATGTAGTCTGTTTTTTTATGAAGTCTAACAACTGTAGTGAGCTGGTAGCTTTAGTGCAGAAATAATTTAAGATTGTAGTGGTTTTGATAATAGTATGCAAGTTCACTTATTTCAAAAAAGACTGATAAAATTTAAATAATATTAGAAATGCTTTATTATCCACCTCGCTTATCAGGTTATATCTACTCTCTACTGTGTAGAAAAAGATTAGATCATATGTATGCATATGAATTTAATTCCCTAAAGTCCGTCATTTAACAATGAGTTTATTCCAAAAGTGATGCCCTAAAATCAGTGCTGTCTGATGATGAATGTGTTTTTTATTTGTTCTGTCCAGTGAGTATTCCATATATAAGCTCATACAAATGTGGAAGTAAACTTCCATTATCTTAAACGTCCATTATCTTAAAAATTGCTGTGTTGTCTTTTATGATGACTCTGGTGAAAATTCTAGAAATCAGTGGGGTTTCAGTTTTCCCATTTATGTAACTATCTCTAAAGTAAGAGAAGTCGCTGTTTGGCCCATTATGTTATATTTAAAGCAGACCTAGTAATTAGCAGGGAAATATAGAGACAGTGTTTGAAAACTCAAACATGCCTCCAGCAAAAGGTTTCTTAGCTAAAGAAGTACTTGCTTCAAAACTACACAGGCAGGTAGGGAAAGAGGAAGCAAGAGTTTAAATCTAGATTTTTTTTTCATGCTAATTGAATATCTGTAAAACAATAAATCACCTGTTATCTCAAAAGTTATGAGTAGCATAAATGACATAAACAGGCAATGTTAAAAGAAACCCTCTAACAGGCTAATTCAAGGTTTACTGCCAGGTACAAAGTAATCTGGACATTTTAGCAGAGATCAAACAGTACACAGATACTCACTTTGATTCTTCAGTCAAATTTGATAGTTACACTCCATCATATTTTACTGTCTGCTTCAAAACCAGAGTCAATGTATTTTAGTTATAAGATACATCCTTACAGGGCTTATTGGTCTTATGCTGAGGTTTCAGTGGTCTTGATTACTCCCTGTCACGCCCTCATCTCTCCTCCCAGGCGAGATGCAGTGACCTTTCTGCTTGGTAAAGTTGGAAGGAAGAACAAGGTTACTCTTCACTGTTTCCAGTCCCACTTAGGACAGTGCCAGAAAACCTACACAGGAGGCCAAAGCTCAGATCATTGTGTGCGATATTTGTGGAGCTGGTTAGTCCATGCTGTTCTGGGATCAGTATCAGAAAACTCATTTGCTCACAGATATCAGCCACATTTTACAGTTTCAGTTTTATCCATTGTCAAGGTGAGATTTGGTTTTATTTCCCAGCTCAGAACTCAGGCTGGGGAGAAGGGTGATATTGATTAGACTCCTTTGAATTCTAATAGTTCTCACCTACACTGGGAGGAAGGTGGCTGAGGGTTTGAGACTGTCCACTAGAATCACTGGAATAGCTTTTAAAGAGTGCATTTGGCTTGCTCTGTCTCTCCTCTCTCCAGTTGACCTCACTCCCCTTCACCCCTGTAAATACCCCCACTGAGAACCCGCCTGGATATTGGAATACCTACTTATGGTTTTGCTGAGTGTAGTCTTGCACAACCCACATTTCATCCTCTGACTGTCCCAGACTCTATGCTATGAACGTCTTTTCTGTTAGCTCACACTAGAGTTATCCACTTTAGTGGTATCTTGGACAGTCCCTTAATGCTTGGTGTAGCCACTGATCTGGATAACTGGAATTATCCTTAAAATGTTCATGAATTTCAAATGTTCCATTATTTTTTAATAAATATACATTATTATAGAATGGTTGGAATAGTTGTTTTGGTGGGCATTAAAAGCACCATTAAATCAAATGTTATTTTATGTTCTGAATAGTATCATTTTTTTACATTACTTCAACATCTACTCCTGAGGAGGTCAAGAGAAATAAATTATATTTCCTCAGCTTTTTGATTGCCGCAAATGTGTGAAAGAGCCAAATCCTTAATACATACACTCTTTAAAAAAATCTAAACCCCACATGAAGTGAGTACTATTATTGGCACCATTTTGTAGAAGGAGGGACACAGAAGAACTAGGTCACTGTTAAGCCCTAGAAACATATGTCTTTTACTTAACATCTTCTGAATGTTCTGAATGAACTAGCTGATGTTTGAGATAAATTTAAAAAATTGCTACGTTTCTTGTTTAGACTTTTCTTCTTATTTTACCCAGTTAAAATGATGAACCAGTAGAAATTTAATCTGATTAGATAGCGTTTTAAACCTTGCTCTACAGGAGGGTTCTAAACTAGGAATCTTGACAGTTTTTCATTTGTAGGCATTTCTGAGAATCAGTTAATTGTGAATGCATCTAATTAATATGAATTAATTAAAGAATGTTATATTAGAATTAATCCCTAATTATTCCATTGGTTAGCATAATGGGTATAAACATAAATAACATGAATACATGCAACAGGGTTAGTAGTTGTCTTAAATAGGCTTTCTGATCTATAGAATTGAGTGGAGTGTATCTGAGGGAAAATATTGGTTTAAAAAGTGAACAACCTGTTTCTGGACAGATTTAATTTTTTTTTAATGGGGAAAGAGGTTTTAATAGGTTAAAGTTTATCAATTTTGTTTATACACTTTAAAAACCTTGTATACTTTATAAAAAGTTTGTGTATTTTTAAATTGATAGTTAATTTACAGTCGTACTAGTTTCAAGTGTATAGCAAAGTGATTCATTTATGCATATATACATATATATATATTCTTTATGCATACATACATATATATATACATTCTTTTTCAGGTTCATTTCCTTTATAGATTATTACAAAATATTGAGTATGGCTCCTTGTATTATACAGTAGGTCCTTGTTGTTTACCTGTTTTACATATATTAGTGTGTATATGTTAATCCAAAACTCCTAATTTATCTCTCCCTCTTCTCCTCTATTCCCTTTGGTAACCATCAGTTTTTTTTTAAATGTCTGTGAGTCTGTTTTGTAAATAAGTTAATTTGTATCATGTTTTTAGATTCAGCATTTAAGTGTTATCATATGAGATTTTTTTTATGTGACTTACTTCACTCAGTATGATAATCTCTAGACCCATCCATGTTGCTTCAATGGCATTATTTCATTCTTTTCTATGGCTCAGTAATCTTCCATTGTTTATATGTACCACATCTTCTTTATCTGTTCATTAGGTTACTTCCATGTCTTAGCTATTATAGCAGTGCTGCTGTGAACACTGGGATGCATGTCTATTTTTACATTAGAGTTTTCTCCAGAAATATGTCCAGAAGTGGGAGTGCAGGACCATGTGGCAACTCAGATTTTAGTTTTGTAAGGAGCATCCAATTTTTTGTTGTTGGGCGGGGCTGTGCTTCTTCCCTGTTGTCTGACTGGACACCAAACCATGGTGGAGGTGATGAAGATAACAGCGATGTCCTTCACAAGGCCCCATGCATGCGCTGTGCAATCAGAGCCCCCAACCCTGCACAGGCCACCACTGACCACACCTCTCCCAGAGACTCCTGGACACTCACAGGCGAGTCTGGGTAAGTACCCAGCCAGACCTAACACAGGTCTGGCTCAGTCTCTGGGGGGTCTCTGGGTCCTGGTCAAACAACAGGGAGGGAACAGAGCCCTGCCCATCAACAGAAAATTGGATTAAAGATTTAATGAGCATGGCCCCGCCCTTCAGAACAAGACCCAGTTTCCCCCACAGTCAGTCTCCCTCATCAGGAAGCTTCTATAAGCCTCTTATCCTTATCCTCTGAGGACAGACAGAATGAAAACCCCAATCACAGAAAACAAATCAAACTGATCACGTGGACCACAGCCTTGTCTAACTCAATGAAACTATGAGCCATGCAATATAGGGCCACCCAAGACGGACGAGTCATGGTGGAGAGTTCTGACAAAAGATGGTCCACTGGAGAAGGGAATGGCAAACCACTTCAGTATTCTTGCCTTGAGAACCCAAAGGACAGTATGAAAAGGCAAAAAGATAGGACACTGAAAGATGAACTCCCTAGGTCGGTAGGTACTCAATATGCTATTGGAGATCATTGGAGAAATAACTCCAGAAGGAATGAAAAGATGGAGCCAAAGTGAAAACAATGCCCAGTTGTTGATATGACTGGTGATGGAAGTAAAGTCCAATGCCGTAAAGAGCAATACTGCATAGGAACCTGGAATGTTAGGTCCATGAATCAAGTTAAATTGGAAGTGGTCAAACGGGAAATGGCAAGAATGAACATTGACATTTTCAGAAACAGTGAACTAAAATGGATTGGAATGAGCGAATTTAATTCAGGTGACCATTATATCTACTATTGTGGGCAAGAATCCATTATAAGAAATGGAGTAGCCCTCATAGTCAACAAAAGAGTCTGAAATGCAGTACCTGGGTGCAATCTCAAAAACAACAGAATGATGTCTGTTCAGTTCCAAAGCAAACCATTCAACATCACAGTAATCCAAGTCTATACCCCAACCAATAATGCTGAAGATGCTGAAATTGAATGGTTCTATGAAGACCTACACAACCTTCTAGAGCTAACACGCAAAAAAGATGTCCTTTTCATCATAGGAGACTGGAATGCAAGTCAAGAGATACCTGGAGTAACTGGTAAATTTGGCCTTAAAGTACAAAATGAAGCAGGGCAAAAGCTAACAGAGTTTCTCCGAGAGAGCACACTGGTCATAGCATCTTCTTTCAACAACACAAGAGAAGACTCTACACATGGACATCACAAGATGGTCAATGCCAAAATCAGATTGATTATATTCTTTGCAGCCAAAGATGGAGAAGCTCTGTACAGTCAGCAAAAACAAGATCAGGACCTGACTGTGGCTCAGATCACAAACTCCTTATTGCCAAATTCAGACTTAAATTGAAGAAAGTAAGGAAAACCAGTAGACCATTCAGATATGACCTAAATCAAATCCCTGATGATTATACAGTGGAAGTGACAAATAGATTCAAGGGATATGATCTGATAGACAGAGGGCCTGAAGGACTATGGATGAAGATCTGTGACATTGTACAGGAGGCAGTAATCAAAACCATCCCCAAGAAAAAGAAATGCAAAAAGGCAAAATGATTGTCTGAGGAGGCCTTACAAATAGCTGAGAAAAGAAGAGAAGCTAAAGGCAGAGGAGAAAAGGGAATATATATCCATCTGAATGCAGAGTTTCAAAGAATAGCAAGGAAAGATAAGAGAGCCTTCCTCAGTGATCAATGCAAAGAAATAGAGGCAAACAATAGAATGGGAAAGACTAGAGATCTCTTCAAGAAGATTAGAGCTTCCAAGGGATCATTTCATGCAAAGATGGGCACAATAAAGGACAGAAATGGTATCAACGTAACAAAAACAGATGATATTATGAGGAGGTGGCAAGAATACAGAGAAGAACTAAACAGAAAAGATCTTCATGAATCAGATAACCATGATGGTGTGGTCACTCACCTAGAGCCAGACTATTTCAAATCCTAAAAGATGATGCTGTAAGTGTTGCACTCAATATGCCAGCAAATTGGAAAACTCAGCAGTGACCACAGGACTGGAAAAGGTCAGTTTTCATTCCAATCCCAAAGAAAGACAGTGCCAAAGAATGTTCAGACTACCGCACATTTGCATTCATCTCACATACTAGTAAAGTAATGCTAAAAATTCTCCAAGCCAGGCTTCAACAGTACATGAACCGGGAACTTCTAGATATTCGAGCTGGATTTAGAAAAGACAGAGAAACCAGAGGTCAAATTGCCAACATCCAGTGGATCATAGAAAAAGCCAGGGAATTCCAAAAAAACATCTACTTGGTTGATTACTACTTTATTGATTATGCCAAAGTCTTTGACTTTATAGATCACGACAAATTGTGGAGAATTCAAGAGATAGGAATACCAACCACCTTTAACTGCCTCCTGAGAAATCTGTATGCTGGTCAAGAGGCAACAGTTAGAACTGGACATGGAATGACAGACCAGTTCCAAATTTGGAAAGGAGTACGTCAAGGATGTATGTTTTCACCCTGCTTATTTAGCTTATATACAGGGTGTGTGTGTGTGTATATGTGTTTAGTTGCTCAGTCATGCCCGACTCTTGTGACCCCATAGACTGTATCCTGCCAGGCTCCTATGTCCATGGGATTCTCCAGGCAAGGATACTGGAGTGGGTTGCCATTTCCTGCTCTAGGGGGTCTTCCTAACCCAGGAATCAAACCCGGGTCTACTGGGATTGCAGGCAGACTCTTTAGTGACTGAGCTACAAGAGATTCATTTCACATCATGTGAAATGCTGGACTGGATGAAGCACAGTCTGGAATCAAGATTGCTGGTAGAAATATCAATAACTTTAGATACGCAGATGACACCACCCTTATGGCAGAAAGTGAAGAGGACTGAAGAGCATCTTGATGAAAGTGGAGATTGAAAAAGCTGTCTTGAAACTCAACATTCAGAAAACTAAGATCATGACATATGGTCCCATCACTTCATGGCAAATAGATGGGGAAACAATGGAAACAGTGACAGACTTTATTTTCTTGGACTCCTAAATCACTGCACATGGTGACTCCAGCCATGAAATTTAAAGATGCTTGCTCCTTGGAAGAAAAGCTATGACCAACATAAGTGAAAGTTGCTCAGTCATGTCCGACTCTTTGCAACCCCATGGACTATACATTCCTTGAAATTCTCTAGGCCAGAATACTGGAGTGGGTAGCCTTTCCCTTCTCCAGGGGATCTTCCCAACCTAGGGACTGAACCCAGGTCTCCCGCATTGCAGGCGGATTCTTTACCAGCTGAGCCACAAGGGAAACCCATTACCAACATAGATAGCATATTAAAAAGCAGAGACATTACTTTGACAACAAAGATCCATCTAGTCAAAGGTATGGTTTTTCCAGTAGTCTTGTATGGATGTGAGAGTTGGACTATAATGAAAGCTGAGCACCAAAGAATTGATGGTTTTGAACTGTGGTGTTGGAGAAGCCTCTTGAGAGTCCCTTGGCCTGCAAGGAGATACAACCAGTTCATCCTAAAGGAAATCAGTTCTGAATATTCAATGGAAGGACTGATGCTGAAGCTGAAGCTCCGATACTTTGGCCACCTAATATGAAGAACTGACTCATTGTAAAAGACCCTGATGCTGGAAAGATTGAAGACAGTAGCAGAAGCGGCTGACAGAGAATGAGATGATTAGCTGGCATCGCCGACTTGATGAACATGAGTTTGAGTAATCTCTGGGAGTTGATGATGGTCAGGGAAGCCAGGAGTGCTGCAGTCCATGGGGTTGCAAAAAGTCAGGCATGACTGAGCGACTGAACTGAACTGAACTGAAGGAACGTCCATGCTGTTCTGCATAGTAGCTGCAACAATTTACATTCCCACCAATAGTGTAGGAACGTTCCTTTTTCTCCACACCCTCTCCAGCATTTAGTTTGCAGACTTTTAAATGATGGTCATTGTGCTCATTCTGACTGGTATAGACACCTCATTACATAGTTTTTACTATTTAATCAAGTTTATATTCTTTAAAATAATGTAAATGAATTTCTCTCAGAATTCATTCATAAATTCTCTTCACAATTCCTCAGAGTAGAGAAGCTATATTTAACACAATTCCAAATATAGCTCCATATATATATATATGTGTGTGTGTGTGTGTGTGTGTGTGTGTGTGTGTATGTATAATGCATATGTTTTAGATGTGTTCATATTTGATGAAAGAAATTAAAAATATTTCATATAAATTACAAGTAAAATATCCTAATAAGTGCCTGAAGTTTGATTTTTGGTGACATGTGGGAAGTTAGTTATATGAGATTGAGACCTTTTCCTAATAAAGAGAATGATATGGTCATCTTGTGTGGTGAATGTTGACATGACAGATATGTGTCATTCATAGCAGAAGTCAGGAGAGCTATATATAAATGTATGTGCAGAGAGAATTTAAGTCCATATCCTAGACTGTTCAGAAAGGATTGACCCTCACAGTATGAAAGGAATCCCTCTTTCATGATAAATAATATTGTAGGAAGTTAATAATTTTCCTTTTGAAGTGTGAGTGTGTTTGGACATGCATATATAATAAATTAGGTAATGTGTGCAGAGTGTGAATTCAGAACCTCTCCCTCAAAATATGCGTTCTTATCTCTTGGTGAATATCTGAAATTACATTGCGCAGCTTGCGTGTTTCTTTGCTTTAAGACTTCACTAATGAGTTAACATGCAAAAATTATTTCCTTGGGAGATACTCTAGGCATTTTGCCATCTAATGAAAAACAAGGTTATTAGGACCCAACAGAGCTGGTACTGACTCTTGGTGGTAGCTGGCTGAGTGGCCATAGGCAAGTTATTTTTACTCTAAGGTCCTAATTTGCTCTTCAGGGAAATAAGGTAACAGTGGTTACTTCAGAGTTTGTGTGAAAAAGAAATGAGAAAATTATAGCAGTTATCACAGTAATTGGTATATTGTTGTTGTTCAGTTGCTCACTGTGTCCTCCTCTTTGCGGCCCCATGGACTGCAGCATACCCGTCTTCCCTGTCCTTCACTGGAAGATGCTTATAACTCAACATGAGTGGCTGCCTGAAGCTCTTCCCTGACTTCCATTTTCAAAACGAAGTAATAAGAGAAAACATGCTATGAGTAGGTCTCCAAAGGATGCTGAGAAAGGAGTGTCAGCGAGGCCCAGGAGGAGGAAATCCTGCAGACAAACTTGGTCCACTTTTAGTATGGTCAGACTTAGATTTTAGGAAGGTACTTGCCTAACAAGTCATGAACTGACCCCATAGTTTAAACTGGATATGAATTTTGCTTTGTACTTTTTTAACCTGAGGAAGTAGAATGTTTAAAGTATACTTCACTTTATGTGGATAACATGTTTCCTGAGCTAGAAATGTTATTTAAGCACTTTATTTCAGGAACAAAAGAAAGAAAGAAAAAATGTATACAGATAGCACTTAAAGAGCACAAACAGTTACAAATTACCTGGGAAAAGGTTGAAGGCTTTTCAAACAGGAGCACATCCAAATAACTTTGCATGGCCAAAAGTGAAAAGTATCAGATTATAGATGCTGTATAAGGCCCTTAAAGACAATTCACTTTTTGGGGTTCAGTTCAATTCAGTCGCTCAGTCGTGTCCGACTCTTTGCAACCCCGTGAATCACAGCACACCAGGCCTCCCTGCCCATCACCAACTCCCGAAGTCCACCCAAACCCATGTCCATCGAATCGGTGATGCCATCCAGCCATCTCATCCTCTGTCTGATTTCACCCAGGACTGATTTCCTTTAGGATGGACTGGTTGAATCTCCTTGCAGTCCAAGGGACTCTCAAGAGTCTTCTCCAACACCACAGTTCAAAAGCATCAATTCTTCGGCAGTTAAAATTCACATGCCGATAGTTATAACCTCGGGCATCTAGAACTTTGACAAACTTAAGAAAGTTATAGAACCTATTTTGTGGTTGTTTTATAGCTTATATGTATAAATGTTTTCATTTTAAAGTAGAGTAAAAAATAGTTCTTTTATATCAGTGGTCTTTCTATGAGGGTGCATAACCTCCTGTTACTTACGTGAATTCTCTGCCATGAGTTTTTATGCTGCACCTAGTAAATGTCACTCTCCATTCCAGAGACAGCCATTTGATAAAACACAGGAAACAGGTACAATATAGAAACGTATAGTTTAAATATAAAATAAATGTAGTGAGTGCTGTAGAAAAGTAGTATTGGGGTACAGATTGGGGAAACATATTTCTTGGATTAAGTATTTATTTTGACCTTGGAAAACATTTCCACATAAAATGGCCAGAGTTTTCCCCTCTAAATGCTGCACTCAGGATCTCCAAATACTTGTTCATATTATAGTTCTGGGGGCTTCCCTGGTGGCTCAGACAGTCAAGAATCTGCCTGCAATGCAGGAGACCTAGGTTCGATCCCGTGGTCAGGAAGATCCCCTGGAGGAGGGCATGTCAGCCCACTCCAGTATTCTTGCCTGGAGAATCCCATGGACAGAGGAGCCTGGCGGGCTACAGTCCATGGGTCACAAAAAGTCAGGCACAACTAAGTGATTAACACACACATGGATTTGGTGGGGTCTAAACAGAAGCTGATGAATCACTTGTCTTACTGCTGCCTGAAGATCAAGCTATGTTAAGGTGATTAATTTCTCACAGCTTTGTTCAGAAGATGGTGGGGAGGTCTTCACGAATGAGCTATAATATACCCTGACTCACTAGGAACTACTAGCACCTATCAGCCACCTGAGCCAGCATCCACGAGGAGTGGGTACAACTGTGCTGGTCAGTGATGCTTCTCCACCATGACGTGTGGATATTACTTGCTTTTATATGGTTCACATTGAATATCTCAAGCCATTACCACTTGTGTGGTTGCAAGATTGCAAAACAAGCTCATGGTGATTTTTTGGCAAGATTTTTAGCTTTTTATATTTTTCTCCCATTGGGGAAAAACAGTCAATGCAGTAAGTAGATCAGAAAGAGAGCATGGCAGTGTTGCAATGCAAAATCTTTCTTTAATACTCGATCTTATCACATTATAAACACAATTTTCCCTGGGGGCTGGATTAGGCCATTTCCTATACACAAGACCGTTAACCTGTTTTAAGTAATTGAATAGCTATTGGCTATTAATTTGAACATACTGAGTTAAGTTAGCTTATTAACCAGTTTTCTGAAATGCAGTCTCACATCCCTTCCAGCCTACATGGTGCAATCAAAACCACTTAGTCTGGATGAAGGGTCCTTCCTTCTGTGTCTGTGTGTTCTGATATCCTTACCAACCTGTCCCTTGCAAGGATCCTTGTCCTTTCTGCCACCCTCGTTTGGCTCCTTGATTAGTTGTTACTGATCAGTGGTGCTACCGCTTGCTGCCCTTACCCTTACCACCCTTACTGCCCCACCATACAGTGATCTGAACCATTTCCTGGCTACAAGTGTTAGTCTTAGGCACTTGGCAGCTGCCTCAGTGCAAACCAGACTTCACTCGCTCACAGCTCGCTCCCCTCCCTCTACAACTCTGACCCCATAAGGCTGAGGTAGAGAAGTTCGATAAGTTGAATTGAAGAAAACAGAAACACAAGAGAAAAATCCACTGCCTTCAAAAAAAACTGTTGAACAGGAGATGCGAGCAGGGGAGTCATAATGAAGTCACAATACCTGCACTGCCAGAATGCAGTGTATGTTCCTTCCACATGCAATGCCTTATTTTACTTCATTTTGCTGTTTAACTTTGTAAGATGCAAAGAGGTTGGATCAGCTTTAAATGACTGTGCTACCCTTTTTCACATCAAAGAAAGTAGAACTACTAACAATATGTAGGCCACTTCTCTCTCTCTCTCTCTCTCATCTGCCTGTTTACCTAAAAGGAAAGGAAAAGTTGGTGAAGGAGGAAGCTGGGTGGGACAACACACAACTTTAGAGTAAAAAGCAAGCTGGTCCAAGATGTCCTGTGGGCTGTGAAGTACAGTTTAGAGTGCCATTTCCTTTTTGTTAAAATGGTTTTAAATACTGGAATGTGCACATTTTTTAATACATAAATAAAAAGTTTTAAAATGTAAAAACAAAATGTTAGTCTTAAAGGGCACAGAAGAGTGTGTTAAAATTTTTATTTTGCCTAAGCCAAGTAGTTCTGTTGATATACAGCAACTAAAATAACTTTATGCTTTTCCCACTAACAGCAGTAAAACTGAAAGTGAAAAATAAGTGATGAGCAAAGTTCGTATATCATTAGTTGTAATGTCCCCTTGTTCCATAAGCAACAGTGCAATACCTGTCTTTATAAAGATAAACATGAAGATAAAATACCTATCTTCGTGTGCTTTATTTTCTCCTTTTTCATACTCCAGTCTCTATTATCAGAGAGTAAAGCTACACAGATTCAGAAGCAACATATATCTGGAGACAAATGTCAAGCAATTTGTTTTCTCCTGAAATATGCATTGTAATAGAGAAATGCATGTTTATTTTCTTGGACATGTATTTCTTATAGGAAATCTTAGCTTTTAAAATAATTTGATTTTTGCTCTTACCCAAATAATCTTTAGCAAACAATAACCAAACATTTTTGAAATTCAATTATTCTACAGTTTTCTGGGCCCATTAAAATTTTGGACAATTTGGTTACACTAGTGTATGCATGGTTTAAAAAATTTCAAGCTTCCTAGTTTTACAACCTCTTCGATGCATGATATTGTTTGTTAGTATTTTTTAAACTGGGCTTCTCCATGGCTCAGTGGTAAAGAATTCGCATGCAAAGCAGGAGGTGCAGGAGATGTGGGATTGATCCCTGTGTCCGAAAGATCTCCTGGAGGAGGGAATGACAACTCACTCCAGTTTTCTTACCTGGAGAATTCCATGGACAGGGGACTTCACCTCCCAATGCAGGGGGTGTGGGTTTGATCCCTGGTTGGAGATTTAGGATCCCACATGCCTCACAGCTCACAAAACCAAAACATAAAGCAGAAGCAATGTTATAACAAATCCAGTAAAGACTTTAACAATAATTCACATCAAAAAACATTCAGGAGGATTATAGCCCTCCAGGAGCCTGGAGGTCTACAGTCCACAGGGTTGCAATGAGTTGGACATGACTGAAGTGACTTAACATTCATTAGGCTATTGATAAAAGTTTAAGCAATAGAGAAAACTGGTGAATTATTTTTTTTTAAAAAAGCAACAACTAAAAACCAATTCTTTGTTCATAGATCAAGACATTTTGTTTTGCACAAGAAGCATGCTTTCTGACTCACAGCAGCTCGTTTTGTCCTACAAACTGTTTCTTCCCAGTGGGAAGCACATCATATCATACATCTTTATAAGTGTACTGCGTGTAGTAGGAAAGGGTGGTGCCTTTTCAAAGTGGTGCGGGTGGATCTGCTTACACAGGCACACTGTACCTGTAGTATTTAGCCTCAGATGTGAGGTTGAGGCTGGAGGCTGCAATTCTGGGCTCACTCTACACAGTTAGGTCTCAATTACCTCTTCTGATGGAGAACAGCAGATCTCATGCCCAAGATGGTGATTTCTAAAGTACATTTTTTAAAAGATATTGATGTGAGTCATTTTTAACGTCTTTACTGAATTTGTTATAATATTGCCTCTGCTTTATGTTTTGTTTTTTTGAGCTTTGAGGCATGTGGGATCCTAAATCCCCAACCAGGGATCAAACCCACACCCCCTGCATTGGAAGGTGAAGTCTTAGGTGGCTCACACAGTAAAGTCTGCCTGCAATGCAGGAGACCTGGGTTCAATCCCTGGGTCAGGAAGATCCCCTGGAAAAGGAAATGGCTACCCACTCCAGTATTCTTGCCTGGGAAATCCTATGGACAGAGGAGCCTGTCAGGCTACAGTCCATGTGTCGCAAAAAATCAGACAATGACTAAGCAACTAATACTTCTTCTAACCACTGGACCACCAGGAAAATCCCCTAAAGTACATCTTGAACATACAGAATATGTATTTAGCATTTGGATTAAATTAAGTTCCTTTCTGTAGATACTATTTAAAAAGAGTTTTGTGGCAAGATCTAAATTTCCCTTTATTTTCTGAGTCCTGGTTTTGATAGAAAAGGGAAGTGAGTCCAAATTGTGTAATGTGTCAGGGAAAAGTTACTTAGTATGAGCTTTTGCCTGGCGAGGCAGTCAATTCTGTACTTCTGTGTGTGTCATTCCTTTGCCAATTCGTGCAAATTTATGGTCACATATTCTAGGTGCTAAGGACACAGTAGTGAGCAAGAAAAGGAAGGTCACTGACTCGTAGACTGCTTACTTTAGTTGAGAAAAATAAAAAGTAAAAGAAGAAAAATATAAAAAGTTCAGTTAGTGATTTGTGCTATGAAAAATTTTATAAACTTGTTAATATGTAAAAGATTAAATGGGGAGGGGCACCATTAGATACAGTGATTGGAGACAGCATCACTGAGAGAGCAACACAGAGAAGAGACTTTCATGAGAGTCAGGAGACGGTCATGGGCGTGAGCTGAGCATGTTTGAGGAAAACCAAGACCAAAATAAAGAAGAGAGTTGAAGGAAATGAGAGACAGGAAAGAAGATAGATTACATAGATACCATATTATGAAGTACACTTGTACTATACAATCAAATAGCAATAGTGATTATTGGAACCTACTGTAAAAGCTAGTTCTTTTTGTGAGGAATGCTTGCTCGTTGACTTGTTAGAAGGAATTTCATAAACCTGCCTCAGAATTCATGTTAAAGTTATTTTGAGGAATTCTGAGACCCATGTCTTTCATTGTAACCGTTGCAGAGGGGCTTCCCAAGTGGCACAGTGATAAGCAATCCACCTGCCAATGCAGGAGACTCAAGAGATGGGGATTTGATCCCTAGGTTGGAACGATCCCCTAGAGGAGGAAATGGCAACCCACTCTGGTATTCTTGCCTGGAAAAATTCCATGGACAGAGGAGCCTCATGGGCTATAATCCATGGGATTGCAAAGAGTTGGACATGACTAAGCATATACACACACATACAACCACTGTAAAGCTGATCTATGAGAACATTGGATATTACAATAATTTTGTTCCCTTGAATATTTGCTGGGCTGATTTGATGTGATTTTCCCCGTTCTTGTAAATGATGTTATTCTATCTAAAATGTCTTATAGAAAAAGTTTCTACTTTCCTCTTCATCTACTAGTTGACTCATTCATCCTTGTGGGTCCATATTCTTTTCTTGTAGTTAGGACTTCCTTCTAGTTACAAGAAAAAATGTGTGTGTATGCATGTGTATATGTGCACATACACAAAGACACAAACACTCATGTATTAGCACTGAGCACTTTTGTTTCTTATCTTTAAGCAGGAAAGTAATGATTACCTTCATTTTCCCTCATGGAGGTTAAATGAATTAATGAGTTTATAGATAAATGCTGTTACTCATTAAAAGTTTTGGCAATAAGGAGTTCATGATTTGAGCCACAGTCAGCTCCCAGTCTTGTTTTTCATGACTATATAGAGCTTCTCCATCTTAGGCTGCAAAGAATATAGTCAGTCTGATTTCAGTATTGACCATCTGGTGATGTCCGTGTATAGAGTCTTCTCTTGTGTTGTTGGAAGAGGGTATTTGCTGTAACCAGTGCATTCTCTTGGCAAAACTTTGTTTTGTTCTCCAAGGCCAAATTTGCCTGTTAGTCCGGGTATCTCCTGACTTCCTACTTTTACATTCCAGTCCCCTATGATGAAAAGGACATCTTTTTTTGGGTGTTAGTTCTAGAAGGTCTTGTAGGTATTCATAGAACTGTTCAGCTTCTTCAGCATTACTGGTCGGGGCATAGACTTGGATTACTGTGATAATGAATGGTTTGCATTGGAAATGAACAGAGATCATTTTGTTGTTTTTGAGATTGCATCCATGTACTGCATTGTGGACTCTTTTGTTGACTGTGAGGGCCACTCCATTTATTCTAAGGGATTCTTGCTGACAGTAGTAGATATAATGATCATCTGGGTTAAATTCACCCATTCCAGTCCATCTTAGTTCTCTGATTCCTAGAATATTGATGTTCATTCTTGCCATCTCCTGTTTGACCACTTCCAACTTACCTTGATTCATGGACCTAACATTCCAGGTTCCTATGCAGTATTGCTGTTTATAGCATTGGACTTTACTTCCATCACCAGTCACATTCACAACTAGGTGTTGTTTTTACTTTGACTCAGTCACTTCGTTCTTTCTAGAGTCATTTCTCCACTGATCTCTAGTGGCATATTGTGCACCTACTGAACTGGGGAGTTCAACTTTTAGTGTCCTATCTCCTTGTCTTTTCATATTGTTCATGGGGTTCTCAAGGCAAAAATCCTGAAGTGGTTTACCATTCCCTTTTCCCGACCACGTTTTGTCAGAACTCTCCACCATGACCCATTCATCTTGGGTGGCCCTACATGGCATGGCTCCTAATTTCACTGAGTTAGACAAGTCTGTGGTCCATGTAATCAGTTTGATTTGTTTTTTGTGATTGTGGTTTTCATTCTGTCTGCCCTCTGAAGGATAAGGATAAAAAGCTTATGTAAGCTTCCTGATGGGAGAGACTGACTGAAGGGGAAACTGGGTCTTGTTCTGATCAGGGTGGCCATGTTCAGTAAAATTTTAATCCAATTTTCATTTGATGGATGGTGCTATGTTCCCTCTCTGTTGTTTGACCTCAGGTCAAACAATGGTGGAGGTAATGAAGATAATGGAGACATCCTCAAAAGGTCCCTTGCTCCCATTGCCACATCCAGTGCCTCCAACCCTGTAGCAGGCCACCACGGACCCATACCTCTGATGGAGACTCCTGGACACTCACAGGCAAGTCTGGTTCAGTCTCTTGTGGGGTCACTGGTCCTTTCTCCTGGATCCTGATGTGCACAGGTTTTGTTTGTGCCCTCCAAGAGTCTGTTTCCCCAGTCCTGTGTAAGTTCTGGTGGCTCTATGGTGGGATTAATGGCAATCTCCTCCAAGAGGGTTTATGCCATACTGAGATTCCAAGGGAACATTTCATGCAAAAATGGGTACAATAAAGGACAGAAATGGTATGGACTTAACAGAAGCAGAAGATGTTAAGAGGGGGCAAGAGTACAGAGAAGAACTATACAGAAAAGATCTTCATGATTCAGATAACCATGATGGTGTGGTCACTCACCTAGAGGCAGACATCCTGGAATGTGAAGTCAAGTGGGCCTTAGGAAGCATCACTTTGAGCAAAGCTAGTGGACGTGATGGAATTTCAGTTGAGCTATTTCAAATCCTAAAAGATGATGCTCTGAAAGTGCTGCACTCAATATGCCAGCAAATTTGGAAAACTCAGCAGTGGCCATAGGACTGGAAAAGGTCAGTTTTCATTCCAATCCCAAAGAAAGTCAATGCCAAAGAATGCTGACTACCACACAATTGCACTTACCTCACATGCTAGCAAAGTAATGTCAAAGTTCTCCAAGCCAGGCTTCAACAGTGTGTGAACTATGAACTTTTAGATGTTCAAGTTGAATTTAGAAAAGGCAGAGGAGCCAGAGATCAAATTGCCAACATCTGTTGGATCATCAGAAAAGCAAGAGAGTTCCAGAGAAACATCTATTTCTGTTTTATTGACAACGCCAAAGCCTTGGATTATGTGGATCACAACAAACTGTGGAAACTTCTTAAAGAGATGGGAATACTAGACCACCTGACCTGCCTCCTGAGGAAGCAACAGTTAGAACTGGACATGGAGCAGCAGACTTGTTCCAAATTGGGAAAGGAGTATGTCATGGCTGCATATTGTCACCCTGCTTATTTAACTTATATGCAGAGTATATCATGCAAAATGCTGGGCTGGAGGAAGCACAAGCTGGAATCAAGATTGCCAGGAGAAATATCCCGGCACCCTCATAGCAGTGTGGGTGAAGGGGCTTCACTGTTAGCTCAGATGGTAAAGTGTCTGCCTACAATGTGAGAGACCTGGGTTCAATCCCTGAGTTGGGAAGATCCCCTGGAGAAGGAAATGGCAACCCACTCCAGTTCTCTTGCCTGGAAAATCCCATGAACTGAGGAGCCTGGTAGGCTACAGTCCATGGGGTTGCAAAGAGTTGGACATGACTGAGTGACTTCACTTCACTTCACTTATGGCAGAAAGTGAAGAAGAACTAAAGAGCCTCTTGATGAAAGTGAAATAGGAGGGTGAAAAAGTTGGCATAAAACTCAACACTCAGAAAACTAAGATCATGGCATCCAGTCCAATCACTTCATGGAAAATAGATGGGGAAACAATGGAAATGGTGAGAGACTCTATTTTGGGAGGCTCCAAAATCACTGCAGATAGTCACTATGGCCATGAAATTAAAAGATGCTTGCTCCTTGGAAGGAAAGCTATGATTAATCTAGACAGCATATTAAAAATCAGAGACATTACTTTGCCAACAAAGATATGTCTAGTGAAAACTGTTTTTCTTCAGTAGTCATATATGGATGTGAGAGTTGGACTATAAAAAACTCTGAGCACCAAGAATTTATAATTTTGAACTGTGGCGTTGGAGAAGACTCTTGAGAGTCCCTTGGAAAGCAAGGAGATCCAACCAGTCCATCCTAAAGGAAATCAGTCTTGAATATCTTTGGAAGGACTGATGCTGAATTGAAAGTCTAGGACTTTGGTCACTTTACGCGAAAAACTGACTCACTAGAAAAGACCCTGGTGCTGGGAAAGATTGAAGGTGGGAGGAGAAGGGGACAACAGATGATGAGATGGTTTAATGGCATCATCGACTCGATAGACATGAGTTTGAGGATGTTCTGGGAGTTGGTGATGGGCAGGGAAGCCTGGCCTGCTGCAGTCCATGGGGTCGCAAAGAGTCGGACATGACTGAGTGACTGAACTGAATTGAACTGAAAATATGAACCTGAGGAAACTCTTGTTAGTGGGCACATGCCAATAGCATTGTTAGAACAAGGTACTTTAAACTGTAGAGAAAAAATAAGAAAAAAAAGTGGGATGAAAATCAGAGTATATTTGCTGTGTTTCCCTCTATAACAAACTATCCCCCAGGTGTATAGTAGCTTAAACACAACAATTCGTTGTTCCCAGTGATGTTGTGCCTGGTATGATGGTTCTTCTGCTGGTCTTGCATGCATTCTGTCATACAGATGCTTCAGCAGGTGGATCACCTGGGACAGGTGAATCTATCTTCATGTCGTCTTTCAGCTTTGAGGAAGCCAGACCAGGCTTCTCTGGAGTATGATGATCTCAGGGTTATAAAAGGGTGAGAAAAAGAGTCTTTCTTGGAAATTGCTGGGTATCATTTCCATGAAAATCCTAAAACCTGCCCAGGTTCGAGAGGGATTCGGCTTCCTGAGGGAAGGAAATGCCCAGAAAGTGTGGTTCTTTGTAATTTGAGAGAGCTGGAGTGAGATCAAGATTCAGGAGAAAAGAGGAGCAGATATGAGAGTGGTGATGGGTAGAGAGGAAAACGGGATGAAGGAGGCACATAGGAAGTGAGAAAAGTGACATCAGCAGTATCCAAGTAAAGGTTACCAGTATTCCTTTCACATTTTACTCCCATTTGATTCAAGGACTATCAATCAATTATATGTATGTTCAGCAGTTTTCCAAGGATTTAGAGACAATGAGTATGGAGTAGGGAAAGGAAGAGGAAGGAAGGCAGCAGAGAGAGACTGTAAGAGATGTAAGAGATGAGTGGGGAACAGGAAATAAATCCATTTCTAATTTAACTCAGTCTTTGGACAAGTCAAAGCATTTTCCAACCAGCATCTTGCAGAATATAGATCTCTCGTTGCTCCAGAGGATCAACCTGACGTGGGAATATTTTCAGCCTGACATCAAATAACACCCGTTTTTGAAGCAGCACTTCTTTGAGCAGTGATGATTTTATGTCCACTGTACGTAATTTGAGGGTGTACTCCAATGCTTTGGACTAATACATCACTATGAGGAACGAGTACAGACTGATGTATTAGTTTAATAAAGCATTCAAGTGAAATCGAATAGTTTCATTAATGGCTGGGAAAAGATTGTAAAAGCAAAATCAATTAGTGGTAAGACAGAAAAATTAGAATCCCTTTATTTAAATCATGCAGATGGAAAAAGTAAAAATATTGCTTTTCTCTGTTTCTTGGCAGACAGACTGTTGTTGGTTAAAGAGCCATGGTCCTATTTCTTATTGGGGTAGATTTTATGTAGGCTCATTAATCTAAGCCCCTAAATTGACCAGATGAACTTGCAAGGATAAGCAGGCTCCTGTGGCTTTGTGTGGGCAATAATTATGAAAGTTCTGTATAGGCTCTCTTTAATGTATGACTTATAGCTCCTGTTGTTTCCTTTTTCATTGATAGCCTTAAGCTTTCAGACTTACTGAGTACCTCACTTGGACTCCAGTGATCTATATCAGAACAAAGTTCAAAAACATGTAGCGTTCAGTGTAACCTTCTGAATTCTTGGGCCACTTGTATCCAGTGCCTCATGTTTCATAGCCCTGTGCAAGGGAAGCATGGGTGACAGACTAGTTTTCTTCCGAAGCTCCATCTTTCATCAGGTTTACATACTATAAACAGATGGTTAAGTTTTCCTGCCTTTGGAAGCCTCAAGCAAAGAATTCAGGTGCTTATAATTTTCCCCTTCCCCCAAAGATATTCCTCTTTAAAGTCTTCTTTACTGGAAGTAAAGAAGTAAATACTGGAAATAAGTTTTCCATAGAGACCTAGTGGTAAACTAAATATATGTAAATTTCAACCTAGTAAGAGAGGAAATATAGGTGGTCTCTTTTTCCTGCTGTTTTTAGAGGAATTGTAATTGTTTGTGTTTTACAGAGCTTCAGAACTGTGTAAACACCCTAAAAAAAATAAAGTCGGGTTATTCTATACTGCTTTAATGAGGGATGCATCTGTTCAAAGTCAATGCTGCTCATTCCTCTTGGCAGTCTGATCTAAAAGCAGGCACTAATTAGTGCTTTTACTGCACTCACTCTGTGCTGGGCCTCTTGGTCTCAGCTGTCTCTTTGGATTTAGACTAATTGGTCTTCACAGTACACCTTTGTGATTGGGTCCGTCAATTCATTGGTTAGTTGTTTAGCACTGTCATTTCATAAAAACACTAAGTTGCTGGCATAAGATGGCTCAGTGGATAAAGAATCCACCTGCAATGCAGGAGACACCAGAAATGTGTGTTCAGTGCCTGGGTGGAGAAGATCCCTGGAGGAGGAAATGGCAACCGACTCCAGTATTCTTGCCTGAAAAATCCTATGGACAGAGGGGCCTAAAGAGTTGCAAAGAGTCAAACATGACTGAGCACATTCATACTTTGATAAGATTGAAGCAAAACATGTGCTACTTATTTAAAAAATAATTCTGTTTAGGTTTAAAATAGTCATAGATTTCCATAGTCCTGAGAGAAGCTTTCTTAGATTAAGTATGTAGCATCGACTGTGGCATTCCTGTTCTTTTTAAATGAGTGAATTTCTTTAGTGCTGTTACCTAAAACAGTACATAGTGTCTCCAGGAAAATAAACCTAAACCAGAACTCCAAAGCTAAAAGAGAATTTAAGTTTTGTCTTTGTATGGATTCATGAGACTTTCTTACAGTTAAAAGAGAGTTCAAGTTTTACTGAAGAATATCTGTTAGTATGGACCCAGATGCACACAAGCTTGCTTTCATTCCCAGAGTTACATATACACTGGGTTAACACATCCAAACACTATTCACTGATGGAGCTGCAGCATGACCCATGGCCTTGTCTCAGAGGCCATTGAAACTGGAACAAAATATCTTTTACCCATAGTTTTTAAGAACAAAATTTGAGTGTCATCTCAACTATGCATGTAATTCTGACAGTCTTGTCTTTCTTATTTAAAAAAGAAAGAATGTTTTATTAAACCATTTAGTTGCAGTACAGTGGAAAAGAAAGTGAATAGAGTTGTTTCATCCTAGACTATTGACTAGTAATAGAATATAGACTCATATGTAAGCATCCTTTTTAATTTAAGAGCCATACATAAAACTCTTGCTCCCTGACATTTTCTAATCCTCCAGAAAAATAACTACTTTGGACCAATACACTTTTAAAAAAATTCTGTATCCAGGATGCATAAGACTGTTGGAGAAAGTCAGAAGTGTTGATTTCTAGCACAGCAGATACATTTCTAGCACAGCCTGTCACCTCAGATGGGTCCTGACTCTTGCTCTGAAATCAAGGCTGTTCCAGTCTCTCCTCGTTACTCTCTGAAGCTCTTACCAAGAACCAAGACGAAGTCACTCAATCATGTGCGATTCTGCAATGCCATGGAGTGTAGCCTGCCAGGCTCCTCCATCCATGAAATTTTCCAGAGTCCTGGAGTGGGTTGCCATTTCCTTTTCCAGGGGATCTTCCCGACCCAGGGTTTGAACCCAGGTCTCCCACATTGCAGGCAGACGCTTTACCTCTGAGCTACCAGGGAAGCCCCTGAAGCTCTTACAGACCTTCAGTATTTTTTCATACCCTCTGTCTGACTCCTCAGATTTAGCTGATGGTATCAACTAGCATTTACTCTGCAGAGTAAAAGGAGCTCATCAACCTATAACCTAGTTGATGCTCAAAAATATTTGTTCAATTAAATGCTTAGTGTTTCTGTTTGAGTTGATATCAGCATCAAATATTCTATCAGCTTCTACTGTCTTTGGAAATCTTGTGATAACAGACTTATAGATGCTAGACGTTTTCTGGCACATTTCTCTGCATGTTGTAAGAAGATGCTAGCAATAACAGCATGTAAGTCTAGTATCCCTAAATTAAAATTCCTTGTTAAAGTTGTACATTCAGTCAGGGAAAACTTACTGGTTAACATGACTTTTCAGTGTTTGAAAATGAGTTTTATTCAGCTGTCAAAAAGACACTTAAGGCTGCCTTTTAGCAACATTGATAAATTATACCAATTTAAGTGAGCTCTTTCTAGCTTTTTTTTTTTTTATGATCTGACATACAGACACACATTTCTGAAGTAGTTACCAGGAAAAGGGTGACTAAGGCTGTTACTCTGGACCATAAGCATCCCCACCTGTGGGTTTGGGTGCATTTCTTTGGTCCCCACAGCCTGACACTCTGAGGAACCAAGACTCCTGAGAGCCCCTGAGAAATAACGCAATTCTGTTACATCCAAAAACAGTCATGTAGTCATTAATTCAGTAAGAGTTAGATTAAATATTAAACTATCCTCCTGGGACAATTGTACAGTATTAGAGAGGAGCAAACCTACCATAGACATGTATCCAATACCACTGCAAATTGAATGTATCACTTTTCCTTGTAAATGTGAATTACATTTATTTATCCTATATGGCATAACCTGGAAACTAAATCAGTTCTTATTTTCCATCTTTGATAGCGATACTACTGAGCATATACAGAACATAAATAGGTTGTCCACCTAAACCTGTATTGTGTGCTAACTCGCTGCAGATGTGTCCGACTCTTTGCGACCCCATGGACTGAGGCAAACAAAATCAGATACCTATTTAGAGCCT
This sequence comes from Muntiacus reevesi, assembly GCF_963930625.1. Classification (NCBI taxonomy): domain Eukaryota; kingdom Metazoa; phylum Chordata; class Mammalia; order Artiodactyla; family Cervidae; genus Muntiacus; species Muntiacus reevesi. The sequence goes on along the minus strand of NC_089255.1, from coordinate 39,338,796 downwards.
ATTCTTTTTTATGGAGTTAAACTGATTGGTGGAGTTAAATGAAAAACTCATGACTCCTTATTCTAAGCACATGCCACTTTCTGCTACTTCTTGGAAGAAATATTGAATGCAGTAAAATACTCAGCTGTGTGTAAGTGATTTGAGTTCCCTGTATTGCCTTTTTTTTCTGGGCCTAAGTATACATCAGTTAATTATCTTAATTTGATTTGCTGCCATTTGAATAAAATGGAAAAACAAAGCAGGACTTGCCTTAGTTTCCAACTGACTTCATTTTTTCCTGCTAGCAGATTTTCTGTCTAGTTATGTTTCAGATAGAATGATTTGACAGATTCCTTTTAAGTTAAAAATCATTGACTCAATTATGGAATATCCTCCTTGTTCATAATGATACTGTGAAGCATACCAGAGGAGGACAGACATGATGTCTTTCCCAAGTGATCTTATTATCTAGTTTAGGAGATGAAATAAACTGATGGGAAACAAATAGAGAATGACATGCTGTTGGTGTTGCATCCCAGTTTCACGATTCCTTCTACTAAGCTATATTCTGTCTAGGTATTAAAAATAACCCTTTCTTATAATGCAGCAGTCCCTAACCTTTTTGACACTACAGAATGGTTTCATGGAAGACAATTTTTCCATGGAGTGAGGGGAGGGACTGGTTTCAGGATGAGTCAAATGCAGTAGGGTTGTGCTCTTATGAGAATCTAATGCCTCTGCTGATCGGATCAGGAGGTGGAGCTCAGGCAGTAATGCTGGCAACGGAGCGGTGTAAATAAACATGAAGCTTTGCTGGCCTGCTGCTCACCTCCTGCCATGCAGCTCAGTTCCTAATAGGCCATGGACCTGTACTGGTCTGTGGCCTGGGTGTTAGGGACCCCTCTTATAATGTATTTGCAAGAGTTAATTCTCCTAGTTCATCATTTCTGTGGAGAAAAGCACTGAACTACATTGGGGGTGAAGAATCTAGAGATTATTATGGCTTTTTTTCTTTTAAATTATTGTTATCGTGGTAAAATATATGTGACATACTATTTATCAGTTTAACCATTTGTAAATGTACACATTCAATGTCATTATATACATTCATAAAGTTTTATAACCATCACCACTGTGTACACTCAACATTTTTTACTCCCCCAACATAAATTCTGTATCCATTAAATAACAATTCTCCCCTTTCTTTTTCTACTTTCTGTCTTAATGAATGTGTCTATTCTAGATTCTTCATCATACAATATTTGCAGTTTTCTGTCTGACTTATTTTACTAGGCATGTTTTCAAGGTCCATTCATACTATAGTATATATCAAAATTTCATCCCATTTTTGTGGTTGAAAAATATTCTACTATATGTATACATCATATTTGCTTTATCCAATTCATCTGTTGATCGACACAAGTTATTAACACCTTTTTGCTATTGTGAATAACTTATGAAATTTGGTGTACAAACATCTGTTTGAGTTCTACTTTCAATTATTTTGAATGTATACCTAGGAGTAGAATTTCTGGATCATATAGTAGTTCTATGCTTAGCTTTTTAGAAACCATAAACTATTTTCCACAGTGGCTACACCGTTTTATATTTCTACCAACAATGTATGGAGATTGTAATTTCTCAACATCATTGCCAGCACTATTTATTTATTTTATTGTAGCCTTCCTAGTAGATATGAAGTGATATCTTATTGTGGTTTTGATTTACATTTTGCTAATGACTAAAATGATGCTGAATGCCTTTTTGTGTGTTTATCAAAGTTTTCTTTTCCAAAATATATACTAACACATACTTTGTGTCTATACCTTATAGACACAGTATTTGTTAAGCTTTATACATTGATGTCCTAATAAATCAGTATCTGTCCTTTCCCAGGGCTTGAAGAATTGTATCTGGAGGTGGCCAGTCCAGACCCTGTTTTTATTTTATTTTAAATAAATCTTTCACATGTGTAACTTTCTTTTTGACTGTGATCTACTAGATTTTAAAAGAGGAAGCCACTGTAGCAGCTGTTGAACCCAAGCAAGGGTATATGAAGCTGTTTTAAAGTTGTTATAGTAATGATGATTAGGGAGAAGGATGTTAGCAGAGATCATTTTGATTCAAATAACTATTAACTTTTCATTTTTACATTTATAAAATATTTCTTTTGAAAGGGAACATAAAGTTATCTAAAAAATTAATTTCTAAGATGTAAAAATACAAGGTTAAGGGTCATAATAAACTCCAAGATATCCCAAAGGTTAGTCATATTATAGTTGGAATATTTTACTGACATTATTGTTTTTAGTTCATTGAAAAGTGTTGGTGAATTTGCTAGAAAAAAAAAAGAGAAAGTTTCATCTAGGATATTTTCCCTATTGAATTTTACTGAAAAAAAATTAAAATGTTTTCTTTAAAAAAAATGGCAAGACTTCTACATAGAGGTCATTTCTTGACTATGGAAACAGACAATCTTAGTCAGTTTGTGAGAAATAGTTCTAGAGAATTTGTTTATTTTGATGATTCCTTTATCTTTTCTTTAACTGACTACCTATAAAATTTAGCCTTAAAGGAAAATTTTTCATGACTTCAGCTTCTTAAAGAGAGGTCTCTTGATTGACTCGAGCATACCCATATCTCACAGAATAACTCAGTCTTCTACAAGAAGAAGTCTTTGATGGGATTTTGAATGTGTGGCCTCAGTGTGGTGACACAGTGACTCACTAACACTTTAGCACAAATGCTTTGTTTGGTGTGTTAATAGCTATCACTTAATGAAGAGCAGGACTCTTACAGAATGTCCTTAGGCACCAAAACATCTTGGTTATGGATACAGTCTCTTGATTGGGACTTGAATCAAGACTCTGAGACCTGCTAATTTTTAGAAGTTGAGAAAATTGCCTCATCTCTACAGGACTAGTCTTTTCATTTGTAAAAACAGTTAAAGCAAAATACTGACATCAGAGGGGATATTCTGAAGATTAAATAAATTGATCCAAGTAGCAAAATGTCTGGGAAATACTGTGTTCAGGGAGCATTAGCTGTTGATGATATTGGTTGTAATTTTTGGTAGGGATATGAGGCGTAGAGAAACCAGAGGACAGAATGGATTCCTGGGAGGAGACAGAGTGGCGAAGGTAATGCTGAAAGTGGAGATGGATGGGTGGTTGAGAAGCAAACTGCTTAATAATTTTATCATGATCATGTACCTGAACATAGGAGACATCAAAGAAAAACATAACCAAGAAAATAAACCAAAAAAAAATTACTTTCAAGAATGAATCAGGAATACCTTTGGAAAATAATGGAGAGCTAATTCCTTGTGTTTTTAGGCTTCAGTTCTTAGAATGAATCAGTTGTATAATTAAAAAAAAATTCTCATCAAGTTCTACTTCTTGATTCCAGAATTATTAGCACCCTAGGTCCACCAGAACTTCCCTGGTGACTCAGATGGTAAAGTGTCTGCCTACAGTGTGGGAGACCCAGGTTCGATCCCTGGGTCAGGAAGATACCCTGGAGAAGGAAATGGCAATCCACTCCAGTACTCTTGCCTGGAGAATCCCATGGATGGAGGGGCCTGGTGGGCTATAGTCCACAGGGTCACAAAGAGTCTGACACGACTGAGTGACTTCAGTTTCACTTCTCAGAGGCCTTTTGAGTTTCTTTTTTTTTTTTTTTTTTTTAACTTTTAAACAAATTTTACTGAGGTATAATTAACATATAATAAAATGTATCCATCTGAAGTGTACAGGTCAACAAGTATTGACAAAATATGTGCACTTGTGTTAGTACTCCCCTAGCAAGGTATGGAACACTTTCATTGCCTACCCTCCCAAATTATTTGGTTTTCCTCTGCAGCCAGGTCTCCCACCTTAGCCTCAGGCAACAACTGATTAGGGTGAATTTTCGTTGTTATTTTAGAATTTCTATAAATGGAATCATACAGGATAATTTCTTTTTTTGCATTCAATTAAATTTTTTTTTACATTGCACAAAATGATAAACCAGAGACTGATAAAAGATATTTAGACCACACAAATGATTTTTTCTCTACTATGTAATTAATAAGAAACACCCAGATAGTCCAACAAAAATATGGCCAAAGAATTTTGACAGGCATCTCACAGAAAAGGATATCCAAATACCCAACATGTTTAGCATCATTAAAAATCAGATATATGCAGATTAAAATGAAATTTTAATGTCACATTCCTCAGGAATTTCAGAAACTAAAATCCGAAAATAATAAATATTGGTAATAACATGAAGAAACCAGAATTCTCATATACTACTTGTGAACATAAAGACCTGGACAAGGTCTTCTCATATACTACTTGTGAACATAAAGACCTGGGCAAGGTCTTATAAAATTTTAAATGCAGATCCTCATATATGTGTACCAGGAGTCTTGCACAGGATACTCACGGCAGCATTGTTTGTATTACCAAAAAAGAAAAAAAGGAAACTTGAACAAATAAATAGAGGCATTGATTTGATGACTTTTAAAATTAATTAAATGTATAAGGGAGAAACTATAGTCCATGGGCTAAATCAGTCCCATGCATGTTGATGTATGATCTGTAAGTTACGAATGGTTTCTGTATTTTTAAAAGGTTGAAAGGAAGGAATATTTTAACATTTTCTTTAAATACTGGATTGGCCAAAAGTGAGTTTTTCAGTAAGATATTACAGAAGACCCCCAAAAAATTTTTGGACAATCCAATAGATCTGGTATGCTTTTTGTTAAGTTTATTTTTGGATATTTACCATTTTATAGGATATGCTTTTTAATTGTTAAATTATTTTGTTCAGCAGGGAAGTCCTATAAAGTCAGACTTGTTTTTATAGAAAAGGTATCATACTTCATGCAGACCGTCAATTTCCTTGTTAGGGCTTTGAAAACTACCGAATCATACAGGAAAAATTGAGTTAAGGAACAGATTACTATATGCCTACATGCTTCTGCCTAGCATGGGCACTGCCTTGGCAACTCATTTCAGGAGGTACACATTTAAGTTGCATAGCTGAGGATGGCTCCTTCAGAGTATAATTAATGCCTCTCACTCTATTAGGCTATCATGCCCTGCAGTGAATTCTTCACTTAGATTCAACTCAGAACATAGTAGGATGAGTTTATGTGAGTTGCTTCTTTTTAAAATATTTCTTCGAGTACTGTCATTTCTATATGTTCCTTCAGTGCTAAGGATGAGCAAAGAAACATGGTTGAGAGTGTCTAAAGGATCATCTTTTGAACATCCCAGTTATTGCTGTTGCTTATGTCAAAAATCATCAGGGTTCCACTGTATGCAAAATTTATTGTTAGGCACTTTCAACAGGTGAGAGAAGCTGAAGTTATGGCCCTTGCTCTAGAAGAGTGTATTTTTGTTGGAGTGGGATTTGTGAAAGAAACTAGGTATTTAGCTAGACCTTGAGTATAGATAATGTTTTAATTGTCAGGAGTGAGGAGGCATTCTCAGATCAAGGAGGAGAGTACCAATGAAAGCCAAAAGGTTGGAGGATATGGAGGAAATTGACAAGACAGGTAAATGTGATGTACAGCTTGTGATCTCTCTCATCCATTTCACTAGAAGTAACTGGAGAACAAAGAGGCTTCCTTGCCCTAATCTATTCTCAGCAACTAGCATAGTATTAGGTACGCAGTAGGTACTCAATAAATGTTGGCTGAAAAAATAAAAAGGGTACATGGAGCTTCATGGTGATCACAGAGACTAGAGGGGCCTGGCTCTGTCTGTACCGTGCTTGCAGTTAAGAACCACATCCTTGTGTATAAAATGAACACAACTGTATCTGACATCTGAGAACATGAACACCTGGGAGATAACACTTCCCCTTTAACCCCTGAGGAGCACTGAAGCTAAAAGTCTATTTCTAAAGAGTGACAAAACCCAGTTTTACTCAACCCGAATCTTAATGTTTCCATTAATTGGTATTTTTTGTTTGAAACAGCTATGGCCCTTCAGAGGAATCTGTAGAAGAATCTATCCTCTTATTGGAATGTTGAATTTATTTACAAGCTCTCAAGGTATTTCACTTTCTAGCACTTTAAGATAAAAATTAAAATAAGATTAGTCATCAAAACCAGTAAGTTATTCTAGAAGTATGTGAGAGAACAAAGTAACATATAGAAAATGAAAGTCGCTCAGTCGTGTCCGACTTTTTGCAACCCCATGGACTTAGTCCACGGAATTCTCCAGGCCAGAATACTGGAGTGGGTAGCCTTTCCCTTCTCCAGGGCATCTTCCCAACCCAGGGATCGAAACTAGGTCTCCCACATTGCAGGCAGACCTTTACCTGCTGAGCCGCAAGGGAAGCCCATAGCATAAAGAAGGATATCTATATTCATGTTTTTTACCAGAGTCCCAACAAACTGACTCTTTAAAAGTATGAACATTTAGTCTAATGTTTATCCCTGAAGAAACCTGAAAGAGAGCGAGCCTTAATTTAGGAGTTAATTATACTTTTACAAGGACTGTTGTTCTCAAGCCACACTGAATCTGAATTCCTTAATTGAGGAAGAGAAGTGAGCTGATTGATTTTTGAAAAGTGTATTTTTTACTTTCTAAAATGCCTCGAGTGCTTTTAAATATTTTACAAATTGTTTTATACTTTTTATTTTGAAAAATGCAATTTTACCTGGAGGAGGAAACTGAAACCTACTCCAGTATTCTTGCCCGTGAAATCCTGTAGACAGAGGAGCCTGGTGGTACATGAGGTTGTGAAAAAAGTCAGACGTGACTTAGAGACTAAACAACAACATGGATATGTCAGTTTCTGTTATGTGAGTACTATAAGGAGCTAAATAATTAAAAGCATTATTTGTGATAAAAATTTTATTTCATAGCTTTTATTTTGAAAAATGTATGTTTCATTCTAAAATACTTCTGGCAATTTTATGATTTCACTAGTATTTTCAGTTTAATTAGGTTTTAAATATAATTTAAACAGGTATGTTCAGTCAGGGCCTTGACTGAACTGTCTTTACATGGCACTGGCACTGAGCTTTCATATTGCTCGAACTGGTGCCAAAACTTAACAGGTAAGTTAGAGCGTGATGGGCAGATGTCCAGTCCTAGCAGTCAAGCTTGGGAATCTTCATGTCAGAGATTAGCGGTTTTCCATTGCCACGAGGAAGCCGAGCAAAAACTTTCATTTGTAAAACTGGCCCTAAATTTAATGACTCCATAGGAGAGAATCATTCCTTATGACATATCAGAGTTTTATCTGTTGACCGTATAAAGATGAAATGTCCTCTCCTGTTCCAAAATTAGCCTGTAATTGGGTTAAATTGACATTTTCCCTAACATTTCATCATTATTTGTTGATTAATCATCAGATTTCAAAAATATAGTTTGTTTAAGTCAATTTAAAAATTTCTTTGTCTAATGGATGGGCAGTGAACATATTACAAGATATCATTTGATACATTGTTGCTATAATTGTCCTAAGATTCATACTGCATATAAACATTTTTTTTGATTTAAGTGATCTGTATTATTTTCTTTGCATTTTAATAATTAAATTCACAATAATGAAGACATAGCTTCATTTTCTGTGTAAAATACTCAGTTACAAATAGTGTTCATAATCATGCCTTCATGGATTCATCACATCCCAAAGTCTCCATCTTCAAACACCATCGTCTCGGGGGTTGTGTGTGCACATGCTAAGTGTCTTCAATTATGTCTGACTTTCTGTGACTCTATGTGAGTTACTGTCTGTAACTCACCATACTCCTCTGTCCATGGAGTTGGATTCCCCAGGCAAAAATATTGGAGTGGGTTGCCATTTCCTTCTCCAGGAGATCTTCCCGACCCAGGGATCAAACCCATATCTCTTAAATCTCCTGCATTGACAAGTAGGTTATTTACCACTAGAGTTACCTGGGAAGCCTACCCCACTGACCATCCAGCCTCACAGAGACTGTACAAATTGAGGCTAAGAAAGAGAATATTTCTTGCCTCATGTTTTGTTAAGTTGTTTGCCAAAGTTGAATGATGCAAGCGTGGAGCAATGGGGCTGATGTTGGCCCTAAACACTTGGGAAAAAAGTAAAACAGTGTAGGAATAAACTAAAGAGGGAAGGATGGAAGAGGAGTTGGGAGAGAGAAATTGATTCTGAAAGTCAAAGTGAATTAAGGATTTGTGGCAGCTTTTTAGGCACTCTGTACTTCCTAGTTATGGGAATTGATCAGTCACTTTTATTGTTTGTTGTTGTTGTCAAGGTAGCTTATCTTGGGTCTCTCGGTTGTAAAAAAAGAGCCCTAGCTATCAAACAACTCTCTTTCCTGATCACTTACTATGGACCAGACTCTGTTCTAAGCCCTGTGTGTATATTCTCAGTTAATCCTTATAGTAGCTTTATAAGATGTGTTCTGTTATTTCCATTTTATCAATAAGAATACTGAAGCTTAGAGATAAATAATTTGCTCAAGTTTAGATACTTGTTAGTGGTGGTGGAAAGAGAATCTTAAATGTGAAGGATGAGTTCATTCATAACATAGCCTTGCTCTGGAAGCTGATGGTGCTAATGCCTTAGAGAGAATGTTGGCAGACCTACATCTGCAGAGTTGGAGAAAAAGCAGCCACCACCTGGCATACATAGCACCTATGTGCTGTCTTTCAAATAATCACTCACTCTTCAAAGGTTTTCTCTGAATGTCAAATTACCCATTTGGAAAAACAGATTCTAAACTTCAGTAGATTATGTTTGACCAAGGAGAGATATCCCTGTGTAAATATATGTTTCCAAAAGTATATTAGAATCTGGGCATTATGATTTCAAAGTCTAAATGAACTGTTATAAGGGACCATTAAGGAGGAAATTTATTTTTACTAGAATAGGGAAATAAGATTCAGGAAAAGCTGTGTAGGATGAAGTCAGTGTGAATACATGTGTGCTATTTGGGGTGAAGAGGAAGGCATTCCAAGGAGACGGAGCACTTGGCAAAGGCATGAAGCTCAGAAACAGAAAGCATACCATAGGAACTGGGAGGAGTCAGTCTGGCTGAGTTGTGAGGTATTGATGATTAATTTCATGGAAAAACTTCTGTGGGATCTAAGAAGTCTGAACTCTATCCAATGGAAAACAAAGAACCGTTAAAAATTATATGCACAAAGATAACATAAGAAGACTTAAAATGAAAAGTGATTTTTGCTGAGGCAAGTTGGGAGGTTAGGAAGGCCTTGAGGAGACTTTGTGATAATCCAGACAGGTTCTAAGTTTCTAGACCAAGGTTGTAGCAGTGGGGTTGGAAAGGAGGGGATGGATGGTAAGAGACATAATAAGATGTTTAAATGCATGCTTTTGTTTCTGAAGTGTGATTTTTTTAGTTGTCTGTACTATAACAATAGAACAATACCTTCCTCCATATAGCAGTTGTAAGCAAAGCTATATCTTATATGTGGTTTTGATATTAAGATTACATCTACACAGCAAAACATTATCAGGTAGCAAGTATTGACTGAATAATCATCATATGTCCAGATTAAATGTTAATCTATAACAATTAGATGATTATCCATGGGTGTGATTAGGTTTCGTATTTTATAAAATTAGATTAAAAATTATTGTCAAAAAGACCACATTTGATTCATTTACATTGGTGCACTCGATGCCCAGCACTGTCTTTGGAAAATAGGAGGGGTACAATTAATGCTTACTTAGTGAATGAAAAATGAACACATATCAGGGGGTTTAAAAATATGAAAAGTTTTACTTTAAAAAAAGATGATTATTTTTTAAATAAACATCTATACGTTTCTCAAATAGCCAACCTCTTGTCATCAGGAAGATAACTAGCTTAGGTGATTACTTTTTATCCTGACACTTTGAAACCATGAAAATACAGACTACAGGGTAATCAATAATAAGTAATTTAATTGCCAAGTGCCTCAGTTTACAAATTAGCATTGTAGGGATAAAGTTGTCTTCCCTCTGCATCACTAAGATGTGTTGAGGATTATGTGGATTTAAAGTAATTAAAAATAAAAGTCTGAATGGACAACTAAACTCTTCAGAGAAAGTGCTGTTTATACACAAGGTAATCATTTCAACTTCTAAAGACAGTAATAAAGAATTTGTCTGAGAAAGTAATCATATATTATCTGGGGATCTTATTTTGGCCTGACAACAGAAGCAATTTTATATAACTTTCACACCAAACCACAAGGATTTAAATAAAGAATAGATAATGATTAACAAACACATATATTTAAAATCTATCATTTTTCCATCCCCTTGAGAGTTACAGGCATGTGAGTTTGTTGATGGGACATAAAACTTATATCAATTTTTCAAGGTAGAGAGGGCTCAATATATATATATATATCTAACATACATACATATAAACCTAAGTATATTTCAGTAAAATCTTGTTTATTCACCACCCCAAAGTCTGATACTCTGTCTCTGAAAATAAATTAGGAATCAATAACATAATTTTAAAGAGAATTGTCAAAATGCATCAAAGGCTGTAATTCACATATAAGCCAGGAATTGTAAAGCTCTCTAGTTCCACTGGATAGCTGCTTCTTGTCAGTTGCAGCTCAGCATAAATCCCACCTCTTGAGAGAGATGTTTTCCCCAGTCATCCAGCTTAATCTGGCTGCCTGCTCTCACATCATTCTGTCTTAAGTCTCTGCATCACATTACATTTATTCATTTATTTACTTGTACATTATCTGTTGCCCCTTAAGCTTGGTGAGGCTGTCTTGCTTTACATCTTTCTCTCAGGTTTCCAAAACAACACATTGGGGGTTCTTGGTAAAGATTTAGTTCAGTTCAGTTCAGTTCAGTCACTCAGTCATGTCTGACTCTTTGTGACCCCATGAACGGCAGCACACCAGGCCTCCCTGTCCATCACCAAGTATTGGAGTTTACCCAAACTCATGGCCATTGAGTTGGTGATGACGTCCAACCATCTCATCCTCTGTCATCCCCTTCTCCTCCTGCCATCAATCTTTCCCAGCATCAGGGTCTTTTCCAATGAGTCAGCTCTTCGCATCAGGTGGCCAAAGTATTGGAGTTTCAGCTTCAGCATCAGTCCTTCCTATGAACACCCAGGACTGATCTCCTTTAGGATGGACTGGTTGGATCTCCTTGCAGTCCAAGGGACTCTCAAGAGTCTTCTCCAACACCACAGTTCAAAAGCATCAATTCTTCAGCTCTCAGCTTTCTTTATAGTCCAACTCTCACATCCATACATGACTACTGAAAAAAACATAGCCTTGACTAGACGGACCTTTGTTGACAAAGTAATGTCTCTGCTTTTTAATATGCTGTCTAGGTTGGTCATAACTTCCCCTCCAAGGAGTAAGCGTCTTTTAATTTCATGGCTGCAGTCACCATCTGCAGTGATTTTGGAGTCCCCCAACTAAAGTCAGCCACTGTTTCCACTGTTTCCCCATCTATTTCCCATGAAGTTGTGGGACTGGATGCCATGATCTTAGTTTTCTGAATGTTGAGTCTTAAGCCAACTTTTTCACTCTCCTCTTTCACTTTCATCAAGAGGCTTTTTAGTTCCTCTTCTTTTTCTGCCATAAGGGTGGTGTCATCTGCATATCTGAGGTTATTGATATTTCTCCTGGCAATCTTGATTCCAGCTTGTACTTCCTCCAGCCCAGAGTGTCTCATGATGTACTCTGCATATAAGTTAAATAAGCAGGGTGACAATATACAGCCTTGATGTATTCCATTCCTATTTGGAAAAATTTAGTACATGAATGAATTATGAATAAAAAGCATAATCCGGATGGATAGACTTGAGAATGAATATCTGAAGTTTTCATGAGATGGTGTTATTTTCTCATCAAAGAGTGTTGTTGCACAACCAGATACATATTTGCTCACTTGACATAGTTAGACATTTATAGAAATGATAGACTGAGTTCAACATGTCAAAGCAGTTGAAGTGGTTACTAATTATGAATTAGGAGAAAATACTTTGAATAATGCTATGGTATCAAAAGTACTGGTAAACAAAATATGATCTTATTAAGAGCATGAAATAACTTCAAGGAAAACTGGTTAATCCTTGGATTTGTCAATCTGTTTGAAGTAGGACAGTGGTCATCTAGCTAAAGCCAAGCAACTATATTTTCTTCACTCTACCTTTATTTAAACTAAGCAAAAAAAAAAAAAAAAAAAAAAAATTAAACTAAGCAAAGGAGATGTTATACAGATTATATTTAAAAATGTAAGTTGTAGTGTTTATCCTATAATCAGTACAGATACCTCAAATTTATGTTAAAAATGCAGTGTTATAATTATTGAAAAATAAATAAGAAAACAAATATAAGGTCATGGAAAATGCTTAATACTTGAAATTTGTATACAAAAGAAAGGCAAATCAGCATGACATTTGAAAATATTTCCATCAAAAGGATTTAAAACCATTTCAGTGTGAAAGAATTCCTATTCAGCTACATGAAAAAGTCATTTATTCTCAGCATCACACTTTTGAAACATGAACTTATCATGATTTCTCTTTTGCTGTTGCATTTTTTATGAAATGATATGCATTTTTATGAAAGCATTTTCACTACACTAGCATGGGAGACTGGCCATTGGAAAGATGTTTCCTATCTGGATCTTTAATGGCAGCTTGTAGCATGATAGAGTGTCAATAATGAAGAGTAAATAATGGAAAAATAGTAAAATCATAGCTAACATTTAGTGAATGGTTGCTGTATACTGAGCATAGTACTATGGACTTTATCTGTTATCTTACTTAGTCTTATCAGTATGAACTAGATACTGTTGTTATGCCGGTTTCACAATTGACTGTGTTTGCAGAAGTTAGCTTGCTGAAGGTCTGTTGAATTTCAGAGCTTGCATGCTTAACTGATGTTGTTTTGCCTAAAGTAATGAATGCACCAGTAGGCAGAATGAGGGGAATGAAGATGGAAAGTAATTATTGAAATACCATGTTCATTAGTCAGGTATATACAATAATCAGCCCTAACTAACAGCGTTCAAAGACTTTTAATAACAAACATTTATTTTTCCTCTTAGGTTCAAGCCACTCCACTGTATTTTCATTTTGGGACTGGTGACTACTAGGTCATTCCTTTCTCATGAAGGAGCAAAAGAGCGGACAAATTTTATGTTAACTGTAGCCTCTGCTTTAAATAGCTAAATTGTCATTTCTGCTCAGATTCCAATGATAGCACAAGTGATGTTACCAAGTTCAGAATCAAGGAGGTGAGAAAGTGATTTCCCCACACAGAGTGAGAATCATGAATGGGACCATGCCCTGTATGTATTTCATATGGTAAACCTTCTGTATTCTTCCCACATTTATCAGCTAAGTGGATCCCATAGACTTTCTAATTTCTTTTCAAGAGATTATATTTAACATATTACCCTACAAACTTAATTGTTCACAATCCCCAGTTATCGTGTGTGTGTGTGTGTGTGTATGAGTGCTAAGTCACTTCAGTTGTGTCTGACTCTGTGTGACCCCATGGACTGTAGCCTGCCAGGCTCCTCTGTCCATGGGATTCTCCAGGCAAGAATACTGCAGTGGGTTGCCATCCCCTCCTCCAGGGGATCTTCCCGACCCAGGAATCGAACCCATATGTCTTCTGCATTGGTAGGAGGGTTCTTTACCACTAGTACCACCTAGGAAGCCCAACTGTAATCTTCAACCAGGGGTTGAGTTATTGGAAACTTGAGGATTGAGGGAAATTAGTGGGCAGAGGTGGTGTGGAAATACTACCTCCAGAGTTGTATACTACCCCTACCACCACATTTTGTTGAGGACTGTTGAATACTTTCCTAAAAATGTTGCTAACCTTCAGTCAGGAAGTAGACCCCAATGAAGAGAGTAACACAGGATGGGTTGGAGACAGATAAAGCATTTTTTTCCTGTTGCCTGTGAAGATAAATGTTTAGAACTTTCGTTAGCTGGAAAACTGAATTAAGGGATAAAGGTTTTTAAAACAAATTGCTAAAGAAACTTAAAGCATTGTGATAACTTGTGTTTCCTGATTTCAGATGATTAAAACCTTGCCTTGCCTAGTGATTGAGTCATCGTGGCTTTAAATTTGTTAGCAGTCATTGTTCTGTTCTGACACAGCGTGAGTTGGAGGGAAGTCCGTGAAACCAGGCAACCACTGTTGATGTGTCCCTTTGATGTGTGACCTGTGGAGAGCAGCATTGTCCCCACGTTGACTAAGAACAACAGGCATCCTGTTATGTGGCAGTAGCATTATTTCTCATAATTGCAAACCGTGGGGTAAGAAAACCAGTGCCTTGTTCTGATTTAAAACCTCAGGAAAATATAAATCCATATTGTTTCAAAGCAAAAAAACATTTCCAAGGGATATGCTGGCATTTGTTTCTTTGTGTTCTCAAATATGTAGAAACAGCATATATTCTACTCTTTCAGAGACCACTTGCAGGCAACTATTTCTTTTCTAGATTCCTTTTCTACTTATCTCATATTGTCTCCTCTTATGGTTTATAACAGTGGTTGGGTGGAAGCCTATTTATATGGTTACAATTTATGACAACTAACTCACATGTAAAAGCTTGAGCTTCAAAAAGTAAAATAAATATAAAAAAATAAAATAGAGTAAAATAAAATAAATAGAAATAAAATAGAGTTGGGTTCAAATACTTCCTCTGCCATTTATTTGTGATGTGAATTTAACAGAGATAAGCAATTTCTCTGGATCTGCTTCCTCATTCATAATACGGGAATTAAAATTCCTCTCTTTGGACCTACTTTGTAAATTGCCATGTGCGTGCTCATTTGCTCAGTCATGTCTGACTCTTCAGGACCCTTTGGATGGTAGCCCAACCAGGCTCCTCTGTTCATGGGATTCTCCAGGCAAGAATACTAGAGTGGGTAGCCATTTCTCTTCCAGAGGATCTTCCTGACCCAGGGATCGAACCTGCATTTCCTGTGTCTCCTGCATTACAGGTGGATTCTTTACCATCAGGGAAGCCCTACTTTGTAAAATAAATAATAATATAATGCCTTGTATATAGTAATAGGTGCCCGATAGTTTTTAGTGATTTCTATTTCGTTTTCTAAACATTGTTTTAACTAGAAAATAGACATGCAGAAATCACTGTCTACCCTACATACCATAGGGCCCGTTGGATCTAATTTTTGATTTTCTGAAACTCTTTTAAGTCTTGATATATTATAAATGTTATTTTTTCTGAGAAGTTTTCCAAAGGGCAAAAAGAACATTTACTTGTTTATTTAATTAGGGTAGAACTCATCATGTCTTGTAGTTATCATATGGGTCCATTTGGCCCTTTTATAAAACTTAGTTATATTATGGGATATTAGTGATATTATTTTTCCCGTATCCTAAACATTTTGCTATTTAATTATCATAGGAATTAGTTCATTTTTCATTGTTGATTCCTAACTATCCTGAAAAAGACTTAAAAAAATAAAATTAAGGGAAGATGTTTCACAATTATTAAATGAATCAGAAGATGAATGGAAAGAGACAGTAGCACTTTAGACTTTAATGTTGATGAAATTTCTTATGTAAGTGAAATCTCAGACCATGAGTCTTCAGATTATGATATTCTAGATGAATTTTCCCCAAATCAAGAATAAGTAGATGAATAATGCATTTTTAAAGACAAAAATAAATGTATCATTTTCACTTCATTTGGCATTCAACTGGAAAGATTTAATCATGTAATACTTTATTACAAAAACCTGATTCACCCCATTTTGATAAAAGTTTATCTTTTAAAATATTTTATACAAACATTCTCTTTAAAATAGAGGTTGATATGTTTAAAATCTTATGACAAATTGTAATAAAGTTTTACTGTCTCATTACACTTCTGTCAATTATTGATAAAACTTAAAATATAAATACATTTTAATATATTTATATTTTGAAAATTGAATGAAGATGGTAAATGGTAATATTTAGTTTTTCCTGGTATGTTGAGGGTAAGCTGTTCATAGACTTTGATCTAATATTGTACTCCCAAAAATTTGTCCTAAGAAAATATTTCAACCCAAGGAAAAAGAAATTCATTGTGGCACAAAAATGGAAGCAAGATTAATACATAACATATAAAATCCTTTAATAAGTTATGGTGTGTCCTCTAACAAAGATAATTGTAAACACCATAGAAATTTAGAAAACTATGATGCTGAGTAAAAGCAGCGGCATATTAACAGATAAATAATGATTATAGGTGGATTAAAAGGAAAATCATGAATAGTGGTGTTTTTCAATTATAAAAACGAAAGTAAATTATCAAAATTAGCTAGGCTGAATTCTTCCCTACCTTGGTCATGTCTTATTATCATTGCTTGGTTGGGGATCTGAACTCAGATTTTGATAATTTCTACAGAGTAGAGTGGAAGTTCACCATGCTTTGGGGACATTATGAAGTCATTTTGCTTAAACAGGTTATTTCTATTCTTCAATTCCATCTCTTGTTTCATTTAACTTTTTGCTTCCTAGAAATATGCACAATAAGATGGAGGAGGAAATGGCAACACGCTCCAGTTTTCTCGCCTGGAGAATCCCAGGGACAGAGGAGCCTGGCAAGCTACAGTCCGTGGAGTCGCAAAGAGTCGGACATGCTTTAGTGACTGAGCACATGAGTCACATTAGAGTTTTCCTTCAGGAATGTTCTGGCTAGGCAAGAAAGTGGACTTTCAGAGAAGATCAAGACATCGTTTTACATTTGAGAACTCTCCATATTTTATTTGATGCTCAATTATAAATTCTGGCCTATTTTTCCCCTTTATAATTAGGTTGTAAGCTTTCTTAAGGCAGGGATGGTTTCCCAGTTCATATAGGACCTGTGATAGAATCACAAAACATATATCACATATTGAATGAACCTAAATGCTTCTGTGAGAATAAACCTGGTTTGATGAGAACAATGTATCTTGAGATAAGGGGAAGTAATTAAAGAAAACTAAGTCTTCTTGAGGAACTGTAGTGTGTTGATCATATAGGTGAAAATTCTTAATGGTAGTTTTCACTATAATTTGCAAAATACATATTATTATCCTTATTTTTAATAGTTGATGAAATTTAGGCTCAGAAATGGTGTTTGTTCAAGATCAGAGTGCTACTAAGTTTCTAAGCCAAAATTCTAACACTGGTCTACATGCCCCATACATAGTGGGCATAATGTGTACTATTCCATACCATGAAAAAACAGACCAACAGAAAAACACTGCTTACTCATAGGTTATTCTCTGAGTTTGGTGTGTGCTAAGTTGCTTCACTCATGTCCGACTCTTTGTCACCCTGTGACCTGTAGCCCGCCAGGCTCCTCTCTCCGTGGGATTCTCTAGGCAAGAATACTGGAGTGGGTTGCCATCCCTTCTCCAGGGGAATCTTCCCAACCCAGGGGTCAAACCCACGTCTCTTACATCTTCTGCATTGGTGGACTGATTTTTTTTATCACTAGTGCCACCTGAGAAGCCTCTGAATTTGGAAACATATACAATTATCCATTAAGTTGGCTGCCATCTTTTACTAATGACTAAATAGAGAAAAATGTATAATTAATTATTTGACTAGTCTAAGGTTGTACAGCAGTCCACTTGGTAAAAAGGAATTAGCTTTGACTAGGTTTTGATCCTCAGTTTTGTGTCCTATAAAATAGTCTGTCCTTAGTAAGCACACCTACTAACGTGATGTCTTTACAGAGAACCATCTTGTTACTACTTGAAGGTACTTGGCCGGCTGTCAAAGCTCTATGGGCATATGTTGCTCTGCGATAAAGTTCAAATAAGTGGGAATGAAAATAGAGCTATAACTAGGTTACTACAGCAAACATTTCAGGGCTTTTTCCTTCTATTTTTATTTGGAAATGGGATAGCAGGTCATGGGTTTGTGTTAGCATTTTTATGGTTTGCACTCCAGAGAAGGTAATCGCAAGATTACAGAAACACTGACCTTGCAGTGGAGATTGAGAGTGCATTTGTGGAGTTTATTTTATAAGGCAAGGAAAAACATTTATGATTTGAAACAACTAAAGACTTGGAAATCTCACACTGAAGTTAAGTTAGTGTGCTGAGATTTCTTCCTGACCTCATTAAATCTTATTTCCCTTTTCCTACTGAATTTAATAATGTTTTCCAACCTCCACAGAGTTGCCATAGATGGAGCTTCTGTAGGACAGAATTTCTGTGACATGAATACCTTTTTTTTAAGACTACAAAGTTGAAATGAAGGAAGAAACATACTGATGGAGAAATTAAACCTAGCAAGCATACGTTGCATTTTTTTGGAATGGGCTCTGAGGTTAAAGTTAAATGAGCATTTGGCTCATAGTAAATTATTAATATTGTTGTTACTCTCAATATTAATGTTTTATTTCCCCCCGACAATATCCAGCTAGTCTATGCTAGGCTTTGTTCTCATGTTTGCTTCTCCTTGTTTTCCAGTATTGTTTATGTTGGTAATTGACAAAGGGGAAATATGGCTCTTTGATTTTTATACTGATTGAATTGATATTTGTACCACCAAGTATAGCTTGATTTTGTGATAAAACATAGATAATGAGATAAAGAGCCAAAATTACAGAGAAGATGGAATCGTTTTATTTTTAGTTCTTAAGATCATACCAACTATCCACGTTAAGGATGCATTATAATAGCAGTTTTTAAAATATTGATCTGTACTTAACAAAGATAAATTGTTTTTAGGATAAGCTGACTTTTGCATTTATATATTTATATTTACAGCATACCTGTTTCATGAAAACTTTCAGACTGTTTAAAAAAATAGGAATCTGTAATGAAATAGTAAAATACAAATTGGATTAGGAAATCTGTTTCAAATATAAAGATGCCATATTATAAGCAATGTAAGCATATTATAAACGTTGTGTGATTGACAAATTTGGTTCTCAGCTTCCAGAAAGCTGGAGTTGAGATTCAGGAAACAACAAACATGGTATAATTATGTAGCTTATAATACTGAGCCAGAGTATATATATACACCAGTCTTTCAGAGGAAACAGATTTTTTTTTTTTAGCCCTGAATCCCAAAATGTATCATGTGGGTTTTTATGTGCTGGATATGAATTTATATAATAGAAAGAGTCCTAAATTATATTTTTACATAATATGCCATATTAAATTTTGTATATATTTTATGACCCTCAAAAAAAATGTAAGGGGCACAATATTAAAGTATCTTTCAGTAAAGGTGATTCAGTGAATGCAAAACTAATACAGTTCAAATAATATCCTTCTATAATAGCTGATTTTGATCTCTAATAAAATGTAAAGCAATGCAGGAAGGATGAGTTATACATATTTTCCCTAAACATCACTTCTTGTTCTTGAATGGTAATGGATAACAAACAAATGAGGTTGATTATCTGATGATGACCTGGGATGTTGGGACGACAGAATTAATTTATGTCTGGAAATGTTGTAAGTCCTATATTTATGATCACCACGTTTAGCCAATTGATAAGTGATTCCAAGTGATATGGTACACTTTCTCTGTGAGTCTGCGTAGTGTTTTGTTTAATACACACCAAATGATTTCAATTACTTGCCAAAAATAATGCTTTAGCTTTTGATAGAATTAATATTGAACTCTTATTTCTTTGAACATTTAGATATTAGGACCAGGGTGTTTTGTTTTTTTTCTATTTTATTTGAAAGCTATCCATTATAATGATTAAAATTATGTCATCAGTATTTAAAAGGATTTTACATTTCCTGTGCAAAGTTATATACTGAGTGAATTTTGTACAATGGACAATGATGATTAGAAATTATCTTAATCTGCTTGCTTCAAAATTAACTTGGAACAGTAAACTCAGAAACAAGTCTTACTGAAATAAATAAAAAAATACTGTGTTCTAATAGTAGAGCACTGTTTATCTTATAATACTGACATACATACCCTCACTCACCTGTTCTACAATGGCGTAGCATAGCCCCAATCCTAGCTGTAGTGTTGGTTTAGTCGCTCAGTCATGTCTGACTTTTGCAACCCCATGGACTGTAGCCTGTCAGGCTCCTCTGTCCATGGGATTTTCCAGGCAAGAATACTGGAGTGGGCTGTCATTTTCTTCTCCAGATGTCTTCCTGACCCAGGGATCAAACCTGTGTCTCCTGCATTGGCAGGCAGATTCTTTACTGCTGAGATCCCAGGGAAGCCATGATATGGGTAGGGCCACAGATACTGATCGTCAGCAGGAACAAATGTCAGTGAGTACCCTAGTATCTGTTTGCATTTAATCCACTCTCTTTCTTGGTCTGACTCTAGCTTGCTAAAGAAACATAGTGCACAGAACCCAGCTTCTCCATAAGAACTTGCCATTGATACACACTAGTGTCTTTGGTTGTATCTGTATACATCACTTGAGTTTTATCATCAGCAGAACAAAGAGAAAGAACAGTGGGGAAAAAAGGCAAATGATGTCAGTTTGGGTTTGAAAGTCCTTTTGGCACAGTCCATGAACTTCAGAGTATATTCTTCCTATAATTTCAAAGCTTTACCCTCTATAGGTTCACCTTTCTAGGATTTTAAAAGACATGGACATTCTACAAAGAAATCAATTCTTAATTTTAAAAACAATGTTAACAAACTCATGACTTGTAAAACACTCTTACCATGTCATTTCCTCCAATCCGCTCTTCACATGCTTTTAGCTGATTTTCTACTGCTTATTAACAGCAGCTGTGTTTAAGCAGCTGGCGAACAAGTTGGCCAGTAAATGCATGCTATATAGATATTTAATACCACTTAGTGCTTTATCAGGCAGTACAACCTCTAATTAGTTAAACCACAGAACACCCGAGCACATTAGGTAATTATTACTTCCCCCCCATTTCACAGATAAAGAAACTGAGCATGGGAAAGATTGGTTTTCTACTAGATTCTCACAGTTAAATGAAGACACGTGTAAACTGAATGTTGGGTTTGTTAAAAAATATTCTATCCTGTAAGGTGGCAAGCCCTCAGGACTCTGGCAATGATAAGTATACTAACATATCTGCCTGCATTATCCAAGGATTATAATGTGATTAATAGCATTCTACTTTTCCAGGGCTAGAAATAGTATGTGCCTATTATGTTGGATTCTCTACCCAACAGTTCATGCTTAACTGCTTGGAAAACACTCACTAAAAGAATAATACTCATTTCTTTAGTGTTATCTTGATCGAGTCTCATAGTATTTCATATTTTCATTGACAATTTGATGGAGTTGATGTCTATTAATGTTTCTAGAGATATAAAATAGGCAGAGAAGCAAATTCCTTAATGGTCATGCTTAGTTAACAGAGTTAAGTTAGAGAAATAATCAGTTGCAGAAGGGTTGGTCATTGTTTTAAGGGATCTGTCCAAGGAAACACAAGTCCATGGCAAATTAATTACATTGTTTGATTCTTCAGATAATTTCTGCCTTTATTGCTTTGGGCTTAAGAAAAGAATCAGGAGGTAAGGAACCTTTGTATCAAAATAATACAACCTTGAGGAAATTTGTTTCTTGTATGTAATTTAAATGAGTTTGCTGATCTGGTTGGTTTACATGGTTGAATATCTCCAGTCCCATTTATATTTGGCTGGTTAATTTCCACTGATTTAAAAAAAAAACAAAAACTTTTTCTGTATCTTCAACCCCAGCTTTTCATTTTCCCAGGAGTTAGGCTGGCTATATTGAGTATAGAGATAAGATCTCCCAAACAGGAGACTTGAAAAGATTCTATATGCTGCTTCTTCAAGGTTTCTGTGGAATTTCTCTCTGGAGGTTTGATTTGTTATTTGGCCCTTTCCAAGGCAACACACCAAAAAGCTGAGTATTAACTGAGGAATACTGCCAACTCATTAGATGAATTTCTTAGTGACTAAGTCTAATATGTTTTGTGGCTCAGCTGGTAAAGAATCTGCCTGCAATGTGGTCAGCCTAGGTTCGATCCCTGGGTTGGGAAGATCCCCTGGAGAAGGGAAAGGCTAACCACTCCAGTATTATGGCCTGGAGAATTCCATGGACTGTATAGTCCATGGGGTCGCAAAGAGTTGGACACAACTGAGCATCTTTCTAATGTTTTAACTGGGTCAGAATTTTTTAAAATGGTCCAACCAAAGTTTGAGTTATATTTAAAGCATTGTTATAATTTTAATTTTCCCATTAATTCTGGGGTATATTTGAGAGAGAAAACAAAATTTTTTTAAGATTAAAAATTTAAAGCATCTTACAACTGGATACTTTCTAATAATATATGTGTATAAAACAAATTTTTCATTTTTTCCTTAAATTGAATCATGGGCAGAATCAAACTTAATTTAATTTTAAACATTTTTCAGTCTTCATGAATAATGTGGTTTGTTTTGCCTAAACTGTTTATTCAACATTTTAAAGCTCTTGCTTTATGAGTATAACTGTCTTTAAAAGCACTTTTTGTTTCCCATGCTTAAGGTGAATTTTTTCTTAAGACTGATCTTGAAATTAATATATTAGATATTACTACTTGTATGCCAGTGGAATTCAATACCACAAGAGAAGGCTCAATATGTGAAATATAATTGTTTGAATTTTCAGCTAGATTACTCTTAAACTGTATTTAATCAGTTAGTATGTTGTGAACTGTAAGTACTGGAAATTCTGACAGAAATAGCCTAAGCAATAAAGGTATTTCTTATCTCCAGAATTTGTCAGTGCTCAAGAATTGATTGTTGATGGAACCATATCACTGGGGCTTTCTACTATCATCCTTGGTGTATTAGCCTGCTCCTCAGACTCTTTGGTGATTACAAGATGGTTTGAATTTGTGATCTGGGACTGTATGTTTTTTGGTTCATATTTAGTGAGAAACAGAGAAGTTATTTCCCAGTTATGGACTGTAAATCCTCATGTTTCTCTGACTAGGCCAGACTAATGGCAGTTGCCATGTTAATACCATATACTGGATAGCTTTGAGCAATCAAGATGCGTTCGCTAGGAGCAGTGATGGGGTGGCTATCTGAACAAAACTGTGTATTAAAAAGAGTAAAATAGTGATTGGATTTTCATCCTAAACACTACATGTGTGCATTTGTCCTTATTACTCTGACGTCTACCTTAGTTTTTCTGTAGGACTTCTGATTATGAGAGAGTTATTTTGTAAAACAAATAAAGGCCTTAACAGCAAAAATAACACAGAATTTTATTTTATTCTTTATTTCAGTAACCATCCAAGTTTATATCTAGAGTGGCCATAGTTTCATGCTTTAGTTAAATGTGATAAAAGGAACTTATGTACTAAAAGGAAGTAAGGGTCTCCAAATAGTGGTCATAGTTCATGAGCAGCGGTGCTAAGTTTAAAAAAAAGAAAGTATATAGTTTATAACCAGCAAACTAAATGTGGACCACATGAAAACAAAATTGATCACATGAAAATTCTGCATTTTAAAAAGTTATTTTCACTTCAGCAGCAATTTCAAATATGCCAAGCTTCTCCTAGTACATCCTGTACCCATTGATAGAAAAATAATTTTATGAGTCTACAAAGATTTCTTAATGCAGTTATCTAAATCTTCATTTTTATTCTCCCCAGAGAAAGTAAGTTGAATAGTTTGGGGGAAATTTCTATGATATGGAAATTGGAATAAATGACTATATACATAAACTTTGAGAGTTCTGAACCATTTAGCTACCTTTTCCAAAGACAGATTTTGAAGTTTTTCTTTACTGTTCAGAGAAAATGTTCTTTATTTTTTGGCAGTGACTTCTTTTGCTAAAAATTAGTTATTAATCCATATTCCCTACTGTGACATTTAGGATTTAGATGTGGTTGTCACAAAAAGGAATTTGCAAATAATTGCATATGCTCAACTGCGTCTGACCTTTGTGACCCCGGGGACTGTAGCCTGCCAGGCTCCTCTGTCTGTGAGATTGTTCAGGCCATACTGGAGTGGGTTGCCATTTCTCTTCTAGGGGATCTTCTCTACCCAGAGATCGAACCTGCATTTCCTGCATCTCCTGCAGTTCAGTTGGATTCTTTATCACTGAGCCACCAGGGAAGCCCTCACAAATAATTCCTTAAGTTGGAATGATTTGTTCAGTTTTGTATTTTATTTAAACATTTTAAAAAGTGACTGATGATGGTGAATGCTTTAAGTGGACAGCAGTAAGGGAAGCTGAGCAGTCTTAACACTCTGACTTGCAGTGCAGGAGCAGAATTTCCGGAACAGCAGTTGGTTGATGGCTTTAGTCTATATAGACAGCATGAGGTCCATAAAACCCACGTGTGATTTTAAAACTTTTAACTTTAATGACCTTCCTGTGTCATAACTCAGGCAGGCTGGAACAAAATCCATACTGTTAGGGCCTCAGCAGTACTGACTAGTGAAGAAAACAAGGACACTGGGATCCTGTGGAAACATGAGAGTGGACCCAGGAAAGCTTTAGGGCTGGCTCCTTATTTGGGGGGACTGGTATGGGAGTAACCTGGAGAGTCCACAGATAGCATCCAGGTGCTGGGAGCATGCCAACAAGCAGAGGGACAGGAGATTTTAGAGAATCTGACAGCATTAAAGTAGCATTCCAGCCAGGCCTAGGAGTAAAATGAATAAAATACGCCTTACTGACAGAAGGAACAAGATTTTGTTTATTTTATACGTAACATGTATATATAATATACATTCATAATCTGTCTATATCTATATATCTGTGTATGCATACACAGAAACTAAACCAATAAAAAAAAAAACTATAGACATAATGTCAGGATAAGTGAGCTGTCCTTGGTTTAGGGAAGTAGACCCAGAAGCCTAGGCACATGGCCTCAGGGGTGTGAAATACTCTACCTTCCCACTAATGCTAATACTGTGAGCACTAGATCTTATAGAATAAGACTTAATTTCACCTTACTCATCAGTGTTTTGTCTGTAGAGGCACTCCTTGTGGTGGGTGGGATTGACTTAGAGAGTAGATGAGATTTAGCTTCTAGATGAAGAGCTCTGATAGCTAGATGTATGCTGTGTTTGTCCCCCATTTGATAAGGACTTCATTTTGGTTAGTCATAGGTAAAGCTCACCATCTCATTCTACTATAGAGCTTGTTTGGGAGAGGCTTTATAATAATACAAGCAAATACTTATCTATGATGAATGTTTGAGTTATCTTTGAAAATATTTTAAAAATAATCTTTATGTTATCCTTTTATCTAATACTTTATTCATTAATATTTTTAAAGTGCTTACTTATTTGAGACATCTGCATAAAACTGGGGCTTCCCATGTGGTATTAGTGGTAAAGAACCAGCCAGCCAATACAGGAAACAAAGAGATGTGGGTTTGATCCCTTTATTGGGAAGAACAACCCCTGGAGAAGGAAATGGCAACCCACTCTAGTATTCTTGCCTAGAGAATGCCAACTTGAACAACGTCATGCAAAACTATTTTTCAAACCATATATATATATAATACACACATACATACATACATATATATATATAATAAAATAGGTACATAAAATTTTTAAGAAAATGAAGTAAAATTTACAGATTATAGGTGCCTATTTTACTCCCTTAAGAAAGATAAAATATCTCCATGCAGGAAAATCTTTAATCAGGCTTCTGTGAGAAGTTCTATCATTAAAAATAATCATTTATCCGCACAAACTCACCCCTAGGTTTTATTCTAACTGTCATTATATAATATATATTCCCTGTTTGCCCTAAGGGAAAGAGTTAAATTTAAATACACTCATAAAAGTACAAGCATACTGTCATTGACTGGCAGGCAACACTTACTGTAATAGAGGCACAAAACTCATAAAAATGGACAAAGAAGATGTGCATATATATGTTCTTCCTGACGATAGAGGCAAATTATGAAATTCACTACTTAAGAGACTGCTTTCTTTTGTCAATTCATATCATTGATTGCTAAGATCCAGAGATGTTTACTCATTATTTTTGGATTCTTGACAGTTGTTCTTCATTTTGTTTAGGTATAAATAATATACTCCTCCAGAAAACTGTGTGGTGAGTCAGTCACTTTCAGTAAACAATACTTTTCTATTAAAAATATAACTTCCTCCAGATGTTGGGTTAAAACCAAAATTGGCATTACACCAATCTAGACCTAAAATGTGAAGATATCAAAGTGGAAACTTGTTTTTTCTTGACCCTGGCTGCTTCTACTACAGATTTTTTAAAGCCAGCATTGGAAGGCGTTTGGAGAATCATATTATTTTTAGAAAGCATTACACTTCTATCCATAGGCGTATATGGGAATTATCAGGGTTTTTATCCAGTGATGAATCTTATTTTCTCAGGATGAGAGACGCATAGTCTCATATTATCAGCCTTCTTTCTGATGCTCCTCTCCACTTGCTTTCATTTTCACTGCCAACTATCCTGTAAGATTCTATTTTTAAAAAATCCATGATGACTCATCTTCAGAAACGTGACCATTCAGACTTATATCTCAATTACATGAGATAAGTGAGAGAATTTTAATGAAAAATGTAGGTAATCCAGAAATCAATTTATTTGACTTACAGGTCTGTGTGTAACTTTTTAACATGTAGGGTGAGTTTTGCGTGTACAAGCAAACAAAGGGAGGTCAAATCCAAATGTGGTAAATATTACTCACAAATCAATCACACATCCACATGCACGTGAGCATACACACACATACCAGTTACAGAACTGACCCAGGATAAGTATCCTGCTTCTTAACAAGCAGACCTTTTGTTCAATGTTGTAACCAAACTACCTGATACAGATCATGCCTTACTAATCGGTACTTAGTAAACATTTGTTGAACGAATGAATAAAGAATTGGATTTAGGTTGGATCCAATGTACAATTTGTGACGAATTTGAAATTTTGAACAATAACTCCAGGCTTCCGAGCATTGTATCTGCCCTCCCTCTCTTCCTTCCCCACCTCAGCCTGCCCGGGTACTGGAAATGTCCTCTCTTCTCCTCTGGTTCTTTTTGTTGTTGTTCTCTGGTTCTTAAAGGCCTATGTGTAGGGCCTTTAAGATTGATTTGTGAGCCTGAACTATCAGGAAGTTTTATAGATCTAACACTTCAAACAAGGGATGTTAAAACCAAATCAATTGACTTAAAAATAAATTATATCCTTTGTCTAAAATTTTCCCAGAGATAAAGTAACAAACCAATATCCGGAATGT
This sequence comes from Muntiacus reevesi, assembly GCF_963930625.1. Taxonomy (NCBI): domain Eukaryota; kingdom Metazoa; phylum Chordata; class Mammalia; order Artiodactyla; family Cervidae; genus Muntiacus; species Muntiacus reevesi. The sequence goes on along the minus strand of NC_089255.1, from coordinate 39,311,687 downwards.
CCCTAATCTTACTAGGATAGGATGGTTTTTGTGGTTGTTCAGTCGCTAAGTCATGCCTGACGCTTTGCGACCCTTTGAACTGTAGCATGCCAGTCTCCTTTGTCATTCACTATCTCCCAGAATTTGCCCAAATTCATGCCCATTGAGTTGGTGATGCTGTCTAACAATCTTATCTTCTTTTACCCTTTTCTCCATTTGCCATTAATTGTCCCCAGCATCAGGGTCTTTTCCAATGAGTCGACTCAGGTGGCCAAAGCGTTGGAGCTTCAGCTTCAGCATCAATTCATCCAATGAATATTTAGGGTTGATTTCTTTTAGGATTGACTGATTTATCTCCTTACTGTCCAAGGGACTTTCAAGAGTCTCCTTCAGTATCATAATTCGAAAGCATCAGTTCTTTGGTGCTCAGCTTTCTTTATGGTCCAACTCTCATGTCCATATATGACTATTGCAAAAACCATAGCTTTGACTGTATGGACCTTTATTGGCAAAGTGATGTCTCTACTTTATAATATGCTGTCTAGGTTGGTCATAGCTTTTCTTCTAAGGAGCAAGCATCTTTTAATTTGATGGCTGAGTCCCTGTCTACAGTGATTTTGGAGCCTAATAAAGTAGAATCCAACACTGCTTCCACTTTTCCCCCCTTCCATTTGCCATGAAGTGATGAGCCTGGATGCCATGGTCTTAGTTTTTTGAATGTTGAGTTTTAAGCTAGCTTGTTCTATCTCCTCTCAACCCTCATCAAGAGGATTTTTAGTTCCTGCTTACTTTTGGCCACTAGAGTTGTATCTACATACCTGAGGTTGTTGATATTTCTCTCTGCAATATTGATTTCCAGCTTGTGATTCATCCAGCGCGTCATTTCGCATGTTGTACTCTGTAAGTGAGTTAAATATGTAGAGCGACAATACACAACTTTGTTGTACTCCTTTCTCAATTTTGAACTGGTCTGTTGTTCCATGTCTGGTTCTAACTGTTGCTTCTTGACCTGCATATAGATTTCTCAGGAGACAGGTAAGGTGGTCTGGTACTTTAAAATCTCTTTAAGAATTTTCCACAGTTTATTGTGATTCACATAATCAAAGACTTTTAGCTTAGTCAATGCAGCAGAAAGATATACTTTTCTGGACTTGGTTTGCTTTCAGTTTGATCCAACAAATGTTGGCAATTTGATCTCTGGTTCCTATGCCTTCTCTGAACCCAGCTTGGACATCTCAGAGTTCTCATTTCATGTAATGCTGAAGACTAACTTAAAAGACTTTGAGCATTACCTTGCTGGCATGTGAAATGAATACAGTTATATGGTAGTCTGAACATTCTTTGGCATTGTCTTTCTTTGGGATTGGAGTGAAAACTGACCTTTTCCAGTCCTGTGGCCACTGCTGAGTTTTCCAAATTTGCTAACATAGTGAGTGCACTTCAACAGCATCATCTTTTAGGATTTTGAATAGCTCAGCTGGAATTCCATCATCTTCACTAGCTTTGTTCATGGTGGTGCTTCCTAAGGCCCACTTGACTTCACACTCCAGGATGTCTGACTCTAGGTGAGTGATCACACCATTGCAGTTTTCTGGGTCATTAGGACCTTCTCAATATCGTTCTTCTGTGTATTCTTGCCACCTCTTTTTAATCTCTTCCGCTTCTGTTAGATCCTTGCCATTTCTGTCCATTATCTTGCCCATCCTTGCATGAAATGTTCCCATGATAGCTCCAGTTATCTTCAAACTGGAAATAGAACTGCCATATGACCCAGCAATACCACTTCTAGGCATACACACTGAGGAATCCAGATCTGAAAGAGACACGTGCACCCCAATGTTCATCGCAGCACTGTTTATAATAGCCAGGACATGGAAGCAACCCAGATGCCCATCAACAGATGAATGGATAAGGAAGCTGTGGTACATATACACCATGGAATATTACTCAGCCGTTAAAAAGAATTCATTTGAATCAGTTCTAATGAGATGGATGAAACTGGAGCCCATTATACAGAGTGAAGTAAGCCAGAAAGATAAAGAACATTACAGTATACTAACACATATATACGGAATTTAGATAGATGGTGGCGATAACCCTATATGCAAAACAGAAAAAGAGACACAGAAGTACAGAACAGACTTTTGAACTCTGGGGGAGAACGTGAGGGTGGGATGTTTTGAAAGAACAGCATGTATACTATCTATGGTGAAACGGACCACCAGCCCAGGTGGGATACATGAGTCAGGTGCTCGGGCCTGGTGCACTGGGAGGACCCTGAGGAGTCGGGTGGGGAGGGAGGTGGGAGGGGGGATCGGGATGGGGAATACGTGTAACTATATGGCTGATTCATGCCAATGTATGACAAAACCCACTGAAATGTTGTAAAGTGATTGGCCTCCAACTAATAAAATAATATTTAAAAAAAAAAAAAAAAAAAAAAAAAGGTCTCTAGTCTTTCCCATTCTACTGTTTCCTATGTTTCTTTACGTTGTTCATTTAAGAAGGCTTTCTTAAGTCTTCTGGGATGTTTATTATCAGTTAAATGCTAACATGTGTCCATTCATAAATTTTTGTAAGTTTTATTTCCATTCGTTTTATAAATCTTACCTCCACCATGATGACTTTTTTGTTCCTGTTTTGCCACTGAATAATAATTCATGACATGTGATTTAGGAACCTCCTTCAGATAAAACAATGAGCTCTGTGCTGTGAGGAATAGAGGGATTTGGTAAACCTGATTTTGCCTGCCTAAGGAAGCTGCACCATCATGCATAGTTCGTGGGGCTGATGTCAGAGCCTGCGGCACTTACCAGGTGTGTGTATCTTTGGACCAGCAGCTTGGTCTCTCAGACTTAGTCTTCCTTATTGATGAACTGGGGATAATTCACGGGTACAACGCAGAGTTTGGGGATAGGTAAAGCTTTTTATATATGGAAGTTTTAACAAACTGTAGAATATCACATAACAGTATAAAACATCCCAGAAACACTTAGAAAAGAAGTCTATGTGCATAAAGTGTTTTAGTTTTCATTGTAGGGGAAGTATCTTGCTGCTGCTAGGTAGTCAGTCACTCAGTTGTGCCCAACTCTTTGTGACCTCTTGGACTATAGCCTGCCAGGTCCCCGTGTTCACGGGGTTCTCTAAGCAAGAATACTGGAGTGGATTGCCATTAGCTTCTCGCGAAAGTATCCTAGAGGCAAAGTATTAACAATAGCATGCATTTACTGGGCATGTGTCCTATGTCAGGTGCATTTGCTTTAAACTCAGATAGTCATTCCTAAAACTCTGTGAAGTTAGGATGATCAGAGCTCTACTCTGAAGATTAGGATATGGAGGCTAAAAACATTTCACTTGACCACATTCTTCCAGCTGGAATTCCAGTGGAGAAGCACAGATTCAAACCTAGTCTAGCTTCATGGCTCTGCCTCTCACGGGATAATATTTTGGAAATTACTTACTTTTGCTTATACTCTGGAGACGTGGCTTTTAAAAATCCAACCTTGGAACATGTGTGGAGTTCTCTCAGTGGGGATAGAATTCTGACAAGGGCTTTCCCAACTCAGGGAATTGCGTGCAGGAACTTTCATTGGTGGGAAAGCACTGGGCTGGTTTGGGAATGATTGGTGTACTTGTTTGGTGAGAAATGGGAGGGAGTGAATGATAGGTTCTCATAGTTCGTTAGGTCAGATCGTGGAGTCATAAAGGTCAGTGAATGGAATTTGTATCTGATTTAGTGGAAAATGGTCCCATAGCCTGTGCTGTGTGGCACTTGCAGTGACAGAACCAACTTCAAATTCAGAGATGGGGCACAGCCTAAGGACCAGTGATGGGGAAACACAGCTGAGCCTACCAACCGAGATGCAGTCAGAGTGGAAGCAGAACCGGGCCTCAGGAAGGTGGTAATTGGAAGGAAGTTTCTCAGCAAGACCGACAGCAAGAATCTGGGCCCAAGAGAGATTCTAAATTCAGAAATTTCAAGGTGCAAAGTAACGGAAACCTTTAAGCCCAAACAGCAGTTTTTCTAGGTTGCAGCCTGTGTGCGGAGCCACTGCGCGCTCTCACTGGCAGTGGGGGAGTGGAAGGATTCTGGGGTTTACAAATGGGGTGGACGTGGAAAGGACTGGAAAAGATAAAGCAGTATTTGTTGGAAAATTGCTGTGATCATAGGGTAAGAGATGGATAGGGGACACTGGAGTTAGAGGGAGCAGTTTATAAAGAAATCAGAGTTTTGGCCAACTGAGTTACTTTACCATGGGAGGTGAAGAAACAGTGATTCTCATTTTCATGGCTCACTATTGCTTCGTTTTCTTTAAAAAAAAGAAATGTCTCTTGGAATGTAGAAATAGTAATTTAAAGTAACTTCTTAAACATCGTAATGAAGGATTCTTACTTACACTCCTGCTTTTGACTCTTCCTCCAGAGTATATAGTGTCAAGTAGCCCCAGCACACATGTTGGTCAGAATAAAGGTGCTATGTCTTTCTCAGACTTAGGAGGATATATTGTTAGTTCCATTTCACGCTCAATATCATGAGTCTCTATTACACAGAACTCACAAATGCCACAATCCCACACCCCAGTTTTCATGAGCATGCAATCCCAATGACTAATAATGTTGCCGTGCTAAAGAGTGAAAAGCTATGGAAAGCCAGGGTTTCTGGGTTCTAATTCTAGTGCCAGCTAGCTGTATGACCTTGGTTTAAAATCTTAGAGAGAGATTTGCCAACTGAAGCCAGAGAAAGCATTGGCAATCCTTGTTTACGTTCCTCAGTCTGTGAGAACGTTTACAGGATGAAACCTATCTCTTGTTGCCAGCCTAGACTCTGACAAAGACAACAGGCCTGTTCTAATAATCTCCTTCCTGTAACATTTATAGGACATAACTCAGCATTTATAATGTTGTTTCTGACTGAGCTGAACTTACTTGTTTGTATAGATTTGACCTTATTCTGCAATTCTGCTGGGGAAAATTAGAAAAGAGAAATATCAAGGAAAAAAGGAAAGAGAGGTGAAATAGATAGTGACAACAGCTTGTGGCAAATAACTTTGGGCCTCGGTTTCTACATCAGCAAAAGAAAAGACCTAAAGGAAGTGATTGCTTAGGACACTTCCAAATGTGAACTTCTTAGATTCTGTATTTGAATATAACCAAAATGTCCTAATATAGGTGACTTAGGATAGAAAGAGTCCAGTTTCAACCACTGATTCTTAGATGAAATGGGAAACTAATATCTTTTAAAGTCAGAAGATCAGATCAGCTTGTATTAAAGCACATAATGTTATAAAAATTGTTTATTATGAGTACAGTTAGGGAACAAAGACTTATTAAAAAGTACTGGTAATAAAATTAGCCTGCTGCTTGGAAACTTTCCCAAAGAATCATTAATTTTTCAGCCATCCAGTAAGCCTATAGATACACATCTTCATCTGTCTGGGATAGTTTAGTTCTAATGCTACTGGAGTGGTTTATGAAGACAAGATGATATTTCATGGGGTTTTCCTTTGTATTCCTTTGAGTTTATGATTTTGTTCTCACACACAAACATACATACTCAAACCCAACAAACACATTTCAAAAAATAGTCTTCAAAGTTATTTTTCCTAGCAGCCAAATTTCCATCCATGTCTCCGTTTTCCTGTGAAATAACATACAGACAAACTACTCAGGCGCAATATACTCATCATCAGACAGTCAGATGGCAAATGTAGAGTGTAACTCAGAGAAAGAAACTCAGCCCAAATTAGTAACATCTGTAATGGAACTCCCACTCTGAAATCCAGGACACAGGCATCCAGGGAATCAAATGCTCTTACATAATGGACAGTGATTTCAGTAAATGACCACTCATCAAAAGAAAATGGATTTCTTAAATGATAGCAGAAAAAAATAGGGAAAGGGTTAAAATAGCAAGATCCAAACTAAAGTATATAGAATTGCTGTACTCCTACCTGAAAATAAATGGAGAAGGAAATGGCAGCCGACTCCAGTATTCTGGCCTGGAGAATCCCATGGACAGAGGAGTCTGGCAGGCTGCAGTCCATGGAATCACAAAGAGTTGAACATGACTGAGTGACTAACACTAACTAAAAATAAATAGAATGTGTGTGTGTTAGTCGCTCAGTCGTGTCTGACTCTTTGTGACCCCGTGGACTGTAGTTCACCAGGCTCCTCTGTCCATGGAATTTCCCAGGGAAGAATACTGGAGTGGGTTGCCATTTCCTTCTCAGGGGATCTTCCTGCCCCAGGGATCGAACCTGGATCTACCACATTGCAGGCAGGTTCTTTACTAAGATACCAGAGAAGCTCAAATAGAATGCTTGATTTCATTTTATCTATGACTTTACTATTAGGAAAGTTTATGGTATTTGCATATTTTCTTCATGATCAGTAAATAAATATTTATTGAGCACCTAATATATAGAAAACAATGGAAAGTTCTATAGATGCAATAAAGTATAAGAAAATCATATTCTCATATATTATAAACAAGTAAGTTATAATCCTGTGAAATCTCTGATGAATGATTCTGGATGAGTTCATATCAATAAACTGCATGTGGAAGATAATGAACTTATGATCCTTCAGATAACTTAAATTTCAGTAATATGGGATTGGTTAAATAAATTAATTCATGTTCATTCAATGGAATATAATGACACTATTAAAATGTTTTTGAGGAATAGTTAATGACTTGATAAAGTATTTAAAATTGAATATATTTTTCTTCTTGTATTATAAATTGCATATGTGTATATGTGTGTATATATATGTATATGTGTGTACATAGGAAAAATCAGAAATATTTCAAAATGTTGATAATATTGAGACAGAGATGACAGTTCTTTTAACCTTTTGATGTTTTCCAATATCTTTCTAATGATCATATACTTAAAAAGGAGTTATTTAAAAATTTAACAAATAATAAAAATATATCATTTATTTTCCATATTATTTATTTATATCAAGTAGTGAGACAAAGACTAAGATAGAATAGCTAGGGAGCAGGTAAGAAAACTAGGAGAGCTGAAGTCTTGAAATATTGTTTTTAGAGTAATTTAAGAATAAATTCCAAATGACTATAACTCTTTCAAAAATGAAGTATGTTTTCCTATTGGAACAGAAAAAATAACTTGAGTCCTTTTGTAATTACTATTGTTGATGTTATTTCTACCTCAGCTGCTTTCTTTCCTCTTACAGATACAATATCTTCAATAAAGATAGAGTTTATTGAAAAAGGACAAATGGAAATTGATTTTTTACCTCATGAGTATTCTATAAAAAAGACTTTAGTAGGCATTTAAAAAACATGCTTACGACTTCTTTTGATCTTGTTTGTTTTACTTTCCAGTCTGTCAAGGGGTAGTTATGAACATGTTGTAATATTAAGGTCTGTGGGAGACCTGACTTTGAGTCTGTTTCTGTTGCTTTCTATTTTTTGCCTTAATTCTCAGGAGACACTAGATTGTAACATACATAAAATGTACAATAATACAGAAACCCTCCCTTGGGGATTAATATGTGATCAGATTTGGGGAAAGGATTAGAAGCCTCCAATAAGATGATAAAGACACCCTTTATTTAAATAAAATGCTATTAAAGTATTTTGTGAAGACTCAGAGGAGCAATATGTTTTAGGTGTGTTGTGAAGAAGTGAGAACATCACAGTATTTATCCTGAACAGCAGTTGCACTTGGTAGAGATGTTTTAATAGAAAAGCACAGAAAGCAAAAATGTTTATCCCCAGGCAAAGACGAGGCTTAGTGACTTCTGAGCTGGTACTGGCGGGCTACAGTCCATAGGGTTGCAGAGTCAGACATGACTGAGGAACTGAACACGCATGCAGTCAGAAGTCATTCTAATAGGTTAAAGGCTGGTCTGTGATAAAAAGGCAAAAGGAAAACTACCTACCTAAGCTGTCTGGAGGTGGAATTTAAAAGTATGTATACTTTGAAATAATGTTTTGAGTCAAAAATAAAAGGTCTCCTCTAATATGTATTTAATAACTAATTATAGTATCAGTTTAGTTTGGAAGGTGTCATATTATGCTTAATTTCTTTATAAACCTCTTCTGGTTTGCATCTTTACTTAAAATTTAAAATATTTTAATAAATTAACATTAAGCATTCATGGTTCTCATTTCAACACATACTTTAGATGATGGAAATACTTGAGGAGCAAAAATGGATGAGACTGTGTGCTTTAAAACACTGGGTTGGTTTTCCTCCTTGTGCTGCGGAGAGATCCATTCAGCTAGGTGGCCAAGAGTCGATTTGGAAAGGGTAGAGATTCTGAGAGAGGCTCTCTCACTGTCTCAGTGTGCACCTTAGGCCAATCTCTGGACTTTAAATTCAATGAGGAGGTGTTTTCTTGATATGTTATCTGATTATCAAGAATGAGTTCACACTAGGCAGAACTGGATATAACTTAGAGAAAAATCATTGTCCCTTCTGGCAATACTCACATAATTCCAGGAATTCTGCCATGCTGCTAAAGACAGGGACAGTGACAGTTACAAAGACAGAGTCTCAATAAGACTATGGTGAAACAGAAATTAATCACATTTATTTGTGAATTAAAAAGTGAAAAAAAAATCAGTCAACAAATCATGTTTTGACTTATGCAACATTTAAGGATTGCTGTGATTTTGCTTTTTCTTCATCAGATTTTCAGTTTTTCTGGTGGGTTTTTTAGAGGTACTAGAAATACAGGTTTAACAACAAGTCCACATTTCTTGTAATAGCAGTTTTCTTTTTGTAGTGCATAGCCTTTGTATGCTTGATGCTATTGATTCTGTAGAAAGTGACAGAAGTATTAACATCCAGAGCTGGCTTGCCAAACATACACAACTGTATCTTATAGCTACTTCTGCTAGCATGTGACTTTTTATTTTCACTAAGAAGTCACAGAAAAGAAAAGAAAATACTATCTAGTCTTTAATTTCTTGCTTAGGAATGATCACTAGATAGTTTTAGAAAACATTTTATAGAGTCACATATTCTAGGGTATAGGTAAGGGTGGCTGGGAGTGGGAATCAGTAAAATTTAGAAAGGCAGGAAGAGTTGCTGATTTACAGTTATGGATTCTAGTTGGAATATGTTGAGATTATGAAGCCAGCAGGACATCAAGAAAGTAATACTAAGCAATAATTAAAAATACATGCTGATAACTTAAAAGTGGATTTAAGAGTTGAAAAATAGGTTAGAGGGATAGTTATCATCAGGTTGGGTTGTCATAAAAAACATACCACAGATATGGTGCTTCTTTTCTTTCAGTTCTAGAGGATGGAAATCTGAGATCTGGGTGCTAATACTGTCCATTTTCTGGTGAATGCCCTCTTCCATGCTTGTAGATGGTCTCCCTCTCCACATGTGCTCACATTGTCTTTCCTTGGTACATATGGGTGGAGAGAGAGCTCTCTGGTGTTTTTATTTAAGGACACTGATCTGTTGGATCAGAGCCCCACTCTTATATACTCATTTAACCTTGATTATATCCTTATGGGCCCTCTCTCCAGTTACATTGAGTTAAGGATCCAACATATGAATTTTGTGGGGGGAGACAATTTTGTAACAGTAACAAAAGCCAGGGAGAGAGTAGAATCATCAATGCTTTAAATATAAAGAAATGAGACCCAAAGGAAAAGTCTGGCAGTCAGCAATAATGAGGACTAAACAAAAAATGATTGACTCTCATATTAAGATATCATAATAGAGAAGACTGTCTGGACGAGCAAATGTTTTTGTTATTCAGTTGCTCAGTCCTGTCTGACTCTTTGTGACCTCATGGACGGCAGCATGCCAGGCTTCCCTGACCTTCACCATCTCCTGGAGCATGCCCAGACTCATATCCATTGAGTCAGTGATGCCATCCAACCATCTTGTCCTCTGTCATCCTCTTCTTCTCATGCTCTTAATCTTTCCCAGCATCAAGGTCTTTTCCAATATATCAGCTCTTCGCAGCAGGTGTCCAAAGTATTGGAGCTTCAGCTTCAGCACCAGTCCTTTCAATGAACATTCGGGATTGATCTCCCATAGGATCAACTGGTTGTCCAAGGAGCTCTCAACATCCATACATGACTACTGGAATAACCATAGCTTTGACTATATGGGCCTTTGTCAACAAAGTAATGTCTCTACTTTTTAATGTGCTGTCTAGGTTTGTCATAGTGTTTCTTCCAAGAAGCAAGTGTCTTTTAATTTCATAGCTGCAGTCACCATCAGCAGTGATTTTGGAGCCCAAGAAAATAAAGTCTGTCACTGTTTCCATTATTTCCCCATCTATTTGTCATGAAATGGTGGAACTGATGCCATAATCTTAGTTTTTTGAATGTTGAGTTTTAAGTCAACTTTTTCACTCTCCTCTTTCATCTTCATCAAGAGGCTCTTTAATTCCTCTTCACTTTCTGCCATAAGTGTGGTGTTATCTGCATATCTGATGTTACTGATATTTCTCCTGGAAATCTTGATTCCAACTTGTGTTTCATCCAGTCTGGCATTTTGTGTGATGTACTCTTCATATAAGTTAAATAAGCAAGGTGACCACATACAGACTTGGTGTACTCCTTTCCTATTTAACTTAAAAGGCAAATGTGTAAAGCAATAGTTTTAAAACTGTGCTGATGGGTTTATAATATATAAATAATTTGTAGGACAATTGGAGCAAGTTTTTTTGTACTTTGAAATTGAGTTGACCCTAAACATTCAGTCCATAACATTTAACAATTCAGATAACCAGAAGGAGAGAAAGAGCAATACAATTTAAAGGAGTAAAAGAATCACAGATAAGTCCTGTGAGAACTGGAATGTTTGGAAATAGAAGGGAAGAGACTGAGAGACAAATAAAAAACATAAATGAAAGAGCATGGTTTGATCATTTTATTTCATGTGAAAAAAATGACGATTTTCTTTTAATACAGATACATGGCTTATAGCTATACTTGATTGCTGGTATTATCAAATTAAAACTATCTAATTATCCAATTTATATGCATAAATGCTTTTTTGCCTCTGAAGTTTGCATGACATTCTAACCCAGGCCAGATCTGAATTAGGTCTGTGCTGATTGTGTGATTAGCAGATATCAAGACTGAATATTTTTAGCCTTGACTCTCTCAGTCATGAGAGTTGGCCTATGCCTGGCCATAGTGTTCATGCTTATCTCATCTGTCAACCCATGGTATAGTTCTTCAGGCTTTTGTTGAATGATTAAAAAATTGTCACAATGTTTAAAATAAGTGAATATATGAACTTCTGCATATGGCTTTAACAATTTGATTGTTGGCTCTAAAACTCATTTATTCTTTGTCAATTCTAGGCATAAAGTCTTTTAAACATTTATTATCTTCTTAGGGATGACTTTTATATGCTCTGTTCCTTAGTATCTAGAAACCTTAAGCTCCCAGGAATTCAAGATACTATTATTGAGAGGTTCTTAGACTTCTTTTCAACATATTGGAAGTACTAATAAAGGCCTACATTTACCTATCATAAGGCTACAAAGAATGCCTAAGAAAATCAATGTCATTTGTTTACAAATATATTCATGAAGTGTGGAAATAGAATATTGTAGTCAGGGCCTGCTGAATAGAAGTTCTGATTGGATGTCTACCTATCTCTCTGCCTTTATGTTAAAACTGGAAAATTAGTGCTATTACAGAATCAAATAAGTTGATACAAGAAAAATCTTTAAGAAAAATGTCTTTTAAAAAGGCAATATAGAAGTTGTAAATGAAAGGCTTCAGATATGGTGATGCTTACCTCATTCATCTGGAAGAAGATGTGAAAAAATAGATTAGATTTTCAATATGTAAGTCAAACTTTATGTTTAAAGGGATGATTAGCATCTTCTTTAAAAATAACAAATATCCAACATTATGAGTTTATTCATTGTTTCTGCAGTATCATGGCAAACGTAAATAATACATCTCAACTAGTATTAATATATTTTGTTTGCATGTAAAGATTTCTGGATGTGCTGTAGTTTTTGTCTGCCTGTATCCAGTGATCATGAATAGTTATCAAAAATAGTTTCCCAAATCTAGAGAGACAATGTAAGTTTAAAATAAAAGCATTAAGGGTGATAAAAGTTAATGTATGCATGCTAGAAAATATTCTAAGCATTTCTTTCCTTGTGAATTCAGAAAATTGTTATAGCTACTCTGTTATCAAATGGGGCAGGAAGGACTAGAGAGCTAAAGGAAACTGGAGAAGTGTGCAACTAGTAAGTGACTGAGTTAAGATTTTAATCCAGACAAGCAGGCTCCCTGCCATCTTTCACAATCATAGTACACTGCGTTTTCTCTCGTGTAGACAAAACATCTCTCAATCTTCTTTCCTCTCAATTTTATGAACATCCCCAAAGTAAACACGTTAAACATAGGCTAAAAATCTGATTATATATTCTTTTAGGAAAAGTCTGTCTAGATTTTATGGCATTAAAATTATTGGAGTTTATTCACATGATTCCATGTTTTTTCTCGGTCTGGTATAACAGGTATGTATTTGATGCTTCAATTAATCAGATGATCTAGTTCAGACCTTTTTTAAGAAATGTTACGTGAAAGTGGGACCAAATGTAATTTCTAATTCTGCACATGAAAATCAGTCATTATTACCATGGTTGTAGCAATGGCTATTTTTAAAGGACACCAGTGATATAGAAGTAACTTTACATTTAGCTTCTGCAAAGAATTACATTTGACACAGTTTTAAAGTGTAAAATAATCTTGTTTCAAACTTGTTTAAAAATCACTTTGCTTCTTTGAAACTGAAGATATTGCTATTCATGGAAATGAGGGCATATTGTAGGCAGTATATTTTTATACCATTGTAAGGACCATAAAAATTATGTGTTTTTAATTAAATTTTTTAGCAATTGTGATGGTTAATGGTAAGGTAGAAATTCTGTTTGAATTACCAAGATTATGAATATGAAATTTAGCTTTAGAAAATATAAACTATTATGCTGCTTGTTATTGTTCAGTCATTAAGTCGTGTCTGGCTCTTTGTGACCTCATGGACTGCAGCATGCCAGTCCTCCCTGTCCCTCACTACCTCCAGGAGATTGCTCAAGTTCATGTCCATTGAATTAATGATGGCATCCAACCATTTCATCCTCTGTCACCCTCTTCTCTTTTTGCCTTCCATCTTTCCTAGTATCAGGGTCTTTTCCAATGAGTTAGCTGTTTGTATCAGGTGACCAAAGTATTGCAGCTTCAGCTTCAGCATCAGTCCTTCCAATGAATATTCTTTAGTCCTTCCAATACTTTAGGATTGATAGGTTTGATCTTCTTGCTGTTCCAGGGACTCTCAAGAGTCTTCTCCAGCACCATAGTTTGAAAGCATCAATTCTTTAGTGCTCTGCCTTCCTTATGGTTCAACATTCACATCTGTGCATGACTATTTGAAAGACCATAGTTTTAACTATTTGGGCCTTTGTTGGCAAAGTGATGTCTCTGCTTTTTAAAATGCTGTCTAGATTTCTCATAGCTTTCCTTCCAAGAAGCAAGCATCTTTCTAATTTCATGGCTACAGTCACCGTCCACAGTGATTTTAGAGCCCAAGAAGAGAAAATCTGTCCCTGATTCCACTTTTTCCCCTTCTATTTGCCATGAAGTGTTGTGACCAGATGCCATGATCTTAGTTTTTTTAATACTGATTTGTAAGCCAGCCTTTTCACTCTCTTCTTTCACCCTCATCAAGAGGCTCTTTAGTTCTATTTGATTTCTTCCATTAGAGTGGTATCATGTGGATATCTAAGGTTATTATGCAGTTAACAGTTTTTATTGTATGTATTCATGATGGGGATGAAATAATTTTCTACAAAGAATGACCATTCTTTTAGATGTTTAGAGCTACTGATACCATCCATATATGAACTACAAATAAAGTAAGTAAATTGAGGTTTTGTTTTGTTTGCTCACATGTTTTTAATCCCACTGCTTTTGCTTTGCCTCACATTTGCTCTATGACAAACAGAAATTTCTGAGCTTTGGAACTAGGTATGTGATTTATAACCAAAACTCGAACAAAGATTACTGGTCCATCTAATTTTTTAACTAGATTTCTCATCATCATTAAATGAATATATAAACATGTTTTTATTAAGACTGCCATACACAGGATATTACAATATATAAGCCAACATTAATTCTTAGACATAAATCTTCATTTAAGAAGCACTCAGTAAGTATGTTTTCTCATTTTAAACCACAGTGTGATTATATATTTGCATTAATGGACAGTAACAGCATGTGATAGCATAGTAATAGCAATGGCATGTGATACTCGGTGGTTATTCCCTTCTTTCTTCAGTGCTAATATTTTTGATTTATCATATTTAATAATAACAACCACAGGTAAAGTGAGGAATATAATTTATATCCGTGTACAAATACTTAACTGATGCCAAGTAACTTGCTCACAGGCATATCAGGAGGAATGCACAGGGCCAGATTTTAAATCAAAGACTTCTTACTCTAGGGCCTCTGTACTTAACCTGTTTTGAACTTTGAAAGAATTTCATCAAGCAATAACCAGTTTTCATGCTTATTCATGGATAAACCTTGGAATGTCAGGGAGTTGTGAAAATACCATTTCTGTATCAGAGACAGCCAGTTCATCTCCTATGTCACCATTATTTGGCATCACTGATTCCCAACCCCTACTCTCCCTGCTTTGTATTTCTCTTCAGGCCAAATCCTGGATGGAAACTCATAAAAGCTCCTGGGAAAAGAAAAGAGGAAAGGTGTGGAAGGAGAGGAGAGCAAATTCCTAGAGTCTCTTCATTCGATCTTTGCTTCTTTTGACCACCAACAAAATGATAGAAAGTGTAGGCAGAAGGGTGGACAGGCAAAGGGTCAGTGTTCAGAAGTTTCACAGTCTGTAATTAATGCAGTGGGGCTTCCCGGGGGGCTTCAACAGTAGAGAATCCATCTGCATTGCTGGAGACCTGGGTTCGATCCCAGGGTTGGGAAGATCCCCTGGAGAAGGGAATGGCATCTCACTCCTGTGTTCTTGCCTGGAGAATTCCATGGACAGAGGAGCCTGGTGGCAGCTGTTGACTGCAGTTCTGTCCATGTTAACTCCTGCTTTTTATTACAGTCTTTCTGGTTTTCTGTCTTAAAATGCTTAAAATAGACTGAATCCAGTTTTTCTCTTGAGATATAGCTGAGTCTTGGTACATTCTCTAATGTACAAGAACCCACTACAGGACCTCATCTATTGTTTAGCTTTCACTGTCTTATAAATGGTGTCCCAGGTGGCGCTGATGGTAAAGAAGCTGTCTGCCAATACAGGAGACCTGAGACGTGGATTGGTCCCTGGGTAGGGAAGATCCCCTGGAGAAGGGCATGGCTACCCACTTCAGTATTCTTGCCTAGAGAATCCCATGGACAGAGGAGCCTGGTGAGCTATGGTCCATAGGATTGCAAAGAATCGGACATGATTAAGCAGCTTAACATGGACACATCTTATAAATAAAGAAAAAATAGACTGAACTAAAATGGAGCTCTTTTATTCCAGAATCTCTCTCAGTAATTTGTGTGAGATGCCTTCATTAAAAAGAGCCTAAGTACATGCATCAGGAAAGTATACCTTGAGGAGAATTTGCGAAAACAGGTTATGCAGTTCCTGTGTGAGTTCAGGAGGATAAGCGTTTTTGAAATAAATGTGATAACTTAAACATGAATTCATTCAGTGTACTGTGAGCCTAAAATGAACCAGATAGTGTTCTAAGCACTCAGCCCCAAAGTGAACAGCGTTAAAGGCCTTGGCTTTATGGAGGTTCACTGAAGAAAATAAAGAGGCTAATCTAGGAACTAGGGGACACAAGAAACACCTTTGAGGTTTTAAAGTAATTAGAAGCCCCAGAGCCTCAGCTCCAGGCCTGGAGCCCTCCTCCCACTACTCTTCTGGGTTGTCCAGACCCCACCAAAGACCTCTTGTTGGAATCAAAGGGGCTTTCCCAGGTGGCTTTTAGGAGTTTCCATTTCTATGCCAAGTATTTTCTCCCCACTATCTGTAACCTCTTCCCTTATGAATAATCACATAATTCGCTTTGTATTTATTTCAGGGTACAGATATAGCATTTGTAGTAATTGTTTCATTATTCTCCTAAACCCAGTTAAGTTTCCCTTTTCACCATCATATTGTTGATGTTCAGTTGCTCAGCTGTGTCCAACTCTTTGAGACCCTGTGGACTGCAGCACTCCAGACTTCCCTGTCCTTCACCATCTCCTGAAGTTTGCTCAGTCTCATGTCCATTGACTCAGTGATGCCATCCAACCATCTCATCCTCTGTCATCCCCTTCTCCTTCTGCCTTCACTCTTTCCCAGCATCAGGGTCTTTTCCAGTGAGTCAGCTCTTCACATCAGGTGGCCAAAGTATTGGAGCTTCAACTTCAGCATCAGTCCTTTTAATGAATTCTTCACCATCATAACAGTTATTTAAAGGCAAGAACTGTGTCTTAAACATCTAAATATTCCCTCAAAGTGCCTAGCACAGGTCATATACTTCCATTAACACAGGCTATTCATAAATCAGCTACTGTATTCTTTGTCAAATATCAGTAAACACATGATGCTTAAATTGTTCACAGTACACTTGATGGACATAACTTTCAAATCCTTTCCACTCTCATCTTCTTTATTTCTGTTGGTAGCATGTTGTTGTACTTGAGACTGCTGCTGGGTTTTCATATTATCATTATTAAATGTTCAGTGTAAGTATCCAAGCAGGTTGTTTTTTCTCTTTGACCATGACAGAGTTGCTAAATGTCATTGATTGACACTGCAGATTTCGAATGTATTTTAAGGTGGAAAGCTCTGTTGGCAGAAATTCACCTGTGTAAATAATACATCACAAGTAGCACCCTGCATAGTTTTCCTTGGCTTTTGATGTGTATAGACCTTTAATCTATGGCTTTCATTCTTGTTTACAGTGTATACCAAGTCATGAACATATTCCTTTTTGAAAAATAAAGTGTATCTAGCACATGATCCCTGCCCCTGCTCTAATCTTTTCTAATCTATGAAAACATGAAATGTTTTCAAACCAAATATTGAGTCTATCTGACCACAAAATGGAGATTTCCTTTTTAAATAAAAGTGTGTGTTGATGGGTTTTATGGTATGCAGTTTAAATTGCTTCCCAACCATTAAATATGAACACTTAAATACATTTCAGGCTTAGCCATTAGCTCTTAGTGGCATCAGAATATTTTGTCCTTTTATTTCCATAAATATTATTAAACAGAGCCAACAGTAACTTAGAATTGATTCATCTATATGAAATATTTGTCACAGAATTTGACAGATTTTACAATAGTAATACAAAGCCAGGATATTTCATTTAAATACTGAACTTGGTATTGCATAGTTGAATAATAAAAATGATTATTCTGTTCTGGAAAAAGATCAATTTTAGTTGGCCCAGATCATTTAGATCATTGTTTTATACCTACTTTTCTTAGTACTATTCTACTGGTGAATTAGATTAAATTTAGAAGTGATTGCTTTACATTTAAAAATAAACCTTAAATAAAGCCTAAACTTGCATATCTCTGGTGATACAAAACAATCCTTGGCTCATCTTTCTTATTGGTCCTGTATTGTGACTCTCATGGTATCTTTATTTCTCTCTACAGATTTGATCCCACTGTATAATCTTTGTAATCTCCAGTCAGATTGGCTGGGACAACCCATCTGATTAGCTTTGCTAATTAGAATCAATGTGATTGTTTCACATAGATCTTTCAGGCAATTAAAAACACGTGCAATTTAGGAAGCACGTATTTTATTACAGTTGTTAGTCCATGACTGCAAGTTTGAAATATACAAATTGTACATTTTATATCTGGAAAGTAAATTAAAGGCCGCTGTCATCTGCTAATTGTTGTTCAGTTGCTCAGTTGTGTCCTACTTTTTGTGACCCCATGGACTCCAGCATGCCATGCTTCCCCTGTTGTCCACTATCTCCTGGAGTTTGCTCAAACCCGTGTTCATTGAGTCCGTGATGCTATCCAATCATCTCATCCTCTGTCACCCCCTTCTCCTCCTGCCCTCAATCTTGCACAGCATCAGGATCTTTTCCAACGAGTTGGGTCTTCGCATCGGGTGGTCAAAGTATTGGAGCTTCAGCTTCAGCAACCGTCCATCTAGTGAATATTCAAGATTGATTTCCTTTAGGATTTACTGGTTTGATCTACTTGCTAATGGTTTTGTAAAAGTCAAAAGTGTTTAAACACCAGTCTTATAACTGTTAAACCTGAACACGATTACATTTTTGATAACTGTTATTTTCTCACTGGTGATATTAACCCCAGCCTTTAGTCTATGACATATTTTCTAAACTTTATATTTCAAATAGTTGGACTTTATCTTAGTTCTTTTGATTATGTTTGCTATAAGAACTTTATATGAACAAACCCCAAACCTCTAAGATATTCTTAAGGAGTAGTGAAGAAGTTTGTCTAAACCTTTCATTGGTAAATGTAATGGAAGATACCAGGTTAAAGAAAGTTAATCAGTTGTGTTTATCACGAGTGTTCTCAGAGCCCTTATATGATAATAATATACTTTGAGACACCTGCAGAGAGGGTTTGTAAGCTACCTCCCTCCTTTTTATTCTTAGAAAATCTCACTGAACTAGTGCTCTACTGTATTCACTTTGCTGAATGATATTTTAGTGCTTAATATCTTTCATAGCGTCTTTCAAGCATATCTCCCTTGATGATTTATAGATTTTTATGGAGTTTGGTGGCTAGATTAGATGATTTATGACTATAATTCTAGGAGGGTTCTTGAGAGAACTCATGATATTTTTGAATTATCTGGGTAAATTCATTTGAAGTGGCAAGAATAAGGGTCATTAACTTATTAACCATGGGGAAAAACTGGAAAATTGAAAATGTCACCAGTTCAGAAGTTACATTCCATTCACCATTTTGGACCATGTCTGTGTCCTTAACTCCTTTTATTAAGACACTTCCCCCTTATTTAAGTTTTAGTGTTTACTCTCTGCTTTACTGTATCTTTAGGCATTAAGTCTTAATTATAGTAACTTACAGCTCAGTGAGTTTGTGTTTGAGGTGACTTGATATACTTTCATAATTGAAATTATTAATTATTTTATTTTCTATTATCTTCTGTTTTTCTACTTCCCATGCTTGTTAAAATGTATGTATTACTTTTTATAGCCTGAGAGATAAAATATATTTATAGATCTGTTTTCTAATTCAACAACACAAAGCATACTGTATTTTTGCATTAACCAGTTTTGATGTTTAGAAATTAGTTGATAATATAAAATATGAGAGAAATAAAGTAGAAATTTTACAACATTTTAGACATTTAGTGTCAAAATTTTTAATCTAACATAATTTTTTTTATTCCAGTTGGCTTATGGATAGATAATCTTTCTTAAAAACTTTTTATCAATACAAACCTACTGTTTTAAAACCTAAATAAAAAAAACTAAATGATGTTACTATGTCTTTGGCCTTGAAATGATTTTTAAATGCTGTCCATCTTTAAACTATACTGTAGTCTGAAGGCTAAAGTAGTATTGACTCTGAATTTACTGGTAGGAACATGAAATATTGTCAGGGTTTCCCTGGTGGCTCAGTGGTAAAGAATCTGATGCAATACAGGAGACCTGGGTGTGATCCCTGGCTCAGGAAGATCCCCTGGAGAAGGGAATGGCAACCCACTCCAGTATTCTTGCTGAGAGAATCCCATGAACAGAGGAACCTGATGGGCTACAGTCCATAGGGGTGACAAATAGTCAGACACAGTTGAGTGACTAACACTTTCAAAGTTGAAAGAACATGAGATAGACCAGTTGAAATCAACCTCTATCTTCCCTTGTGTGCTAAAGGGCCAATCAAATGTGCCTCCCAGGGGTTTTTATAAAACCGATGGAGAGTTTGCCATCCACATATCTTTTCAGAAATAAACATGACTTTTTAAATGTCTATTAAGGGTACCATAAACAGAAATTATTAGTAGAATATTCCTTTCATAAACTATTAGAGAGAAATAAGTGCTTTGTTGGAAATAAATATTTTGTGTCTATAACATACTCTGTCCTCTTAGTTATTTACTGAGTCCATGTAGTCACAGAACCATGCAACACAAGGAGTGGTTTAAGACTGTGGAATCCATTCTCTTGCTTCCAAGGGATACTTGTTAACAAAATAATTACTCCTTTCTTAAATAAAAATATTCTATGGTTAAAATGAGGTTTTAGTGCCAGAATTTGACTTCTTTTAGAAGACAAACTTTTGTGTTTCTCCCTATTAAGGCAGAGATGGTTTCAGGCTACTCTGGGGAAGCATAGCCAGAGGCCTGGGGGACAGCTGGGTTGTTGGAGAGTGATAGAAAGACTTGAAAAAAGGTGGTGTGTTTTCTAAGGAAACTCAAATTCTATGAGAAAATTAGAGTTGGAGTTGTAGAAATTTAATCAAGTTCTCATAACAATCAAGAGATAGAGCTATAATTCAATTCTCTTTTTTAAATTCCAAAGCAGATATTTCTTCTGAAAATTTACCATGTGTAGGCTATTGGCAGAAAAGACTGAAAGAATAAAGGATATAAAAGGACAGAGGGAAGAGATGTCTTTGTAGGAGCCAAATTTGATAAGAAAGAGGACTGAAACTTTGATTTGAGCATAAGTACAGGAAGCATGCATTTAGAAATCAAGCATGGTATTTCCTCTCAGTGAGGAAATATCATGTGTCCCTGTCTGCCATGGCTGCTTTCAGGCTCCAGGTGTATTTTGTTTGTTTTGCAAAATGTTTTGGTTTTATTTGTGTGTGTGTGTGTGTGTGTTGTTGTTGTTCTTAAATTGAGCCAGTACCTACATTACAAAGTAGAAGATATACCCCAAAGTCTTGATTTCCTGCCACTTAGAAAAGTTTCAAAATAAGCAAGGGTTACATCTTATTCCTTTGTGGCCACAATTTTCAATAGAGATGATGAACAGCTAACTCCCTTCTGACAGGACATGCGTTCTTCCCTTCACTCAAAGACTCACCTCAGCCTGCTTCAGATGTTTATATTCCCTTGTTGGCATATGTGGGCATTTGAATTTTTTAATTTTGAGAGAGTGAGCAATGATCTGATCTTAGATTATAGAATAAAAGTAATTCCATATGTATTTACTGATTACCAGGCATCTGTCAGGTACCAATCTAGGACCTAATGTATAGGACAGTGAAGAAGTCAGAAAAGTTCCTGCGTGGGGATTCTTTTCTAACGTACATGTGCCATTACCTAATCTAATTATGTAATCAACTAAAACATATAGTTTGTTTGTTAGAAGTGCTAAGGAGAAAATAAAGGTGGAAAGGGAACAGTATCACAGGTTTCTATTTTAGACTGGGTCATTAGGAATAGTCACCCTCTCGTTAAGACTTTCTCTAACTATCCTGTCTAAATTGAGTTGGTGACGTTTGTGTAAGAACCTAAAGAAAGTAATCCCTGTGACTCTTTGAGGGATAAGTCTTCCAGACAAAGAAAAATTAAAAAATCAAGGACAGATGCCCTGAATGGATTTGCTAGTATGTTAAATAAACATTAAAGAGGCCAGTGTGTGGGGGGGTAGGAGTGGGAGGGGTGTATTGGGTGGATTGTCTGGTGTGAACCATTAAGAGAGGTAACAATGCTTTCTGTTTGAAATGCCTTATTAATTAACACTCTAACTTTCACTCTGCCTTTGCGTATGAACTGTATTAGGCCCTAAAGAAAGTGATTTTATACAGAACTTGCTCTATGTCCCAGTTCTGTAAAGTACAAGTAACATAACCTGTGCGCTTTACCTCTATACATACTCCATTGCAATAGATTGGTTAGAAGAAAGGATGCAAGTTGGACCAAAAGATAAGAAAATCCAAATGATGTAATGCTAATCCTGATCCTCTTTTGATTGTTCAGTGATGTTTCAGTGATTCATTCATTGCCTCTCAGCTCCACATCTACCCTTCATTACCTGCCCAGCCATAGTGGAGTTAGGTCCTTTACACAAAATTAAGCTTTGTCAGTAGAGGGTGCTAAAGCGACACTGCTGAAGGAAGAGTCTTTCCCTTACTAGTTCTCGTGTTAATCTGTTTTGCTTCTTACTTGTATTGCAAGAATGCTGGTGTGGGAACAAACAGTGGTATCCTGTTTCAGCCCTATACCAGAGCATTCAGTCTGATGCATCATCTTGCTGTAGGTCTCCCAGTGGGATACTGCATATAGTAATTCTCCTGGTGCTCTGCTGGTGAGCAGGCTCTAATACCCTGACTCCTTCAGTATGCCCACCTGCCAGCCTTGAGCATCCTCTACCCCAAAAGGTGCACCCTGCTTGCATAGCAGCTGTAAACCAGCCCTGGCCTGGACAACTCAGTGAATTTCATCAATTAAATCTGTGTTCCAGACTTGGAGAACTCCCCTCACCTGTGCAGTCTTACCTTCCTCAGGTATTCTGCCTCAGCTCTAGAGTTTTCTCTAGAGCTCTCAATAAACCTTTGTAGATAACTTAATAATTTAATAACTTAAATATTAATTTTATTTGCTGTATATCCTAATTCTTGGTATTAAACTTTGCCTGTTCAAATCAGGATATGGTTTCTGACCCCTGATTGGACCACAGGTTATAGAGCAAAATATTAATGCTGAAACTTAAAGATGCATGTTTATTTTGTCAGTATCCTCAAGGATGTATCACATTGAAAAAGTCAGCCAAAATGTTACTTGAGTTGCAGTTATCAGAAAAGCTCAAGAGTAAGAGGAGCATGACAGGTGGGGTAAGAGAGGCAACTGATACAAGTGTGCAAAGCACTCTTGACAAGCAAATTGAACTTAATAAGGAATAGAAAGGTATAGTTTAATTCAGGGACACGCATACTTATTGAGCAATTTTTACATGTAAAGCAACTGTGTTACTTGCTCTGAAACTCACAGTTAAGTGCTGGCACCCGATAATCGCTGGACAGAGAAAAACCACATAGCATATAAAAAGAATTTCTACCTTCCAAGTAATTTAGAGTTCTATGGGAGAGAGTGAAGAAGGAAATGGCAACCCACTCCAGTACTCCTGCCTAGATAATCCCGTGGACAGGGGAGCCTGGTGGGCTGCTGTCCATGGGGTCACACAGAGTCAGACACTACTGAAGCGACTTAGCATGCATGCATGCACTGGAGAAGGAAATGGCAGCCCACGCCAGTGTTTTTGCCTAGAGAATCCCGGGGACGCAGGAGCCTGGTGGGCTGCCGTCTATGGGGTTGCACAGAGTCGGACATGAATGAAGTGACTTAGCAGCAGCTGCAGCAGCATGGGAGAGAGAGTATGAACAAACAGTGGTGGGGAGGGGTGGGGAAGAAACACGCATGCACACACACACAGACACACACACACACACATGCAGAGTGACATCATGATGCAGTAAGACCTGTGATGGAGGTGACAGAGCAGAGATGTATCAGAAAGGTCAATTATATCAGTCATTGAGAAGCAATGATGTTTTGAGTGTGAGCAAATTTTCAGTAGAGGACCCCTATCTCTAGATATTGTATTGTTACTTTTATGTATAGCACTAAGTATCAGTAAGTTAGTTTCTAAGACCGCTTAGTCTCACTGTAAGACTTAAACACTTTGACCTATCACTTACTATTCTTGAACAGTAATTTACTGAGTCACCTGTTAGTTGAGTAATCAAGTCAACATCTTAGATGCTACTCAACACTTATGGAATTGTTTGCTGGCCAGACTGTGCAATAATAATTAGAAGAAAATAATTAATTCACAAATTTGAAATACCACACCAATCACAATCAGTCAAACTTTAATAATACATTAGTGCAGACAAAGCTCCCAATAATTTTATTTCATCAATAAACCATGCATATCCAGGGCATACATTTACATATGGTTAAAATGTGTTAGCACAGATTCAGAACAGTATACCTTTGTTTAACTATTGCCTCTTTTAAATAATTAGGACTTAAAACCCTCCAACATTGTAATTTAAATTTCAAATAGGAAAACACAGAGGATCTATTTATCTGAATCTGCATGGTCTTAAACATCAGTGCTGGTAACAGTGCTTTTCATTTAGCAATATTTTGTCCTATCATATAAATAATATACTAGGACATAAAACTGCCCACCTGTGCTATACATGGTTATTATTCGTTATGTTTCCTTGGGAAGTTTGATTCCTAAATATTTACTAGTATGAACTCATGGAGTTGTTTTATCTTTGAGCAATATATTGAAATCTTTACCTTGTTCTTTTGAGGCTCAGTGAACCCTGGAATTAATATGGTAGCTGAAATAGGGAAAAGTTTTTTTTAAATTTCTTTTTTAAAATTCATCAATTTGTTTTAATTGGAGGCTGATTGCTTTACAATATTGTGGTGGTTTTTGCCAAACATGGATATGAGTCAGCCACAGGTGTGTCCCCTGGTCCCGAACCCCGCTCCCACCCCCCTCCCCATCTTTGGCACAGGGTCAATGTATCTGTTCCATTGTAAACAAATGTTGGTTCAGTCAAATGACCCATCTGCCTCTGATGAATTTAAAGAGAAATGTGACGCATTTTAATATTGTAACAGGCTTTTGCTTATTTTTAAGTTTTTACAGTGAGTAGGTACCAGTGGATAATAGTGGGCCCCAGGTCTCCTCTTCAGATTAATTCTTCAATTACACAGTAAGATCTCTCCGTTATCAACAGCTGGTGCAATTTGTTACGGCACATTTGAAGGATCTTTCATTTCTAGAATCTACAGTTCTTAAAACTCTTCCTTAAATTCTTCCACAGTCACTTGACCTCTTTTCAATGTCTTTTTTGTGGATTAACCAATTTAGTCTGCCATTCTTTCATGGAGTGGTCTATAAGCTTTAACTACATGCTTAGAGTTAGTGTCATACTTAGCTTTTAAATAGACACAGATGCTGTCTGCTTCTTTTGTTATAAGATTAACTTTGGGGCAAGATCATACCTGTAAGGGAATTAGATCACTGAAATGCCTTGATGGCCAACTATAAAGAATATTCATGCCGGACTGTCAGTATCACTGGTGGCTTAAATAGAAGCATTTCTTTCTTTTTTTTTTTTTTAACTTCTTACGAAGAAGTTGTCTGTAGTTCTGAATTGACTTACTGGAACTTTTGCATGTTATTACAAACACTCAATTATGTCTCATAATGGTATGGTTATATTCTGGTATTTATTCTTTACCACTGTTTCAAGGAATAGGCTTATTGACTTGTGTGCTTAACTAGCTAATGGCGTACTCGTGAACTCTTACTCTGAGTAATAGAACACTTGGAAATTCACATCTACTTTAGCAATGTAAATCTCACAAAAACTTTCATACTTCACACAGACATAAGACAATTATTGGACTTCCCTGTGGCTCAAGTTTGCAGAAGACCCAAGTTAAATCCCTGGGTCAGAAAGATCCCTGGAGAAGGGAATGGCTACCTACTCCAGTAATCTTGCCTGGAGAATTCCCATGGACAGAGAATCCTGGCAGGCTATAGTCCATGAAGTCACAAAGAGTCTGACATGACTGAGCAACATAACATTCACTTTTCAAGACAATAATTACTTTTTTGTGTGTGCTAATGTTGACATCACATCTGTACACATAATGTCCAATGTTACAGATAGTCTCTGTCTATAAATATTGAATCAACATCTAGAAGGGAAACATATGTCTTGGTTCATTCAGGTTGCTATGACACAATACCATAGACCGGGTGAATTAGAAACAAAAAAAATTATTTCTCATGATTAGAAGTCCAAGCCCCTAGCAGATTTCATATCTGGTGAGGACCTGCTTCCTAGTTGACACACAGCTATCTTTTTGCTGTGTCCTCACATGGTGAAAAGGGCAAGGAAGTTCTTAGGGCTATTCTATGAGGATGCTAGTCCTGTTCTTGAGAGCTCCACCCTAGTGACCTGATCACCTTCAACTACCATAACTTTGGGGATTAGGTTTCAACATGAATTTATGGGGAACACAAACATTCAGTCCATGGACACATTTAAATTTATTTTTAGTAACGTGTTTGTACATATTTGGTAATTTTCACTTCTTTAACTGTTTTTGTGGTAAGTTAAAGTATTGCCCCTAAGTTTTCACCATAACCATTTCCAAGCCCTTGCCTTTGTTTTGAGTCTCTGTAGTTCTACAAATTAGAGTTAGAAATCCGTTTCTTGATTTGGGTTTAAGTAGGTTATGTGCTTGGATCAATGAGATGTTAACAGAGTTTGGGAGTGGTTTGTTATGCATTACTTTTGTGGCTAAAATTTAGGTTTGATTATATATATGCATTGACTTTAAAACTATTGTACTGGAAGGTGAAGCAGAAAAATTTTACTTCGGCATCTATTTCATGTTTATTTGTCCTCTTTTTTTGTCTATGAGTTATTTATATAGGACATCACCATTCTGAAGACCCACTATCTCCTTCTATTATTTTGTCTGCCGTGACGTTACTGAAATCCACTCCTCTTCAACTCAGGGCTACTGCTCCCACCTCTTTTGTAACTCAGAGTTGACTAAACCCTGTCCTTGTCATCCAACTGCCTTATAAAATCTTTCAGAACAGTCCTTTCCTCTGCCTGCTAATGTCAGGACATTACTTCCATTCCAGTTAAACTGTTTGCACTTGACTTAACTTTCCAAAGTTAGGAGTTAACCTTTAGAAACTAAAAGTTCCTGACTTATATCTGCATCCTCAAGAGAGGAAAACAAAATAGCTCCTTCCAGAACAAAGAATCTGCCCTAAATAAGATTTCCTGTTTCTATTATTGGTATGACTAAGAGCAAATAGCTGTCAGTTTTAGGTGTAGAAGTTTGATCTTTATTATTAGTTGTCGTGTAATCTTACTGAGTTGGTCAATCAGATGTAACTGCAAGAGGAGACAGAGGAGAGGCTCAGGACAAAGTGAAGTGTGTTATACTCACAGATCTTAGAGACTGGAGGAAGGGCACGTCATCCATGACCACATGGAAGAACAGTAGGGTGTCAGGAGTCAGAAAGCAGAAGCATGCAGAGCTTAGGCCAATGGTCTCTATTGGGGTTTCTGCAGGAAGGACAAGTCAGGGCAGGGAAGTAGTCCAAGAGTGGCTAGTTTGAATAATTTAGGTGGGCTTTGAGCTATAAGACTAATGTCTGGTTGTTGGTACTGGAACTGGGGTGATTAAGGCAAAGAAATATAACCTCCTGGGGTTAAAGGTCCCCAAAGAGGAGTAGTGTTTGCATATCAAAGGCCTGCTCTTGGCTGGGCCCTTTGCTGTCTGTAAGAAAGTCCATCAAACGAGAGTAGACTCTCCCAGCCAGAATGATTTAAAAAAATGTCAACTTCATAGTATACAGGGCATTTTTAAACACACACACACATACATTCACACTACACTGGTTATCATGTCTTCAGGAAAAAGAAGATCCAGTGTCAGTGCATCCAATTGTATGAAAGAAATTGTATAGTTGACATAAATGGAACTTATCTTGGTGCTTTTTAGTTTTTTCCTTTTGCTAGACAAGAACTAAAATATGTTCTGAATCAACGCTCAACACCTGGAAGTCCTAAGGATGACAAATAGGTTCTGAATAAACAAAAACAAAAACGTGTTGTCATATTAATGTGGTTATTGGCCACATAATTTTTCACAGTTCAGTTTCTAAGTTTGACACAGTCTGTGTTTCCCTAGACTCTACCTGAATGACTTTCACCAAGGACTGCAAGAAGAACAGTGGTGTTGTGTTCCTTGAGTTCTATCTAAACTGATCTGTGAGACACTCAGTCTCTTCAGTTTCTCTCCACATTGTCTGGAAGTTCCCGGGGAGGCTCTACATTATATGCTTCACTGTGGTCCTCTCATTTGTCACCTGCTGTCTGACATTTTCTACATTTCCTGCTATTGGTGCCTAATATATTCTCCCAGAGCCCTCAGACCTTGTTCAGGGAGCCAGTGTTCTTATCAAAACACCCTGTGCCCATGAAGTGACTATATTTGCTGGCGCCAAAGCTGTCAGATTCAAAGCCAGCAGTTTTCATTGTTAGTTGCTTTTTTATTGAAGCCACCAGTCTCCCAATCACTGCACTTCTTCCCTAGGATTTATGTATAAAGACCTGAATACTGGACCACAGATCAATCAGAGTGACAGATGTTTTCCCCACCTTAAAGCAGTCTTACCTCTTCAGTACAAGCTCTCTGTCCTTGAACCTCTGTTGAGGCTTCATCTCTTCCATAAGATATTTTTTTCCCACAAGTTTTCTCTAACATGAACCTCCCAGGGCATGTCCAGACCCATTTGAATACTATGGTGAAAAGGTTTATGCTGTTTAAAATAGGACCTCCTGTGAAATATAAAGAATTTCTTCCAGTGATGAATTTGGCCAGTTTTATTTACCATAACTCAAGGAATGTCAATTTTGCTTTCTGTACTTACTAATCAAAGAGTAGAATAATAGTTAATGCTATTTAGCAAATAGCTATTTGGGAGCTGCTATGCTTCATGTCTTTTGCTGAACTCTGGAACTAATAAAATGATCAAAAAACAAATATAAATAACTAAATAATTGTACAGTCTACTAAGGACATATATATTCATTAAAATACACTCAAGTGTTAGGTAAGAGTATATCAGAGCATAGGCAGTATAATGAGGTCCTAATTCTCAAATTTGCAAATTAGAACATAGGTAGGGTCAGGAAGATCCCTGGAGGAGAACGTGGCAACCCACTCCAGTATTCTTGCCTGGAGAATCCTGTGGAAAGAGGAGTCTGGCAGGCTATATATAGTCCACAAGGTCACAAAGAGTCAGACAGGACTGAAGCGACCTAGCACACAAATGCCCACAGGGTACTATGTACTTTTAAAAATTATATTATGAAGTGAAAAAGTGAAGTGTTAGTTGCTCAGTCATGTCCAACTCTTTGTGATCCTGTGAGCTGTAGCCCTCCAGGCTCCTCTGTCCATAGAATTCCCCAGGCAAGAATATTGCAGTGGGTAACTATTCCCTTCTTCAGGGAATCTTCCTGACCCAGGGATTGAACCTGGGTCTCCTGCATTGCAGGCAGACTCTTTGCCATGTGAGCCACCAGTTATGTTTTGAGCATCCTTCCTATGTTTGTAGAGATGAACAAACATAAACTTTACTACTAGTTTATTTCTCCAAGCATCTAACCTGACCCCTAGATAGATGTATATAAACCATATAATCCAAATATGTATGTCAGGTTGGAATTATTATTGATCAATCAGTAAATCCCAACACATATATTAAGAATCAACTTACGGATTTTCTGCATGTGGATACTGTGGGAATGAGGAGAGAGCACAGAAGTGTATAAGCACAGAAGTATATACAACTTGATCCGTGCTAAGAGTTTGTCACCTGATGGGACTTGCTCTCCTCCCTGGCACATATTTCCCCTTCTCTCCACACAGTACCCTGAGTTTTCTTCAAAGGATTCATCTGTCTTGCATTGTGGGAAGACTTGAAACTGCCCCTGACTCAGTAGGCTCATCTTCAATCTCAGTAATTTTGTTAAGGGTGTACATCTGACCTAAATCAGAACAAGAGAGAAGGAACCCCAGGATTTGTGTGGAAACTGTCAGAAAAGATGTTGTCTTCTGCCCTGGGGTGTGTGATGTGAGGACTGGAGAACTGTAGCAGATGCAGCTGTGTGCTGCTGCCATGAGGTAAGGACAGGATGTCGTTTTATTGGCCACGATAAAAATGCTAAAATGTAACTCCTGTGCAAGGTAGAACATGGAAGCACAATCAGATGCACAGCAATGTTATAAAGACTTTCTGTGAAATAATTCATTTAACCCTCACAACGATGTTATAAGTTGGTGCTCCTATTATCCACATTTTATAAGCAAGGGACTGAGGCTCAGATAGGTTTAAGTTATACACTTAGTAATACTGTAGTTATCTGATGGCTGTCTAAAATAGTGCAAATAATTCCCTTTCCCTTTTAATATGAGGCTTGGTTAGATATTGGCTTTTGCAGGCCAACGTGACATGCACATTTTGTGATTGTACATCTTGTATCCTCATTTTGAGTGATCATATTTGAAGTTTTGCTGAAAGAGTGGTACCTAACTCCCAGATGTTACCCCATCCACCCTCCTGTGCATGCTGTCACTCAGTCATGTTGGACTCTTTGTGACCCCATGGACTGTAACTTGTCAGTCTCCTCTGTCTATGGAATTTCCCAGGCAAGAATACTGGAATGGGTTGTCCAGTATTCCTCCTCCAGGGGATCTTCCTGACCCAGGGATGGAACCCACATCTCCTGCTTTGGCATGCAGAATCTTTACCACTGAGCCACCTGGGAAGCCCCTTTGACCCTGGAATTCAGTGTTAATTTTCCAGGCAATTTTAACCTCCTTTGGAAAATTAATTTTAATATGGAAACTTCATGGACTGTAGATAACCTGAGTTTAATTAATTAATAATTTGGATAAGGAGACCTTTAAGATGAATGCTAGAAGAAAATTATTCTTTGTTTTATTTTATCTATCATTTTGACTCTGCTCCTTCAGGTTTCCCGGAGAAGGCAATGGCAACCCACTCCAGTACTCTTGCCTGGAAAATCTCATGGACGGAGGAGCCTGGTGGGCTGCAGTCCATGGGGTCGCTGAGAGTCTGACACGACTGAGTGACTTCACACTTTCATGCATTGGAGAAGGAAATGGAAACCCACTCCAGTGTTCTTGCCTGGAGAATTTCAGGGATGGGGGAGCCTGGTGGGCTGCAGTTTATGGGGTCGCACAGAGTTGGACACGATTGAAGTGACTTAGCAGCAGCAGCAGATTCATGTTTCTGAGTAGCAAAAGTTCAAACTGATGAAAACATGATTCCTGTATGGAAGATGCTTGCAATTGTATAAATGTCATAGCAATAGATTTCCTGCAACTTCTTCTGTGCAACTGCACAATTACTTTGAATGACAGGATTTCCAAAATAGAAAAGTCTCCAGCTGTGACTTGCAAAACAACATTTAGTCAAACAGGTAGACTTATTTCTTACCTACTGAAAAAGATTCTTCCTGCAGGTTGAGTTCTAGTTGACCATTCTCAGTGTTTTTCATGAAAGAAAAGAATTCAGAAATTCAGGTCATGAGTTCAGAATGCTGGAACAGAGCTCTCTGTAAAAGGTCACTAAGAGTGTGGAAATAATGAAAAATGGAAATTTTTCCATTTTACCTTTACAAAAACAGTATTTTTTTTCTTTTTTATTACTTAGTGAAATATTCTCTATAAAACACAAATAATAAGTGTTCATGGTAGATTTTGTGGCTTTTTCAGGATAGTTATACAAAAGGGGGCTTGGTAATATGGTAACTCACTGTATTGTATTAATAGATGTAGTGTGTTACGAAAGTCTTG
Organism: Muntiacus reevesi; assembly: GCF_963930625.1. Classification (NCBI taxonomy): domain Eukaryota; kingdom Metazoa; phylum Chordata; class Mammalia; order Artiodactyla; family Cervidae; genus Muntiacus; species Muntiacus reevesi. The sequence continues at coordinate 39,280,302 of NC_089255.1, read as the reverse complement.
AAAATCTTTCTCATTGATAACATAGTGGGTAAAGATAGTTACCCCTTCCTTGTCCAGAAAACTTTATGAAACAGTTTCATGGAATAATATTGTTTCTACCCTGGAGAAGGTGATGGCACCCCACTCCAGTACTCTTGCCTGGAAAATCTCATGGACGGAGAAGCCTGGTAGGCTGCAATCCATAGGATCGCTGAGTCAGATACAAATGAGCGACTTGACTTTCACTCTTCACTTTCATGCATTGGAGAAGGAAATGGCAACCCACTCCAGTGTTCTTGCCTGGAGAATTCCAGGGACAGGGGATCCTGGTGGGCTGCCGTCTATGGGGTCGCACAGAGTCAGACATGACTGAAGCGACTTAGCAGCAGCAGCAGCATTGTTGCTACCCAAGAGTGGATGTTTAGATAGATAATTATCTCTGTGTAGTAGATGGTTTGTTTTACAAAATAAAATGTTTTGATAATCCTTACTCATGAGCTTCCCACTTTGGTGCAAAAAGACCATTTATTTTAGGCTAAGTCAAATTATAAAATTTTATTTGATTTAGTCAATTCAGTCTAAAAGCTAATATATCTGAAAGAAAATAAGTTTTAATTTAATCAATAATTTCTATTACATAGATCATTAAAAAATAAGCTGGTTAAATGTAACTTTTAGACATTTTGTTATATTGAATGTTGTTGGCATAATGTATCTATAATTCCAGTAAATGTTTATTTTCTAATCTTTATATCTGAAAATCTGCTGGAAACCTACTTTCAGGCAATTGTAGAAGAGACTGTGATTTATATCTTCAGTTGGAAGATGGAAAGTTGCCACAAGTTTCCATAGCCACTAACTGAAGAGCTTCCATATTTGAGACCCTTAGCAGTATGGTTGGACTTTCCAGCTGGTGCTAGTGGTAAAGAACCTGCCTGCCAATGCAGAAGACATCAGAGATGTAGGTTTGATTCCTGGGTCAGGAAGATCCCCAGGAGAAGGGAATGGCTACCCCCTCAAGTATTCTTGCCTGGAAAATTCCATGGACAGAGAAGCCTGGAGAGCTACAGTGTATGGGGTCACAAAGAGATGACATCCCTGAGCGACTAACATACACAGCATTATGGTTGGTTGATCGGAACATATACTGTTCTGTGAACAGCCAGAGTATAAGCTTCAAGGGGCAGGAACAGTGTCTGTTTTGTTCACTACAAAACTCTGCTTGCTGTGCTTCATCCTCTGCCCACAGTAAGCAATGATTAAATATTTACTGAGTGAAAGCTTTGGAGGGCAGAGATGGAGTTTAGCAGTGCTGTGTCTGGATACAGGAAAAGGAACATTAGCCTACTTGCGCACAAACGGATAAGAGATGGCCTGACTTGGTAGCGGTTCTTATGAAAAAGAAGTGTTGGTTTTATTTGACCTTAAAATTTAATGTGCACCTGCTCTGAAATATGGGTACACAAATGTTTGGCATGATCATATTCTGTATCGTAACATCCAAGGAAGGGATCTTATTTTTTTAGCTTCATGTTCTTCTGCCTGCATTTTCAGTTCCTGCCTTCTTATGGTTTCCTGCCTTTAGTCTCTAAACATGCCCAAGTCTCTCTAGAGTTAGAACTAAATAATTTACCCACTGTTTTATCTCTTTCTTCTTGTCATGATGAAAGATCAAGGAGAATAATTGATAACTGATGTCTTCCATTTCTCTTTTCTCATTTCCTCTTACCTCTGTGAAACCTGGGTTTGCACCACTGCTCTACACAAAACAGTCCCATTTAAGTCACTCATGCTGTTATTGGGCTACCCAGGTGGTATAAATGGTAAAGATCCCACCTGCCAATGTAGCAGACTAAAGATATATGGGTTCAATCTCTGGATTGGGAAGATCCCCTAGCAGAGGGCATGGCAACCCACTCCAGTGGTCCTGCCTGGAGAATTCTATGGACAGAGGAGCCCGGGGGGCTATGATCTATAGAGTCACAAGGAGTCAGACACTACTGAAGTAACTTAGCACTCATGCAAACACGTGCTGGTGTTATGAGGGTCCAATGAAGAGAGGTTTTCAATAATCTATGCTGCATTTTTAACCTTCAGCTCATGTCATCCTTTTGAAACTGTTCTCTTGCTCATGGAGTCTTCAGTTTCCTCTTTTCTCACTACCCCAACCCCCAGTCTCACTCCTCTCCAGCCTTTATAAGACTTTAGCTTTTTACAAGGTTCTCACATCAGTTTTCAGTCCATTGATTGTCTCATGAACACTTGCTTCAAAGATAATCCTTTCCACTGTTAGTATTTTTAACACATTCTATATGCTAATGGCTGCCTTTTTCTTTCTTTCCTAAGTCAACTGGAAAAAAAAAAAAAAAAAGCACAACCTAGAAGTTGAGAGTTATGTTTTATCTAGTGGACTTCCTGAGGATATCAAACCCAGTACACAGCATCTCAAATAACTCTAAGAAAACTGTCCCAAAGAGGCAAGGGGGGAAGTCATGATATTTAGAAGTTTTTGCACCAGAACACCAGGTCATTGGACCATTAAAGGATTACTGTTAGTAGAAGAAAAACAGATATCTCTAGTTAAGGAGTTTGGTGCTTTTCTGTGTATGGGAAGATGCAAGAGTCTTGGCTCACTAAAATCATTCCTTTGATATGGACAGCAGTCTGGGGCTAGTATCCTGTGTATTCTCATCCTGAGTTTCCACTACTGGGTCTGGCTACAGTGTCTGACTGCTAGATAGGCTTGGCAGTGAGCAACTCAATTTGTCTCCAACCTGAGTTCCATGAAATTAATAGATATTTCCTCCTTGGAAGAAAAGTTATGACCAACCTAGACAGCATATTAAACAGCAGAGACATTACTTTGCCAACAAAAATCCATCTAGTCAAAGCTATGATTTTTCCAGTAGTCATGTATGGATTGGAGAGTTGGACTATAAAGAAAGCTGAGCACTGAAGAATTGATGCCTTTGAACTATGGTGTTGGAGAAGAATCTTGAGAGTCCCTTGGACTGCAAGGAGATCTCACCAGTCCATCCCAAAGGAAATCAGTCCTGAATATTCATTGGAAGGACTGATGCTGAAGCTGAAACTCCAAAACTTTGGCCATCTGATGCAAAGAACTGACTCATTTGAAAAGACCCTGATGCTGGGAAAGACTGAAGGTAGGAGGAGAAGGGGATGACAGAGGATGAGGTGATTGGATGGCATCACTGACTTGATGGATATGAGTTTGAATAAGCTCTGGGAGCTGGAGATGGACAGGGAAACCTGCTGTGCTGTAGCCCATGGGGTCACAAAGAGTTGGACACAACTGAGCAAATGAACTGAACTGAACTGAGTTCTCTCAAGCCTCACCATCTGGGTGGCTATAATGTGATGGTTTAATGGTTGTAACAACCTTTGTTTATTGATACAGCAGTTGGTGTTTTAATTATCACCTACCTCCTATCCTTCTTTTCTCTCTTCCTTCCATCCTTCTTTTGTTCTTTCCATGCATCTAACCATAAAAGTCTTGATGGATAGACAGTAAAATAGTTTGTCTCCTGGGTGAGAGTCAAGAGGTAGTTTCTAGTTTATTCTTCATAGAATAAACTGATTTTCTGATTTTTTGAAAATGAATGTGAATTACTATTTTAATTAGAAGTTAAAAAAATTTCTAAATAGAAAAAAAAATGAATCTGCTCAAGAGTAAGTGCTTTCCTGCACATACCCACTATCACCTCATACACTTAACCTTACTCTCTGTGTTAAGTGAAGTTCAGAGTGGGGATCATATCTTAATCATCTTAGTAAGTTGTTTAGCACAGGGCTTAGGATTTAGTAAATATTCAACAAACATTTTTGAACTATAATAACCTCACTGCACCCTTCACAGTTAAAATGGCATATTCAAATCTTGATGTCTTGATGACATGGGTGAAAACCTAATGCAGACAGGACATGGGCCAACATCCTGGAGTAAAGGGACCACCATGGTGATCCCAGCAATCATTCTAGGTTTCCCTCACATGTGTGCCTGGGTGCATACTCAATCTCTGAGTCATGTCTGACTCTTTGCAACCCCATGAGCTGTATAGCCCCCCAGGCTTCACTGTCCATGAGATTTTCCAGGCAAGAGTACTAGTGTGGATTTCCATTTCCTACTCCAGGGGACCTTCCTGATCCAGGGGTTGAACCTGGGTTTCCTGCCTTGGCAGGCAGATTCTTTACCACTGGCCACCTGGGAAGGCTCAGTTTCCCCTCACAGAATTTTTTAATTTTGTTAATTTGTAAATTTGTTAATTTTCAGCGAAGGGAAGAGAGGCTGAGGGAAAGTGTCAGCCAAGGGGCTTGCAACAGACTTGCTGGGCTGGAGAGAGAAAATTTACCACACAGTGCTATTGAGTAGATCAGGACATGAGGAAGAAATCTCTGAGAACTGAACCAGAAATAATATATGTGATTTCCTCTGAAAATATTTTTTAATTTTTTTAAAATTTATTTATTTTAATTGGAGGCTAATTGCTTTACAATATTGTAGTGCTTTTTGCCATACATTGACATCAGCCATGGGTGTACATGTGTCCCCTCATCCCAAACCTCCCTCCCACCTCCCTCTGCATCCCATTCTTCTGGGTTGTCCCAGTAGTACTGGCTTTGAGTGCCCTGTTTCATGCATGGAACTTGGACTGGTCATCTATTTCACATATGGTAATATACATGTTTTATTGCTATTTTCTCACATCATTCCACTGTCTCCCTCTCCCCCACAGTCCAAAAGTCTGTTCTATATATCTGTGTCTCTTTTGCTGTCTTGCACAAAGGGTCATTGTTACCATCTTTCTAAATTCCATATATATGCATTAATATAATGTATTAGTGTTTTCCCTTCTGACTTACTTCATTTTGTATAATAGGCTCCAGTTTCATCCACCTCATTAGAACCGACTCAAATGTGTTCTTTTTAATAGCTGAGTAACATTCCATTGTGTATATGTACCACAACTTTCTTATCCATTTCTCTTCTGATGGACATCTACATTGCCTGCATATCCTTGCTATTGTTAACCGTGCTGCAATACGTGTCTCTTTCAATTCTGGTTTCCTCAGTGTGTATGCCCAGCAGTGGGATTGCTGGATCATATGGAAGTTCTATTCCCAGTTTCTTAAGGAATCTCCACGTTGTTCTCCATAGTGGCTGTACTAGTTTGCATTCCCACCAACAGTGTAATTGGGTTCACTTTTCTCCACACCCTCTCCGGCCTTTATTGTTCGTAGGCTTTTTCATGGCAGCCAGTTTGACTGGCGTGAGATGATACCTCATTGTGGTTTTGATTTGCATTTCTCTGATAATGAGTGATGTTGAACATCTTTTCATGTGTTTGTTAGCCATCTGTATGTCTTCTTTGGAGAAATGTCTGTTTAGTTCTTTGGCCCATTTTTTTTTATTGGGTTGTTTATTTTTCTGGTATTGAGCTGCATGAGCTGCTTGTATATTTTGGAGATTAATTATTTGTCAGTTGCTTCATTTGCTATTATTTTCTCCCATTCTGAAAGCTGTCTTTTCATCTTGCTTGTAGTTTCTTTCTCTGTGCAAAAGCTTTTAAGTTTTATTAGGTCCCATTTGTTTATTTTTGCTTTTATTTCCAATATTCTGTGAGGTGAGTCATAGAGGATCCTGCTATGATTTACGTCAGAGAGTGTTTTGCCTATGTTTTCCTCTAGGAGTTTTATAGTTTCTGGTCTTACAGTTAGATCTTTAATCCATTTTGAGTTTATATTTGTTTATGGTGTTAGAAAGTGTTCTAGTTTCATTCTTTTATGGGTGGTTGGCCAGTTTTCCCAGCACAACTTGTTAAAGAGAATTTCTTTTCTCCATTGAATATTTTTCCTCTTTGTCAAAGATAAGGTGTCCATAGGTGCGTAGATTCTTCTTTGGGCTTTCTATTTTGTTACATTGATTTGTATTTTTGTCTTTGTGCCAGTGCCATACTGTCTTGATGACTGTAGCTTTGTAGTATAGTTTGAAGTCAGGCAGGTTTATTCTTCCAGTTCCATTCTTCTTTCTCAAGATTGCTTTGGCTATTTGAGGTTTTTGTATTTCCATACAAACTGTGAAATTATTTGTTCTAGTTCTGTGAAAAATACCTTTGGTAGCTTGATAGGGATTGCATTGAATCTATAAATTGCTTTGGTTAGTATACTCATTTTCACTATATTGATTCTTCTGATCCATGAACATGGTATATTTCTCTATTTGTGTCCTCTTTGATTTCTTTCATCAGTGTTTTATAGTTTTCTATATGTAAGTCTTTTGTTTCTTTAGGTAGATTTATTCCTAAGTATTTTATTTTTTCATCACAATGATGAATGGAATTGTTTCCTTAATTTCTCTTTCTGTTTTCTCACTGTTAGCATATAGGAATGCAAGGGATTCCTGTGTGTTAATTTTATATCCTGCAACTTGGCTATATTCATTGATTAGCTCTAATAATTTTCTGGTGGTGTCTTTAGGATTTTCTATGTAGAGGATCATGTAATCTGTGAACAGTGAGAGTTTTACTTCTTCTTTTCCTATCTGGATTCCTTTTTTTTTTTTTTTTAACTCTCTGATTGTTGTGGCTAAAACTTTCAAAACTATGTTGAGTAGTAGTGGTGAGAGTGGGCACCCTTGTCTTACTCCTGACTTTAAGGGAAATGCTTTCAATTTTTCACCATCAAGGATAGTGTTTGTTGTGGGTTTATTGTAGATGGCTTTTATTATTTTGAGGTATGTTCCTTCTATGCCTACTTTCTGGAGAGGTGGTTTTTTTTTTTTTAAATCATAATTGGATGTTGAATTTTGTCAAAGGCTTTCTCTACATTATTGAGATAATCATATGGTTTTTTCTTTCAATTTGTTAATGTGGTGTATCACACATTAATTTTTAAACTATACATGTGCAGGGTGGAACTCCTAGAAATCAACTAGACACCTCTTCCCAAAAGACCACAATGGTTAGCAAAGAAATCAATAGCCTGGTGGTCATAGTAAGAGAGAAGTTAGAGTTCAGGACCTAGAAAAGTGGAGTGGCCCTTGTCAATTTCATAGGCTTTCAATCATGCCAAAAGCACTAGGATCTAGGAATAAGGGGTGAACTAGAAAAAAAACCAACCCTAACAAAATCCAAAACCCATGGTTAACTGAATGTGCCAGTAGTCTACCTGCCTTCCTGAACAAAATAAAATTTGGCCTGGAGCAGCATCAGCTTGAACCTTTGCAACTGTATTTAATATATGATACCTAATAGTAATTTTAAAATTACCTCACATGTACAAAAACAAGCCTAGAAAGTTAAAAGTAAAAGCAAAATTCTATAGTTGGAGACCCAGATGATGAATTAGATATTGGAGTAATATATCTGATGATAGGAACTTATAAATAACTATGGTTAATATTTTCAAAAAAATAGAAGAAAAAAAATGCAGAATTTTCCTAGTGAACTGGAACCTGAGAAATGCAATGGTTGAAAATTAAAGATCCAACAGATAGGTTAATAACAGATTTGACATGTTGGAAGAGAGGATTAGTGAACTGGGAAATAAATGACTAAAAATATCTAGATTAAAGCCAGAGACAGATAAGGCTAGAAAGCGAGGAAGAGTATAAAAAAAAAAAAAGTGGCATGTGCCAAACATACATATAATTTAGGGTTTTAGAAAGGGAGGTGCAAGAGAATGGGAAAGTATCAATGAAAATTTTCAAAAACTGGCAGTTAAGTCACAGATTCAAAAATCTTCAGATTCCAAGGAAGTAGATACAATGACAAATCATACCTAGGTGTATCATAACCTACTGCAAACAAAAGAGAAAGAAAAAAATCATAAAAGCAGTGAAGCCACATTTTAATTTTGTTCATTTTTGAGTTCCATGTGTATGGAAGGTGATTGATGAACTGGATCATGTCCATTGGCAAGTGTGCAGAGTTCTTAAAACACCTGGAAACTGGACCTAGAGACCAGAAAATAATAAAAATGTGAAAGAAGTGGGAATGTTGAACCAGAAAAGAGTGAGACAATTTTGGTAGTCTTAAAATATTTGAAGTGTTGTCTGGATGCAAAGACAATTTACTTGTTCTATGTTATCCAGGGGACAAAACTAGGAGGCAAGTTGAAGGGAAGCAATTTGTGACTCAACACAGGAAAGTTTAATAAATAGGCCTGGATGAAAATGGAGCAATGAACTGCCAAACATTAGGAATTTTTTAAACCTGAGAGTTTGATGACCAAGCTTCTGAGAGGTAGAAAGTATTCTTAAACTGAATGTGAATTTAATGAGCTCTCCTCGACTCCTTGCAACTCCAAGGTTAAATAATTCTATAATGTGCATTCCAAGTGAATGATTATTTTTATGACTACCACTGATTTAAGAAGTTATTCATTTAATTGTTAACTCAGCAAATGTTAGTGAGTACCCACTTCACGGAAGGCCTCATCCCAGGCAGAGGGGCTGGCTACTAGGAGACCTAAGACACAGTTTCTGGCATCATCTGAATCATGTACTTGAGAAAAGCCTATTCGTGAGAGTTTCTGTCTTATTCAGGTCACTATAATATAACTTTGTACAAGGGGAGATAGGACATATATAATTAAAACAGCTGAATAGTGTAAAAGAATAATTTATTCTCACTAAATATGCATTTTATTCCTTTTTACAGAGGAGATTACATGCTGTTTGTCAAATTGAACACAACTGCTATAAATATAACCCCTTTCAGGACAACTAGGTGATCTTGGCATACTGTTGCTTCAAAATTCTGGAAGGCACTCTTGGTGCCTCAATATTATCAGTGTAAACAATCTTGTGTTTCTTCAACAAACCCTAATTTTTGTACTGGTTGTTAATGAAGTGATTCCAGTTCTTTGTCATGAAGTGATCAAATAAGTCTTTTTGTGCTGGTAGGAAAAAGATGTTATTAATAGTAGCTTTTAAATGCATTTTCTGTGCCATTAAATCAAATCCTCTGCAATTATTTTCTACCCCAAACATTTTCTCCTATTAAATCTAATGGGATTGAAAATCTTTTATGCTATCATTTTAATAACCCCGGCTGAGGGGTTGGCTTACACTGTGGTCTATAATATGTGATCATGTGATCTATAGTATGTGATCATGACACATATCTTCAAAAACATACTCTTCATACCAAATTATATTTTTAAAAACTGTCTTCATAGTGGAAAAGAGGTTTTACATTTTGGAAGCACATTTTTTTTTTTTTAACTGGAGGGGAAAAATAAGAAAATACCAAGTATCTCAGGTCCTTTTTATCTGTCCTTGATTTGCCCTCAAACATTACTGAAAAATATTGTCAGTTCCACTGCCTGAAGATTGTTTTCTGGAGAAAATGAATGTTTCAACTGTGACATTGTGTTCCCATTTGATACACCTTTCAACTTGTAAGCTGCTGAAGAAAGAAATAGGGATGTTTTGTTTCAGTCACAAACTAAGGCAAAGCAGCTTCTAATATGATGGATGGCAAAATAAAAATGGAGATGTCCTTTCGTTGAGATCCTGTGCTGAAGGCTTAATGAACCTATGCATAGTCGAGCTGTAAACCCATGTATAGGCAGGCACGTAAGCCAGGCATCATTGTGGGGCAGGGTGTCTGGAGGTCAGACTAGGGTACAGGTACCCTTGCCTTTCCATCTGCCTGAATAGTCCTTCCTTGTCATCATCCCTCCAAGTTTCCAGTGAATTAGGTCCAGAGAATCTGAAGACTTTATGGCCTGATTACAGATGTAACCTGCCTGTGTTCCACACTTCAGCCTCTGTCATTTCTTTTTTCTACTTCAAATAGGGGATTGTGTTTAAAGTGTACTGATGTAAGGGGCTTCTTTCCCTAAATTGTTTTAAACTAAAAAAAGATTAAAATCAAAATAATAGCCAATAGCTTAAGATCAGTGTCCATTAAATATCTTCAACCTCTACAGTTTGTGTTACCCTCCTACTATATATCCCAAATTATTTAGTTGGTTCAGATTAATGTAGGTTTTCTGTTAATACAGTTGGGTATTGTGGAGTGCTTTGTCATTTAAAACTGAATGAATAAGATAAATGGACTTGATTGTATTTTAATTATTATTTTTTGGGGATCTGGTCTTATTTGACCTTTGCTTAACAGGGCAAGTGGTCTATTTCATATTTTAGGAGCATATTGTTAGTGTTTGATAACTATATAAGTATGTACAACAATACTGATGAGCCAACTTGAAATTAAGTTTTCCAAAGGGCAGCTTTAATTTGTTGATTTGGAGTTTGAAAATGTGGGTTATTTTGTGACTGAACAACATTCTTGAATGCTTAATGCAGGGCTCTATTTACCTTGATTAGCTCAGCAATTCACTACACATTATTTCCAAAGATGTTAATCAATATTAAATGAAAATAGATTGAATTGCATCTGAAATTGTGAAGACTGCCTGAAAGTGTCAGTCTTTTTGGGAAATTGAAATTCTGGCATCTTAATGAATATAACCTCATTATGAAAATACTGTATAAGAAAAATGGGTTTTAGAAATACTATAAGCTAGGGATACATTTCTGAACACAATAGTTACTTTCAAATTAATTCAGTGCTAGAATTATTAAATTGATTTAATTCAAATTGGAGGAAATAACCTGTTTTTTTTTAGATATTATTCCTTCCAATGGATAAAATTTGAAATTTGAAAATACTATATCACTCATATTATTATATGAGTTATTTATATTATACTCAGTTATTACCTCATTCATTTCTTCTGGACTGTTCAAACATTACAATTTTAAATATTCTCCCTGATCAAATTGCAGTGACATTACTCAAAATTGCATCTCTCAAGTTATTTAAAGCAGAAAGAGAATTTATTTATTGAACATAGCCAACTTAATATAGCATTTCTAAGTATATGTAATTTATAAAGTGTATATATGTGTGTATATACATATACACAAATATGTTCTTATTTTGGATATTCACATATGAGAAGACAATATTATGTTGTTTTTATTAACCTATGTAGCACATTAAAAGCAGACATTTATACTGCAAGAGAAAATCATTGGCTTGCCTATAGAAAGAAACTGAAATGAAAAAGTTTCTGACCATGGGCTTATAAGTTTATGTGTTTATCTTAGTTCAGAGGAGTATTTAAAGTAAGAGGGAAATAGGGGAAATATGTTCTCATTGAAGATTTGAGGTTTATTTGTCCAAAAAGGAAGTATAAACATGCCTAGGAAGATAAAGTTCCATATTTTAAATATGAAGCCATTCTGAAGAATGGCTCTAGCATTTTGGAGGTTGTAACTAACATCAAGTTTCAAACGTGAGCTCCCTTCATTACTGTCCTTGGTCCTTTAGTTAAAATATTAAACCCTCTGAGCTTCAGTTTTTCATCTATAAAGTGAGACTATAAAGTGAGCTGCTGTATAGTTTTTTTGTTGTTGTTGTTGGTTTTTTTTTTCTTTTTGTAAGAGAAAGGGTGATAGAAAGATTAAGATGTATAAAACTTAGCAGTGTACCTGATGGATGTTCTTATTATAATTGCCCTTAAGTGCATTCGTTATGAGTCAGGGAGCTTTACTGAGTACACTGAGTAATGCTGAAAAGAAAGCATGTGAGAGTGTCCAAGAAAAATTCATCAAATTCAGTTTCTATTGCCTTATTCAATAATTGAATATTAAGGATGCCAGTCATTGAACCAATAATTAAGATACCCTGGAAGGAGGAGACAAGTCCATTCACGAAAAGATTGCGACTAGATTGAGGAAGGTGGAAAATCAATTTTAGTTTCTGTGTGTGAATGTCTACAATGTGGAAAATATCTTTGTTAATTGTTATACCCATGGCAGGTTCTACTACCCTTGAGTTTAAATCAGTGACAAAGTGTCAGTGTTCTTCAATAGGCATTAAAAAAGACATAAAATTCTGATGTGAATTGAAATTCATTCTGTATTAAAATTGTTTTACAAAATGTTTTCACTTACCTCTGGATTGCACAATTTCTATACTTTAGGAATGATCAGTAATTAGTTTTAATTTGGATTCATCTTTTAACTTGAAATAAATTTATTGGAGGCTTTCATGTAATGAATCCAATAGTTGGGAATCATATTTCAAGGAGTGGTCACTGATTCCTTCAGTGTTCTGAAGTGTACATTCATTTCCAACATGTCAGGTGGTTAATTTAAAACACTTATTGATTCTTGATTTTTGCTTGGCTGTGAGCTCATGTATTTTAATGGAGTTGTTAATAAAATGTCAATTTTCTCCTGTTCTGTGTTCTGTATCTATTTTCTGACTACATTTGTACTCTGTCATAGAAAAAAAATGGCTAATATAATTTTTCAAGGCTTGCAAACTACTTACACTTTAATGTCCACCTTATAGATTTTTGCATTAGAAAGTTCCCATGGGTTCATAATATGTAGCTTTACCTACCATTGACATCAGTCTCTTCTGGGAAATTAATCCCATGAGTTGCTCTACTAGCAGCCACTGGGTTTTGGACAACCATTTTCAGCGTTAAAAGGTTTTAGACAGCATTTTTGTTGTCGGGGCTGTTATTATTTTTTCTGTTTTGTTTTGTTTGTAGATATCCTTGAGTGCATTGTGTGTAGGTGGTTTCTGAAAGCAAATTCATTGAGTTCAAAACATATGGTGGCTTAAAACAGGAAAGGAAAATGCAATTAAAGAAAGAACAACTCATGCTGAATGCAAATCCTTTGAAAGCTCTTAGTTACTGCTGAGAATAAGTGAAGTTGGGGGATTTAATGATGTTGTGTTCACAGGGCACGTGGCTTAGAGGTCTACACTTCAGAGTACCTGAGGTCTTGAATCACCCAATCTACCAAGCCCAATACATAGACATGGAGTTCTAGCCTTTGCCAATCAGAAATTAGATTTTTAAAAATTTGAGTGAGGTCCAGTATGGTCCACCTTGTTCTCAAGCAGTGAATTCAGCTGACTGGCTTCATGGAGAGGGAGAGTACATTATTAAGGAGAGTAATGGCCTTCCCACTCAGTGCAATAATTTAGCTGAGATAAATATTGGAGAGAGGGGGAAAATTTACTCTTCGTTTGTTCTTTAATTCTAGAAAAGAGAGGGAAAGTTCTTGATGAATTGGAAATCATTATCTCACAAACTATAGTTGCTTGTATACCCGAAGGTAAGAATCCCTGTGTATGGTATAAACTTATGGTTTGTTTCCAGCGGACTGAATGACTTAGAAGAATTTTGAGACAAAGTGACTTATAGTCAGAAAGAATTATAAGAAATAGAATATTTCCATTGCTCTTCTAAGAAAAAAAAAATCAAATGAAATCTTAGGACAACAGTTTTTGCCACTCTTGTGCTTTCTTTTATTGCCCATTTTTCTGAGAAAAAATCAACCATCTCAATTAAGCATCATTTGTAAATTTAAATTATTTCTCTTAAAATGGAGTTGCAATTTAATTGACCAAGTGAGGAGTATTTTTTAAATCATACACTGTACATAAAGTTGCAATTTTAAAAAATTGCATGAGAAAAGATAAAACAGAACTCCCAAAACAGGTGGCCAAAAGTATGTTCATCTTCCCTCTGATGAAATACTGTGATGATTGAATCAAAAAGACTAAATCAGCCCTTTAAGGTAGAACATAGCTATGCATGAAATATAAAATAGGTTAAGCACTAAAAACAAAATTGAACAAAACATTTTTAATTGATGGGTTTTCTCTTTTTCTATGTTTTCTATGTTTTACATAAAATAAAGATGAATATTCCATAAAGATACAAATGCTTGCTAAAATATGAAGCAAAAGAGCACAAAACATTTAGGTTTAATAACCTGTTTTTTTGTTTTTTAAAGAAAAACAAGACATGTGGCTGCCAAATTAGGCAGCAGATAGATAGTGAAAATAATAAAAATGATGATGATCTAGCACTTAACCTGGTTCTGTGTGTCTCCTGAATATGTGTATGACAGCTCGCAGTGTCTCCAGACCTTATATAAAGCAGGGTGCTGCTCATGACGCTTTAGGTCTCTTGGGTAGCCATTTGTCCAATTCCTGTAAGTGATTTTAATGTATTAGTCTTCAACTTTCTTTTCTTTCTTTCTTTTTTTTAAAGAAGCTTCTCTATGGGGATACCTAATGTAACAGAATATCAAATAGAAAAACAAAGCATGAAGCAAGTGTAAAATAACAATATTTTGGCAAGCACACTGTTACAAATTACCTGTTACAGTGTATGATATGTACATCAGTAACAGAAAGCCTGAATAGTGTTTTGTGTTAAACAATTAGTGTCATATAGCAGTTTTCACCATTTTTTATACATGCATAAGCATGTATCTATTGTATAGATATGGGAAGATCCCCTGGAGGAAGGTATTGCAACCTACTCCATTATTCTTGCTTGGAGAATCCTCATGAACATAGGAGCCTGGTGGGCAACAGTCCATAGTGTTGCAAAGAGTTGGATATAACTGAAGCAACTAAGCATGTGTAAATATAATTTTAGCATATAGTTCCTCTATAAGTTGTATATATAAATATGTTAAAATTGTATGATTGTTTTCTTTTTATTCAGAGGAAATTTATATCTCTTCTATTAATACTTCAATATCTGTGAAGTCTATTGACCTCCCAACCACCTACCCATCCTCCACCCCCACAAATTTAACCTATTTTTCTGGGTAGAATATTCTGCATCTAGAATTTTGAAATATCATTTAGTCACTTGGTGAAGAATTATTTCTTAACCCATCTTGATAATATGCATATTTGTGCTCTTTTATATCAGTATACTGTATCTCCTCACTGTTTATTGATCCAGCTGCTTACAAAACATGTCATTAATTCAACTACATAATGCCCCCTGACACCCACCACACACATGCCGACATACCCATGCATTCCCTCTCCTTATTATGTGCCTTCATCACCTTAATTTTTTATACTGTTGGATTTAAAAAATAAGAAAAACTGAAAAGAAAGAAGAAGGAAAAAGTGAGGAAATTAAGACATGCAATATGTTGAGGGCATGTTTTCTTTATATCAGAAAATTCCAGTTTCCTGGCTGAGACCTAATACTTTGGTAAATAGGGATCAATGAATGCACATAATTATATTATTAGGCATTTTTGTAATTTTTATGCATTCAAGTATAAGTTATTCTTCATTATATCTTAACAATGTCATGTCTTCATTACACTTCTGTACAAATATGTTATCAATAAATAACAGACAATCAGGAGGTGTCTGTGTACTGTCCAAGTTCATCGAGCTAATTCCACAGCAGAATCTAATTTAGAGTTCATTACCTCAGTCTTATGGAATAGGCTAACTTTATCCTGATCATCTAAATGTAGTGTTTTGCATATAATATGGCTTCCCTGGTGGTTCAAATGGTAAAGAATTTGCCTGCAATGTGAGAGACCGGGGTTTGATCCCTGAATCGGGAAGATTCCCTGGAGAAGGAAGTGACAACCCACTCCAGTATACTTGCCTTGAGAATTCCATGGACAGAGGAGCCTGGTGAGCTACAGTCCATGGGACATATAACATATGTGATTTATTGGTTCTCTCTGCTTTGCAAATTGCTTATTTCCAATGAAAGATTTAAGAAAGGTTAATGTTTTTGCAAGTTATAACCTACTTTGTAAATATTTTGCTGTAAATATCCTGATTTCCTCTCTCTCTTTATGTGCCCCTGAGAGGAGTGTACACAGAATAGTGCACTAGTATCTCTGCGTTAACTTTTGCTGAAGAATGTATTTTGACATTGTAATTTCCCTTCAGAGCGCTGGGTATGTTAAGCTTGACTTCTCTCCATTTGTGTCATTGAAAGACTCCCACCTGCAGTCAGAGTTAAACTGTAAAGTCAGGTGTAAGCATTTTTGGCAGGTATGATTTTTTTTCTCATGTACTTGTGAAAAAAAATTCAACCTAAGATTCCTTTTATCTGACTGACATTTTCAGTCCAAAAGGAGGATAAATAGTCATATGTGAAAACATTTGTTGATGCTTGTAAACGATTTGTTACTATCAAAACTACTCTGAGTCTCAATCTGCCATGCCTTCTGATTCAACTTCTGATTGTTTCTCTGATGAATGTATTACAGTAGGCAGTTTTTTTTTTTTTTTTTTGTAAATATAACATCCATTATTTTTGTCCTTATGTGTAAGAATATATTTTCTGATCATTTTCTAGTTTGCTTTTTAATAGGAAATCTTTTGCTTGCATGTGGTAGAAAATCTAACCCAAATTGGCATAAGAAATAAAAATTAATTTGACATATATCTACAGAATAAGCTTTCCCTGGTGGCTCATATGGTAAGGATTCCATCTGCAATGCCAGAGATCCAGATTTGATCCCTGGGTCAGGAAGATCCACTGCCCACTCCAGTGGGTGCCCACTCCAGTGGGTGCCCACTCCAGTATTTTGCCTGAAGAAATTCCATGGACAGAGGGGCCTGATATGTTACAATCCATGGGGTCACTAGAAGGGTCACAACCGAGCTACTAACACTTTCACTTTTCATCTGCCAAACAAGAGCTTTTACTGACTTGAGACACAGTTTGAATTAAATATTAATGAGGTTATCCATATTTTGGCTTTTTTCTGTGATTCTCCAGCTGTACATACTCTGTGTGCAGGTCTGATTCTCAGGTTGTCTTCTCACGTGGTGGCCACAACAGAGTCAAACCTCATAACTTCACACCATGAAGTCCAGAGAAAGAGAAGGCATCTGTTCTGGTAGCTCCCCCACAAAGCAAGGAAGCTGCTCTTCTGGCAGCCCCGGTGAATACCTCCTTGTGGTCCATTGACTTGATCATCCCTGAACTGAAGTATGCAGCCCAGAGTATGGAATTTGCTACCTGGTTTAAGCAATGTGGCTTTCTGAACCTGAGGCTCAAAAAAAAGCTTGGAATGATGTTACACAGATTGGCTATAGGAAAGCCTAGGTACTGCTATGAGAGTTTAATGGAGGTTAGTTACTGAGAAGGCAAGCAACAAATGTCAGCTCCAGGACTATGCATAAAAGACCATTTTACAGACAGCTTATGAAAAAAGCATCGATTTTTTTAAATGTCCTATGCATTTATATTTAATGATTTCACTTGGTAAAGTGGAAGGCAGAAGGAGGTATTAGTAATATGTATGAAGAATTGGTGAAAAAGCAAATTGGGGTCCACTACAGCCATAAGCATCACCTATAGAAAACTATTCATAAATGCGGTCAGAATGTAAGAAAAGGTACTGAGTCTTTTTTTAAATTTGTTTATTTTTTATTGAAGGATAATTGCTTTACAGAATTTTGCTGTTTTCTGTCAAGCCTCTACATGAACCAGCCATAGGTACACATATATCCCTTCCCTTTTGAAACCCCCTCCCATTTCCCTCCCCATCCCACCAGTCTAAGTTGATTCAGAGCCCCTGTTTGAGTTTCCTGAGTCTTTTGAGTTGGGCTTAATGATTGAACTATGCTTATTTTCCATTAACTCTGGGAATGAAGGATCTCTATCTGCATCTCAGAAAAGTCTTTTTGACTTAAGTTTCTAACAATGGAATTCAGGCAGTCTTAAATCTAGTAACTGGATGTGGTTTTAACGTTTATTTGGTGGCTCAGAACTTGGAATGAACACTTAGATATTGATTCTGTTCTATTATCAGATTAGAGGACTTAAGTATAGAAAATTGGGTGCATTTTTCCAGAGTGATGCTATTAATAAGTGACCGAAACAGTATTTACACCTTGCAGTCTGTGCTCTTCATCAGTGGATACACTGGATTTCAAACATTGTATATTCTTTCCTAAAAAAAAAAAATACTGTGGTACTTGATGCTTTGTTCATATTTCCAGACTTGCCCACCATGGCTTGTATATCTATATAAGGTGAAATGCAATATTCTAACACTTGAAATGAACCTCTCAAAATCAGAGATTCCCATCTCTGTCTTAAGTACTTAATTGATGTTTGGCATTCAGCCACTGAATATTCATTCTGTTATTGGTCTGTGCATGTTATGTGTGTGTGTGCATGTGTGTGTGTCTGTGTGTGTTGGGGGAGGGATTCCAAAAGAGTAAGGGAACAATGCTACACTGATGTCTGTGTGAATATAAATAAGAAGGTATTTCCTCCCCCTGCTCTTACTCTGCAGACATGTAGTCATGTGACCCAGGCCCATAACATGTGAACTTTATATCTTCATGTGTGCAAGGTATTCACAGGTAATTCACCATGGTGGTAACCAGACTGAGAGTTTGACAGCCCTGCTGAAAATTACTGTGATGATGTCTGGGCTGGCATCCTAAATAGGTATGCCTGTGGCATCACCTTGCTGTATAATCAATGGCCCGGCCCCTCATCCAGGCCAAATTCTCTCCTTCTACTTAACTGTATGAGCTACTGTAAATCCTGAAATAAATTCTTTTCTTGCTTGAGTTAATCACTTGTCCATGTGTGCGTGCTCAGTTGTGTCCAACTCTTTCTAAGTCTGTCGGGCTCCTCTGTCAATGGAATTTTCCAGGCAAGAATACCAGAGTGGGTTGCCATTTCCTTCTGCAGGGATTCTTCATGACCCAGGGATTGAACCTGTGTCTCCTGCATCTCCTGCATTGGCAGGTGGATTCTTTCCCACTTTGGGCCTTCTGAGAAGCCCCCGTCATTTTCTAATTCTGACTGTAGAACCGCTTTTTCGGCTCTTTGTTCTTTAACTTACCTTCTATTTATTTAGTCAACCTTATAAGAAAATACAAAGTAGGCACAGATACAAAAGTAGAACTTTGCATATATGAAGAGATAAGGTATAAGTAATCTTTATTTCAGAGATGGCTATGCTTAGAAGATCATCACAGCAGATGAAATGGGAAATATCAGGACAACCAGATAGATGAGAAAAAAAGAAATAACTTTGGGAGAATCTTTAACATTGTTGTGACCTCTTGTAATCAAGTTTTGGCTGCTTAAGGGCCACCTGGAAGTAGCAGAGAAAGAAACTGAGAGGAAAAATGACATAAGAGGAGGGATGTTATTCATAGGTGGTCATTCAGTTAGAAGGCAGAATTTACCTTATACAAATATAAATTAAGTACCACCTGTATATAGTGTACTACAAAGCATGGGATCTGACAGAAGTACACTGATGATAAAATTACAAACTATTCTTCAGGACACAGGACTGATGTTAATAGATTTGTGTGTTACAGAAAAAAATCTCAAGAGTTTCGGGTACTCTCCTTTGCAAAACAAAGATTTGAGGTACCTGTAGAGTCTTTCTTCTCCAATCATCCTAAGAGATTCAGAAGGAAAACAGAATTTCAGAAGTTAATGTTAGCCTAGGAGGGCTTTTTGATCTAATTTTATTTGCCTTCCAAGCCCATGAGGAGATAACAATAAGGATGGCTTGCATATATCATGTTTCTCAGGAACTGGGGAGTGTTTACCTACCTATCTTTTTTGACTTTGTAGAAAGAGAAACATTGTAGGGGAAAAAAAAGAAAAACATGTGTTTGGTGAAGTTTTCTCTTAACCTGGTAATTATAACAAGTACCACTTTACCTCTCTGAAAAACAAGCAAAATGAAAACTCAGTAAAATGTCTGTTAAGGTACTCTAGCTAAAACCAGAACTCTTTTTAAAATGTTCTTTGCTGTCAGCCTCTGAGTTGCACCCCTCCCTTCAGTGTCACTACATACTTCCTGGTATGTTAACCAAGTAGAATATTCCTAGAAATCAACAAGATTTGTTGAGCATTTACTCTGTTTCAGATATTACACATTATCTCAGTATCTCTCAGTATTTAGATCCCAGCGGCATCTAAAGGTGCTTAACAAAGAACAAAGGTACAAAATCAATGAATGTTAAGTTGGTTGATGGCTTACTGTCTTAATTTGGAGAAATAATTTCATGTAAATTTTTACAATATAAGAAATGGATGTCCCTGGTGGCCCAGACAGTAAAAAATCCACCTACAATGCAGGAGATGCAGGTTTGATCCCTGGGTCGGGAAGATCCCCTGGAGATGGGAATGGCTACTCACTCCAGTATTCTTGCCTGGAGAATCCTGTGGATAGAGGAGCCTGGTGAGCTGCAGACCATAGGGTTGCAAAGAATCAGGCATGACTGAGCAACTAAGCACAGAAATGGAGGTCAATTAGTTTGTAACGCAAGACATAGGGGATACTAACTTAATGTGCTTTACAGTTCTTTGAATTTCAAATATTTTGCAGCAAACACTTAGGTATGGTTACCAGCCTTATGGATAATATGTATTAGACTTTAACATGTTAGGTGGTGTTTACGTTATAACTGATTCTGCTTTCTATTACTGAATGAAATGCTTAATTACCCATTCATTTTTAGGCCCCCAGGTTATAATTCTATTTCTCTACATGGGTAGAAAAAAGATTGCTAAATATGCTAAGTAGAAATGGATTTAGTGGTCTAATATTTTTCTGTGAGGAACCTTAGAATGAAAATATTAAATTATCCCATGAGTTTACTATAGTAATTATTTTAGAAAATTTCTTTCACTGTAAGCTCCATTGGGACATAAACTATTCTATTGCTGCTTTGTTCATTGCTGTGTGGGCCTATAGAAAGTTTTCAATATGTCTTTGAAGAATTGAAGTGAATTCTCTTAAATAGTTGTTAAATTTTCTATTTTCAATTAGCGAGCACTTTCATCACAAGTTTTACTTAAATAGCACAGCTATCTAAGAAATGCTGTTTTTGTAAAATTCTTGCAATGGATTAGATTTGTTTGAAGGAAATTAATATGCTATAAACATTGACTGGATACAACAGAACAAGATAGAACAATTCTTACCAAAATGTACATGAAATAAATGATATAGTAATTAACTTTGGGAGTATCAATATTATTAAAATTTTTCCTGAATGCCATTTAGTCAGATTTTTTATAGCATTGATTAGAAACATAGCAGAGTTTCAAAGTTTGACTCTGTACTGTGCAATTTTAAAGACAGGATATGTTACATGACTATGATAACATGGGTCATATTTTCTCCCATTCTTTCATCCAACTCAAAGTGGCTGATACCCTCACAGTGAGAGAAAGCCATGGATTTTGAGTAGCTCTACAGGGAATCTGCTGTGTAAGAGACTGACATCAATAATTTCAGCATTATGCTGTCATCTCTTAAGAAAATCATTGAACTGTGGATTTAAATTAGCATTTCACAGTTGAAGTACTGTTAAGTATGGACCTTGGCATGGACTACGATAGATTTATGATGTCGATAGAACAAGGCATCTCTTCATAAGTCATTCAAATCTTTGGCACTTGAAAGGTTGATACCATTTCAGTAAGTAAAAGTGGAGAATTTGATTTATGACTTTATAGTCCTTTAATTTTGGAATCTCTTTGAATCTTTATGAGCAGCTTTGAACTACCATCAGATTGAGATCATTATAAATGTTTATATTCAGTGAATTAATATATATACCAAACATTTTAATGATTTTTCTAATGCAGAAAAATCAGAACAATTTTATAGTGGGTAAATTTACATCAGCCTTTTTTGTTTTCATCTGACACATTCAGTTTTGACTCATTGTTGGAGGTCAAAGTCAGATAAAGACAAAATATTTTTATTCTTTAATATTTTTGTGTATCCATCTATATTACTGAATTTAGGAAGAAAATAAAATATTGAAACAGTTGACATGCTGGTGTTCCCTGGGCAGTTTTCAGTAGCTCTTACAATGCCCCATGAAACAGTTGCACGTACCAGCTCTATGACCCTTGACAAGGACTTCACTTAACCGAGCCAGTTTTATTATTTGTGAGTTATTGTGCTTATGTGTCCAAGATGGCTAGAACATTTGGCGTATGTAGACCTGCAAGTACTCATTATAAACAAACAAGCAAACAGAGAAAGTATTTCTTTGAGGAGCAGACCTGATTACGTGTACTTCTGCAGACTGGTCATCATTCCTTTCCATTCTCTTCCTGCTCCATTCTATGCTCAGACAATGAAGATAGGTTTTCAGCTTGAACTGGCTGTTCCATTCAGTTACATTTATATTTCTGGTATAAAAGTGTGTTTGTGTGTCTGTGCTCTGTGAAATGTCCTACCTTTCCTCTTCTTTTTCCATGTATATAATACTCAGCACTTTTAAATAATAAGTTGCTGGAAATATTTTTATTCTCAGGAAAATGCATGGCATGTTTAGGTCCATTAGAGTTGAAAAAAATCGAAAAAGGACAAAAATATCCCAACAACAACCAACCAGTCAGTACTTTACATGTTAACTCTTTGCACATGAAAGAATTTTTAAAAAATATTTAAAAGAAAATTTCTATATTGTAAATAGTCATATTTTTCTATAAACATAATTGATGTTCACTTTATGGTTCAGTCTCAAAATTAAATTTCTGTTAGTAGTGAGGTTTCCTTTGGGCACAGTTTAAGTTGTCTTTTGCAATCACTAATTCAATTTAATGAAATTTGTATCCTGAGGGCCTTCTTCTTGCTTGCTCTAAAATCTGAAGATGCACTAGGAATGAAACACTTCATGGAGTTAAATGTATGTAAGTAGATTGGTAGACACATATCAAACCAATAAAAATTAGAGAAGTATAGATAACTATAACTGGATAAAGGAACTAAGGCTGGACCATGGAATAAAGACGTCTGCTTTAGCTAAGATAGTTAGGGAAGTCTGTGCCAAGAAGATGACATCTGAGCTGAGATTCAGACTATGGGAACAAAGAACTCAGGTTCCAGACTGAGAAGATGACAGGTGCTAAGCCCCTGAGGTAGGAGTATGTTGGAGGATGCCAGGACAGAAGGAAGGCATATTTGATGGGAGGTAAAACGTGATGACATCAGAGAGGCAGGAGCCAGGTCCTGCAAGAACTTACAGAACAACCACAAGGATTTTAGATTTGATTGCTGTACCAAGGGAAAGTCATTGGAGGACTTCCCATTTGTCCTTACATCCCATGGTGACATCAGTCTTTTGTCCCACAAAGAAGAGGGGGAGGAGGGATAGTAAAGGAAGCATGGTTATTTGAGGCTGTGCTCATTATGTCATATTTTTGAAAGAGACATTGAATTAGAAAATGAAATTGCACAGAGATCTCAAGCTAACAGAAAGACTATAGACCAAAAATAAGATGAAGTTTATAATACTGCTAACCAATAGGACCTTGGGGGATGTTTATTTAGAGCAATAGGTTAAACATGGAAGCTCTGCCTCTCTGTCTCTTTCTCTGTGCTCCTCTCTCCCATGATAATTGTCTCTCCCACTCTTACATAGGCTTCCCTGGTGACACAGATGGTAAAGAATTTGCCTGCAATGCGGGAGACCCAGGTTCTATCCCTGAGTTAGAAAGATCCCCTGGAGATGGGAATAGCAACCCATATATACAGTATTCTTACCTGGAGAATTCCAAGGACAGAGGAGCCTGGTGGACTACAGTCCATGGGGTCACCAAGAGTCGGACACGACTGAGCAACTGACACTTTCACTTTTCATTCTTGCATACAGGGCCTCCCTGAACTTCCTTCTTCTGTGCTTTCACATCACTTTGCTTAAATGAACTCATCTACTCTCCTGGATTACCACTGCATTTGTAATCCCTAAACTGATATCTTTAACTCATTTTCCTTAGTTCCAAAATAAATATTCCAAGGGTGCTACTGTATATATTCACACCCAGTCCCACCCTACCCCATCCCAGCAAAGTGTATTCTAGAATTCTTTTTCATATGACAGCCTACCTAGTTATTCGGAGAAGGCAATGGCAACCCACTCCAGTACTCTTGCCTGGAGAGCCCCAGGAACAGGGGAGCCTGGTGGGTTGCTGTGTGTGGGGTGTCACAGTCAGACATCACTGAAGCGACTTAGCAGCAGCAGCACCCAGTTATTCAGTGTTGACTAATGTCTCATCTAGGCTTTTCTATTTTTATCAGCCCTCTCCTATAAATGGTGACTAAATTTTTTAACTTTCTCTTTTTTTGTCTAGCCCTCATTAACTCAACTTTTCTCATAGAAACCTCTCTATATCTGTAACCATCTCAACTCCTCCCCCGTGGTCTTGTAGGAAGTTGTGTCACATTTTGCCCAGACTATTATATGCATGTGTGTCCTTTTATCTTATTTGCACCTCCTACTGTGGAAGTTGCTGTCAAAAATATGACACAATCTCTAAACCATCTACCAGATCTCAACTCCATGTAAAAATAACCACCCAAAACAGACAATGAAACAATAAAAAATGAATTTCCTTATTTCACTCTTGCTTAAAGACTTAGTTTTTATATACCAACAATGAATGGAAATATGGAGATCAATGTCATCATTTTTTAAAAAAATTTTTATTTCTTATACATACTCCAAAAATGAGAAAAATTACCAGTGGAACAGAAATTGAGGCAGCTGACAAATTAGAAAATACTTGGCTGGTACTAGTTACCTCTGGATTACTCCAGTATTTTTAGGGGCATTAGTAAACCACTGGGGGTGTGTACAATGTATTTATATTTAAAAGGACAAAAAGTATAGTGCAACAATAATAATAGGTTAGATACCAGCATTGATTCCTTTGACTTGTTAATTAGATGATTAACAGTGCTTAAAACTGATTTGACACCTGGAGCAACACATATATGCATTAGGAAGAAGACATGCAACAGGACCTCAGTTTCTTAAATTGTTATTGTTTTGCCTGTTTCTTTGTATTTCTCTTTTAACTAGACTAGAAAAGCTGAAGTTTTTTTCAATAATAGTACATATAGTATATATTATTTCTACTTAGATTAATATAACAATATGACTTTTTAAATATTTTTGACTAATTTGAAAAAGCAATGTCTAGATTATAAAATACATTAAGTTAATCTTGTGAGTTGGATGACTATATGTGAAATACAATAATATAATAATTTATTAAATATAAATATTTAATGTGACAGATAATAATATAATAATTTATTAATGAATGTACATCACCCTAGAGAGAAACCTCTAATGGTATTCTGCTGGATTTAGTTTTCAGTTTTGTCCTTTAAATATTCTTGTTTATTATTTCAAAAGGGAAATGCATAGCATAATGATTAAACTCGAGCAAAGCGGTGATGAATAATCTGGGTATAGGATTGGGATGCACTTATTTTCTCAACAGGTTGGGAGAATGAACCGTTCAGGTGAAACTGAATAAGAATTAATACAAAATCTTTTACTTAGCTAAAAATTGAGCTGCACACATACAGACTAATAGCAGCATATTTTTTAAAGGCATGATAATTTTAAATGACTAATTTTGTTATGTTGCTATTATTTACTGTTATACAAGAAGGACCCATAGTGAGCTTTGAAGTTAGCAGAAGGTTGAACTAGTTTTAGCATAATGTTTTGATTGTAATAGATAAGATGATAGTTCCTGATTGTTCCGCACTGATCAAATTCTCTTTCCTCTGGCTGTCTGCAGAATATGGGCATGTAGGTCTCCAGTATGGTAAATGATCAGTATGGTAAAGGTAGTGCAAACAGCTATATCAAAGATGACTTAAGGAACTGGAAATGGCTAGTCTGGAAAGGAGACTTATAGGAAACATAACTGTCTTTGAATATTTGAATTGTAGTCATGTTGAAAATGAATTATCTTTATGCTGGGAGATTTCTCTAGAGGGTTGAAGTGATTATACTACTATATCAGGAAGACTTCTGAACAAATAGAGCCATTCAAAAATAGGATTATCTTTCACTGATATCTGGAAGTACCTGGTGATATTTAGACAGAGGCAAGAGAGGTGTAGAGGGATTTAAACATGAGGGTGAGCTGGACTGCTATGGACTTAAAATTACTGTTTCAATCATTGCTTCAGTTCTCAGGTTCCTTATTGGAATGGAATAAAGAACAACCTAGGCAATAAACTTGGATATCTGAAGTCCAAATTCAGTTTTCTTCAGTTACTGATGTAATCTCGGCAGCAAGAAAAACTGTATGAATTATTTAGGCAGTTCTGATAATGAAGAGTATTATCTGGAAACATTCCTTTAAGTGTAAAGAAAAACACTAAGAGAATAATACATTACCTTTATCACTAGGGGAAAGTTGAAATCATTATTCAAAACTTTTCTTCTTCTGTCTGATAATCTGTAGTTAACATGTTATAGCTACTTGAAAGAAACTTAGACTGAGAGGTTTATCAGCTCTGTTTTATTTAGGATCAAACGTGGATCTGTGAAATCCTGTCCTCTTTCCTTTTCAGATCTGGCCTGTTTTGTACACTCTTTACATTTGGTGTTATACTGAGCTGTTTTCTTAACTTATTTTTGAGCAAATGGTTTCTAAACTCAAGTTTCAGCCCTACTTTCTTGCTAGTTCTTCTGTTTGTAACTTAGAAGAATGAATGAAATATATTCATTATATTCATATATTCATGTATATGAATATATGTTTTTTCATAAACTATATTCATAATTCCCTATTTTATATCCTTTTCCTTATTCTGTGTTACCTAATTTGAAAGGAACCCAATCTCTATTGTCTCCTAGGCTAATATCACAGCTCAGTAATCTGTTATAACTGAGATTCTGTGTTGTTTATAATTTACCTTTCTGTTCTCTCTTTCACCTTCTCTTATATATGATATTAATTAATTTAATCTTGTCATCTATTCTTACATCATCTATTCTTACTTCATTCCATTAAATAAATCCTTTTCATCAAATTATAATGAAATGACTTGGAAGACTTCACAGCAAGTGGGAAAAAAGGAAACTATCTTCTTTTCTATCCTTCTTTCACTCGCTGAAGTCTGTAAACAGAAAAATGTCTAAATTCATCCTGGCATTCAAGCATAGCATGAAGTCTGAATGTTCAATGTCCAGAATGACTTGCTCCAGGAAATCATCAAGGGACCTTGGTTCCGTTCTTCTCAAGGCTTCGTAGTTTAGAGCACTTTTTTCATAAGTGTTCTTGAATCCTATTCAAATGCTGAAACATTCAGCCTGTGAGAAAGGGAAAGTGAGAGAAACAAGGAAAATTCAGGGCAAGCAATTTCATCTACAGCAGAAAAAGGGGATTTGCATTCATGTGCCGTGACAAGACATTGGTCACATGGCCACGTCTGACTGCAAGCAAGGTTGAAAAATATAGTTTCTAGATGAGTGGCCAAGGGAAAAAATTAGATTTTTGAGAACGCAACTGACCGTGTTCTTCATCAAGTCTATTTTCCATATGTCTTTTTATTCTCTATCTTATGCATCACCTTTATGCCTTTGCTCTTCCTAGTCAATCTGTTTGGATGTGTTTTCTGACATCGAAACTCAATTTGTCCAAACACTTTATGTAGAAATACTACTTTCTCCTGTGGAGAATGTTAGATCACTCCAGCTAAAAGTAATTTACTGAACTCTCATAGATTTTTTTTTCTTCTGTACTTTCTTATCACTGAAACCTGTATTTTATTAGTTATTTGGGTGCATGCCTGATCTCACCTACAAACTACTTGTTCACAGATAATAGTACCATTGCTTTATTAATAGTTTTATCCCACTCCACTGAGAAGAGTGTGCTTCGTGTATCATTTCTACTCAGTATTCATTCAGAGTGCGTGAGTAACTTAGCTATTGTTTTTCTAAAGTTGGGTTAAAAAATGAAAAATAAATAAGCAAGACACATAGTGGAAATATGTAGAATAAAGGAAGACCTTGACAGGGATTATGAATTATTCAATGGATAAATGAATCTGGATTTGAATTCAAATTATATTCATTTATTACTTTTGCATTAATGTCACAAGAGACTGCAGTGCAAGTTGAAATTTGAAGTTTAATTGAAGAGCAGGATTAGTTTGAACTTTGCAAATAATGGCAAAATTTCCTAGGAAAAATTCATACACAAAAACTCCTAAAACTTGTTTTTACTAGAATGAATTATAATAACCTAGATAATTCATTTTTATATATAGGCGTTTATTTATTCATTTAACAAATACCTACTGAGTGCCTAATGATGCAACAGGCATTATTATAGGTCTGCAGATAAAACATGAAAAGGGCAGGTGCTAGCCTCACTCTTTACCTCATCATATTATAACATGATATGAAATATAATGTGATATGATATGATACAGTATGATGGAGGATGGAGAAGATGGACATTGAAGACATTAATATGCATATCCTCATCTTTTTTGAATATTATCAGAACTAGTGAGCAGTAGCAGTTTTTTAGTACTCAAAAATAATTTCCATGACCAAAGAACAATTTAAGAACTATTAAAAAAGAATTCTCAAAAGGAAAATGTGAAAAAAAATCACTATTCAGTTAAAATACTAAAGTCTTAGAAGAGTTCCTTTAGATATATTTTTTTTAATTTACTTACTTTTAATTGAAGGATAATTGCTTTACAGAATTTTGTTGTTTTTGGTCCTTGATCTTCCTTAACCTCAGGTATTTTCAATATTGGGCTTCCCTGCTGGCTCAGTGGTAAAGAATCCATCTACCAATGCAGGAGACCCAGGTTCAATCCCTGGGTAGGAAGATCCCCTGGAGAAGGAAATGGCAATCCACTCCAGTATTCTTGTCTGGGAAATCCCATGCACAGAGGAGCCTGTCAGGCTACAATCGATGGGGTCACAAAGAGTCAAATGTGACTTAGTGACTAAGCAGCAACAATAATATTTGGTATTAATTTTATTACAGAATAATCATTAAATATTATGTCACTGAGTTATAAGAAAGGGCATCATAAAGTTGCCATGTACATTAAGTTATTAAGATATTAGGTTTACACATTTTATACATCTATTCTTTTAGTGCGCTACTCTCTAAAGAATGAAAACCCTTATTTGGAAACAAAACCGAGAATTAAATATTCACCAGTTGGATATAGGCTAACCACACACACACACACACACACACACACAGAGGTATATTACATAGATATTATTTATAAAAATAATCTCAATTAGAGAGAAATTTCTGTGACTGATTTAGGCCTTTAAATTGTCCTTCAGTCACGGGATTAATTTGGCTTTTATAAAAACTTTTAGAATAACCAACGAGTTCAGTCAGTTAGGAATATATGAGGAAATTTGTGCAACTTACTTTCTGCCCTAAATTCAAAATGATATGAGCCCCAGACTCATGTGTGGGGATTACGCATATTGTCATTTGTGTTTTCTCCTGTTCTTTTCTGAGCATCTGCAAATGATTTTTCAGTGGAAGTAGACTTGCAGCTAAGGGGGAAAAAAGCAAAACACTTTTAGTGGTGATATATTTTCTAACAATGTCTACCACTAAATTTCACATTTTCTTTCATCTTTATGGTTATAGGTACTTATTTCCCAGTGGTTATCTGGGCAAAGATAAATGCCAGGACACAAAACAGGAGAATGCACACTTTTAGGAGACTGAATTAGATCTGATTGAAAAAGAAAATCTATTTGTAAATTCTCAAGCATGGAATTTGCAGTGCCTATGAACTGTCTTTTCTCAGAAGGCACAGCCTGGCTGTCCTGATTTAGTAAGTGGAAAAACTCATCAAAAGATAAGTGCAGGCTCTGCTCCTTTTGTACCTTTTATTCCTCTCATTATCTTTGGAACAGCCAGTCCACACTCATCTCTGTTGCTGGAAACTATAGATGTATAGACTGATGGTGGCAGTGAACTATAGTAGAAAACAACAAAATTCTGTAAAGCAATTATCCTTTGAAAAAATAATTTTTTAAAAAATAAAAAGACTATCTTTGTCTATGTAATAAAAATACTTTTTCAATGATTTTTCCAACAGTAAGAAATAGATATGCAAGGTCTGCATACAAAGGACAAAACTTACCTTGATACCTCTAATACTCTAGCATTTGCCATGAACTTAAGATCTCAATCTGGGCTTCCCTGGTGGCTCAGAGGTTAAAGCGTCTGCCTGCAATGTGGGAGACCTGGGTTTAATCCCTGGGTAGGGAAGATCCCCTGGAGAAGGAAATAGCAACCCATTCTAGTATTCTTGCCTGGAGAATCCCATGGATGGAGGAGCCTGGTGGGCTACAGTCCACGGGGTCGCCAAGAGTCAGACACGACTGAGCGACTTCACTAAGATCTCAATCTAGCAAAGACCAATCAGTGGGAAGAGAGCCAGGTTCATTTTATGCAACTTTGTTCCATTACATTATGGACCAGCTCCAGCTGGAGTGATTAGGAAGAAATATACCTAAATAATGAACACACACCTTTGGTTTTAAAAGTGAGCAAGTTTTAGCTATGCTGGAGAAATATGAACGATTAGCACATGATAATTAATACAATGAAAAGAAATCCTACATAATAAGAAAAGTGCCAGATTGTCAAGTATTTAAATTGTGGACATGATTCATAAACTGTGGTTTTATAAACTATGAATGGTGAGGCCATGACAATGATTAAGGCAATTTCTTTCTTTCTTTTTTTTTCAAGTTTTCAGACCAAAATATATATGGATACACAGGTTGTTTATATGACAAAAACTGTGCTGAAATCCTTTGTGTTATACATTTTCCCATCTTTCAATTCAAGTCTTGACATGTTTGTTTTTCGATATTTTTATATTGCCAAGTATTGGGTATCTTTATTTCATATACTTTGCTACTGTGGAAATACTATTTCCAGTGCATTTGATAATAATTTAAATAATGCCATTTTTTTTTTCCATGACTTGAGTGTATCTTAAATAGATCCTTTGTGAGTGAATACCTGAGGAGAAGTTTTCTTATGTTCCCTTTGTGAAGTCCTGTTTCTCTTGTACCTGCCATGGTGGAAAAGGCATTGTGAGCCCACATGTTTATTAGCAAGAGTACAAGGATGAGCACTGGTGTACCTTCAGAAATCAAGGGTCTTCTAAGTCTATATTGTTCCAGTAACATCTTCATGATAAAAAGAATTTGTTTGTCCTTGGGTCAGCATTTTAGTTTAGAAATATTAGCTCAGTTAACAAGCTAACGACACATATCATTAGAGTTGATAAAAGGGGATAACTGCTTCAGAATACTTTGCAGAAATGAAGAGAATTACACCATAGGAAATGCTGGTATCTGGATACTGATAAGAAAGTCAAAGATTTATAATTACAGTTGACTCTTCAACAATTCAGGAACTTAATCTAAGTATAACTTATAGTCAGCCCTCCATTTCCATGGTTCCTTTGCATCCTTGCATTCAACCAACCATGGACACTGAGCACTGCAATATTTGCTCTTGAAAAATGCCCGCATGTCGACTGGACAGTTCAAACCTCCACTGAGAGTCAACTACTTTATGTTTTCCCGGTCAGCATCCTGTTTTCAACCATGCTTCTACTGTCTGTTTTCTGTCTTCCAAGTGAAGCTTGTTGAATAATTACTGAAATTTTGGAAAGAGCATCCAAAAGAGAATGTTATAACTGATTCTTAAAGTAATAGTTATCAGAACAATAATATACAAAATGAATTACTGTAAATTGCATTGTATTTTTTATTAATTTGCACCAACATCAGACACATTTGTCAGCGGTTGTGGTTTATCTTGATTCAGTACACACTGACCCTGTAACTTTTTACAGTGTTCCTAAATTTGCATGCATCAGAAATTAATGTAAACAGATACTTCTTAGATAATAATCACAATTTGGAGAGAATGTTAGGATGAAGTAGTTTTAAAAGGAAAGATATTCTAATAAGACTAGTTATTTTACACTAACATCTTTATTTTTAAATGTGAATTTTAATATCCTACTGTTTTAATTGGCACATATGCTATTCATAGAATGCAACTTTTAAAACCATTATTAAATTGAAGCACAGGCAAATTCAATGTATTATCCAAAATCCCTCACCAAGTCAATGAATGATAATAAGTGACTTGTTTAAGTGAATCTCAGTATTAAAAGACTTGATATTGAGAATCTCAAGATTAGTCAAATCTTGTTCTTAATGAACAGTATTTAGGATTGCTAAATTTATGAGACAGTAGTGATCTGTGAAGAAAATGATGCAAATTTCAAGCCTTCCACTTTACAGAGATTATTATACTTAAAAATGATATGCCAGTATATTTAATTGTAACTAAAATGCAAATCAGTCTTCCTTTTAAAATTACTTACCTAAATTTTCTCTCCATCTTTCCAAAATTAAACTTACAATTTTGTAAAAACAAGTAAATTCTAAGGATATTATTTGTTCTATTTGTGATAATAAAAATTCCTCTCAAGCATTCATTCATCTATTCATTTGGTTAAAAAAATTGGTTGAATTATTATAAGAAAATCACAAATTATGAATACATTTAGTAAATAAATACAAAAATCCTAATTAGTAAATATACCAAGTATGTAAAGAGACAATTTACAAAACATGCAAATATCAAATAAACTTTGAAAAAATATATGATTTCCTAATTTTCAAAATGATTAAATTAAAATTAAAGTAAAATAAGTAAATCAGCAAATGCTTAAAAAATGAAGTAACCCAATGATTATGATAGAATAGCAAAATGGATATTTACATGCACCACCACTGAGAATGCATCTAGCCTCTTTGTAAAGCATCCAGAAATGGAGATCTGAAGCAGTGATATTTCTTTCTGTTCAGTGATCACCATCCTCCTGACATGTACAATAAGACTATTAAAATCTGCATTAGCTATTTAATCATCACAAATGCTATTTCATGATAATAGGAATAGTAGTTATTTTCCAGTTTAGAGATTTTAAAAATGAGGCTGTAAGGAGTAAATAAAATTTCTCAAAACCATGAAGATGGTAAATAGGGGATCCATAATTTGAAAATAGGATTGTTTGACTCCAGACTTGGTTGATTGAATTTACCAGGTCATTATCTGTGGAGGATTTATAGATAAAGTCAAAACAATGTGCTATCTAGTTTAACATAGCAGTATTGCCAAATTTTTTTTCTAAAGGTTTTGTTCTAGATGCGCTGAGGGAATGTAGCTTTGGCCATCAGCTGCAGTTTAAAAACAATAGGATAGTCACAAAACTATAGTCATTATGGAATGGTTTCAGGAAAACAAGGTTTATTTAGTAATAGTTACATAGATTTATATAAAACTCATTTACATATGTTACAGAGTGATCAGTATCTACATCTTTCTCTTGAATGGCACCTTCTTTCTGGAGTCTTGTAGATTATATTCAAAAATTTTAAATCATGAATTCCATTGAACCATTTGCATTGGTAATGACAAAAAGAACCAATAATTTAAGTATAATTATTGATAATCTATGGGATGGGAAAATATTCCAAGATGGAATTTAAAAGATATTTGAAAGTTACTTTTTGAGATATGTAATTAAATGTATAATAAAAAAATATATATTAAATATATTATTAAATATACATAAATATATATTAAATATTTTAGATGATTTTAATATATCAGAATTTCAGATATATTTTAATGGAAAAATGATGTATTTATCTATTAAAATCTTTCTGAGGTGAAGACACAATTGGATGTCATTGGTACTCTATATTTGGCTTTCCATTACCTGAAAATATTGAGGTTTTTGTATTAAACATTTCATAAATAGTTTAAAACATAGCATTAACAAACATAAGTAAGTTACATTTATGAGAGCTATCACTATGTTACCTTGACTCTGCTGATAAAAGTGATATAGTAGTTTCAAAATTTGCAGGGAGAGTATAGAAACAATTAAAAGGTATATGTCTGGGTTTAGAGAATGTAACAAAGTGAAATAAAATATCTCTGGAATCATGTAAAGTAAGTATTTAAGTTTTTGTTTTGATTCTTGTAAGATCTTGCTGACTTACCTTGAATCATGAAATAAAAGATTATATTGCATAAATCTGGTATCAGGAAGATAATTTTATTATTGCTAATATGATTCAGTAAGGTCTTGGATGTGGTTCAGAACATTAAAAAAAAAATTACCCATATCTTTTAATAAATTTGCCTATCAGAAAATATAAATTCAATTCTTATTGAAAATAAGCTCATATAATTTAGTCTGAAATTCATCATATTTTAACCTGACTACTGGGATGAAAAATCACTTAGAAACTAACCTTTATTGAACTGAATGAATGAACCCAACCAGCCATTAATAATCTTTCCTTCCACTGAAGTAGCAAAAATTTTCTCTGAATTGCTTTTACCATTTCTCCATTTCTGTCCTGATTGATACTTTTGGACATACATATCAAGACAACTGATTGTAAGCTCATTGGGACCATATTCTCTGTCTGATTAATGTTTATATTTGTCTCAAGAGCCAAACTTGAACCCACAAGGATCAGTCCTACAACACTGCCACCCACTTCAGATACCATTCGAAAGCCCAGGTTTTTACCTGGACTTCTCATCTACTGACTGTGAATCAGAGATTCCTATGGCCTCTTTGGGTTCAATTAATTTTAGAGTGGCTCACAGAACTCAGAGGAACATTTTCTTATTGCATTACTGGTTCATTGTAAAAGAGTGTAACGCAGGAACAATAAGGTGGAAAAGATGCATAGGTTGAGTATGTAGCGGGGATGGGGTGCAGAGTTTCCAGGTCCGCTCTGGGTGAACCATTCCCTCTGATTCACCACATGTTAACCAACCTGGAGGCTCACCAAACCACATTCCTTTGGGGTTTTTATGGCAGCTTCATTGTGCTGTGATTAGTCGCTCAGTCGTGTCTGACTCTTTGCAACCCCATGCACTGTAGCCCACCAGGTTTCTCTGTCCATAGGGATTGTCCAGGCAAAAACAGCAGAGTGGATTGCCATGGCCTCCTCCAGGCATCTTCCTAGTGCAGGGATTGAACCCATGTCTCGTGCATTGCAGGTGGATTCTTTACCAGCCGAGCCACCAGAGAAGCCCAGTTTAAGGACTTCTTGATGCTTTACCTACCCATTATATCTAAGCTATCATGTTCAGCCAAGAAGTGGACAGTGCCAAGTTCACTTTGGAAGAAGTGAAGTGTTAGTCACTCAGTTGTGTCTGATTCTTTGTGGCCCCATGGACTGTAGCACGCCAAGCTCCTCTGTCCATGGAATTCTCCAGGCAAGAATATTGGAGCGGGTAGCCATTCCCTTCTCCAGGGGATCTTCCTGACCCAGGGATTGAACCCAGGTCTCCAACAAGCCAGCAGATTCTTTGCCATCTGAGCAACCAAGGAAGTCCTGGAGGCTTCATTACAGAGGCATGATTAAATCATTGCACATTGGTGATGATTCAATCTCCAGTTCATCTCTCCTCCTTGTGCAGGAAATCAAGCACTTTTAGTCCTACACTTCTATTCATATTTTGAGGAACCTGGCAGGCTATAGCCCATGGGGTGGCAAAGAGTCAGACATGACTGAGCAACTAACACTTTCACTTTCACTCCACATGGTAGAAAAGGTCTTGTTATGAATAATTAGACACCCACTTCATCTTTATGGCTCTGAAGCTATTTCAAGAGCTAAGGAAAACAATGTCTCTGTTTTTAATATGCTGTCTAGCTTGGTCATAGCTTTCCTTCCAAGGAGCAAGCATCTTTTAATTTCATGGCTGCAATTACCACCTGCAGTGATTTTGGAGCCCAAGAAAATAAAGTCTCTCACTGTTGCCATTGCTTACCCATCTATTTGTCATGAAGTGATAAGACCGGATGCCATGATTTTGGTTTTTTGAATGCTGAGTTTTAAGCCAGCTTTTCACTCTCCTCTTTCACTTTTATCAAGAAGCTCTTCAGTTCCTCTTCGCTTTCAGCCATAAGGGTGGTGTCATCTGCATGTGTGAGGATACTGATATTTTTCCTGGCAATCTTGATTCCAGCTTGCTCTTCATCCAGCCCTGCATTTTGCATGATATAGTCTGCATATAAAAGAAAGTGTGGAAGTGAAAGTCGCATCTGACTCTTTGCAATTCCATGGACTATACTGTCCATGGAATTCTCCAGGCCAGAATACTGGAGTGGGTATTCTTTTCCTTCTCCAGGGGATCTTACCAACCCAGAGATTGAACCCAGGTCTCCCACATCGCAGGCGGATTCTTTACCGGCTGAACCACAAGGGAAGCCCAAGAATGCTGGTGTTGGTAGCTGGTACCCCTTCTCCAGCGGATTTTCCTGACTCAGGAATCAAACCGGGATGCCCTGCATTTCAGGCAGTTTCTTTACCAACTGAGCTATCAGGGATGCCCACTCTGCATATAAATTAAATAAGCAGGGTGAAGATATACAGCCTTGATATACTCCTTTCCCAGTTTGGAACCAGTCTATTGTTCCATGTCCGCTTCTAACAGTTGCTTCTCCACCTGCATATAGATTTCTCAGGTGTCAGGTAAGGTGGTCTGGTATTCCCATCTCTTGAAGAATTTTCCACAGTTTGTTTTAACCCACACAGTCAAAGGTTTTTATTTCTCAGCAAATTCCAAGGATTTTTGAAGCCGTGAGCCAGTAACCATGGATAAGGACCAAATACGTATTTCTTACAAATAACAGTATTGCAGAGATAAGAGATTTTATACAATTTTTTAAATAGATGCATGAATGAAGAAATGATCTCATCTCTTTCTGGTCATCTCTGTTGTTCTGGCTTTAAAATCAGAAACCATAACAAATTTGATTGGCATCTGGGTTTATTACAATAAAAACAGCCCTGTGTGCCTTTATTTGAACTCACTTCCACTTGGCATGAGGAACCATTGGAAGGAAAGGAATTTATATTTGTGATTCCTGGTTCATAGAGAACAAATGTCCTTGAATGGTCACAGATTGCTGGAGACTCTGTGGACAAACATAGTTAATGGTAAAAACTCAGCTTCTAAGTGATGTCATTGCCATAGATAGATTATTGAAAAGTGGATATTACCAGGAATGTCTGAAAATATTACCATGATTCCCTGGTCAAAAGTGGTAGCCTTTGTTAGAGAATTTTTTTAAAGAGATATTACTGTATAGTTTGAAATGAATAATAGCTTTAATATCTTTTTCTTTAAATCAGACGTGTTACATAACAAATGTGGTATAAACATAAAAAAATAATTGTCTAACAGATATTTATCATCCTGGAGTATTCCTGGGGTTCTCCTAGGAATGACTGTTAACCGCTCTTATATATCCAAGTTACCAGATCAAACTTAAAAAAAAATACAAAAACATCTCCACCTTCTTAGGTACCCGTTTTGATCTCCATACTTGTCATCATTAGATCCATTTATCAGCAAGTCTCTTGGTTAAGCAGAGATTCTGGGAGATGAAGTGCTAGTTTCTCCTTCCTGTAAGTATCTTTAACCTTCTCACTTAGCTTCACATAGGTGAGGGTTCCTCTCTCCCGGTTTTACCAGAGGGAAAAGGGCATCTTTCTCATTGTGAATTCTGCATTCATCACAAGACCTTCAAAGAGACTCTAGGGAGCAACTGGTGGATTGATGTTTGGTGGCAGTGGGGCTGGCTGTGTTTTACTCAATAAACTTTGCATGGAATTTGCTTCTGGCCCTCTGAATCCTTGCATATCTCTTCAGAATGCAGACTAGTTGATGAATTTCATTTTCAGCTATGAACCTCAATCATAATTCTCAGATAACAGAAAGAATTCCACTCAATATCCTACTATAATTATTTCCTAAAAAACCAGCTTGTCTTTAGAGTGATTACATTTGTTTAGGTATCCATATGTCTATACATCTACCATCATATAACAAGGGCCAATTCTCCTAGTACTTCAACAGACAAATAAAAAACAAGTCATGAATAGTTTCTAAAATGAAAGGACTTCTAACAGGAATCTTGTCAGAGATCCTGTGAAACCTTCTCCTATATATCATACACACAGCTTGTCTGTATGCGGCACACACACTGGTCTTAGTAGTAATGAATCATAGACGTGAGTTCAATCCCTGGGACAGGAAGATCCCCTGGAGGAGGGTATGGCAACCCACTCCAGTATTCTTGCCTGGAGAATCCCATGGACAAAGGAACCTGGCGGGCTACAGTCCATAAGGTCACAAAGAGTCAGACATTACTGAGCAACTGAATCAGAGGACCCTTGGAGAGGGTTCTCCGGAGTCTACCGTAACAACGTGATTGTTTGGCTTATTACATCTAATCTAATATGCTTCATTATCACCTAGTTCATGTTTTTATTATTATTATTAATTTATTTATTCATTTTGGCCATTCCATGAGACTTGTGGGATCTTAGTTCCTTGACAAAGGATTGAACCTGGGCCCTTTGCAATGAAAGAATGAAATCCTAACCACTGGACCTCCAGGGAATTTCCTAGTTCATGCTTTTAGATTTTGATACTTTTTTCTTTATAATTCTTATTTTATATTTCTTTTTCCTTAAAATTCTATAATTTGATATTTCCAGTTTTATTTCTAATATAGTTTTTATAATCTCTTTTTTTTTGTAATCTCTTTTTATTCCTACAAATATATGTAACATTGTGAAAGTGAGATTCGGCAATTATTAAGTTAATGTGATCTGCATAGAGGAATCAAGCTACACCATATGATTTGTTTTTAAAATGAATCTTCAGTTAGTCCTCAAGGATGTATTATATGATGCTTTCCATCACCCATTATAGAACAATAGCTTATTTTCTTGAAATGTATTCAGAATAAAATTATTTTTCACAGCTTTTTCATTTCTTTAGCTTCCAATAGCATTTGCTTTAAATGAAATGTTTTCAAATTACTGAAGATGATTCCTCTATATATGCACAGGATTGTTAGCATAGTCAGTAGAGTTCAACTTCTCTGCAAGCAGGGAAGTGATTTTGTTTAAATAACAACAAAATCTAAAATTCAAAAACATTTTATATGAGCTAACCCCAAGAGTTGCAATTTCTACATAGTTTATGAGCAAAAAGACTCAGTAATCTCATTGTTGTAAGTGTTCGTTTGGGGAATGGATTTTATCTTGGTGTTGCCAATACCATCTCATTAAAGCAGTAATCATTGACACATTTCCATTTTCCAAATTACAAGTAGGTGCACATAGTCATTCTTTGTTAGGATACCTTTAGAAAACAACCTGCCACAAAAGGGTGTGAGTGTGAAAACTGCTGCGTAATTTTCTGATCTTGAAAGTTGCCTAGTTTTTGAAAGTAACCCACTAAGTTAAAAAGAAATGCTGATGATTATAGAGAAGGCAAGGGTAATTCACTCCAACACTCTTGCCTGGAAAATCCCATGGACGGAGGAGCCTGGTAGGCTGCAGTCAATGGGTCGCTGAGAGTAGGACGCGACTGAGCGACTTCACTTTCACTTTTCACTTTCACGCATTGGAGACGAAATGGCAACCCACTCCAGTGTTCTTGCCTGGAGAATCCCAGGGACGGGGAAGCCTGGTGGGCTGCCGTCTATGGGGTCGCACAGAGTCGGACACGACTGAAGCGACTTAGCAGCAGCAGCAGCAGCTGATGATTAGCTTGAACTGTGTAAGAAAGAAAAACTTATCCCATGGGAAAGAAGAGAGCTGAAGACATGTTGAAACTTCATTAGATGTGGAACGTAACAAGAGCTACCCAGCTGTCCCATTGAGCAGTCACATGACTTTGGCACTATTCCAGGTGCTGCCTCAGTTTCCCTTCATAAAGAGCAGATTGTAGCTGTTGTAAATGCTTACAGAATTTTTATTGTATTTGTTGTTGTTGTTTAGTCACTAAGCCTCATCTGACTCTTTTGCGACCACATGGACCGTAGCCCCCCAGGCTCTTCTGTCCATGGGATGCCCCAGGCAAGAATACGAGAAGTGGGTTGCCATTTCCTTCTCCAGGGGATCTTCCTGACCTATGGATCGAACTTGCGTCTTCTGCTTGGCAGATAGATTCTTCACCACTGAGCCACCTCGGAAGCCTGTGCATTTATTGTATTAATGGCACTATAAACTTGAAAATTTTAAAATTATCTTATGCAAATGTTGTCTTCGTAAAATACCCTTTGAATCATCAGCGTTTGTCTGTCTTGTTCTGATGTGTTGGCGTTTCACAGACCACTTGTGACCTTCACCAAATAGATGGGGAAGAGAATTAAACCAATGAAGATAGCACTTTGGAAATGTCTATTTTTTTGTCAGCAATTAATTGTCTGTCAATTCTTTGACTAAGATGTTCAAGGATGAAACACAAACTAAAAGGCTTGTTCAAGTTAGTAAGTAGATGAATCCTTTAAAGATACACCAAGAAAAAGTTATCATGAATTCAATATAAAAAACATAATTTAATGAACTCCATTTATAAATTTAGAAAGAAAAACATTTAAAAATATGATTTAATTTTGTAACTATTAGTTCTTGTTAAGCTTACCTAATTGTTTTTCTTTATCCATCACAGAAATGCTGGTTTCTTTTTAGCCATTTATATTTTTAAATCCCATCAGTCCTCAGAATCGTTATAGCATAACAGGGGATATCAGTGGTCCCTATATCTAGATATAATTTAGCTAAATCTACATAAGAATAATTACCAGGAACCGCATTTCCTAGTTGGATTGTTTGGTCACTTACCATAACTTTGTCCTATGCTTTATATAAGGGATGCCTCTTATTAGCTAACAGGAGATATTGCAGTCATCTGTCCACTTCAGCTGATTATGGTATGTGTTTCTCATGACACATTTTTTCTTTCATTTTCCTAGTCAACTTGTGCTGTGCAAAAATGGATTCATTGGTATCCTTTGTTCATTATGTACTTTCAATACTGGTCCAAGCCTTTAATTATTTATTATTTACTAAGTTTTTTATTTGCTTACAAATCTCTAATAAGCACTCACTAGCCACACTGATCTCTGGTTCCTCTGACCTTTCTAAAACCAGCTTGAACATCTGGAAGTTCACAGTTTGCATACTGCTGAAGCCTGGCTTGGAGAATTTTGAGCATTATTTTACTAGCGTGTAAGATGAGTGCAATTGTGCGGTAGTTTGAGCATTCTTTCGCATTGCCTTTCTTTGGGATTGGAATGAAAACTGACCTTTGCCAGTCCTGTGGCCACTGCTGAGTTTTCCAAAATTGCTGGCTTATTGAGTGCAGCACCTTCACAGCATCATCTTTCAGGATTTGAAATAGCTCAACTGGAATTCCATCACCTCCACTAGCTTTGTTCGTAGTGATGCTTCCTAAGGCCCACCTGACTTCACATTCCAGGATGTCTGGCTCTAGGTGAGTGACCACACCATCATGATTATCTGGGTCGTGAAGATCTTTTTTGTATAATTCTTCTGTGTATTCTTGCCACCTCTTCTTAATATCTTCTGCTTCTATTAGGTCCATGCCATTTCTGTCCTTTATCAAACCCATCTTTGCATGAAATGTTCCCTTGGTATCTCTGATTTTCTTGAAGAGATCTCTAGTCTTTCCCATTCTGTTGTTTTCCTCTATTTCTTTGCATTGATCACTGAGGAAGGCTTTCTTCTCTCTCCTGGGTATTCTTTGGAACTCTGCATTCAAATGGGAATATCTTTCCTTTTCTCCTTTGCTTTTCGTTTCTCTTCTTTTCACAGCTATTTATAAGGCCTCCTCAGACAACCATTTTTCCTTTCTGCATTTCTTTTCCATGGGGATGGTCTTGATCCCTGTCTCCTGTACAAGGTCATGAACCTCTGTCCATAGTTCATCAGGCACTCTGTCTATCAAATCTAGTCCCTTAAATCTATTTCTCACTTCCACTGTATAGTCATAAGGGATTTGATTTAGGTCATACCTGAATGGTCTAGTGGTCTTCCCTACTTTCTTCAATTTAAGTCTGAATTTGGCAATAAGGAGTTCATGATCTGAGCCACAGTCAGCTCCCGGTCTTGTTTTTGCTGACTGTATATAGCTTCTCCATCTTTGGCTGCAAAGAATATAATCAATCTGATTTCAGTGTTGACCATCTGGTGATGTCCATGTGTAGAGTCTTCCCTTGTTTTGTAGAAAGAGGGTGTTTGCTATGACCAGTGTGTTCTCTTGGCAAAACTCTATTAGCCTTTGCCCTGCTTCATTCTGTACTTCAAGGCCAAATTTGCCTGTTACTCCAGGTGTTTCTTGACTTCATACTTTTGCATTCCAGACCCCTATAATGAAAAGGATGTCACAGCGCCAATAGTTTGGCCACCTCATGCGAAGAGTTGACTCATTGGAAAGACCCTGATGCTGGGAGGGGTTGGGGGCAGGAGGAGAAGGGGACGACAGAGGATGAGATGGCTGGATGGCATCACCGACCCAATGGACATGGATTTGAGTAAACTCTGGGAGTTGGTGATGGACAGGGAGGCCTGGTGTGTTGTGATTCATGGGGTCGCAAAGAGTCGGACACGACTGAGCGACTGAACTGAACTGAACTGAACTACACTGAAAATAAAAACTGAGACCTTGACTCTGATCTACTTTGGTTATGTACTTCTCCCTCATCCCATTTCTTTTCTATGTTTATTTTTCTGTTAGTCTTTTTCATATAGTTTTAACTCATTAATATATATGCCTTAAGTCTATCTTAATTTTTTTTTTCACCTTATAAAGGGAGTGGCCTGTGTTTTCATGATGCATTCTTAGGAAGTCTTTGTATCTGTCAGAAAGTTCACATGTAAACTAGTAGAACTATAGGAGGCAAGATATTAAAAGCATAGTGATTTCCTTGAATTTGATCTGTGAACAAAATGCCCAGGCCTATTGCTTCTTTGAAAGGGGAAACTAGTCAGCTTATTTCTGTTGCTTTGCAAAAGTTGGCTTTGTAAAGAGATTTACTTACTGAAGTTTTGAAATTTAAATGGTTCTATTCCTCTCTGGCCTAAGTATACTCTGTCTTGGTTTGAAATCTCACATGTCAGCACATACACATGATTGACAAGACAGCTCATAGGGTGACTGGATTCTCTAAAATATGCACTTATAATACACAAGTATCTAACCAGGGTAGAGAATGAGTGACCTGAAGCAGTCCGACAGCCCAGAGAGCCCCCAGGGCTCTATAGAAGGAAATGATTCCTACAAGGTGATAGACAGCTTGCATTCAAACAGACATTGCTA
Source organism: Muntiacus reevesi (assembly GCF_963930625.1). Classification (NCBI taxonomy): domain Eukaryota; kingdom Metazoa; phylum Chordata; class Mammalia; order Artiodactyla; family Cervidae; genus Muntiacus; species Muntiacus reevesi. The sequence goes on along the minus strand of NC_089255.1, from coordinate 39,237,375 downwards.
GCTCACCAATAATTTTACTTTCCTACTATAGAATGCTCCATAGATAAGAAAATCCTTGTATGATATATGAAAATAAGTGATAATTTAAAATCTAGCTATTTTTAATATGGTGCAAATTAGACTTTTATAACGAACATTTTGAGGTGTTACCAAAACTAAATGAAAGAGGGAAATCTTGGAAATGCTAGGAAGAAAGGTTAATTGTCAATCAATCTAAATTTATGAAACAGCAAGTGAAGGGTTAGTTTTTCTATTTATGGTATATCTTCTAAGTTTAGAAATAAACTACCAAATACATTTTAAAAGTGACATTAAGCAATACTAGGGTCAAATAATTATCTGATATCCATTATTCTTCTCTCTGAAGAGAGTATTATAAGACATGATAATGGAGCCAATATGCTGCTAGTAACATGTGAATATGAATAGCCGTGAAGTGATAATAAACATTCTCGTTTTCTGTGAGCCTGCTCCATATCACACTCTTTCACTATCTTTTATCATTCAACCGATACAACTCTATTGATTATGTTGTATAATTTTTGTTTCATATATGAAGAAATATTTAGTAACCTATCCAAAGTGTAAGTTTTGATAATGTACTGCCCACATTCCTGGTTATGGAAAATATGCTAAATCTTCTAAAGTCAGACCTAGATGGGTTATATCTGGTTGAATGTGATCTACTGTATCTCTTTTGGGATCAGAAACAGTAACCTTGTTGTACTTGAACATCTGTCAGTGAGATTTGAATAAGGCAGTGTTGCATAAGGCACTTACATTCTTTGTTTTGAACAGGGTTTGTGATACTATTTGCTTTCTCAAGGTTTGGCTTAGGAAGAGATAAGTGATAAGAAATTAGCAATCATTCAAACTGAGCAGTTATTTTTCATAGCATATTATAAATGTAGAGACTTTTATACTTTGTAATGTTGTGAATTGATAATGAATGCATGGATCTTGTCAAGCACATTTACACATAAAAGTGATACAGGGGAAAAAAAGAAAAAACTTCAGTGCTAATTTGGCATCCACATGTCAATTTGAAGAGCTGTTTTGGACTGTGGATATCTCCATAGAGTTAACACCAAGCAGGAGAACAAAATTAACAGATAGTGTTGCTTCTATTGACAATTTAAAGAAAACTTTGTTATCAAGCCCTCCTTAAAATGAACAAGTGGTTTTTGCAAGTTTTGAAAGATTTTGTCATAAAGCATTAATAAATGAATCTTGCTTTTTTTTAATTAACCAGTTGTCATCAAAAGCTGCTCTACTCAATGGACTTAAATATTATACTTTATTTTCCAACCATGTAAATTATTCCCCTATAATTGTATGAAATTGTATAAATCATATGAAATGTGAAAAGTGAAAACCAACATTTATCAGTTTTTAGAAGTAAATTCTTTGAAAATATGTAAATATTTATTTATTTATAGTTACTGGTCCATAATTTCTATATCATAATTATGATATGGCTTGATATGATAAAGCTGAAGCATTGTTAAAAAAATCAATAGCTAACTTAAAAACTGTTGTAAAGTGATTAAATCTATGTAGCCATACATTTTTCATTTGGAGATTTCTTCCACTCAATTCTCCTTGAATTTATATTATAAAATCACTAAGTCTTCCCTGGTGGTTCAGTGGTTAAGAACCTGTCTGCCAATGCAGGGAACATGGGTTCAGTCCGTGGTCCAGGAAGATTCCACATGCTATGGGGAAACGTGTTCTGCAACTGCTGAAGCCTGTGTACCCTAGAGCCTGTGCCCGACAGCAAAACAAGTCACCACAATGAGAAACCACAACTAGAGAGTAGCCCCTGCTTGCTGCAACTAGAGAAAGCTCACATGCAGCAACAAACACCCAGTGCAGCCAAAAGTTTAAAAAAAAAAAGAAAAAATACTAAAATAATTGGAAAAAGCTTATTTTGAAATATATGAAAATGAAGATTTTACAGGTATTAGAAAAAAATTGTACCTTAAGGGTAATCATACCAATAGACTGCTAAATTTGTCACCAATACTGAGCAGTGAAAGTAAAAATTGCTGAGGAGTGAGAACACTCAAAGGCATCTTGGGGGCTAAAATATATCTCTGGCACTTGTCTTTATAACAACACACTGTTTAGAAAACGAAGCCTCAAGAACTACTACAGGATGAAAATAGATGCCAACCACTCGTTGCCTGCTGAGATTCGCCAGTGTGAATGGAAAGTAAAGAGTATACTTGTGGGAAAATGAGGTAAATATGAATATGGTAACAGATGGAAAGCCACTGTTATTTTGACTTCTGTGATGCACTCATGAGCTCTCAGCTTTGTCTAAAACCATCTGTACTTCTCTGTACATACATGGTGGACTTCTGCACTGTGTGAGACAAGATTTAAAGCAGTTCTCTGGGGTAAATTTTTGAAATGTGGGCTCTCAGAAATAAGAATGATTCTTAACATTGGAGCCTCTCCACATTACAGGTCAGCTTTGGACATGACGTTGATGGGGCATGAAGAGTGAAAAGAACTAATAAAAGCAGCCACAAAGATCATGATTATGGTGATTGTGTGTGTCTGAAGCAAACTTACTCATCAGTGATTCTGACCGAAAGATTGACAAACGCAGGCCAATGGGCATAAGGGAGGAGGAAGAACAACATGGAACATGTAAAATATGTGGTCATTGAAAGTAAATGTCATATGGAATAGCAGTAATACAAGCTAGCAGATTATAAAAAAAGAAAAAGCCTTTGAGAGGTGTTTTAGAATTGTGGAAAGGGAAGGACGGGTATCAATAAAAAGATTCAAAAGGATGTTTCCATGGTTATAGTTGCCATGATATGAAAGAAATATAAGTCAATCGCTTCATTTTTTTTTAAAACCTGAAAGTATTCCATGAAGTACCAGTTCAATATTGTAAAATAATATTCATCATATTGTAAATTGGAAAGGAAAAAATTCTTTAGAATATAAAGGGTTGAGATAGCTAAAGGGGAAATTGTAGTAATATCCTCCTTTTTTTTTTTATCCTACATCTCATCCTTCAGCAGACCTTCTTGGCTGTGCCTTCAGAATATATCTACAATCTGACTGCTTTTTCACTACCTCTGCTAGTAACATCCTGATACAAGCCCGGAGTATCACTGTAGCTTTCTAGTAGGTCTCCCCAGTCCACCTTGCTTCCTATAGTCTATCAGTATAGAAGTTAGAATGATCATAAGCAGGTAGTCAGTAGTATTGAATGAATGAATGCATGAATGAATGAAAGGAGAATGAAGAGAAAGATATCATGATATGGTTTTCTTGTTTCACAATCTGGAAACCTAGATTCAAATTGTTTTGTAAAACAAATTAGCATGCTTTTACATTTGAAAATTAGAGAAGTCTAGATTTGGTAGAGTCAGAATGAGCTGTAGTCTAATGCACTCTGTGCCAAATGAAGAAGGTGAGATCCGGTGACACAGGCAGGATGGTGCTTGTCATAGTTTTATTTAGATATGGGACTAATTTACAGTCCAGGGTTCCTTCCAGTATACCATGCCACTCCCAATATGAAAATGAAAACTATTGGTAAGGAATTGATTATCATCCTGTGTCATTCAACATGCTGTTTTGTAAAAGGTTTTATAGCAGAAACTTTATCTTAGGGAAACTTCCCTCCATTCCCTTCTTCCTAAAGGAGTGTTATTCCTGAGGCAGTATGATTTTTCAATACCTGAGAGTTAAAGCTTCCAGAGTTAAAGTTTCCCTTGTTTGCTTTTCACCTGGAAATTATAATGCCTCCAAGGGCTACCTGGGGAGCCACACTACATTCACTATTACAACCTTATGATAAATTCTAACTACAAGTACATGAGTGTTAATCATTCAGTCGTGTCTGACTCTTTGCAACCCCATGGACTGTAGCCTGCCAGGCTCCTCTGTCCATGGAATTCTCCAGGCAAGAATACTGGAGTGGTTTGCCAATTCCTTTGCCAGGCGATCTTCCCAGCCCAGGAATTGAACCTGGGTCTCCAGGGAGACTCCCTGGTAGCTCAGACGATAAAGCATCTGCCTGCAATGTGGGAGACCCAGGTTCGATCCCTGGGTCAGGAAGATCCCCTGGAGAAGGAAATGGCAACCCGCTCCAGTACCCTTGCCTGGAAAATTCCATTGATGGAGGAGCCTGGTGGGCTACAGTCCATGGGGTCCCAAAGAGTTGGACAGGACTGAACAACTTCACTTCGCTCCTGCATTGCAGGCAAAATCTTTACCGTCTGAGCCACCAGGGAAATCTAAATTCAACCCACAGAATCTGTTAATTCACTGCAATATATTACTAAAGATATGTTAACTAAGACCTACCCCTATATTTTAGTCCTTGTATATCTTTAACATTATATAAATGTGGGATAACAAAATCATTATGTGTTTTCAGCCATTTATTTCTGACAGTTCATATATTTCCTCATATACAGTACTCATTAGATATTTTCTTTTTATATTCAGAAATAATCTATGCTACTTCTCGTGAAATAGTGTTTTAATTTTCATCAATAGAAAAATAACCCTGATGTGGTAAGACCTGGGCCTTCCCAGGTGGCACTAATGCTAAAAAATCTGCCTGCCAACGTAGGAGACACAAGAAACACCAGAGATGTGGGCTTGATCCTTGGATCAGGAAGAGCCCCTGGAGTAGAAAGTGGCAACCCACTCCAATATTCTTGCCTGGAAAATTCTATGGACAGAGGGGCCTTGTGGGCTACAGTCCATGGGGCTGCAAAAAGTTGGACGTGACTGAGCATGGCATTGCAAAATTACTAAGTCAAGTATAATTTCAGAGCTCTAAGTGTTCCAGTGCCTTTGAAGCCCTTCTACTTAGGATAGAGAAACTAAGAAAAACATTCCTTCTCTTTTATGTGCTTTATCTGGTAATAAAAAGGACTTAAGTGATTATATGACTCTGGAATAATTTGATTACTTTTCTCTGTAGGTAGAGAATGGTTATTTTTGCACCAGGTCTATTTTACACTCAAGGCACAGAGGAAACATTGTTCTGAAAGTTCAGGGTATTGGTGTCTGTTACGACTTCTTCCTCTTGGCTATTAACAAGTTGGACAGAATACTTTGCATCTGTAAACCTTGTTTTGCATCATGGGCAGCCATATCATTAGCAAATTTCATTTCCTGTAAACTGATGCATCATGTAAACACTGTCCATAAAAACCTCTGATAGTCTATTCAGTTAATGTTGATTTTGATATTTCTAAGTGGAAACTGTTTTCTGCACATTGGAAATAGTACTGGTTCTTTGCCAAGTCAGATTTCCTCCTACGCTTATCACTTTCTATGTGGCAAAAGGAGTAAAAAATTAGGAGGAGTAAGGCTAGCATCTTTTCTTAGTATCACATTAACTTAGGCAGAGAATTGGACCTCTTTAACTCATATTTGCAATGGCAGTGCCACTACTTATATACCTCTAGATTTAACATTAGAACGTTCTTAAAGACTTCTAATATCTTAGGATTTTTCTCTCATTCTTTATCCATTTCTATTCTCAAACACTATGAGATTACCATTATAATAGCAAGATAATTATTACTATTGGAACAATTCTCAAGGGTGCTTTTCCCTATCAGTGTAAAAAAGAATAATATAATCATCCTATAATGTGAGAATTTTCACAATACTACATTGTCCTAATTACTACAGCGGGATTTACAATACCTCATTCTTCTTAAAGATTCCTATTTGGGCAAAAAAAATTAAAGCAACAGCAACAACAAAAACATCACATTCTTCTCTTTCCTAGTTTGCCTTCAATTCCAGGTTTCAAAAGCTATAGTGGTTATTCAGGAATCAATATTGGTGCATGCTAAGTCGCTTCAGTTGTGTCTGATTCTTTTCCACCCCGTGGACTGTAGCCCACCAGCCTCCTCCATCCATGGAATTCTCTAGCCAAGAATACTGGAGTGGATTGCCATGCCCTTCTCCAGGAGACCTTTCTGACCCAGGGATTGAACCCTCATCTCTTAGGTCTCTTGCATTGGCAGGCAGGTTCTTTTACCACTGGAGCCGCCTTGGTAGACTGAGTTTGTCTGTTTTTTCCTGTTACGGGGACGATAGTTAAGTGTATTTTGTATCTTCATCATTTTGAAGAAAATGTGAGAAAACAGTATTTTTTCTTTTACATAATATTAATGTCATATTCAACATCTACACTGTATTCTCTTGACAGAAAATATTGGATTGTTAGTACTTGCTGCTTGAAATATTAATTCTTATAATCATTTTTTACCAAGTAATGCAAGAAATTAGGAACTAAATGTCAGTCTGTTGTCAAATATTTTATTTTAGACAAATTAAAGGCTTCATTTTCTTAGAACTGTTGTTTCTTAGATATAAAAGACATTTGATGGGAAAAATTAATTTGACATTTTAAAATAGTCCCCCAGAACTTAAATGCCTTAACCAGAAACAATTTTAGTTCAATGTGTGCAGTTCTTAGATTAACTGTAAACACTAACATATTAGGTTCTTTTCTATGGAAATGTTTTATCCTTTATATGTATTTATGCATTAATTTTACATGTGCTAAAGATTGACTGATATTTAAAGAAATTTCCATTAGAAACTTTTAAGTAAATATTAAGAAGGGAAAGGCATTAGTTATGAGATAGTTACTAAATAATTAAAATTGTATGGTTTTATATGTAAAGGAGCCACATTTAAAAAATATTTATGCTTCAGTTTTGCATAAGGCCTTTGAAAAGGTTGAACCTGAAGGGAGAGAGAACAGAAAGGATGTTATTGCATGACCTTTGGAAGATAAGATGTGAACATGAACATTGTCAAGGGCTGTAGAAATGGAGCAGACATGATTTGACTTGAGAGAGATTGTATGAACTGGAAGCAATAAACTGATGGTGGTAAGATGATTCATATTTTTGTGTGGTTAGCTCAGAGCATGGTACATCACTGGGGGAGGGAATATAGGATGTGTTATAAATAATTACTGTCTGGAATCACTCGTTTCTTGTAATGTGTGAATGTTTTTCTTTACTGATGAGATAGAATGAATGTTTACTGGTGGATATTTAGAAAAACATTTCACCAAAGGGAATGTTTGCATCATTAAATATTTATGTCCTGTTTGGAAAAGTGAAAATCACACAATTTTGTCCGACTCTTTGCAGTTGTCCTTTGTATAGGACAATAATTGCTGGTAAGGAATAAACCTGTAATTAAAATTAGATGCCACAAGGAGGCAGGAGATCTTTTAATAGTTTATACAGTTTGCAGCTTTGAGTCTAGGGACGAGAGCATGTAGTCAGTGTGTACCTTACCTTACTGGAGGACCTAGGTTTTGAATTGATGCAAACCTCATTTGAAAAATAAAGAGTTGTGTTTAGCAGTGTATATTATCATTTGAATCATCATGCTACTCTATATCTCAATAGGAAAGTGGTTATCAATTTTGAAGTATTTCTGAGTTTATATCAAGATCTAGTATTCATCTATTTGACTTATGATTAGGATAATTATTATGTTTATATGCAGTGTACCTTGCAAATTCAGTTTAATTGAGAAAAAGTGATCATGTTTATTTGACTGTTACAAGAAAGAGCTTATGTAGTGACTCTTACTCTCAAAAATCATTGTTTTAATGTGAGCATGGTGGATATTTCCTTTTGATGAGACCAAGTATAGTGAACTACAGACAAAGTTAACTTGCCTAAAAGAACCAAAGGTGACGTTCTCTAGAAATTAGCTGCCATTTCAAAGGCTTCAAGATGCCAAAAAATCCCCAGCACTTCAAAGCTGTGTCTTTTCCTCATCTATTTAACATGCTGTGGCATCCACTGGTGAAATATTCTCCACTGAATTCCAAATTCACAGGAAGTTTTTTCAATGCATTCTTTGAATTCATTGTTGCTAGATAAGCACTGCCCTTGGATATAAAAACATATATAAAGCAATATTTGTAAATATAATTGCGTTTAAGCAAAAGTAGCACTGAAAGCATTACTTGATATTGCGTAAGTATATTAGTTTTGGCCACCAATATGTCCATCTAGAATATATTCAATATGTTTGTGTTTTTGAAAAATAGAAAGTTTATCCCTGAAGTTTGGTTGCTTGCATATGGAAAACAAAATTTCTACCCAGTCAACTGCAGCTATTTAAAGATGAACTGAACTTTACTTTCGTCAGAGAAAATATGTAGGGTTGAGTTTTGCCTTAGGCATTGTGAACTAAAATACCAGAAGTGTTGTCCATTTTAAAAACAAAAACAATATGTTTCAGCAGCACTGAGTTTATTTTTAAGTACCTTAAAAGGCACAGGATGTTGTGGGAAGGTCAGTGGTCTGGGAATAAGAAGGCCTGAACTGAGTCCTCTTACTATAGCTGTTTAACCATGGACAGACACCTTGACCTCAGGGACACAATTTTGTTCTCTTTAAAAGAAAGATTGTCTGATGTTCTCTCAGGCTGCTTGGTGCCACGTGTATGTCTGCCGATCTATGGAGTATCACGGATGGTTTCTTGATGGAGTTGGGCAAGATCCTCTCACACACAGAATCTATGAGGATCTCTCTCTCTTCACTTATAAATGAATGAATATCATTCTCATATCTCAGACAAAGGATTAGTACACAAAAACAAAAGTTGCTATAGTGGGGGAACATGAGTCAACTATCAGGTATGATTTGATGTACAAAATTAAAACCCAAGGTAGAAATCAAAGTTGAAAGCCAATAATTATTTAAGTCAGGTAAAGCAGAAAGTCAGAGTTAGGATCATAAATGAAAATTTGAATGAGGACCTGAAGAATCAAAAGAATCACATATGGATTCTTTGAGATATTCAAGAATAGTAGGAGCATGCTTTCCATAGTAGGCCTTCATTCTTCCTTCCATTTCACAAATTTCACAAAATTTCATCAGTTCAGTTCAGTCGCTCAGTCGTGTCCAACTCTTTGCGACTACATGAAACACAGCGCGCCAGGCCTCCTTATCCATCACCAACTCCCGGAGTCCACCCAAACCCATGGCCATCAAGTTGGTGGTGCCATCCAACCATCTGATCCTCTGTCGTCCCCTTTTCCTCCTGCCCTCAAACTTTCCCAGAATCAGGGTATTTTCCAATGAGGGTATTTTCAGCTCTTCGCATCAGGTGGCCAAAGTATTGGAGTTTCAGCTTCAACAACAGTCCTTCCAGTGAACACCCAGGACTGATCTCCTTTAGGATGGACTGGTTAGATGTCCTTGCGGTCCAAGGGACTCTCAAGAGTCTTCTCCAACACCACAGTTCAAAAGCATCAATTCTTTGGCGCTCAGCTTTCTTCACAGTCCATCTCTCACATCCATACATGACTACTGGAAAAACCATAGCCTTGACTAGACGGACCTTTGTTGGCAAAGTAATGTTTCTGTTTTGTAATGTGCTATCTAGATTGGTCATAACTTTCCTTCCAAGGAGTAAGTGTCTTTTAATTTCATGGCTGCAATCACCATCTGCAGTGATTTTGGAGCCCCCAAAAATAAAGTCAGCCACTGTTTTCACTGTTTCCCCATCTATTTCCCGTGAAGTGATGGGACAAGATGCCATAATCTTGCTTTTCTGAATAATTAAGCCAACTTTTTCACTCTCCTCTTTCACTTTCATCAAGAGACTCTTTAGTTCTTCTTCACTTTCTGCCATAAGGGTGGTGTCATCTGCATATCTGAGGTTATTGATATTTCTCCCAGCAATCTTGACTCCAGCTTGTGCTTCTTCCAGCCCAGCATTTCTCATGATGTACTCTGCATATAAGTTAAGTAAGCAGGGTGACAGTATAGAGCCTAAACATACTCCTTTTCCTATTTGGAACCTATTTGGAACCAGTCTGTTGTTCCATGTCCAATCCTAACTGTTGCTTCCTGACCAGCATATAGGTTTCTCAAGAGTAGGTCAGGTGGTCTAGTATTCTCATCTCCTTCAGAATTTTCCATTTCATTTCATTTCCATTTCAAATGAATTTTCATTTCATACTTGGTACTATTTTAGCTTCCAGGGTTATTTAAATTAAAATCATGTTTTCTAATATCCAGAAGCTTAAAGTTCTTTCAAATCAAATTTCTAAAAACTGAACAGAGATTTATTGAGTATTCCTTATGTGGCAATCTTTGTATCAAGCACTTTACATATATTAATTAATTTAATATGTGTGACTTTATAATCTGGATGCCATGATTAAACTTAAAACCTGAGTATTAAGGAGATTGCTCGAAGGCAGAACTGTCTATCCATACCTGACCTGACTGTGTCCAAAGGTCATGTTGTTACACATTTTAATATTTTTCCCACTATAAAACTATATGAAAATGTCCACATTTGTTATTGAAAATGTATAATGCATTATTAGGGAAAAGAAGGCTAATTTAAAAATATGCCACTTCATGCTAAATGATAAACTCTATGTCCTTCAGATTTCTAGACACACTTATATAGAATTTACCCATGTAAAATCAAATTATTTTCTTCACCCGGGGATATGTTTATATCTTTATATGTCAATAACTGCTCATAAGATTAGATTTAGATAATATATATGATATTTTATTATGTAACCCCTGATAAGTAAGCACTAAAAATATCTTGCCTTGAGAACCCTGTGAACAGTATGAAAAGGCAAAAAGATAGGACACTGAAAGATGAACTCCCCAGGCCAGTAGGTGCCTGATATGCTTCTGGAGATCAGTGGAGAAATAACTCCAGAAAGAATGAAGAGACAGAGTCAAAGCAAAAACAACACCCAGTTGTGGATGTGACTGGTGATGGAAGGAAAGTCTGATGCTGTAAAGAGCAGTATTGCATAGGAACCTGGAATGTTAGGTCCTTGAATCAAGGCAAATTGGAAGTGATCAAACAGGAGATGGCAAGAGTGAACATCAACATTTTAGGAATCAGTGAACTAAAATGAACTGGGATGGGTGAATTTAACTCAGATGACCATTGTATCTACTAGTGTGGGCAAGAATCCCTTAGAAGAAATGGAGTAGCCATCATAGTCAACAAAAGAGTCTGAAATGAAATACTTGGATGCAATCTCAAAAACGACAGAATGATCTCTGTTCATTTCCAAGACAAGCCATTCAATATGACAGTAATCCAAGCCTATGCCACAAGCATTAATGCTGAAGAAGCTGAAGTTGAACGGTTCTATGAAGACCTACAAGACCTTCTAGAACTAACACCCAAAAAAGATGTCTTTTTCATTATAGGGTGCTGAAATGCAAAAATAGGAAGTCAAGAAATACCGGTAGTAACTGGCAAATTTGACCTTGGAGTACAAAATGAAGCAAGTCAAAGGCTAACAGAATTTTGCCAAGAGAACGCATTGGTCATAGCAAACACCCTCTTCCAACAACACAAGAGAAGACTACACTTGGACATCACCAGATGGTCAACACTGAAATCAGACTGATTATATTCTTTGCAGCCAGAGATGGAGAAGCTATATACAGTCAGCAAAAACAAGACCGGGAGCTGACTGTGGCTCAGATCATGACCTCCTTATTGCCAAATTCAGACTTAAATTGAAGAAAGTAGGTGAAACCACTAGATCATTCAGGTATGACCCAATTCAAATCCATTATGGTTATACAGTGGAAGTGACAAATAGATTCTAGGGATTAGATCTGACAGAAAGAGTGCCTGAAGAACTATGGATGGAGGTTCATGACATTGTACAGGAGGCATGGATCAAGACAAATTCCAAGAAAAAGAAATGCAGAAAGGCAAAATGGCTGTTTGAGGAGGCCTTACAAATAGCTGAGAAAAGAAAAGACGCGAAAGACAAAAGTGAAAAGGAAAGATATACCCATTTGAATGCAGAGTTCCAAAGAATATTGAGGAGAGATTAAAAAAAGCCTTCCTTAGTGATCAATGCAAAGACATAGAGGACAAAAATAGAATGGGAAAGACTAGAGATCTCTTCAAGAAAACTAGAGATACCAAGGGAACATTTCTTGCAAAGATGGCACAATAAAGGACAGAAATGGTATGAACCTAACAGAAGCAGAAGATTAAGAAGAGGTGGCAAGAATACAGAGAAGAGCTATACAAAATGGATCTTCATCACCCAGATAACTACAATAGTGTGATAACCAACCTGGAGCCAGACATCCTGGAATGTGAAGTCAAGTGGGCCTTAGGAAGCATCACTATGTAAAAAGGCTAGTGGAGGTGATGGAATTCCAGTTGAGCTATTTCAAATCCTAAAAGATGATGCTGTGAAAGTGTGGTGCTCAATATGCCAGCAAACTTGGAAAACTCAGCAGTGGTCACAGGACTCGAAAAGGTCAGTTTTCATTCCAATTTCAAAAAAAGTCAATGCCAAAGAATGCTCAAACTACCGCACAATTCCACTCATCTCACATGCCAGCAAAATAATGCTCAAAATTCTCCAAGTCAGGCTTCTGTTCTGTGTGTGAACTGTGAACTTTCAGATGTTCCAGCTGAATTTAGAAAAGGCAGAGGAATCAGAGGTCAAATTGCCAACATCCTTTGGATCATTGAAAAACCAAGAGAGTTCCAGAAAAACATCTATTTCTGCTTTATTTACTATGCCAAAGTCGTTGACTGTGTGGATCACAACCAAGTGTGGAAAATTCTTAAAGAGACAGGAATACCAGACCACCTGACCTGCCTCCTGAGAAATCTGTATGCAGGTCAGAAGCAACAGTTAGAACTGGACATGGAACAACAGTTTGGCTCCAAATCGGGAAAGAAGCACATCAAGGCTATATGTTGTCCCTCTGCTTATATAACTTCTGTGCAGAGTACATCATGGCAAATGCTATACTGGATGAAGCACAAGCTGGAATCAAGATTGCCAGGAAAAATATCAATAACCTCAGATACACAGAGATGACACCACCCTTATGGCAGAGCCTATTGATGATAGTGAAAGAGGAGAGTGAAAAAGTTGGCTTAAATTTCAACATTCAGAAGAGTGTCATGGCATTTGGTCCCATCACTTCATAGCAAATAGAAGGGGAAATAGTGGAAACAGTGGCTGATTTTATTTTTTGGGCTCCAAAATCACTGCAGATGGTGATTGCAGCCATGAAATTAAAAGACGCTTACTCCTTGGAAGGATAGTTATGACCAACCTAGACAGCATAATAAAAAGCAGAGACATTACTTGCCAACAAATGTCTGTCTAGTCAAAGCTATGGATTTTACAGTAGTTATGTATGAATGTGAGAATTGGACTATAAAGAAAGCTGAGTGCGGAAGAATTGATGCTTTTGAACGTGGTGTTGGAGAACTCTTGAGAGTCCTTTGGAGTATAAGGAGATCCAACCAGTCCATCCTAAAAGACATCAGTGCTGAATATTTATTGGAAAGACTCATGCTGAATCTTAATTCCAATCCTTTGTCCACCTGATGCAAAGAACTGACTCATTGGAAATGACCCTGATGCTGGGAAAGATTGAAGGTAGGAGTAGAAGGGGATGACAGAGGATGAGATGAGTGGATGGCATATCCGACTTCATGGACATGACTTTGAATGAAGTTGGTGATGGACAGCAAAGCCTGGCATGAAGCAGTCCATGGGGTCGCAAAGAGTCTGACAAGACTGAGTGACAGAACTGAACTGTCTGAAAAATATACTTAAATTGTTCTAGTGCAAAATGTTCTAAGTTTATTACCTTTATATTTAAACCTTCATGAATATCCTTATTTTATTATTTAGGATATTCAGGATAAAATTTTATAAATTTTTTAAGAGCTTTGTTACATTTTGACAAATTGTTCTCCAGATAATTTTTTTTTAACGTTTTATACCCCTGGCAAGTATGATGCCTCTTTTCTTGTGTCTAAGACTAGATTTTAAATATATGTGCATAGTTCATTCCTTTTGACAATTTGTAAGTTTTTATATTCACAGATTTTCATTAGTCAGATTAAACATTTATGTCTATGTTTTTGAGTCAGTTAAAGTTTTTAAAAATTAATTTTGTCTTTGAACTTGTCCATTTTCTAATGGAATTTTTATTTTATTTTTTGATGTCAGACTGAATTTTACTGATGAGCTGTTTCTTGTTAATGGAAGAAAACACATTTCAGTAGAGAGCAAGTATACCAAGCATCCATAAATAGGAAATAAAATTTAAATTTGCTAAAAACAGATGTATTCTAGGTCCATCCTTTCCCCTCATTCCTGCCCCAGTTAGAGAATTTCTTAATGTGTTTAATCAGTCACCGTAAATTTAATCTCCCCAATGTTTCCTGAAGCTCTGCCTCCCTCTCTTTTCTCCCCTGCTGCCACTACTGTTAGTTCAGGTTCTCTTTCACTTCTGTGGACCATCGCAGTAGCTTTCTTTGAGCCTCCAGCTTTGCCTTATTCACACTGTTCTCAAAATTAGCTTCCTGAAACACATATCTAGACCATTATGGAGTTTTAGAAATTTGCTTTGTAAATCTTTTACATATAATGATGTTAACTCTTTATTGACTTTATATTACAAGTCCCCTTGCAGTTTGTCCTTTACCTTTTAACTTTCTTCATGATGCTTTTTCACATTTCAAGTAGGTTAGTAATAATGTAGTCAATTTATTTTCTTTTTTATTCTGCCTTTGGTTTCAAAGAGCTTTACTTTATTTTTTTAGTATTTTTAATTAATTTTTATTGGAGTATAGTTGTTTTACCATGTTGCATTAGTTTCTTTCAAAGAGCTTTATTTCAAAATGTTAAAGTCCTTGCTCTTTCAGAAATTGTGTTGGAGTACATTTATGGTTTCTTTAAATGCCTAAAGCCAACATTTAAAGCAATATTATTTATAAAACAAGAGAGAGTTGTCATACTCATGACTGATGGTTGGAATCTGCCTTACTCCATGGCTTGGAGATAGACCTCTGGTGCCTTAACTCAAAATGAAGGGAACTGGAAGCTCAGAGCAGAGCAGAGTTGCCCACTGTCAGGGCTGACTGAACCTTTGCCCTGTGGTCTGTTCCAGGCCCTGATCTCTCTCCCTCCTCTTGTCTGCTTTGTCCTCATGCCTTGCTTCCTGTTTGTTCATTACACATAGACTTTCTCCACCTGGTCTGTGTGTATTCTTCTCCGAACCCTTCCCTAAATGAACCTCTTGCCTTCTTATGCTCAATTATACAAACTTATACTTGGCTCTTAAATTCACTGAAGAATACTATCAACAACAAAAATAAACAGTCTTGAGGATTTTTTTTTTTTTTTTTTAATGTAGCACAGAGATTCTTATAAACAGTCTTCAGGTACAAATTCACTGAATCTCAGAACCATTCAACAAAGTTGTTCTTCAGTCGCTAAGTCGTGTCCAACTCTTGTGATCCCATGGACTGTACCCCATCAGGCTCCTCTGTTCATGGGATTTTCCAGGCAAGAATATTGGAGTGTGTTGCCATTTCCTCCTCCATGGGATCTTCCCCATCCAGGTATCAAACCTGAGTCTTCTGCATCTCCTGCATTGGCAGGCTGTGTGAGCCACTTGAGAAGCCTGATATTATTAAAATTCTTTCCAGCTAAGGAAATGGAGATATACGCTTTTAAATTTGCCCAGCTGGTGAGATAAAGGAAAACCCCACAGCCCCTCTTTCTATACTCCTCCAGGGTGATCAAGTTCCCCATGCCTTGCCTGACTCTTTGCTGATGCCATTTTTAGGTAATGACCTGCTAATGTATTAAGCTGCTCTAATCATTCCATCCTTAACAACCACTGGCATTAACTGAACCAGGCTTGCCTCTGTAGAGGCTGTAGAACTAACAGTCCATTGCCTCACTTCTGTAAATAAATTTCTTATGTTTATTGAGAATGGTTTTGTAAGGGTTTATTGTAAGGGTTTATTGTAAGGGTTTTGCCTTACAAATTATTTTGTTGTCCAGTGACTAGCATGGCAAGTCTCACAAAGTAAGCACTTGATAACTGTGTGACAGAAGTGACACATACACCCTAAGAATTAAGCATTCTATGTTCAAAATTTAGCTTTACCTTTTAGTTTTAGTTTTTTTTTTTTTTTATTTTATTTTATTAGTTGGAGGCCAATTACTTCAAACATTTCAGTGGGTTTTGTCATACATTGACACAAATCAGCCATAGAGTTACACATATTCCCCATCCCGATCCGCCCCCGCACCTCCCTCTCCACCCGACTCCTCTGGGTCCTCCCAGCCCACCAGGCCCGAGCACTTGTCTCATGCATCTCTCCTGGGCTGGTGATCTGTTTCACCATAGATAATATACATGCTGTTCTTTCGAAACATCCCACCCTCACCTTCTCCCACAGAGTTCAAAAGTCTGTTCTGTACTTCTGCGTCTCTTTTTCTGTTTTGCATATAGGGTTATCATTACCATCTTTCTAAATTCCATATATATGTGTTAGTATGCTGTAAGGAAGCTGTGGTACATATACACCATGGAATATTACTCAGCCATTAAAAAGAATTCATTTGAATCAGTTCTAATGAGATGGATGAAACTGGAGCCCATTATACAGAGTGAAGTAAGCCAGAAAGATAAAGAACATTACCTTTTAGTTTTTGGCAGACACAAGAAATTGTTTAAGCTTCATTATTTTAGTCATAAAGTGGGTCATAGTATATGATCAAGAAAAAAGGATAAAAATCTGAGCAGGTGACAGCCACAAAAATGTATATGATATTTTGACTTACAGTTTCAGATTATCAAGGAATTTCAAGTGCTAAGTAGCTCAGTCGTGTCTGACTCTTTGTGGCCCCGTGGACTGTAGCCCACCAGGCTGCTCTGTCTTTGGACTTTCCCAGGCGAGAATACTGGAGTGGGTTGCCATCTCCTTCTCCAGGGGATCTTCCTGAGCCAGGAATCAAACCCATGTCTCTCATGTCTCCTGCATTGGCAGACGTGTTCTTTACCACTAGCACCAACTGAGAAACCCCAAAGAACTTCAGTTGCTTTAAATCATCATTTCACTTTTTAAAAATCTGAAGATAGTTTAGTTTAAAAGTTATGAATACCTGTATATGTATGGCTGAGTCTCTTCACTGTTCACCTGGGAATATCACAACATTGTTAATCGGCTATACCTTATACGAAATAAAAAGTTTAAAAAATTTAAAAACCATTCTTGAAAAAGTTATAGGGTAGCGGTTTGATAGAATAGTATGCAACCATTACTAATGACATTAAAATATGGAAGATCGTAGGAGATGAATGTTAAGTAAAAAAAAATGAAAACTAAAGTTATGTATATGCTATTACTATGTCTAAAGTATATATATATATATTTAATAGCTAAAATATACATATAAGCATAGCTCAAAGATGAGTAAGCAATAATAGAACCATTGTGTTGGAATAATGATATTATTTACATGTTTTCTCCTTTTCTGAATTATCATTATTTTGATGTATTACATTTACAGACTTACAGGTAAGGCAATACTGTTCCCCAATGTCCCTGATGTATCTTACTATATTACCTTGAATAAAAAGGATTTAATTCAGTATTCACTGAAAATATAACAACACCATAAACATTTTATTTGTGGAAGCCTGATCTTAAAGCTCAACTTTCAGAAAACTATGATCATGGCATCTGGTCCCATCACTTCACGGGAAATAGATGGGGAAACAGTGGAAACAGTGTCAGACTTTATTTTTGGGGGCTCCAAAATCACTGCAGATGGTGATTGCAGCCATAAAATTAAAAGACGCTTACTCCTTGGAAGGAAAGTTATGACCAACCTGGATAGCATATTTAAAAGCAGAGACATTACTTTGCCAACAAAGGTCCGTCTAGTCAAGGCTATGGTTTTTCCAGTAGTCATGTATGGATGTGAGAGTTGGACTTTGAAGAAAGCTGAGTGCCGAAGAACTGATGCTTTTGAACTATGGTGTTGGAGAAGACTCTTGATAGTCCCTTGGACTGCAAGGAGATCCAACCAGTCCATCCTAAAGGAGATCAGTCCTGGGTATTGGAAGAGCTGTTGTTGAAGCTGAAACTCCAATACTTTGGCCACCTGATGCGAAGAGTTGACTCATTGGAAAAGACCCTGATGCTGGGAAGGATTGGGGGCGGGAGGAGAAGGGGACGACAGAGGATGAGATGGCTGGATGGCATCACCGACTCGATGGACATGGGTTTGGGTGGACTCTGGGAGTTGGTGATGGACAGGGAGGCCTGGCGTGCTGCAATTCATGGGGTCGCAAAGAGTCGGACACCACGAGTGACTGAACTGGACCGGACTGGATCTTGTAACAGACTAAAACTTATTAGGAAAGAGATATAAATGATTTTTCAGCTACTGCCTTCCAATTTAGTGAATTATTATCCTAATACAAAACTGGAACTCTTGTGGAATCCAAGAATCATTGTATTTGTCAAGCCTTTTATGTTTTCTGCATTCATAGAGTTTATTACTAAATTAATTCCCAAAGAGTAAATACACCACTAAAATGATTCACGCAGTTTTAAAATTTGGAGTTATGTGAAAGTTAACTGTGCAAATTATCTAGTATTAGTTATTTTATTTTGTTGGATAAATTAATTTAACCAAGAAGAGGTGTTTCTAAATGAAAAGTGAGAAAAAGGCTGCCAGGATTATTTTTTAAATAAATAAGCATTTCTCTAAATTATATTCCTTAGACTTTTTCATATGTTGAATTTCCTCCTTGTTTTGCTTTAGTTGATTTTAAAATATGTTTAACTAGTTTAATATAGAGTGGAAATAAGGCAATGTATTTTTAAATGTCAAGATAATTTTATAACTTTCTCTCACTACTAAGTGATTTAGCACAGACTGTGTTAAAATGATAATGACAACATCCAGAGTCTGTTACTAAAAAAAAACAAAAAAATCCAAAAAACTCTCCATTAATGCCATTAGTCATGGGAAATAGAAAAATGCTCTAAAATCTCTCCCCTTCTCGTCTGGCTTCTATTCTGAGAGCCATCTAGCTTTACCTGGCGAGATAAAAAAAGAAAGAAAAAAAACCCTCACTCGTTTTTGCACTTGTTCGGTCACTCAGTCATGTCCAACTCTGCAACCCCATGGAGTGCAGCACGCCAGCCTTCCTTGTCCTTCACCATCTCATGGAGCTTGCTCTAGACTCATGTCCATTGAGTCAGTGATGCCATCCAGCCATCTCATTCTTTGTCATCCCCTTCTCCTCCTGCCTTCAATCTTTCCCAGCATCAGGGTTTTTTTTTTGCACTATCACTCTATAATATTTTGGGATACTAAAAGAGTGATAACAGTGATTTGGAACCTCCTTCCTAATACTACCCCAGGTGGAGAAGAGTAGTAATTTTTCCTTACCACTCCACTACAACCTTGAGATTGGACTTGTAAACAAATCCACCATTGCTGATGAATCATAACAGAAATCCACTTCCTGAAACTTTCTATTATAAACTTTAGGAAAAAATAATGTCTTTGTAGCTGAGTATAAAGTCAACCCTGATTTGATGCTTTAATTAATTGATACCAATTTGGCACTGGAAATACCTTCTCCTGGGAGAATTTTTCACTCATCTTGATCGACCTGCCACCTGGTAGCCCTTCAGTGAAAGTTCCATTTAAACTAGAGAAACTGATCCCATGGGAAACCTCATAAAAATCTGCTAGCTGACACTGTGATAGAGCTGAACATTAGTGAACCTGGTTGTAGTGTCATTATTTTAATTTCTTTCATACAAAAGAGAGACAAGGGGAGTATGAGGGAAAATTCTGTCTACCTTTATAGGCATTAAACTAGGGTGCCCTTCTAATATGACAAGAAGATGCTAATTTCTTCCCATTTCTAATCCAAATTAAGTTCAATAAGTCTTTTGAGAATTGTTACCTCAATATATTTGAGTATATTATGACATCATGTAAGTCATTGTTATGTGATTTTTATATTTGTCTGAACTATTATGTATATATGTACACACACACACACACATATATATAGCAATCAAATAGAACAGAATCATATTTGTTTCCAGAGCCTTCCTCTGGATATAAAACTTGAAAGAAAAATCTTTTTTTCAAATTTTCAGTCCTCAGTATGAAGCAGATTTGACATTTCAAAGGTAATTTTAAATGATTATTATTTGCATAGTAAATTCTCAAGATTCCCTATATGCGCAGACACTTTGCAGTGAGCTAAAGTCATTTGAAAAGCAATGCACCTGGCATTTATATCCTAAAGAGGTGCCAAGCTTAACTAAAATATACTTTAAAGATTTTCTCCATTGGTTTAATCTAGATTTTAATGCTATTTTTATCTCCTTAGTTAAAGGAAAAACTAACCATGAGAACTTCAGTTTATGAGGTCAGGTGAAGCTCTACTACGCATGGATAGGATTCCAACCTACTTTTGTTTTAGTTGATTTATTAAATATTGTTTAGATTTGGATTAATTTTGGCGTCAGCGGCCAACCCTCATCACAATCAGAGTTACTATCCATACAAATCTTTACTTGAAGAAGCTTCAGAAAGGAAAAAACTACTTACTTCACTCAGTTTAATTAAGAGTTTTCTGTTGTGTGGGGACCAGTCAGTGGCGCCTAGCTTTTCAACTTAGAAATAAGATGAAGGGCAACAAAACCAACATGAGCCTCCATCAACTTTGGAGCTGCCAGAATTCTAGTCAGTTTGTAATTCCCTTAAAGAACAAATACTTGTCTCTTTCCCTTTGTTGAGGTACATTTTGAAGATTATGGATAGGCAAGACCTCAGAAAATTTCACAAGGTATCATGAAGTTGGTTTGAAACCATCCTAAGATTGCTTTTGTCACTGTCACTCACCCAGAAATCTTTGGATTATTGGACTTTTCCAACACTGGCCTGGTTGCCCTCACCCTTCAGCTCTTTTCTCCTGTACCAACCTAATAGCAATGCAAAGCCCACATTGCTTCCCCTCTGTAAGCTATAACCTTTGTAGGCTACTACCCTCCATGGCTGTCCATTTCTATAAGACCAGATCCAGTTTCCTCAACTGGTTTCCAGTGTTTCTCACTTTCTGCTCCATCTTTATATAAAAGTTTTTATTATGTGACAGATACTCTATGAATAGAGTTTTTAGTTTAGCATGTTTTAAGTAATGAGTTAAAGTTTATTTTATGAGATGTTTTAACTAGTTAATGGTTAAAATAATATTATATTATTCACACACACACACACACACACACACACACACACACACGCCCCCCATATATATGAGTTAAGCTCTGTTTCTAACTACACACCCATAGGCAAATACTCATTAAGTCATCATCACAGCCTCATTTGTCCCTCATTTTACAGATAGGAAAACTGAGGCACAGGAAGCTAAATGCCTTTCTCAAGGTCAAGAAGCTGCTAAGTAGGTGAGTGAGAAGGCATCCCCAAGCAGTGTGGCTCTGAGAGACTGTCCATTTCCCCACTGCATTAAGGCATTATGCTGCTTCTTCAGCTCCTTCACAATATTAAAAATTATGCCAAGCTATCAAAACCTTTAAGTGATGCCCTCATTCATGCCATTGTAGGGCATATTAATGGTGGGAGAAGGATGAAAGGTGACAGTCTCTTTTCCCAGAGCCCTTATTCAGAACTTTATTGCTTGTCATGCTGCAAGATTCATGTCTCTCCTTTTCTAGATTTTCCACTGCTTGAAGCTTAATTGTGTTTCTTTTGCATTCCTGTGGCACATATACTTCCTATGTAATTTGATCACTCAGCTGCCCATATAATCAGTCATGGATACAAAGTATTGCTGAGTCTGAGGAGGATAAAGGAAACCTTCCTCTGAGCTCTGTTGCTTTTTTCCCCCCTCTCTAACTACCAGCCTTGTCTTGCCTTTTCCTTTTTACCATTTTGGCAGGCATTTATCATAAATCTTTGTGGCTTTTCTGTAGAGAAACTAGTAATTTATGATCTTGGTGCCATTTTGAAGAATAGAGTTACCTCCTTAGTGGCCCCCTCACTGTACCTCTTTAGCCGTAATTGCTCTGGTTCACGGGCACTGAGTTGGTCGTTTGTCCTAAACTCTTGGCCTCTTTCCTTCTAGCAGTGACTCAGTTGCCCTTTCTCTTTTCTACAATTCCCTCAATCACTTATGTTGTGCACAGGAAAGTACAAGCTTCAGAAAGTGAAATTAAAGATATCTGTCAAAAGAAAGAAAGCGTATGTGTATGTATGTATACATTTATATATATACTTTTATGTTGTAATGTGGTGTTAATATATGGTATTAGAAATATATCATTAATGAATCAAATGTATCATGTGTTTGCATATGTATACACCCACATATTTCAAAGGATTAATTTGAAGACTTCCCTTTGAAATATCATTTTTCCATGTTATTATAAGATTTTTTCTTTTTTTTAATTGAAGGAAAATTGCTTTACAATGTTGTATTGGTTTCTACCATACAGTAATGTGAATCAGCCATAATTAAATATATATCCTTTCTCTCTTGAGCCTCCCTCCCCCACCCCCATTCCAGTCCTCTAGTTGATCAGGTACTTCGTCATTCATACAAGAGGAGCATACTTGTTCTCAAGTTGAAAAGTTGAAAACTAAACTACTCAGTTTGTCTTACAGTAATTATTCTAATGAGAACTTGTGACTAATGTTTTAAAATTCTTAGGTTATGCACATTGGTGGTCTGTCCTAAATATTCCTCTCAACCAAAAATTTGGTCATTAAATTGAACTTTCAAATACAGCATTATACTTTAAGTTCAAAGTAAAAGTGAAAGTCACTCAGTAATGTCCAACTCTTTGCAACCCCATGGACTATACAGTCCATGGAATTCTCCAGGCCAGAATACTTGAGTGGGTAGCCTTTCCCTTCTTCAGGGGATCTTCCCAACCCAGGGATAGAAGCCACATCTCCCTCATTGTAGGTGGATTCTTTACCAGCTGAGCCAAAATGGAAGCCCAAGAATACTGGAGTGGGTAGCCTATCCCTTCTCCAGGGTGGATCGTCCTTACCCAGGAATTGAACCAGGGTCTCCTGCATTGCAGGTGGATTCTTTACCCACTGAACTATCAGGGAATCCATACTTTATACCCATATAAACTAAAAGGATACCATTCTATAAGAAATGATTAGAAAAACCCTAGAATTTCCTTTCTATTGCTGGAAAAGAGTCAAAAAGAATAATATGAGGATTAAATGACATGAAAATTACTTTGCACAATGCCTTGCATATAACTGGTGGTCATAAAAGTGTATATTTGATTTAACAATACTGTGTATATGTTCCTGTCTCCAGAAGTTTGCTTGGAAGTTAAGTGCTCTTACAGAGTATCCCCTTTTCATCTTCTTGCTAAAATGAATTTCCCTCTATTTCAAAGTTCACCTTAATCACTGTGTGAAGACTTAGCTGAATAGTTAGTCTCACATACATGAAACAAGGCTTCTCAGGTGGCTCAGTGGTAAAGAATCCGTCTTTAATGTAGAAGACATGGATTTGATCCCTGGGTTGGGAATATCCCCTGGAGAAGGAAATAGCAACTGGTTCCAGTGTTCTTGCCTGGAAAATTCCAGGGACAGAGGAGCATGGAGGGCTGCAGACCACTGGGTCGCAAAGAGTTGGACATGACTGGGTGACACACGAACACACGAAACCATATTTACTTTCATTGTTGTTGCTCAGTCGCTCCGTCATGTTCGACTCTTTGTGACCCCATGGACTGCAGCACGCCAGGCTTTCCTGTCCTTCACCATCTCCCAGAGCTAGCTCAAATTCATGTCCATTGAGTTGGTGATGCCATCCAACCATCTTGTCCTCTGTCATCTCCTTCTCCTCCTGGCTTCAGTCTTTCCCAGCATCAGAGTAATTTCAGTGTCACATCTTTTTGTCATTTCATACTGTTCATGGGGTTCGCAAGGCAAGAATGCTGAAGTGGTTTACCATTCTCCTCTCCAGGGGACCACATTTTTGTCAGAATTCTCTACCAAGACCCTTCCATCTTGGGTGGCCCTACACAGCATGGCTCATAGTTTCATTGAGTTAGACAAGGCTGTGATCCATGTGATCAGTTTGGTTAGTTTTCTGTGATTGATTACTTTTCATTGGGTGCCTCATTTGGATGATATATAATATGTATATATTGTACCACATGCAGTTAGATGGACTGCTATATTATGAACTGTTACTGTTGTTTTAATTTTGGGATAGCTATGTCTCATCTTTTTCCACCTAAGTTATGAACATCCTAAACACAGGAGCTGACTCATAGTACATACAGTATTTACATTATACTACATGCCTGGGGGCAAGCATTCATATGATTTTTTTCAGGAGTTTGTACATATATAATTCTCAAAGGAATGTTTGGTTTTTTTTTTCCAGTGAAATGGGGTAAGGAAGTACAAAAGCAATTTTAATAGAAATTTGCTGAAAACTGTTATATATGATATGGTCAGGTGGTCTGGTATTCCCATCTCTTTCAGTATTTCCCACAGTTTTTTGTGATCCACAAAAGGCTTTGGCATAGTTAATAAAGCAGAAGTAGATGTTTTTCTGGAACTCTCTTGCTCTTTCGATGATCCAGCGGATGTTGGCAATTTGGTCTCTGGTTCCTCTGCCTTTTCTAAATCCAGCTTGAACATCTGGAAGTTCACAGTTCACACACTGTTGAAGCCTGGCTTGGAGAATTTTGAGCATTACTTTACTAGCGTGTGAGATGAGTGCAATTGTGTGGTAGTTTGAGCATTCTTTCACATTGCCTTTCTTTGGGATTGGAATGAAAACTGACATTTTCCAGTCCTGTGGTCACTGTTGATTTTTCCAAATTTGCTGGCTTATTGAGTGCAGCACTTTCACAGCATCATCTTTTAGGATTTGCAATAGCTCAACTGGAATTCCATCACCTTCACTAGCTTTGTTCGTAGTGATGCTTCCTAAGGCCCACTTGACTTCACATTCCAGGATGTCTGGCTCTAGGTGAGTGATCACACCATCCTGATTATCTGGGTCCTGAAGATCTTTTTTGTATAGTTCTTCTGTGTATTCTTGCCCCTTCTTCTTAATATCTTCTGCTTCTGTTAGGTCCATACTATTTCTGTCCTTTATTGTGCCCATCTTTGCATGAAATGTTCCATTATTGGTATCACTTATTTCCAGAATTATCATGTTGGTAATTATCCTTTGGGTCCCTGAGCATACAACTTCCTATTCCTTCTTGGGAGGGTTATTAGTCAGTGACTCTTAGGTTGAAGTTGTAATTTTAACAGGAATTTGTGTTTTTAACAGTAACTCCTGGCAGAATTGTATATTTTTAAAAATTACCTCAGGCAATTTTTAACATCCAGGAAATTTGGAAAACATCAGTATGAAGTAGTTATCTTTCTTGTCTGCTCCTTTCATTCCTAGTTACAAATCCTTGTGGACATCACCTACCACAATTACTGGTTTTACTCGGAGCATTTCTTGTGAGCTGGATATAGAGGTGGCAAGAGAGTTAGAGTTTATTAAGGTTCTTTTAATGGCAAAGACCTAAGAGGGCTGTTAGCTGGTGAACTGTCTTCATCACTTACAAGATATTTCTAATTAGAACAATTTACTGTCCTCGATTAAATACGTAGGGTTCCCACAGATTTCAGTTTAGAGACTGTTTCTGAAAGCACATTCCTCATGTATGAATTTCTTTTGTTCCTTGTTGTTTCAGTCTTTTCAAAGTGTTCCTCTTTGAAAGAATTCGAAATTGGGTTTCTGGGAAAAGCGAACAGCTTTGAACTTCAGTAGTATCATTCACTTCACATGAAAATAAGAAAACCAGTGTCATATATTGCTGAAATCTTTTTCATTAAGTATCTTCCTTTGGTCTTTTTTTTTCCTTGTCTTTTTTGATGCCTTATTGTGGTTGTCTGTAGTCTTCAATCATTGCAGGTTTTTGTGGGCTGGAATATATTTGAGCCACTGAGCACAAAGTCTGTGAAGGAGCTAGCGCTCTCAGTTGGAAGCCACTTTCCTGAGAAATAAATGTACTGCAGAAAATTTAAATTGCTTCTACATTTCTGGACAGTGCTTTCTCTTTATAAAACTAAGATGCGCTGTTTGTTGTTATTTCCAGCTCTGAATTCCCTCTGTTCTAAGATGTTTACAGTTCTCTTTCTTATATCTAGTTTGAGTCAGAAGTTGGACCAGATGTTCTTCCTGGTGTATCTGCCTGGATGGACTGCTGGTTTTGTGCCTCTGTCTCGCAGTGTTTTTTAACTTAAGCTGCAGGCAACTGTGATAGTACTTAATTTTGACTCTCTCATGGCATAAATAAGAAACTCTGGAGTTATTCCGCTAAGACTGCATAGTTAGCCTCCTCCTATCCTCCTCTTAGTTGATAGCTGGTGCCATGTAGCCGTCTGAGTGGGTGCTAGTGGCAAAGTATCCACTTGCAATGCAGGAGACCTAAGGAGATATAGGGTTCGATCCCTGGGTTGGGAACATCCCCTGGAGGAGTACATGGCAGTCCTCCATTGCCTGGAGACTCCCATAGACAGAGGAGCCTGGCAGGTTACAGTCCATAGGGTCACAAAGAGTTGGACAGGACTAAAGCGACTTGGCATGCACTCACAGCCATCTAAGTAGAGAGAGTTCTTAAAACACAGAGGTACAATTGATAAGCAGCTTTACGCTTGCGTGACCAAAGTGTATTATGCCATCAGATTTGGAAAGCGAGATTCCAAGATTTTCCTTTTTGTTTGTTTTTTAAATGAAATTAGAGGCATTGCCTTTGTAAAATGTGAAATTCTGTTAAGTGATCATAGTACATCTTTCTTATTTAAATATTGATCATTAATGTTGGAACAACTATGCAGATAATGAATATATGCTCTCAGTCCAGCAAGTGGGATAAAAATCACTTTCTTGGGCTGCCTGTATCTCTACTCATGGGACTTGTGTGCCTCTAAAGTTAGCTGGAGAGATGTTCCTAGTGAGCAGATATGGATCAGTAATGCCCATTTTATCCTTTGTCCCAGTCTCTTTGAGAGTTTCTGCATAGAACCATGGCCTCCTGGGTTCTGTTTTCAGAGCACTGGAGAATGCCATTATGTAATATCTCATCTTCCAAAGAGGGTGCCTCATTGAATTAGCTGCGTGGTGGGTCCCAGATTACCCAAATATGATTGCTAGATAAAATATTATTTACTGTCTTCTGCTACTTGCATAGAACTTTGTTTTTTGTCTTTCATTCTGAATGTTGCATGGATTTCGAACTCTTTCCTCTTGTAGTGTAATTCTTTCCTCTATCCTCTCTTTGTATTTCATCTCAGTGTTCTAGAAATAGACAAAAATGTACCAAATTGTAAACATTGCAATATAATGCTTGCTTTTTTACATATCTCCTTTCAGTTTTAACACATTTCCATTATTTCTATTTTATTTTCAAATCATTTCAAAGTCATTTCCTATTTTCTGCTTAGTATTTTTCATAATTTCAGGCAGAGCAGAAACAATATTTATTACATATGATTTAGGATCTCTTATAGAGAATAAAAGGTTATAGCATGCCAAACAGGAATGAGATGCCCTCAGAACATGTTCTGTGTTAGGCATGTCTATAAAAAGAGTGTTAAAGATCTCTAAGGAGTCAATTTTAATACTGACAATGGGTAAGAATGAAGAAAATGGCATGACCATTTTTTCATAAAAGATCAGAATCAGAGCAAGTGAAAATATCTTATTTTGTAATTTTCAAGTTCAAGAAAAGAGATTCAAATATATAAATATCCACTCTATATCATACAATCATAAATTATCTGTTTTTTGTGAAATTATGAAAATATTGTGTTTACCAGAAAGTTTGTTTGGGTTTTCCACGTGTTATGGAAAAACCAGAATGAAATTTTTGGCTAGTTTAATACTCTTCTCCTTTGACTACCTTTTCCTGCTACTCTGAAAGTAATTCTGCTTCTTAACATTTTCAGCAGACCTTGCAGAAGTAGTTACCATAAGTGTTATGCTAGTTCATTTTATTATTCTTAATCTCATAAAATTTTTGACAAGAGCAATAGTATTTGAGACTTGAAAAATTATGAAATAATTACATTTAAATTTCTTGAGATTTTTTTCAATTTTTTTCATTTCACTTTAAGGGTTTGATATACCCTTTCTAGCAACTTTCTGCTATGGAAACACATACACAGACAAACATAGAAAGCAGAAAATAGAAATAATGGGAAAAAGGAAAGGAAGGTAGATAGATTAGATAGATAGATAGATGGATGGATAACACAATTCTGTAGAAGAAAAAATGAAACTAGCCATTAAACAGTGCCACAATCTAAGAGGGATTCTTTTCCCTTTAAAATGGTACAGTCACATTTGGGATTCACTGGTAGCTCAGCTGGTAAAGAGTCTGCCTGCAATGCAGGAGACCTGGGTTTGTTCCCTTGTCTGGGAAGATGCCCTGGAGAAGGGAAAGGCTACCCACTCCAGTATTCTGACCTGGAGAATTCCGTGGACTGTATAGGGGTCGCAAAGGGTCCGACACGACTGAGCACCTTTCACTTTGACTTTCAGTTCCGTTTATTCTTGGAGGTTCGGTACCTAGACCATGGACAAAACCAGGTCACTGTCGTACTCCCAACCCCCACTCTCTGCCAGCTTTCTGTATGTTTTCTTCTTGGGAAAGTCAGAGTTATTTCCCTTTAACCTCTCATTGGTAAGTCAGCAACTCAAAGATATCAAGAGAATTTAGAAAAGGGATGGAAGACATTGCATAGCCTACTTGAGGTTTATTTCCAGTATATAATGTTTTACATAATAGTAGAGATAGGCTGAGCCATGATGGTTTAGAGATTTTTCTGGTCAAAGAATATAGACTGCCTCAAATTCACTAGGATGTAAATGTTTCTCCTGGTTAAAGAACTGTTGGAGGGTAGAAGAAAATAAACTTTCATCCCACAAAGCCATACTAGATGCATTTCTGGCTATTACTGAAAATTGAACTGGAAGCTCTGCATATCAGCCCTGCCATAAAGTAGAATATTCTTTCAGTTCCAGAGGACAGTGGGAATAAAAAGATTAATTCACACATATCTTGCTTCTGTTAGAAGACTTTTCTGAATGTCATTAACTTTGGATATCAACACAAGATAGCAAAATTGGAGAGGGGCAGGTCTTATGTGAAAAGATGGAAAAATTTAAAAATTATAAAAATAGGTAATATCTTTTGAACCACTTGGAATAATAGTGTACTTGTGAAAATAATTTTCTATAGTAACAATGAATGATTTTTAGGATATATCTACTAACTATTATCATTAAAAAAACCCACAAATTAATAAAAAGGAAAATAAAATTGATGATATAACCTGAGACTAGTAAGTCAAAATAAAAGATCAAACATATTTTAAAGTATAGACTGATTCAAGCTAATATGAAATAAGGAAATAAGCTGAAGTTTTCAAGTAGCAGATAAAAACAAAAACAAAATAGCATAACTAACTCCAAATATGATAAAATGAACAGTAGAGTTAACAAGTACAGAAAATCAAATAAGCAGTATAGAGAAATATTTGTTGTTGCTGTTGTTATTCAGTAAGTCACATCCAACTCTTTGTGACCATGTGGACTGAAGCATGCCAGGTTTTCCTGTCCTTTGCTCTCTCCCAGAGTTTACTGTCATTCATGTCAATTGAGTTGATGATGCTATCTAACCATCTCATCCTCTGTCACCCCCTTCTCCTTTTATCTTCAATCTTTCCCAGCATCAGGGTTTCCAGTGAGTCAGCTCTTTGCATTAGGTAGTCAAAATATTGGAACTACAGCTTCAGCATCAATCCTTCCAATGAACATTCGGGGTTGATTTCCTTTAAGATTGACTGGTTTGATCTCCTTGCTGTCCAAGGGACTCTCAAAAGAGTCTTCTCTAGCACTACAGTTCGAAAGCATCAATTCTTCAGTGCTCAGCCTTCTTTATGACCCAACTCTCATCTGTACATGACTACTGGAAAAACTATAGCTTCGACTTTGATATACAGACTTTGATAGCAAAGTGATGTCTTTGCTTTTTAATAAGTTGTCTAGGCTTTTGATAGCTTTCCTTCCAAGGAACAAGTATCTTTTAATTTCATGGCTGCCAGTCACCATCTGCAGTGATTTTGGAGCCCAAGAAAATAAAATCACTGCTTCTATTTTTTCCTCCCCATGAAGTGATGGGACCTGATGCCATGATCTTAGTTTTCTAAATGTTGAGTTTTAAGTCAGCTTTTTCACTCTCCTCTTTCACCCTCATCAAGAGCCTCTTTAGTTCCTCTTCACTTTCTGCCATTAGGGAGGTATCTTCTGCATATCTGAGGTTGTTGATATATCTCCTGGCAATCTTGATTCCAGTTGCCATTCATCTAGCCTGGCATTTCGCATGATGTACTCTGCATATTATTTAGATAAGCAAGATGACAATATACAAACCTGTACTCTTTGCCAATTTTAAAACAGTTAGTTGTTCATGTCCAATACTAGCTGTTTCTTCTTGACCTGCATGAAAGTTTCTCAGCAGGGAGGTAAGGTGGTCTGATATTCCTATCTCTTTAAGAATTTTCCATAGTTTTTTGTAATCCATACAATCCAAGGCTTTCATATAGCCAATGAAGCAGAAGTATATTGTTAGAAGCTATTTAAGGCTTCTTTGGAGAAAATATATTATCTCCTCCCTTTCCATTGTTTTCTAAATTATTGTTTATACTCTTCCAAGCCACTTGTCACATAGCACCTTGAATTGGAATTACTTGTCTTCATGTATTAATTCTCAATTGTATTTTAATATAGAATTTAATGAGTTTGCATTAGTGTAGTCCTCACTGAATTGATCAAATATTTGCAGAAAGCATGCCTTCTAAAATATATGCTGATTGCTAATATATGATTAATATTTTCTCCTCTGGGAAACCACATACAAACAAGAAATACTAAATCTTTCTACTCCACACTGATAATATCATGTTAATATAGTTACAGTTTACCTAACTCCACTAATTCAGCAATCCCGAACCTTTCTGGCACGAGGGGCCAGTTTCTTGGAAGACAATTTTTCCATGGGCTTCGGGAGAGGATGGTTTTTGTATGACTCAAAGCACAGTAGGATTTGATCTTCTTAGAAAATCTAATGCTGCTGCTGATCTGACAGTAGGCAGAGCTCAGGGCGTAATATGAGCAATGGGGAACAGCTGTAAATACAGATGAGGCTTCTCTTGCCTGCCACTCTCCTCCTGCTGTGTGGCCTATTTCCTAACAAACCACAACTGGTACTGATCCAGGCCCTGGGGGATTGGAGACTCCTACACTAGGTAACCCAGTCCTTTTCACCATATACTTCACTATAATTTATGTGTGCTTTATCAGAATATTCCTTCATACAACACATCAACTATTGGATTCAATCCATTATTGTATTAATCATATATCAGCTTTGGTTCTAAATATCTCATTATACCGAAATCTAGAATATAATTGTATCCAGAGTCTACAGATAGCATAGCATTTTTTAGGATGTGTTAAGTGGTTTTCTTAAATTTACTTTCTCGGTAAGATTAATGCTATTTTTTAAACAGAACACATTCACAAACTAAGGGCCACCATATTTCTACTGCTTTTCTTAAAACATTAGGGAAAAACTGCTCTTGAAGTATTCAGACATCATATGTCTTTCTTCAAAGAGGTGACTTCCTTTAATCATTTGCATTGTTTTATCTCTCACATAGGGACATTCTAACTTGTCATTTGTCTTCTGATTCATCCCTCACCCTATAGTTTTACATTTCTCTAACTATAAACTTGACACAACTTCTTGCTAACACTGACTCAATTATCTGTTTTAGTATAAATGTTTTAATCCGTTCTTGAGGACTTTTCTGTGATCACTTAATATTCTAAAATGCCCTCCCCTCTAAAGCCTTATAAAAGACTCCTCCTTCTATCATCTTCCTTTTAGTTACATTTGATAAAAATTCATTTAACCAACTTCACATTTTATTTTCCATATCCCATTGTCACTAATAATCTAATATTTAACCTGTGATTCAGTTTCACCCATCAATGTAAGAAGCAAATCAAAAGCTCCATGTTTCTGTGGCTTATATTCAGGATTCTAACTTTGCACATCAAAATTCTTCATAGCTTATATTATTCAATATTTCCTCATATCCTTTTAGATTAATCTATATAATATACCACTCCTTAGGGTACTTTTACTTCTATTCATTCTCAAAGTATAGAGAATATATATTCATAAACACCTTATATTCCTTTTTGGTTCATTATTTTATTCAACAGGAATGTTATACTAATAATGTGCTTTGTCATTCTTGTTTTAACATAATGTCCATGCTCTGTACAACCTGTTTTAAAAGTTGTTAAATGATAGTATTTTCCTCATCCTTTTAGGCTATTGAACAAAGCTGAAAGAAAAGATGTATGTATGCTTTTTAAACACACTATTTTGTATCCACTTCTCCATTGTCCTTATTAGTGTTCCTTTGGCAATGCTATCTTCCCAATGTTACCCACTGCCACGTGTTGATGTATCCTGATTCTTCACATTTTATCTTTTGAAATCAACTTTGCTTGGAGGAGTGTGAAATCATCTTATTCAGAAGAGTGAATTCCAAATCTGAGAAGATCCTGAAAGATACCATTTTTTACCATTTGTTACTTCAGGCGGTCATTCAACATAATTTCAGGTCTTTTAATTTCAAGCATCATAATAGATGCCCACTAGCAAGCTCTCAACTGAAGTCTTTTTATGGAGACACCACTATTGAAATTGAGAAATGATTATGTAGCTCAGAGTATCCAGTACATATGTAAAAGATTGCTCTCACTGAGTATGAAACCTATACACAGAGTTAAAAACAACAGGAGAATGAATAATAATTTTCATTGATCCCTTAAGGGCATTAAGTATTATAGAGTTAGCGTTTTGATAGTCTTGGTTCTACATTTTAGATATTTATATTTTAAAAAGAAATTTGAGGTTGTAAATATACCACAAACCATCATTCCTCTTTCTAAAAAGCAGGATGTAAAACTTCATGATTTATGGTAAACAATACTACTGTTTATCACCCAGCTTCTCCTTCATCATAAATACACATTGATGCAGTTTGGAGGGGAAGAGGAATTCTGTCACATGAATTTCATTTGCTCTGTCAGACATCAGAAATTACAGTCTGTTGCCTACCACACTCTCCCACCTCCCTGGATGAAATAAAGGCTTTGATCAATCACATGACTAAGCCATTTGAAGAACAAAGCAGCTACATTTATTAAGCTAGACCTCCCTATTGGGGACTGTTTCTCAATTCTAGGAGCAGAGCGGGTATATAGCCCATCCAATGACAAATCAAAAGATTTTTGAATACTGTAAACAGTAATTTTAGCATGACATTTAACATCTGTTACCTCATCTCTTTAAAGGCTTATCTATGTGGCTTTAATTTTCTGTGAGATTAAAAGCCTTGCAGAAGCAGAGATAGCCTTTATTGAACTATTAGCTAATAATACCAATTCACTGTGCCTGATGGATGTCAATACTGACCTAAAGGAAGATCTTGTCAGATGTTTCCAACTCTTTCCAGTTCTTTAGTTCCTTTTATATATTGACTAGGGATTAGTCAATTATTTAGTTGTTACCAAAGTATTGAAATTATATAAGTCTACAACTAAAGCAACTTTTATCAGAATGACAGGTCTAAAATTTAGTTAGCCATATTATGAAGATCTTTACTCTTTGGAAATTTCAAACCTTGTGCTTTTCAGATTGGCCCATAGATGGAGGGAGTTAGAGGGAGGTACAATTAGGAGGAAAGAGAATAGTAAGCATATTGAGAAATAAATAAAAGACATCTAGAAATCTCAAGATTTACTTAGTATTTACCATGTGAGGGAGTTATTTTTTACTGAGTAGCAAAACTATCCCCAAAAGTTGTACGTTATACAAATTCATTATTTTTCAGAATTCTGCAATTTAGGTCTTGAATTTGTCAAAGACAAAAGATCTTAAAATAAGTTGAAACTCTATAGAATCTGTTTGTAAGGAAGATTTTTATATTTTAAATTAAGAGGACAAAAACCAAGAGGACGTAAGACATATAAGAAACTTAGAGTAATCAAAAACAAAGCTCAGGCCCAGTCTACAGTTGATCACACTTGAAGAGCAGAGTAGCCTTTACTTAAAATTACTCTTTTGACATTTCTTCCATTGCCATAGATGTACCTAGTCATAGAGTGCCCAATAAATTGTAATAATATTATTATATTATTATAGGGCAAGAATGTGTGAAATACTTTAAACTTTATTAGAGAAAAGGACATTATCATAATTTTTATTGCTCAAAGTAGATTAACTGTTATAACAAATTAACCCTAGGATGTTAGTGACATAATATAATAGGACTATATTTCTCACTAATATAACAGTTACTATAATGTACTTGTAAAGTTGGTGGCCTTCTACACTGTGATCCATGGACTTAAATGCCTTTAATTTTATGTCTCTACCATTCCCTCAACATTGGAGATTTTTTTTTTTTAACTGTATTTTTGGCCTTTAACCAGAAGATAAGAAATAAGATGCATGATGAAGATATAACAGTTCCTTAGCTATTTCAGTTTAGAACTGACATGTTCACTTCTGCAAACATTCCATTATAGAGAATTAGATATTTAGATGCAGTGAGTCTGGGGGAAATACCCTCAGCTGGTCTTGTGCATTGCAGCAACATGTGTCTTTGTTGGAAAGAGAGCACAGATAGCATGTTGGAAATTCTACATAATTCACAAGCTGTCTAATCGCTTTACAGGCATCTTCCATCTGTGTTGTGTGTGTGTGTGTGTGTGTGTGTGTGTGTGTGTGTGTGTGTGTGTGTGGTGGAGGGGAAGAAACACAGAGAAACTTTTAACCTTCTTATGCATGCACACCTCACATTATAGCATACTCAAGACTGCTTTATCCATTTTTAAAGAATTGTTTTAGAAAGTTTTCTTTTCAGCAACTAAAACACATATCTTCTTGAATCCCTTGTTTCCTAATGTGTACTTTATTGAGCAAATCTAATATTTTCTGCATCAGCATTCTTCAAATATTCTTCAGACACGAAGAAATTGTGTCTCTCTGTACCCTCAAACTTATACACAATATACCCTATGACTTGTATCATCATTCTCCAAATATTGCTGAGTCTTTCAAAGGTCTTCTACTATTTATGTATGTTTCCATTTGTCCAGTATTTTCTCTGCATGAAATGGCAAGTATTTTATTATAATATATGTTACTGAGTTTTCATTTACATGGGGGAGGATAAATAAAACCTATTAGCCAAGATCAAAATTTCATTACATGAAACAGGTAGATACCTAATGTATCCATAGTCAATTCTATGTAGGTACCAAAAGATAGATGCTCATGGAAATCTGTGATTAAAA
Organism: Muntiacus reevesi; assembly: GCF_963930625.1. Classification (NCBI taxonomy): domain Eukaryota; kingdom Metazoa; phylum Chordata; class Mammalia; order Artiodactyla; family Cervidae; genus Muntiacus; species Muntiacus reevesi. The sequence continues at coordinate 39,201,994 of NC_089255.1, read as the reverse complement.
TTTTCCTTATTACTCTAGGTTTTTGGTCTATTATCTGCATCCATTTCTCCATCCTGGTAGACTGGTTGACACGTTTGTTGGCTTCAAAGGTTCCTTTAGATTAAGATTTGAAGGAGGTTTCAATAGGAAGTTCCATTTTGCCTTTTCTCCAAACCACACCTTGCCATTTCTCTCACTTTTCAAAGACAGGGAAATTCATGTAAATATGTTCCCAGGCTCCATTTTAATGCCAGGTATATATAATTGAAATTTACAGAGTGACCAGAAAGTTTAAAAAAAACCCAAAACAATATTTGCCCCAGTTCAGATTCATATGATCACTTTGTTCCTTCCACAAAACCACTAAAGCTTTTCCCTTTATCACAATGATTCCCATTGGATATTTTAAAGAATTTTTAATAAACTTCGGCCAAATCAGAGACCTTCCTCCCTGGGTTGGAGAAGTTGAGCTTAAGGTTCTAAAGTGTGCTGTTTTAGTGAGTCTTTAGAATTTACAGATAGTAAGCCTTATTCCAGTGATTAAGGAAGAGGATTTGGAGGGGTTGTAACAGTGAAGAGATGTGGTACTTTTTTCTAGCATGGCTGCCATCTTAGCATCTCTTTGTGGTAAGCTATGGTTACTAACAGATGTGTGTCTCTCACATCCCTCTGATGAGTTAGGGAGCAAACCAAGTTGAAAACACCTGCCCTATCCAAATATTCATTCAGTAGTGGCTCCAGGTAACTAAGATTTTTGAATTTGAATTCTTAAGTTCATTTAAAAAGCAAGACCTTCAGTTCTCTATGCCTTTAAACTTTATTATGAATTCCAATAGCAACCATTTGAAGAAAAATATTCACAATTTTTGAAACTACTGTGCTTCCCTTCAGCTTGAAAATATGTTATCCTTATTCATATTTACTCACAGAACATTTCTTCCATTGTTATAAAGGCTGTAAGTAATTGTCCTTTAGGTTAAGATTACAGTGTCTTAATTCTCAGACAAAAATGTATTAATTAATACTGATAAATTAAATATCGATAATCTCAAATGATAGGTGGTAAAATAAGATAGCATTATTTGACACTGATATTTTAAAATTTTGCCTTTATATTTGTTGTTATTTAGTTACCGAGTCTTATCTAACTCTTCGGACAGACCCCCATGGATTGCAGCACTCCAGGTTCCTCTGTCCTCCCCTGTCTCCTAGAGTTTGCTCAAATTCATGTCCATTGAGTCAGTGATGCTACCTCACCATCTCATCCTCTGCTGCCTCCTTCTCCTTTTACCTTCCATCTTTCTCAGCATCAGGGTCTTTTTCAATGAGTCAACGCTTCACATCAGGCAGCCAAATTATTGAACCTTCAGCCTTAGCATCAGTTCTTCCACTGAATATTGAGGGTTGATTTCCTTTAGGATTGACTAGTTTGATTTCCTCACACTCCAAAGGACTCTCAAGAGTCTTCTCCAGTTTTATAATTTGAAAGCATCAATTCTTCGGCACTCAGCCTTCTATATGGTCCAACTTTAACATCCGTACATGACCACTGGAAAAACCATAGTTTTGATTATATAAACCTTTGTTGACAAAGTGATAATCTGTACGTTTTAATATGCTATCTAGGTTTGTCACAACTTTTCTTCCAAGGACCAAGTGTCTTTTAATTTCATAGCTGCAGTCACCATCTGCAGTGATTTTGGGGCCCAAGAAAATAAAGTCTGTCACTGCTTCCAATTTTTCCCCTTCTATTTGCTGTGAAGTGATGGAACTGAATGCCATGATCTCCATAGATGGCTTTTCTGGAATTCCCTTGCTTTCTCTATATATGGGCTTGCCAGGTGACATAGTGGTAAAGAATCCTCTTGCAATGCAGAGGGTGTAAGACGCATGGGTTCGATCCCTGAGTTGGGAAGATCCCCTGGAGGAGGAGATGACAACCCACTCCAGTATTCTTACCTAAAGAATTCCATGGACAGAGGAGCCTGGTGGGCTACAGTTCACAGGGTTGCAGAGTCAGACAGGACGCATGCACACACTCTACATATCAATGAGAATATAGCAGAAGATTACGTCCCAATTTTTGACACAGCGGCTCCCCTCTGCAACTTGCTTTAGGCTGGAAATAGATGATCCTCCTTTACACGGGTTGTGAGATACACCTTTTCTCCAATTGCCTTGACTTCAGGTGTGTTTAAAAGGTCTTTGCTCAGAGGATGCAAAAAGAGAAAAGTGACAGATTCACACAACTGTGTTTAAATACACTGGGAATCTAATTTTTGCTACTAAGTGTTAGGAAGCTCTATTTAAATAAAGTGCCAGTCAACTTCAAAAATACTAAGAGCTATTTACCCTCAAAAGATCTTCACAAGAAGATATGAATTAAGAACATATAGGTTATCAATAAGGATTATAAAAATATGAAACAATTTGAGTTCATGAAACCCTGTTGAAAATAGTAATTGCTCTTAAGTCACCATTTTTTTTTTTCTTTTTGCATAAGAAAACCCATGCTTAGAGAAATACTCTGGTGCAGTTCTTAGAATATTTTTACAGTGAATGAAGTAGTTTGTCAATATCAGCCTAGGCAGTTCTGTTTTTGCTTTTCAGAGTTGTATATATTTAGAAATCTTGAAACTTAAAAACTTTTTGCCATCTTCCCTTTTATCTTTTGTGATTGTTATTTGTAAGATAATGTTAGTGACTTTGCAAATGTGTTTAAGTTTCTCAGGTAAATCTAAATTATTGAAGAATATAAACTAGATGACTTCAAAACTCACTTCTATTTCTAAACAAAAAGTTATGCTCCTTTGTAATAACACTCCCAGTATGGAAAATCCTCATTTGTCCCTACTGTGAGAAAAAACTGTTCAAGGCACAAACATTAGTTAAGTCCTGTCATAAATTAATTTATAATTTATAATGTCCTCAGTTAAATCTGACTGAGTTTCTATAACAAAGTCCTCATTTATTCCTGTTTTAAGACCATATACAATATGGATTTAAAATATGAAATGTACTTTTGTCAGTTTAGTGGAGTGTTTAAATGGGAGTGAACTCTTGAACATAGATAGGGCTGGGATTCCAAATGCAAGGAACAAAATAAGTGCTAAGAACCTTCACATTGTAAAGAAGGGTACTGGACAACTGTTTTAGGACAGGCAAAAGCAGTGGCAGAACACCAGTTTAGTGCATCTTAGCTATTCATCTACTTCCCATGTACATAAGAAGCTGAAGAACCAGAGTTAAGATCCCTACGAATAGAATTGGGGAAATGCTTCCTTCTTACATCATACTGAGTGAGAGGAGTTTTAAGATGTGGCTCACAGATCTTGTCATAGATCGCCTCGCGTCTAAAAGAGCCCAAAACTCTGATATTTGTTTCTATCTGAGCAATTCACAGGCAATAGTCTTTGGCTTGAGCTGCTGACTTAACTGTTTACTAAAGAGGTTGTATGTTGGGAATGAAATCACTTCTACTGATGGTAGGAGCAAAACGCCTCATTTCCCATAAACTATAACCAATTACAGAAGATGGAGCCTGTCCAGAGTGAATTTAAAAGGGCTTCTTTTAGAAGTGCTGTCTAGAAGGGCAGTCTCTGTGGCGTGGGCTGCCATGTGTCCTGGTAGAGGGCTGAGGATTGACATCAGAAGTGGCCGGTTTGCGAATGAACTGCCACAGCTCCAGGCACTGTGAAGAATTCCCGTGTAACCCACAGAAGCATCCAAAATGAGACAGCATTTATACTGAGAACCTACCAAAGGAGAGAGACCCACAGCCAGATGGCATCTGGAGAAATATCTCTCCTTTCCCTTTCCTTGGCCCCTTCCTTCCCTGATCTGACTCCCTAAATGGATTCCCAAACATTGGTTGGGGGCAGCCACAGGCAGTGGGGCTAGGAATGAGGAAAGATTCTGACTTTTCCTCTTATCTTCATCAAAATCTTCCCAGGCTAATCAGTTCCAAGGTTAGCTTAGGTAGGAAGTGGAGGAAAGCATTAAGTTCTATGAAGTTAGGAGTTCCCTAGACTAGACGTTCTTATTGCTAAAATGGTAATATTTGTTATGTGAGAGCAACATAAAATATTTTATTATCTGAAAGTAATAGGAAAATATTTCATCCATGAGTTACAGAAGAATGAGCCCCTGGGTCAGGTTTAAGAGAACAGTGTGGGAAAAAAAATAAATTGGTTTCCGATTACATGCCATGGAGTTCAACCCACTCAATATACTGATGAAAATCACTACAAGGATGCATGAAATTCATCCCCACTATGAGAAGAGAATTCTGGTCTGCCCCACTTAGGCCTGTAGTACACGGGGATAAAGTGAACCTGTTGGATATTAGCATCACATATTCAGATTTGACCTTGGAAAGTGGCTGCTTTCCAATCTGACCTTCCCCCATTAATTTCTTTCTTTTTCTTTGTGCACCCACATGCCTTGGCTCAGGCTTTTTAATTTAGTTTAATACTAGGACAAAGCTGAGGAGAGTCAGAAGAGGAGAGTGGATGATTTTATTGACAAGTGGGGAGAAAATATCTTTTTGAATCTTATATAAACTTCATGTCAGTCCTGCAAGTGCTCCCTACTTTTATTTTTATTATCATTTAGAAGAAAAACGGATCAAAATGTTTCTGATTCCTCTTCTTTCACAATGAGCTGTACCCCAAAAGGTGAGGAAACCAGTAATGTGTCCAAATAAGCAGCTTTCTTTTCATGGTTTATGCCTTGTGGAACCGGTATAAATTCTGGATGACAAGCACATTACATTTTTGCTAAAAGCTACTAACTGCATAAACTTCCACCCAGATTTCTTGTGTAATCTGCTCATTCATAATTACTAAGGTTTTTTGCTTTGTTATAGCAAATCATGTGCTCAAATATATCTTCATGTAAAATTTCTCAGTTGACAAGCCATTTTTATTAAAAATTCCATATTGGGCTAACTCTCTGATAGAAGTTCTTTTTTGAAGGCAGTGAGTATAAAATTGTGGGCAGTTTTTTTTTTTTTATGGATTACTTCTACAAACATTTTTTTAAGTCATCAATAACCCCTTCCCCTTCTGTTGGCACATAGAGACAAGCACTAGCAGTTTGAGGGGATAGGCTTGTGAGAGTTCTTGAAAAAAAAATAATTAAATGACTGTGTAGCCTAAAACTACAAAGCTAGGCAATTGTCACATACACAGAGCATTCACCCAGATTGCTTTCTGTGCCCTTATGAGAGATATGGAAATAAATTGTAGTTTGTTCAATTGTGTTCCTTTCTTTTCTGTTTGTCAGCCAGCATAGCCTGTACTACTGTGGTATCAAGAAATTGAATTCCATTTCTGATTCATTGCTTTGCCTTTTCTTTTTGCACTCATCATTGCCCTAGACCGTTCACAAAGGAAACTGGGATCCATTGAAGCTGGTACATAGTGACTTTGCTCTCTCCCCACCCCCATTTTCCTGACTCCCCCAAATCTTCTTCAGTTTCTTATTTTCTCTCTTCCTAATTGCCATCCCCTCAGGATTTTTTTGTGTGTCTTATGTTTTGTCATCTCAGTGGTTGAGAAAGAATTGATAGAGAAATTAAAGTTCTTTTTAAAAGGGGACATATATGTATACCTATGGATGATTTATGTTGATAGATGGCAGAAACCATAGTATTGTAAAGCAATTATACTCCAATTAAAAATAAATTAAAATAATATTTCCATGAACTCTATTCTTATCATCTAATAATAAAAAATGAAATGAAATTGGTTAAAATGAAACTAATTAAAAAGAAAAAAACCTTTTTGTTGCAGTTAGATATAATTAAAATATAAGGTATGATTTGCAAGTTTAATAATTTCACTTGTTACTTTTTCAAGTTTTAAAAGATATATGAGGAAAACACCTTTATTTTCAAAACATATAGATGTTTATTCTCTGAATGACATTTATAAACATAAAAGGTTGCTATAGTCAGGTGAGAAGTGAAAATCAAAGTCTCTCAGTTGTGTCTGACTCTTTGCGACCCCATGGACTTAGTCCAGGGAATTCTCCAGGCCAGAATACTGGAGTGGGTAGCCTTTCCCTTCTCCAGGGAATCTTCCCAGTCCAGGGATCGAACCCAGGTCTCCTGCATTGCAGGCAGATTCTTAACCAGCTGTCACCAAGGAAGCCCACAGTCAGGTGATGGAGGTGCCAGAAACAGATATTCTTCCATGACCTTGCTGCTGTTTCAGCGTTTTATTCCTTCATTTTTCTTTTTCCTATCCTCCTTTTCATAGCTTTGCTGTGGGTACCAGTTGCCCAACTCTGAACTCCATTTGTTTTCAAAGAGGGAGAAAAGGTCACAGTAGAATAAAGAGGCAGCCAGATCTATGCTTCTATCCTTAGCTTTGTCCACACCTGGAGAATTCCATGGACAGAGGAGTCTGGCAGACTATAGTCCATGGGGTTGCAAAGAGTCAGACATGATGGAGATACTAACACACACACACACACACACACACACACACACACACACACACACACGCACAGCTTAGATTCAGCACTTAACATTTCCCCATGTTCTTTCTTTATGCCTACTCTGTAGGCTCCTTCCTACAGAGAAGTTACTGTGAAGAAGTATGTTTTTCTGTTTGAAGTATATTCATCTTCTAATAGGCAAATTAAGTATATGGCAATATTCAATGAAATTATAATATATATGATATCAATGTATAACATCTACTTTACATCTGAAAAAATAAGTTTAGCTAATAAATCCAATCCTTTGACCCTTCATGCCATGCATGATTGCACCCCTGTTCCAAGATAAGGCTATGAGGTTAAGTCTCTAGTGTGTCTAAACACCTGCTTTCACCAAATTCACTTTTCCTTTCCCCTAACAATACTGGTAGATAACCAAGGCTCCAATACAAAGTGACTCTTTAGAAAACCCCAGAAGTTATACATGCATGCATTATGGGCAATAAGCCAAGGGAAATTTTCATCTCCAGAATGGTGTTTACAGGAAGGGAAACCTCTATCATAAACAAGATAATCTCTCATTTAAACAGCTTCTTCTTTATTGTCTCTGAATTACTAGAGACTGTGTTATGGGAAAAACACAAAAACTTAAGACCTGCCCTCAGCGAGATTGTAATCTCATAGATATAGAATAGATAGGGAGAATAAAGAGTAACCCCAGAACTATGCAAGAAGGAAAATCAAGACTGCCGGGATCGTCTGACCATGGGATTCTCTAGGCAAGAATACTGGAGTGAGTTGCTATTCCCTTCTCCAGGGGATCTTTCGCACCCAGGGAATGAACCAGGATCTCCTGCATTGCAGGTGGATTCTTTACCGTCTGAGCTGCTGGCTTAGTTATAAAAACACCTACTGTGTAGAATCATTGTGAGGATAAATACATTAATGCTTAGCTTCTGCCTTCACCACTGACCTCCTGGGCCAGTCTTCTTGCTCACACCACCCCTGTGCTCCAGCCTTCAGTGGGGACTCTGACCAGGTCAGGTGCGCCCTCACTCCTGGCTGTCCCCTTCCCATTCCCTGCTCCATGAAGGCTGAGCCTGCAGACAGTCACCTGCCCGACTGTCACTTATGTCCCTCCCCCCTAGTCATCAGAGAGTCTGGGATGGCAAGCAAAGGACTCATTATTTTCTTATCCTCTACTTTAGTATTTGAATTAGACTACATTCTTCCTCAGTGTGTATTTATTACTGTCTCTCCACCACTAGAAAGTAAGCTCCAGAACACAAGAACGCGACTGTTTATTCGTCATTATGTCTGTAGTATCTGGGACAATGCCTCACATGAATAGAACCGAAATAAGCATGATTTCGATGAACATAGGAACGAGTAAATAAATGCTTATGAATCCCTGAACAGACTGCTTGTCACATAATAACTCAAATTATGTTATCCATTATTATTATTATCAATATGATTATTACAAATTGATGCCAACCTATGATAATTCACACAGTGGACAGTGTGTGTAAAACAGTTTCTTCACCATAGTCCTATTTATCTTTTCTGCTATATTCTGAGTTTTTTTCCCCTAAGTGAAACCTTGAATCAATATATTTGACTGGTTTATATATTTTCTGAAATTAAATTGGAAAAGATTTGTTTTGTTGCACAAAATGTGTGCATCTGACACTGTAATTCTATCCCAGGATATATTGCGGCAGCTGTTTTGTAATTATTCTCAGCTTTGAACTCATAATGTGTCTACTTGATGTTTCATTCAAACTTCAGGTACTAGTTTGTGTTTGTATTAACACCATTCTATCTATTGAGATAATAACCTGTATCCATGTATGAAGTTTATCAACCAATTTTTTATTTTTCTCTCTGCTAGGTGTCATATGTTGTATTTATCATTAACCTGATTTTCACTGTTAGTTCATATGAGAAAAATGAGTGTTTCTGGTTCAACAATGCAGTCCTAATACTTATAGGTATTCAGTATATGTTTGTTGACACAATATTTATTCATGTACTTATTTTGGTAGTTAAAACTAGATTACTCCTTGATTTTCCCAATAAGTCCTTCAATATGGCTAAAAAATGCCTTGCTTCAGTCACTTATTTGACTTATAGTTTATGTTGTCAAGTGATTTTATAGGGTTCAGGCAAATTTATTTTCCTTGTGTCTGGGTTAGTTCCTAATCTTCTGTGCTATCATTTCTAGTTATATTTCTCATCAGATTTCAATTGCTTAAAGTCCATACTTTATAGCTGATAAATTAATTATTCTGTTACATCCAAGAGTGTGTGTCTCAGAAAGCTGTTAATACCAATTGATGATGTTTACTCTTTCCTACATTGTGAGAAAGAGCGCTGGATATTCATATGTTTTGTTTTCTTATTCAGTCTGTGGCTGTTGCAAAAGCCTGGTTGAAACTTTCAGTGTTTTAAGTGGACAGAATGTGTTTAAGTGTCTCCTCTTCCTGGCCTAAGGGAGTAGTAACTTCATCTTACTTCTCCTCTATCAAAGCCAGTTGTGAAGCAGACTATTTTAGAAATCACTCACTTCAAGATAAAAGTGACCACATGGCTACAATTACACTTCTTTGCAAGGTTGCAATGTGAATGAGGTCAATGGAATTTCAATTACCATGAAGTAGCCATTGAATCTCCAGTACATCCCTGCCAAAAGTTTTGCCCCATTCCAGTTTTGCTCCCTGCATTTGCCTCTATGACCTGCTATCCTAGTCTCTGCATATCACAGCCACTCATGTTGTCAGCTTGGAAGGCTCCTCCTTGACTCCATCTGACCAAACTCACACATTAAGAATCTCCCCAAGGGCGACCTTGGCCATGCTTTGCCTGGCTTCCCTGTTCAGACTTCATCTGCCTCACCTTTCAGCTCTCATAAACCTTTATTTATAGTTCTTTTTTTTTTTTTTTTAGGCATGTATTTTCTCCCATGCTTTACAGTTGCTGTGCATAGATCTGACTTTCCAATTACACTGTGATACCAAAGGTAGAGAATGTTTCAGAATGTGAATTTGCAGTCCCCAGATGGAATCAGGGCTGGCGATGTATTCAGTCCTTAGCTGTGATCTTCAATTTAATTCTATGTTTGGAAGGGGTAAGGGAGTGAGAGAGAAGTGTAAACAATTTCTATGTAATAATGCCTTGGATTCCAAGGAAAGCAACTGCATCTTTCCCTCACCTCTGTAGAACGAGGAAGGCAAAGAATATCGTTAGACTGAGAAAAAGGTCGTTTTATTTTTTGACATTTCTCTTCCCAGGGAACCTCTGGAAGCCTACAAAAAGGGTAGAATCATGCTGAGTAAGACAATGGGGCTTATATTAGCTTTTCTTTTATGAAAGTGGAGCTCCCAAGATACAAACTAGACTCATCTAATTGTTTTATTCTTTTCTAAGGAGATTGTGTGTAAGATTGCTCAGCAATTCACGATTCTTCCAGTTTTAAGGTAAACAGTCACTTGTGTCTAAGATTGCCCTGTCTCTCCCCAGATCAGACCCTAAGACAAGGCTTCACGAGATGATGGTTTCTTAGAAAGTACCCCTAGGAGGAAGGAAATGGTACAGGGCAGGACATGTAAGTGAAATCACTCAGTCGTGTCCAACTCTTTGTGACCCCATGGACTATAGCCTACCAGGCTCCTCTGTCCATGGAATTCTCCAGGCAAGAATACTGGAGTGGGTTGCCATTTCCTTCTCCAGGACTTGTAAAGATGGAGTTTAAACAAAGTTCCATGGAAAGTACATTGGAGTCAGTCCCATGGGGATCTCTGGAGATGGTGATGATCACACTTCCGAACGGTCCTCTGAGGGCATGACATCTGTATGTCATCAGTAAGATCTGCCCCCAGGGGTGCTTCTCTTCCTGGGTACGTGCAAAGCCGAGTCCAGAGGCTCGCGGGTAGCCCTCCCCCAGGGAGCCACAGGTGCCTGTTTCTGAGTGAGGGCGGGTCGGAGCCAGTGCCTGCGCTGGTAAGTGATCAGTACACCAGCGCAGGTGTGGGAGGGTGTTGACTTTGCTGCAGCCTCAGCCTGAACTCTGACATGGGTTTCTGCTAAGGGTCCTGGCCCAAGAGGGGAAGCGACAGAGGTAGTGCGCTCTGAGGGCAAGCAGTAAGAACGCACACTGTCTGCTGAGGGTTTACAAACGAACATAAAATAAAACTGGCTGAAAGTCAGTCTGTTTATTTCACCATGCACCAGCAATCCTGAATCCTGTCACTGATAGAATGCTCCTGACTCCCCTTTCTACCTATCCCGTGTACATTCACTTGCTGTGCTGCCATCCTGGCCCACTCTCAGGTACTCAAATGTATAAAATTTTAATTCCTACCATGCTTTAAAACTGTCACTTAGTCATGTCCGATTCTTTGCGACTCCCTGGTCTATACAGTCCGTGGAATTCTCCAGGCCAGAATACTGGAGTGGGTAGCCTTTCCCTTCTCCAGAGGATCTTCCCAACCCAGGGATTAAACCCAGGTCTCCTGCATTGCAGGCAGATTCTTCAGCAGCTGAGACACAAGAGAAGCCCAAGAATACTGGAATGAGTAGCCTATCCCTTCTGCAGCGGATCTTCCCGACCCAAGAATCAAACCGGAGTCTCCTGCATTGCAGGCGAATTCTTTACCAACTGAGCTATCAGGGAAGCCCAAAATTTGTACAACATATGTATTTTTTTGAACGTCAGTCATTATCCTTATAAATGCAAATTAGTAATCTTTTTAAACTTCATGGAAACAAAACAAAAAACAAGAGAAAACATTTTATGTACCTATGACCTATAAGATGTGTCTTTCTACAACTGAATCATCACAGGCATAGTGGGGGTGGGGCAGCAGAGGGACGGGACACTTGACCCAGTGTGATAATGTTAACCCAGCATTTAAATTCGTTCATTTCACGAGTGTTTCTTGAACAACTGCTGGGTACTGATTGTTGTGCACAGTGTGATAAATGATTATGTAAGTACAAATTGTTATATAAATATGTATTAGGATACATACATACATAAAATACATCTTATGTATACACACTCAACTATCTCAACCATGCACACTTCTATCTGAACTGCGGCTCATTTCTTTATTTCACTTAAGTCACTGCTATGTCTCTCAATATAGCCTGCTATATTTATCTCCATCATACCAAACTCTTCTAAAGAAAGACTCGTCTAGCCTTTGGAATAACTTTTCTTCCTTTTTTTATTAACCAAAGCGCTACTGCAGTTCATTTCAGCATTTTAAGCAAGACAGAAAGACCTAATTCACTACAGAGGCCTAATGCATAGTTAAATTCTGCAGATTATTTGCTAGTGAGTCAGCCTATTTACCAAGATAATTCAACTTGCAAATTAGTCATGTAGAAAGATTTAGTTGGCGAGGACAGAGTAGGCACATTTGCCCTAAAAATAGACACACTATGCTTGTTCCTGAAGCAGTACAGTAGCACCACACATGAGACACAGTGAGGCAGCGAGAGGCTTTATTTATTTATTTTTTTGCTTATCCAAATATCAATTCCTTTCCCTGATAGAGCTTGGAGCACGTTGCCAAGCATTTGTGCCAGCTTTTTTTTCTACATTCGAACATTCGAAAATAACCCCTGGCCCATGCTAATGAATCAGGCAATAGCAGTGCCAATTGGTCTGTTTCTTCTTTTGCTTTTTGCGTTGCTGACATTTCCTTCTTTCAGCCTGGGAGTCTCAGCTGCAGGGCTAGAGCTGCAACATATTTTTGGCTCCTGTCTCTTGAAAATGGCATCATGGAGCTAGATGAGTAAATTGCCATCCTGGCTTACATGTATGAGGAGTGGAAGGCACTTAGAGCCTGATTGTTGTTCAGTCACTCAGTCGTGTCTGACTCTTTGGGACCCCATGGAGTGCAGCACACCAGTTTTCCCTTGTCCTTCACCATCTCCCAGAGCTTGCTCAAACCCATGTCCATTGAGTCAGTGATGCCATCCAACCATCTCATCCTCTGTCATCCCCTTCTCCTCCTGCCTGCAATCTTTCCCAGTATCAGGGTTTTTTCTAATGAGTTGGCTGTTCGCATCAGGTGGTCAAAGGATTGGAGCTTCAGCTTCAGCATCAGTCCTCCTGATGAAGGACTGATTAGGAATCTTTGAAATCTTTGATACAAATGTAATGTGCTGAGCTATGAGGTCGGAACAGTGTGCCCCATCAGGTATATCCAATGATATTTTATATATCAGATATTTCCACTGTCAGAGTTGCAAGGTGAATCTAAAGCTTAATGGACACTTTACCAACCATTCCTTCTAGAGAGAGACATTCACCCTTAGTATGTTCTTGGTGATTCTCCCATTGTATCACTGCAGAATCTTACCTTCCTCTTACCCTAAAGATGAGTTAACATGTTTCACTTCAGATTATTCTACTTTTAGGCTTTAAATTTGTAACATAGTAAGGAGTTAAATCAATGTACAAACAGCTAATAGCAGACTACATTTAGTAGATGGATCCATTGTATCCAGTCTGTCCACTGGTGTTTCTGAATTACATCCTAATGTAGAACAGTATGTGTTAATAATAATTCAGTCCAGAGGTACTTCAGAATGAGGTGCTGAGAAATACAGATCCCTGTGTGTATTTGACAAATTATTCATAATGTAAGAAGGTTCTTGACTCAGAAGACTGGTGTTTTATGGGGAAAGACACTGTGCATAGACTTGACCTCATGCAGCACTCAGGAAAATGTTGCCTTTCTTAGAGTATAGCATTGACTTCTCATAATAAACCAGTGCTAGAACTCATTAATGAGGCTTCTTCAGCAAATTATTCTTACTGTGGATATGCTTGCATATTGCTGGACTGAAATACCAAAATTTGCATTTGTTTTTCCAGCTGTGCTTGTTTGTTTAACTTAAAAGATCAGCTGTGAAAGAAATTCTGATCATACTCTTAAAGTACAAGAATGACCCCAGTTTCCTGATCACATTTGAAAACTCATTTGTTTTACACAGTAATTTCCTGTCATTTGTTTCCTAGTGCCCTGTTCAAAATTTGGGGAACCCATTCTGTGTACCAACTGTGGGGGGATGAGTATAAGTCATGGGAAAATACCATAACCACTAAAGAAATAGAGGTGGTGTCATTGTCTTCTAGCAACATTTTTCTGTAGGGGCAACATACACTAGATATGGTTTGAGCAACTGGAAGCCTATTAAAACTATGAAATACAATACAAATAATAGCTAATGTTTATTGAAATTTACTGTATGCTCTGGGATAGGCTAAGTTTGGATGCATGATCATATTTAATCCACTCAACCCAATTGAGATATCTGAAGTTCAAAAGGGTTAAATATCTTGCTTTAAGATTTCAGGCCCAGCCAATATAATTATCCATTAGGGCATAATTATCCAACCTTTTTGGCACCAGGGACTGATTTCACAGAAGACAATTTTAACACAGATGGTGGTGGGGGATGATTTGGGTATGATTTAAGTGTATTACATTTATTGTATGCTTTATTTCTGTTATTATTACATTGTAATGTATAATGAAATAATTATACAACTCACCATCATGCGGAACCAGTGGGAGCCCTGAGCTTGTTTTCCTGCAACTAGACAGTTACCATCTGGGGCTGATGAGAGAGCAACGGGGCACAGTTGTAAACACAGCTGAAGCTTCCCTCACTCTTCCACTGCTCACCTCCTGCTGCGAGGCCTGGTTCCTAATGGACCGCCACAGACTGGAACCCGTTGGGACCCTGTGCTTTAGGGTAGGGTCAGGTTTCTATATAACTATTTTGAACTGAAGAGGCATTCATCTGAGGTTATTTCTCAAAGGGGTAAGTTTAAAGAAACTGAAAAGTGGCCTACTTAAATGATTAAGTACGGTGCCCAATCTTAAGCAGCTTTCCATGTAGTGGTAAAGACAGAAATCAAGCAGTATTATACGCTGTGGTCAACATTATACAGAGGGCGAAGTGCAGTGGTGGGGTCTGTAGGCGACTGTGATGAGCACAGAGGAGCCCACACAATGTAGAGTAGATATCACTCTCCTTCCAGCAGGTGCACGTGCAGTGAGCTTGTGTCCAGAACTCAGATTGGAGCTCTTGCTCTCCCTGAGAAGGCAACCAGCCGCAGGACACTTTCTGTGGTTTCCCTAGACACCTGGGGCATTGTATGTTGAGTTGACCCAGAAAGTATGGAGCACCTTAGAAGGTGAAAGTGTCCATTTTTCTTCTCTTTCTTCATTCTGCTCTCTGAACACCACTTGGGGGTCCCCTCTTTAAAGATACTATGTATGCATTTATGTAAGTAGATATGTAGTTTATAAATAAATGATGCATAGTATTGTATACAATATACATCTAGTAATGTATAATATAAATAATACTATACATACTATATTTAGAAGGAAATGCTGTTTGCTATGCTTGTCTGCATTACTAGACACATAACATGTATGGAATTCAGTTTATGCACAAGTGTGAAACATATATCACTTAATGTTAAACCTATTTCTAACCCCCGTTCCACTGGAACGCCTGAAGTATTCACCCAGGACTGAAAAATTTCAACCATTTTTTGAAACCCAAATCTCTTATTATCAGCTTCCATTCATTTCCATGAGAAGAGCCAGTTCTCAAGTAGTGAAAAGGGAAGACTTGGGTTATTAAAGATGTATTTTCATGAATAAGTTTTCTGTGAGATGGCCCAGTTTGAAGAAAACTTTGATTTCTGGACTTAAGCGCTGAAGTACTGTGTGCACAGAAAGCACAGCGAGCTTGGGGCCTTTTATGACAATGATGGGCTCTCTGACATGAAGTAACCAGATTTACGACAAGGGAGAAGAAGGAAGGAGCCCTCGAATAAGGCTGAAGGTTTTAGATAGGTCAGGTGGGAACACTCTAGATATTCTAGGAGAAACTGAATGATGCAAATACTGTGTGATATGTCATATTCTGTCGAATTCATAAGGAATTAATTTGAGAGGGCTGAGTTAGACTTTTTTGATAACTTGGCCATGCGTGCATGCATGCTCAATTGTGTCCGACTCTTTGCAACCCCATGGACTGTAGCCCATCGGGCTCCTCTGTCTGTGAGATTTTTTTCCCTGCAAGAATACTGGAGTGGGTTACCATTTCCTACCTGGGGGCTCTTCCCAACTCAGAAATTGAACCCACATCTCTTGCGTCTCCTGCATTGGCAGGTGGATTCTTACCACTGAGCCATCTGGGCAGCCCATAGCTTGGTCATGAAGGAATGTCAACCTCCATCACCACATTAGTGGCAGGGCCATAAAGCCATGTGTTCCTCAGTACAAGAAATCCTTGACAGGACAGGTGTTTTTTTATAAGCTTTAAAATATTTCCTGGTGTTACCATGAACATAAATGGCAATTTATGGTGACTGTAGAAAGTCTTACAAAACAAGTTAGTTATTTTGGAGGCAACAATAGCCATAATTCATAGGTCATATAAAATGCAAGCCAGGTTGTTAAACTGTGAGTAAAGGGTTTTGTAAGTGAAAACAACTATGTTCAAGACAGCTGATTCCCAGGTTGTGCTAAGACATGTTTGCCCTGGTTCACATTTCAGAGTCCATACTTTTACAAATATGTGGGTCTGATGAGATGTGTGCATTATTCCTCATTCACAAAATGATGAGAAATTTAGAAAAAAAAATGCCCAGTAGACAGAAATACTTGCATCGAGAAATATCTGGCAAAACACAAAGGAAATCTTTAGCCAGAAAGTCCCATGGACAGAGGTGCCTGGCAGGCTACAGTCCATGGGGTCACAAAGAGTTGGACATGACTGAGCGATGAAGCTCAGCACAGCACAAGGGACTCATATGTTTAGGAAGGAGCAGCTGCCTTTCCTTAAGAGTGACACTCTCGTCATTCAATTGCCAAGTCATGTCCGACTTTTCACAACCTAATGGACTTCAGTGAACCAGTGATACTCCTAATAGAGTTAAATAGAGTAACTGTATTGTCCATGTAAAATGCAATTTTATAATATTGCAGAATGAATTTTAATAAAAACACAGTATTGCCTTCCTTAATAATTTAATATTTTAATTAATTTAATTTAATAATTTAATTAATTAATTTAATAATTAATTAAATTAAATATTGGGACCAGAGTGACCAAATCAGAATTTATGTGTGCTATACTCCCATGTTATTCTTCAGATACTTATTTGTGTGTCTGCCATTGATAGATTATACATATAGGTAGATTTATCTTACCTATAATTTGTGATTATCTTGTTTTTTCCTAACCACCTATAAATAGGCAGTTGTTCTTTCTTTCATGTGTGGGGAAGATATTTTCATGAGTAGGCAGTTTCTTTTCCAATGTTTAGATACCAAATCCTTGTTTTCTTTACTTTTTTCTTTCAAACTACTCTTACACACACAACACACACACATTTGTCTATCTTTATGTATTAAATAATTTTACCCCCATGGATAGAACCATGAACTTTCTCCCTTCTCCATACTAACTTCCGTACACCTAATACTTAATCAGTAATGACTGGAGACTAACATTTGCTGAATACTGGTATACATGTGAAATATCCTCTGCTAGGTCCTTTACATTCATTGTTGGTTTCATTTAGTCATCAGAACAACTTGACAGATCAGGAAAATGAAGCTCAAAATTTTAAGTGATTTACCCCAGATCACAGAGCTACTAATTAATTGTCAAAGCTCAGACTTGAACCCAGCGCTTGTTTTCTCTCAGTCTCCATGCATGTGTGTGTGTGTGTGTGTGTGTGTGTGTGTGTGTGAGAGTGTGTATCTGTCTTTCCCTATCTGCTGTTCAACTTCAGTATGGTGATGAGCTGGAAACAGAAAGTTAAGAATCTTTTTATACATTAGGATTCTTTACTTTCTTACTTATGTGGTTTTTGAAGAATCATGTGCTAGAACTCAATATGTTATTTCCTACTGAATTTTTTCTGCTGATTGATGGTGTTAAAACAAAATATATGTGTGTATATGAGTGTGGACATACACATACACATACAGTGTTCAAGAACTAATACATGATTTATCTGCTTTAATCAATTATTTAAGGTCTTGTTTAATTTTTGAGAGAGAGAAGTTCAGAGAGATTGTTCACTTTTCCAAAGACGACAGAATAAGTTAAGGACATAGGTGGGCATTTGAACCAAATTCTCTTGACTTCAGTGCTCTTTCTAATGCCCTGCATCTTCCCACATGTGTCAGGACTTTATTACCACTTAAACAGTCTAATATGTATATTAGAAGTACCTCACATTTAAGTATGTATGATTATGATAGAGGTGATTCTGACTCAAAATGATACATGGTATGTCTCTTTCAATTATGGTTTTCTTAGGTTATATGCCCAGTAGTGGGGTTATTGGGTCATATGGTAGTTCTATTCTTAGTTTTTTAAGAAATTTCCATACTGTTTTCCATATTGTCTGTATCAATTTACAAACCAGCACTTTTTATAATAGCTAGGACATGGAGACAACTTAGATGTCCATTGAGAGTTGAATGGAAATAGAAATTGTGGTACATATATATGATGGAATATTATTCAGCTATAAAAACAGATTTGAGTCAATACTAACGAAGTGGGTGAACCTTGAGCCTATTGTACAGAGCGAAGGAAATCAGAAAGAGAAAGACAAATATTGTATATTAATGCATGTGTATAGAATCTAGAAATATAATACTGATGAACCTATTTGCAGGGCAATAATGGAGATGCAGACATACAGAACAGACTTGTGGACACAGTCTGGGAATGAGAGGGTGGGACGAATTGAGAGAGTAGCATGGAAACATACACGTTACCAAATTTCAACTAGATACCCAGTGGGAATTTGCTATGTGATACAGTAAACTCAACCCGGTGCTCTGTGGCAACCTAGAGGGCTGGGGTGGGTGGGAGATAGGAAGGAGTTTCAAGGGGGAGAGGCATATGTATATCTGTGACTGTTTTGTGTTGATGTGCAACAGAAACCAGCGCAATATTGTAAATCAATTATCCTTCAATTACAAAAAATTTCAAACGATACACAAAATTTATAAAATTGTATAATCAGTGCAGTTTGGAGCTAGAGTTTCTTATATCTAGATATTCTTAGAGGCGCAGTACATATCCATGTGACTTGGGTAACTGATCTTTTCATGTTTCTGTTTTCACAGGTTAATTTAATTAATTTTATGATTTCACAATCTAATATGAAAGAGCATATCCTCCACCTGTCTTCCCATCAGCTGGTTATCAATAAACCAAAGCAAATAACAACTAATAATCTCATAGGTTTAATTTTTGTAATTTTAGGAGAAACATGATGAAGTGGTATCTGATGTTGGAAAACTGCAGGAGAAGTCAACTTGGAATATGGAGAAAGAGGTAGGGTATAAGAATAAAGATAGTTAGAAAGACCCAGCAAAGAAGTAGCCCAGGTGTGATGGGAATTGCAGCAATTCCCAAGGTAGATCTTCAATCACAAGTTCTCATTTAAAGTTATCAGGCAATTTAAATTTAGCTTATCTGATAAATCTTGTAATCTCTTGTGTATTTCTGTAAATTTGCAAAATCCTCATCCTTGAAAAATATGGTTCAATGTTAATGTACTGGGAGAAGTTGCACCAACACTGAGATTCACATTACAAACTTCAGATTTGGGGATATCAATTTTTAGAACTACCTGACAAAACTAGTTTCTAGTGATAGTGCACATATCCATCTAGAAAATAAAATGAAACCAGATAAACCCTCACTGAATATCTGTAGGAAATAAACATAGAAAAAAGTCACCTAAAAGTTCAAAATAATAGTATCTATCAACATCAAATCCTGAGAACACTTTCTAATGGAAATCATTAAGAATAGTTAATATCATGTTATTAAAATGTTTAAGAGTAAAAGAAATACTAAACACACACACAGAGAGACCACAGAGGCAGGACACTTCCAGGAACAAGTAAAATTCTTTTCTGTACAAGGATGTTGAAAGGCATTAAGATATTTTTCACTAAAGTGTAATTTAAAAGCCCACTTTCCCAGAGATCTTAAGGAAAAACATGTTCATTTTAGTGCAACTTTGATATACTATTCTGAGCCACCATGTATACTTGTGTGATTTATCTATATATGTATGTATCTGTCTATATATCTAAAATAAAATGATGTGAAAAATCTAGATGTCCAACAATAAGGGATTGATTAAAGTAATAGTGTTTGAAACATGTAACCTTTAAAGTATGATACAGATTTATATTTACAGAAGAGGAAGGAAATACATAAGATTCTGCTTTGAGATGAACAACTCACTTTGGAATTCTCTACCTATTGTGAATTTTTGTGTATTTCTATAACCATAGGAAAAAAAATGTCTGGAAGTAAATATACAGTGGTGATAATAGGTTAAGACTATGAAGTGAAGTGTTTGTCACTCAGTCGTGTCTGACTGGTTGTGACCCCATGGACTGTGGTCTGCCAGGCTCCTCTGTCCATGGAATTCTCCAGGCAAGAATACTTCAGTGGGTTGCCATTTCCTTCTCCAGGGGATCATCCTGACCCAGGGATCAAACCCGGGTCTCTTGCATTGCAGGCAGATTATCGTCTGATCCACCAGGGAAGCCCACTGAACATCAGATGCTCTTAAAACTATGTAATAATTTAAATAAAAACATTGCTGAATTTGATTTCTTTTCGATTGGCAGTATTTAAATAACTCTACTTAGTTTTAATCCACATAGGCTTCCCATAAGCTGCTGTCACGCTACTATTGTCAATATAGCAAAATGGTAAAACAAAAACAAAAAAAAACTTTTCTTTTTTTTTGTATTTCAAATGTACTCTCTGAAGGTAAAACAAACAAACAAACAAACAAACCTTATTATTCCTCCTTCCCTCAAAGCCAGAAACTGATGGGAATACAAGGATTTAAGGAAAATGATTGAATTTTTGGTTACGGAGTAGCAAGAGTCAACTGAAGGGTGGTAAATAAAGGGAGAGGAAAGATTGTTATGATTTTTTGATGTTAAGGCTTGTAGATACTATGTTTTCAATATTAAATACTCTCTGTTGTTGTTGTTTAGGCACTCAGTCATGGACTGCTGCATGCCAGGCTTCTCCATCCTTCACTATTTCCTGGAGTTTGCTCAAACTCATGTCCACTGAATTGATGATGCCATCCAACCATCTCATCCTCTGTCATCCCCTTCTCCTCCTGCCCTCAGTCTTTCCCAGCATCAGGGTTTTTTCCATTGAGTCGGCTCTTTGCATCAGGTGGCCAAAGTATCAGACCTTCAGCTTCAGCATCAGTCCTTCCAATGAATATTTAGGGTTGATTTCCTTTTAGGTCGACTGGTTTGATCTTGCTTTCCAAAGGACTCTCAAGAATCTTCTCCAGCACCACAGTATGAAAGCATTAATTCTTCAGTGCTCAGCATTCTTTATGGTCCAACTCTCACATCCATACATGACTACTGGAAACAACCATAACTTTGACTAGATGGACCTTTGTCAGCAAAGAGATGTCTCTGCTTTTTATACATTGTCTAGGTTTATCATAGCTTTTCTTTCAAAGAGCAAGTGTCTTTTAATTTCATGGCTGCAGTCCTGAACTGCAGTTACTCTTAGCATCACCAGTTTGATCAAGTGAATAAGGAAAAAGAAGTCTCTGGATCCAGGTTCTCTATGTCATTTGGTTATTATTTATCTAAACATAAGTTACAAACACAGGAAGTCTCCTCACTCTCTGAAGTCTCTCCCTTTTTTGAAAAATTCTCAGTGGAAGCAGAACTTAATTGCAATTGAGTATTTGTCAGGAAGCTAGGTGGTAGGAGCCAAGAGATGGAGTTAGAAAAGCACAGCCATTTTTCTCTTTCCTGTGACTTAATGTGATGCCAGATACTTTCTCAAATGGTGAATTTGTTTGAATTGTCTAGCAATTCTTTCTCTCTTAGAAAGTGCCAATGAACAGTGAGTTAGGGGAAGCTTCATGTGGTTCTGCTAAACATTTGATTCAGTGCAGACTCTGTGAGAGATGTGCTTCTTTCTCATTATTAAGAGATCTATCGTTGGAACATGCCAAGATTAAAATTTATCATGCTGTTAGTCTAGATCTATGGATTAGCTGCACCTAAGAAAGAAATAAACTGGTGCCAAACTCCTAAGAAAGATAAATTATTCCTTGATTTCACTAAAACACATTTATTGATCTTGCCAGATTTTTCTTTCCTCTTTCCGAATCACTATTTTAATTTGATGATCAGCTCACAGAGAAACTTTTCTAGGGATGATTTGCATTGAAAATATTTCATTCTATTTTGAGTACCACTTAAAAGTCAGCATATAATTGGAAACTGAGGAAAAAAATTAAAGAGCATTTTTTTCTCACTTTGTTGTCTGCATTACTTATGAGTATGGATAATTAATCTGGAGAATACCATATCAGTATCATTCAGTCCTTCTCATAGTGAAAAAAGATGAATGTTCAATTCTAAAGTTTGTGTTTCACTGAAAATATTGCTATGAATTATTTTAAGATTTCAATGAATTTCTCCTTACATTAGAAATGTATAGAAATTTTCATAATAAATTATTATTCTGTCTTACTACAAAATAAGAAATCCTTGTTAGCCTATATAGAGACTAATTTTCAGAATCAAGTTTATATTTGATTCTTATTAGTTGAGATGTGCTGTTATTTTCAAAATGAAAAGTGATACCTTAAAAAGAATGTAGTTTTCAAGAATCTGATTCCAAAACTCTCATACATAAATTTGTTATATTCTGATATCTTATTACCATCAGTCAAACCCAAATAATAGGCCCTATTGGGACAGCCTACTTTCAGCAGAGCTTTTCCCCCGTCATTGTTCTATGTAGAGAGCTTTATATATGTGCAGCTATTCTGTATATATGGAGCTTTTCCCTATGATTGTTTCTTTCTCACATGCATGCACTATATATGTGTGTGTGTGTGTGGGTGTATTATATATTGTAGAAGAAATTTTTGTCTGTTATATATTGTTATATATTGTCTGTTATATATTGTCTGTTATATATATTGTCTGTTATATATTGTAGAAGAAATTCTTGTCTATTCTTGTCTGGAGAATCCCATGGACAGTGAGCCTGACAGGCTGCAGTCCGGGGGTCGCAGAGTCAGACACAACTGAAGTGACTCAGCACGCACACGAACAGTTAATTGGAGATTACAAATACCACTGTAAGTGAAGGCAACTCACTCAACTGTGGGTAATGATTTACAATGTAAGTTGTTGTCAACAGGCTTTATTTTTTTAGAGTAAATTTTAGATCCATAGCAAAACTGAGCAGAAAGCACAAAATGTAAAATTTAATCATCCGGTTTAAAGAGTGGGGAAAATATGTAGAGTTTTCTAAATTTAATGATAAAAATTGCTTAAAGACATTTATATTTATCTTCTCAGTCAAAGGGCCTGTGTAAATGGGAGTAATGGTGGACATATCACATGAGTATTATAAGAATTTTATGTGGTAATATATATAATATGCTAATCCTGGTGCTCCAATACTTTGGTCACCTGATGCAAAGAACTGACTCATTTGAAAAGACCCTGATGCTGGGAAAGACTGAAGGCGAGAGGAGAAGGGGTCGACAGAGGATGAGATGGTTGGATGGCGTCACTGACTCAATGGACATGAGTTTGAGCAAGCTCCGGGAGTTCGTGATGGACAGGGAAGCCTGGTGGGCTGCAGTCCGAGAGACCACAAACAGTTGGACACTACTGAGTGACTGAACTGAACTGAGCAAATAGAAAAAACTCATTAAATGTTATATTTCTGATAATTTATAATGGGAAATGCATAACAGTAGAGGTAAGTTCAAATTATGGCTTTACTACTATTTATCTACTGAAGAAATTTGACCATATTTCAAATGTTGCTTGTGGTGCAGTTTTTCTCTGCAAAATTGAGGGTTTCTGGAGTAATATTATTTTATTACAGAAATAAGTTATACTTTCTACATTTTTGAAATTTTATTGTTAACAATAAAACTAGGAAAGTTAAAAACAGGCAGAGAATTAGTCATTGGAAATTTGTCTGTCTATGTTGCATTTTTTAAAAAATGGCAGTTTATAATACATATCAGTAAAGACTCTGAAAAGCGCTACAGTGAAGAAACCTCTTCAAATTTGCCTAATGCAGCTTTCTACAACATATTTGACTAAACCTTATTTCAAATACCCTTGTTAACCTCCCAAGGTAGTACTACTTTAAAGAACAAAGTGAGGGAGATATGAATGTAGGTAGAACATTATTTATATAAACTTCTTTATCTAGTGAACATTAGCATTAACAATCAACTCTTTTTTTTTTTTTATTTTTCAGTGGGTTTTGTCATACATTGATATGAATCAGCCATAGAGTTGCACGTATTCCCCATCCCGACCCCCATCCCACCTCCCTCTCCACCCGATTCCTCTGGGTCTTCCCAGCCCACCAGGCCCGAACACTTAACTCATGCATCCCACCTGGGCTGGTGGTCTGTTTCACCACAGATAATATACATGCTGTTCTTTCAAAACCTCCCACCCTCACCTTCTCCCACAGAGTTCAAAAGTCTGTTCTGTACTTCGTCTCTTCTTCTGCCCTGCATATAGGGCCATCATTACCATCTTTCTAAATTCCGTATATATGTGTTAGTATATTGTAATGTTCTTTATCTTTCTGGCTTATTTCACTCTGTATAATGGGCTCCAGTTTCATCCATCTCATTAGAACTGATTCAAATGAATTCTTTTTAACAGCTGGGTAATATTCCATGGTGTATATGTACCACAGCTTCCTTATCCATTCATCTGCTGATGGGCATCTAGGTTGCTTCCATGTCCTGGCTATTATAAACAGTGCTGCGATGAACATTGGGGTGCATGTGTCTCTTTCAGATCTGGCACAAAGACAGAAATATAGATCAATGGAACAGAATAGAAAGCCCAGAGATAAATCCACGAACCTATGGACACCTTATCTTTGACAAAGGAGGCAAGGATATACAATGGAAAAAAGACAATCTCTTTAACAAGTGGTGCTGGGAAAACTGGTCAACCACTTGTAAAAGAATGAAACTAGAACACTTTCTAGCACCATACACAAAAATAAACTCAAAATGGATTAAAGATCTAAATGTAAGACCAGAAACTATAAAACTCCTAGAGGAGAACATAGGCAAAACACTCTCCGACATAAATCACAGCAAGATCCTCTATGACCCACCTCCCAGAATATTGGAAATAAAAGCAAAAATAAACAAATGGGACCTAATGAAAATTAAAAGCTTTTGCACAGCAAAGGAAACTATAAGTAAGGTGAAAAGACAGCCCTCAGATTGGGAGAAAATAATAGCAAATGAGGAAACAGACAAAGGATTAATCTCTTACACTGTTGGTGGGAATGCAAACTAGTACAGCCACTATGGAAAACAGTGTGGAGATTTCTTAAAAAACTGGAAATAGAACTGCCATATGACCCAGCAATCCCACTTCTGGGCATACACACTGAGGAACAATCAACTCTTGAAAGAAAATATCCATTAGGTCTGAATAACTCTGAATAATTTGGCTAATCTATGGGTATTTGTGCACATGCCTATATCTGTCACTTTAAAATATCTTGCAGGATAATTGGGTTTCATATGGATATTTTTGCTTATGGTTTTGTGCTTTAAAAAATAGGGAGCCCTATTTTTCACAGCCTGGTCCTCTGTGAAGTCCTAGAGGGGTGAGATGGGAAGAGGGAAGGGAGGCTGAGGAGGGAGGTGATATATGTATAATTATGGATAATTTTCACTGTTGTATGGAAGAAACAAGCACAAGATTATAAAGCAATTTTCCTCCAATTAAAAAATAAATGTTTAAAAATTATAAAAATATTATTAAAAACCTATGACACAAGATAAAAGTCTATTTCGCCTTCAGAGTTAGACAGATATTCTTGACTTGATTTCCATATGTGATGACTGAGGAAATCTCATGCTTTTATGTGAGGTCATAATTCTGCTTAAATTTTGTTCAGCAGTGGAAATGTTTCATGTTATGTTGTCTCACGTGTATATGCCCAGTTAGATTTACAAGTCCTTGGAATAAAAAATCTGTGTATTTATGTTGCTTTATATGTACTTTCTGACTCCTCTCCTAATGCCATTATAAGTAGAAGGGATTTATCCATGGTGTTTTCTAGCTGAAAATGTATGCCTAAAGAATGATATGATTTCAGTCTAAATATTAACATTTTTATATTCTCAATTATATGAACAAAGGCCTTACAAACTCCTGATACTCTCTGTGTACTTTTGAAAAAGGAAAAAAGACATGTTGTCTCAAATAAGAACTTTCAGTGAGAGAAAATGCTATATGTTAATACATTGAAAATTGCTCTCTCGGTCTTGATTCCACTAATAAATGTAACATAGTTTAAATAAATCACATTCTTAATAGTGAAGTTTGAAGGAAGACATTTTGAAAGCTCTAGTTTAAAACTGTTACCCTTATTTTATTTTTTTGGATGACCTAGGTAAATGCAGATAAAAATGTTGAAGATAAATGATTATTGTAGAGGTTGTTGGCAGACCAGGACCCAAGTATTAATATTATTTTATTCATCCATTTCTTCCATATTTATTGAGTACCTGCCATATGCCAGCCTGTGCTAGACACTGGAATACAGAGATGAATGAAGAGGCATGACTTTTTCCTGAGCATGCCCTCAGGAAGCTGCCCTCATGGTCACATGGGGAAGGCATGTACTAAACCAGTAATTATAGATGTAATTGTCTTTTCAAAACAAAAAGGGCAAGGTGTAAACAGGACATAATAACTTGTGGATCAAAAGTGTTTGAGGAGAAATATTAATTTGGGTAATTAAATATGGTCACAACCACAATACAAAGTTTTTCTTTCAAACCATTTTGACGGTATTAGCTGTAGAACCTTAGAACTGGCAGAATTTCCCTTCTGAGAAACCGAGGTCCTTCTTTATGACACTTTGTTACTTCATCAGGACTGTCTTCTAGAAACACTAAGTACTGGTGAAAAAAACAATTGACATTCCACCTGATTGAGGAATCACAGAATAATCTTTTCAAAAACATTCAAGCTAAAGGCATAGGAAAATAGAGAAGACAAGAAAATGAAAATAATTTAGAATTACTTTGAAAAATGTTTATACCCTGTAAAATAATCAACATGTGTATTGCCAGTTTTGAAGTAAGTAGCTTTATATCCTAATGGAGATATTCCCTAATGCTTTATAAAACCAAACTCAGGACTGAAGAGACTGCAGTGAAAGCTCCTCACTAAAGGAAATTAGACATTCTGAATCTAGGACGTCAGGGAATTGAAGTGCTGTGGGGCTGATGCTGCCATTTACATTGTTATTTCATGAAAATGGAATAAAGCTGTAGACTTGAATTGTAAGTACACAGA
The DNA here is from genome assembly GCF_963930625.1 of Muntiacus reevesi. Lineage (NCBI taxonomy): Eukaryota > Metazoa > Chordata > Mammalia > Artiodactyla > Cervidae > Muntiacus > Muntiacus reevesi. The sequence goes on along the minus strand of NC_089255.1, from coordinate 39,175,091 downwards.
GAAAAATGAAATCATCTTTTTGTTATTCAAAGCAGACAGAGCATTCTCTGCTATTTAAGTTTCTCATCTAGTTGTGCAGGAAATAAATGCACGTGCTAATTCAGGAATGTTGAAGCTTTACAGAACATAGCCTGAGATGCGGTCGGTCACTGAAACAATTATCAGGCATTGCTGAAGTTTTGCATGTGTTTGGAAATCATGGTGGGCATATCTGAAATTAGCATACATATCCATAATTGTTAGTCTCAAATTAATTTTGTAGCATTACTAAATGAAGACAGTATAAGGCAAACGTATTTCTTAAAAGATATACAGGGTGTTCTTTGTATCTGAAAGAGAATTATGGCTTAAAAAAGGCTTCGTGGGCCAAAGAAAACTACAAAAAAATTAGTCCTTTAGTTAGGAGATTACTGTTAAGATCCTCTAGTTTAGGAAATAATCATTTAAGAACAGCCTATCAATTATCCAGTAGATGACCTTTGTTATTCCTGTCAAGGCTCCATTTTTCTATATTTTCAATTTTATCCAGAGTTCAGTTGTCATGATGGTGCTCAGGTGCACATTGTCTTGAAACACTTGCTTAAATACTGTCCAATAATCTGTCATTTGTAGATGTTTTATGTTACTGGTACTATCAACATTGTTCTTTAATTTGTTGCTAAAACAGATTATAAACACTGCAATTTATAGAATGGGGATTTGTAGTTCCATGAAACTCTGTCTTTTGAGTTCATAGCTCATCAGCTGATTTTTCGGTTGGAAATTTAACATATGGTTTATGCTTTGATCAATTTTTTAAAAAAACTAATTCTAAATTATTTCTGTGAGGTAAAAGAAGATAGCATATATTATTGTTCCATTCTGTCTTTTTATATTTATTTCCTAAAATAATGTATCTCACAGATAATGATAGGGTCCCCTAAGGATGGCAAGAATGGGATGCTAGGCACACCACAAAGATATGTGGGGAATGGGTATATCACCATGTATATGTGGAATAGACTAATGCTGTTTCAGCCTTCCACTTCCTTTCCTTGTGACAGTTCTAACTCAGTCCTTGTAAGTGACCTGATGGATAGAAGAGACATGAGTTTTGACTTTCCTATTGGTGGTGCTTGAAAAACAAAAAATAAAATTTATTTTTTAAGCAAAACTTTAGTCCAATGTAGTTCCTTTTATAACCTTGTATTGTAGTCAACTGACTGGGCACCTTGGAATATGGAAGGAGAAGAGCAAGAAGGACAGTTAAAAATAGACCCTACATTATAGAAGTTACAATGTAAAATGTTAGAAAACTTCAAACAGAACATTTGAAAGAGGAAAACAAAATTTGACTCAATGTAAATTATGCCTTTAATGTAAGTTTCTTTTCCACTTGAGCCTTGTTTTTCAAAATTCTTATATGAACTTCAGAAGTACCTTGGTGATTCTCTTATTCTTTAGGAATCATTGTCAAATTCAGTCGATTTTACTTTTGCTAACCTGGAATCTGGAGGTGGGAAGTAGGGGTGACTGGCAAACAAGAGAAGTCTGCCACTTTGCTAATAAAAACCAAAAGAAAAACCAGGCTTCACTAGGAAGAAAGGTAACTGGAAGGTCAAATTTGCCTTTTAGTCTATAGAGATTTTTCTCACAAATGAACTCAGGTATTTAATTTATTGCTATCACAGAATGCTGAGAATGCTTTACTGAAGGAGAGAGCAGAAAATTTATGAGTTTAGAGATAAAAAATCAGAAAATGCAAGTCTGGCAATTTAGTAAACAGAAGAGAGAGTGTAAATGTCTGTGCCGTAGCACATAGAGGGCACATTTTAACTTTTAGGAAGAGATGAATATTCTATTTAGTGACACGACAACTTCAGAGAATAGTGTTAAAGTTGTAAAATACAGCTTTTTATAAAAAAAATACAGTCATCACACCTCCAAAACTGTCAAGTGCTTGATTTCTTTTAACTTGGAAAAATGAACTTAAAAGTTAACACAATTAGTAAACAGTTTGACACCAAAGCAAACACAAAATAAAGCAAAATGCACACTCGTAAATTTCTGAAAAAATTAAGGACATTTAGGAAATATAATCTGGTTTTCAAAATGAAAGAATCATCTCTTTCTATTGAAACTTGTCTGTTAATAGCAAGTAAATGTTTTTAGGCATCATAGTCTGTCAGACAGTATAGAATCTGCCTGCAATGCAGGAGACCTAGGTTCAATCCCTGGGTTGGGAAGATCCCCTGAAGAAGGAAATGGCAACCCACTCTAGTATGCTTGCCTGAAGATTTCCATGGACAGAGGACCTTGGTGGGTTATAGTCCATGGGGTCACAAAGAACCAAACATGACTGAGCAACTAACACTTTCACTTTAGGCATCATGAGAGAGAGATTTCTCTTAAAATATGACACTTTTCCTCACAAGTGTCAATTAATATATATTTGATACCCAGTAGTAGTTCAGTGATATATCAGGGGTACTGACAACTCTATTAATGCACCATTATATAAGCAAATATTTTCTGTAGATGTCAATAAAATTTGATTTTACCCTTTCTGTACTGAAAACCAAGAAACTCAAGGAATTTGAATTTCCTGTCCAGTTTTGCTTTTTTTTTCTTTTCTTTTTTTTCTGCTTGACCATATATTAAGGAATAGAAATTTATGAAATATATGTTCTCCTTTCCATCTTTTTCTGAAAACATGAATCACTGTGTTCAAAACTGTTTGTTTTGTTTGACTATCTGTTAACCAGTAAAGGCAGAAATTTTCTCCAAAGTTTGAGTTGTGATTTGCTTCTGACTTTTTAATCTCATAAGACACAGCTTTTAATTTCTTCATACTCTGAGTAACAAAGTTTTAAAATGTGTATATTACAGAGGGGTAGACCTAGCATGAAGTTCTCCAGATCCATTCCAAAACATACTGACACAGAAAATGTTATTGAACCTGGACTTGGGTCTGCTCACCTGTACATAGTGAAGTCAGTCACTGAACACCAGGTTTGGTGGAGGAAAGTACAGGGTTTATTGCAGGGCACCAAGCAAGAAGAGGCTTCCCAGCTGGCACTAGTGGTAAAGAACCTGCCTGCCAGTGCCAGAGACATAAGAGACATGGGTTCGATCCCTAAGTCAGGAAGATCCCCTGGAGGAGGAAATGGCAACCCACGCCAGTATTCTTGACTGGAGAATCCCAGGGACAGAGGAACCTTGTGGGTTACAGACCACAAAAGTGTCACAAAGAGTCAGACACGACTTAGTGACTAAGCACCAACAACAAGCAAGAAGAGTGGCCAGCTCATGCTCAGAAGCCAGAACTCCTGATGGCTTCCGGAAAGGCTTTTAAAGGCAGTTTGAGGGAGGCCACAGGGTGCATGATCAGCTTGTGCTCAGTTCCTGGATTGATTGGCGTCAAGGTGAACTTGCAAGCATCATTAACTGTCTGGTTTCAAATGGTCTGGTTTTTACCTCCATTCGATCAGCACTTTTAATCTGTTGGGGGTCTGCTTCTTGTAAAAATAATTTAGGAATGTGTATCAGATCTTTATCTCTATCTTTAAGGGAACCGGGAGTTCAGTGACTGCTGTGTAGCTGATTTATAGTATAAGTCGTTACCGGTTTCTTGACCTACAGCTTTTCTTTGTTTCTCAGTCTTTACATTCCCTAATCATTAACTCTTGAGCCAGCCTTTTGAGACTCTGGGGGGTCCTGGAAGACTAAAGCAAAAGCCTTTTCTTTCAAAGTACAGGGACAGAAGAGCTTGTATACAGTTTCAAAGATAGATGCTCAGATTTTTTAAATAACAAAATTTCAACCAAATAAATTTGAAGATATGATTGGCTTTGTGGAGCAAGTCAGAAATGGGGCGGCATCCTATCTAGCAAGTAGGGAGGTGCTCCAAGGCATTATACAACATGGGAGATTTTTGTAGACAGAAGAGGAAATTTGCAGAGTTGTTTTAGGTTTAGGCAACCTATCCATGGGGGACAGAAGGGGACTGTAGCAGATTACCTCACTGGTGCTGACCTGATCATTTTAGATCATTTTAGACCCTATTAGAATACATTCCTGGAGATAGTTGTAATTGAAATTAGGTCGGGTATTAAGTCTTAGTTCACTTAGTTTACTTAGTTGGTGATGGACAGGGAAGCCTGGCATGCTGCAGCCCATGGGGTCGCAAAGAGTCAGACACGACTGAGTGACTGAACTGAACTGAACTTACTTAGTTTGATTATTAAGTCCCCAGTTTGCTGGGGCTTAGCACAAGTGACTCCATTTTAGGTCTGTATTTTTTTTTAAATCAATTATTGAATATCCATGTAAAATACAACGTATTACTATCCTGTGAGTTCTTTCTAGGAACAACACAGGACCTCTCTTCCTATTCTTTCTCCACTCTGCAACCTGTTTGCTTCACCACATGTATTTGGATGACTCCTTTCTGATTTCCCTTCTTTCCCATTCCTCATCTCCTCTCCTTTTTCTCTTGGTTTTACTCTCCTTAATGTTAGTTGAAAGATCTAAGTCACCCTTCCTGCTAATCATTATATAATTTTCCCAAATGTAGACTTTATTGGAATCACAGTAGATACTGTTATGCTTAAAATAACATGGAATACTAGGAACTAGTCTATTTCTTTCCCTTACATTTGAACAATTTATCCTCGTCTTTATCTTGTTACATGGTCATGTTACTTTACCAAATTTATTTCTGAAAAGATTCATGTGAATTGATGACTTGTCAATTATCAAGCTTGCATTGCTTATGTGACTTTCAATTTAAATATTCTGAAAGTCATTTTTAAAAATTGGTTAAAAATTGTTACCATATATGTTACATATAGGTATATGCATGTATACACACAAATATGCAGATTTTGGATGATTTGATCCCTTGTACAGTATCTATTTTGTTCTTTCTTCCAGTCAAAACCCATTCATATAATTTGCTAAGTAACGCTTCTTATACTCAGAGCCCATCATTCTTTTACTATTTAAGTCATTTCTTGTTTCCAGCTTTTATTCACTTATATCTTATTACCTATTACTTTTGGGTTACCTTTCTTCATATATGAATGTTCCATGTGTTCCCTTAAAAAGCATCTCAGCTTTTAGTAAGTATGCCTAGCCTCAGAGAAGGGTCTTTCTTGCCCCTCAAAAGTGACACTTACAGGAGAATATTTCTTACTCCCTGCCCAGTTATCAAACCAATTCTACAACTGTCAATTTAAAATTTAAATTTTAATATTCAGTATATTTTACTGAATAATAGATTTGGTCTTGTGTATATTGAGGCATATGGTATATTTTATTTACATGATTTTAAAAATTAATTAAACAAATTCATTTGACGCTATAATTATACTAAGAATGTATCAATGGGAGTTCCCCAGGTGGCTCAGTATGTAAAGAATCCTCCTGCAATGCAGGAGATGGTTGATCCCTGGGTTGAGAAGATACCCTGGAGGAAGGCATGACAATCCACTCCAGATTCTTGCCTGGAGAATCCCATGGGACAGAGGAGCCTGGCAGGCTACAGTCCGTAGAGTAACAAAGAGTCGGACATGGCTGAAGTGACTGAGCATGCATACATGCGTGTATAAGTGAGCAATATGTGTGTAAGGAATATGTTAGGAAAGATCTTGATTAATAGAAATAAGAGTACAAGAGTCCTATTTCCAGTTAATCAAATTCATTCTTCTGTGCTCAGGTATGTTATTTAACAGAAGACTACTTGAAGACATGTTTAAACATTTTTCTATGATTACTGAGTGTGTGTTTAAGGATCTTGACCATCTTACTTTCTTTAGGGCATGGCTGTTAATTCTTATTTGATCTCTCAATATCTGAATCCTTGTTAAGACCGAGAGAAAGCTCCCTTTTGCTAAATTATTCTCTCATGTAAGCAATACTGATAACATGGGGGCAGTGTGCGTGTTGTCTGTGCCTTTGCATTTAATGCCATTTCAGCTGGGAATCCTCTTTCTTTTGCTGGTCTCCATAGTTTTTCTTCAAATGTAAGTATCAGCATGAAAATCAATTTCACCACTGGTAGATGGATAACTGATATACGCTGTATATACGTGAATGACTCGTTCAAAGTTACACCTCTTAAAAGTAAACTGGAACTATTTAGCTATGTGTCTGAATCCCTCTTTAAGTGAAAGTGAAGTCGCTCAGTCGTGTCCGACTCTTTGCGACCCGTGGACTGTAGCCCACCAGGCTCCTCCGTCCATGGGATTCTCCAGGTGAGAATACTGGAGTGGGTTGCCATTTCCTTCTCCAGAATCCCTCTTTAATTTCCCTTTAACATCTCTTTAATCTTTGTTTAACCTATACTTTCTGTATAGGGCAGGAACTGAATATTATTCCAGTTTCTGTCCCCAGAATTCATAAAGCACTTAGATTAAAGGAGCATAATATATTTTGGTCAAATGAACCCTCCCCAATGAGCTGATTTCATTGACAGCAATTCAGATGTAATATTCTTCCTGTTCTCTCAAACCTAGGTTCTACTGTTTCCTACCTGTTAGATATGTTTAGAAAGTGAAGTAAAAAGCTTATTACTATAAGATGTTAATACATGATGACTGTATATGTTTATCTTACAAAACCCATATTTGTTTGTTTTACTGTTAAGGAGTCAGAAGCTGGGTTATATAATAACAAAGACATAAATCTCTACTGGTGAAATTTTAGGTATTCTGGTAAACTGGCTATGAAGATATTTTGACTGAATGAGTCTTTCAATATGGAAAAACTTTCATTTCCTTCAAATTCAACCATGGTGGTGACTGCCTACTTTATTTGCGCATAGTACTTTTGGGATTTTGCAGTTTATGAAGGGAGTTCCATTTTGTACAATGCCTTGAGTATATTCTATTAAGATTTATATGGTGATTCTTATGGGGTTAGTAGGATTGACACATTTGTAATTAAAGTAGAGCTGTACTATATTAGAATAAAAGTGGAAAGTAAATCTTGAAGAATAAAGTAATTTAATTTACTTTATATTGAGCACGAATATGTGTATAAACATAGATAACCAAATTCCAAATAATACATATATAGAACATATTTTCAACAAGGTAGAATGACTAAAATTGCTTAAATTATAATATGTATGAGGGTGTTTGCTTTCCATGATTATGAGGTAATGATAGATCTTTGAGTTTGTTACTGAAAACACCTCTGCTGATTAATCCAGGCTTCTTTATATGTTATCAACCAAAATTATACATACATTTAAAGAATTATTGGTGTGAATATTGCTCTCATGTTGAATCCACTTGGGTTTATTCAATGAAGAGTTTTCAAAATAAGTTTTCTCATGTCAGAATAGTGGCATTAGTTTTAAAGGGAATGAATGAACTAAAGAGTGACCCTAATGGAAATACCCAAATTTATATGTGATTATACACAAACTTTTGGGCTTCCTTGGTGGCTCAGCCTGTGAAGAATCAGCCTTCAATGCAGGAGACCCGGGCTTGATCCGTGGGTCAGGGAGATTCCCTGGGGAAGGGAATGGCTACCCACTCCAGTATTCTTGCCTGGAGAATCCCATTGACAGAGGAGCCTGGTGGGTTACAGTCCATGGGGTTATGAAGAGTCAGATACGACTGAGCAACTAACACACACACACACACACACAAACATTTATATTTTAACTAAAGATTCTTTGAACAAAAATTGAGTCTTCTTTTATTTTCTTTTTTTTGTTATAGAATTAAATTTGAATTCTTGCAATGTTAGTAAAATGACAGTTGCATTAATCTTAATTATTGTTCTTTTGACTGGCTTTTATCTCTTTTTCAATATCTATTTTGTTGCATCTAAATTTTTGTTGAGCCTTGGTTACATGGTACGAATTTAAATCAGGACAGAACTTCATAAATCTTAAAAATGGTCAAATGTGCAATACAGTAGTAATGTATACAATGAAATATGAATCAAAGACAGTAATTTTGAAAACTCCAAGCTCCTCAGGTTTTATATCCATAGGTATAGTGTGCGTTAGCAATTTTGTAGAGCTCTAGTAAAGTTTTTGTTTAGTTTTTACTTGAATTAATGAATCATTGTGTTTACCCTCCATGTTCTTATGTCTGTATGTATATATATTGTATATGTATATATATATATATATCAAGAAATTTATTTCTAAAGGTTGATTTGTGATTTAGCGAAGAAAATTATTTTTGCTATTAGTAGCTACCGTTTATTAAAAACATTGGTATATGTTAAGGATTTTTAATGAATTATATAATTTACTCTAAAAACTAATTTATGAAAACTAATGAAGTGTACATTTTATCTTTTTCATACTTTCAGTCTTAGAAAGGATTTTATATGGCCAAGGACACAAAACTTGTAAGGGGCAGCTCTTGGCTTATGACAAGATGCTGTTTGCTACTAGTCAGTGGGCTTGACTACCACATTCATGAGCTTTTGGAGATGGAGACATTTCATTAAGAATAAGGAGGTTAATAATACCCTAGGACTAAATAATAATAATAATAATAATAATAATACCCTAGGACTATAACTCCATTTTATGCAGTTTTTCAACACAACCTTATTCCACTGATATTTTACACTTCTCTTAATTTCTATAGGAAAATTTATTTTCCTTTGGCCTTAGGAAATGCTGTTTATCATTTTATAAATGTCATCTTCTGAATAGACTTTCAAGTCCCAGAGAGCGTGTATCTATTTCTTTTCTTTCGTTGGAACTTGAAAGCCTCTGTGACAGAGCACTGTGTATTGCTGACATTGATGACAGAACTAAAGACAGAACTTCCCGACTCTGTGTCCCAACACATGTCTAAACTTGCTGTTGCCATAACTGATTTACTTCCTCACTACTCTGTTCTCTTGCTTGGTTAATGTCCTTTTGCAACTTTTCTTTCTTTGCACATAGAACAGGCCATTTGGGTTTATTATTGCTTGTGATGAATAGACCATCAAGTAGGCTGGCCAATCTGTTACCTTTTGTTTGTGTTCCCCTTGTAAGCTGTTAACTCCCTCCAATTATTTTGTAGACATTTTGTAATCTTTCTCTCATATAATCATTGAGGACATGGACAACGTCTTTAGTTATTTTTTCATTTACCTTTTTCATGTAATATCTATTGTTCCCACTATGCTTTCCCTTAGAAGCAGAGAGCTTGTCATTTTCATCCTTAGAAACTCAGTTACTTAATGCAATACATAGAACACAGTAGGGGACTTAATAATAGTTTTCTGAGCTTAATTTTGGTAATGGACAAGCTCACAACTTCAAAAATTAGGAAGGCATAGGTTCCATCCTGTGTACCCAGAGTTTAAGAATGTGCTTTCCTGTATGTCTAAAGTTTGTGTACATGCATGCTGTGACTTCAGTTGTGTCCAACTCTTTGCAACACTATGGACTGTAGCCTGCCTGGCTTCTCTATGCAGTTTTCCCGGCAAGATTACTGGAGTGGGTTACCATTTCCTACTCTAAGGCGTCTTCTTGACTCAGGGATTGAACCTCTGGGTTTTTTTTACCACTAGCGCCACCTGGGAAGCCCATCTAGTTATTTTACCAACAGTCAAATTTGTAGTCTAGTGAAAAACTTTGCCATTTGATAGATCTTTAATATTGATAGGACAAGTTTAATATAAGCTTGAAATACTGAAATATAGTTTAATACTCAGTAGCCTGATGGAATGATATTTTTCTCACTAAATAAAAAGGTTTTGACACTACACAATTTTCTGGACCACCAAATGGTTCTGAAGAAAATCAAATGAAATTTTGATGAGGGGTTGATAGTTTTAAAAGCACATTAATGAATGGATTGCTGAGAGATTCCTTTATTTGTAATGTATTCAGTTTTCAAAGAACCCATGAATTAAAATTTTTGTCTTGGGACTTCCCTGGCGGTCCATTGGTTAAGACTCTGTGCTCGTATTGCAGAGGTTGCAGGTTTGATTCCTGGCTGGGGAACTCAGATCCTGCATGCCATGTGACCAAAAGAAAGAAAAAAAAAAAGACAACTTATAATAAAGGATGATGTTGGTTTGCAAAGTGGCCTTCATACACAGAGAGCAAGGAGAGTTTGGAGAAAGACGCAGAGCACTCCAGATTGGCAGGGGACTGGTTTAATGAGCAAGACAACTTAGTTATTAATAAGGCTTGTCTTGGGCAGCCACAAGACAAGCAGATCTCCATACCTGTCCTCTCAAATCTTAAAAGTTTATCCTTAACTGGGTTTAGTCACTATGCACAGTCTAGATGATCTTAGCAAGACATTACTCTCTCAAGGCTGTGTCCTTGCATGAGCTCACTGTGGGAACAATAGGCAGAGTGTACATTCCAAGGACGTGCTAGGGGATGAGGAACCTCTAGTTTCCCTGGTTCATTTTACAGGTCAACCAGTGGTTAAGGCCTCGTGATCACTTCCTCCAACAGATGAATGCAAAACTGTTTAGCTCTAAAGGCCTTTTCCCCAAAACTCACCTTGAAATTGTATGAGCAATGTGTGGTTTGGTTTGTATATGTACATCAGTAGCATTTATAAACCTCAGGGCCTCTTTCCCAGGGAAATTCAGGGGTCTGGCATTGGTAACAGTCTGGAGGACCACTTTCATTCCAACCTGTCTCTTCCACAGCAAATCTATCAGCATAATTTAATTTACTGCATAATTTAGACATTATCAGCCATTTACAACATTATAAAACTATTTTTGCCACTTGAAATATTTTCATTTCTATTTTTGTTTTTCTTCTAAGTAATTGTAGAGCTTCCTGTCTCATGCTTTTCATTGCTTCACATGATTCATCTTTATCCTTTTCCATGGAGGCTCACAGATACTTCATATCAAACAGACTGGAAACAGTTATGAGCTTCTGATGGCTGCATTTTCCATCCTCATTCCAGAAAGTGTTACCAGAAAAAATGGGAACTGGACTGCACTGAGTTACTAATTCTGGGACTTTAGGTAAATTTCTTAGCTTAGCTTTGAATTTCTATAATCTGTAAAATGGTAATACCCCTAATAAGTGTACCTGTTTCTTAGGGTTGTTGTGAGGAGGAGTTAATACATTCACAGTGCCTAGTCCATAGCACTCCGTAGACAACCTGCCTGAGCAATGGGGTATTATCAAATGCCCTAATGTAGTCAGGGCTCTGATTCAAAGATAAGAACTTACGCCTCATGGTCCATCCTGGAATACATGCATTGATAGGAAAAATGCATAAATTCAACAGACCAGTAAAGCAGATGGCTGTGTTCTTCCCACTTTCCACGTAGATTACTGCTGACATTTTTCTTACCTGATCCTGCATGAACCTACTACCAGTTAATCTTTTTCATTTCCACATGCTTTATTTTCGTAGCTTCTGGTATTATATGAGTTTTTCAATTTATAGTTGGTTTTTGTTTCCCAATACCTACTCTTTTAAGTTCCCAGAGATGCAATGAAATTTAAGTGATGTAGGTCAAAAGTTTGGATAAATTTGTACTTAATCATTTTAGGGTATATAAGGTTTGGCTACAGTCTCCCTACCTGGGCTTAGAAGAAATGGCCTTAATTCCAAGTGACTCTGGAATGTTCCAACCCAGGTACAAGCCACTTTTATATATGCTGTTTCCTTTTTCCCAACAGAATTGTATTCTTTATTGTACTTTCAAGGCTTGGGGCTATTTTTTATTTCTTTGTCTAATTGCTAACTCCTGGCCCATGGTGGGGGGGGGGGTGTGTGGAGTGCGGCGGAGAAAGAAACTTCTGTCTATTCCTATTATAATTATATGAAGATTAATTAATATTATCTTATCTTTCTTGTTGCAACTCACAAGTGTCCATTTTATGATTATTTCTACTCTCAGAAGAGATTTGCTTTTCCTTCCTTAGTAACTGTGATCAAATATCTCCGTGCAAATGATTATAGTCAGTACATCATTCATTGTCTGAAATCACTTCTTTGTTTGTTACAGAGGCACAGTTTAAAAACAGTGAGGAAGTGACCCTCAAGTATATAAATACAAAAAGAAAACTGGTAAATTCCTATATCAAATTAGTACAATATAGTTGAAAGGACATAAATAAGTTCTTGGTTGTTTAAATACCTTTAACATTTTTGTTCATAAAATTTGCAAAAACTAGAAATAAGTAATAACTTTCTCAGCATTTTTTTTTCATCTTCCTCTTAAGTAAGGTTTAGCAAACAAAGGCTTACTCTGAATTAATGATGCTTCTCTGGGTGCTAAATGGTTAAAGCTGTTAGGCCTGGAGATTAATTTATAGGTAGGTCTACTAAGCAGTGATTAGAATGCAAAATGGTCCTTTCTCACACCCTGACAAGTTTCTTGCTTGAAGACAAGTATTAGTTGGCTTTTGTTCTTGTTAGAATAAGGTCAGGGCAGGAAAAAAAATAAGGTAGTTTGACACGAAACTCTGTTCAATGTGATGTGGCAGCCTGGATGGGAGGGCAATTTGGGTAAGAGAGGATACATGTATATGTATGGTTGAGTCCCTTTGCTGTTCACCTGACATTATCACAACATTGTTTGTTAATTGGCTATAACCTAATATAAAACAAAAGGTTTTTAAAAAGTAGTTAAACAGAATCCAATTTATAGTCTGGAATGATATGCTCCTTTTTATTGCATGGAAATCAATTGTTACCTGATCTTCAAGGCTTTGAAAGGTCATGAACTTCTTGGTTTTGAAAGGATTTTGCATCTCACTCCTAAGTGATTGAATATTCTTCCACCACCCACTTTTCTTTTTTGGATTGTTCTAGGCCTTTTTTTTCCAATGCTCCAATCCAAGAAAGGAAAACCAGTGAATTAAAATCTAGGAAACAATATTCCATTTAGACCGTCTTTTTACTGGTGATTATACTATTCCTGAGGTTTTCCTTCTACTGGAAAACAAATAAAAATAATGTGAACCTGATTTTCACATCAAGGTGTCATCTAAGTTGTTTGAAATTATATAGCTTCTGAGAGAAGTGGCCTGGAGGACTTCTGGTGTGTCATAAAAGATAACTCTTAGGAAGTCTGGATGGTACCTGCAGTACAGATTAGAAATAAGGCTGGCAGCATGTAGCTTTTTATTAGGCTCATCTGTAAATATGCAGTTGCCTTTTTAAGAGTCCAACTTGAAGTCTAGAAAGAGAGAGAAAGTAAGCAGGTCATTTCAGACCATAGGGTGTGATAAGTGCTATGAAAATAGTGTGATATGTTGTGATAATTAAGTAACGCTATCTAAGTGTGCCACAGAAGCTTACTGGAAAAAGAGGTCCTTAAATGTTATACATTCCTATCATGTCATATTCCTTAAATTAAAAACAAAACTATTTCCAGAAAAGGATTCCTTCTCATCATCTTTATTTTCACGAACTTAATTCAAACCATGACCATCTTTTGTGTGGATAAATGAGCAAATTATGGACTTCTGAGCACGTCTCTTGATCTCTGTTCCTGCTCCCCAAACAACCCGTTCTCAGGACAGCAGGAAGACTGGTCTCGAAACTTTTAAATTAGATCATATCACTTATCCACTCAAAACCTTTCAGTGTATTTCTTTTTCACTGAATAAAGCCCAGGTTTCCAAGGGCTGAGATGGCAAATGTTATTGCCTCGTCTCCACTAACCCTGTGTAGCCGCAACTTATTCCTGCCCGGATACACAAGGCTCCTTCCTGTTCCCCCAGATGCCGGGTCTGTATTAGAGTCTTTCCAATAGCAGGTACCTCTGTTTCCTTATGTTAACTTGGCCAGCATTCTTACTTCCTTTGTTCAAATCTTACCTTCTTGATGAGGCCTAACCTGGCCACCTGTTAATCCTCCATCTGTCCAGTCTCCTGGTACAAGCATTCCTGATTCTTCTGGCCTTACATTAATTTTGACTTTTCCTAGACAGTCAATATCTGATAATATAGTATCTAATTTAATTATGAATTATGCATTTTGTATTAGTTTTCTCTTGCTGTCAGGACAAACTACCACAGATGTAGTGTCTGCTTCAAACAAGACAGATATATTATCTCCCCATCTTGTATATCAGAAGTCCAGATTGGCTTGCTGGTTTCTCTTCTCTGGATTTCATAAGGCTGAAATCAAAGTGTTTGTCACCTGGGTTTTTGTCAGAGGATTTGGGAAGAATAGACTTCCAAGCTCATTCAGGATCTTGGCAAGCGTCAGTTCCATGTGCTGATGTAACTGAGGTCTCATTGACTTTGCTGGCTGTCAACTGGGGCCACCTTTAGATCCTGGAGTTCTGTCTCTAATTCTTGCTTGTGATTCCCTACATCTCAGAGCCAGAAATGGCTCATAGCATACTTCATCTCCCTTCCACTTAGAACCAGAAACAATTCTTTTTTGTGGGCTCATTAAGTCAGATGGGTTCTCCAGATAGATCAAGATAAACTCCCCATTCTAATGTCTGCAACCTTAATTATATCTGTAGAGTCCTTCTTGCCATGTAGGGTCACAGAATCATAGGTTCTGGGGATTAGGGTATGCACATGTCTGAGGATCCATTGTTTTGCTTCATACATGTTGTTTGTTATCTCTCTGTCCCTACTAGAATTAGGAAAACCTCATGCAGATACACATCTCCATCTATTTTGTTTACTGATGTATTCAAAATGCCTATAAGGAAGTCTTTCTGCTAGTAGCTGCTTAATAAATATTATTGAATACACACTCATTTTCACCATAATATGGTGGTGAAATGTGCAGTTAATTAGTGGTGAATAGTGAAAAAGAAATTTTAATTGTAATTCTTTATATAGAGAATGAAAGAAACAAATCTATTTTGTATACATATTTTAAGTTAGAATCTGATTACATAAATGCATTATTTTACCTTTCTCTAAGAATATACCATATAGGAAAAATCTACTAAGAGCCAAAGTCTAGTTGTAAACCATATTTTCAGGGGTAAAATTGATATGGGGAGTAACATTTAAATATTTCATGGTTAATCTATAAAGAACTCACAAAAATTCAGTTGAATAAAGTGATACATATGAATAAACAGTCACAGAATACATGCGACATGTTTTGTTAATGTTCACTAAGTACAAAGAATAGACAGAGATGAAGAAGTAACAACCCAGTTATTACTAGAAGTACTTCATAGCTCTATGTTACCTATTCTCCTTGATGCATAGAAGAAAATATAAGTGTAACTGGATGTGAAGACTAGAATATGTTATGTTTCCTCTTTGTTCCAAACTTTCTTAGATAAATTCTGCTCCTCAGGTTTTAAATTTTTTGTTTCCAAATGTACTGCTCTTTTAGTGGTCACCTAATAAGCCATCCTTAATTGGTAGCACACTTAATTACATAGCTACCATATGGTCAGTTATTTGTACCATATTTGCACTTATAATTTCAAAATATTGTGTTGTTTTTATTGCTTTGCTATATTAGAATATGCAACAATGAACTACCTAATTTATGTATGAGTTTCTCATTTTTTTCTTAAGAAAAATTTCTGACTTAACTGTGTAAAATTTATTAGGTTTATTGAAAATTATCTTTATATTTCTCCATAATGTATCACTAATTTGCAGTATGAGAATATAGCTTTTTTATGTTTGTTAATTCTCACAATGAGGATCAGCTTCTTTCTTGCTCCTGATCTTGTCTTTCATTAAATCACTTGCATAGAATTTGCACCTAATGATACCAGTGAATTTCAGTTTCTATGGACCAGGCTTGAAATTTATATTTTATAGAAAAAAGTTAGTTGTACATTTTGAAGTTTAACGTTCTTAATTGTTTCTCTTTTATTCCAACATTGACTATGCAGATGCTGTTCATAATGCTGAATCATGCATAGATTATTTTTGGAAACAGTCTTTGTGGTATATATGTTGATTGAATTATGTGATTGCTTCATATGTTATTTATACTGTAACTGTTCAAACAGTTTATATCTCCCTCTTATTGTCTTCATGCTCCAAGTATTTCGAAGATTATGTAAAATTATGTGACAAAAGGTACAGTCTCTAAAATTAGAATGTGTAACTGTCAAAGTGATTTTGCAGTTCATAATTCAAGGAAAGGTCTTTGGAAAATACTTAGAAATTGGATAAACTACTGCACCTTCAAAGTCAAGTATGTATCTTTGTTTTGGGGTTGATAGTTTTGTTTTCTTCCACTGGTGAGGATAGTAATATTGCTTAACATTACTACTCCCCTTATCTTTAAAAAACATGCAAAGCATAAAAGACATGTCAGGAAAGGGAGATAAATGATTAATTCTCAGACATTAAAAAAAAAACCCAGCGTGTAGCCATCCTTTTTTATGGTTTAAGACTTTGTGGAATTTATAGATATGACAGAATATTACACTGTAGCAGTAATGCATCAGAGTTCATATTCATCAGGAGAGAGACAAGTGTAAAACACAAGATGAGGCTATGACTTTAATTTTATTTAGGAATTCAGTTAAAATGAAGGACACATTACGTCTCCTTGATTTAAAAGGCAGTTTAATTGATCATTTTGTATTTTGATAAAGTTGCATCAAGGCACACTTGTTATTAATCATTTTTACAGAATCATAAGAATACATGTGTATACCAGAGAAGAGATATATGAGAAAATGTTTTGTGAGTTATAGCTTAGAAAGCACTGATTAATTAATGATTGCTATAAACATTATTCATTGCATCAGATTCCAAAACTTAGAAATAGTGTGTTCTGAAACTGAGCTGCAGGTGGTTTGTTTGTTTGTTTTTTCATTTTTGCTATCTTGGTCAAAGGCTTTATTATACAAACAGATAACCTAAGATTCATTTTAGTGTAAAATTAGAAGTTTGCTTAAAATCCTTAAGATATATTTCATACTCACCTTCATAATAATTTATAGGAAAGTTAAATAAACCAGCAATTCCATTATAGCTTAAAAATGGCAGATATAGAAAGCTAGTGAATCCAAATTCAAACACGATTTAGGAAGTCTTGGGAAACTTTTATAAGGAAATGACAGTTAGCAGAGACCTTCAAAGATAAGCAGCAGAGAAGACTTTCCTGGAAGTCCCCAACCTCCAGGGTCTAATGCCTGATGATCTGAGGTGGAACTGATGTAATAATAATAGAAATAAAATGCACATGATAAATGTAATGCACTTGAATCATCCTAAAACTTTCCCCTCCCCCTCTGTGGAAAAATTGTCTTCCACGAAATTGGTCCCTGGGGCCAAAAAGTTTGGGACCACTGTCTATGGAATGGAACCTCCATAAGATTGAAGGCATGAGAGGGCAGCATAACCTCACAGAGGAGCAAAACAGTTGTGTGAACTGGACTAAGAATCCATGTTGAAGGTTAGCAATGAATGAAACTAAAAGGAAGGAATAAGACCTTAAGAAATGTGCTTGCTATTTTGAAAAGACTGCATCTTGATTGCCAAATAAAGTTGAAAAGTAATAATTTTTTTTGGCTCTGCATAGAGAGTGAATGAGTGGTTGTTGTCAGTGGTGGTGTTCATGGTGGTAAAGATGGTTGAGAAAAGGCAGTAAGAACTGCTAGCAGATTGTATAATGAACTGTGATAGGTGGCAAGGAGTAGAGTTGAGGCACTGGCAGCAGAAATGGAGAGGGCAAATTGGAATTTCGAGAGATTAGTTGATTGAATGGATGGTCCCTGGTGTTCAGTTCATTGCAGTGGTGAAAGGGAGAGGGAGAGATCCCAGAAGACTGCAGTATTGACCTTGAATGTGATCAACTAACATTCATCTAGACAGCAGAGAAAAGGCAGTTTGCTGAAGAGACTGATAAGGAATCTCTAGAGGGGAAAGGTGAAGAAAGTGGTTTGCAGATTCTGTAATGGCAAATGGAAAGAGCTGTAGGGAGGAGAAGGACAGTGTGAAATGAAGCAGAGATACCAACTTGGGTAAGAAATGAAAATGCCCAATCTAATTAGCAGCTGGGGAGTCTTTGGACTTGGCATGAGTGCATTTGTAGAGCTGGGAAGGATGAAACTAAGTTAAAACATGTTGTGGATGGAGGAAGGCGACTGGAGATGAATCTCAAAAAGTTAAGAAGGGAGCATAGCTTGGTGGCTGGGGAAACAGTGCTGAGAGAACAGCTGTTGTTTTTAACCTGAGAAAAAGTTCAAGAATGATTTTATGTTACGGGAGAAAAAGCAGGTCAAGAGGGAAAAAACTATATTTGGAAGGGAGTTAAATAATGGTGCCAAATAGCAAAAGAGATGAAAAGGTGAAGAATATTTCCCCACAGGAGTAGAAATTCTTTGTTAATGAAGCTGAAAAGCACTTTCAAATTAGTTATCATTCTTAATGGACACTTTTAATATGTTCTTGGTATTCCACTCTGTTCCTTTGTAATTTCCTGATGACACACCAATTTTAAGGTAACATGAAACCTGTGTATGTGATATTTTGTAAACTACTTAATGCTATATAGATGCAAAATACTATTTTAAAGTAAAACAACTTATATTCTTATCCTTCTGTTTGTTCTTTTTTGACATTCTCCTCTGTCACTTCTATTTACCATACTGTTCCAGTAATATTAAAGAATAAATATATTTTGTGGGCTAGAAAGAGAACTTCTGCATCATTTACAGAATTGCATTGGGGAAATAATGTACTCCTTGGTGAGGAGGAAATGTACCTGAGGTTAAGTTTACACCTCTGCTTGCAGCAAATAAAAGGGTAGCAGGATGTCTGTGTGTGTGTGTGTGTGTGTGGTCTGTGGATTTTTTGTTCTAGCATAAGTCAGTCATTTGTTTTTTGGTTTGTGAAAGCCTAAATCAGATTTGTGGAAACATAGTGACAAAAAAACCTCTAGCTTGTGATTTAACTTCTTTCTACCCTTCTGAATATACTGAAAGCTCCTTAAGTCTGGATCTCTACCTTTAATGCCGTTTAAAGATGTGTTGACTACCTGTGGCAGATCTATGAACACAGGCATGGGGGAAAAAAAATATGTAATTTACAGAACAAGAAACAAACCATGAAAAAGTCTTAAGTACTCCTAGTCTATATGAAATAAACATCAATAAACTACCTGTTTGTGATAACTTTTGCCACAAAATGGATTTTGATGGCCATTGATTTTTCATAGCTTTAGGCCATGTCCTAAAGTCAGGTCTTCACTTCTTACAAGGTATTTGGATTTTGTTTATTTATTGCCTCTCACCTGCCACACCTTGAAGATCCACTGCATTAAGTCAGCTTCACAATAAAGAAACTTTGTCTCTCAGCACACATCATAATTTATCGCTTCATTAAATCAGCAAAAGATATGCAATCAGTGGCCCAGCCAGGATGGACCTTGGCTGTCAGGGGCTTCCAGAAAAGGAGCTCTCCGGTGACTGTGGTTGAGCCGTGGCTGGGAAGGACAGACACTTGTGAGTCGGTTGGTCTGATTGAGGGCACAGAGCCTGGCACAGCAGCAGTAGGTCATGTTGGGGCTTGTCATCTGCTGCCAGGTTCCCAGGTATCAAACACCATTAGGACCCCAGCTCACAGTCTGGTTACATTTCATCATTCAGCGTTGACTTGTAAACATAGCCAAGCTGTATAGTAATTCACTGGTAAAAATTCAAGCAGTTGGTGACTAACCTGATCCTCACTTTAGTCATACTGGTTGTTCATAATTATTAGGCCATGTTAGTGCTTTTCTCTGGCAAACAGAACAAACCTTGGTTTACTCTCTCTTTCTCCCTTCAGCTTCCATGCATCTTATGGCTCAGAATCTTATCTTACAGCACCCTGGCACCCTAAGCTTTCAACGTCTGTTTAAATTATTCACATTCATGTCATCCTCCATTCCCTCTTTTACTGTTTCAAAGGCTAAAGTTCCATTCTGTCTTTTTATCCCAAAAGTGTCTACTGGAATAAAAGGGTACAGAATTAATGATTAACTAAATAGGTTAAACAAAGAATGAGCAGTTGTTTTGTTACTGTATTCAATAGTTTGTTCATTTATTTAGCATATTTTTATTAAGGTTCTTCGATTAGGCAGGAAAAATACCTAGAACACTGTTGGAAACATGGGGTGGGGGGAATATTTGCCTTGGCTTCAGTGATTTTAAAACTTATGTGTTGTTTTTCTTCCAATGATTTTCTTTATGTAGGTGTTACTAATATAAGTTCTGTAAAAACATTTTATTATTGGCTAAATGTCACTGGTAGATTTTCATTTAGAGTTAGATATTAGTGTATGAGTATGGGGGACAGAAAAGGCAATCTAAAAGACTATTCTGCATAAAGGTAAATGTAGAAAGACACATTCCAGAAAATAATTTTTAAAAATGATAGTCATGACAAGAAGAGTAAATGCTGAGTAGCTGAATATAAAGTTGAGAATTTTAGGAGAATTCGCGTTAAATGATAGAGCTCTGATAGCTTGGGACCAGGAACTAACTATGTTGGAAAATAAAGATGTTAACATTAAATTGGGAAGAAAACAGAAAAAAAAAAAAAAAAATATATATATATATATATATATAGGTATACAAGTTTTCAAAGGATTTTTTTCATGATAATCATGCATTTTTCAACTGTCATAGATCTAGAATTTTTCTTCTGTATATGAATGTTCTGTCAACAAGATTATTTTTACCAGAACTTTATGCATCTAAACTGGCAAAACACCGTCAGTGGAAAACAGGACGCAAATTGGAAATACATGCTATTCTTGTGCCATGGTCAGCCTTTTAGGTGTCACTGCTTAATTATATACTCCAGTACCACAGTAAGAGACTTGGCTGATGACCAGACCCACCTCCTTATGGATGCCTTTTTTGACCACATCAGCCGACCCATGGTGATTTTCCTTTCTTCTGAAATCCTAAAGCTTGCTATTTTTATATCCTAAACTTGACAGTTACCATATATTATTACATAGCATTGTTTTCCTTTTAATTCAGACATTCTTTGTTTCCTGAACTTTTTATAAACTCTTCATGGAAGTAACGAAACATTTATAGAACATCCAGTCTTTGCTGTGTGTTATTAACACATGCTTCATCAGTCTGCCCTGACACCTGTTGTTTTTTTATAAGAAATTTTATTTTTTAAATTGCCTTCATCAATTGTGTATGTCACTAAATTCCATTTTATTCAGAGAGTTGGTGAACCTATACTTGCAAAGCCATGGAAACAAAATGCTCCAGGAAACCCTGGCTCTGGCACCTGTTAATGTGTTAGGTCTGTCCTGTGGAAGAGAAAGGCATTTTTCCCTAGAGTCGGACACACTAGTCAGCTGTGGTATTCAAAGTGCCAAAAAATGTTGTTCAGTCATAATTTTCTGAGGTCTCAAAAGAGACAGAAGTAAATCTACTTCTAAGATGATGGAGAAGTAGCTACTTATTTTGAGAACAAAGAAGCAAATCCTGGACGTTATTATCCCTCACTCTCCCTTTTCTTGTTATGCAGATAGACACCCCCAATCCCATAGGGTTTTACCTGCTTTTCCCACTTTGCAATCTCTGTTGGTCCATTCTATTTTGGTCCCTGTGTGATTGTGTAGCATAAACTCTTTGTCAGATCTATTCCTCTTCCTGTCCCCCCTCCTTCTTGTGACCTGTCCTTCTCTATGCTGCTCTTGAAGATGGTTGCATCCTTCTTCTTCTTTTTTTTTATCCTTTCTTTTGTCTCATCTTTGACCTTTTTTTCCTTCTGAATATCTAACTATAATTTGCTTCTGCAAATTTTCCTTACTTGTCGATGATACCAGAAATTATTTTTAATAACAAAATTTTTGACAAAACCTGGTATTCTTTCTTGGCTGAAGAGGAAAGAATTCCTGGAGACTCAGAGGTCCCATTAGATGAATTCGAGTAGAATTTATCTGTTGAAAAAGTGAACATTGTTCTATGATGAAAACAAGTAAAATTGCTTATTGAGTATAAGTGGCATGTAAATGCAGTTGTGTACAGATATTGGTTATTCTTCCTTCAGAAAATTTGCAGTTTTCTTACAGAAGCACCAATCTGGAAGTAGTTACGTACTAAATTGTATCTTATAAATGATATATGACATAAAGATTCAAAATCAAGAAAACTTGATGTGGAATTAATTAAACTAGGGGAAAATGGGACAAATAACATCTGCGCTCTGCAAAGAGGGAAATTTTGAAACACTGTGATGTGCTAGAAGTTGCATCACATACAGCATCAAGGAACCTGACAGGTTCAAGATATACCTCTTCTACTTCAGAAGTTTTCTCTTAGGGAAATCTTTTATAGTCTTTGAACTCAGTTTTCTCAAATATCATGGGAATACAAATGATAGCTTAATAGTGGTGGTCATTTATAAAGTACTTGTGAATGGGCCAGAAAATATATATACAGTTTCTATTACCTTCATGTGGGTGTGCATGCTTAGTCATGTTGGACTCTTTCTGACCCCATGGACTGTAGCTCGCCAGGCTTCTCTTTTCGTGGGATTCTCCAGGCAAGAATTCTGGTGCGGGTAGTTATTCCCTTCTACAGGGGATCTTCCTTCATAGCAACACTTTAAAGAATGCTTTTCCCCCTACATAGCATAATATAGTAAAATGAAACTGAAGAAGGTTAAAACATATTCCTAAGCTCTCACAGGCAGAAGTTAGTAGAGCTTGACTAGGAGTCAGACCTGCCTGGCTTCATGCTGCCTATTATAAGATTGTTGCTAGAATTAATGCATGTGAAATTGTACCTATAAAAATAACCTTGATTTCTAAATTTCAAGACTTTCAGAGTTAAAGCCACTGATTTTTATCATGGAAATTTTGAGCCTAGACAGTTAACTGAAGGGCATTATGGTGGAGGTCAGGCTTCCCTAGTGGCTCAGATGGTAAAGAATCCGCCTGCAAGCGGGAGACCTGGGTTCGATCCCTGGATTGGGAAGATCCCCTAGAGGAGGGCATGGCAACCACTCTAGTGTTCTTGCCTGGAGAATTCCATGGGCAGAGGAGCCTGGAAGGCTACAGTCCATGGGGTTACAAAGAGTCGGACATACATGAGCAACTAGGCACTGCACAGCACATGGTGGAGGTCACAAACTCTGGAACCAAACTGCTAGTGGCTTTGATTCTTGGATCAAATACTTCCAAATGACTCTAGTCATGTCAAAATTCATGGTGCCTCAAGCGCTTTTCTGTTACATGAGGATAATAACAATCCTGTTCTGTAAGGATAAAATGGGAATGTATGAAAGTGCTTAGAACAGTACCTGGTATATATTAAGTGCCATATAAGTGTTAGTTACTAGATATTGCTAATTGTTGAAACAACTAAATAATTGACATAGATATACATAATTGAAAATAAGAGCTATACATTTTCTATATTATAGCCCTCTCAGTCTATGTTTCTTCAACCAGCCCCCCAATACTGTGTTGTTGCATCTAATATTCAATTATGTATATGTACTTATATAAAACTATCTATATTTGTATGTATATATATATATATATATATATATATATATATGTGCATATATAATGCAGGGACTTCCCTGGTGGCTCAGCAGTAAAGACGCTGCCTGCAGTGCAGGAGATGCAAAAGACATTAGTTTCCTCCCAGAGTTGGGCAGATCCCCTGAAGGAGGAAATGGCAACCCACTCCAATAGTCTTGACTGGAAAATCCCATGGACAGAGGCACCTGGCAGTCTAGAGTCTATTTGGTCATGAAGAGTTGGACACGACTGAGCATGTACTCGTGCACACACATATATAGTACATACTTTTATTGAGAGAGCATCTATCTATTTATAGAGATAACTCTCCTTTGCTGTATAGAGAAAAGAAGCCCTGTTGATTTGCCTATATTCTAATTTATTTGGAGTCTGGAAAATTATCTAGGTGATTTTTATATTATAATTGTTTTAGTTCTTAGTTTTGTCTTAGGACTTCCCTGATAGCTCAAGAATCTACCTGCAATGCAGGAGACCCTGGTTCAATTCCTGGGTTGGGAAGATCCACTGGAGAAGGGATAGGCTACCCACCCAGTATTCTTGGGCTTCCCTTGTGGCTCAGATGGTAAAGAATCCACCTGTGATGAAGGAGACCTGGGTTCAATTCCCTGGGTTGGGAAGATTGGTTGGGAAGATGCCCTGGAGAAGGGAAAGGCTACCCACTCCAGTATTCTGGCCTGGAGAATTCCATGTATAGTCTACGGGGTCACAGAGTCAGACATGACAGAGTGACTTTCACTAGTTTTGTCTCAGAGTGCAGGTAAGATTCTATAAGTACAAATATGACTATAATAGTAGTCACATTAGCCATCTGATGTATATAAAATACAGAAAAAAAAAGAAACCTCTAAAGTTCCTTAACTTTAAAAATATGCTTATTAGGAAAAGTTGTTTGTTCACTTAAAGTTGTAAGTCATGTGTGTTATTGGAAATTGATTTGTGCGCTCCCTTTTGAATATTAGTGCACAGTTTACTACCTCACCTCAATTTCACCCAGCCCAACACTTATGAAATATGTACACTACCTTAGCTGCAGAAAATACTCAGACTTTGGGGTTTAGTTTTCTCCTCCTGCTTACTACACACAAAAGTAAATATGGCAACTAGAAATTGCTAGTTACTGCCTAATTAAAAAAAAATATTTATTTTCTAACTGAATGTACATTTAAACATTCTGATATGTTGGGGAGGAAGAAGGTTTTCCCGTCCCCTGTAGGTTTTTCTGGCTGATCTGAGAATTAAATTGACATGAGACATATTGACAGGAAAAAACCAAATCTAATTTTGTATAAGAATCCTACATACAGGAGAGGTCAGAGACCTCAAATACATGAAAAGTTCAAACACAGAAAGATAGAATGAGGTATATATGTCATCTTGAGCTAAGAAATGGGATATGGACTTGGAGTTTCCAAGGAGAGGAGGGTCATTTCAGGAGAGTTCCATAGGAGAAAGAGCAGATGTTTGGTGTTTAGATGTTTGCCTTGCCATTTAGATGGGGCCATTTAGATACAATTTATCCCTGGTAATATCTCTTTTGCTGGGAAATAGCCACAATTTAAATTCTTTCTAGAAAGTTAAGGGAGGGGCAGTAGTTTCTCTTAAAACCACAGGGTCTTAGTTGCCTATATCTCACAATGAAATATTACTTTTTGTCATTAATACATAACTTTGTATTTGTAATTAATAATGTTCAATTTAAAAACTTTTTTTATCAGTTTTAGTTTTGAGCATAATTTATGATCTTAAATTACTTTTGGTGTAATTGGGCACTTCACCTATTAATAATGTGAAGAAAATCCACATATTTTAATTGTTATGTAGTTTATGAAATTCTCAAATTAAACTGTTGTAATTTTAAAGAGAACCACCAACTACAAGTAGAAAAGAATGCATGTTAGAACATATGAAGGGAAATAGGTATTCTTCGCATTCTATACCAGATGTATCCACTTGAATGGCAATACAGTAGCTTATCTGGTTTGGCATTAAGGCTTCTTTTTTTCTGTTATAGTCAAATAACTGCTTCTGTGATATGGTTTCTGATTTGCTTAAATTGCTAGCATGGTTTAGATTAATATCAAGATGGGTTTTGACTGGAGAATATTAGGAGTCAGGGACATTTTCCAGAATGTGTCAAGATGTTTTGCTGATCTGTTGTGCTAATTCAAGAAACTTTGGTTCTAGTTCAGGCTTGAACAAACAATTGTCCTTCAGTTGGTGATTCAAACCTTACTAGCCTGGTTGCTTTAATTAAAAAAAAGTAAAATATATAGTTTCTACCTTGATGGATTATTTCAAGGTTCAAATGAATAAACAGCTGTAAAAGCAATCACTGAAAATAATGTCACACACTTCCAAATATATAGTGTGTTTTACTACATATGCAATTTAATTTTTCTTGTGATGGTAATTATCTTTATGATAAAACTAATGAAAATTTGCATTTTCAATTTCATGGAAAGAAAAGAAAGGGCCAGGAAAAGGTAGGTTAACAACAATTTTGTCTTGGGGGAACATTATTAAACAGGCTTTGTTTTGCTCTTTCTGTTTCTTAAACCACTGTCCAACTCAGTGTTCTAGTGACCAGCTGGTCTGTTTTTAGCATGGAATGTCTCATTTCCTGAGAAAACCTTCAGACCTTGGTTAAGGAGTATGAATGACTACATAGTCAGTTTGCAAACACACTTTCTCACTTCCAGTTCAAGCATAAATCACAGAATATTCTCAGTATTGAACTATGGACAAGTAGCTGAGGATCTTACTGTTCTAGAATGTTAATTATTTGGTATCACATTCAGACTTGCTCAGTCGCTCAGTTATATCTGACTCTTTGAGACACCATGGACTGAAGCACGCCAGGCTTCCCTGTCCTTCACTGTCTCCCGGAGTTTGCTCAATTTCATGTCCATTGGGTCGGTGATACAATCCAACCATCTCATCCTCTGCCCTCCCCACCTTCTCCTCCTGCCCTCAGTCTTTCTCAACATGAGGGTCTTTTCCAATGAGTCAGCTCTTCACATCAAGCCGCCAAAGTATTAGAGCTTCAGCTTCATCATCAGTCAGTCCTTCCAATGATTATTCGGGGTTGATTTCCTTTAGGATTGACTTATTTGATCTCCTTTCTGTGGAAGAGACTATCAAGAGTCTTCTCCAGCACCACTGTTTGAAAGCATCAGTTCTTCAGCTCAACCTTTTTCTGGTCCAACTCTCACATCTGGACATGATTACTGGAAAAACTGTAGCTTTGACTATATAGCTTTTTGTCAGAAAAGTTATGTCTCTGCTTTTTAATACACTGTCTAGGTTTGTCATAGTTTTTCTTTCATGTAACAGGCATCTTTTAATTTCATGGTTGCAGTCACCATCAGCAATGATTTTGGAACCCAAGAAAATAAAGTCTGTCACTGTTTACATCCAGACTATTGACTCCCCAAATTTGTACAATTTTGAGGTAGAGAGGGAAAAGTTCCTACAGAAATAGTATAGAAAATAACAAATAAAAAGCTTGAGGTAGGGCCTTGTACAAATAAGAGACAAGATTAAGCTTTATGGGAAATTTGCTTCTGTTATGAAAGTGTTAGTCACTCAGTTGTTTCTGACTCTGAGATCCCATGGACTGTAACCTGCCAGGCTCATCTGTTCATGGAGTCTCTAGGCAAGAATACTGGACTGGGCAGCTATGCCCTTCTCCAGGGAATCTTCCAGACCCAGGGATTGAACCTAAGTCTCCTGAATTGCAGGCAGATTCTTTACTGTCTGAGCCACAAGGGAAACCTTTGATTATAAATCCACCTTCCTCCCTGCCCCATTCACCCACAAATTAAAAGAAATAGTTTTTAGCTGTTGAGTTTTCATTTTTAAATAGCAAATATATTCATACATTAAATATGTAATTATATGTCATTTTAAATAAAGAAACAATTTTTTTTTAAACTTAAAAAAAAAAAAAAAAGAAACCTAAATCCTGAAAAAATAAAATGCATAGAGATCTGGTCTGGAGTTTTCAACAGTATTTGGGTTTACATTGCTGCAACACATTACCCAGATTCTCAAGGATGTAAAAAGAGTTAATGCTTTGGATTTTGCAATTGAAGCAACTCTAAAGTTGCTTTTCTTCCTCAAACCAGTCAATCTTAGAGAAAAAAGATTCTGACACAGGTAGATACATGTAGTTCTTGTTGCAATTCTTTTTTATTATCAGTTCTGTTTAGCTAGCTTGCAGCAATTTAAGATTCATCTAGCAAACACTTTAGTTTTAAGACTTTGGAAGACTAACTTCTCTTTTAGCCATAAAAGCTTCTCAGAAAACATGAGGCTGATCTGATATTCCCAATAGAATTTCCTTGACTTATGAAGAAATAAGAGTAACGAGACCCCTAAACTCACATTATTCCCACATTCCAGAGCCTTTTCATTTCTCTAAATATGATTTTTATTTCATTCAGGCAGTAATAGACTTGTGTGTTTTTTGTTTAAATTCAGAAATCTCATTCATTAGATTTTTTTTTTCTTAAATATGCATATGTTTTCTTTTTTTGTTGTTTTGTTTGTTTGTCAAGAAGTAAACCTACCTCTGGACAGAGGGTTTAAGTGAAAGTATCTGCTGAGCCAAGTCAGCATGCACAGCTGCTGTCTTCCTCTATTCCCAGGAG
Organism: Muntiacus reevesi; assembly: GCF_963930625.1. Taxonomy (NCBI): domain Eukaryota; kingdom Metazoa; phylum Chordata; class Mammalia; order Artiodactyla; family Cervidae; genus Muntiacus; species Muntiacus reevesi. Next base: position 39,147,034 of record NC_089255.1, on the reverse strand, counting down.
ATGCTCACAGGCCTTTGTTCTGGCTGTTCCTGCCTTCCAAGAGGCATTGCTTGGTACGTGAAGCTCAGTAAGGCCATTATGGACATTTTGGCTATAAATCCACTACCTTCTTTGGGGCAGGGGCTATATTTATTTTGTTCATCATTGTATCTTTCACTTGAAGATATTTGCTAAATGAATAAAACCTTTGCTGAAATTTGGCCTGTACTCAAAGGCCTTACTGCATGAATCTGTATTATAATAAACATTCTGATGTAGGTCAGCATGAACTATCAGCAAAAATTAGATTTTGCATTATAATGTACTATGACTATAATTTCCCATCACTTTAATGTTGGAACATTTGCCTAATCAAGTAATAACAATTAGTCATTTCTAAGCTTTGCTTTTTTTTTCACCCTTTGATAACTAACAGTCTTTTTCCTCTCCTCAGCTTCACCCTCAATTAATTATGTATATGTGTATTTATTTTTTATTTGTTTACTTATCCATCATTCATTTACTCATTTACACACACATTTTTGTACAATATTTTTATTGGAGTATATATAATTGCTTTGCAATATTGTCTTTGTTTATCCTATACAACAAAGTGAATCAGCTATATATACACATATATCCCCTCCCTCTTGATCCTTCCTGTCACTCTCCTATCCCACCCATCTGGGTCATCAGAGAGCACTGTTCTGAGCTCCCTCTGCTATAAAGCAACTTCCCACTATACACACCTATCTGATGTTCTCCTTAGGTGGCTCAGATGGTAAAGAATCTGCCTGCAATGTGGAAGACCTAGGTTCTATCCCTGCTTCAAGAAGATGCCCTGGAGAAGGAAATGGCTACCGTCTCCAGTATCACTGCCCAGAGAATTCCATGGACAGTGCAGTCCAAGGGATTTCAAAGAGTTGGACAGGACTGAGTGACTAATGTGCAAGCCCTTAGGCGATCTCAGAATTAAAAAGACTGTCATTCTGAGAGTTTGATAAAATCAAAGGGAGCTTAGTTTCATGTCACTTTCTTATAAGCAACTTGCACATAGATATGCCCCAAGTAATCTTGTTAAACCTTCTATCCTTTTGGGTGATGCATATGAACATAAGTAACAAAAAGAGAAGAAATATTAATAAAAATAATTAATAAAAATTAATAAAAATAATAAAATAAACTTTAATTTTTTAAAAGATTAGACAAAAAATAGAAACTTTACTTGGAAAAAAATTAAATGAAAAAAAATAACTTTTGTTTAATGCCTCTCAGCTCCTTATATGAAATTTTTGAGATATCTTTGTTGAAGGGGATTTATAGTCCACAACAGCCCACCAAGGAGAAAATGGAATGTCTGACACTAATTATATATATCTGAGGATTCCTAGTATTTTCTGATGTTGACACTGCAGATTAGGAAAACATTTATAGATACATGTACCTCATTGTAGGCATGACTTTTAGAGATTAACAAGGTCAATCTGACATTTTATAAGTGACAAAACCAAGGTCAGGAAAATGACTTGTCTTGATTAGTGCTTGTATTTATATGCATGCTTGTAACCAGAACAATTTAAACAGACTTCAGATTGAGATGGGGTAGGCATATAACTAGAGAAGCCCAACTAGATGGCATTCACAGGGTACCAAAGGTTACCATTGCCTTGAGTCTGACCTTCACAGCCTCACAAATTCAGGAATTCTCTGAATGGGTCATCCCTTCATTTAAAAGCAGCATCACACTCACCTGCTCCCAGAAGCTGATTCATAAAATGCCAGCCAATTTAATAATGGGAAATCACTGTCACTGAACAGGAATTCTGGAGCAGACTGGTGCATTTTCTCCCTTCAGCAAATCTATACTATAGGCATTTACAATCAGAAGATTATTGGGGTAGCATGAAATCAGAGCAGAATATGCAGCAAAGGGAATAGTTAATTGTTTTCATAGTCTGGTCAGGAAAAGCTTAACAGAGATCAAACCAGAGGAGCAGGTGACTCCAGTCAGAACGGACAGCACTTTAAAGACATAGAATCAAAACTATGGTGTATCTCTAGTAGTATTGTTTGATTATAGTATACAGGGGCTGGCCGGGCAGGGCTCGGTAGAGCCTGAACTGTCAAAAGCTCCATTTGAAAAGGTGGAAAGGTACCAAACCTTGAAAAATCTGGCCCAGTCAATGTTAGGAAAGATAATTCAACCAAGGGGGCCAAGAAGGCAGGCAGAGAGATGTTACCCAAAAACTAGATTCACCTCTTAGTGGGTGATGGGCCAAAAGACACAACTAAGCCAAAGATCGGGAGAAGAAGGGTTTATTATTACTTGCTGCATATAAGGAGAACACCCAGGAACTTTCACAAAGCAGTGCCTCCCTGAACAGCAAAATCGGAAAGTTTTAAGCTAAAGGTATATAAATATTCATAAAGAGGCTTGGGCAATCTCAGAGTCCAAGTTTTCCTTGATTGATGTCACAGGGGTCAGAAAAGGTCAATATCATCTCCTTGTTTCCAGTTGATCTGGTGGGTGAGCACTTCAGGCTAATCTTTACCATTGAAACAGAAGTAGGAGTCTTTACAACTGATACATTGTCTTTGGTATTTCTACTTCTCTTGCCTGATAACAGGCAATGTTTCCGCACTCTTTATTCCCTTGTGAAAGTGGAAGTGAAAAGTCGTTCAGTCGTGTCCGACTCTTCGCAACCCCATGGACTGTAGCCCACCAGGCTCCTCCATCCATGGAATTTTCTAGTCCAGAGTACTGGAGTGGGTTGCCGTTTCCTTCTCCAGGGGATCTTCCCAACCCGGGGATCGAACCCAGGTCTCCTGCATTGCGGGCAGACGCTTTACCATTTGAGCCACCAGGGAATCCCTGGTGGGGATTTATTCCCTTAGGATCATTAATTGCTGAGACCTGTTCGAGGATAAACATTGTAGCCAGGATTTGATCACATAATGGCTTAGGCTAAAAATGACTTCACTTTTGTTGAGAAAGCTATGCCTGGTTCTCTTCTTCCAGGGATTCCTTACCCTGTGTCAAGAGCTGGTGTTGGGGCAATATAGTTAAAAAACAAAATGTTCTATCCCAGAAAACCTTGGAACTGTTAAAAAAATTAACTGAGGCACTTTACATTTTCAAGAGTGTATTTAAGCATACATCCATATGAGTCAGGCAGTGCCAGACTGAAAGTCTTTGGGACAGTCCACTAGCAACAGCTGAGAAAGGCTTTTATGGAGAAGATAAAGAAGCAAAGCAAGAATGTTATTTGATTTTCTCTAGCCTAAGTGGTTGCTTTACCTGGGAAATCCTCGTTGGCTGTTTGGGATTGGTGTTTCTTAAGTTTCATTTTCTTGAACTCTAGTGCTTTGACTCTAACATCAGTTTTAATTGCTATCAAGGCACCTCAATCTAATGGTCCCTTCAACTAATTACTTTAAAATCACAAGGGTAGAAGAGAAAGAAAACAGTTTCAGTAATGAATAAGGATTATACCAGAGTATGATATGTCACAGGCAACCTGCTAAAAGATTGCAAAGAAAGACATCTCATCCTTTCATAGAGAGCCATCACATACATGTTCTCAAGATATGCAATAATCAGTCTTCGGGTAAGAGGACTCGACAACACCATTTGCTGCACATCATTCATCCTAAATTCACTCGATAATTGGGGTGACTCTCTGTGTTAACTAGTTGGCTTTATCCAAAGAAAAAAATAATTTTTCTGACAGAAGGTAGTTTTGGTGCCAGGGTTATGCACCTACCCACCCAACAGAAGCTAAGAGATAGGGTATCAGTTTGCTTGATGATCACACTTCAAGGGGTTGATTGTCCAGTTCTTCAAAGAGACATGGCTGGGTTGTGAAGCTGGCAGGAGGCTTACCAAACTTTCAAAAACGGTTACGTACAGCAAAGTGTTTCAGTTATAAACATTGTAAATTGACTATACTTCCATTAAAAAATAAAAACAGTTGCATACATTTCAAAGATAAGGAAAGAACTTAAAATATTGATGCAAATTTTCTTAAGAAATTGCTCAAGAAGAGAGAGTGGGAAGAAGCCTCTCCCTCATTTTCAATAGAGAGAATTAAGCCTGTCATTTTTAACTTCTACCCGTGCCTTTAGGAACAGTTTTAGATTGAGAGTAAATTAGTTGATCAACTACCTGAAACACTGAAATTCAAGGATTTTTCAAAAAGGGGTGGAACAATGGAGAGTCAGGAGAAAAAACTATTTCTAGTTCAAAGAGGCCAGTCCTTTAAGTCTGAGAGTATCCTCAGTATTGGAGGAGATTACTGAGGGAGCCAGCCTACTTTTTTTTCCTCTGTAAGAATCAGGAAATTGACTACTAAAGAGTTAAATGGCCTCTTTCTTATTATCTTTTTTTTAAAGTCAGTTGGCTTAATGCTTGTGTTTGAGAGAATTATGTTGGAATCCTCTACCCTTAGGCATTTTGAAGTACTTGACTGTGGCAACAGTTTTTATTCACAGCTCTCTGAGAATTCCCCCGCCCCTCAACTTTTTTTACCCTGAGGCTCACGGACTGCAAAGTAGGGCATAGCTTTGTCTGCTCAATTCTAAAGCTGCAGAAGGTAAGACTGCTTTGCTCTCTTAAGGGTTTTTTTTTTTTTTCCCCAAAAGGAAATTTGTCAAGTCCTTTGTAATTGTTCACACAGCACTCTATTCATTTATCCCATTGTCTGAACACATTCCTAGATAGCAATGTTTTACCTTTATTTCTTATTTTTAAACAATTTTACATTTTTCCCCTTCCAGTTTTGTTGAGCTATAATTGACATGCAGCACTGTGCAAATTTAAGATGTGAAGCATACTGATTTCACTTATATAAGGATGAAGAAATATATTAGTAAACAAAGGATGTTGCTGCCATCAAGCTATCACATTATTGCCACCAGATGGTATACCTCGTGGGAATGCAGGATGAGAGGCACATCCCCCTACCCCGCCCCTTGTAGCTGAGGTGCATATCAAAGGGATGATTTCAGTGAGCAGAGACTTTTCCTTTTTCAGATAGATACACAGAAAGGGCTTCCCAGTGGAATCTGCCTACCAGTGCTGGAGAGGGAGACAGAAGAGATAAGGGTTAGATAGATCTCTGGGTTGGGATCTTCCTGGGTCTGGAAGATCCCCTGGAGGAGAGCCTAGCAAGCCAATATTCTTGCCTGGAGAAACCCATGGGCTGAGGAGTCTGGCAGGCTCCTGTCCACAGAGTTGTAAAAGAGTAGGACACTACTGAAGTGACTTGGCATATCAGGTACATAGAAAATCACTAAAGTCATTAACTTGAGATATTGAGATATCTGATTTTCTTTAATTCACAGTCACCTTTTGATGTTTCAACTACCTGATCTTCGTTGTAAAAACTCCTGTATAGCCTGGCTCCCCGCCTTGCCTCTTCAGAGTAGCCTCAGTTATTTGAGATGCTCTGTCCCAACCTTAAGTCCTCAGTTTTGTCCATTGAATAAAACATAACTCTCAACTTTTAGGTTGTGCATTTTTCTCAGTCAACTCATACATCATGAAATTATTACCACGATAAGTTTAGTGAACATCCATCATCTCATATAGATACAATATAAAAGAAAAAGCAAAAAAAAAAAAACCCAAAAAAACCAAAACCCTGTTTTTCCTTGTGATGAGAATTCTTAGGAACTACTCTCTCAACAACTTTTATATATCGCATACAGAAGTGTTACTTTTGTTTGTCATGCTGTACATTATATCCCTAGTACTATTTATCTTATAATGGAATTCTGTACATTTGAAATGCCTTCATCCAGTTCCCCTGTCCCCTAACCCCAGCTTATGGTAACCACAAATCTGATGTCTTTTACTATGATTTTGTTTGTTTTTAGAATATAATTGACCTACAACACTATGTTATTTCCTGGTGCAAATATTTCTATACATTTCAAGACAGCAGTTTCTTTTTTTTTTGAAGACTGCATTACAGCATGCCCCCCCCCAAAAAGGGAACAAACCAAAAATCTATTGGTTGAAATAAATATTTCTATATACCATTTTAAATCACAAAATCAGTAAGTTCAGCCTAAGAAACATAAGCAATGTATTACTCATACTTTTCTAGTCATTATATGTTAGTTTGGAAACTTTAAAAAACTATAAGCTTATTTGCATAATGCCCCCTCTATTTTAGGAGTCAACATGCTTATATGTTTACATATATTTTCTCTCTATGCAAAATTTATGTAACACTTGTATTTCTACTTCATAGATCAAAATGAATATAGTGCTAAGTAAAAATTATTATCTAACACAACTATGTGCTTGTAGCATGTTGTATGTATTGGGGAATAAAGAAAAAGTAAAGACTTGATGCCAATCACAAGAGCTTACAGTCTTGGCAATGAGATGTGATTAACAGACAAAGACAATGCATTATTAGTGCAGACTTCTGTAACTCAAAGCCTCTTTTGCAGTGGGATTTCTGAGACTCAGAAATCAATAAGGGATAATCTTAGAAAACACATCACACAGAAAGTGAAATGTGACCTTTAAGTATGAATGATAGTCAGTGTCTTGTTTGGGACCCATGGTTGCAACTAACAGAAATCCATTCAGCCAGCTTAGACAGAAAGCCGCCTGTACTGAGAGGAGGTAGACGTGGTCATAGTATGATCAGGAGTTACACTTAGGTCTCAAGAGCTGAAAGCCACAGTGGCCCTGATATAACCTTTTCTTTTAATCTGGGCTCACCTATTCCAATACTTTGGTCACCTGATGCTAAGAGCCAATTCATTGGAAAAGACCCTGATGCTGGGAAAGATTGAGGGCAGGAGGAGAAGAGGGTGGTAGAGGATGAGATAGTTGGATGGCATCACTGACTTAATGGACATGAGTTTGAGTAAATTCTAGTCCAGGAGATGGTGAAGGACAGGGAAACCTGGCGTGCTATAGTCCATGAGGTTGCAAAGAGTCAGACATGACTGAGCAACTGAATGTCAGCAACAAATTCCCCTTACCTTCACTTTTCTGTGAACATCTGCATCACTATCTCCTTTTTCCTGGAATAAGTTTAGTTTACTTTTCTACACATGAAGAAGGATTGCAACTCATACTCCAAAATCCTAAATCTTTATATCCTCAGTTTCAGTGCCTGTCAAATGGTGACTGGCATCTCAAACTCCTGATTTCAGTAGCTGAAAAAAGGGTTTGATTTGGTCAAGAAAGGTCAAAAGGGCCACCAGTTTGGATGACTGCCACTAAAACAACTCTTAGAAAAGAAGTAAGGTAGGCAGGAGACAGAGTGTTCAAGTTGAGATGGAAGTGGTGGGAAGGAGCATTGGTAGATGAGGGGGAAAAGAGTGTGTTAGATGGGGTGGGCCTTTCTATGAAGGACGCATTTCATTTACAGAAGACTGTCTTATTGCAAGGCTATTGAATCTGACATTGTTTCAAAAGGGAGAGACAAGTAACAAAGACTATTAAGGAACAAAGTGATACAAATCCTTCCTTTATTCCCATTCTGTGGAGGATATCTTAACTTCTCCCGCTATATCCTGTCCAGTAGCAGGATATAACAGATTGTGTGGGGCCGAGTCCAGAGACAGGGCATCTGGGATTAAGGCTCTTCTGAGTGTTAAAACAAAACAGGATCTAAGGCTTCCAGTTCAGTTCAGTTCACTTCAGTCGCTCAATCGTGTTCGACTTTTTGAGACCCCATGAATCGCAGCCCGCTGGGCTTCTCTATCCATCACTAACTCCCAGAGTTTACTCAAACTCATGTCCATTGAGTTGGTGATGCCATCCAACCATCTTATCTGCTGTTGTCCCCTTCTCCTCCTGCCTTCAATCTTTCCCTGCATTAGGGTCTTTTCAAATGACCCAGCTCTTCGCATGAGGTGGCCAAAGTACTGGAGTTTCAACTTCAACATCAGTCCTTCCAATGAACACTCAAGGACTGATCTCCTTTACGATGGACTGGTTGGATCTCCTTGCAGTCCAAGGGAGTCTCAAGAGTCCTCCAACACCGCAGTTCAAAAGTATCAATACTTCTGCACTTAGCTTTCCTTATAGTCTAGCTCTCACATCCACACATGACTAATGGAAAAATCATAGCCTTGACTAAATGGACCTTTGTTGGCAAAGTTATGTTTCTGCTTTTTAATATGCTGTCTAGGTTGGTCATAACTTTCAAACTTTTTTTTTTTTTTTAATCCACTTGGAAGCCATGTAGGCTTCCAAGTGGACAAAAACAAAGAACTTAAAGGTAGAATTGGACACAATGAATCAGGTCAGTCAGTGTGTTGAAATAATGGACTTTGGGTCGCTAGGATCAGTAACCTATGTGAAGAATTTTGTCCATAATGGAGAAAATCCAGGTCAGGATTAAGTAGCCTCTAACGTGTTCTCTGTTAAGAACAGGGGTCAATCTTTGGCATGAATGAGCCATTGGCTGCTGGTTTCCTGGACTAGACGAGGGATGAATGGTTGAAGAGCAGGATGTGTGTGAGCCACTCAGTTGTGTGTGACTCTTTGCAACTCCATCGACTCTAACCCTCCAGGTTCCTCTGTCCACGGAATTCTCCAGGCAAGAATACTGGAGTGGGTTGCCGTTTCCTTCTCCAGGGGATCTTCCCACTGTCAACTGATAAAGCCTGACCATGCAATAGATTTAAGAGTCAACATCGTAGATGAGAGAGTTGAAATCATGCAGAGAAACCAAATGTGCAGTAAGACTGAGGGCATGCAGTACAGGAGGATACATGATCTAGGATTGGCCTTGAGGAACATGAATAGGGAAAGTTATAGGGAAAAGAGGACTCAAATATTACAACTAAAAAAGAAGATTTGTCAGAAAGTCAATGGAGAATCAAGATGTATAATGCTGCACAAAACAGAGGGGAGAAAGATTTCAATGAAGGAGTTGGTGGGGATATGTTGTAAATACAGCAGAAATAGGAAGAAAAATGTGATTGGAGATAACACCATTTCACATGGCCATAGAAAGGCTGTTAGTGACCTTTGAGAGAGTAGAGAGTAGAATCAGGAGATTGTTATGGTCAGAAACCAGGTTTCAGGGAGTTAAAATATTGAGTGGATGTGAAAAAATGAAGGCAGCAAGCATAGATAAATGGTTTCAGATGCTTGTCTGTGAAAAGAAAGAAACAGAAAGCAGCAGGATTTTGTGTTGTTGTTAGAGGAGACACATATTTGGAAATTATTGTCTACGTGCTTCTGTTTCGCATAGTCTTCATTCTCAGATATTCTAGAGTTCTTCAATAAGCTGTTTGTCTATTGGGTTCCCCACCCACTTTGTAACACTAACTTGTATGCTGGTCTGTATAACCTCCATTATTCATTTCTTATAAAATTTAAAAGAAGGGAATCAAATTACAAACCTATACATTTTACACATTTTTAAGAGGATTGGACACACAGTTTAAACACTTGATTTAGTGCCAGTAAGGCATTATTTGAGGATTCATTTTAATTTGCTACCCTTAGCATGGAAAATGGTGGACAGTATTTAATTTCAGACTAGATTTAGGGGAAAAAAAATCTTAATGAATCATTTGTACCACTATTTATTATAACTTCTATCTCCATATGTAGTGTAATTTCAGCTAGCATTCTGGGAATACCTAACAGAAAAATGGTAAGAACAGCAACAATAGACCCCTCAAAGCATCTAGTGATGAGTTCTCAGGATGAGAGAGAGGACAATAAGGAAAGAAGATTTGCTATCACTGACTATCAAGTTTGTGGTCTCTCAATAACCATACATTGAAAATAAGAGAAATAAGCAGAGTGAGTTTGACGAATATTTAAAACTGTGATTTACTGACCAAAAGTATTTCCATCCACATATTATTGTTTTCTCTAACATCAGAGCCTATGATATTTCTGTGTGCGTGCTAAGTGGCTTCAGTTGTGTCCGACTTTTTGTGATCCCATGGACTGTAGCCCACTAGGCTCCTCTGTCCTTGGGATTCTCTAGGCAAGAATACTAGCATGGGTTGTCATGCCCTCCTCCAGGGGATCTTCCTGACCCAGGGATGGGACCTATGTCTCTTATGTCTCCTGCATTGGCAGTAGGTTCTTTACCACTAGCACAGAAAGCCCCACAATTTGTCTGTGAAAGTGAAAGTGTTAGTTGCTCAGTTGTGTCCTACTATTTATGACTCCCTGGACTATAGCCTGCCAGGCTCTTCTGTCCACAGAATTCTCCAGGTAAAAATTTTGGAGTGGGTTGCCATTGACTTCCCCAGGGGATCTTCACAACCCAAGGATCAAACCTGGGTTTCCTTCTTTGGTTTCTTTGGAGCCTGAGTCACCGGGGAAGCCTACTGCTGCTATGGCTGCTAAGTCACTTCAGTCTTGTCCGACTCTGTGCGACCCCATGGACTGTCCATGGAATGCTCCAGGCCAGAATACTGGAGTGAGTTTCCATTCCCTTCTCCAGGGGATCTTCCCAACCCAGGGATCAAACCCAGGTCTCCTACATTGCAGGCAGATTCTTTACCAGCTGAGTCACAAGGGAAGCCTGAACCAGCCATAAATAAAGACTGGTTTGGAAAAAGTCAAGGGGTCTGCTTACATATAAACATACCCTCAATCTATAAAAGTAGTGAGATCTATAACTTTTAAAGTTGTCATATCCATTTTACAGAAAGCATAGAGTATATCAGATAAGAACACAGGATGTGTTAATCATTGACACAAAGATATTTAAAGTGCGAATATGTTAAACAAAATCATACCCACATGATGACATTTGAACAAAGAAGTATTCTCTGTTGTAAAATTTTTGAAGCAATTGAATACTTTGATTTACTAAAAATCACAATTTAGAGCAACTTTCTAATATTTTTTCCTACTGAAATTATTTACATCAAGTGTATAAGAGAAAGTAACAGAGAGAGAGACTGATGAGAAGAGATACCTAGTAGACAATGATGAGGGATAAGAAATGGAGAGCTATTCTGATGTATTGGCCACAGAAATCCAGGATCAGTTTTGCCTACAGAATTTTGAAATAACTGTTAGAGAAACCCTTTTGTTTCCTAAGGTTGTAGAGTAGCCAGCTCCTAAAAATATATTCTAACAATAGTGTTCAGAAACTACAGATTCATTACAGGTATCATAGTCATGTCCTTGGAAGATGACTTTGAAAAATAGCACTCACTTGTGCAATGTATATAGTCTGTTTATATTTGTTTTGTTGTTATTCTTAATTTATTATATTTTAAAACATTATTGAGTGCTTGCCAAGTGCCATATGTACTATCTTTCATTTACTCCTTATTAAAAGTCCAGTGAAGTAGCTATTAATGCCCCCATTTTGCAGATAAGGGAAGCAAGCTTCCAAGATCACACAGCTATTGAATGGTGGAATAGGATTTAAACCCAGCAGTCTTCCTTGGGAATCGATGCTTACAACCATGTCTGTACATGGCTCGTGTGTAATCTGAATGAAGCACATGCATAGTTGTGGAAGTTGCTTCTTTTTGTATTTGGTTTGAAAAATTGTAAGAGGCTAACCTCACCAGGTATTGATAGTTTGGTATTTGTCCCTCCATTTGTCTCTTTTTATGCGTTTTCACTCTGCTTCTGTAGCTGATCAGTATGTTTCAGCAAAGCTAACACTTTATATTGTCATTTCCTAAGGACTCTTTCACCTTGTAATTGTCACTTCTGTTGCTATTTTTTTTTCTGAAATGATTACTACATTCACATCTTTGAGGAATGGTGGCCATTTTACTGTGAAACTAATGGTGATGATTATCTCTGTGTTAACTACATATTATCAATCAATGGTTGCATTTTTTTTCCTCTGCTAGAATCCACCATAATCAGTCCCTGTGAAATCAGAATCGTTGAGAAGATTATAAATGAAGTCTGTACTTTTAAATTAAAAAAAAAAATGATTCCAATGGACATGATATGGATACCTTTATTTCATTATACTGTTCTCAATGATAATCTGCATTTATTATTTTTTACTGTATCATGCATTTAATGCTTCCAGCCCCAGGGTTTATTGACATTATAAAGATGAGTAAGCAGTAGCCTCAGTTGTTATCATCACTGATTTTTTTGGAAATCTTAGGGATAATTTGTTCATTGTGGTCACACCAAAGCTAGCCACCCCTTCTTCAACAATGAGCAAATATGTGATTTCTCTGCTCTGGACATATAAAGACAGTGAGGGCATTACTAATGGATGAGCAAGGAAGGAGGGTAGAAGGAATCACTGATGGTCACTTGCCTTGTTTTTGAAATATGTAAAACACTAGAAGGAAAATGTAGCTTTATAATGATTGGTGCCCATCTTTTCAATAAGAGAATTATGACTCTATCTTTGAAACAATGGCCTATGTATTCACCATTCTTCAAAATATTTTTCATTGTGTTTGAATTTTTAATCTGATAAATATTTTCACAAGCAAAATGCATGTGGCCTAACATCTCTCAGGAATAAATTACACTTATCATTTATTCAGAAATGCCTTTTTAATTTTTAGTAAATGTATTTTACTGTGTTTTAAGGAGATGAATGTCAACTCTTAATCTTGATAAATGCGACTGTTTTCAATTAATTTTGTTTGCACCCAGAAACTACCAGGGGCACTATAAATATTTGTTATCTATATAGTTAAAATCTTTAGGTTTTAACATGCAGTTTATTAAAAACATGTATAAAAAACCGTTAGAAATAAAAATATAATTTTATACTTCTAATTGGTTCTCAAGTATTTGTACATTATATACATGAGATGGCCAGTATCCTCTCCCACTAGGGCTCTACAGATTGTTCAGTTGCTTTGCCCAAGATTACACAAGCAGCTAATAGCACAGCTGGGACTTTAAATCATGTCTGCTCACATCAAGAACAGTGTTTGCTCTCTTTTAGGAAAACCCTAGCAAGACAAATTTGAAATAGCCGAAGGCATCAAAAGTACTCATTGTAGGATTGCTCCATTGTTATGGGCTCAGCTATCTTTGTGTTCCCAGGTTGCATAGTTTCCTGATTAGCTCTGCAGTGTTCTGTTCATCTGGTTCACTTGACAGGGCTTAACACCCCCATTTGTTCAGTGACTTTGAATGTGTTTTGCAGTATTTTCTTCTCTACTGGAGTGTCTGTAAGTGGGTATATCAGGTGGGATGGAGCCACTGGGAGCTGTGTGGCAGCCGTGTGCATCCAGCCCAGCAATCAGGAGCAGTGATTTTGATGACAGTATGTGGTGAAGTTGCCCTTTTAGCCATACTGCAGAACACAGAAATATGAAATAGTCCAGATTAGCGAGGGGGGATGCAAACGAAGGTAAATCTGGTACAGTGCCAAGTGTAGTCACGCACCAAGGAAAAAACAGAAGAGAGAAGGGAAGGAAGAAGAATACAGAATAATTAATAATTCTATGAGAAATAATCTAGAAAATTTATCTTCAGGTAAAACAGAGTTTGCACATTCAATTTTTTCTAAGTTTTAAGATTATTATAAAGTTTTAGATCATCATGAGTTTATATTAAACTAATTAAGCAAGTTTAGGGAACTTATCCTTGTCACAGCCTCACCTTGGAGTTGAACTTTGGAATTGTCTGGATTCTGTAGTCCCTCTCATGGCTCAGCAGCAACTCTCAGAATGTTCCATTTTCTTGACTCAGTCCCTCTACATCTATTAGTACTGCCAAGCATGAAATCTCTACTTTCTTCACTGCCTCCTAGATGCTTTTGTTACATCTATATAAGTTCCTATTTTATAGTACTTTATCAGTCACTGTATTTGGGATTCCCAGGAGGTGCTAGTGGTAAAGAAACTGCCTGCCAATACGGGAGACATAAGAGATTCAGGTTCAATCCCTGGGTTGGGAAGATCCCCTGGAGAAGATCTCCATGGAGAATCCTATGAACAGAGAAGCTATAGTTCTTAGGATTGCAAAGAGTCGGGCATGAATGAAGTGACTTAACACACAGCACATATATCTAATATTCAAATGTCTGATAGAATAATTGATGAGTTTAGTCACTAAGCAATATAGAACACCATTATGTTGTATGTATCTGTCTATGGAACACCATACATAGTGACTTTATGCCAGACTGCCTCTAAGGACTGGATAGTCCATAGATGGCAACATTTTGTCTCAAGGATGATCACAGCTGATCAGATATTCTCCACAGAGTGATTGTGCATGAGAAATTCTTATGAATCTGTGTTCAGAAGTATGTGATATGCTTCAATCACTTTCCACTTAGTACTTTATCGCTTCTTTAACTAATCACAGATTGTACACAGTAGTCAGTTAATACCTGAACTTTATTAGACAAGCATTCAGTATGCACTAAATCTATTAATTTTGTGTCAATTTCTTCAACTTCTGAAACCTCTGCTTCAACTAAACCAGTGTATAATGCCCTAAATTTCAGTTTCCATATTTCTCCTCTGTGCCTTTTTAAAGGTTGTGCTAAGTCACTTTAGTTGAGTCTAACACTGTGCAACCCTATGGACTGCAGCTGACCAGGCTCCTCTTTCCATGGGATTCTCCAGGCAAAAATACTGGAGTGGGTTGCCATGCCATCCTCCAGCGGTTCTTCTCAACCCAGGGATCAAACCCATGTCTGTTACGTCTAACCTGCATTGATAGGCAGGTTCTTTACCACTAGCACCTCCTGGGAAGCCCCTCTTAATAGCCATCTCTCTTCCTTCCACAGAAAACCATAACTTTTCTGTCATGTTAATTCATTATTTCCAAGGCTCACAATTCTAAAATTTGCCTCATGAAATCCAGATGAATAACCTTTTCTTTAGTCTATCCATGTCTTTATTTTGTATTCCATCAATGCTCTTAAAGAAAAATTATTCATGAGTCTTATTGAAGACAGTAAGGCAGACTTTATTCAGGGGCCTACTACATGGGATTTTGTGAGGACAGAAGTCAGGCTCAACTCAAAATACAACAAGGAAAGGTAGGAATTGATAACCAAGTTGTAAAGTGGGGTCAGTGGATGGAAAATTGCTAAGAGGAAATACCACACACCTGGTGAGGATGATTCTGGCTGAATGACCTAACAGGATTCTTGTTGAAAGGAGGCCAGGACTATAGACATCACCTGGAGAACTGTGGGGGATGAGGAGCTTGATTAGATCTTGAGGATGATCATACCATACCATACCCCCCATACCAAGGTGGGGGATTCTGATTGGACTGACAGTAAGTTTTTGTTAATATTGGAATATGTAAAGGAGAACATAGAAGCTCAAACACAGGGTCTAGTTGAAAGGAGAATTCACAGGATCCTGACTAAGGTTTGGTCAAGGAGATTTTTTAAATCATTTTTTATTGGTATTCTATGCTTAAACCTTAAAAAAAAAAAAAAAAAAAAAAAAAAAAAAAAACTAAAATCATGACATGCAGCCCCATTACTTAATGGTAAATAGAAAGGGGAAAGGTGGAAGTAGTGACAGGTTTCTTCTTGGGCTCTGAAATCACTGTGGATGGTGAATGCAGCCATGACATCAGAAGGCGATTGCTTCTTGTCAGAAAAGCTATGCCAAACCCAGACAGTGTATTGAAAAGCAGAGATATTACTCTGCCGACAAAGATCCATATAGTCAAGTGTCAGGAGACGTTTGACTTTAAGGAATCCAATATGTTGCCGTTTCTCAAGGATTCTTTGTTCCTTATCAGTTCCTATTCTGGGAATGAGTGAAACAGCACGCCGTTCCCAGGACTGAGGTCATAGGATGAGACATGTATGAATCTCTTTCAGTGACACTTTTCAGCATCAGCAACCTTGTATGTATTAGACTATCCATATTGTGGCTATTGATAAAATTTCATCCTGTATAATAGCTGAATAATCATCTAACTAAAGATATATAAGCCTGTATCTCTGCTAATAAAGCACCCTTGCTCCATCAGAGCTTGGGTCCCTGTGTCTTTCTTTCTTTTCTCCTTTCTTTCTTTCTCTCTCTCTTTCTTTCTCTCTCTCTTTCACTTTCTTATCCTCGACTCCAGACCACCAGGTTCCGATCCATTAAAGGACCCCAACAAGTGGTGCCCAAACAGGGACCTAGTATACGTGACATTTCAGATGGAGTAACTCAGGGTCTATTGAGGTCGGTAAGTACTAAGACATAGGTCAAACGGCTGAAAAGCCCCATTATTTCTCTACTTTACTTCACCGTTTGTTCAAAAAGACCTTTTAAATCTTAAAGCAAAAAGCTATGAGATCTCTGTCTGTCTGGATATATATGTATGTCTCAATGTATGTCTTTGTCTCTAGATAATATTGCTGAGGTTAATTTATGAATGAGCTAAACAACAGTTCATTGTTTCTGAAAGAGAGTAAGATGCACGTTTTCAATAAAAAGGGTATAAGGAATGGAATTACATTTTATTAAGAGAAAAAATAAGTATGGCTTATAGATGGCTATTCTATGAATAGACTAATAAAGTGATGAATACAAAAAGTGTAAAAATGGTTTGTGAAAAGTGAGACCCCCAAAAATAGTTCTACGTGTGGCACATTTTATTAAGAAAAAAAGAAGAAAATATGACTTATAGATGGCTCTTCTATGAATGGACAAATAAAATGATGAATACAGAAAGTGTAAAAAAGGTTTGTGGAAAGTAAAACCCAAGAAGAAAGTTCTATGTGTGGTACATTTTATTAAGAAAAAAAGAAATATGGCTTACAAATGAATACAGAAAGTGTAAAAAAGGTTTGTAACAAGTAGAAGAGAATTTTATGCATGATACAAGTTTCTTAAGAATTATGACTTTACTAATAACTGCTAACTATAGCTATATTATTTTCTATGTCACTTGTTTCAGAAGATTATTTCTTATAATAACAAATGTATGACTGAGCCTATGATATAATGCTGATATACAGTTCCATATAAAATCAATGATTGTAATAATGTAACTCTGGATATGAGAAGAAGCAACAAGAGGAAATATTTTCCTGGACCAAGAGGCTAGTAAGACAGTGTCCAGAGACTTTTGCTACTTACAAGGCCTGGCCCAGTAACAGCATGTTGAGTGGCCTATCAGTGGAATCTTCCCTAGACCTGGGAATAAGCCTTGCCAACACTGTGGGACACAATGACCATAAAATGCCCCCCAAGCATGGTCAAATATGTGGCTATGAAGGGACCCTGCTGACTGGAAGTTGATACTTGCCAGCTACCTCTACAGAGATTACATCATGGCCACTGCAAGCTGCTGACCTTCAACACCCCCTGAAAGGGTAGCAAACAAAATTAAGACACTCTATGCTCTGGAGAAAAACCAGAAAAACCAGCCTTCAGATAGTCAGATGTTTTCAGATAAAGATTTTATGAGCCCAAATTCTTATGTCTTCTCATACCTTAAAAACCACTAATGTCATAAACCAATGTCTGGCCCTAATTCTCCTGGTAGCCCCTGAATAGCTTTTCTACTTCTATTAATCTTTGGGCCATGCAACATTAACTTTCTTGTTAAGTTTGTTTCACCAAAATACACCAAATCTCCAAATGGTAATATGACAAAAATATTCCCTGACCAACACCTAGACGATGCTAAAACAAGTCATCTTATCATTCCATAGACTCTCATCTCCCTCTGTTAATGCACCCTGACAGAGAAGAAACAAAGAAAACCCAAAACCCCACAATGCCCCTGTACAGCCTAAAAAAGCCAGAGCGGTCATTGCCCCTTTTCCCCTGAGACTGGGTTCCCAAATGCCTGGGGGGGAAAAAAAAAGGTAGATAGTTAGACATAAACAGGGT
This sequence comes from Muntiacus reevesi, assembly GCF_963930625.1. Classification (NCBI taxonomy): domain Eukaryota; kingdom Metazoa; phylum Chordata; class Mammalia; order Artiodactyla; family Cervidae; genus Muntiacus; species Muntiacus reevesi. Next base: position 39,129,289 of record NC_089255.1, on the reverse strand, counting down.
ATCAAAAGATACCAAACCCAAAATGACACCACCTCATCCTCAAATCGTCCTTGATAAACAGATTGGGCCTAAACAATGAGACATCTAAAAACTTGCTGCAAACACCAAAAAACTTAAAACTTGGACTAGACATTTTACAAAGACTAATCGTAGTCATAGTAACTATTTCTTTCATTATAACCAATCATATTTCATGCAAGCTTGCATTTCCCTTCCTTTCATTACAATTATATGTGCTGTTTACTGTTGCCTTTATACAAAAATTGTTAAAACTGAACAAACTCATTTGATCAAGACCTTTTTCACTAAAATATCTACAGCCACCCCCAATTATAAAAAAGGAAAAAGAAAAAATTGTCGGGGGACGTTTGACTTTAAAGAATCCAATATATTGCCATTTCTCAAGGATTCTCTGTTCCTTATCAGTTCCTACTCTGGGAATGAGTGAAATAGCACGCTGTTCCCAGGATTGAGGTCATAGGATGAGACATGTATGAATCCCCTTCAGTGACTCTTTTCAGCATCAGCAACCTCGTATGTATTAGACTATCCATATTGTGGCTATTGATAAAATTTCATCCTGTGTAGTAGCTGAGTAATCATCTTACTAAAGATATATAAGCCTGCATTTCTGCTAATAAAGCACCCTTGCTCCATCAGAGCTTGTGTCCCTGTGTGTGTCTGTCTTTCTCTCTCTCTCTTATTTTATTATCGTCGACTCCAGACCACCAGGTTCCAGTCCATTAAAAGATCGCAACAGTCAAGGTTATGGTCTTCCCAGTGGTCACATACGATTGTGAGAGCTGGACTGTAAAGAAGTCAAAGTGCCAAAGAATTGATGTGTTTGAACTGTGGTGCTGGAGAAGACTCCTGAAAGTCCCTTGGCCAATAAGATCAAACCAGTCAATCTTAGGGAAATCAAACATGAGTACTCGTTGGAAGGTTGATGCTGAAGCTGAAGCTCCAGTATTTTGGTCTCATCTGATGTGAACAGCTGACTAATTGGAAGAAAAGTCCCTGGTACTGGGAAGGATTGAGGGCAGAAGGAGAACAGGGTATCAGAGGATAAGTTGGCTGGATAGCATCACTAAGGCAATGGGCATGAACTTGAGCAAACTTTGGGAGATGGTGAGGGACAGGGAATCCTGGCTGTGCTACAGTCCATGAGGTTGCAAAGAGTTGAACACTACTGGGCAATTGAACAACCACAAAAATACTTATGCTGATTTATTTTTTCAACTGATTAAAATTAATCTTCAGGAAAGTTCATGTTTGTTATTTTGCTCTCTGAATGTGAAAGTCCCTGAGACTATGCATTTTAATTTTTTTTCAGCAACCTTCTTTAGAACCTAAGTCAGTTTCCTGGCTAAAGTGTTTCTGTAAACTCTTGCTTAGGAAATCATTAATTGGTTTTACTAGAAAACTGTGATATGTATGGATGCAAAGATGGACATCTCATGCAAGAGATGCATGCAATAAAGGGGCCAAAGGAAATCATCAAATATTTCCTAAATTTTAATATTTCTTATTAAGGAGAAAGTAAATAAATGCAAGCAGATAAGATAGGGTTTTGGAAGTTAGCATTAAATAGAAATTATTTAAAAATATAAATTTGTGCTTGTGAGAAATTTATGTTTATAATTTATTTTTAGTTGAAAAAGAGAACAAACCTAGGTCTGAGTTTGACCAATAATAATAAGGTTCGGTTCAGTTCAGTTCAGTTGCTCAGTCATGTCTGACTCTTTATGACCCCATGAATCGCAGCACACCAGGTTACACAGGCATAATTTTTTTTTTCTCCGTTTTGTTACCCATATGAGCCTTTGTGTGCAATGGACATGTCAGTACAGATGATATTGATATTTATAAGGAAAACAAATGTGGAATGAGTATGTGTAAGACGTTTGGCCGATTTATAGGAGGTGCACTCTAGTATCTGTTGCTTTTTTTACTTTTTTGCAGTACCTCTTGACATTATGCACATAGATTTTCAAAAATAAATGATCAAAAGCCCTAAACTCATTCAAATGTAGTTAGCGTAAAATAAAATTGGTGAATGTGCTTTGAGATTAAAGAATTGGAATAAATTACATTTTCTATTTAAGTGAAATTCTGCAAATACCTTTTCATCATTTTGAAGAAATTTGACAGAAATCTTTTCTGTCTTATAAATTGAATACAATGGAATTTTATTTTCCTAATGATTCAGAAAGATGTGACTTTTGTACAGATAGTTAGAACACAGTTGGCTGATTGACCTGAAAGTGAACTAATTAAAGAGGAGCAAATCAAGGCTTTCAATTGGTCATGGACTATCCACTGATCACACGGTACTTTCTGCATGTGTGTGCTGAGCTTTTCCAAGAAAAGCACACATAAGACATACAAAAAAGAAAAGCAATCATAGGAAATAACATAATAACTTTAATAAAAATACAAATTTTTACATCAGAAAGTCTAAAAGCTATCATTTTAGAGGTTAAGGAAGGCGAGAGACACGACTTATAGTTAGAAAAATTAGGAAAAGCTTTACAAAGTAGGTAAAATTTTAGATCTGGGTAATTGTGAGAATTGGGACAACTATAATGTCATTATATTGTTAAATGGAAAAGAAAATTGTAAAATGTATATAATCATGGAAGTAGAGAAAAATAAGTTAAAAGTTAATCTTTTTTTTTTTTTAAGTTGGTATTAGGAAAAGGTAGATTTGGGGAAAACAAGTTATTTCAAGTATACATCAGTTTTACTGAAATAAAAGAAAGATGAGGCCAGATTAAGAAGGCTCTTAAAGTTGAAGTTGAAGCATTTTGAGTTTCTTTGTCAAATTAATCTCATAACCTGGCATGGAATATTTTTGAGAAGTGAAGACATGAGCTATATTTTAGAGAGATAAAACAGGTTGTCCTATGTGGCAAAAAGATCAATCAACATGATAAGGGTTTTTACTAAGATGGAACTGTGGGCTAAAATGGTTAAAAAAATGAACTATTATTGAGTCACTTTTTAAAAAGAAAGCACTATAGTAGACTTTTTTTTCCTTTTAATGATGACTAAATTAACCCCCTTGCAGAGCTACAAAACATACTCTCTTCTTTACTTTGTCAGTCAAGAAATAGATTTGGAAAGGTTAAGAAAGTGACCAAGTAAAACCTTACAAAACACTTGAGCCAAAATTCAAGATAAGCTCTATTTGATTTCAAAATTCAAGCGCTTACTATTTTAACACTGAAAAAAGCATTTTTATAATGTTCTTACATGATTAGTTGTCAGGGTGAGGCCAGGTTAAAAGAAAACTGAGTTGAAGACGACTATGCCTGTGAAGGGGAACCCTGGAGAGGTAATAGGTTTTTATTTAGTCCATCTGGCATGTAATAATATATAGGTATGGGTAAAAAATCTATTTTGGAAGACATACTATTACAAATACCAGTTTGGAACAGAAAGGATCACATATTTTAGCACTAAATAATAACTTTAATCAGGTTGAGGAACAAATGTGCATAAAACCATAGAAGAAAATCCAGTCTATGTTTTTTCTAGCACCTGCAACTTTTCCTGGTTCTTATATAAAACCCCTAAATTGATCTGTCACAGATTTGGAAACCATTTTGGTGTGCAATTTGAAAATGTTAGTGGCTGAATTTACTGCCAAAACCATGTTTGGAAAACTGTAGTCTGAAAATAGATATTCATGCAGTAATTGTAATCCCCCCATGGAGTAAAAATAGATCTGAAAATGTTAAAAATTTGAATATCAGAGACTATCAGGGGCCCTGCCCAGGCTGAAAATTATTCTATCATAGTTTACTTATGTCTGACAAACTTGTTTATACAGAACCAGAGGGAAGAACTTAAAATTGAGGGAAAAGACATCTGAGTAGTCAAAACTGATCTCAAAATATGTAACCTTTTAAGGTCAGGTACATTATTCACTAAGATCATGACATCCAGTTACAACACTTCATGGCAAATAGAAGGGGGAAATGTGGAAGCAGTGACAGATTTTCTTTTTGGGGAACTCCATAATCACTGAGGGTGGTGACTGCAGCTATGAAATTAAGAAACACTTGCTCCTTGGAAGGAAACCTATGAAAAACATAGGCAACATATTAAAAATCAGAGACATCACTTCATTAACAAAAATCTGTATAGTCAAAGCTATGCTTTTTCTAGTAGTCATGTATGGATTTGAGAATTGGTCCATAAAGAAGACTGAGGGCTGAAGAATTGATGTTTTTGAACTGTGGTGCTGGAGAAGATGCTTAAGAATCCCCCAGACTTCAAGGAGATCAAACCAGTGAATCAACCCTGAACGCTCATTGGAAGGACTGATGCTGAAGCACCAATACTTTGGCCACCTGATTTGAAGAGCCAGCTTATTGGAAAAGCCCCTGATGCTGGGAAAGATTGAAGGCAAAAGGAGAAGGGGGAAGCAGAAGATGAGATGGTTAGATAGCATCACCAACTCAGGGGACATGAACTTGAGCAAACTCTGGGAGATAGTGGAGGACAGAGGAAGCCTATAGTTTATGGGGTCACAAAGAGTGGGACACGATTTAGCAACTGAACAGCACCAACAAATATTTTTCATGAAAGTTCATGCTTTCTCTCAAACAAGATTTATTCTTTTACTCTCGTTGTACATTTATTGTCAAAGAAAACTAGTGAGAAATCTTAGAACTGTTTTAATCCTTTTTTTATGTTAATATGATATTTAAACTATAATACATTGTAATAGTAAAGATGACATTCATATTATTGACTATAACTTTCAAAACAAATATGCCTTATTTTTATTGGACCCTGCTGAAAAACGCAAGTAAGTTTAAAAAAAATATAGAATTTTTTTTTAACCAAAATATCTAAAGTTGAAAAGAAAGCATTGACATTTTAAATGGAAATTTTCAACCAATAGGAAGTTTTAGTAATATGGAATACCATATTCTTGTTTGATATTAGATTATAAGGTATTTAATTTAATGAGCATAACACTTAAAAATGAATTTTTAGAAGAAACTTGGCATGCTCCAGAAGTAGTCATCCTAGTTTCTTGTTTTGTTTTTTCAACTTTATTGATGTATCATCCATATACCATACAACTCAACCACTTAAAAGTGTAGAGGTAAATGATTTTTATTATATTTGCATGGTTGTGCAGGCTTCCCTGGTGGCTCAGCTGTAAAGAATCCTGCTACAATGTGGGAGCTGCAGGAGACAGGAATTAAGATCCCTGGGTCAGGAAGATCCCCTGGAGAAGGGCATGGCTACCCACTCCAGTATTCTTGCCTGGAGTATCCCATGGACAGAGTAGCCTGGCGGGCTACAGACCATAAGGTCACAAAGAGTCAGACAAGACTGAAGCGACAGCATGGCACAGAACATGGTTATGCACCCATCACCACTATCTAATTTTGGAACATTTTTGTCCCCCTCAAATGAAACCTCGTACCTGCCCACTCATTCTCCTCCTCCTCCTCCTGTCCGTCTCCTCAGCCCCCGTTGTTATTTAGTCTGTAAGTCATGTCTGACATGTTTGTGACCCCAGGGCTATAGCCTGCCAGGCTTCTCTGTCTATGAGATTTCCCAGGCAAGAATCCTGAGTGGTTGCCATTTCCTCCTCCAGGGGATCTTCCTGACCCAGGGATGGAACCCACATCTCCTGCATTGCAGGTGGATTATTTTCCACTGAACCACCAAGGAAGGCCCCGCTTCAGCCCTAGTCAACTATTAATCTACTTCCTGTCTCTATAGATGCCTTTTCTAGACAATTCATATATAGGTATGATAATCTATGTATTTTTTTGTGACTAACTTCCTTTACTTAGCATAGTGTTTTTAAGGTTCACAAATGATGTAGAATATATCAGTACTTAATTTCTTTTTATTCAATACTACTAAATATTCTATTGAATGGATATGTCCTATTTTATTAATCCATTCATATAGTTGATGGATATCTGACTATTTCTACATTTGGATATTATAAATAATGATGCCATGAATGTCTGTTTACATAGTCTCTTGAACATATTACCTAGCATCACAGATATTTTTAAACTGATATGCTAGGACGTGACTTACATACTTAATCGGTTACCAGTAGTAGTCCTTTTAAATGTCACAGTATTTTTCCAAATTAATTAAATGTGTTACTGTTGAGACAGATGTGTGTGTGTGTGTATATAAAGAAAAAGCAGTTATTAATCTTCCCTACCCTTTCTTCTTTTCATTAAGCCCTCCAAATATCCAAAGGTAATAGCCTACTGGATATCATTCTATATCCCAAAACTGTTCTCTCGTGCTACTGAACTTTTAAACTATACATACAAACTTATACAAATAAAAAATTATATTTGCACACATATAAGGGTTTGTTGTATGACATTTTGAAATGGAATAATACTGGTGTTTGCATTTTTCTGCAATGTAAATTGTTTTTCTCATTTAAAAACATACCATTCATATATTTCTAAGCGAAAAGATGTAACTCTAACTCATTCTTCTTCATGATGACACAATGTTCTATTAAACTGGTATAACAGAATTAATATAAACATTTGCCTGTCATTGAGTATTCAAATTTAGTTGCTTTGCCTCTTAATTTTTCACAACTATAAACAAAGCTATAGTAATCATCGTTGAACATATACTTTTTATAAGTAATATATTAACTTCTATAGGCTTGCTTCCATAAAAGAGAGTGGCTGAGCTGATAGTCATCCTTAATTTTTATATATGTTAAATTTATTTTCAAAAACATATATAGCAAATCATACTCCCAACCAGCAATTCATTAACGTGACTGTTTCACAGCCTCTCCACAATCCAAAGATTGATATAGTCAATCTTTTTTAAATTTGCCAATTTTATGTGTCTATTTCTTTGTTGATTTAATTTGAATTTCTCTGACTGCAAGAAAAGAGAAAATCTTTTCATATGTTAATTTGCAATTTAAATTTCATATTCTGTGAATTGGTAATTATTTTCCTTTGCCCTTTTTTCCATCAAGTTTGTTTGCTTTCTTCTTACAACTTATTGGAGCACTTTATATTTTAGGGATATTAATATCTGCTTATTATTTGTGATGCAAATATTTTATCATTTGTTTTTTGACTTTGTTTTTGTCTTTTGCCATATAAATCTTTTTAATTTGCTCATATATATCTATTCTTACTTTCTTTCAGTCATTTTTCTTTGCTCAAGAAAGCTTTTCTGCCTTCTAGTAATAGGATTATTCTCATACTTTTTAAAGAATTTAATTCATTTCAGCTAATGTTGCAAGAAGGGGAACCCCTTCTAGGGTCCAAAAGTGGGCTCTTGTCTAGCACACAGAAATGAATTGTCCAAGGAGACATATGTGCTGACAAAGCAAGAGATTTTATCGGGAAAGGGCCCCCTGGCTGGAGAGCAGTTGGGTAAGGAAACCCAGGGGGACTGCTCTGCCGGGTGGCTCACAGCCTCAGGTTTTATGGTGATGGGATTAGTTTCTGGGTTGTCTTTAGCCAATCGTTCTGACTCAGAGTCCTTCTTGGTGGTTCACACCTTGCTCAGCCAAGATGGATATCGGTGAGAGGGATTCTGGGAGATGGTTGGACAGCTGGTGTCACCTTTTGACCTTTCCTGAATTCTCCCTGTTGGGGGCAGCTTATTAGTTCCCTGTTCCTTATCAAGACCTCCTGTCACAAAACAATTCATGCCAACGGTTACCACGGTGCCTGGGGTAGGGCAGTTTCAGGCAGTGTGCTTCCCCTGACCCTAGTATTATGTTTGAGCAAAAGAACATAATGCTTTTAAGATATTCAGTAGTTAGCTGCTGTTAATATGATATACATTTTCACAATTCCTTTTCTAAATATCAAATGCTTTTTAAAATCTCAGAACATTTTATAAAATGAAATTGTACATATGTCTTTATGTTTGAAAATGAGAAAGTGATAGTATATACTATAAATGTTTGACTCACAAAGCAGCTACTAACAATGCTATTACATATAAAATGTAAAATAATACTAATAGATACTTTTACCCAAAAGGAGGAATATTGATTAATATAATGCTATGATATAAAATATTCAGGTTGTAGGTCTAGATGTTATCTTGGTGTACATTATTTTCTGGTACCCTTTCAGTGAAAACAAGAATCCATTTTTAAAGTTGGAAGATCATTAGCACTATGGAAAAATTTTAGTTTATGTGAAACCTCTTGACTAGTACATTTTTGGGATGAGGGAATTGCAGGAATATTATCATCTAGGAAACTACTTTTTTTGCATTACTATCCTAGAGCTATTTATCTGGTTCTTTGCTTCTCTTTGTTCTATTCAGAATATAAAAATGTGCCTGGGGTTAAAATGATTAATTACTATAATGTTAATATTTTATGAGAAAATATATTAAATCCTAACTTGAATACAATTTATGGCTGGAGAGAGTCAGTACATTAATTTAGCAGACTAACAGAGATTTATATTTCCAATAGGTAACTTCCAATAAGGTATATATTTGAAACTTTATATAGTGACTTTAGGTTTTATAATTTTGTACTAAAATTTAGTAGTTCTTTCACTGAATTAGAAAGAACAGTATTTAAAAATGGCTCATACATACTTTTTATAAGGTCATAATTGTTACTCTAATAATAAAATCTCTTAAACTAGAGTGTTATGAAAAAAAATTTCCATATCATGCCACTGAATTTTGGCTTGTAATTTTGCCTCAGAGAAGAATAAAAGTATCTTCCACTTTTCAAGTTTATTTTAAATTGTAAAATTATCATTACTTACACTTTTTCATCCCCTATTTTATTCTGGTTTCTTTTACAAACTTTTTCATGTCAAGAAATATTTTATAATTTCTTTTGTGCTGTTTACTAGATATGAGATATATACTTAAATCTTGTCGATTTTGTTATAAAGTTAGAGATGTAAAATGTGATATAAAATGTAATAGGAAGGCATTAACTAGAACAGAATAAAAATTTTATAAATGTTTAGATAGTATAAAAACTTTGTGTAAAAGGTTTTTACACATACACAGAATATTTGTGTAAACTCTAGTGTAAAAGCCAATACTCTGGCCACCTGATGCAAAGAGCTGACTCATTGGAAAAGACCCTGATGCTGGGAAAGATTGAGGGGAGGAGGAGAAGAGGCAACAAAGGATGAAATGGTCAGATGGCATCATGGACTCAATGGACATAGTTTGAACAAACTCTGGGAGATAGTGAAGGACAGGGAAGCCTGATGTATGCAGTGCATGGCTGAGTCACTGGACAACAAATGCTTAGAAGAAGTTGGGATGGGCTATCTGACATTAATAGTTTACAAAATTAGTGATGGACAATTTTTATGAATTTAGCACCATAGTGAATATTTCAGTGACTTCAGTTTGAGTAATACACAGTATAAACAAAGTTATTTAAGTGAATAGCATAATCTCTAAATTAGTTTGACAAAAATATTTAACATAGATTATTATATCTTTTACTTCCCTGGTGGCTCAGACGGTAAAGCGTCTGCCTGCAATCGCAACACATAAATTTTTTTCTAGATGTCCAAACACAAAATCTTACTCACATTTATACATATTAAAACAATAAACAGAATATTGCAAAATATTCATTCAAAATCATATCAACTCTCTTTTCCTAGGAGAGGCGTTTTTGTCACCTGTCTTAAATATCTCCCATCCATGCACACATGTACAGCCTTCTCTATATTCTTAATCTACTTATGATTTTTTCTTCAAAGCATTTATTGACACATGCCATTATATTATTTAATTATCTGTTACTTTCTCTTCCCCAGGAATGTAAATTTCATGGGAGCAAAGGCTGTTTCACCCTTTCATTCCAGCAAAGGCTGGATCCCATCACCTACACCAATACTAAGCTCATGGTATCTTAGTGAATAACCCCTGAGCAAATTATTGAGTGATTGAGTTTATTAATTACTGATTGTTGTTAAGAGAATAAAATTACCATATAAGGAAAAACAACAATAAAAAAAAATAAGCCTTGTACATTACTTCTTATTTCAAAGTAAATGTCAGAATTGTTAAAGAGTTATTTATTTTAAAAAATGACCACAAAATGGAATGAGGAGTAATGTTTTAAACATTAAAACTAGAAACATCACAAAGGAAATTTGTACTTGTATGATTACCTAAATGTCTAAAAGCCTGTATACACAAAGTTACTGTTAAACCAATTAAAAACAAAGTGGCAAGTTGGTTGAAATATTTCCTATAAATATATAAATGAGATAATATTTCTAATATGAGTTTGTACAAATCATGATTAAAAAGTATTCTACCTTTCTAAATGATTTCCCTAAAAGCTAAGCAAACTGATTAAAATCTTTAAGAGATATATAAATGACCACTATATTTATACCATATAAAAATACCATATCTTGTTTTTAATCATGAAAGTCAAAATAAAACACCTAGTAAGCAACATTTTTTATCCATCCTGTGATAATTTTTTGGTGAGGAGGGAGGTAAAAACCCTGAACTCTCAAACATTATTATGAGAGGGATTGATACAAATTATCACCACAGTTTGAGGAAGCAATTCAGCAGTGGTGTCAATCATAAAAAGATTCTTACCCTTGACCATGTACTTCCATCTTCATAATCTATTTAAGGGAATTTTCAGAGACAAATTATAATTTCTATACAAGGATTTTCAACATGGCACTATTTTTTTATTGTAAGTTTGCAAACATGTAAAAGATTAGGAGAAGCAATTAAATAATTGATATAATAAATAATTTTGCAGTTGTTTGAAATGAAGTTACACCAGGGAAGTTTCACTGTCATTAGAAATATTTTATGATATAATGTTACATGAGAAAAAAATATATAATGAAAACCTTCATGCCCAGTGTGTTTATCCATCTATCTATCTACCATATTTTGACATAAAACACTGAATTGTATAGTAGTTACTATCTCTGAATAATGTTACAATGAATAGATTTTTGCTTTTATAAGTTTTGTTCATTTGTTCAAAATTGTTTTACATTGGATACATACTATGTTTATAACCTAGAAAAGTGGATTATGTGCAATTCAGATAATATATTTCAGTGCATGTAATGATGGGAATCACTTGCCAACTTTCTGAGGTATAAATTAAACCTTTATTAATGTTAGCATATAGAAAAATGGCTTTTTAAAAAATTTGTATTATTATCTGACCTCTCTATGCATTTTATCTGTTTAGTTCAGTCGTTCAGTCATGTCCAACTCTTTGCGACCCCATGGACTGCAGCATGCCAGGCCTCCCTGTCCATCACCAACTCCAGGAGTTTACTCAAACTCCTGTCCATTGAGTTTGATGTCCGTGATGCTATCCAACCGTCTCATCCTCTGTTGTCCCCTTTTCCTGCTGCCTTCAGTCTTTCCCAGCATCAAGGTCTTTTCAAATGACAGTTCTTTGCATCAGGTGGCCAAAGTATTGGAGTTTCAGCTTCAACATGATTCCTTCCAATATTCAAATATTCAGGACTGATTTCCTTTAGGATGGACTGGTTGGATTTCCTTGTAGTCCATGGGACTCTCAAGAGTCTTCTCTAACACCACAGTTCAAAAGCATCTATTCTTCGGCACTCAGTTTTCTTTATAGTCCAACTCTCCATACATGACTACTGGAAAAACCATAACTTTCATTAGATGAAGCTTTGTTGGCAAAGTAATGTCTCTGCTTTTTAATATGCTGTCTAGGTTGATCATAGCTTTTCTTCCAAGGAGCAAGTGTCTTTTAATTGCATGGCTGCAGTTACCATCTGCAGTGATTTTGGAGCCCCAAAAAATAAAATCTCTGACAGTTTGCATTGTTTCCCCGTCTATTTCCCATGAAGTGATGGGACAAGATGCCATGATCTTAGTTTTCTGAATGCTGAGTTTTAAGCCAACTTTTTCACTCTCCTCTATCACTTTCATCAAGAGCCTCTTTAGTTCTTTTTCACTTTCTGCCATAAGGGTGGTATCATCTGCATATCTGAGGTTATTAATATTTCTCCCAGCAATCTTGATTTCAGCTTGTGCTTCATCCAGCCCAGCATTTCTCATGATGTACTCTTCATTTAATTTAAACAAGCACAGTGACAATATACATCTTTGATGTATTCCTTTCCCTATTTGGAACCATTCTGTTGTTCCATGTCCATTCTAACTGTTGCTTCTTGACCTGCACATAGATTTCTCAAGAGGCAGGTCAGATGGTCTGGTATTGCCATCTCTTTAAGAATTTTCCACAGTTTCTGTGATCCACACAGTCAAAGGGTTTGGTCTAGTCAATAAAACAGTAGTAGATGTTTGTCTGGAATTCTCTTTTTTCAATAATCCAATGGATGTTGGCAATTTGATCTCTGGTTCCTCTGGCTTTTGTAAATTCATCTTGAACATCTGAGAGTTCACTATTCATATACTGTTGAAGCCTGGCTTGGAGAATTTTGAGCATTGCTTTACTAGTGTGTGAGATGAGTTCAATTGTGCAGTAATTTGAGCATTCTTTGGCATTGCCTTTCATGGGATTGGAATGAAAACTGATCTTTTCGAGTCCTGTGGCCACTGCTGAGTTTTCAAAATTTGCTGGCATATTGAGTACAGCACTTTCACAGCATCATCTTTTATGGTTTGAAATAACTCAACTGGAATTCCATCACCTCCACTAGCTTTGTGGTACTGATGCTTCCTATGACCCACTTTATAATATACTTTAATGTACTTTATAATACAACTTTAATTCATTGAACTCTGAACTTAATTTCTTACATTAAGGACAGTGTAAACCTTGAATAAGTAATTAAAAAAGTAAATAAGGTTACCTTTTAGAATTGTTGGTGTTATCATAGTTACTATTTATGACAATGAGATAAAATAGCTGGAGTTATATATCTTAGATCCTAAATAAAAAGTGGTATGAAATTGCCACTTACCAGCAGTGTTTCATGTTTCCTTACACAAGTATACAGTTGAAAGCACACATCTAACAAGGAAAATTTTAAATCATTTTATTTTTCAACTATGCACTTACAAAACAAAGATCCAATTAACTGTGTAATTACTCAGTTCTATTTTCCTTTGTATCACCATCTAACCTCCATGGAAGAAATATTTAATTTGTGAATATATCTTGTTAAAGTTAATGTTTACTATGTCTATTGCAGCATTTATTCATTTCAGTTCCAGATTATTTTGGCATATGTTCCCTTTATTTTCTTAAGAAGCATGGCTAACATAGAGTAATTTACTTTGGTACTTTAACAGAAAAATAATAAATTTTCTGTTTCAAGGACAATTTGCCTTTGCAAAGATATGTTTTTACTTTCCCAGATAATAAGAGCATTGCCTAAGTAATTGGCAACCTTCTTTAGAGTCACCCTAACTCAAGTTTGGAGAAATACCAAAAGGTATATTGGCCAAGTAAGAGAATTAGGTAAAGCAGAGAAAACTGAATTTAAAAAAGGGGATTAGAAGATCAAGATGCACATGCTTATAACTGTTGCTCTTATTTAAATTAAGATTTGTTTGGCAAACTATGGGAAAAAAAGAATAGCAATTTTCAGAATAGTTTCTCTGTAATAGTTTAGTGGCTAATGGCCTATCATTCTATGGTTTTACTTTGGGAAGGTATTATGCACAACTAGAGAATTTGACATTTGGCTACCTGAGAAAGAGTATTTTCAGTAGTACTAGAATCAAATTAATTCTATATGAAAGTAATTATAACTTAAATTTTAAGTTTATCCTAGCTAGTGAAAAGAATTTGCTATACTTTAGTCTCTTACAAGCATCCTGGTTATATGACCTCTTAATTGATTTCTTACTTTTTTATGGTCCAGCTAAAGAGAAGTATCAAATATAATCAACTTTATCAGCATTCAATTATCAGATCAGAAATCATATTACATTAAACCGTATCTAGTATCTGTCTTCTATTATTTACGAGAAATGATGGGTTTCATGAAGAGGTTTTATTTTGTTTGCCTCTTAAATATAATTCAGATAGCAAGTCTGCTTTTCCAAAGTGAGAAACTTAGAACATTGTTATGCCCTTTCTGAATGTTGATGAGATTTAAGATAATTTTAGGACTGTAGGTTGTGTAGTAACCGCTGCTATTTAAGAAAATAAGATAAAAATAATTGCTTTAGTAATTGACATCTGTGTACCTAAATTAAATGGGAGTCAAATCCAGGTGATTTATAATTTAGATTAAATGGGTTTCAAGGTGCTAGTGGTAAAGAACCCGTCTGCCAGTTCAGGAGACATAAGAGATGTGGGTTCGATCCCTGGCTTGGGAAGATCCTCTGGAGGAGGCCATGGCAACCCACTCCAGTATTCTTGTCTGGAGAATCCCCATGGACAGAGGAGCCTGGCAGGCTCAGTCCATAGGGTTGCACAGAGTTGAAGACAACTGAAGCAACTTAGCATGCACGCATGAATACAGTATTACTGGCTTTAAGAGAGACATTTTTAAAGATACATATCTCTAGGAAAGATTTAAATGATTTTGAAAACTCTAGGACTTTATCTTACTCTGAAAGAAAGATGGATAGGTATCATTGCAAATACACAAAATATTGTGAAATTACTCATGATATTTTGTGAGTTAATGACTGAATTAATACCATTGTTTTAATGCTTACTATAAGGCAGAATTAAGATAGCTCAGTTATATTTAGATTTCTCTGTGTATGTTAGCAATTACTAGCTAATAAGCTCCAAGTGCGTTCTTATTCATAACTGTCAGTCTTTCATTTGATGACAGACCATTAGGCTTTGGAACACATTTATTTGTAACAGTTCTAACCATATTGATTAAACTTTCTGTTCATTAGTTCTTACTTTTACAGACAAATCAGCTTTTCTTTTTTTCTTCTGTTAGAAGCAAAACTGATGAACCAAAGTCAAAGTGAAATGATTGCATTTTGTTTAAATGTTGGTAAAAACACAGTATCACACATAATGTTTAAGGTATGCCAACTTGCTTCAATATAAGTAAATTTATATGGATTGAAGTTTATATAATATTTTAAATGCTTCTGATGAAATAATATAATCACTTGAACAAAGGCAAATAAATGATAATGATACTAAAATTGAAAGCTCTTAAATATAAATGAATTGGGGTGCAAATTTAGTTCATTTATATTTAATCAGTATAGAGTTCTTCAGTTTTAGTATCAGTATCATTTTTTGGCCTCACCAGTTCAATGGACATGAGTTTGAGCAAGCTCTGGGAGCTGGTGGTAGACAGGGAAGTCCATGGACATGCTGCAGTCCATGGTGTTGCAAAGAGTTGGACATGACTGAGCGAATGAACTGAATTGAGGATGCAATTTTAAGTAATATGTAATTTAAACACACATGGCTGATTCATGTCAATGTAAGGCAAAAACCACTACAATATTGAAAGTAATTAGCCTCCAATTAAAATAATTAAATTAAAAAATAAATAAAACAATTAAAAACCAAAAAATATATGTATATATGTATATAGTCTTTGTAACAGATGAGCATGTTATATTGGTCATTTTGTTGTTGATTAGTCTCTAAGTCATGTTCGACTCTCGTGACTCCATGAACTGTAGCCCACCAGGCTCCTCTGCCCATGGGATTTCCCAGGAAAGAATACTGGAGTGGGTTGCCATTTCCTCCTGCAGGAGATATTCCTGATCCAGAAATTGAACCCAGATCTCCTGCTTGGCAGGTGAGTTCTTTACCACTGAGCCATCAGGAAAGACCACTGACCATTTTGAAAATGAAAATGAAAGTCGCTCAGTCCTGTCGGATTCTTTGCAACCACATGGATTATACAGTCCATGAAATTCTCCAGGCCAGAATACTGGAGTGGGTAGCCCATCCCTTCTCCAGGGGATCTTCCCAACCCAGGGACTGAACCCAGGTCTTCCGCAGATTCTTTACCAGCTGAGCCACCAGGGAAGCCCATTTTACTGGCTGATGAATCCAGCATTTACTATATCATCACTGCTGGTAAAAGTAAACAGGATGAAGAGAAAAATTAGGAAGGAATCCCCCATATTGCTGTTATTTTAGCCTTCACTAAAAAAGACCATGGGAAACGGGTTCATCCAGGCTAATGCCAGTAGAATTAGAAGGAATTATTCTCCCTTTAGAGAAACTCTAGAACTCAGATGTTTTGCAGACTTATGACATCAGACCCAGATGTCCTTGGGCATTTACATTTTGAAGTTCTCTCAGAAAGAGAAAAACAAGCATTGTATATTAATGAATCTAGAAAATGAATTGTATATTCATTGTATATTAATGAATCTAGAAAAATGTTACAGATGAACCTGTTTGCAGGGCAGGAATAGAGCACAGAGATGTGGACAAATCAGGGGAAGGAGAGGGTGGAATGAACTGAGAGAACAGCATTGACATATATATATACTACCACATGTAGAACAGCTAGTGGGAAGCTGCTACATAAGACAAGGGAGCCCAGCCCAATGCTCTGTGATGACCTAGAGGGGTGGGCTGGGAGGTGGGAGTTTGAGGGAGCCTCAAAAGGGGGTGGATATAATATGCTTATGGCTGATTGACATTGTTAAGAAACCAACAAACACTGTAAACAATTATCCTCCAATTAAAAAAAAAAAAATGTTTCCTCTGCCCCTCCTGAAGAACGGGGCTCTTCAATCCAAAGTTCTTCTAATAGTTTTCCCAACTTATCTTCAAGACCCAAGGCCCTAAAGCTTTCAATGGGGGAAGTTTGAACTGTAGGAAAGAGCTCTTGAATGCTTCTAGTGACGTGGGAAGAATAGATCCTATTGTGAGAACTGCAGTTGCTTAAAACGTCACTTTTAAGAGTGGTTTTGAACTGGGGACTTTTCCCTCTTCTTTTCTCCTTCATGCATGGTCATTTAGATTGTCTTTATGATTGAGTTCTTGGCACCTCAGTTCTAGGAAAGATTTAAATAAATTAAAAGAGCTTCCGAGAAAAGCCACAAAAATGATGAAAGAGTTGGAAGTATTGATTTATGAGAAAAGATTAAAAGAATGGATATGCTTTGGCTTGGCATCAAATTAGGATGTGGCAGCATACTGGAGCTATAAATATTTGTAAACAGAAGGAGAAGGAAAAGTCTTTACAATGGTCCAATGAAGCAAGAAAGAGAAAGTTAAGACTGTACTTAATGTCCTTCACCGAGTCTCCTTTGTAGGTATTCTGGCTGTTTCTGTACTTGGAAACGGAGTGAGTTACCATTCAAAATCTGAAACAGCTGTCTTATGCTGCTTAATGTGAGAGAAAAAGGAGAATAAAAGTGAGGAAATAATATTTGAAGAAAAATGCCGTGCGCTGTCACGGGGTGTTCTTGGCCTTTTCCAAGTTTTTTCTCCCGGTACTAACTGCTCATGGCACGAAGTAGCTTAGGAATGGCAGCGGAGTGTGCTATAGGCAGCATGGCTGTGGTGATTCTGCCCATTCCAACATGATCAGCTCTGTAGGTTTCATGGGGTAAAGAGTCCTTTATTATGGAAGAAGTTATCTCTGCCTCAGCAGCTGTGCATACTGCTAGCTTCCATGGGTAAACCTGGACGGACAAGACAGACAGTCGTGGTTCTCCAAGGGGCACATTTTCCAGCTGTGCTCAGAAAGGCATGTCTTCCTTCTAAAGCAGAAGGAAAAAAGTGAGCTTCATCGTAACTCTGTCAGATATAGTATACTATTGAGAAATGGATGGAGGTGATGGAATTGAATTTTGTTTGATTTCTCTGATAATACCTCGAGCGCCTGTTTAGTTGAAATTCCATTGAATAGTGTAGAAATCAAACTACAATTTCCCCCAAAGAACTTTATTGTGTTTACAGATGGTTTTCGTTCAAGTTTTCTTAGTTGTTTCTTAGAATTCATAAGCATTATATTATGAGAGCACTATTTTACTTGGTGATTCAATTTTAGATGAGACCATGAAATTCTGTTTTTACCTATAAACTACTAATATTCCATTTTGACTTTACTAAGCAACTCTCCTCACACTCTTTGTATAAGAAACTAGCTTTAAGATCCAACTTAGAATACCAGGGAATGTTTCTCTAGAGTCAGTTCCCCAGTGAAAATTTGTGCAATACAATTTAGCATCAGTCACATATATTTTCATTTGGTTGTCGCTTAACAGAAGAACTATACTCTTCCAGCTAATATAATTCATGATTAGCAGACTAGTGGATTCAGTATTGAAGAGTTACATGTATGCCTATTATTTGGAGATAGTATATATATGCATTGTTGAATTAGGATTAATGAAACTCAGAGAAAATCATGACAATGATTATCTGAAATAAAGATGACAGTGTCAAACATTTGGGAATGCCCAGATTCTATGTGAGCTTCATCTATAGCCGTGTGATTGAGTGTAGGTGATCTATCTTTTTTTCCCCTTAACTCAAAATTTCTAAGAATTTCATTTTTATTCAGGCAGCTACTGTTTTGAAATATATTAGTACTTTTAAGTATCTTTTCTAAATTTAAGAGGTGCAAAGCAAATGAAATATACATGTTAGACATGCAGTGAGTATTAAAATATATATTCATATACAGAATTAGACTAGTTGTTCCCCAGAAATACTCATGTAGCTCATCTGTTTTGTCTTCAGATCTCTCTCCCTTTCCTCTCTCTCCCTCCTTCCTTCTTTCTCCTCCTGCTCCTCCTTCTCCTTCTTTTCTCTTATTCTGGCATTGTTTATAAAATAATTTAAATGTTTACCAATTCTTTTACCATGCTGCATGATTTTATGTTATAATTCAATAAGCAGGAGCTGTGTGAAAAAGGATCTGTTATCAGGATTTAGTATAAACATACAAATTTGATACAACACATATTCAAGCATTTTTAATAGAATTGTACATCTAAAAGTATATGTAAAGTATATGAAAATAAGGTATATGCAAATAGAGGAAGGCATTCCTGCATAGTTTGTCATATTATCAAGATGACAAACACAGACTCTAATATCTTTATCATCTACTGGCTTTCTCCTGAGGGAAAGAAAATAATGCTGTTTTGTGAGCATATAAAATTGTGCTACAATTTTGTGGTTGTGCTACACTTTTAATGATAAAATTATTATTTTTAAAGGTTTACTGATAGTTTTTGCAGCAGGAATGTGTGTATATGTGTGTATATATATATATATTTTAAATTATCATGCAATTTTAGTTCTAAGTGCTTCTATAGAATGAGATTTTCCTGCCAATGTTCAGCCCATTAGTCCCTGATGTATTTATTTTGAATTAATTTAGGGTAAGTAAAATGAAATAATACCTATTGTCAAAATCATTGAGAAAGCTTCAATTTTTAATATCATAATAACTAGAAAAATAACAGACTGATAAGAGATAGCAAAATATAAAAAAGAGTTTTATTAAACATGATGAAATATCCCTTCAAAAAATTTGGGGAGACTTACAAGCTGATGACTTTTAGTTTTACTTAATAATTTTGTAAATGTATAATTCAAAGAAGTCATTTATAAAAAATAAAATAAAATGGAGGGGAAATCTATGTAAGGCAGAATAAGAAACAAAAGTAAATGCAACCAAGAATATTAGTAATTAAATTTTCATTTTGTGTGTGTGTACTTGGTATAGTTGATCTATACCTTATAAAGACAATAAACACTAAATAATCAACCATTAAACTAATTAAAAATGGAATGACTTAATGTGTCAGTATATATATACACACTCAAGATAGTCAAAATTGTTATTATTTTTTTAAAGGTTTGTAATTTACTATGAATCATATCCCTAGAGAAGGAAATGGCAACCGATTGGCATAGGGAAGATTGTT
Source organism: Muntiacus reevesi (assembly GCF_963930625.1). Classification (NCBI taxonomy): domain Eukaryota; kingdom Metazoa; phylum Chordata; class Mammalia; order Artiodactyla; family Cervidae; genus Muntiacus; species Muntiacus reevesi. Next base: position 39,109,462 of record NC_089255.1, on the reverse strand, counting down.
GTTCAGTCACTCAGTCATGTCTGACTCTTTGCAACCCCATGGACTGCAGCACTCTAGGCTTCCCTGTCCATCACCAACTCCGGCAGCTTGCTCAAACTCATGTCCATGGAGTTCATGATGCCATCCAACCATCTCATCCTCTGTCGTCCCTTTCTCCTCCTACCTTCAGTCTTTCCCAGCATCAGGGTCTTTTCCATGAGTGAGTTCTTCGCATAAGGTGGCCAATGTATTGGAGTTTCAGCTTCAGCATTAGTCCTTCCAATGAATATTCAGGACTGATTTCCCTTAGTATTGACTGGTTTGATCTTCTTGCAGTCCAAGGGACTCTTAAGAGTCTTCTCCAACACCACAGTTCAAAAGCATCATTCTTTGGCTCTCAGGTTTCTTTGTGGTCCAACTCTTGCATCCATACATGACTATTGGAAAAACCATAGCTCTGACTAGACAGACCTTTGTCAGTAAAGTAATGTCTCCACTTTTCAATGTGCTATCTAGGTTTGTCATAGTTTTTTTTTTTTCCTCCAAAAAAACATATTTAGTAATTTGTAATTTAAAAAGAGCCTTTACATATATAATCTCATCTATTCCTCACAATAATTCCGTGGGATACATAATAAGTTATAATACATGTAAGAACATGTCACATTTGTTTTTGAACCCCTATGTGTTAGGCATTATGCTGAGCATTTTATAAGTGTTCTCTCAATTAATTCTTATAGCTTCTTATCTCCACTTTATGTAAGAAGAAAACAAGATTTAGAGAAAATATGAAGTTTCTTTTTCCTTGACTTCCTCCTAGCACTTGGTGCCATTGAACATTTTCTTATATTTTAGATTCTATGACATTGCTCTTTCCCAGTTATATACCTATATGCCAGACCATTTGTTCTCAGTCATTTTTGTGGGCTCTTAACTCTGTCCATTCTTTGCATGTTAATGTTATTCAGAAGGATGTCCTTAACACTCTTCTCCTCTGTTTCATATTCTTTCAGTGAACTTTTAGACTCCCATGACTCATTTGCACTATATGCTGATTTATTCAAATCTTTATTCCTGTCCAGATCTCTGTCCTTTGTTTCATGTTTAGGTGCTGTAAGCAGCTTAACTTCAAAATGTTGAAGTCTGAATGCACAGCCTTCCAGAAAACTCATATTTCCTCATGCGTTCTCTAAGTCAGTGACTGACAACACCAACCACCTAGAAGTCTAAGCCAGACAACTTGGGATTATTTGTCCATTTGACTTAGCCAATTTCCCCATTCCCTAATTCCTGCCTCCATCACTAGTCAATAAAGTGTAAATTCTTTAATTCTACTATCTAAATATCTGTTCCATTGATCACTTTTATCCATTCTCATTAGCACTTTCTTTTTCCTTTTTCTCTAGTACATCATACCCTTATTCCTTATTGGAATTATTGCCACAGTCTCCTAAGAAGTACTCTGGTCTCCATTCTTACCTGCTTAACTTATTACCCACAATTGCTAACAGAATGACTTTTAAAAATGAAGATCTGACTATATCACTTATAGACTTAAAATCCTCCATTGCTCTTAATGTCCCAACTCCTTAATGTGGCTACTGAGCTCTGTTTAAATGGTTTCGGACTTATGTGTGATCACTTCTCATTCCTTTCTCTATATCCTTTAGAATCAGCCCTTTCATTTCTTTATGTCTACACTCATGCTCTGACTCTGCCTCTTCATGGATTGCTCTGTGGACTTGTGGTGTGTGTTTCCCCAACCCAGTTCTCCCTCCACCAGGCTCATCTCTCTGTTCTCAGATTAGGCACCAATTTCTTCTCAGCCTTTCTTGAATTCCAAGATATGTAGAACTGCTCCTACTTTGTATATTTCACCATATAAACTCTTTCAGCTTTATAATTGCTTGTTTTTCTGTTTTTACCTTTTATGAATTATATTCTTTAAGGATTTTGTAAGCTTTGTGAAGGTGTAAATATGTCTTTATTGTTCATCATTAATTCCCCAGCACTTAGAACAGTGCCAGGCAAAAAAAAATGCTCAATAAATATTTCTTGAATGGGTTACTAAAAGTAAGTGATATGCTATAATACAATTATAATTAAAAGACACATTTATTTTAGCTGGAGGATTAATATGCAATTTGTTAAATGTTTCATATACATTATACCATGCGATCCTAAAGACAATTCTCTGAATAAAGGTACTATTTGTTTTATACAGAAGAGGATTGAAATGCAAAAAAAAAAAAAAAAAAAAAAAAAAATCAATGACTTGCCTAACGTAAAAGCTAATGTTTAAAAAATAAAATTAGAGTCCCTGACTTCTCAATTAACGTTGCTTTTGCTGTATCTCACTGGCTGAATTTTGGAAGTGTTTGAAGAACAACATTTTCATACATTATTTATTAGACAAGTCTGTAGTGATATAAGACACAAACTAGTATAGCTGACTGAGTAGTACTAACAATAAAACAAGAATAATAGTTACCATTTGTTGAATATTCGCTGTGTTACTTACTGGTTGTCCTTTAATTGATGTTAGCTTAACTATATGAACAAACTCACTTTGACTCAACCCATTAAGATACCATATGCAAGGGTATTTGTCTTTATAATGAGAAGAAAACAGACCACACATGCTTCACTTCTGCAGAATATAAAACATCTAGTATTTGGGTTAGCTAATTTATGACTATTCTTTGAGCCTCATTGTAATTCATCTGTAGTCTTACAGCGGAGGATCCTCTTGCTGTGGAAATTGCCAGATCTCAATGGTTTCATTGTTTAACCAAGCTTCATTTGAGAATTTGGTGGGGGGCGGGGGGCGGGCGCGCGGTGGGGGCAGAAATTTAAATTTTTTAAATTGTAAAGACACTATGTAGTTAAGAGTTGTCAAGTTACTAGGAGTTCCAAACCATCTTTGAGATTTTTTTCATCTTTTATTTTCTTAATACTTCACTTACAAATGGATATGTAAATTATTCTTTGAGATATTTATTTACATGATAAATATTGGTACAGTCCTTTAAACTCATTGTTTTATAGAATGAGCTTGTAATTCTTACCTTCCTATTCATAACATGTGTGGGAAGTATATTTTATTAGAAAAGGGGCAATCTGAAGACCATCTTTGTTTCCTATTGGGGCATTTCCAGATTGGATGAAATCTAAGAAGAGCCATCTGTTGAATATTTAGTATTCAGAACGGTAGAACTACTCCTGGCATCTGGTTGTGCCAAGTTCTTGCTAAAAATAAATAGCAAATGGAACTTGCTTCTTTTTTCATTGGTTTTGAACTCTCCTAGAAGATGTTTTAAATGTCCAAGGGAAAGAAATATAGGAAAAAGAAATGTAGGTGTTTAATTTTCATTCAGAAAATATTAGGTTGAATTTTAAAATCAAATATGCCAAAACTTTTCTACTTTCATTTCTCTGTCTCATCTATTTTATATAAATTGTTATGAAATAATGATTACCAGTCATTGATATTATGTTTATCACCCCCCATACACACAAACTTTTCCATATTGGTATATTAAGTTGTAATTTTATGGTAACGTAATAAAAATGTAAAATTATAATATTTTCTTGGCTCTTCAGAAAGTATTTTTTCATATTTAACTTCTTATCATTGGTGCGGTCTTAGCTCTCAAATATTAAATAGTGCTCTATTAAAAAAATGTCCCACCAAATTGAAGGTACATAAAAAAGAGATAAACTGAATTAATATATATTGTATATAAGATAGTAAATAGTAAATTCATCATAAGAAACTGTTAAGAAGTTTCATAGAAATATCTGATCCTAAGGAGACATGGGGCTAGCTTGTAAAAAATGGTAAAGACCACAGCAGATTTCCTTTTTTGGAATCTGCCCAAATCAGTTTAGTTCAGTCACTCAGTCGTGTCTGACTGTGACCTCATGGACTGCCGCATGATTGGCTTCCCTGTCCATCACCAACTCCCGGAGCTTATTCAAGCCCATGTCCATTGAGTCCGTTATTCCATCCAACCATCTCTTCCTCTGTCATCCCCTTCTCCTCCTGCCTTCAATCTTTCCCAGCATCAGGGTCTTTTCCATGAGTCAGTTATTTGCATCAGGTGGCCAAAGTATTGGAGTTTCAGCTTCAGCATCGGTCCTTCCAATGAATATTCAGAATTGATGATTTCCTTTAGGATGGACTAGTTGGATCTTGCGGTTCAATGGACTCTCAAGAGTCTTCCCCAACTCCACAATTCAAAAGCATCAATTCTTCAGTGCTCAGCTTTCTTTATAGTCCAGTTCTCACATCCATACATGACTATTGGAAAAATCATAGCTTTGACTAAATGAACATTTGTTGGCAAAGTAATATTTCGGCTTTATAATATGCTGTCTAGGTTAGTCAAAGCTTTTCTTCCAAGGAGTAAGTGTCTTTTTATTTCATGGCTGCAGTCACCATCTGCAGTGATTTTGGAGCCTAAAAAAAATAAAGTCTGTCACTATTTGCATTGTTTCCCCATCTTTGCCATGAAGTGATGGGACAAGATGCCATGATCTTAGTTTTCTGAATGCTGATTTTTAAACCAAATTTTTCATTCTCCTTTTTCACTTTCATCAAGAGACTCTTTAGTTTTTCTTCCCTTTCTGCCATAAGAGTGGTGTCATCTGCATATCTGAGGTTATTGATATCTCTCCCAGCAATCTTGATTCCAGCTTGTGCTTCATCTGGTACAGCATTTGGCATGATGTATTCTGCATATAAGTTAAATAAGCATGGTGACAACATACAGTCTTGATGTACTTTTTTCCCTATTTGGAATCATTCTGTTTTTCCATGTCCAGTTCTAACTGTTGCTTCTTGACCTGCATACAGATTTCTCAAGAGGCAGGTCAGGTGGTCTGGTATTTCCATCTCTTTAAGAATTTTCCACAGTTGCTGTGATCCACACAGTCAAAGGAATTGGTGTAGTCTACAAAGCAGAAGTAGATGTTTTTCTGGAAGTCTCTCTCTCTTTTTTGATGATCCAATTGATGTTGGCAATTTGATCTCTGATTTCTCTGGCTTTTCTAAATCCAGCTTGAACATCTGGAAGTTCACGATTCATGTACTGTTGACGCCTGGCTTGGAGAATTTTGAGCATTACTTTGCTAGCGTGTGAGATGAATGCATTTGTGCGATAGTTTGAACATTTTCTGGCATTGCCTTTCTCAATCTGCCCAAATCCCAGACTATATATATAGTATATTGTTATTAGTCATCACACAGCTTGTAAAAAATTCCCTGATATTGACTAGGAGTTAGAAGATGCAAAATTGGAAGAGAGAGAGAGAAGCTCACTTTCTTCAGTCATGTTCCTGGGACAGCAAACTAGTGTTTAAGGAAAGAATAAACTAGTTTTAAAATTGGCTCTGGTTTTGTCTCACAAAACATTGCCTCAAGACTGTTTTCGTATTATTGAGGGGTGGTTCTTCACACAAAAGAATGTCAGCAAGCCCCACCCTGGCCAATCTTTAACAATTGGATGAAAGACAAAACAGTTGTCCTGACAACATCACAAAGTTAAAAATTACTTGGTGTATGCACACGCCAAAACTAAAAATGCTTTTCTCTTTATGAAATTAAGAAATCTCTTATCCCTCTGAAGACATGTTTTTGATAAATGTAAGGATAAATAAGGCAGAAGTAAATTGGAAAGAAAATGAGGGAAACAATTGTAGTTGAGCATGATTGTGTGTAAACAATGATCAGCTATTTGCCATTTGGGAGGGGTGACAATGACAGTTCAGTTAATGCTAGATGTGCAGAGGTGCACATGCTTTTCTTATTTCTTTGAGAGTCAGGGTAAATGCATAAGCTGTTAAGAGGTGAATTCCATTATCAAATTGAATGGAATAACTGTTGTGTTTTTAGAAACATATGGCTATTTTATTCTGAATTATTGCATATTACCTTAACTGTTTTCTTTTTTAATGCGTTCTAAAATGCATACAGACCATATAATTGTGCAATGCTTGAATACACAGGGGAAAGAAAAACCACAAAGCACTAGGGAAAGTTTTAACAAATCAGTAAAGCAATATGAAATTATCATAACCTAAATTCAAAACATTTTTTAGGAGGAGAAACAAATTTTCTGTTGTGCATGTCTGTTATTATATTTAGATAATGAGTGAAAATGGCATTTTTGCTCCTTGGGACCTGCCTTCTTTGTTAGAGAAAATATTTTTACTCTGTGCCAGTTAATTACACCATATCAATTCAAGATAAAGCTAAAAAAAGCCATCATGAAAACATTAGGGTAAAAAATGACAAAAAGAAATAAAGAAAGGGAATGGAAATACCTCAATAAAATAGATAAGTGAATTTTAGTGATGTTCATGGAAAGAATGAATGTATTTATTTTGTACTCAAAGTTAGGTTTTTTTAGTCCAGGTTGTGGCCTCCTTTCAGCTATGGGAACACTCAATTCATCACAGATTCACCACATCTCATTAACACTTATAATTTAGGTGACATTGCCTTCTTGATGTGATGCCAAGTATTCAATAATGTCTAAAACATTAGACCATGTTCATTTTAATGTCTTGAGACCTTATCAGAAAGGTCATGAGGAATCAGTCCTTCTCAAAGTAACTTCAGCTATTAATATTTCATGAATCCATCAACAGTGTCTTGAGCATCTGCTCCCTGGGGTGTGGCCTCCTTTTCCAGGTCTAAGTCCCTTAGGGATCTTCCTGGCCTTCTGGTCTTGCTACCTGCTTTTCCCACTCTAGTGATGGCTCCCTCGAGCTAGTGGTCTGCCAAGCAAAGCTGCCCTTACTCTGACTTCTTGTTTCCTTCACACAGAACCTAGCCCTCAAGTCTCTAAGGAAGCTTTCTGTGGTAACAGAAGAGAAATGCAATATGGAGAAGAACTTACTACTGCAATTGTGACTCCTCTCAGGCCACCCAAATACAGATCCGTTTCCATGAATTCTCTTACAGGCCACTTTTAACTTTGCTCATAGGCCACTTCATGACCACGTCTCGGGCAGTTTAGCTCTCTAAGGGAGAATCCTCTCAGTCAAGTGTTGCATCTTTAAACTGGGGGTACCTTCCTGAAAAAGAAAAGAATTCTTCAAAAGACTTCACATATTCTGTCTCATGATGAATTCTTCCTAGTAAAATAGGTAACTATATTGTGTACTGAGAGAAATCCCACTAACAACATTATTCACAGATTTAAGAAGACAATAGTCTGAAAGGAGTACATTTCTCTAGTTTTGGATTATTCAGTGTGAGGCAATAGGGAATATAAGAACTTGGGCTGTGCAGGAAGAGATACCAGAATTTGAGTCTCAGCTTAACTGCTCACTGGCTATGAACTTCTGTTTTCTTATCTGTAGAATGGAAATAAGGATTCTTCATTTCATAGAAGAATTATCATATAAGATATGGTATATGCTATATTATATGTATTTAGGTATATATATATAACATATACTTCATTTCATATAAAAATTATAACATTTCATATAATAGTTATCGTTCATATCTTATATGAATTCTTAATTTCATATAAGATTAGGATAGATTATATATAGTAATATAGCATTTTCTTTGAGCTGGGCATACATTTTAAATGTTAACAAATATTTTAAAATATAATCTCTATGTAGGAACTCACAGATCAGTTTATGAATCTCTGAATAAACCACCTCACATCCTAGTAGCAACCTTCCTACAGGGTCTTGCCGCTGTTCTCTCCACCTCACTATCTTCAGCAAATAACTGCTCAAAGAATAGCACAGGTGACTACTCAAGAACAGCCAGTCACTTCTAGGGAAAGGGAAGCAAGAAACACTTTTCCCCAAAGAAACATCCAAACTTGCTAAGGTGAACATTTTAGACTCTTACAATAAACCTGCTGGTCAGATATATCCTTACATAATGATAATGTTAATGCATGATCAAAGCTAACCTTATTTGCATTGAGGTAACTTCCCTGTTTTCAGACCCTCTTGAGAAACTGAGTATATTGTTTTATCTTTGCATTAACACACCAACAGCAATAACAACAACAGCAAAACAACTGAAAATTTACCCCAAAGTGAAGAAATGACCTACCAAGAAGCAGGTATTTCTTATACTTTTGGTATGATTTCTTTTCCATTTTATAATTATCAGTGTTGGAAAAATAATCAGTTTTATTCACTTCACTCTACAACATCTATCACAAAGATTTATTTGGTTGTATACCATTGTATCAAGAAGTCCCGAATTTTTGTATTTTTATTATAGTAGATACTATTAATATTAATATCCTACTGTACTATTAGTAATGTCCTAATGTACTATTGACCCTGATGCTGGGAAAGATTGAAGACAGGAGGAGAAGAGGATGATAGAGGATGAGATGATTGGATGGCATCACTGACTCGATAAATATGAGTTTGAGCAAGCTTCGGGAGTTGGTGATGGACAGGGAAGCCTGGCGTGCTGCAGTCCATAGGGTTGCAAAGAGTCAGACATGCTCAGCGTGTCCTGAACTGAACTGAATGTACTATTACTTGTATTTCCTAAAAACCAGTTCCCCAGTCCAGCCTAGTATGTGGAACTGTTCTTTTACATATCATTAAATTTCAGTGGTTCTTAAAAAGATAATTTAAAATAAGATCAGTGTAGGGGAAAGTGCAAGATTATCTGATAGCAGATGAAACTAATTTCATTAATACATGGAAAGCAACAGTAAGTTGCCTCCAAAACTTGAAGAAAAGAAATTCATTGAAAATAAAGTTATAGAGTATTAAATATAGACGATGATATCAACCAACCATCTGTATAAACAACCCACCTGAACCAATATTCTGTAAGTGATGGGTCTGAAATCACAGAAACAATATTATCACAAACAGGGAGAATTTCATGGCACTGAATCTTGACTGCATACATAACATGTCTGAAAGTTAATTCTAACTCTGGGATGACAAGTGAATTTCACTTAAAATGACAATTATAATCAATTGATAGTGAGTGCAGTGGGCTGCTTGCTACTCTAAGACTCAGTACAGATTTATCAGAAAAGAGAGCTATAATTGATGTCTGCCATCTTACACCGACAAGGAATGGCAGCAAATGATTTGCCGATCCTCTGGGTACTCCATCGTGTAAACGCTATGTTTGCAAACTCTAGGAGATCAGGAATTTTTTTTAAGGCAATTGGGAATGAATTATTGGTTTGGTTCTAGTGCTAAAAAGTGAGTGCCATCACTATCAGAAATCCATCTGGAAAATGTATCCCTGTGGTTGAGATGGATTCTATAGGGTGGCATAACTAGAAGGTATTAGCTATTGATGTCATCTATTTAATTGCCTTGGGCTCCAAAATCGTTATTAAAATCAGTATTCTGGATATTTTTTTATCTCCTACAGTCATTTACTTGATTGGAGAGACCACACTGATCAAACATATATAAATATTTAATTTCTTTAGTACTTATATTTCTCAATATAAATTAACAGGTAGGAAATCTATTTATAAATTGATTTGGGCACTAATGTATTGAGAGTTTGGTGAGCCAGAATTTTTCCCATTGAGTATAACATGCTGTGATCTCTGGTTGTTAAAATTAAATGATTGCTTTTGAAACTGATGACCTTAAACTATGAATGTACAGTCAAAATTAAGGCCTCCCCAAGTGGCCAGCTAGCCTCATTGCTATTACATCTTCATTTTATCCTAAAAAAGTCTAAAATCCAAAGCAATGTGTTACCTTTATATTTATTTTTAGAAGGCACATGTTTGATAAATTATATTATTTTTAGATGCTATATAAGTTATAGTGTTTGTTGATAATTCAGAATACTCGCATTAGTAGGGGAAACACCTATGTGTATACAAACATATATATATGTATACAGATATAAAAACAAATATATGTGCTTGTATAAATATAAATTAGTCTTAGAAATTTTGCTATCTAATTTAAATTTTAATATGTGCTAATCATTATACTATTTTCAAACTTTTATAACTTATTTTCCCTCTTCGTGAGAAACATCAAATCTCTTTCAACAATTTTAACTTAAGTTACAAATTTATAAATAGTGATTAATTTAAACCAGAATTAAGTAGACATTTTTTTTCCTCTTAAATATTTCATAGGCTTGTAGACATTTTCAAAATATCCAGCTCTTCGTGAAGGTAATGGCTAATTGCCCTCTGTTAATTAGTATAGTATTTTGTGGTTCAGTTATAAAGGACTGTATATCATATGAACAATAATACACTCCCTTAATGTTGCTTCACACTAAGAATCAGGAATGAAAATAGTGACAGCTGGGCTTTATGTATTTGTGTACGTTTTAGAGTTGAGGAAGTACATTATCGTATCTTGTAGATTAAAAACCTAATGTCTTGAATTATAATGCTTCTGTGTAATATTCTTATTTGAGTCAACGGATTCATTTGATCTCTCAGTAAAGAAGTTGTCATATTGTGGGTAGAATTTTGAGGGATGTGTGAACCTATAGCTACAACTCCACAGGATTCTTGACAGATTGACTAAAAAAGCCACTTTGTTCATTAACTGACTTGAACAATGTTTTCCCAGAACTGGTTGTTGGTTTAGGTCTTATGTGGACGCTGACTTAGGTTATAAATTCCGAACATACAACTGAGTTATTAATATGCTTTCTTAAGACAGAAATTAATATTTATGGCTTTCAGAAGACAAAGAACTGGGGCTTTGGTAGAACAAAACTAATCTGATAATGCTAAGAGGACACATTAGGTTCTCGACTTTGAACAATGTCAGTGGACTTTTGAACAATAGCTTATGCTAGTATCAGAACCTAGAGTTTTACATAAGCCATTTGGGATATAATCAATACTTTTACTATTATCTTTAAAAACCAAAGTATAATAACTATGTCAAATCCATTTCTCTTGCAGTGCTTGAAAGCTGTATAAGTTATGAAGCACTAACCAAATTTCATTCTTATTTAATTGTACTATAAATTTGAATAAGTGAGAATGTGATCATTCTTTTATGTTGAAGATTGAATATCAGGAATACACATACATATAGAGAGACATTAGAGCCCACTTATGTGTATGTTACTAACTAAGTATATAGCCTGTTAGGGTACACTTTTTTTTAGCAACATGTTCCTTTGCTAAAAAGGATCCTTCTCTGATGCCATCTAGTTCTTAAGAGAGTTCTTCAGAAGCTTTGTACTTAACATATCCTACCTAGATAGTAAAATTGTTTCCATAAACCTACACAAACTGTCTATTTAAAACAAACCATATCAAATGCAATGAAATATCATTCACTCTAATCACAAGTTATAGTTTGATGACTTGGTAATTAAAAAGAACAAATACACAATTAGGATAAATGGCTATTGAAAACCAGGCTTGTCTCTCCTAGATAATTTTAAAGAATCAAGTAAACATACTGATTATTTTAAGATGCCTTCAGAACAAAATTGTTCTGTTAAACCATACAATTATTTAGCCAACTCTCACAAGAAAAATCAAACTATGTAACAGAAACTATAGTGTTCTAGTGTGTGTGTAATTAAGAAAATCATATCCTGAGGATTGAAGAATTTTAAAAATTATTTATAGACTAGCTTATTCCAAATAGATTAGGGAATGTGATGATATGTAGTTCTGTCTGGATATTTCATATAATATTATACAGCAGTATACAAAATTTGATCATGATCATTGAATACTGTCTAACCCTAAATCTAACTTAGATTTAGATTATAAACCTAAGAGGAAAAGTTATTGATGGCACCTAGACAATGGTCATTATCTGAAAAGCTTATTTCCCCTTCTATTTTTATAATCTTTTTCTCCTGCTTCATCAAAGCAATTTCTGATTTTTCTTAATTTTGTTTTTACAGCTCTTTTCTTAATAAATAGTACTGTGTTATCAGTGGCTAGTAGCCATACCTTGAAACATTTAAAAGTACCTCTTCTAGTTCTCATTCTCATTCTTTACCTTCTTTTCTTTTTCTTTCTCTTCCTTCCTTCCTTTCTTCTTTCTTTCTTTCTTTTCTCTTTTAATTTAGTTGGTGTGAGAGCTTGTTTTTGTTGTTGTTTTGACAATCAGATAGATGTGAGCTTTAACGTATAAGCAGATTTATGTCATATTGATCACAAAGAAAATTTGGACAAAAAGGTCAACTAGTGCTTACTTTTTCCTCTTTACTCCTGAATTGAGCTACTCCACCCCCCACCCCTCACCCCCCACGGTGTTAGTAGCACCCAAACCAGCAGATTTAGAGTCAGGATGAAATCCTAGCTGCCATGTTGTAACTGAAGGCTCTTTGGGTTGCAGATATTTCAGTCAGAGAATGTAGGCAATGTAGAACGTTGAACATGGAATGTAGAATGCTGAATAGCAAATGAACTGTTTGGAACTAGCATGATTCTTAAGCCGATGCTTCAAGAGTAATATCTGTGAATGATACGTTTTATGGCTATCTGTATGAAATATATTAAAGTATTATCATTATTGAAGCTCTGGAAAAGTTAATGAATTTGAGCAACAAGATTTCCTGATTTAGCATAGTCTGTACATTTTTCTGGGTTCAATTCCTGGGCTGGGAAGATCCCCTGGAGAAGAGAACAGTCACCCACTCCAGTATTCTGGCCTGGAGAATTCCATGGACTGTATGTATAGTCCATGAGGTCGCAATGAGTGAGACATGCTGAGTGACTTTCACTTTTCACTATTGACATTTTACACATTTCACCTTTGTTTTTCTATTTCATTTAGCTGGTTATTTTTTATGAGAAGCTGAATGAATAATATAATTTATATGAAAATATCATCACCATAATTTAATGTAACATCAGATTCATAACCAGCATTAGAGTTTGAAATGTAAATGAAACCAGATATTAGAAGAGGATGAGCATTTGTACTTTTGCTTCTGGTAAAAGAGAAGAATATCCATGAAGACAGATATATATTTCTTTTCTTTACATTGGCATGATTTTGAAAGGGGTGGATGAAATAAAGATTGTTATTCATTTAGTGATTTATTGAGTATATACTAGTGTGGGCATTGTGTTGGGTACTGTGGAAAAAATTCCGAGAGCAATTTAAAAAAACAAAAAAACATTCTGAATTCATTTACAGCTAGGAGATTTAAAAAAATGTAGATAAGCAAAAAAATAAAGAAATAAGTGAAATAACCCATTTTTTGAGTACTATGAATGAAGCATACTATATGATCTGGTGGCGATCTTGAGGGGGCCTACTCTTCTTTGAAGAGGTGACATTTAACCTGAAATCTTAAACCCTACCATTTTTAAACCAGTGTGTTTATATAATGTCTCTCACCTTAAACCCCTAAGATTTAGCTAAGATCCTAAGCAATTGATCTAAGGCAGTGATGCAAAGTGGCACATTCATTTAGATAAAATCACTTGTGGTTTCATACTATTGCAACTTACTAGTTTTGTGGTCTAGGGCAAGTTACCTAAACTTAATAAAGGAGGATAAATAATGCCGACTTAAAAGGATTGTTATGAGAGTGCAGTTATTTCTCCTATCAAATATATTTCTTTTTACCATGTTCTCCTTACTGCCATTCTCCATTTTCAGCTTCCCTTCTCAGCTAAATTTGTGGTGGCTGTGTACTTGCTGATGCTAATTTCTCTCCTTTCATTCTTTCTCAAAACTACTACAGTCTGACACCATTACTCTTTCCACCAAACTGTGCTGTTGAGGTCGGTGATGACTTCTGTATTGTTAAATGTAAAAGTAAATTCTTAGTCATCGTTTTATTAGTCCGTGAAAAACCACTTAACATTGTAGAGTCAATAATTCCTTTCTCCTTTTGTTTTTTTCCACTTGGCCTCCAGAGCCGTTGAATCTATGTTTCTTCAATACCACTCTTTCTCAGCCTCCTCATTTTCTCAGGACTCAGTCCTTTGACCTTTTCCCTCTATTGTCTGTGTTTACTCTAGGCCTAATGTGAGTTGATACGTGAATTGCACCTAAATGTATATCTTTAGCCCAGACTTCTCCCTGAACCCCCAAATCATAGATCTAGCTACTTATTTGGCATCTCTATGTGAAGTCTGAGACATCTCATGAATTCCTGACCTTTCCCCTGGCCCCTAAACTTCCTTTCCAGTACATTTTTTAAAAATCAGTATTAGTGGAAGCTACATCACTTCATTACTCAGGTAGAAATTTTGGAGTCATCCTTGAATTTCCTCTGGAACCAGCATCATGAGAATGTGGCTCTGTATGCATTCACACAGGGCTCCACACTCGGAAAAGTTCTGTGCTTTGTTTAGTGTTCTGCTTGCTCTGTATTGAAGTCCTTAAATGTTTTTCAATAGGAACTGCATCTTTTTATTTTGCTCTGAGTCATGCAAATGATGTTGCCGTCCTGGCCCTCTCTCTCTTATGCTGTATAATCAACTGTCCATGTATCCATTGTTGTTTCTTGCTTGAGTTAAGCTGACAGCAGCCTAACTGGCCTTCCTGCCTCAAGTTCTGTCTCCCTTTAGTCTGTTTTCAACACAGCAACCAGAGTGATCCTGTGTGTGTGTCTATTGTATGTCAGATTATATCCCTCCACTGTTTAAATTCATCTCTTGACTGTGATGACATTCTACCTTGTTCAGCTATTATGAAAAAGTCCTCCATGATCTGATCTCCTGTAACTGTTGACCTCATTTGCCATTCCTCTCCCCTCAGTTGCCCTGTTCAATGAGAACTTTTTACCTTGGGTCTTTGCTTTGCTGCTTCTGAATCCTGGAAGGCTTTTCCCCTACCTATCCCAGTGGTGCAGGGGCTAGCACATAGTAAATATTAATAATAGCTTTGAATAAATGAAATTAAATGTGGCATTATACATAAAGGACATGGTGTTTGCTTTATAGTAAGCCCTTTCCCAATATAATAATTTATTTCTAAATATTAAAAAAAGCACTCAATTTAAAGATAGATGAGATTTATCTTAGCAGTTGTGCAGTACAGTTCCTTAACATTTTCAGTAGGAAATCCAAGTCTCAAAGATTTTAAAGCTTTTTCAACAGATACTGCTCATTCATTGTAGACAGATCTGGTCTTGACCTCCACTCCAGGGATCCTTCCACCACATCAGACTAGCTTTCTGAGCAATCACAGTCTCTTGCATTTGATTCCACTTGAATAATCAATCGTGTTATAGCCTGAGTCCTTCTGACACTTAAAATGTAGTCAGACACCAGTGAGATGTGCATTTTGCTTGCAAAATCATCAGCAAAATATAAATAATTCAGATAACCTAATGCTCATTCATCTTTAACCTTGAAATAATCCAAGACATTGAGAGATATATTTAAATAATTTTTAAACATAGCCACTATTCTCTTATGTACTTTGACATGATTATCTCATTAATTCTCTTAATAACCCTATAAGGTATCATTTTTTAAACTTTTTGTTTTGTACTGGGGTGTAGCCGGTTAACAATATTGTCATATTTTTCAGGTGAATAGCGAAGGGACTCAGCCATACATATACATGTTATCCATTCTCCCCTAAACTCACCTCCCCATCCAGGCTGCCACATAACACTGAACAGAGTTTCGTGAACTATACAGTGGGTTCCTGTTGGTTATCCATTTTAAATATAGCAGAGTGGTGTACCGTTCATCCCCAAATTCCTAACTATTCCTTCCCCCATCCCTCCCACCACCAACCTGACATCCCCTATATGTGGAACTGGAAAAGAAATGATACAGATGAACTTACAAAAAAGAAAGATAACTCACAGACTTAGAGAATGAACTTGTGGTTGCCTATGTGGGATCATTATGCCTCTACTACTGGTGAGAAAACTAAAATTTAGGAAGATCCAGTGGCTTACCTGTGATTATACACGTAGTAAATAAAATTAGAACTTAAAATAATGCTCTCCTACTCTAGAGACTTGTATTTTTAAAAATGACACTACATATAATAGATTTACTCCACTTAAACTTACAGATTTCCTACTAAAGGATTTTTTAAATGCATGTATATATAATGAGTTTCACCGTGAAAAAAGCAGGTCTATTCTATCTTAAATCTAGACAATTAAAAAAAAACAACAACAACTTTTCTCCAGTGCATCTGTGCTGTAGAGTTCTCCTTCAAAAAATCAGAAAATTTTTTGTTTTGCTTTTATGTGTCATTGGGAGATTTCAAACCTTCCTAGCTATCACCTTTTGAATGTGATGAATCACAACTCCACTCTAGACTTATTTTTAGTTTGTCATTATCATCTCTGTTGAGAGCTGTGATTCCCCCAAAGTCTGAACATCAACATTTTGCTAGAGGGAATATCTTAAACACAACTCAAAATGCTTAGGGATCTAGAAATATTACTTATTGTTTATCACCTGGAACTGGGAAGTCATCTCAAACGCAAACTACTGCAATTCATAAAGTGTAATCTTGGCAAGTCACACAGCTTGTGGGATCTTGTTTTGCAACCAGGGATTGAACCTGGGCCCTCAGCAGCCCCTCATACTCACCAAGTCCTAACCACTGGACCACCAGGGAACTTCCTAAAGTATATTTTAAAATGTGGGCTTAGGATACTGTTGTTTCTTATCCATTTGTCAGGTCAAAATAGGATTTAAGACTACCTTTAATATTATCACTCTTTACTTATTAACATAGATTTAGAATTACTTTGTGAAATCATTTCCTTATTTTGTTTAATAAGTGACTTGTTCCATCTGTGCATGTGTGAGCTTCAGAGGGGAGGGTGGAGATTGGGAGGAATGAGAGAGGAAGACTTAGTTTTGTTTTCTGGGCTAGCATTGATAGAAGAAGTACTATTAAATGCAGTAAGTTTCAAAGATTAATTTCGTAAGTATTATGGTAAAACCTTAAACATAAAAACATAAAACCATAAAAATAATTTTTAATATATTGTTAAAACAAAAATGGTTAGATCATTGAATTATAGTTTTGAAGACATGATTATGAAAATGAATACTTTAGACTTTTGATATTTGCTGTAATTTGGGATAATGTTATGTACTATGACTACATATTTGGGCTTCCCTGGTGGCTCAGACCTTAAGGAATCTGCCTGCAATGCAGGAGACACAGGTCCTATCCCTGGGTTGGCTGAAGGAAATGCCACCCATTCCGGTATTCTTGCCTTGAGAATCCTTGGGACAGAGGAGCATGGCAGGCTACAGCCCATGATGGGGTGGAGTTGGACATGACTGAGCAACTAACGCAGAAAATGACTGCATGTTAGAATGTAACTGAATTCAAAATAATTGGACCAAAATGAATTCTTTACTGTTGTAATATTTCATAAAATCTTACTTACTTAAATTGGTTGCTCATTCAATTTTGACTTTCAAATCTAAGCCTGGCGATGTGTTTTGAAAGATATTTTGCACTAATATTAACCTGTCTTCTTACTAAGTCTTGAATTCTTTTAAAGGACTTGACACTTTTTTCTTAGAATAGGACTTTATGATAGCCCAACTTTCCTCTCAGCTGCATAGGAAGACATGTGTTGTTATTTTTCATGATAGGCTTATAGTTTTGTGTACTAACCCAAACTGGCTATTTGAATTCTTTTTATCATTGTTTTAATGCTGTTTGGACCCCACAGCATGTCTGAGTTTTGCTAATGAAGTGCTGACATGCCATTGCCAGCTTCGACTGGAGTTAAGCCAGAGTGGTCACTTAGCCAATTTCCGAACGCAAATCAATCACTAATTATCAGAACTTAAGAGCTTACAGGAGACTTCAGTATTGTCTATGCTTTAGTTTTCCAGAAGAAAAAACTGAGGCTTAATGAAGAGGACTAACTTGTGCTGGATCACAGAGAGTTAGTGGAGGAACTGAGACTGGTCTCTAGTATTTATGGAATTAATGAAACGGTTTTGCAGTCCAATTTAACATTGCCATTTTATGTTTGTAAACGTGGTGCAGGTCATTTTAAAGATTTGTATTGTGATCAGACATGAGAAAACCTGGATTTAGTTTCCTCTGATTCTATTATTCGTGTCTCCTCAATTTTTTTTATTTCTTTATGCTGCAATATCCCTATGTACTAAATGAGAATTGGTTTATCAGATTTTCTTTTAGAAAAAGATATCTGTGGTCAACTGTTAAAAGAAGAGAGGACTTCTTTTTAAGTGTTTGAGATTTACAAATGAAAGCTTACCAATAAAATAGAAAGTTTACCAATCACTAATGGCAAATAATCAGTGATCTAGTTAATTTATGAAGTATATACAAAATAAGGAAGCTAGTCTTCATTAATCCTATTCAAATAATCTAATAATCCTATCCTTCCAATAGTCCCAGTAGGCTAATTTATTAACAAAAATCAAGTAGAGTCAGTAGCTTTCCCGTAAAATATCAAACTAACACAGAATAATATCATGTGACTTGTTGAGAGAAAACTACCTGAGGTAGAGTAGGATAAAGTGGGAGAGTCTGTAAGACATTTGTGTCAAGATGTACATTTTTGTGAAACAGAACTTTTTTCAGATGTCTGTGTTTGTAAAATAAACTGAGTAGGGGTAAATTAGAATACTGATTTCTACAGTATGCATTTTATTTTGGCACCTTTTTATTACTTGACATAATGACATGTAGAGTGATTTTTCTCCTCCTTTTCCTTTCCTGCTCACACCAAACTGCTCAAGGCTAAATACAGAAATTATGTCTTTTTTTAAATCTGAGCATTTGATTGAAGAATTATGTCATCTTATAAGAAGAGTACTTTTTCATGAAAATATGTTCTCTGATCTTGAAAGCAATATTGCCCTTTTTTGAATTTATATATGCTTATGCAGCTATGTATATTCATCTTTAATCTTGACATTTTAAAATTAATATTTAATGAATATCTTCATGAATGAGTACTGCAGTTCACAAAACTTCCATTGTGAAAAACTTTATTAGTGAACCTGTTTTATATTAAGAATTGAATTTTTAAATATTGAGTAAAAAAAATGAATTTTTAAATACTAATTAAAAAAAAAACAGTATAAAACAAAGGGCCTTGGCCCATTTCCCCCACATCCCCAATCCCTGGCAACTACTATTATATTCTTGGCTTCTGTGAATTTGACTGTTTTAGATAACTCATGTATGTGGAATCATGCAATATTTTTTCCTTTTATGAGTGGCAATTTCATTTAGCAAAATGTTTCACATTTATCCATGTTTTTGCAAATAGCAGGATTAGCGTCTTTTTAATGCTGAATAATATTCCACTGTATGTATATACCACATTTTCTTTATGCATTCATCTATTATTTACATATCTTGACTATTATGAATATTGTTGTAATGAAGAGGGGAGTATCAATATTTCTTTAAGATCTTGGTTTCAATTTTTTTGAATATATTAATATATCCAGAAGTGAGAATGCTGGATCATAAGGCAGTGTGGAGGAAATGGAGAGTTGTTATGCAGTGTGCATACACTGTCAGTTATATTACATGACCAGACTTCTACCATACAACATAGTAACTATAGTTAACAATGCCATGTTGGACACTTCATAATTTTTTGCAAGGGGACGTCAAATGTTAAGTGATTTTACTACATATGCAAAAGAAATAAATGAACCAAGAAATATCTGGGAAATATTGGTTGTGTTTATTCCTTCAAAAGTGGTGATGGTACCATGGATGTTTGCATGTGTTCAAACTCAATGAACTGCGCACATGAAATATGGTCAGTAATTTGTAAATCAATTATACCTCAAAAAGCTATTAAAATAAACTAAAACTAATCCAGTCTGAAGTTCATTAATAGTGGATAAATCCTGCAGCTCTAAACCTCATAAAAGCATGCAGAGACATGCATTATCCAGAAATAGGTAATTCTTTCATTGAAACTGTCTATCTTTCTTTACTTTTTGAGATATTTGGATTTAGATGGGCAAGGATATTCAGTACAACTGTTTAAACGCGTCCTCATTTCACCCGTACATATTTGAATGTCTGAAAGGAAATATACAGTCTGTGGTTCTTTGAGAAATTACTGACATAGATTTTGGGGTCTAAGTATAATATATCTGAATTTTTTCTGTTGATGTGAAAAATCATTATGATATAAAAGGTCTGCTACCTTATGTCATGATTGAAATGGACATGGGAATACAAGTTATTCTGTTTATACCTTGTCATAGATGAAGAAATACATACTGTACATTTAAGCCTCACTTTTCATAGGCATAGCTTAATTTTACTATCAGAGTTCTGCTTTTCCAGATTAAAGTTTACCAAATGTTCATAGATTACTCCTTTTGATGTTGTATTGAATTATGAGATATCTTATATAAATAATCCTTGGAAGATATATCCTCTTTTCTCTTCATTTCTTAGTGTATCCCAGTTATTCAAAGCACAAACTACAGCAGCTAATGTCTCAAGTAGAATTTGTATTATATATATATAGACTAATGTACCACAAATGTATAGAAGAATACTCATGTATATCAATTTTAGGGTTAAGTATGTAAAAATAAATCAAATTGATATATAAAATGCTTAATATAAATGAACATTTTTATTAGGTAACCTGTAAATCACTCATAAAAGTGACAGGAATGGAACCCACTTAAAATTGCTATTTATGAAATATACGTGTGGATATGGTTACATTTATTTTAATATGCTTCCTTGGTATGCCCTAATAATTCTAGCCTAAGTGGTTTTCCAGCAGCTATTTCAAGAAAATAAAATAGAACAATGTCAGTTTGAATATTATTGAAACATTTGTGCATGAGATATTTTACATCTAAGTATTTCATGTCTTTGATTTTGCTTCTTTCTATAAATAGAGAGGACTTTATTTCACTTCATATTTAGTGTTTTGAACTAAATTTTAAAGTCTCACTCTGACTTCCAAAGAAGTGACTTTGGATAAATCATTTAATTTCTTTTTGCTTCAGTTTTATCATTATAAAATGACTGCTAGATTACCTTGAGTTTTGAGATAATTGATTTTATATCTGTTTCTGATTATCCATCAGTGTCAGATTTTACATATTCACTAACTACAATTAATATGTAATAGTCAACACTTGGCATTTTTACTATGAGATTTTTGAGGCTTTATGACCCAGTATTTATGACTTACAATTTTCAAAATTTCTTCAAAGTCAGAACATACAGAGAAAAAAACTTACTGAATGATCATAAACATCTCTACTTTTGTTTCTGTAAGAAAATAAACCACACTTGAATCATACAGAAAAGTACTGTGTTCATTCATGGGAAGTGAGAACTTCTGAAGTTTTCCATGCACTCGGATAGAAGCAGGTATTTTTCTATTTCAGGAATTAGGAAGATTCACTTGAACCTTCCCCTAGCAGGTTGACACCATCTCCTGTGTTCTTCTTCTTTTCTTCCTTCTCTGCTTTTCTTCTCCCTCCCTTCCTCTCCCTTCCTCCCTTTCTTCATCTTTCTTCTTTCTTGACCTACTTAAGAAAATTCTAGGGCATACAAGTACTGCTTTGGTTTTAGGTAATTCTTTTTTTTTTTTAATTACTTTATTTATTTTAATTGGAGGCTAATTACTTTACAATATTGTAGTGGTTTTAGGTAATTATTAAACAGAATACAAGGTTTAAGAAATAATGATAATCAAGACTACTTGAATTCAATGACAACAACAAAATTTTGCCTTGCTTATGCTATAAGTATATGAGTTGATCCAGTTCAACACATTGTCAATTCAGAGTGGAAAAAAGAAATGGGCAGCTTGCTGCTGAATGATAATTTGAAACCTAGAAATTTACTTTAAAAAAATCAGCAAAGCAAACAAAACCCTGTCACAGCAATTGATAGAGAAAACAGCCACATGCATAAGAATGATGTCCTTTATCTATAATTGCGGGCACAGTCAGTGACCTATGGGCTGTTGCATACCTGCAGATGTGTGTGGACTGGAGAACAGAATGCCTGCCTGCACAATGTCTCAAAGGTTTTTGCATTAGTTGCCAACACTGAAATAGGAGGAGATTTCACACACACACACACACACACACACACACACACATGCATACATTTTCCTCTTGTCTTTAGAAAAAAAAAAAGACTTATGAACAGTGATACCATATTCTCACCTGGAAACTACTTGCTGCTGTGGAGTTAGAGCTGACCCTTCTGCCCTGCATTTCATATTTCACTGGGCCAATTCTTCTACAGAAGGTTCTCAGCATAACCTACCTCTCTCCCTCTATTGTTTCTATCTTCTGGTCTGTCCCATATGATATCTGATGTGTCCCCTTAAGCATTTGAAAAAAAAAATTCCCGTAGTTTATGATATACACACCATTACAAAAATATGGATTGGTTAACAGGACATCACATATATGGTGTTTATCAAGTAATCAGTTAAGATCAAAGCCAAGCCTCAGTTAAGAATTTTGTCACATCTGCTCTGTTCAGGTTATCCAAAATGTGAGTGTTAGCAAACGTTGCCATGATTCTTATCTCATTTCTTTGGGGATGCAGTGTCCTCAAAAACACTTGCATTCTCCTTAATCCTAATTGGCTAGATGGACAGCAGATTCTAAAAGAACCCACTACTTATTTTTCCAAAAGCCTGTGGTTATCCACTTATGCTATTTCTTGTCTCATATTTATAGTGCTAACTTCAATAAAATATTTTGTGCAAGGCTACTTCTTTGATGATTGTTATTTATGGCATCCCATACCTGAAAGAATACAAACAAAAATAAATAAATAAAAAGCAAAACTGGCCGGATACACATGCATCGGGGACACAGGTCTTTCAGACAGACCTATGAATTCACGTCCACCAATTTGTTTCAGGAGTATAGCAGTGTGATGTATAGTGGGAATAAGGAGGGTGCTTGTAATAGTGCTTAAAGTGCATGAATAGTGAAAATAGGCTTGTATTACTGAAAATCTTTAAAATTCAGCATGATATTAGCATAAATGTTGGTTGTACGCACTGAAAGATGAGCAATAGATCCTCTGATTTATATGTTCTCTGCACACTTCTGTTTTGTACTGCCCTCAGCTGATCATTAAAGTTTCCCTGGATTGATGGAAATAGAAGATTTCACAGTGGGAGATGAACACTGTGTGGAGAAAAATCTTTCCCCTTATATTTCTTCAGGAATTTGTGCCTAAATCCACATTGTCTTTCAGACAGGGTTTAGCACTTTCATTTATTCCTCTCTTCAATTGTGGAGTGCTCAGATGAAAAAAGTGTATATGTGTGTGAATATATGTGTATATATGTGTATATATACACATATATTCACACACACACACACACACACACACACATACACACACACACACACATAAAGTGATGCTTAAATAATCCCCTCAATCCTCTTTCGTGAAAGAGCTTCTAGACTGAATTTGTTAATGTTACCCTGGGGTAAGGAGTGCTTTTGTTCTCCAGAAACAAATATATGATACTGCATTACTCTATGTGAGTCTACAGCTGTGGGTGGTAAAACTTAATAATTGAGTGTCACTTGGCACTCGATTCCTGTGGTCTGAACACTTGCTTCCGCTTTTTCCTTAAAATGTGGACTTTTGTTGTTGACTCTCCCTCTTCCTTGTTCAGATCTTCTCTGCTAAGCGAGACTGACAGTGGCGCATGACCTCCAAGGCCAGTAGCGTGAAGTGGGTCATGTTATAGGGAACACGTGACACGAGCCGAGTATATTTCAAAAATGCAACATTCACACACACATATGCATGTGTATATGCTATATCTATGTTTTGTGTAGTAATTTGCATTATAAATAAACTATCATGGTAAGCAATTACAGGAGCCTTGAGGAGTCAAGAAATATATTTCTGGAAGATGAGTATGCTAATCTGGACTTGCTCTGCCTTAGGATTTATTTGTTGGCAATAAAGGTTTATACATGTCTCTACCTGCCAAAATCATTGATTTTGTGGTAAATGAGAGGCAAGACAATTCCAGCAACAAGGCATTAGAAAAGCAATAGAAAATGGAAGCCCAGCGAGCCCCCCTGTTGCTGAGTCACATGATGTGCTTGTTTCTTACATTCAGATAAGCCTTCATTCACATAATTCTGTGTCAAAAACAAGACTGTCACATATGAAGGCAGACAAATGTGTTGGATATTCTCCTACTATTGTTTTCTTATTCACTGTCTTCCCTTGTCTACCTCACTCTCTTCCTTGACAGGCAGACCTGTGTGGGCTGACTTGACTGGGCTCCCTATTCATCCAGGTTCTGACTTGATTAGGCCAGTGGGACCCCAGGGCCCTGGTTGGTCCGTAAAGGAAGCTGGGGGCTAGTTATTTCACTAGCTTGCTGTCTTAGGGGACCAGAATTTGTCAGTGGCTCTGTTCTCCGCCTAATCAGTGACTCCCGTGGGTTTCTCTCTCTGTCCATTGATCTGGCTGGATTCAGACTACTTGTCTTTCCGTGCCCAGGTGGGGGCATGGCTTTCTACTTTTACTGGTCCTGGGGGTCTTCACTGCCCTTGCTGTTTCCCTTAACTCCACCTATTTCTTGGTAAACAGTCTCTTCATTACTATCATATCTAGCATGCTCTTTTGAGTGTGGCATCTGATTCCTGACAAGAACTTCACTGATACAAATGTCTTCAATGAAACAAAATTAATGATTTCTCTGTAGAGAGGAAGGAATGATAGATTATTCTACTCCAGAGATCGATAGCACTTAATATCTCTATTTATAAAACCAAGACAAGCCATAACCAATTTGCCTGAATTTTTCTCTCTTTGTGATTAAGAGTTTCTGCAACTGTGTGTTTTGTATATACAATATATCTTATTGTTGCCTAAGGGCAAAGGAACGCTATGGCTTGCATTTTAGAACAACTGGTGTGACAGCATCATGGAGAGTGCCTTGAAAAATGATAAAACTGAATGCAGAAACATTCATTCAGAGACTGTCATGCAGTTAAGGTAAGAGATGAGAGTAACCTTGATCAGATCAGGAAGAGGAAAAGTACTGGAGAGGAATAATTTGGAAGTTATTTGGGGGGGCATTAGGGCACAATGCTTAGCGTGTTACCTGCTCTGTGACCCTGGGAAAATAATTTCACCTTTCTGAGTCTTAATTTCTTCATCTGCCAAATGAGGGGAATAGTACCTATCTCAGAGTAAGGATTAAATTAACATGTTAAGATGCATAGTATAGCTCCTGGTACATAGTAAACATTATATAATATACACCTTAAATATTATTAATGTTAATAGTACTTTTGTGGATGTGAAAGGAACTTGTATGGTGAAGAGGATGTGTAGGGGAAGACTTGCAGATATATGATTTGATGGTGTATGTGATTTTTTGGTATCATTTACTGAAGTGGATAATTTAGCTGAAAGTTCAGATCTTCAATATTTTCTAATTCCTATTAATTTCATTTTTTCCAAATTTGCATTGCTGCCATTTTAGATTAATGTCAGATGCTGTCATTCCTATGCTCAAAATATAACAAAATAAAACCCAAATTCTTTTAAATTCCAGGCGTATTCTAGGTATCTTCCACAATGATTATGTCTTACGTTGATCCCTTTATATCTCTGGGGCTTCCCTGGTGACTGACACGGTAAAGAATCTGTCTGCAATACAGGGTCAGGAAGATCCCCTGGAGTAGGGAATGGCTACTCACTCCAGTATTCTTGCCTGGAGAATTCCACGGACAGAGGAGTCTGGAAGATTACAGTCCATGGGATCGCAAATATTCGGATACGACTGAGGGACTAACACTTTCACTTTCACTATATTTATGAGATTCCTCCATATTGCCCTAGCGAATCTTTCTTTCAGTTATTCTCACCTAAATTGCCCTTTGTGTAACTTTATAGATTTCATCTTATGTATCCTCAGACATTTGTGCCTCTTTATTTTTTTGAGTATATGGCGTTAACTATCCTTGATCTAGAATTCAAAGTTCTTACTGGTTTAGCCCATCTGTTATATTGCTTTATTTTATCATTTTCCTCCATTAGCAGCCATTTAAATATCCCTGCGAGTTTTGATTTATTTTGCCTCTGAGCTTTTGTTATGACTGTTCCCTATGATTGATATATACATATCCATCTTTTCTATATGTACCCAAGAAAATACCAGTCATTCTGCCGAGCTCAATCAATCTGCTTCTCGAAGAGATGCTCTTCATATTCCCTTCTCCCATTTAAGTTATGTTCTCTCTCTTCCTCCCTTTCCTATGTTATGCTAAGTGAAGATACATTATAGTATTTCTCAAAGTGTTCTTAAATTAGAAAATAAATTCTCTGATTATGTAATGAATGTTATTAATACAGCTTCTTGGGTGTCCTGATCCAAAAGTTTCTGATTCATGAGGTCTGCGTGCTTTAACGCAAGGTGTCTCAATGGTAAAGAATCCGCCTGCCAATGCAGGAGATGCAGATTCGACCCCTGGATGGGGAGATCCCCTGGATGAGAAAATGGCAGTGCACTCCAGTATCCTTGCCTGCAAAATCCTGTGGACAGAGGAGCCTGGTGGGCTACAGTCCACGGGGTCACAAAGAGTCAGAGACAACCTAGTGACTGAGCACGCATGCGCGCCTGCATTTTATGATGATCAGTGATCGAAGAGAAAAGATTGACACTGCTCATCACCCAGCCTCAAAGCTTCTCACTTGGTATGCATAATTTTCTCCTGATTGATATTTCTGCCCCTGAGATGAGTGGATGGGTGCAATCATCTCAACCACACTTGTTTCATGACGTGAACATTGCTGAGATCTCAATTTCAGTTTCTTTATTAAGGATAAGTTGAGAAATCTGATCAGATCTTGAATGACCAATGAAAAAATCAGAATATGTCGTCTCTAATACCCATATCTTCTATGCTAGTTCCTTGTTACATTTGATCAGATTCTAGTTCTTTCATGTCTTATGTCCTCTCCAGCTTTTGCCAATCTTTACTTCCAAACCTGTGTTGCAACACAGTAATCATGTTGTGGTATTTACTTCTGTTTTAGCACTGTTCTGCTTTATGTTCATATACACATGACTATTTTTTCTTGATCCATTTTCCCAAAGTTTGCTCTATCATATGTGCAGTCCACACCCACAGCAAGCATTACCCTCAATGGTGAAAAAGTGAAAGCATTTCCCCTGAAATCAGGAACAAGACAAGAGTGCCCACTCTCACCACTACTATTCAACATAGTTTTGGAAGTTTTGGCCACAGCAATCAGAGCAGAAAAAGAAGTAAAAGGAATCCAGATAGGAAAAGAAGAAGTGAAACTCTCACTGTTTGCAGATGACATCATCCTCTACATAGAAAACCCTAAAGACTCTACCAGAAAATTACTAGAGCTAATCAATGAACATAGTAAAGTTGCAGGATATAAAATTAACACACAGAAATCCCTTGCATTCCTATACACTAACAATGAGAAAACAGAAAGAGAAATTAAGGAAGCAATACCATTCACCATTGCAACAAAAAGAATAAAATACTTAGGAGTATATCTACCTAAAGAAACAAAAGACCTATACATAGAAAACTATAAAACACTGATGAAAGAAATCAAAGAGGACACAAACAGATGGAGAAACATACCGTGTTCATGGATTGGAAGAATCAATATTGTCAAAATGGCTATACTACCCAAAGCAATCTTTTAAAATTAGTTACTCCTAAGGCTGACAAATTGCTTGCTTTCTCCTTCTCTCTCATACAATACTGAACAACAACCCTTAGATTACTTATAATCTTTTCCTCTTTTATCAAGTTAAGATAACCACTGATGAGAAATCAAGGGGAAAAAACCTCACATCTTAAAATTTTCAAACAGTTTACAAAAGATGACAATTTAACCATCCTGTATTAGAATCTGAAATACGCAAATGTTTGTGATTAGAAGGAAAATATGAATGAATTTGTTTCTTGTGTATTTCCACCTTATTTTTCAAGTAAGCTAAGAAGAAAAAAATGAAAAAAATCCTCTTATAATTTTGATATGATAATAATTTGGCCCAGTAGTTTTAGGTTAGATGGGTCCACAGAGAATTTGAGGTTCTGGACTAATAACAACTGAAGAAAGAAAATATTCTGAACTTCTCTAGGTGGAAGGTAACTTTTACATTTTCTGAGTGATTAATGGGCTGTTCATTTTTAACATGCAGTCCCAGTGATTTTGGTACAGCTGGTCCCTGGGCAACATTGAAATATCTGATTCTCCTCACTGTACTTTGGGCTGCTAGGAAAAAGAGAATAATGTTTTTTATACTTTTGTATCACTCACAGAAATTAATGCAACATTTATATAGAGTATCTACTCAATTAAATTTTCCCCAATTTGAAATGAATGGAATGATTCAAGATTTAGTTTTTCTCATATCTACTTCCAAGCTATTTCATACTTTCATTCTTATCATAGTTCTTTTTAGTTGAAGTTTTTCCCTTCTTTGCTTTTCCAGCCTCTACTTTCAAGGTTGAATTGCAAATTAATTCTAATAGAGGATATTACTGCAGTTGAGACTGTTTAGTAACTCTGTAAGTTATAGAAAGCTTTCTTTTCTTTTCTCTTTTTTTTTCTTTTTCTCCTATGTAGGAAATGAACTATCTATTTTATCACATCTATTAATCAATTCTAGCCCCAGTTATTTAATGAATAACTGTGGTTAATACCTTTATTTTGAACCCTTATGTGTAGTCAGTCAAAATTGTCATCTAGAACTATATACAGTGTAAATGCATGACTTCTTTCCCCCTGGGGTTAGCCTTATCAAAAACCTAACAAAGTTCACCGCAGGACATTGGGTAAAGTTAGTCCCTAAAGGATAGGAAGAATCTTTTACAACCCCAAAATTTTCTCTCTGCTGCTATATCACAGACTTAGGACCATTTGCTCCTTTGTTATTTGTGGCATCTGCAAACTTTATGTTAATACTAACCACCTTGCAGAGGAGGAAAATATATGTGCTTGTGAGACCTGGTGGTTGGTGGTGGTGGAAATCATGGCGGTCAATTATACATTACCAGACTTGATCCAGTACTGATAAATATTCCCCATATTTGCATCATGGCTCGTGGGTCTGAAAAAACACATTCATAGTTTAGGTAAATGAACAGACTTTAAAAAAATAATAACACTCAACTTCTCATTCAGTTCAGTTGCTCAGTTGTGTCTGACTCTTTGGGACCCCATGGACTGCAGCACGCCAGACCTCCCTGTCCATCACCAACTCCCAGAGTTTACTCAAACTCATGTCCATTGAGTCGGTGATGCCATCCAACCATCTCATCCTCTGTCCCCTTCTCCTGCCTTCAATCCTTCCCAGCATCAGGGTCTTTTCCAATGAGTCAGTTCTTTGCATCAGGTGGTCAAAGTATTAGAGTGTCAGCTTCAGCATCAGTCCTTCCAGTGAATATCCAGGACTGATTTCTTTTAGGATGGACTGGTTGGCTCTTCTTGCAGTCCAAGGGACTTTCAAGAGTCTTCACCAAACCACAATTCAAAAACATCAATACTTTGGTGCTCAGTTTTCTTTATAGTCCAACTCTTACATCCATACATGATTACTGGAAAAACCATAGCTTTGACTAGATGGACCTTTGTTGGCAAAGTCATGTCTCTGCTTTTTAATATGCTGTCTAGGCTGGTCATAACTTTTCTTCCAAGGAGCAAGTGTCTTTTAATTTCATGGCTGCAATCACCATCTGCAATGATTTTGGAGCCCCTCAAAATTCAATCTGTCACTGTTTCTATTGTTTCCTCATCTACTTGCCATGAAGTGATGAGAACAGATGCCATGATCTTTGTTTTCTGAACATTGAGTTTTAAGCCAATGGTTTCATTCTTCTCTTTCACTTTCTTTTTTAATTTTCTTAAAATTTATTTTAATTGGAGGCTAATTACTTTAAAATACTGTGGTGGTTTTTGCCATACATTCACATGAATCAGCCATGAGTGTACATGTGTTCCTCATCCTGAACCCCCCTCCCACCTCCCTCCCCATCCCATCCCTTAGGGTCATCCCAGTGCACCAGCCCTGAGCACCCTGTCTCATGCATTGAACCTGGACTGGCGATCTATTTCACATATGATAATATACTTGTTTCAGTGCTGCTCTTTCAAATCATCCGACCCTCGCCCTCTCCCACAGAGTCCAAAAGTCTGTTCTTTACATCTGTGTGTCTTGCTGTCTCACATATAGGGTCATTGTTACCATCTTTCTAAATTCCATATATATGTGTTAATATACTGTATTGGTGTTTTTCTTTCTGACTTACTTGGCTCTGTATAATAGGCTCCAGTTTCATCCACCTCATTAGAATTTATTCAAATGCATTCTTTTCAATAGCTGATTAGTATTCCATTGTGTATATGTACCACAGCTTTCGTATGCGTTCATCTGCTGATGGACATCTAGGTTGCTTCCATGTCTTGGCTATTGTAAATAGTGCTGCGATGAACATTGGGGTACATGTATCTCTTTCAATTTTGGTTACTCAGTGTGTATGCCCAGCAGTGGGATTGCTGGGTCATATAGCAGTTCTATTTCCAGTTTTTCTTTTTTTTCCCAGTTTTTTAAGGAATCTCCACACTGTTCTCCATAGTGGCTGTACTAATTTTCATTCCCACCAGCAGTGTAAGAGGGTTTCTTTTCCTCTGCACCCTCTCCAGCATTTATTGTTTGTAGACTTTTTGATAGCACTCATTCTGACCGGCCTGAGATGGTACCTCATTGTGGTTTTGATTTGCATTTCTCTGATCATGAGTGATGTTCAGTATCTTTTCATGTGTTTGTTAGCCATCTGTATGGCTTCTTTGGAGAAATGTATGTTTAGTTCTTTGGCCCATTTTTTATTGGGTCCCTTATTTTCTGGAATTGAGCTGCAGGAGTTGCTTGTATATTTTTGAGATTAATTCTTTGTCAATTGCTTCATTTGCTATTCTTTTCTCCCATTCTGAAGGCTGTCTTTTCATCTTGTGTATAATTTCCTTTGTTGTGCAAAAGCTTTTACATTTATTTAGGTCCCATTTGTTTATTCTTGCTTTTATTTCCATTACTCTGGGAGGTGGGTCATAGAAGATCCTGCTATGATTTATGTCAGAGTGTTTTGTGTTTTTCTCTAGGAGTTTTATAGTTTCTGGTCTTACATTTAGATATTTAATCCATTTTGTGTTTATTTCTGTGTATGGTGTTAGATTTCATTCTTTTACAAGTGGTTGACCAGTTTTCCCAGCACCACTTGTTAAAGAGATTGTCTTTTCTCCATTGTATATTCTTGCCTCCTTTGTCAAAGATAACGTGTCCATAGTTGCGTGGATTTATCTCTGGCCTTTCTATTTTGTTCCATTGATCTATGTTTCTGTCTTTGTGCCAGTACCATACTGTCTTGATGACTGTCATTTTGTAGTATACCCTGAAGTCAGACAGGTTGATTCCTCCATTCCATTCTTCTTTCTCAAAATTGCTTTGTCAATCTTGAGAAGTAGATGTTTTTCTGGAGCTCTCTTGCTTTTTCGATGATTCAGTGGATGTTGGCAATTTGACCTCTGGTTCCTCTGCCTTTTCTAAATCCAGATTGAACATCTGGAAGTTCTCAGTTCATGTACTGTTGAAGCCTGGCTTGGAGAATTTTGAACATTACTTTACTAGCGTGTGAGATGAGTGCAATTTGCGGTTGTTTGAACATTCTTTGGCATTGCCCTTCTTTGGGATTGGAATGAAAGCTGACCTTTTCCAGTCCTGTGGCCACTGCTAAGTTTTCCAAATTTGCTGGCATATTGAGAGCAGCACTTTCACAGCATCATCTTTGAGGATTAGAAATAGCTCAACAGGAACTCTATTATCTCCGCTAGCTTTGTTCATTGTGATGCTTCCTTTGACCCACTTGACTTCACATTCCAGGATGTCTGGCTCTAGGTGAGTGATCACATAATCGTGATTATGTGGGTCATAAAGATCCTTTTTGTATAGTTCTTCTGCGTCTTCTTGCCACCTCTTCTTAATATCTTCTGATCCTTTTAGGTCCATACTATTTCTGTCCTTTATTGTGCCTATCTTTGCATGAAATATTTCCTTTGGTATCTCTCATTTTCTTGAAGAGATCTCTAGTCTTTCCCATTCTGTTGTTTTCCTCTATTTCTTTGCACTGACTGCTGCAGAAGGCTCTCTTATCTCTCCTTGCTATTCTTTGGAACTCTGCATTCAAATGGGTGTATCTTTCCCTTTCTCCTTTGATTTTTGCTTCTCTTCTTTTCACAGCTATTTGTAAGACTTCCTTAGACAACCATTTGGCCTTTTTACATTTCTTTTTCTTGGAGATTGTCTTGATCCCTGCCTTCTGTACAATGTCATGAACCTCAGTCCTTGGTTCTTCAGGCACTGTGTCTATCAGATCTAATCCCTTGAATCTATTTCCCACTTTCACTGTATAATTGTTAAGGGATTTGATTTGGATCATACCTGAATGGTCTGGTGGTTTTCCCTACTTTCTTCAGTTTAAGTCTGAATTTGGCAATAAGGAGTTCATGATCTGAGCCACAGTCAGTTCCCGGTCTTGTTTTTGCTGACTGTATAGAGCTTCTCCATCTTTGGCTGCAAAGAATATAATCAGTCTGACTTTTGTATTGACCATCTGACCAACTCCTCATGGATCCTAAATTATTATGCCATCTCAACCCAAATGGAGAAACTGAGTATCCATGGATGATGAATAGAATCTGAGATGTGACTATGCCATAAAAGTTACTTTCTTTTTATGCAGGTCATGTTTTCTGGGAAGTGTCGCATTAGAAGTCCTGCCTTGTCTATTCCAGCACTGTTCCTGTAGGATAAAATCAAATTGCAATTCTGTTTTTTTTTGTCAGGTTGTGTGATTTCATCATTTGATGATTTCATCAAATGTTAACAGTTAGTTTCATTTTTTAGTCTCTAATTTTCCTGCTACAGGCACTGATACTAAGACAATAATGATAAATGGCTAAGCAAATTACATTGCAAACAAACTTTCCAAAACTGTTGTCAGAGGGTAAGTTAATTTTGACACTTGTCAGCAAAATACCGAGGACGAGGAAGCATTAGTTACATGTAGGAACCCCACTTACCACTGGTTACTCTGCTGTTTATAGCGTTTCCTGCAGCGTAAGTTTTAAAAACCTGTGCTTAGTGACATATGGCTCAGGTCTGGTCAGCCAGTGTCTCCACTGACACTGAACTAATTCCAATAGAACACTGTGAGTGGAAAATGCTTTTCTTTGTATAGAATATATTGAAATCTTTATTTGCCTCTATCACTCTGCCTTCACTCAGTTTACTATTACATTCAAAGTTTGGTGTTTCGGGGGGCGGGGAAGCCATTTTTAGCATTTTAATAACAAGTGGCATAAATATTTCTGCCTAAGTAGAATACTGCACACTGTTTTTAAAGCTATAACTTCAGAACTGAAAGGTGCCTTGTTGAAATAAATTATTACAGAATGTATTGTTAAATAATTGCTATTTTCTTTGTGAATACATGTGATCAATATTCATAAATAGGTGAGATGAAAGTAAGGATGTGTCAATTTTTCAGACAAAAAGATTGTGAAAGGTTGGGTAATGCAATATGATTACTTTCTTGTAAATATCACTGTTTGCATTTTGTAAGCATCTTTGACTTGTATAGCTAAAACTGTCACAAATAGTGTTGGAATTTTTCTTTCTTTTCTGGTTTGGAAAAACCAAATTAAGAGCCACAGGGTAATGGTTGACTGTTAATGATCTTTAGTAGTTCTTACTAAATCTCTTTTTAGCACAGGGAAAAACCAAAGAATTGGAAAAAGTTGATGCTTAGGTTAGGAAGATCTTCTGGAGAAGGAAATGGCAACCACCTCTAGCATTCTTGTCTGGAGAATCTCATGGAAAGAGGAGCCTGGTGGGTTACAGTCCATAGGGTTTCAAAGAGTTGAACATGTCTGAGCACACATGCACACATGCAAACATAACCTTATTCTTAGGCAGAAACAACTTGCATTGAACAATGACAAGCCCAGTGACTAGAGGCTGGGTTTCAATTGCCAGCCTTTAGGGCAACTGACATATAACAGCTAGGAGTGGGATATATCCTTTGACCAAGACCTTCCATTTGATAAAATGTGTAGAAATTATAATATGTGATGTTAATAATACTCCATTGAATATCAGCTGTGTCAAAAAGCAATTAATTGCAAGACATATAAAAACATCAACAGACCCTTCCTTTACTGCAGTGACCTTGCTTAGGCCTGCCACACAAGGAGGAACCTCAAAAACAGATATACAGGGTCACCCAGCACTAACTGGAATGTCATCCTGGTGTGTGTCTGTGGGTGTGTTTTCACTCTCAAGCCAACTAACACTCGGCCACACCTGACTCTGCCATCTTTCACTCTCAAATGTATTATTCTAGTCACATACAGATATTTTTGTGTCCTGAGAAGGTCCCACACTTACCATAGTATTACATAGGATGTCCTTGATATTCCTCAGTCAATGAAATCCTTCCGTGTCCCCTTTGACCACCATCTTTGACCACTAATTTTATATGGGTTACAGTGTTCCATGGGTAAGTGGCAGAGATAGATAACTTTCTCCTAACTTCAGTGCAGATACTCAAGAGAGTCTTAAATCCTCTAGTTCAGGCTATTCCCTTCCAGGAAAAATAGAGGGGAATTTATGTTTTTGATAAAAATTTTAGATGCTATTTAATATAACCATCTCTCATTGAATTCAAGTACAAAATATTTTACTTGTTTGCTGAGAAAACTCCCTTGTTTTTAATGGTATTCTCGATGGTACTGGCCATGATTTATTAGCATGTTATCCAAAGGAAGGAAGGAAAGAAACAGTAGAAGGAAGACAGAAAAAATAACAAAGAAGGAAGGGAGAGTAGAAGAAAGAGGAAAATAGAAGGGGCTGAAATGAAGGAAAGATAAGTAGGTGCAATTATATCATTCCTATCAAAAGTGTTAGTTGCTCAGTCATATCTGACTCTCTGTGACCCCATGCACTGTAGCCTGTCAGGCTGCTCCATTCACGGGATTTTCCAGGCAAGCATACTGGAGTGGGTTGCCATTGCTTTCTCCAGGGAATCTTCCAGATCCACGGACGGAACCTGGGTCTCCTGCATTGCAGGCAGATTCTTTATTGCCTGAGCCACCAGGGAGCCTATCATTATATCATTAGGGGAAAATGCCAAGCTATAAATATCCCATCCCATCTTTCTCACTAATTGTTCAGTAGTGTGTTAGTTTCCTAGGGATGCTATAACAAAGTGCCATGGACTGGATGGTTTAAGCAAGATAAATGGCTAGACGTTTAAGATCAAGGTATTCACAGGACTGATTGCTTCTATTATGGAACCAATTCCATTTGTCCCATTGGCAGCAAGCGAAATGCTGAGATTCTGAGGTTTATAGCCGAGAAACAGTTTATCCATGAGGCAGCGAAGCAAGGAGGCTGGAAAACAAGATGCAATGCTACCTCGCCAAAAGTGAGAAGGTTAGGATATTTATGGGGTAAATTGGGCAGGCTTAGGGGTGGGGAAAGGTGATTGGAGGCAGGGAAGACAGGGAGGTAATTAGTAGCCCGCATCTCATTAGGGGACTCTGCATATTCAGCAAGGATGCTCAGAGTAAGACTGGAGGGTGGAGTTTTCCAGCCAGGGCACCTGGCCTAATTTTGGAGGCAGTGGCTCCTACAAGCCCTAACCAGCTCGCACCAGGCAAGGGCTGACTCCAATCCTGTGAACCAACTGGCTGTGTGGAGCTGGGAAAGTTTGCAGTTAAAGAGTAAAAAACAAAGTAACTAAAGTGAACTTCATCTGTG
The DNA here is from genome assembly GCF_963930625.1 of Muntiacus reevesi. Lineage (NCBI taxonomy): Eukaryota > Metazoa > Chordata > Mammalia > Artiodactyla > Cervidae > Muntiacus > Muntiacus reevesi. The sequence goes on along the minus strand of NC_089255.1, from coordinate 39,073,683 downwards.
AAGGCAGTTTACAGGTAAAGGAGTTTTAATAGGCTGTTTCTGTATTTGTTGTTCTGTAAGATGGGTTCCCCTGGTGGCTTAGAATTAAGGAGTCCACTTTCAGTGCAGGAGACATAGGAGAAGTAGGAGATGCAGGTTTGAACCCTGGGTCAGAAGGAGGAAATGGCAACCCACTCCAGCATTCTTGCCTGGGAAATCCCCTGGATAGAGGAGCTTGGTGGGCTCTAGTCCATGGGGTTGCAAAGAGTTGGACATGACTGAACCTACATGGAAAATGAGCTCAAGAATTTCTGTTAGTTATCAATTTTTGTTGACCTTTGTGGGACAGTTTCACTTTTGAGGGCTCTGAGGAAGAATCTATTCCATGCTTCTCCCCTAGCTTCTGTTGGTTGCTGCCAAGCTTTGGTGTTTCATGGCTTAGCTGCATACATCATACCTAATCTCTGCCTTCATGTCCATGTGGGAAAGCTTTCAGGGTTTTCAGAGTCCTGTTAAGCAATTTGATTTTGAAAGCATCAGGGAGCCACTGAAGGTTCTTAAGTAAGAGGTTGATATGGTCATTTTGAAATATCACTAGTGTGCTGCCTGGAGATGCAGTTGGAAAGAGGACATCAGTTAGGTTGCTTTTGCAACAGTCTCAGTGAGAGATGATTGTAGTTTGGGGTGGTGAGGTGGAGAGAGCGTGCTGATTAAGAGGGTAAGGGCAGGGATGAGTTCTCTGTGTCTAGTATAAGCAACTTTTTTTTGGATAGTATTGCCCTTCAATGACATAGGAGATGCTGAAACAGACTTTTGTTTGGTTTTCCTTTTTTTTTTTTTTTTTGAGAGAGTGTTGAGTCCTAAATTCAATTTTGGATATATTGGAATATAAAGATATTCAAGACAAACGTCAAGTAGCCAACTGGATGCAGAGGCCAAGAGAGCAGGCCCAAGGTCTATGTTGGCCAGATGAATTTGTGAGCCATTTAAATAGATGATAGATACATCATTTTACAACTTAATGTAAGTGTCCTGTAGAATAAAAATGATTGAGAAGGACCTTGGGTGGCATATTATGTCTTTGCCTCTTTTTTTAAAAGATAACCAAAATGGTAGGGACCATCTCCCCTCCCCAACCCCCTACCCCCATATAAATGACCAGTGGGGAAATGTGATCATTCTAAGGAAAGATTTTTTTTAGTTTTGATAAGCACTACAGGAAACTTTTCTTGGGGAAATATCTTGAGAACTTTAGTCAGACTCTCAAAAACTATGAAAGCGCTTAGCTCCCTACCACGCTTATTCATCTCTATCTCAGGAATGATAAAAAGTCACATATTTTAACCTGTTACCTTATATGAATAAAAAATTTAGAGATAAATATCAGGTCAACATGAGTTCAGTGTTTTCAATTTGAGGTTTTCATGAATATATACATACATATAACATGTCAAAGTCTTAGCCTTCTATTTCTCAAAATTATTTCTTGTTCTGTTTATTTAAAAAGGGAGTTTATTTCCAGAATTGAATTATATAACCTTTGTACAAAATCTTAAGTGAAAATTTTGAGAGTCTGTATAGCTATCTACTGTTATATTCAAGTTTTTTTTTTTTATTGTTAAATTAAGTAGAAACAGATATTCATGCTTTGTTGCTCTTGAGGTTCTCTTCTAAGTCTTTGGCTAGAGAGTATAATCTGAGTTATTATTGTGAGAAGCCATTAATTTCTTGTCATAATTTGATATACTAATGTAGGTCAGTGACAAAACACCACTTAAAGGTACTGGTAGCTAATAGGAACATATTGACATGAGAACTTGTTAGAAAGGCTTTTCAGTGTAAATTAAGGAACATTTGATATATGTCAAAATAGCTTTGGAATTAGACCCTCAGGGCTCTCGTTCTCAACCCTTAATTAAAATGGAGACTTCATCTGCATAATAACATTTTTGGCTTCTGTTATTCATTTTAGGTATTGAAACTTCAGTATTGAAAATGTCACTTAATAATTTTTTTGGATATGTCTTTGAAATTTCTACAGATGTTTGGCTCTACATGGTTTGTGCACTGAGTACTAAAATATTATTTCTAAGAATGCTGAATGTAGTGATTAGTTAGACAAAAGCCTATCTGAAATGCTTTTCTGTTGATAAGTATACTTGTTATTCATTTGGTATGTCTTTATTTTTATTTATTTAAAATTGATTTGTGATATTAATTAAGTAAATTAAATGGCATTTACCTTGTTATTTTTCCATGTTTACTTTTGAAAAGCACCAGTTGAATCTAAATTTAGATTCACTGACAAATTTGATCATTTTGTTATGTGAGCAATTTACATAGTTAGTGTCACTTTTTACAAATGTTCTTCATTTCTAGTTTTATTCTAATATGAAACTAGGTTTCATATTAATTATTGGGAATGAGAATTTGTAATGATTTTACTAATCAGAAATAATATTATTCCTGCAATGTTTGTTCCTTACATGGAGATTTTAGGCTGCTAAGAAAAACTAAAATTTTAAATGCTTAATGCTAGAGTTGTGTACTATGGTAAACCCTAGATATGATTATCTACTATTATTGCTACAACTGTATGAAGTAGAAACTCATTTCATCCCCACTTTATACATGAGGAAATTAAGATTATTTTAGATTATATGCTAATATTTCCAACCCAGGAAACCCAACTCCAAACCCAGTACTTTAAATTGGCAATATCAGAAAGATTCAATTCTTGCTGTTAGAGACTTTTTAATTAAAAGAAAATATATATATATACACACCTGTATATACACCTGCATGTGTGTATCTATCTACCTATATATACACACACATGTATTTATCTAGACACACATGCATATATTTATACATGTGTGCTTGCTCAGTCACTCACTCATGTCCAACTCTTTGCAGCCCTCTGAACTGTGGCCCACCAGGCTCCTCTGTCCATTTGATTTTCCATGCAAAAATACTGGAGCGGGTTACCATTCCCTTCTCCAGGGGATCTTCCCAGCCCAGGGCTGGAACCTGCATCTCTTTTTCCTGAATTGACAGGTAGATTCTTTACCACTGAGCCACCTGGGAAGCCCTTATATATACACACTTGTTCATTATTTATCAATAGCATTAAGAGAGTGTGGGAGAAAATTACTTGTGGGAGAACGTCACTATTAAAAGAAAAATGTCCATTTTCCTTAGCTTAAAACTTTGTCTATTTTAGTTCTTATTTTAAAATTATGTTGATATTGTAAAATTGTAATGTTGTGTTTTGGGAGATAGATACCCAGGAGAGCGTACCAGTAAAAATGGGTACTGGCAAGATGATACGTGAATGATGACTTGTTGCAAGGGGCTTGGCAAACTGGACTAAACTGGTGACCTGAACCATAATGAGCTTGATCGTTAGTTGGATATTTGTGTATTGTCTTATTTGCCATACAAATAAATTGAAAAAATTAAAATGAAAGTGGGAGAATGCAAGAAGTTATTAAGAGTTTCACGCAGGAACTTGGGAGTGGAAAGAGCAGAAGTCTATCAATACATTAGCATTTTGGAAGATGAGAAGAAACACTTGCCATACTTTAATGATGATGCCAGATTTCAATACTAAGGATGCTTACTGAGACTTTGCTAAGACAGTTGCTTAGAGTTATACAATAAGTGAAAAAGCAAAGCTTCTTCAAAGTTGCAAACAGAAGCGGTGATTATGTTGCAGTCAGACTTGTCAGGACCAAGAAGAGGGTAGGATTGTTGAAGTCCCGAAACATAGTTGAAGAAAAGTCAGAGGATTCTAAATCGATTTTTTTTAATGGCCTGAAGTTACGGGGGAAAATCTAATGGATCCAGACAGACAAGTATTTCCTTTATTCATTGAGATCAAGAGAACTGTGCAACTGTGGAGTAAAAGTAAAGAATTGTTACAGTCAGAAGTAGAGCTTGGCTCCAGATCTTAAAGATGAACTATGAGATCGTTTTAGTAGTTCTGGGGGGCAATAAAAGCTCTTACTGTAAAGATTTGGAAAGTATAGATGACATTATGAAAAAGTAAAGATATCAGAAAAATTGCTGTCACAATATACCACGATTGTTATCACTCTAGTCAACATCCTTCTAGACATGTCTCTAGATACACACTTGCACACAGTACATTTACAGGGTCATAGCAGACGTTATTTTTAGCAATTATTATGGATTGCTTTCCATGTCAATAAGTATGAATTTGCATCCTTTTATACTGGTATTAAGATAATCTGTTATTAGTCCAGTACCTTATTAATCCAGTATCATAAATTTGAATCTTATACTGATTCCATACTTTTATCAATAATTAAAAAAATAAGACTACTTTAATGGTTATGCTTGATCATATGTTTTCCCTCTTGTGTGATTATTTCTAAATTACCTTTTAGAAAAAAATTTCAAGCAATATCTGTATAGAGATCTCCTTATACATATATCTAATTTGTACATGTGAAAACTTTACATGTACATTTGGAAATATTAATGGCTTACACTTGCTGCCAGCTTTGATGAGCTGAACATTGTTCTAATAAGCATTATTTATTGCACTGTCACTAAATTCTCTGAGAAATGTTTTATTTTTAATTAGTTTTACAGATACCAAAACAGAGGCACAGAAAGATAAGTCACTTGCTCAATGTCACACAGTAAATGTCATAGTGGAAATTTGAACCTGGACACCTCAATTCAGAGTCCTTGCTTATAATCGCAACATTCTGTGTGATCTACACTCTTCTTAAAATTTTTTAAAAATCAATGACATCAGCATTTTTATATATCAATAAATTTGGAGCTACATACCCATGTTTAACGTGGGCTTCCCTAGTGGCTCAGGAGATGCAGGTTTGATCCATGGGTCAGGAAGGAAATAGCAACTCAATAGTTTTCCGAATATTCTGGTGTTTCCGGTTTTTCACTTATAAATACTGTAGTGGAAATATTTGTTTGTGTACCTTCTGGCAGGTTGTCTCATTAGTCTTTTTTGTTTTAGAGGTGGCCCAAATGTTATATATACATTTAAATTTGGAATCTAAATTGGCAAACTGCATCCTCAAAAAACTCTACGGATTCTCAGCTAGCAATCATGGAGATATATATTACCTTATGATTACTCTAACATTAGGTTTCATTTATTTATTATCTTTATCAATATCTTTGGCAAAGCAAATACTTTAGTGGTTTAAATTTCTTTAAAAATTATCCAGATTGAAAAGCACTGAACATGTCTTTAGACCACTTGCATTTGGAAGAATGTTTTGAAAGGCACTGATCCAGCTGTGTTACAACCCAGACTGCTTAAAATCTGAATAACTTATTTGGTTTAACATCAAACAGATATGATCTCTTAGGTCTGCAGAGAAAATTGGAAGGATGTCAAGCATAATATCTGAGGCTAGGTGGATGATGCTATGAGAATTTAGGCATAACAGTTTTATATTCAACATAAGGGGCTATAGCTATAAGCAATTGTTTATAGATTTTTACAGATTCCTGTTTGCTCAAAATAATCAGATAAATAATATTAATTAGAAGTTCGTAATAGAAAAAAGCAGGTTAAAGCTATAAAGTTAAATTTAAAAAACCTTGTGTACTTATTAAGTGGTGTGCATCACCCATTTTTTTGCTACTACTCTTAAGATTTTAAGATTTTGTGAACACTGCAGATTTCTCATATTGTTTGTTTTATTAACAAATCCTGACATTAATAACAAATATGAAAATTCTTAGAAAAAGTGTTTATGAATCATTTAGGAGAATGTGAAACATAAAGTGGAGGGCAGGGTCTTGCTCCACAGAAAACTGAAAGAGCGCTGGTGAGTGAGCAGGAAAGTGGGTGCGCCAGCCCCTGGGACCTGAGATGAGAGGGGTTCCAGGAGAGATGACAGGTCTAAGAGCCTTCCTGGGGAATGCCGTTTCACAGAGGTGAACCACTGAGATATTTAAAAGGTCAATTTCAAAACGTCTCCTCAAATAGATGGAAATTAAATTGTTTGAACAGAAACTGTGGGCATTTCCTCATCTCCTGTGTATAGTTCTTTGAAACTGTCAAGCCTAAATACAAAATCAGAAGTTGAGTGATAATATTTACTAATAAGTGCTTATGTTTCACATTTAATGGTTTATAAAAATATTTTTCCTTTTATCTCTTGTGGTACCAACTAATTGAATAAAAATACTCTTTGTCTTTGGGAATATAAATGATTGATAATTATTTTCTCTATTCTGTTGTTTTCCTCTAAATTCTAAAGACATAAAGTCTATCCTTGAAAAATGAGGACATGGCATGGCATATTTATATACATAGCTACATATACATATATAGGCTTCTCTAGTGGCTCAGCGGTAGAGAATCCTCTTGCAATGTAGGAGGTGCTGGAGATATGGTCCAGTCCTTGGGTCAGGAAGATCCCCTGCAAGAGGAAATGGCAACCCACTCCAGTATTCTTGCCTGGAGAATCCCATGGACAGAGGAAGCTGGTGGGCTACAGTCCATGGGGTTGCAAAGAATCAGACACGTCTGAGCACCCACGCATATGCACATACATACATATATGTATGGGGGTGTGTGTGTGTATACACACATATCTGTGTACATATATATATCTACGAAAGTGTTAAACTAAACAATAGCGCGCACACACACACATATAAATACACACAATAAAATTTTTTTCTAGAGTAAGACAACTTTGAATGTGAAAGTAAAAGTCGCTCAGTTGTGTCTGACTCTTTGCAACCCCATGGATTAGACAGTCAGTCCATGGAATTCTCCAGGCCAGAATACTAGAGTGGATAGCTTTTCCCTTCTCCAGGGGATCTTCCCAACCTAGGGAAGACAACTGTAGATGAAACTAAGCTTTGAATGTTCGCTAACCTTCAATGGAGATGTCATATTTTTTCAAATGTATATTTAAAATATACATTTTAGGGATTTAGAAAGAACTAGCAAAAAATACCAAGGTTTGCACAAGTGTCTGGTGTTTGCTGAGTTCTTAGTCTATGAATGTTGCCTGGTGGAATTGGAATCATTATGGCTTTGTGATAATTGCTCTTCCATCTAGTTCTGAAGGAGAGTTTGGGTTGTGTCATTATCACACAGATTCCTCTATGCTGGAGTTTCAAAGGCATTTTTGTAACATGCTGAGGAACTTGTCCTTCTTGGGGTTAGTCACACACAGCAGTAGTCATTATTCAATGGAGAGAAACAATGGGGAAGTCAGCAGGCCAAATACCCAAAATCCTATGTCTGCCATTGCCACTCTTGGAGAACAAAATTGAAGTTTTCATTTTTGGCATATTCTTTAGTAGATGTCATTTGTTTTGTTGATGAGCTAGATTGAAAGAAATAATAGTGGTCTCTAAATAACCAAATTGTGATTAAAGTTGGAGCACAATGATGATACTAATTTCATTTTGGTTAATATTTGCTGGGGCTTTGTAGTTCTTTCCAAGAAAGCTGAAATGCTCTTAATTTTAGAGAAGGTGAGTACATTTAGGTATACATTTCAGTCCAGAGTGTTTAAAAATGATGTAATTAGTAGCTGTGTGTTCAGGAGTCCTGATCTTATAAGATATTGTGATAATTCATGAGTCAGGAAGATTTGGTTCAAAGAACTTTAGAGGGTTCACTGAGCACATGATATATAACTTTGGACATTATTAAGAGGAAGCCATTTCACGAAGTTGATTTAGAGGGGGTAAAACTTACCAACGGTTTTGAAGATTAAATGCTGTTCTCTCTCCTAGCATTATTATAGTTTCTCTGCCTCCTTCACTATGCTTCCAAGATGACTCAAAGCACAGAACAGAATGGTACCATAAAAGCAAGAGGAGACTCCCTTCTGTCTTTGTCTTTTTTTTTTTTTTTTTTGTATTTATAGTCCATGGTCTAGCCTCCAAAATTTCTGGAGTAGTTGTTTTTGTGTTTTTGTTTCTTGTTTTTGTTTTTCCTCCTAAAATTTACTGATTAGATAGAAACATGATTCAGTCTTTAGTTGGAGACATTTCACAATTTGGCATTGGATCTGACATAGGAACAGGGACTTGTGTATAGTAGCTCACGTTTCTGCCTTCTTAGGGAAAGCATAGTTCACACAATATTTACCTTAGGTTGTAGCACAAAGTTCACATAAGTAGTTCACATAAGTCCTTTGTAAATAAAATACAAGGTGAATGAACTATTTGATAAGCTTTCAAATATTGCTTACATATAGATCATATATTTCTCCCGGAAAATACTGGGAAGAACATAGTGAATGGCTGAATGGCTTGGGCTGGGAATATCCATGTAAAGCATGGATGGCTTTGTATGTCAGACTTAGGGACCCACACTTCCTCTATGGTATACATATCAGAGGTTGTCAAATGCTGTATTTGAAAAGAATGTTAAGAACCATAGGTTCAGTGAAACTTTTTTTTTTTAATCTATAAACATACAAGGTCTTTGCAGTTTTAGCTTTATAGTAATAGGTTATGTTTTGAGATGAAAACAAAAAGGTTATTTCTGATGAAATCTAAAGTTGTTAAATGTAGAACCTTAATTTAATAATATTTATAAGTTTTATACTGTTTCATTTAAAACACATAAGAATCAAATATGTCATTTTGTAGAAGATGATTTAGATCAATGTTTTGCCATTATGTATTCAGCTTTTTGTTGCAAAGACCTATATTCCACTGAAGCAACTTAGCACACACACATTCAGTTTTTTGTAAAGTTAGCACCTTATTTCAAGAATGCTTAAAGATGACATTAAAAGATAATTCTTTTACACAAAACATTATTGCTTTTATTATTGTTTTTAATATTAAAATGTAAATTGCTTATGTTTTTTTCTGTTTAACTTTAAAATTTCATGAACATAATTGCATTGTTATTTAATGTCGTTTTCTTTAATGACAAACTTTCTTCATTTTCTTAAATAGTATCGCACATAACAGATAACTTGTTTTTGAATTAAAAATGTAAACTCTTTGCTTTAAATTTTTGACTAACATTAACCTAAAATATCAGATCAACCTCTGTTATTTAGATAAAATTAATAGCTTCTTTCTAAAACCAGAGGCTTCAGGGTTTAATTTTCTTACCTTACTCTGGGCTTTGCAGAATTTCTCAGGGCAGCTCAATTAATTTATAACAATGCTGCTCAACATGTGCTGAGGAAATAATACAAAATATTCAAAACCTTTCATATTCAGAGCCTTCACCAAAGTCATACTGAGGTAGATATGATCTTCTTTTGATTAAATCCAGAATATGATCAATATGATCTTAGTACTTTCACTTTATAACTCATCATATTAAATATAAAAATGTATTTCTCTCCAGTGGGCAAAACTTCAGTGTTAACCAAATATGAAGGATGAGGGTAAAAGAAAATAAATTCACCTTGATGCTGAAATAGTAGTTAATTAAAAACAACCAAAGGACTAAAAACTGATTATAAATAATCTGCAAATTGTTTATGTATCAAGATATTGTCCTATTTGGGATTATTTAAATGACAGTGACTAAAGGATTTTAACTATTTTTTGCAGAAATTATTGTAATAGTCATAGAAATTGAATATTCTGCTATCTGCATGTTTTAATATATGCTTACATTCGCGGTTGTAAGAATAATAGTGGGATATAATAATAGTTTATATTGTTTTGAAGGGTAGAACAAATGTGTAATTTCAAAAGATCTTTAGAGTTGCAGAAGTGAAGGCCGGCAAACTAAGATTGAAGGAGATATAAGGGATCAAAATAATGACAAAAATTAGCAGTTGAGCAAAGAAAGCAGCTTTCTATTTTTCTTCCTTATTCTTTTATAAACACAAAAGATAGGGTAGGTGCCAGCCTGCTATGGCCTGAAGATTGCAAAAACATGCAAAGTGTGGCATAGAGTGGGTACCATTAGTTCCAATCACTAGGCTGTAAAACAAAGATGAGACGAGACCTGTGATGAGAAGATAAATGTTGTTTTGTCTCCAGTCTTTAATATGGGAGAGATTAAGCATATTCATATGCTGTGAGGATTAACTTTGATTTTTTTTTCCAGAAAAGATTAGACTGTTTTGAGCAATTTCTGCATATAGAATACCAAAGTTAGAAGAATTAAAGTTGTAAAAGAGTAAAAGAGCAGAAAGATAAGAAAAAAGGAAAGAAAATAAAGAAAGCCAGATTTTTAGGGAAAATTAATTTTAGAAGCATGATGAAAGATAGTAAAAAAAAATAGTATAGTATGGTTAAAATTTACAGTTTATGTCAGAAATGCAGACATTATGGTTTGTTTCTTATAATGTAAATAGTTAGTCTTTGTAATCCTGAGACATTGGTATAGTATTTTAGAATGCTTACTTATATGCTTCCTTATTTTTTACGTATGGGTAAACCTCAAAGCCTGAAGCTTGGTTGACCTACAAAGACTTTTATCCTTCTCAAACCTCTCCTCCTTCATCTTTTCCCCCTGTTGTTCTACAGCCTCACTTGAAATTCTTCAATGCCTTCCTAACTATCATTGGCAATGACCTTTTGTTTATGCTCCTCCAAATCTGTTGTAAGTGACGGTTTTGGACAATTTACCATCGTTGAGCATCTCTTTGTGTAACTTTTGAAGTATTACATTTTCTTTGTGTTCTTTCTGCCTCTGAGTCTCCTTTCATGGCCTCAGTATATGCATATTAACATCCACACCAGCTCTGTACCAAGAATTCACATTCCTTATGATTTTATCATTATCCTCTTAATTTCTCACTCTACATGCTCTGTTTTAGGGATTGCATCTATTCTATTGCTGTCAAACATCAACTACCATTTAAAAGCTCTAAATCTTTATATCAAGCAGCAACTTTTCATTTGTTGGCCAGCTCACCATCAGCATCTCAAACTAAAATTTTCATCTCCTCTCCCAAATCTTCATATTCTCCGCTTTCTTATCTGAATTTGTTATATTAAATCTATATTAATATAATGATCCTAAGGAGAAAGATATTAGGCAAAAGAGTTGTCACCAAGAATAGGGATAATTATAGACTATACTCGGAGAAAAATAAAAATGTTAGTCACTCAGTTGTGTCCAACTCATTGTGACTGCAGACTCCTCTGTCCGTGGAATTCTCTAGGCAAGAATACTAGAGTGAGTTGCCATGCCCTTCTCCAGGGAATCTTCCCAACCCAGGGATCAAACCTGAGTCTCCTGCATTACAGCAGATTCTTTATTGTCTGAGCCACAAGGGAAGCCCCATGCTTGTAGACACAATACTTAATTTAAAATTTGAATGGGGGATCATTGTGGAAAAAGGAGAGAGGAGAAGACTTATATAGTATTTTAAACTAGTAACTCAGTAACCCCAAGTTATCTTGATCTAGTGTAGCAAAGTGGTACGATATTACTGGAACTTGAATTCCCAGAGAATAGTTGGACCAGGATTTGAAGGATATGCAAAAGTACAATACTCTTGCTTGGCGTTGTTAGAGGAAAGAAAACTCTTATTATGAAACTTATTAATGGCTAATAACAGCATATCCTTCAGAAACATGGAAAAAGCTTCTCCCTCAAAAATACTTCATGTCTAAGTCCTCGCTCTAACAAAGCACTCCATTATTTGGACTCAGATCTCCTCCTTTTAAATCTCTCCCAACTGTGAATAATGTGGAGCCCCTACTGATCAAGAGAATATTTTTTAAAAATGTCTTTTACCTGTTTAACCAAAATATTAACTTCAGTGCCAACTGAACTCATGTTCCCTCACTCCCACATCAAACAGTCCTCAAGTCTTGTCTAACAAGAACTCTCACGTAGGTTTCTCCCATCTTCTCCATTGGCAGGGCCCTACGGTCTCTTTCCTATGTCTGGAGACATCAGGGTAGATTGAAGAGTGACACTGGTTTTGAGGTTTGGGGTAGATTATAAATTGTGTGGATCACATTTTCATGTAGTTATTTCGTGAACACTGCAGGCAGTATCATGTCAAAAGACATGATTACAAGCTTTTGAACACACTATTTCCTTTCTCTAGAATGTTCTTCCTCTTTTACCTCCACTGCATGTATCTTTCCAAACCTTGCTAAATGTCATTGGCTTCCTGAAACCTGTCCGAATCCCCCAGGCAGATTTAGTCAGTTTCTGCTTTGTCCTGTTGTAGTACTTTTCACTTTCTTCTGTTAGATGACTATTTGTTCATTTGTAATTTTTGAATGATTTCTGTATGTATATAAATTGGTCAGACCCAATAGGCTGAAAACACAATAGGCTGTGGCCATAGAGGGCACCACTCATAGCATCAATCTTCGTATCCTTAGCACAAAGCCTCATGCCTGATCTATAGCAGTTGCTCAATTAATATATGTTTGAAAGTCTTTTTATGAGATAAAAGGCTAAAATATGCTCTTGCTGTTGCCATTTGAGAATTTTTTTGTGTTCTTTCTCCAACAGGATACAGAGAGAATTTGGTATGACTTTCAAAATTATAAACTCTAACAAGATAAGAGAATGTTTCTCTTTTGTCCTTTTAGGTTGACCTCTTGAGCCCAAAGCCAGTTTATTCAGATTAAGGGAGTTGATATAATTAGTGTTAGGAATGACTTTATATAATGGGATTTGGTTTACGGCAAGCAAATTTGGATGAATATGAGTCTCTTGCAATATTTTAACATTTTAATTCATTGCTGACTCTACAGGGCAAAGGGGATCATAACCCTTAGTCCTATTTAAGGATGATGAGTTGAGATTTTTTTCTAACAAGACAGAGGATAAAACATGTCTTGCTTCAGATATAGTACTGCAAATTGCATTTGTATTTAAAGTAGGTAAATTCAGTGCCCTAATAGTTGATATTTTTATTAAAATAGGAGGTTAGAGTCTTGATAGTGATATATGCTTAAAAATTATGAATTAATTATTAAATACCTACTCCATGCTCTGAATTAGGAAATGTGGAACAGATGCTCAAAATGATGTTCATTTTTGTAATGACGTGCTTCTTATCAAGATAGAATAAGAAAAAGGAGAATCACTAGGTAATACACATTTCCTGGTAAAAAAGAGAAGAAAATCATTGCTAGTAATTCAAGAAGCTTTCAGCAACATTGGTCCAAAGATCAGTGTGGGAATTCTATATGGGGGAACATCATGATCAAAGACACTTGGATTGTCAGTGTTCTTTAACTTCTCACTGATATTGGGCTGATGATACAGAGAAGTGAGATTTCATGTTGAATAGTCAACATGTGGCCCATTTACAGGGGACTAAATGCCATGTGGGGTGATTTGAACTCTGTGAAATGTCATGCTGTTTAGTTACTCAGTCGTGTCTGACTCTTTGCAACCCCATGAACTATAGCCCGCCAGGCTCCTCTGTTCATGGAATTTTCTAAGCAGGAATACTGGACTGGGTTGCCATTTCCTTCTCCAGGGGATCTTCCCAAAGGGATTAAACTCGAGTCTCTTATGTTTCCTGCATTGGCAGGTGGATCCTTTACCATTAATGCCACCTAGGAAGCCCCTCTTAGGCAAAATTCAACATAATGAAAAGAGAAGTTACAACATATTATTTGGTTAAGATTTTGTTAGGGATTGGAGACAGAACAAAAATTGTGTCAATGTTACACTGGTTAGGTTGGGAACAATTATACAATTAATATTGTTGATCTAGTTATGGTGCTGTAACTACTTCATGAACTTTTTCTCAATCTTTTTTTACCCCCTAGTCTAGTCTAGATCTAGTTTAGGAGTTATTTAAACCTACCTACACTATGTCTGTTATAATTTTAATAGCATGAGTTAGTAAAGAGAGCCTAGGACTGGTGGTCCTGGTCTCATTGAGGCCACAGCTACCTGCAAGCCTGTTGCCAGGTCACCTGATGTTCTCAGCCTTTCCTTCCATAATTCAGAAATAAGAGCATTGACCTGGATGAATCCTAAGACGTCTCAGTTGAGCTTTCTTCAGGCCGAAAGAGTTGATGGGAGCTTCTAAAATGTTCACATTTTCATTGAGCTTCTGAAGTACTGACTATATACTTTAATGCATACTAGGAAAAGTACATCTTTAACACATAATTTGGTAGAATATTCTACCCTCCTATAAGATAGGTGGAAGGCTCAATATATAGGCAATTACCTCTTCCAAGAATGTATTAAAATATGGAAGAAAATAGCAGAAAATTAACCCTTGTAGTTGAAGACAGTGTGCTTACTGTATAATTTAAACTTTTAAAATAAAGCTACTTATTTGCATAATGATTCTTTGGAAAGATAATCTTTAAAATAATAATACTATTCATTGATATGAAATAAAGCAAAAATAACATTGTAAATTAACCTAGAAAAGATGCCATGTTGCTATATAATTAGATGTATTAATAAGCATATGAACTATCACTTGTTAGGCTAAATTTGGCATAGAAATATATTTCAAGGTAATGAATCTCTATTTTCTTCCTTAACAATTTTCTATTTATATTTTGAAAGTGTTAATTGATAGTTATCAGTTTGTTAACCTCCATACTATGAATACAGTTGTGTGACAGATGTTCAAAAATAAGTGGTTTTCTAATATTATGTATCTAAATTGAAGTTTAAAAATTTGATCCTGCATTTAAAGGTTGAAGAACTGTACTTTGCTTGGATATCCAGAAAGAAAATGGAAATAACTGGTTGTTTTATTACTATTATTTACAAGCAGAGTTCTCTTTCAGTTTGAAATTAAGAACAATAACAAACTTTGCCCTTTTCTTAAACTCTAGGAGTATTCTACACATTCTTGTTATGTAAAGCAAAGTATTAGTATTGGAAACTACTCTTTTTTATTTTCAGAACATAGGTTGTCCCAAAAGAAAATTTCTTATAAGTTGGACTTATAATTATATTATTTCCTTCATAAATCACCAAATTTATCTGCAAATTTTATAATATTCATGATCTTTTAAATGTTAACTAAAAAATTCCAAAGATAGTCATATTAATTTTTAAGCAATTACATTCTCTGCTGATAATACTGCTTGCTGTTGAGGCTGAGATTGCGATCAGTAAATTCTTGATATCATTGTTCTTATATACAGATAAAGCTTTTTCTCCAATTACAACAAATTTTTCTTCTCTACTCCAAATATATTACAAACAAAATTGCTGATTTCACAAATGGGGATGATCTCCAATTTGAAGCTAGTCACAGTAATCTCCTTGATGGCAAGAAGCCTATCCTGTTATCTAAATATTTCTCAGGGCCAAAAGAGTTTTTGCATATAATAGGTTTCCTATGGGCTTCCCCAGTGGCTCAGGGGTAGAGAATCTGCCTACAATGCAGGAACTGCAGGAGACATGGGTTCAATTCTTAGGGCATTACAATCCGCTCCATTATTCTTACCTAGAAAATTCCGTGGACGGAGGAGCCTGGTGGGCTATAGTCCATTGGGTAACAAAGAGTAAGTCAATGAATCCTAGACAAGTTTTATAGGCCCATGTAGCATTGAAGTAGGAGAAACTGTACTTAGGAATTTATACAATTTCATGAAAACTAAGTCTATCTAGAGTCAGAATTTTATACTTAAGCCTCAGTGATCTATCTTCACCAGTGGCTTTTGTTCATATTAATATAGGAGTCTATAAATATTGAAAACTAAGTTGATACTCAATTTCTGACAGCTAAATCTTCCTATTCTTTAGCTTCCTAGTTTTAACACAGGACTTAGAAAATTAACAGAAAAATAGAAATATCTTTAATTTAGATTACCTTTTCCTTTGAGTGATCTTTCTTTTTCACCACCATAGTCCCTGTATCACAGACAGTAAAGAATCTACCTGCAATGCTGGAGACCTGGGTTCTGTCCCTAGGTCAGGAAGATCCTCTGGAGAAGGGAATGGCAACCCACTCCAGTATTCTTGCCTGGAGAATCCCACGGGCAGAGGAGCCTGGGGGCCCACAGTCTGTGGGGTTGCAAAGAGTTGGACATGATTGAATGAATACTACTACTACATAGACTTTGGACAGCATCCTTTACTATATTGAATTTTAGATTTCAGAGATTCAGAACTATCACATTTTAGCAGTCAAGTTTTATTACAGGTCTTGTAATGATGGTGATTTCCTGAATCACCAGTTTTCCTCAGCACCCTGTTCCCATTTTGAGAATGTGTTGGTGACTTTTAGATAAATTTGAAGCTTTCTGTCCAGCAAAATGTTTAATCCCTTTAGGATGTTCAAAGTGTTAAGACTGATGGATCTGACAGAGCTAAAGTCTAATAAGAATTGCCGTTTGCAACCATGATGATTCATTGGATGGCAGTTTATTTATCTTTACGTATTTTCTTTCTGATTCAACAGCTCCCCCCACGGTTCGTATTGTACATTCAGGCTTGGCCTGTAACATTGAAGAGGAGCGCTACTCAGAAAGGGTCTACACTATACGGGAAGGGGAAACCCTGGAATTGACCTGTCTAGTCACAGGACATCCACGTCCACAGGTGAGTCCCGAACTGTGACACTGTGGAAAACTCTCTGACTTGTCTTGCAAATCAGAAAAAAAAAGAAAAAAAATATATATATATGTTTGTTTTAGATGATTTAGCTAAAAATGTATATATGTTTGTGTGTGTATGTATGTGAAATCCATATTATATGTGCAATGTAGGATAAGGGTAGTAATTGTTGAACATTCAAGCTTAAGTAAACATGTAGAAAAGACAAAAAATAGTTTTTGTCTTGGTATTGTGAGAAATTTAAAAGACACTAGTCTAAGGAAGCTGTTAAAAAGACAACTGCAAAAATATCTCTGTCAGATAACAATTCATATGGCAATGAGTTTATTTTAGAATGTGGAACATGATTTCACGATGACATAATTGCAGTGGAGGAGGCGTTTGTTCTAAAAATGTGATGCACAAGGTCACAGGTACTTTCCTTACTCCTAGTCATTATATTCAGAGAAAACCTTGAAAAACAGATGTTTGCGGGTGCTGTATGAATTCAGGTTGTCAGAGTCAGCAGCTACAGCTTTTACAAGCTAAGTACCAGGAACAGAAATTGAGACTTTCCAGGGGCACTAAAGTGATAAATAATGAGCAAAGAAAAAAAAAAAATGTACAAGTGAAAAAGAGGTTAGATAGGAGATAATATTGTTAGGCTATATATCTGTGATTTAAAAATTTAATTCAGATCCAAAATTTTCAGGATGTTTTATTCATTAATTGCCAGTAATTACTGTCATATATTTAACCTGACTGGTTCAAAATACAGATTGTTTTTCAACACAAACACTGTTATGAAAAAGAAGTCTCATTTGGTAGACAAAGCTATGTATTTTATTTGTATTACAGAAAAAAATTCCAGTTAACACACAACTGTACAGGGAAAACTAAAGAACAGTGTGAAGATGATAAAATCTCCCATCATTTTATCTTCTCTTTTGCTCTTGTCATCCTTAACTCTTTAATTCTCAAGGATGTTTTGACTCTGCCATTTTGACCCTGAAGAGCAAATTAAAATAAGCTTGTGAACTTTATAGAATGAAGCAATGGATTGATGAGACCATGAGTAAACTGAAATGCTGAAATATGTTTTATAAAAATTATGCTGTTGAAAAAGTGGAAAGCAGTAAAAGTAATTAAAATTATTTTAAAATATTAAGATCCATACTAGCTAAAATTGCAAATTATGATACTTTCTAAGAACTGAAAATTTATTAAAGAATAAATTTGTCTCAATAAAATTGAGTTATAGAAAATTTGAGGCTTCCCAGTTAGTGCAGTTGTAAAGAATCCACATGCCAGTGCAGAAGACTCAAGAGATATGGGTTTGATCTCTGGATTAGGAAGGTCCTTTGGAGTAGGAAATGCCAACCTGCTCCAGTATTTTTGCCTGGAAAATTCCATGATCAGAGGAGCCATGGGGTCACAGAGTCAGACACGACTGAGCAGCTGAGCATACATACACAGAAAATTTGACCCAATAAATTAGATTTGGTAGAAAAAAATGATCGCCAAACTAAATACACAAGTCCAGAAGCAATAATTGTTGAAACATGATGTAGGTAAATAAGCTGATATTTAAATAGCATTTTTATTTAAAAATTTGTATAGAAAATAATGTAGTCCAATTAAAATAATTTTAGTTACATTAAAAAATGATAACATTAACTCAAGAATATTATCCCAAAGAAAGTTCAGTGTTGTTATTATTTTTTTAATTTATATGCATAGAATAAAAATTCCAGAGTAAAAAAGCTGAAATCAAAACAGGAATGTCCAAGTAAACCTAAAAGAAGGCACAAGAGAATACTCACTGATGATCCCCTTATTCTTACAATGACCGTACCAAATTCTGTACATTCTGAACTAAAAATGCAACTTACATTTTAATTCATCCAGCTATTCTACTCCCTCTATCTTCATACTTACATTCAGTCTCAGACATTTCTTATTTTCTCCATGCATCTTCTCTTTCATGCTTCAGCAATCTGGATGGAATTTTTGAGCTCTGAGCAATCTAAAAGAAGTTCTGAAAAACAGAAGTAGATTGTTGCCTTATTCATTTTTCCTGATAAATTCCATTTTGGGAATCATTTCAGTGTATTCTAATCCTATGAAAAATTTACTATTTTGGTATCATTATTTCTTTATTCCTAGAAGCAATTCAGGTGTTTGCAGGTGAATCAGTTTCAGTTTATATTGCATACTTGGAAAATTAACTGGGCCTCTTCTTTGTCAACAAGATGTATAAGGAAGGTTGACAAAACAGCTGGGCCTTCGCATCCTGTCTAAATACTAAAGGGCATGCTGTTGGCAGCTGGTTTCCTCCGGATGAATTTTCTTGGCTGATACCATGAAGCTGAAAAGGTTTTCTTGCTCCTTTGTTTAATCTGAGTATGATAAAATTTGGAAATGCAGTGAAAAGGAGAAGTTCCTCATTCACTTTTCAGATTTCTTAATCTGTTACCTATTTCTCTGGCAATGAGAGTCATAAAGATTTTCATTTCCACAAGTATTCTAAGGCAGTAATGTAAAATTTCTTTAAAATAAGTGAATAAATTCAGTACATAGCAGTGGTTATGAGCGTGGGACTGCCTGGGTATAGTCCAGGATCCTTCTTGACTACTAGCGTGGTCTTGGGAAAGTTCCTTAACCTCTCTGCTCTCTGCATCTCAGTTTTCCTGTCTGTATAACAGCAATAATGGTAACCATCATATCTATATCATTGACTCCTTTCAAAATTATATACAAATATACAAATATATGCACATATGTTAACATATACACATATAAGATGGCATATAATAAAATATATTCTAGCTTTTTATTATTTTAAGTAATTTATACTTGGTCTCTACTGTTGAACATATTTGAAATAAGCAAAATTTTAAAAATGGTTCTTAGCATTTCTATAGTCTAAGTGAGATGCATTTCAATAAATTTCACTATTTTTGTGTTTTAATGCATTGCAGAGCCTTTGCATCTCTGTTAATTGACTTTCTTAGCTTGCAAGGACTAGAACTAAGTCCTCCTCATTTAAGAAAGGCTTATTATAAAGATATTAATATATGGAAAAATAAGAAAGGAGACAAGGGTTTGTCAATAAGTCTAGCAACCTAGTGTTATTGTACCTCTGTACATTCCTAATTTCAGGATTCAGCTACCTATACTCTTAATTTTCCTTTTCTTTTTTCCCCTCTTTTCTTTTTTCCTTCCTTCTTTCCTTCTCTCCTCCTTCTTTCCTTCCTCTCTTCTCTCTTTTAATGTGTCAAAACCAGTAAGGAATGAATTATGAATACAGTTCTCCTGTAAGTGATTTAAACAATAGGATACTTAACAGACTGGATCTGTTTACTGTTATCAGGTGAGTGACTGTCCAACTGAAACAACTAATATTTTTTCAATATATCTTTGGCTAGGATATGGAAAAGGGTCTAGGAGAAATATCCAAAAATTTATTAATCACAAATTTCATATCAATAACTACCCTCACAGTTTTCCCCACACACACAGACACAAGCACACATGCACAGAAAGTCTCATCCCCTGGTGATATACATCTTTAGTAAGTTCATGGTTACATGGGGAGAATATATTCCCATAGCTTGTTTAGGAGATAGATCTTACAAGAGCTTACAAGAGCCTTTCTGATCATTGATACCATGCCTTCAAATAGTTTTGTTACTATTACTTTTAATATAGAGTATAGAAAGACTCTTTTGGTTCAACACTTTAATATACTGTACAAGTACTGATACTTTTTATGCCTAGTACATCAGCATTAACCAAAGACTTTTTAACATTTAATAAAAATCCTCATGAATTTAAAGGGTCATTTTTCTTACTGAGGAGATCTGAATTTATTTACAGCTATTTCAGAGTTCATCATTTGTTTAATTCCATGAACAGTTCCTGATGCTTAGAAGAAACATTCATCAGACAACTCCAGATACTTGCAAAAGCAACATTAGTCAATGTACTTAATGAGATAATACACGTAGATCATTTAGCAGAATGCCTGGCAAAAAGTAAATACTTAGTCATCATCATATTTGTGATTGTATTACTTATACAAAATAATGTTTTTCTATAAACTTAATAATTCTAAACTATTACTGTCATCATAACTTTCAGGTAACCCAATAGATTAGGTAGGGTATTCCTTACTCTCCCATTGAAGTTGGGCTTGGTCACAAGCATGGATTTAGCTTTGTGTATTTTGAGTTAGCTATAATCTGGGCCAGATGTTGTGTCTACATTGGAAAAAACTGACACACTTCTGATACAAGCTAGTATGTAGCTAGTCATCTGATAAGTGAATGCTTCTCAATTCTCCTCAAGGAGAAGGATTTAAAATTTGCTTTTATGTGAGATGGACAGCAGTGCACCTGCACAGTTCTGCCCTAGCTCAAGATGAACTGTCTCACTCTTCGTCACATTCTAGTGCACAGGGAACTTGATTATCTTCATAATCTACATAACATTATACTAGTCCATTATATTGATTATAACACATCATTTTGCCTGCTCTGCAAGTATGATAATCTAGAAGATTTGGTGCTGTTTATGAATAACGTGTGGATCTTTTATTAAAGACCTAAGCATAGAGTCACAGCACAGACCTTTAGATTCTAGAACAAGACTAGACTTTCTACAACATGGTGCTAATTGCTATTTGAAAAGCTGCTCTTTGGTCAATAGCAAGTAGGATTCAGTTGATACCTGCCCCCTTGGTCAGATGATTCTGTAACACATTCTACTTCTACATGGTTCCTTGGAGGGTCCCAGAAGAATGAAGCCCCAGTCACTCTCAGCAATGTCTAGCATAATAACACTTTGTTTTATTGGTTTTTTTCCTTCTCTGTGTCACTATTCACAGTCCCCTACTTTGCTTCCCTGGAATTAATTCTGAAAATAAACTACTACCTATAATCTCTTGTCTAAGATTTTCCTTCCTGAGGCAACTCCAGGATAAGACAGTACCTCTCTCCTGGACTCAAATCTCATGAGGAGCAAGCACATTTATCCACCTAACCTTAGTTTGTGCTTCCTTGCTGCTGACCTGAAGAAGTGAAGTGAAGTCACTCAGTCGTGTCTGACTCTTTGCGACCCCCTGGACTGTAGCCTACCAGGCTCCTCACTCCATGGGATTCTCCAGGCAAGAATACTGGAGTGGGTTACCATTTCCTTCTCCAGGGGATCTTCCCAACTCAGGGATTGAATCCAGGTCTCCTCTACTGTAGGCAGATGCTTTAACCTCTGAGCCACCAGGGAAGCCCATGATTCAGGATTATTGTACTTCTTCTTTTCCTGAAGACTTGTAAAGGTAAACCACATGTCACTAGCCAAGGTAGGATGCTCAATTAAATTTTGCTTTTATTTCTTAAGAAATATAATATATAATATATTTCTTTTATAATATATAATATATTTTCTTTATAATTTCTTTATAATATATAATATAATTTCTTTATAATATATAATATATATAATATATATATAATATATAATATATTTCTTTTATATAATATAATTGGCATGGCTGTAGATTATATCATCATCACTTATTTTCCTCTTGAAAAAAATGTCTTGTACTTGAATTAAATCTAAGCATTGAAAGTTTGTATGTTCATTCACAAGGATTGTCATCTGATGGAGATTTCCTATGTAGATAACAACTGAAGATTTGTTTGGTTTTAAGAGTTTTGCCTCTCATGATCAAAATTGGATCTCCAAGATGATTGGAAAATGGATCTCAAAGCAAAGTCAGAATAATTGGATATACAGATCACATGGAAGTTTGAAATTAGATGTGTCTTTTTGAAATCTGCATCTTTCAATGAATAATATATATGAGTTATGAGAACATAATTGTTATTTTATTACAGCAGTTGACATGAAATAAGCTTTTTAAATTGATCAGGGCATTTCTGGAAGATAGAAGGAAATCACTATTGCCTATCAATATATAGTTGAGGATCTATTGGTTGTATTGTACATAGTTAACATGGATCATTTTAAGATAAATAGCTGTGATTCTTTTAATGTAGAAGTGTATAACTACATAGACATTGATGATTTGGTTTTGTATTTTTATTATTAGAAGAATACTCCCATTGATATATTTTCAGTATGTATTATTTGATGTATGAGAAGATTTCTAAAGTGATAGACACCCTGCAATATATATTTTTCCTTTGATTTTTACTGTTTTTTGTAGTAGCTATTGAGTTGTCAGGGCTTCCTTAGTAGCTCAGCTGTTAAAGAAGCCACCTGCAGTGCAGAAGACCCTGGTTTGATTCCTGGGTTGAGAAGATCCACTGGAGAAGGGACAGGCTACCCACTCTAGTATTCTTGGGCTTCCCTGGTGCCTCAGCTGTTAAAGAATCCACCTGCAATGTGGGAGACCTGGGTTCGATCCCTGGCTTGGGAAGATCCCCTGGAGAAGGGAACAGCTACCACTCCAGTATTCTGGCCTGGAGAATTCCATGGACTGTATAGTCCATGGGGTCACCAAGAGTTGGATATGAGTGAGCGACTTTCACTTTCACTTGAGCTGTCAACAAAATCTAAATGTGCTAAATTCAACAGTCTTAAGTGAATTTTTTCATAATGGGATGATAATCAATTTCTCTATTTTCAAGTTTATATTACATATATATATGTATATATATATACACACACACACAGAAAGAGAAATTCATAATACACTGTGAGTTTTGGGGGCACATTCAATGGTAAGTGTTCATTTATAGTTGTATGAGTCCCTGCTATTTTAAAAAGGTAGCATGAAAACAAATATATTAATAGTAGTGATCTACTTCTGATCCTATTGAATCAAGTTTACCCTCTTCATTTCTGGCTAGTACATTAAAGATGCCAATTAAGAGAGTTGAATTTAGTTTTGAAACTCCAGTGGAATATACCACTCCTTAGGTTTACTTTAAAATATTGAGATTTGAGACTTAGCTTCAATAATTTTAATTACAGTTATAGAAAATACTACCTATCTAGTTCTATGTTAAAGAATATGCTATCAGTTGTAATTAATAATCTATACAGGTGCTGTTTGTAATCATGGCACATTTATTTCAAATTAGGCTCATCACAGTCTTTTCCTAAAATTCTCAGATGCTTCCAAAAAAATCAGTAAGGAGTAAAACCTATCTGTGATCTGAAAAAGTTAACTCATGCTACACAAAAAGCATTTGTAAAAAACAAGTATTTCTAGAACTGAAAAATGAGAAAACAGTTATTCAGAATGACTCAATTATTTTTTTTTAGAGTTGTTAATCTTTTATTTTGGTTTTCTTTTAGTGCCAGTCTTAACAAAAACCTAAAAATAACATATATTTTCCTGACAGTTTTATCTGTTTCAATCAACAAACATTGATGTTTTCCTTTTTCCCGTGGAACATGAGGAATCATTATTCGATAAAACTTGGTCCCTTCTTGTTTAGTTACTTCCCTTCGGTGATGATGTTGGATCCGCTTGAGAATAAAAAATCCTTAGTTAATTAGTGTCTTCACTGTTGGGTGTCATCAGTTCAGTTTGGTCATTCAATTATGTCCAACTCCTTGCGACCCCATGGATTGCAGCACACCAGGCTTCCCTGTCCAACACCAACTCCCAGAGCTTGCTCAAACTCATGTCCATTGAGTCGGTGATGCCATTCAATGATCCCATCCTCTGTAACCCCTTCTCCTCCTGCCTTCAGTCTTTCCCAGCATTAGGGCCTTTTCCAAAGAATCAGTTCTTTGCATCAGGTGGCCAAAGTATTAGAGTGTCAGCTTCAGCATCAGTCCTTCCAGTGAATATACAGGACTGATCTCCTTTAGGATGGACTGGTTGATTCTCCTTGTAGTCCAAGGGACTTTCAAGATTCTTCACCAAACTACAGTTCAAAAGCATCAATTCTTCAGTGCTCAGCTTTCTTTCTAGTCCAACTCTCACATCCATACATGACTACTGGAAAAACCATAGCTTTGACTAGACAGACGTTTGTCAACAAAGTAATGTCTCTGCTTTTAAATATTCTGCCTAGTTTGGTCATAACTTTTCTTCCAAGGAGCAAGTGTCTTAATTTCATGGTTGCAGTCACCATATGCAGTGATTTTGGAGCCCAAGGAAAGTCTCATTGTTTCCATTGTTTCCCCATCTACTTACCATGAAGTGATAGGATCATGACCTTTTTATTTTCGAATGTTGAGCTTTAAGCTAGCTTTTTCACTCTCCTATTTCACCCTCATCAAGAGACTCTTCAGTTCCTCTTCACTTTCTGCCATGAGTGGTGTCATCTGCAGATCTGTGGTTATTGATATTTCTCCTGGCAATCTTGATTCCAGCTTGTGCTTCCCTGATAGCTCAGTTGGTCAAGAATCTACCTGCAATGCAGGAGACCCCGGTTTGATTCCTGGTTTGGAAAGATCCACTGGAGAAGGAATAGGCTACCCACTCTAGTTTTCTTGGGTGTCATAGTAATCTGTATTTCTTAAGATTAGCTTTTAGGCATCCAGGTACGGTGTAGTACTGAATCTAACTGATCTTTTACATTGCTTTTATTGCCATTGTTGTTCAGTCAGTAAGTCGTGTCTGGCTCTGTGATCATATGGACTGCAGCATGCCAGGCTGTAATCAGAACAATTTACCATCTTGAATAATTCTTCACAGTGCCATCAAGAAGACGGACTATAGCCAGTCATTTAATAACACAAAAGTATTACATGTGTTACTGTATAAAGTGTATGTAAACACATTTCATAGATATTTAAATTCTATATCCGCTGAAGTATAATATTAGCTTAAAGTGAAAAGTGAAAGTGTTATTTGCTAAGTTGTGTCTGACTCCTTGTGACTCCATGAATCGTAGTCCATCAGCTTCCTCTGTCTGTGGAATTCTCCAGGCTAGACTACTGGAGTGGGTGCCATTCCCTTCTCCTGGGGATCTTCCTGACCCAGTGATCAAACCCTGGGTCTCCTGCATTGAAGGGAGATTCTTTACCACCACCAGGGAAGCCCCATTACAGCCTGAGGAGTTCCCTAATTCCAAAATTGTATAAGTGTCTGAATTTCATGGTTGTACATTGTGTTAATTTCCTAGGAGTGCCACAATACAGTCCCACAAACTGGGTGGCTTCAAGCAACAGAAGTTCCTCTCTCACAGTTTGGAAGTCTACAGTTGTGATATCAATGTGTCCGCAGTGCCCGAAAGCTGTCTCTGAGATTCTAAGTAGAACCCTTCCTCACCTCTTCCCAGTGTCTGGTGGTAACCACCAGATTGGTGTCCACTGGCTCTCAGCCACATCGTTGCAATCTGTGCCTCTATAGTCACCTGTATGTGTGTGTGTGTCTGTCTGTCTGTCTTTTGAATGGTGTTTTCTTCTTCCTATAAAGATACCAATCATACTGGTACACTTCAGTAAGATCTCATCTTAGCTAATTACATCTGCAATAGCCCTGTTTACAAATCAGATCACATTCTGAGGAACTGGCATTTAGTATTTCAACATATCCTAGGGGCACACAATTCAAGTCATTTGTCATTTTAAATTACATGGTTTATGCATATACTAGGGCTGCTTTTAAAGAGCACATTATATATGCAGTGACTATTGTGCATCATTAATCTTCAAGGGGTTTACAGTGTTTTACCTAATAATTTAGTGTTTGTTGTCCCACTTGCCTACACCCCTTCCCCTCAGCCAGCTGAGTCAGTGGCTTATTTGTCACCTCTTCCATAAAGCCTTGCTTGGTCAAAGATGCTTGCTTAAGTATCCTTTCTATGTGATCCCAGAATACCATCCATTTCTTACCACAATACATCATAGGATCCTGCTTTGGGGAGTGAGTGAGATTTTAGATTCTGCAGAAAAATTCCATAGTTTCACATTTCACCTTCTCTACTTTTTCATCCCTGTGAATGTGGGTAATACTAAGTTGTCCAAAAAATTCTTTTGAGTTTTTCCGTAACATCTTATGGAAAAGCCCAAATGAACCTGTTGGCGAACTCAATATATTTAACTTCCATTTCATTTGTTTTCTTCATGTACAAAATGACATAGTAGTAGTAAACATCTGCTCATTAAGGATTAAATAAAACCGTACAAGGGAAGACAAAAATCTTGAACAACCATGACAATAATGATAGAAATAATTGAATGATCATGTTGCTATTCTCTTTCCTTTCTCTCTTACTGAACTGTAAACTCCTAGGAAACAAAGGGCTGGTTCTTGCATTCCCATTTTCTGTCTCAGAATGAACATATATCATGATCTGCCTGGTACAGTCCTGGTTTACAGCTAGTGTTCTGGTACACTTGTTGATGTCATTGTTTTTCAGTCCCCCAAAAGTATCCTACTTTGGAGGATAAAATATATGGGACCATAAACATAAAAGTTTTCACAGAGGGTTTCTTGATTATTTATTAAAGGAGTAAATGTGGCAGGCATTATCACTTGGGGCTAATTGTTGAATATTTTAATTAATTTGTTTCCTTTTAAAAAGTACTAAATTGTGTTTGTAAATGCCTGTGTCATTTGCCTCTTAAAATTAAGCATTTAAGGAAATCTTAGATTCACTTGTGTAGGCACTGTTGGAAGCCACATACCTCAGTGCCTTCAAGGTTGCATTAAATGCTCCCTTGGTGGTCTCCAAAAGTTTTTAATGTGTCTTCTTATTTTACTGTCCAGCAAGAATTTAAAGACACTCGGGAAATGGGACTCAATAATATGAAGCTATTATAGCTTTGTAGTTGAAGAAGAGTCTAGCTTTAAACCTTCATGCCACTTTTGATAACAATACACATTGTTTTATTATAGATATAACAGGGCAACCTTGGGGACCCAAATGACTGTAGCATATTGTTAAGTATACAAAAACCTGGTAATTCATTTCTTGGACTTTGTTACTTTAAACTACAAAGTCATAGTAATATGTCTAAATAACATGGAAAAGATGGAAGCATAATTTTCATCAGAAAAGGAAAAACTTAACATCGATATAAAGTGGAACAGAATTTGACAAGTGTATGTTAACTCATGTTTGACCTCATATTGTCAACTGGCCCCACTTAATTTTGCTGGAAAGCTTTGAGAGAGCATAGTGTCAAAGATGTACATATGGTGCAAAACCAAAAATCCAAAGGGAGTTAGTTCTTTGTAAGTATAAAGAATTTAGATGCATGATATTGGATGGATGGTGCTTAGGAACTTTTTCTCACATGTTTGAATTCCCCTGAGAGAAAAATGCACTGCCTTGGCCAATATTTTAGTTAACAAAATGGGTAAGTATTCCAATACTGTGATGACATTCTGTAACATTACATTTTTCAGTCTGAATATGTCAGTAGTTTGATTTCTTCATAGATTAAATTGAAAACTACATTTACTTTCTTGTTAGACACATGCATAATCTAACTCTACAACTGCCCTCATAACCACTTGTCTACTTGAGATTTTGGATTTGCTCTGACTGCTTTTTCAGTTCAGTTCAGTTCAGTCGCTCAGTTGTGTCTGACTCTTTGCGACCCCATGGACTGCAGCACACCAGGCCTCCTTGTCCATCACCAACTCCCGGAGTTTACTCAAACTCATGTCCATTGAGTCGGTGATGCCATCCAGCCACCTCATCCTCTGTCATCCCCTTCTCCTCCTGCCTTCAATCTTTCCCAGCATCAGGGTCTTTTCCAATGAGCCAGTTCTTCTCATCAGGTGGCCAATCTATTGGAGTTTCAGCTTCAACATCAGTCCTTCCAATGAATATTCAGCACTGATTTCCTTCTGGATTAACTGGTTTGATCTCCTTGCAGTGCTTTTTGGTAATTAAAATAAGTCACACACTTGGCTTGTGACTCTTTAATGTGGCTGCCTAGTATAATTTAACCAAAAAAATGCAAACCAAATATTTTATTGATTTATATAATTTTATTATGAGTCTCTCTCTGTGTGTGTATCCATGGGTACACACTTGATACTTCTTGAACAGATGGTTGCAGTTACTAGTAAGCTTTTATGTTACATGGTCATTAGTTGGGTTTGGACAAGGAAAACAGAAATCATTCAATTATCCGAAACTCTTAAGTTTACAAAAACAGCAAAGGTTTACTGTATAGCACAGGGCATTATACCCAATATCTTGTAATAACTTATAATGGAAGATAATTGGTAAAAGAAAGCAGTGAATCAAAATGCTGTTCTCCTGAACCTTAACACAATACTTCATTTGTTTTTTGTTTTTTATTAAAAAAAGAAAAACCCTCTGAATTTAAAGCTGAGGAAATTTAATAAAGGAAATGAATTACTGGGAATGGAAGAAGCTGAGAAGGAAAAAAAAAAAAAATCAATACATGGTTCTTCTTTTTTTTTCTGTCATCCATTCTCATGCCAGTGCCAATCTATTGTTTGAAACCAGTGAGGGTCTGGGAAAATATCTATAATCTACAAGTGTTTAGCATCTGCTCAATGATACAGAGCAAAGTTCAGTTCAGTTCAGTTCAGTCACTCAGTTGTGTCCTACTCTTTGTGACCCCATGAATCACAGCATGCCTGGCCTCCCTGTCTATCACCAACTGCCAGAGTCTACCCAAACCCATGTCCATTGAGTCACTGATGCGATCAAACCATCTCATCCTCTGTCGTCCCCTCTCCTCCTGCCCTCAATCTTTCTCAGCATCAGAATCTTTTCCAATGTGTCAGCTCTTCGCATCAGGTGGCCAACGTATTGGAGTTTCAGCTTCAACATCAGTCCTTCCAATGAACTCCCAGGACTGATCTCCTTTAGGATGGACTGGTTGGATCTCCTTGCAGTCCAAGGGACTCTCAAGAGACTTCTCCAGTACCACAATTCAAAAGCATCAATACTTTGGCACTCAGCTTTCTTTATAGTCCAACTCTCACATCCATATATGACCACTGGAAAAACCATAGCCTTGACTAGATGGACCTTTGTGGACAAAATAATGTCTCTGCTTTTTAATATGCTGTCTAGGATGGTCATAACACTCCCTCCAAGGAGTAAGTGTCTTTTAATTTCATGGCTGCAATCACCATCTGCAGTGATTTTAGAGACCCCCCCCCCAAATAAAGTCAGCCACTCTTTCTGCTGTTTCCCCATCTATTTCCCATGTAGTGATGGGACCGGATGCCATAATCTTGGGTTTTCTGAATGTTGAGCTTTAAGCCAACTTTTTCACTCTCCTATTTCACTTTCATAAGGAGGCAAAGAGGAAGGCTGAAAAACAGATTTATGAACAAACAGGTTACAGGCATCTATCACAGAAGTGGAGAGGGGTACCACCTGGGGAATGCTAACTGACTTTCCAGGCAGTCGTCCACAGATGGACTTTTACCTTGGTAAATAAGGTCACATTAATTTCTAATACTCACATTGTGGGTCCACAAGTCTGGTTTTGTTCATATAACAAAAGAAGATTAGGGATGAGTTTGCATTTTCCAAAGTTATAAAGACTGATACACATACAAACAATACAAAAATCAGGTCAGGCATCTATAATGAGGAATGCAGTTGCAGATTACAGCAATCATTCCACCTGTAAATCAGTGTAGGTAAACTACGTTCAAAGCAAAATATTATCAAAATGTCAAAATTTTAATATGCAATGGCAAATTGATTGAACATTGCTCTTGTATAGCAGGATGACTGTCTCAGTAGGCAAACCAATCAAGAAGCCAAACAAAAATCATGTTGGTTAGCAAGAAGTTTCAACTGGAACATCTTAAGCCTGTCTAATCTATTTTGAGGTAGTAGACCATAAGGCTTGAATCCAGTAGTAATGATTTTCTCTCTTTTGGATAGTTCCCAATTAGCTACTGCATATGTCTGTTCTCCTGAAAACTTATTTTTCTGTTCCCAAGGATGACCAATTTATATTTTGATTGGCCCATTCTTTAGATGTATTAATATTAATACACTCAGTCACATACATAGTCATGTCCCAGATGTGCTAATGTGGTGCCTTCATTATGCTGACCTTGCATTATCTCTATTCTGTATCGTAATGTTTAATGATAACTGCCTTCTCTGAGGAAAATCTTAGCTACTGTATTTCTAATTTCTTTAGGATGTGTACACCTTATTAAATTTTATTATAATCCCAATACTCTGATGAAACTTTCAATATATTTTACCCTTTTTTCTGCAATTTACACATGTGCAGACTGAGCCTGGAGAAGTTAAGTGACTAAGTCAAGGCTACTCAGATTGTTCAGCCATAGAGACTGGGTGTTGTCTGTCAGACTACTGACCTCATACTCCTGCTCCACCAACTCAGTGTTTCTAAACACATTTACCCATTCTGTCCCCTTTTAGGAACTTCACATTTCCACTTGGTAACCTGAAAATTAATTTATTTGATCACTACTTAGATTGGCTTTTATTATTGCCAATTATAGGCATAGTCCGTTTGATTTAAGTGGCGGTCCTCAAAACAACACGATCAGTATCATCAGGGGACTTGTTAGAAACACAAATACTTGCTGAATCAGAAACTATAGGGGAAGAGTATAGCAACATATGTTCTAATGCATCTTCTGGATGATTCTGATGCATTTTTAAGTTTGAGGGTCATTCATTTCATGGATTTATATAGTGATGCAGTCAAGAAAATCCCCAAGAAGCTCATACATAACCCCAGTGTTTTGTGGGTCTTAGATATTTACCCACCTTATAAGAGATACTTTATGCATATTGTTAATTTCCACAAACTCGGCATTATCCAGCAGGCGGGGACAATACTTTTATTGTCACCGAGGTCCTCCTACTCATTACACTTACTGGTTCTTTGAAGGCAGTAATCTTCCAGAGTATAGTTAATATAGGATAGTACTTAGTAGATTGTTTCAGACTTGCTTCCTTAGACATACTGGAACATAGTCATTCATTATAACCTTTAGGGAAAGATAGATTTAGGTTTCACATTTTTCTTTCTTAAAAGGTTTATATGAGTGTTAGTCACTCAATTATGTTCAATTCTTTGTGATACCATGGACTATAGCCTGTTAGGTTCCTCTGTCCATGGAATTCTCCAGGCAAAAATAATGGGGTGGGTTGCCATTCTCTTCTCCAGTGGATCTTCCCAACACAGGGATCAAATCCAGGTCTCCTGCTATTAGAGGTAGATTCTTTACTATCTGAGCCAGAAGACAAGTCTGAAATTTCATAAGATACATAAGGAATTTGACACAGTGCCTGGCAAATGTTAGACCGTAGTGTAGGTGCTAAATCACTACTGCCAGTATTTTTTTTCCCCATTTATTTTTATTAGTTGGAGGCTGATTACTTTACAGTATTGTAGTGGTTTTTGCCATACATTGACATGAAACAGCCATGGATTTACTTGTATTCCCCATCCCTATCCGCCCTCCCACCTCCCTCCCCATCCCATCCCTCTGGGTCTTCCCAGTGCACCAGCCTGGAGCACTTGTCTCGTGCATCCAGCCTGGGCTGGTGATCTGTTTCACCCTTGATAATATACATGTTTCGATGCTGTTCTCGCAAAACATCCCACCCTCGCCTTCACCCACAGAGTCCAAAAGTCTGTTCTGTACATCTGTGTCTCTTTTTCTGTTTTGCATATAGGGTTATCATCACCATCTTTCTAAATTCCATATATATATGTTAATATACTGTATTGGTCTTTATCTTTCTGGCTTACTTCACTCTGTATAATGGGCTCCAGTTTCATCCATCTCATTAGAACTGATTCAAATGAATTCTTTTTAACGGCTGAGTAATATTCCATGGTGTATATGTACCACAGCTTCCTTATCCATTCGTCTGCTGGTGGGCATCTAGGTTGCTTCCATGTCCTGGCTATTATAAACAGTGCTGCAATGAATATTGGGGTGCACGTGTCTCTTTCAGACCTGGTTTCCTTGGTGTGTATGCCCAGAAGTGGTATTGCTGGGTCATATGGTAGTTCTATTTCCAGTTTTTTAAGGAATCTCCACCCTGTTCTCCATAGAGACTGTACTAGTTTTCATTCCCACCAACAGTGTAAGAGGGTTCCCTTTTCTCCGCACCCTCTCCAGCATTTATTGCTTGTAGACTTTTGGATGGCAGCCATCCCGACTGAAGTGTAACGGTACCTCATTGTGGTTTTGATTTGCATTTCGCTGATAATGAGTGATGTTGAGCATCTTTTCATGTGTTTGTAGCCATCTGTATGTCTTCTTTGGAGAAATATCTGTTTAGTTCTTTGGCCCATTTTTTGATTGGGTCATTTATTTTTCTGGAATTGAGCTGTAGGAGTTGCTTGTATATTTTTTAGATTAATTCTTTGTCTGTTGCTTCGTTTGCTATTAGTTTCTCCCAATCTGAGGGCTGTCTTTTCACCTTGCTTATAGTTTCCTTTGTTGTGCAAAAGCTTTCAAGTTTCATTAGGTCCCATTTGTTTATTTTTGCTTTTATTTTCAATATTCTGGGAGGTGGGTCATTGAGGATCCTGCTGTGATTTATGTTGGAGAGTGTTTTGCCTATGTTCTCCTCTAGGAGTTTTATAATTTCTGGTCTTACATTTAGATCTTTAATCCATTTTGAGTTTATTTTTGTGTATGGTGTTAGAAAGTGTTCTAGTTTCATTCTTTTACAAGTGGTTGACCAGTTTTCCCAGCACCACTTGTTAAAGAGATTGTCTTTTTTCTATTGTACATCCTTGCCTCCTTTGTCAAAAATAAGGTGTCCATAGGTACATGGATTAATCTCTGGGCTTTCTATTTTGTTCCATTGATCTATATTTCTGTCTTTGTACCAGTCCCATACTGTCTTGATGACTGGCTTTGTAGTAGAGCCTGAAGTCAGGCAGGTTGATTCCTCCAGTTCCATTCTTCTTTCTCAAGATTGCTTTGGCTATTCGAGGTTTTTTGTATTTCCATATAAATTGTGAAATTATTTGTTCTAGTTCTGTGAAGAATACCGTTGGTAGCTTGATAGGGATTGCATTAAATCTATAGGTTGCTTTGGGTACTATAGTCATTTTGACAATATTGATTCTTCCAATCTATGAACACGGTATGTTTCTCCATCTGTTTGTGTCCTCTTTGATTTCTTTCATCAGTGTTTTATAGTTTTCTATGTATAGGTCTTTTGTTCCTTTAGGTGTTCCTTTAGGTAGATATATTCCTGAGTATTTTATTCTTTTTGTTGAAATGGTGACTGGTATTGTTTCCTTAATTTCTCTTTCTGTTTTCTCATTGTTAGTGTATAGGAATGCAAGGGATTTCTGTGTGTTAATTTTATATCCTGCAACTTTACTATATTCATTGATTAGCTCTGGTAATTTTCTGGTAGAGTCTTTAGGGTTTTCTATGTAGAGGATCATGTCATCTGCAAACAGTGAGAGTTTCACTTCTTCTTTTCCTATCTGGATTCATTTTACTTCTTTTTCTGCTCTGATTGCTATGGCCAAAACTTCCAAAACTATGTTGAATTGTAGTGGTGAGAGTGGGCACCCTTGTCTTTTCCTGATTTCAGGGGAAATGCTTTCAATTTTTCACCATTGAGGGTAATGCTTGCTGTGGGTTTGTCATGTATAGCTTTTATTATGTTGAGGTATGTTCCTTCTATTCCTGCTTTCTGGAGAGTTTTAATCATAAATGGATGTTGAATTTTGTCAAAGGCTTTCTCTGCATCTATTGAGATAATCATATGGTTTTTATCTTTCAACTTTTTAAGGTGGTGTATTACATTGATTGATTTGTGGATATTAAAGAACCCTTGCATTCCTGGGATAAAGGCTACTTGGTCATGATGTATGATTTTTTTTTAATATGTTGTCGGATTCTGTTTCCTAAAATTTTGTTAAGAATTTTTGCATCTATGTTCATCAGTGATATTGGCCTGTAGTTTTCTTTTTTTTTTGTGGCGTCTCTGTCTGGTTTTGGAATTAGGGTGATGGTGGCCTCATAGAATGAATGAGTTTGGAAGTTTACCTTCTTCTGCAATTTTCTGGAAGAGTTTGAGTAAGATAGGTGTTAGCTCTTCTCTAAATTTTTGGTAGAATTCAGCTGTGAAGCCATCTGGTCTTGGGCTTTTGTTTGCTGGAAGATTTTTGATTACAGTTTCGATTTCCTTGCTGTGATGGTTCTGTTAAGATCTTCTATTTCTTCCTGGTTCAGTTTTGGAAAGTTATACTCTTCTAAGAATTTGTCCATTTCTTCCAAGTTGTCCATTTTATTGGCATAGACTGCTGGTAGTAGTCTCTTATGATCCTTTGGATTTCAGTGTTGTCTGTTGTGATCTCTCCATTTTCATTTCTAATTTTGCTAATTTGGTTCTTCTCCCTTTGTTTCTTAATGAGTCTTGCTAACAGTTTGTCAATTTTGTTTATTTTTTCAAAAAACCAGCTTTTAGCTTTGTCGATTTTTGCTATGGTCTCTTTAGTTTCTTTTGCATTTATTTCTGCCCTAATTTTTAAGATTTCTTTCCTTCTACTAACCCTGGGGTTCTTCATTTCTTCCTTCTCTAGTTGCTTTAGGTGTAGAGTTAGCTTATTTATTTGGCTTTTTTCTTGTTTCTTGAGGTAAGCCTGTAATGCTATGAACCTTCCCCTTAGCACAATTTTTACAGTGTCCCATAGGTTCTGGGTTGTTGTGTTTTCATTTTCATTCATTTCTATGCATATTTTGATTTCTTTTTGGATTTCTTCTATGATTTGTTGGTTATTCAGAAGCGTATTATTTAGCCTCCATATGTTTGAATTTTTAACAATTTTTTTCCTGTAATTGAGATCTAATCTTACTGCACTGTGGTCAGAAAAGATGACTGGAATGATTTCAATTTTTTTGAATTTCCCAAGGCTAGATTTATGGCCCAGGATGTGATCTATTCTGGAGATGGTTCCGTGTACACTTGAGAAAAAGGTGAAGTTGATTGTTTTGGGGTGAAATGTCCTATAGATATCAATTAGGTCTAGCTGGTCCATTGTGTCATTTAAAGTTTGTGTTTCCTTGTTAATTTTCTGTTTAGTTGATCTATCCATAGGTGTGAGTTGGGTATTAAAGTCTCCCACTATTATTGTGTTACTGTTAATTTCCCCTTTCATACTCGTTAACGTTTGCCTTACATATTGCGGTGCTCCTATGTTGGGTGCATATATATTTATAATTGTTATATCTTCTTCTTGGATTGATCCTTTGATCATTATGTAGTGTCCTTCTTTGTCTCTTTTCACAGCCTTTATTTTAAAGTCTATTTTATCTGATATGAGTATTGCAATTCCTGGTTTCTTTTGGTCTCCATTGCGTGAAATATTTTTTTCCAGCCCTTCACTTTCAGTCTGTATGTGTCCCTTGTTTTGAGGTGGGTCTCTTGTTTTTCAGCATCTATAGGGGTCTTGTTTTTGTATCCATTCAGCCAGTCTTTGTCTTTTGGTTGGGGCATTCAGCCCATTTACATTTAAGGTAATTGTTGATAGGTAAGGTCCCATTGCCATTTATACTTTGTTGTTTTGGGTTTGCGTTTATACAACCTTTCTGCATTTCCTGTCTAGAGAAGATCCTTTAGCATTTGTTGAAGAGCTGGTTTGGTGGTGCTGAATTCTCTCAGCTTTTGCTTGTCTGTAAAGCTTTTGAATTTTCCTTCATATCTGAATGAGATCCTTGCTGGGTACAGTAATCTAGGTTGTAGGTTATTCTCTTTCATTACTTGAAGTATGTCCTGCCATTGCCTTCTGGCCTGAAGGGTTTCTATTGATAGATCAGCTGTTATCTTTATGGCAATCCCTTTGTGTGTTATTTGTTGTTTCTCCCTTGCTGCTTTTAATATTTGTTCTTTGTGTTTGATCTTTGTTAATTTAATTAATATGTGTCTTGAGGTGTTTCGCCTTGGGTTTATCCTGTTTGGGACTCTCTGGGTTTCTTGGACTTGGGTGGCTATTTCCTTCCCCATATTAGGGAAGTTTTCAGATATTATCTCCTGGAGTATTTTCTCATGACCTTTCTTTTTGTCTTCTTCTTCTGGGACTCCTATGATTCGAATGTTGGGGTGTTTCACATTGTCCCAGAGGTCCCTGAGGTTGTCCGCGTTTCTTTTGATCCTTTTTTCTTTTTTCCTCTCTGCTTCATTTATTTTCACCATTTTATCTTCTACCTCACTTATTCTATCTTCTGTCTCTGTTATTCTACTGTTGGTTCCTTCCAGAGTGTTTTTGATCTCATTTATTGCATTATTCATTTTTAATTGACTCTTTTTTATTTCTTCTAGGTCCTTATTAAACATTTCTTGCATCTTCTCAATCTTTGTCTCCAGGCTATTTGTCTGTAACTCCATTTTGTTTTCAAGATTTTGGATCATTTTTATTATCATTATTCTAAATTCTTTTTCAGGTAGATTTCCTATCTCCTCCTCTTTTTTTTTTTACTTGGTGGGCATTTTTCATGTTCCTTTACCTGCTGGATATTTCTTTGCCTTTTCATCTTGTTTAGATTGCTGTGTCTGGAGTGGCCTTTCTGTATTCTGGTTGTCTGTGGTTTCTTTTTATTGTGGAGGATTCTCCCAGTGGGTGGGGTTTGACGATTAGCTTTTCAAGGTTTCCTGGTTAGGGAAGCTTGCATCGGTGTTCTGGTGCATGGAACTGGATTTCTTCTCTCTGGAGTGCAATGGAGTGTCCAGTAGTGAGTTTTGAGATGGGTCTATGTGTTAGGTGTAACTTTGGGCAGCCTGTATGTTGACGCTCAGGGCTATGTTCTGCGTTGCTGGAGAATATGAGTGGTATGTCTTGCTCTGAAATTACTGGCTCTTGGGTGGTGGTTGGTTTCAGTGTAGGTATGGAGGCTTTTGGATGGTCTCTTATTACTTAATGTTCCCTGTAGTCAGGAGTTTTCTGGTGTTCTCGGGTTTTGGACTTAAGTCTCCTGCCTCTGGATTTCAGTCTTATTCTTCCAGTAGCCTCAAGACTTCTCCAACTATGCAGCACTGATAATAAAACTTCTAGGTTAATGGTGAAAAGATTTTCCACCATGAGGGACACCCAGAGAGGTTCACAGAGTTACATGAAGAAGAGGAGAGGGAGGAGGGAGATAGAGATGAGCAGGAGGAGAAAAAGGGGGGCTCAAGAGGAGAGAGACAGATCTATGCAGTACTCTGTTGCCTACGTGTTCTCCATAGCCCAGACACCCACAGAGATTCACAGAATGGATTGGGAAGAGAAGGGGGAGGGAGGAAATAGAGGTGATCTGAGGGAGAAAACGGAGAGTCAAAAGTGGGAGAGAGTAATCAACACACTCCTGAATAAAAATGGGTACTGCATATTGGATTCTTAAATGTCCAAAATTGATATCAAATATTGAAAAACAAAGATTAAAAATCTAGAATAGAGGTTAGAGTCTTAAAAATACAATACTAAAAACAAAAACACAAAAAATTTAAGAAATAAATATATATGAAGTTCAGTTTAAAAATAGGGTCCCGTTTTTTTGCAAGATTATAGTGAAATGAAAAGGAAAATTAAGGAGTAATAGAGGAGTAATAGAGGACTTTAAAAGAAGAGAAAAAAATTAAAAAAGAAAAACAATTTTTAATTAAAAAAATAGTGAAAATATATGAAAATGAAAATGAAAGTTAAGGAGTAATAGAGGTGTAACAGGGAATTGTAAAATAAAATAAAAGAGAAAAAATAAAAATTAAAAAAAATAAAGAAAAAAATTTTTTTAATTAAGAAAACAAACAAAAAAAGTAAAAATATATCTAGGAATTTCTCTGGAGCTATTGCAGGCAGTGTGGGTTCGGTTCAGTTTCAGATAACTCCTTGTTCCAGCTTACACTTCTCGATACCTACAGGCCCCTTCCGGTGTAGTCGGTGTTACCTACACGGATTTTAATCTGTTGCACCGGTCAGTTCTGAAGCAGTTCCCTTTGTTTATTTGGCTTCTGTTTGCTGGTCTCTTCAGTGTCTAATTTCCACCCTGACACAGGCGGGTGGAGGTGGTCTCTTGTTTGGGTTCCCTTGTTCAGTCGTGCTGCGGGGAGGGAGGGGCACTGCAGATAAATCTCACTGGCCTGTGTGGGGAGCACTCGCAGTATTCTGGCCACACTGGGTTTGCCCCCCGCTCACGGGTGTGTGCTTTCCCCTCTACACTGCTCTGGCTCCAGGCTGCTCTATAGGGAGTGGGCCCTGTGTTGCGTGCGGTTCCAGTTTTCGGGTTCTCCACAAAAGTGCGACCTCGGGTGGGCCCGCGTTTTGTGCCTTCCCAGCCCGAGCAGCTCAGGCAGCCAGGAGCTTGGCGGGCGCACTCTCCCCGGGTGTGGTGCGCCTTCTCCCCTCCGCGGTCCCCGCCACAGTCCCCGCCTGCGCCAGTCGGGTGCGCGCACCTTGTGTTTAGCCACAACCCTCCCGGCGGATGCCGACCGTCCAGAATCTCAGGAAGTCTTTGGTTAGAAACTGGAGGCCTGTTTGCAGTGTGGTAGGGGGTGCCGTCACTGGGGCCGAGTTTGCCCCTTCCCCTCCCCCCTGCCTCCAGGGGGATGGGCTGGTATGCCGCTGGCTTGCTCTTCTCTAGGATCGCTCAGTTTTTCCTTTGTTCTGCGCAGTGTGTTCGGGAGGTTAATTTTCTCTCTCTCTCTCTTGCTATCCCCCAGTTTAAGTTGCTATCTTATGTTAGCTCCCTCTGATTGTCCTCAGGGCACTCAGGCCTGGTCCTTACCCTAAGCAATGCCACCCGCTTCTCTCCGTTCCGCCCCCACTTGCTGGTGGTGGCTGCGGGTGTCTGGGGGTACTTTTCTGCTGGGAGTTGCTTTTAGGCATGTAATCTATGAGTTTTATTAATTTCTCCTCCCAGTTAGGTTGTCCTCTGAGATTCGAAAACTTCCCCCAGACCCGCCAGTGAGAGTGTTTCCTGGTGTTTGGAAACTTCCTCTATTATGACTCCCTTCTCAGGACGGGTCTCTGTCCCTAGCTCTTTTGTCTCTCTTTTTATCTTTTTTATTTTGTCCTACCTCCTTTTGAAGATGAAGGGCTGCTTTTCTGGGTGCCTGATGTCTTCTGCTAGTGGTCAGAGGTTGTTTTGTGAAGTTTGCTCACTGTTCAAATGTCCTTTTGATGAATTTGTAGGGGAGAAAGTGGTCTCCCCATCCTATTCCTCTGCCATCTTAACTCCTCCTACTGTAGGTATTAATAATATCACACAGAGGGCATACTGCTTTCTGAAACTACTGCTGCCTTTGACACCAGTGTCTACTTTTCTGTGATTCACAGAAGCTAGTTTCTTTGTTTCTCACAGCCCCTTTATTTCTCATGCACTCTCAAAAACTTATTCTCTTGTATTGTGATCCTAATAAAAACATACGTAGTAAGGAGATTCCTTTAAAAACTAAACATAGAACTACCATATGACCCCACAGTCCCACTCCTGGGCATATATCTGGAGAAAATCACAATTCAAAAAGACACTACACCTTGATGTTCATTGCAGCACTATTTACAATAGCCAGGACGTGGAAGCAACCTAAATGTCCATCAACAGAGAAATGTATAAAAAAGATGTGATACATATATACAATAAGATATTATTCAGCCATAAAAAAAGCAGCAAAATAATGTCATTTGTAGCAACATGGATAGACCTAAAGGTTGCCATACTGAGTGAAGTCTATTAGACACCAAAAGACAAGTATATGATATTGCTTTTATGTGGAATTGTATAAAAAGTGTGCAAATGAACTTA
The DNA here is from genome assembly GCF_963930625.1 of Muntiacus reevesi. NCBI lineage: Eukaryota > Metazoa > Chordata > Mammalia > Artiodactyla > Cervidae > Muntiacus > Muntiacus reevesi. The sequence goes on along the minus strand of NC_089255.1, from coordinate 39,033,556 downwards.
CAGAACCTAAACAGAGTTATAGATGTAGAAAACAAACTTACATTTACTAGGGGAAAAGGGACAGGGGAGGGATAAATTGGGAGAATGGGACTCTAATATAGGCACACTACTATATGCTGGTTTTAGAAAAGGCAGAGGAACCAGAGATCAAATTGCCAACATCCGCTGGATCATTGAAAAAGCAAGAGAGTTCCAGAAAAAATGTATTTCTGCTTTATTGACTATGTCAGAGCCTTTGACTGTGTGGATCACAATACACTGTGGAAAATTCTGAAAGAGATGGGAATACCAGACCACCTGTCCTGCCTCTTGAGAAACCTATATGCAGGTCAGGAAGGAACTGTAGAACTGGACATGGAACAACAGACTGGTTCCAAATAGGAAAAGGAGTACGTCAAGGCTGTATATTGTCACCCTGCTTATTTAACTTATATGCAGAGTACATCATGAGAAACGCTGGGCTAGATGAAGCACAAGCTGGAATCGAGATTGCCAAGAGGAATATCAATAATCTGAGATATGCAGATGACACCACCCTTATGGCAGAAAATGAAGAGGAACTAAAAAGTCTCTTGATGAAAGTGAAAGAGGAGAGTGAAAAAGTTGGCTTAAAGCTCAACATTCAGAAAACTAGTATCACAGCATCTGGTCCCATCACTACATGGGAAATAGATGGGGAAATGGTGGAAACAGTGTCAGACTTTATTTTGGGAAGTCTCCAAAATTACTGCAGATGGTGATTGCAGCCATGAAATTAAAAGACACTTACTCCTTGGAAGGAAAGTTATGACCAATCTAGATAGCATATTAAAAATCAGAAACATTACTTTGCCAACAAAGGTTTGTCTAGTCAAGGCTATGGTTTTTCCAGTGGTTATGTATGGATGTGAGAGTTGGAATGTGAAGAAAGCTGAGCGCCGAAAAATTGATGCTTTTGAACTGTGGTGTTGGAGAAGACTCTTGAGAGTCCCTTGCACTGCAAGGAGATCCAACCAGTCTATCCTAAAGGAGATCAGTCCTGGGTGTTCTTTGGAAGGACTGATGCTGAAGCTGAAGCTCCACTACTTTGGCCACCTCATGCGAAGAGTTGACTCATTGGGAAAGACCCTGATGCTGGAAGGGATTGAGGGCAGGAGGAGAAGGGGACGACAGAGGATGAGATGGCTGGATGGCATCACTGACTCGAGGAACATGAGTTTGAGTAAACTCTGGGAATTGGTGATGGACAGGGAGGCTTTGTGTGCTGGGATTTATGGGGTCTCAAAGAGTCCGACACGACTGAGCGACTGAACTGAAAGATGTTCATGCTGTAATCTTTCACTGGAACCTGTGAATGATAATGCAAAAGCAACTTGGCAGATGGGATTAAGTTAAGCATTTTTAGATGGGAGATTATCCTGGGTTCTCCTTGTGAAAGAGAGAAGATGATATGCTGCTGGCTTTGAGATGGAGCGACTGAACTGAACTGAACTTGAAGATGGAGTGAAGTAAAATTCTCTCAGTCGTTTCCGACTCTTTGCGACCCCGTGGACTATGCAGTCCATGGAATTCTCCAGGCCAGAATACTGGAGTGGGTAGCCTTTCCTTTCTCCAGGGGATCTTCCCAACCCAGCGATCTGCATTACAGTATTTCAGGTCTCCTGCATTACAGGAGGATTCTTTACCAGCTGAGCCACAAGAGAAGCCCTTGAAGGTGAAAGAGAGTAGCAGTTATTCAAAGGAAGTAGGCAGTTGCAGGAAATTGGAAAAAGCAAAAAAAAAAAAAAAAAAAAAAAAAAAAGCCAGTTTTTCTCCTTGAAATTCCAAAAGATGCAGGTTTGAAATCCATTTTTAAATTTTGTTTTCACCAGAGCTGATAAGATAATACCTATCTTTTGTTTTTAGCCTCTAAGCTAGTGTAATTTTAATATAGCAGCAATAGGAAACTAATACTAAAACAATAGGCTAAATAATATAATAATAGAAAAGATGTAAGTATGCATGCAATTTAAATGAAAGCTGTAATTTTAATTTTATTTGGAAATATCCATATGAACTCATAATTTAATTTTCTTTTTCAAAAATATGTGCATTTCCTAGCTAAATCTAATGAGAATTTCTAGAGAAAATATCGCAAAGAGCGCCTCATAGCACCTGAATTTTGATCTCTAAGTAAAATCTCCAGGTAAATGGAATTAGGTCTTGTTGGAAGAATGATTGATTCCTATCCTAGGGCAGGCAATTACATAAGGTGAGCCTAGATTTTTATTCTGGCTGTAAAACAAAGAAAGGATCAAAGATGACTTAGGGTTATTTCCAAAGGACACAAAAGCCAACTGGAAAGGGCTTCCACTGGTCAAAGAATAAACAATTGGAATCTCAAAATAACTGTATTAATGTCAAATGCATCAAATTCTGTGTGTAAATAATACCAGCAAGCCAAAACAACAAAAAACTAATGGTTACATTTAGAATTTGCTGACATATATTCATTTTTTCTGAAAATACCTTCTATACAAACTGTATTTCAAAGTAAGCAAATTTTTGTTGAAGAAAATATCTTCTTTGGTAATGAATTTCAGCTAATACACACTGATATAAATATAGAACTTAAAGATCACTGTTTTTCAACCTCCTCCCAAAATAATGGGTCTAGGCAGGGATCATCAATAACTGCTAAAATTAGATGGAATATGTTGAGGAAATTTAAAGTGGTTGAATCAGGATAAGCACACCTTGACCCCCTGATCAGTATTAACCTAACTGACAATGGGGCAGCCAGTATTCTATGCTTCTTAATAAGAAGCACTAGGGAGTACACGGTGCCACACACGAAGTATTCTTGCTCTGTTCCCAAATAAATTTAAAAGTGAACCTAAATATAATGAAGCCTATAGAACTAACTAGCAGTTTCTAGAAAATATGGAGTAAGGAAACAATGTTAAATAGTACCAGAAGGCAGTGACCTAAACATGGATTGTAGGAAAATGTATGGGACAGATCACCTAGTACATATTATGGGTGGGGAAAAGTTACAGATTAAGATATATAAGTGTCATATCATTCTTATGTAATGGGTAAGATTTTTCAAGATTCTCACTGAAAAAAAGTATTTAAAAGGACTCTCAAGACAATTGGGAACTATTGAACACAGCCTGGTTTATATTAAGGAATTCATGTTCATATTGTAAGATGTAGTGCTTATGTATTTTGATGTAGTATTGATATTGATAGAGATAATATGATGTACTTACAGAATATATGATAACAGTGTCTGTAATTTGCCTAAGACATTTCAAGATAACTAAAATGATTAAAAAAGACGAGAGGAAGAAAAGGGGAACTCTAAATGATAAATTGTTTGTTGAAGCTGTGTGAAGGGTATATATGGACTCATTAAAAATTCCATTTACTTTTGTGTAGGCTTAAAAATTCCAGAATATTATGATAAATATCAAAATAACATTGGATTGAATCTAGCACATAGATGACAAATAACTGAGTCTGCAGAGTGACAAAACTCAGAGCTGGACAGGGAGAGCTTTAGTCTGGCAAGTATTTTAAAGCAGATAAGCTAAGTATCTAAATACCTAGAAAAATTAATTAACTGTGATATAACTAATAAATAGCACTGTGTCAGTGTAAGATCTATAGCATGTTGATTTGACCTGTTTATGTATTGCAATATGATTGCATTTATAGCATTAGCTAACACCTTTATTGTGTCACCTGATTCTCATTGCTTTTGTGTGGTGACAATGTTCAAGAGTTAGTTTCTTAGCAATTTTGATGCATATAATACAGTACTGTTGACTGTAATCACTAAGCTTTGCATTAGATCATCAGAACTTAATCATCTTCTCGTTCAAGTTTGTACACTTTAACATCTCCCCACTTCTGTCACCACCAGTTTCTGGTAACCGTCATTTTCTCTGTTTCTGTGAGTTCAGGATTTTAAGATTCCACATATTAGTGTTTTCATCTTTTTCTGTGTAGCTTATCTCATGTAGTGTATTGCTCTCAAGGTCCATCCATAATATAGCAAATGGCAGGGTTTCCTTCTTTCTCGTGGATGAATAATATTCCATTGTACATATATGCCATATCTACTCATCCATTGACAAGACACTTAGGTGTTAACTATACCTTGGCTACTGTGAATAAAACTGTAGTAAATATGGAAGTAAACTTATCTTTAGGTTCTGTTTTTAAAACATTATTTTTAATGTCAGTAAAAACATTTATAAAAATTTAAACTTTAAACATAATAACTTCCCCTTATATTCATCATAAAATTGATTATATAATATTTAATAAAGTATACAAAAGAATTAATTTGCTTTTTGTTTTGGTGACTTGATAGATAAATGTCTGAAAATATTCTTTTAGAAAAGTATTGGATTTAGAAACCATTAATATTTATTATAGTCTTTTTGTTACTAAAAATTATACATCAAAACCAGTTAGCTGGTAAAGCTGTATCTAGGGTACATCATAAACCATATCATCTGAGTTAAAAAAAGAAGAAAAAGTGTGTGCTTGTGTGTGTTCTGGAGGGATCTAAGAGTTAAACACAAAAAATGAAAAAGACTAAGGGAAAATATGATTCATTGATTTTTTTTTTTTTTTCATTGATTTGTTTTTAATCTTAGAGTAAGAAAATCTTTTTAAGGATGATACCCTGATGCCATAAACAATAAACTGGTATGTTCTAGTGCACTAAATAATAATAATACAAAATAAGTTTTGGGAAAAATTCTAAACTAAAAACAAGTGCCAAAGTGGGAAAGAATATTAAAATATTTACTATTTATATCTAAGACAAAGGTAATGCTTTCAGCAAAATAAAAGCAGAGCATATGTGAGAGAAAGTAATGCAGCTCAAGAGAAATATATTCAAAGAATGTGAATAAGCAGAAAAAGAAGCACAGATGTCTCTTAAAGAGACCAAAATTAGCTTCTTTAGTCCCTAACTCCTGTCCTACTCTTTGAGATCCCGTGAACTACAGTCTGCCAGGCTCCTTTGTCCATGGCATTTTCCAGGCAAGGATACTGGAGCGGGTTGCCATTTCCTTCTCCAGGGGATCTTCCCCGCAGTGATTGAATCCACTTCTCCTTCATGGCAGGCAGATTCTTTACCACTGAACCACCAGGGAAGCCCAAGATTAGCTTAGTGTGACACATAATAAGCTTTTAAAATTGAAAATGGAGGCCTTTTAAAAATTCTGTTAAGTTGGCTAAGATAAAAAGTGATTGATACCTCACTGTCTGCAAGTATGTGAGTGAATAGATAATCTCATTTATTTCTGGTGTAATGTAAACTACTAAGTTTGTTGTCAGTTTCAAAGTGTAATTAAAAACAATGAATCTAGATTTTGACAGAAGTTACATTTCACTGCATTTATCTTGTTGTTCAGTTGATAAGCTGTACCCAACTCTTCAACCCTTTGATCTGTATCGACCAGACCCCTCTATCCATAGGATTTCCTGGGCAGGAATGGCAAGGGCCATTTCCTTCTACAGGAGATCTTCCCAACCAAGAGATCAAACTTGCATTTCCTGCATTGACAGGTAGATTCTTTACCGCTGAGCCATCTGGGAAGCCCTGCATTTATCTTATATTCTCATATATGTCTCTGATGTTATGTAAATGTGGATCAAAGATTTTTATTGCAACATTTGTATACTAGCAAAAACATAGAAACATATTTTGCTAGTATAAAAATAGTAGAGAAGGATATAACTAAATCCATTAACACACACACATGCACACCAACCCATAATTTATACTATTGAATACTATGAAGTTTTTAAAAATAATAAGATCTTTACATATATTCTGAAGGTATGTTGTTGCACACTGTCCCAGGATATATTGTTAAATAGGTGAGGGGGAGGAGGAGGACAAGACATGGGGGAAAACAGAGTGCTAACATCTGTCTGAAAAATTCATGAAATAGCCCTGAAAGAACATAGAAAACAAACTAATAATAACATGTCCTATTTTTATCAAGGGAGACATAGGCTGGAGGGAAAGATACTTATTTTTAACTATATATTTCATGTTTCTTTGAACTGTAAATTTATGTATATATTATGTATTCTTTAACTTAAAGTAAAAAATAACTAATATTCCCAAAACATTAGTGAGGATAAATTAATGCTCAAAATTCTCCAAGCAAGGCTTCAGCAGTACATGAACTGGAAACTTCCAGATGTTCAAGCTGGATTTAGAAAAGGCAGAGGAATTAGAGATCAAATTGCCAACATCTGTTGGATCATCAAAAAAGGAAGAGAGCTCCAGAAAAACATCTACCTCTGCTTTATTAACTACGCCACAGCCTTTGACTGTGTGGATCACAACAAATTGTGGAAAATTCTTAAAGAGATGGGAAAACCAGAACACCTTACCTGCCTCCTGGGAAATGTGTATGCAGATCAAAAAGCAATAGTTAGAGTTAGACGTGGAGCAATGGACAGGTTCCAAATTGGGAAAGGAGCACATCAAGGCTGTATATTGTCACCCTGCTTATTTAACTTATATGCAGAGTACATCATGAGAAACACTGGGCTGGAGAAAGCACAAGCTGGAATCAAGATTGCCAGGAGAAATATCAATAACCTCAGATATGCAGATAACACAACCCTTATGGCAGAGAGCAAAGAAGAACTAAAGGAGTGAAAAGTTGGCTTAAGGCTCAACATTCAGAAAACAAAGCTCATGGCATCCGGTCTCATCACTTCATGGCAAATAGATGATGAAACAATGGAAACAGTGAGAGGCTTTATTGTGGGAGCCTCCAAAATCACTGCTGATGGTGACTGCACCCATGAAATCAAAAGACACAAGACGCTTGCTCCTTGGAAGAAAAGTTATGACCAACCTAGATAGCTTATTAAAAAGCATAGATTACTTTGCTGACAAAATTCTGTCTAGTCAAAGCTATGGTTTTTCCAGTAGCCATGTATGGATGTGAGAGTTGGACCATAAAGAAAGCTGAATGCCAAAGAATCGTTGCTTTTGAACTGTAGTGTTGGAAAAGACTCTTGAGAGTCCCTTGGACTGCAAGGAGATCCAACCATCAATCCTAAAAGAAATCAGTCCTGAATATTCACTGGAAGGACTGATGCTGATGTTCCAATACTTTGGCCACCTGATGCAAAGAACTGACTCAGTAGAGAAGACCTTGATGCTGGGAAAGATTGAAGGCAGGAGGAGAAGGGGACGACAGAGGATGGTTGGATGGCATCACCAACTCAATGGACATGAATTTGAGTATGCTCCGGGAATTGGTGATGGACAGGGAAATCTGGTGTGCTGCAGTCCATGGGGTCACAAAGAGTCGCACATGACTGAGCAACTGAACTGAACTTAATGGGGAAAAGAAAAGTCTTAGTCCAATGAGACTGTTTCAATAAGCTCACTGCTTGGTGCAGGTCTTTAGATGTCTGAGCCGGAACATGGGGCCCTATTTAACATTTCACTAAGTATCTTGGATGGTTGACAAATCTCTGTTGCTATGCTCCTGTCAGTTTGTGATGAAAGTTGGTTTCTCTGAGTACATAAAGGACCTCTAAGGGGGTGGTATGTTCTTATGCCACTGCCAGCTTTCCAGTATCAGTTCTGGCCTTGTGAATATATATTCCAAATTTTATAATTTCATCATTCCTACTGTAAATTTTGAGGTTTCCCTGGTTGCTCAGTGATAAAGAATCAGCCTGCCAATGTAGGAGATGCAGGTTTGATCCCTGAGGTAGGAAGATCCCCTGGAGAAGGAAATGACAACCCACTCCAGTATTCTTGCCTGGGAAATCTCATGAACAGAAGAGCCTGGAGGCTAAAGCCCATGGGGTTGCAAAAGAGTTGGACAAGACTAAAGAAGGATAACTATCATTTCACATATTTTATTCACTCCCAGTTGTTGTAGATACTTCTCTGGTTTTCCATGTTCATTCTTGTAGTCATGTAGATTACATATCTAAGAGGATTTTCTTTCCATTCTTTATCCTTTACCCTCCTCTATCATTCCTTGATCTTCGGCTCCCTAATTCTGTTTTTCCCCTCTGCTGGCTGCTGCTTGTAATCCTCCTGCCTGTCGTATTCTTCCTCTTCACTCCATCCCTGGGCCAGCCCTGGAAAATGTCTGCTCACTCCGTCACACAGCAGCACCCATATAAAGGAATTACTTACTTAGGGTGAGGTTTGTGGTTATCAGCATTTCCAGGAAAATTGAGGGAGTAGGATTTGTCAGCAAGTTCAAAGGTGTCTTATTCTTCTTGCCAAGACATTAAAAATGGTGCATTAACAATTTAAGCTTCTAGAGCTTTTAATTAATCCTTGTTCACTCCCCACTATGTTCCTTGGTCCTTTCAATTCTGTTGGAGAACATTTCATAGTTCTGGTGGATTAGGTCCAAGCGACTTATGTACTTTTCCCTAGTTGATATATTCAATTCCCCCTAATTAATATTAAGCCTATTATTTGCAATTAAATAGATTTCTTCTCTCAAATCTGTCTCTGGTCAGGGCCCAATCAAATGTACACGAATTGGTTAGTGGGTATATGTGTTCTGTATTTGTTAGTTAAATTATTTTTAATTGTTCACCCAATACATATTTATGAAGTATCTTCTAGTGCAATGCTAGTCAAAGAAAAGTGATCAAGGTTAAATGTACAGTTATTTATTTAAGACTGGTCTCCTTGAAAGATAGAAATCCATCTTGTTCATTATTTATCCTCATTGCATATCCTTGTCATGGTTATCTTCTATCACAGTATCTTAGGTCAGATTTCCTAGAAGCAGTTACTGAAATGAAGACTGGTGTGTAAGGGATTTGTTAAGGAAATGCTCATAGTGGAAACTGGTAAAGATGTGGGGAAATAAGGGCAGAGCAGAAGGAAGCCAAAGATGATGTGATATCAGGCAAAGGCCCTTAGAAAGTGACTTCAACCTGATCCTGGGGAAAGTCTACAGTGTAAGTTATAACTTCCAGGCTTCCCAGCCCTGATAGCATCAAGGAGTTTAGACTCTTATTGTAGATTAAGACACAGAGAAGTTAATCAGCGTTGTAGGAAGGTAAAAATAAATCACTTTTGGGTTCAAAGGAAGAACAGATTTTTTTTTTCTTTTCTACCACCTTTCCACAGAATTATCATACTTGAAAAAAAATCTTGAGATTTAGTTGACATTTTCCTAGATAGAGTTTCGAATCCCGAATAATAACTAGGATACATAAACTGAACTTTGCCTTAGGACCTTCCAGTTAGAGGACACGAATCATTTAATTATTTAAAAGAACAGATTTTTTAAATGTTTGCATCTTATGGGCCTTCTTTTAGAACAAATACTCCTTTAACTGAACTTAACCTAGGACTGGATTAATAATAGCCTTTTGGGAACTGTACTGTACATTATAAAACTGGGATGATAGTGTGCCAAAGTTATTAAGTATGGTTTTGTGGGAATCTCACCTGTTCTGTACAAACAGGGGAGGATTTCACAGTGCATCATGCTTCCATGACATTCCTTGCTCTATTATCTTTGCATAGAATAAACTTCTTAATTTGGTTCTTTCCTACTCTTTATTTGAGGCCAAAGCCCAGACAGTATCTTGGATATGACACCAAAAGCACAAACCATAGCAACAACAATAATAAAATTGATAAATTAGACTATGTAAACATTAGAAACATATGTGCTGCCAATAGGACCAAGAAGGTAAAGTGATAACCCATGAAAAAGTAGAAAATATTTGCAAATAATATATCTGATAAAGAACTTGTATAGTGAAAGTGAAAGTATTAGTCGCTCAGTCATGCCTGACTCTTTGTGACCCTATGGACTGTAGCCCACCAGACTCTGTCCGTGGAATTCTCCAGGCAACAATACTGGAGTGGGAAGCCATTCCCTTCTCCAGGAGATCTTCCAGACACAGGAATTGAACTCAAGTCTCCTGCATTACAGGCATATTTTTTTACTGTCTGAGTCGTGACAGTATATAAGCAACACTTATGAAATCAGTTATAAAAAAATCAATTAAAAAATGGGCAAAGGATATGTATAGACATTTCTCTAGAGAAGATGTACAAATGGACAATAAGTATGTGAAATAATGCTCAAATCTTTAGTCATTAAGGGAATCAAACCTTAGCAATGTAACACTTCATCACCACTTGAAAGTGAAGTTGCTCAGTCGTGTCTGACTCTTTGCGACCCCATGGACTGTAGCCTACCAGGCTCATCCGTCTATGGGATTCTCCAGGCAAGAATACTGGAGTGGGTTGTCGTATCCTTCTCCAGGGGATCTTCCTGACCCAGGGATCAAACCTGGGTCTCCCGCATTGCAGGTAGACGGTTTACCCTCTGAGCCACCGGTATAAGAACTAGTGTTAGTGAGGACGTGGAGAAATTGAAGCCCTCTTACATTGTTAGTGGAAATGTAAAGTGGTGTAGCCATCTTGGAAAACTGTTTGGGAATTTTTCAAAAAAATAAATATAGAGTTACCATATGGCCCAGCTATTTCACTCTTATGTATAAATATACTTGAGAAGTAAAATCAAGTTCACAGGAAACATGTGCACACAGATGTTTTTAAAGCACTGCTTACAGTAGACCAAAGTGGAAATAACCCAAATATCCATTAACTGATGAATGAGTAAATAGAATATATCGCATTCATACAATTGAAAACTATTCAACAATAAAAATAAATGAAATAATAGTGCATGCTTCATACTTGAAAACACCAGGTGAAAAACTGTCAGTCATAAAAGACCACCTAGTATATACTCCAGTTTACATGCAAAGTCAAGAATAGGCAAATACATAGAGACATAAAGCAGATTAGTCTGTACTTACGGCTTGGAGGAAAAGGATGAATGACAGCTAATGGCTACTGGATTTTTTTAGAGGGAACCAAAATAGTCGAAAATTTGGTTTTAATGTTGGTTGCACCACCATACAAATATATTAAACATTGAGTTGTAAAGTCTAAATTAGTGGATAATATGGTATGTGAATTATTCCTCAATAATATCTCAATAAAGTTGTTTTCTAGAAAGCCCTCAGCTTAACTGTGGCTTCTAGAAAAAATGTCTTGAAACTTAACTTGGAGCTCATTTCCCTTTCTTTGGGTTGCCGGAGTATCTATTTATATTGTCAGTCATATTGCATTAAAATTCCTCATGTGGATGGCTTTACCTCTAAACTAATAGCTCTTCAAGGTCAGACACTGTTGTTTTTGTTCAGTCACTCAGATGTGTTTGACTTTATGCACTGAAGCACGCCAGGCTTCCTTGTCCTTTACTCTCTCCCTGAGTTTGCTCAAACTCATTTCCACTGAGTAGGATGATGCCATCCAGTCATCTCATCCTCTGTTGTCCCCTTCTCCTCCTGCCCTCAATCTTTCCCAATATCAGTCTTTTCCAAAGAGTTGGCTGTCTGCATCAGATGACCAAATATCGGAGCTTCATCTTCAGCATCTGTCGTCCCAGTTAAGGGTTGATTTCCTATAGATTGACTCATTTGATCTCTCTTCTTCACTTTCTTCCTCTCTTCCTTCTCCTTTTGCTTCCTCCTCCTCCCCGCTTCTTCTTTCTTCCCCTTCTCCTTTCCCTTCCTCTTTCTCTTCCTCCTCATAATAACTATTGCTATTATTGTTTTGCCAGAGTCTAGCATAGATGTAACCCTTTTGAGCCTATTTACAATTTTATAATATTAAAATCAATTTTGAAATACTTATGGACAGTTAGTAAGTAATCCTTTCCTTACTGTCTTTGTTTATTCTTCAGTTGTGTCCAACCCTTTGTGGCCCCATGGACTGTAGCCCACCAGGCTCCTCTGTCCTCGAGATTTCCCAGGCAAGAATACTGGAGTGGGTTGCCATTTCCTTCCCCAGGGGAATCTTCCCAACCCAGGAATCACACCCACATCTCCTCCATTGCAGGCAGATTCTTTACCACCAAGCCACCGGTAGAAAATTTCATGTGCAATACTCTTTTTTCTTTTTTTAATGTAGGAGAGGTTTTGCCTTGAAATTGTGGATGATAAAGATAAGTTTCAAGAGCGGATAATCAATATTTGCATGCAGAAAGTGATAGAATATACTGGGCCATTAATGTCATGATCTTTTGAAGGAAAAATCAGATCAGATTCATTTTGATTTTTTCTCATAGTATAGACTTTATCAATTAAAAAAACCTTATGATTATTTTATCTTTTATAAAAAGCACCATTAAACTTTTCAAACATTGTTAATTTGCTCTGCCTTTTTTCATTCCTCAGTATACTTGAGTGAAAAATGAATTGAACAACTAAAACTTTCTTACTCAAATATTATTTTACAGTTTTATGACAATATTTCATTGTCATCTTGTTTCATTAATGAAATGAATATAATTTGATATGATTTTTGAAGACATTGTTATGTAACTATTATAACTTTGTTTTACATTAAAAATTATTCTTGAGGAAAATAGAAAGTCCCTTACCTCAGTGATTTTCAAGATTTTGTGAACTGAACTCTTCCCTAAATAAAATCATGTTCAAAATCCAGTATATAAATCATATACGAACAGAGTTATTCTCCTTTTTAGGAATTAAAAAAGAGGGTCAAGAGACCCAACCTCTAGCCACAGTGCTCTCCTGGGTTACCTCCAAAGAATGCTTAAAACTCCTTAGAGTAAAAATCGCTGCCTTAGTTAGGTGGAAAGTAGGTCTTCGCATCTCCCTGCACCTGGGGTATTATATTTTTTATAGTAACCAATTATCTTGAACTAAGCTAAGTTAATGGCATTTTGCTAACTGATTAGCAAACACTGGAACCCATCTCATATGCATATTGTTTTATCTAGACTATTTTTTATAGAAAAGCATTAATAGGTAAACTCAGTGGTGATACACTGAGCTGATAAAAACAGCTATGAAATCGATAGCATGTAATAAGTTACTAGAAATATTTAAAGTGCCAATTTCCGCAAATGGTTCACTTGAGTAAAAGAAAAAAATCAGGGTTATTTTTATAGGAAAATTATGTTATTCCTTTTTTTTCCCTTCATTAAAAGCACTAATTGGAGAACAGAGAAAAGAGTGAAGTAACAGCTGGCATGGGGATTGCTTCTAACCTGAATATGACTTTGGGAATGAATGAAGAGGGAACTGTATTCATCCATTCCTTATCTTCACCGTGATCTCAATCTCTCTTTTCTCCTTGAATCACATACCTGAGTATCTGTCTCAGCTCTGCTGTTCACCCAAAGTAGAATCTTCAAATAAAGCTCTAGCTTTCATTTCAGTTTCCTCATCTAAGCAAGAAAGATTATTATGCCACCTTCCTCATGGGGTTGCGTGTTGTCTAAATAATACAGTCCATGCCAGGCACTTAGCAGTAAGTCTGGCTTGTAATTAGGGTTCAATGAATATTAACGGTTGACCTTTAAACTAGCTGTTTCTTTTCCCTTTTTTCTCCCGTCCTTAAATTTCTTTTTAACATTTACTATATTTCTCATTTTCACTTACTGATAAAAAAAAATTGCTGAACATTTTTGCTTGACTTCTGAAACCTTTAATTTGGGTGTGCTTTAATGAAATAACAGTTTAAAAGGGGAAAACAAAGCATTATTACTCACGAATATCTAGATTATAAAAACTAGTCTGTACAAAATAGTGAAATATCAACACTTAAATTAATAAACAATGATTTTCTGTGTGCTTTGATTCAGTAAGTGTGAAATCCTAGATTAAACAGTTTTTATAGGAGTTAATCCAAGGAAATGGCAACCCACTCCAGTACTCTTGTCAGGAGAATCCCATGGATGGAGGAGCCTGGTGGGCTACAGTCCATGGGGTCGCAAAGAGTAGGACAAGACTGAGCGACTTCACCTCGATGGAAAAAGAAAATTGTTTTAGAAATTCAGAGGAAATAGGGAACTAATATTTGCCTTAGGGGAATCACTTATAAGTGCATTTTTTATTAATGATTGAAAGTTATTTATAATTTTAATAACTTTTAAAGAAGTATTTTCTAATGTTATTGGTGTTGAAATATTTAAAGAAAGTAATAGTTTCATCAGATTAAGTGATTTATTCAAAATTAAGAGGTACACAGCCAGTCACAGGGCCAGGATAGGAACTCTGAGGTTATCATTCTTGCTACTCTTTGATGCCTCTTTCCAGGCTTCCAGGGTCTTTTAAAATCACAGTCTCTGCATTTTCCCAGATGCCACTTATATACTCATTTGTCATCCTCTTTTATGGAGGGCCTAGAATCATAGTTTAGACTTTTAAATTTCATCTGCATTTCCATTTTTAGAAAGAAAAAAAAAAAAGCTATACACACTTTTGGATAGCAAGCCAGAAAATTTGCTCACACGGTTTCCTATACTTTTGTAGGTATTTTCTTTTCAAAATTGGTGGGAGGAGGGCAGATTTTTAAGTGTGATTTTTTTATTATTGATTTTTAAGTGTGCTTAAAAGATTAAAAATAAAATGGAGGCAGGCATTCAGAAGTGATGTTAATGCTAATACTAGTGGAGTGATGATTGAAAGGGGAGTAGCCAAGGCTTTGGGGGAAGGAGAAAGTAACTCAGTGCTGATACTGAGATCTAGAACCATTTTAGATTCCTCTCCCTCACGGTTAGGATCCAAAAACTTCCACTGGCTATTGTCAAAGGATGTGCCTTCGTGTCCAAGTGAGGAGTACCATGCAGGAAAGAAAATAGCCTAATGAGACAGAAGAGGACAAGTAAATGTCTCTTTACCTCAAGGAAGCTTCTGGAGATAGATTTAATCATGCTAAACACAGATTTTCTCCATAAGATTATGGTAGAAGAAATCACGTGAAGTAACAGATCTTTGTGGTTTAAAAAATTAAAAAAATATATATTTCCAGCTATTTATTTTACTTTGGGTATATAGTCAGACACACTCACGTGCTTATATACACACATACATGGAATCTGTCCTAAGCAAAAATAAGTATATAATAATTTGTAACTTTCTTTAAGTGATGATCATCCATCTCTAAGCTGTTTAAATAGTTTAGTGTTTTTCCACCAACAGATTTTGTCCTAAAAACACTGTGAAAGAACTTGATTATAGCCAATTTCTAATCTCAGGCCACCCTATCATTTTAGTAATACATAAGCCAAGAATATATATAAAGAGTATCATCATTCATTTCCTCCATTAACATTAATTTATATTCTCTGAATAAGCTTGCCTCTTTATTTTGCATTTTCTTGGCCTGTTAAATAATAGACAGTGAAGCTCTTTTCTCTCAGGTTTCCTAAATGACAGATGCCCATATTACCAACATGGATATGAATGCTTCTCTTCTTAGTTACACCACTGCAACGTGACTGGTGTTGTCTAGCTTATGTAACCATTTAGTCTGTTCTATTAGACAAAATCAGGATTGCATATACACGAGAGAGAAAATTCTGGTACTCTGAAAAGAGCAGAAAAAAACGACATTGCCTTTTTTTGTTAAAGCACAAATAACCTTGATATAGTGTTTTAAGTATCTAATATTGCTTAATGGAAAAATCCATGGTACAGTTCAAACTAAATGAAATAATGATGTAAGTTAGGGTGCTCCTTCAAAGAGCATCTTAAGTAGATACTTATGCTCTTCTGAGTTCAACCCACGGCAGCCATGCAGCCTCAGAGCTTGTTATGGAATTTCATATTCCTTTAATGGAAATGGCTCCATGCTGTGCTTTCACTTTTCCAACTGTGGCAGTAATGGTTAATAATCAAGTCCTAATGTAATAATCACAAGTACAGGGAAATGTTGGCTGATGTAATAGACTGCAAGGGGAAAACATAGTGGTGTTTGTTCAGACTTCATTTCACCAGTCTTTTTGTTATGTGTTGAAAGAATCGAGGCTTATATGTAAAAAGTGCCCCTTGAAAGTGTCTATACAGATAAGACCATATCATTTGCTTATTCCTACTGAATTTTTCTCACTGAGTACTCAGAGAGACCCACAAATTTGGGAATTTTAAGTTGAAATCTGAAAAATCCATATGCTTGGAGCATTTCATTCTTAATTCTCAAGTCCCTCACACACGTTACTGATATTTAGTGAGGAGTATATCAATAAAACATTTATATTCAGTATCATGCAACTCTTCAACTTCTTTCAGAAACTGATTATTTATAATGTTTCAGGAATTTTCATAACAAAAGCTATTTGCTTCTTAGAAAATAAAATTATTACTACTGCTTCTTATATTATAATCCCCAAACTGTTTAAGGTACAGAGTCCTCTAATTTAGCAATGTGAAGTATATACTTGTTCTGTAAAAACTATCTATCTGGTCCACTCTGCATTTTTTCAGTAGGGAAACTGGTGCCTGGGATGTTAACTAACTTTCTCTGTTCATGCTTGAAAGAGTGGTATGAATAAATATGGTTAATGATGATAATGGATCATTTGAAATAACCTGCTGCTTCTCTCTACAAAAACAAATATATTACATAGGCTATCTGAAGAAAAAGTTTGTACAAAGGCCCATGAAATACAATTATACAGTACCAAGCAGTGATCTTGTTAGAGTATATTTTCCTTAATTATATCATTCAGCCATTTCCAACTGACTAATTGCATGAAATTGTCCTCCCATTGGACGTTTACTTGATCGATAAGGACTTCTTTCTTCCTCAAGTATTAAATAAGGGGTCTTTGTTCATAGGGGTGAGCCTTGCTTCAAAGTCCTCTGTGAAAACCATATACAGTTACCCCTTCTGAAAGTTCACCTTATGCCATTTGGCTTTTATGAAAGACTTACATTCATACCTATTTTTCATTAATCAAAAGAAATCCAAGGAGGATTTTCACTTTTACAAAAAAGCAGTCACCTTACCAATGTAGATCTTTCATAAAAGCAAAGTAACTTTTATGGGAAAAAAAGAAGGGAAGGGGAGGGCGAGCAGGGGAAAGTCTGTAATCACAACAGTGTTAACATCTTTTAAAAATTAAAGCTTATGAATTTGAATCATATTTTGCTACTATTGCCATTTCCTCTACAGTTTTTTATCCCTGAACACTGATTCCTGTCAACCTTGGCAATAACATTTAATTCCTAGAGTTCATGCTTCATCAGTGCTGAGAATGTTTTAGGTGTAGTTTGAAGGAGAGTTTATGATAGTATTCTCAGATCATCACAGGGCAGAGAGAACTTTGTAACTCAGATTGCATTCCTGCTTCATAAATAATTATATCATGTTTTGACACAGAAGAGATCTGGATTATATCTAGACTTTTGACAAAAACAATTCACATTTTAAAAGATGGAGCATCTGAAGTCATTTTCCATCTTGCCTTCTCATTCATTCCCACATATAAGAACAAATTGTCTCTGAATTCTATTTCTTGGCTGTTCCTGCAGCCCTGCCTTACTTAAATATCTGAGATATTCCAGTCACTGCTCTTGTAGTACTATTATTTTTTATTAAATTTTCCAAAATTCCTTTCATGCTGAAAATTCCATTCCTATGTATAAAAGGTAAATAAGTTTTTGAGGACATTTAAATAGGTTAAGTCTTGGTCATATTACTCAAAGTACTTAAGGAAAATAACTAATGTTTAAAATTCAAAGAAGAGTGAAAGGACATTGTTCAAGACAACCAATGAATGTTTCTTAAGTACAGCACATTTCTTAAGTAAAGCACATTTTGGCTATAATGATGAGCACTTTTCAGGTATGCCTTTGACCTACTAAAGGCTTTACATTTTTTAAGATTTATTTTTAAAATAAATCAAATTATTGGTCATCTGTATACTACTTATAATAAATAATGTTGGTAACCATAAAAATACAAAATAAAGCCAACAATGTATAAAACTGAGCCTTTTAAAGTTGATAAAAGAAGCAAGAGAAGATCAGATGGTGAAGTAAAAGTTCATGAACTCACCTCATCTTCTAAACATCAGAATTACAACTAACTGTTGAAAAATATAAAGAAAAAATGCTGGAACCTATTAAAACAGATGCATCCACAGACAAAGAAGAAGCCATAATAAGGTGGTAGGAGGGGCACAATCACGATAAAAACCAAATCCCATACATGCCATGTGGGCTTGGGACCTGGAAAATAATTATACCACAGAAGTTCTTCTACAGGGATGAAAGTTATGAGCCCCACAACAGGCTCTCTACCCTGAGAGTCTGGCAATGGAAGGAGCCTCAAAGAATCTGGCTTTGAAGGCCATCAGGTAATGATCGCAGGAACTCCACAGGATGAGAAACAGAAACTCCACTCTTGGAGGGCACACACAGGGTCTTGTGTGCACCAGGACCTGGGAAAAAATGACAGTGACCTCATAGACACTAGGCCAGACTTCTCTGCCAGTACTTGAGGGTCTCCTGTGCAGGTGGCAGGGGGCTGTGGTTCATTATGGGGATAAGGACACTGGTGGTGGTAGTTCTGGGGAGTACTCTTTGGAGTCAGCCCTCTTGGAGGCTGCCATTTCCTCACCAAAACCCAGGCCCACCCAACAAACTGCAGGCTCCAGTGCTTGGATGCCACCTGCCAAACAACCAACAGGTTGGGAACACAGCCCCACCCATCAGCAAACAGGGTTCTTAAATTCCTCCTAACTACACAGTTTAAAACAATCTTATTTATATATAGACTGCTATTCATAAACATTATGGTGACCTCATGATAACATCAAACTGAAAATCTACAAGAGATAACATACCCAAAAAAAGAACAAAGAATCCAAAACAATGCTAGAGTTAGTCATCAATCACAAGAGAAGAGCATGAAAGAGGAAGGGACAAAAAACGACTTACAAAAATAAATCCAAAACAATGAACAAAATGGCAATATGTGCATATATGTATCAATGATGAATTTAAACATAAAACAAGTTAAATGTTCCAACCAAATGACATAGATAGGCTGAATGGATACAAAAACAAGACCCATATATATGCTGTCTGCAAGAGACCCACTTCAGATCTAAGGACATACCGACTGAAAGTGAAGGGATAGAAAAAGCTATTCCATGCAAATGGAAATCAAAAGAAAGCTGGAGTAACAATACTCATGTCAGACACAATAGGCTTTAAAATAAAGACTGTTACAAGAGACAAAGAAGAACACTACATAGCAATCAAGGGATCAATCCAAGAAGAAGATATAACAATGGTAAATATATATGCACCCAAAATAGGAGCACCTCAATTTATAAGACAAATACTAACAGCTATAAAAAGAGAAATCAACAGTCACACAATAATATGGGGGACTTTAGCACCCCACTTTCATCAGTGGACAGATCATTCAGACAGAAGATCAGTAAGAAACCACAGATCTTAAATGGCATAGTAGACCAGATGGACTTAATTGATATTTATAAAGCATTCCATCTAAAAGCATCAGAATACGCATTCTTTTCAAGGTCACATGGAACATCCTCTGAGATTGATCACTACTGGGCCACAAATCTAGCCTTGGTAAATTTACAAAAATTGAAATCATATCAAGCATACTTCCCAACCACAAGGCTATGAGATTAAAAACCAATTACAAGAAAAAAAAATGTAAAAAACAAGATTTTTAAAAGAAAACATAACTGGGGGAAGAAAAGACACTGCATGTTTTGTGTATAATCTATAAAACACTGATATTGCTCAGATATGCATAACTTAAAAACATCATCTATAGAAAATAATGGAAAATAAAATTATCCTGACAAAATTTCTGTTTGCCAAATTTAAACTGAGAAATTTGGAATCGACATGCACAATGAACACAGAAAACAACCAATGGCAGCAATCACTATTAAATTTTGAAATGAACAAAATCAAAGGGGTGAATCAAATTTTTTATGTAATTAACATCAGACATGATGGACTGAAATGAAAATATTCAACCACAAGAATGTAAATCATTTAATTTCCTTTTAAAAGAATTAACTTTCCCCTGCAATCTTAATTTTAAGGTTTGTTTTCACACTTAAAATATTTTTGTGTTGGTATAATTATTATTAAAATATATGTATTCATCAAAAAGGATCACCCTCAGGACTGAAAGTGGAGGAGTCATTTCCTTTCCATTTATGTTTATACTTGTATATTTAGGTTCTTGAAAAGGACTGTGTGACCAAGTACTTTGTAGTATTATCCCCTTATAATCTGCAGAACAAACTCATCAATTCATTCAACAAATGTTTATTGATTGCCTTTGCTATTTAAACCTCCATATTCAGGGTTGGACATATAGAGATAAATAAGACAGACATAGTCTCTGACCTCAGAATTAACAGGGCAATTATAATGCAGTGTACCAAATGTTTTAAATGGAGAATTTGTGGATAGCAGGAAGGTAGAACATCTCACCTAGACTGTAAGATTCTAGAAAGTTTTTCAGAGAAAGGGACTTTTAAGTTGGGAATTAAATAATTAACCAGAGCAAACCAGTAGCATTGGAAGAGGGTAGGAACAAAAGATTAGCACTTCAGGCAGAAGAAAGCACTTGTCAAAAGCCAGTTGGTGAGAGCTTGGCACTTTCAGAGAACCAGAAGTCAGTCACTATTTTTAAAAAAAAAGGAAAAAAATTTAAAAAAAAAAGGGAAGCTGCAATGCCAGAGCCTAATGAGATAACGGAACAAATTGCAGAGTTTGGGGAGGTCCGTGTAAGACTTTGGGCTTAATGTGATCCATCACTGAAGTTTTTTAATTAAGATATTGATAGAATCAGGCCTTAGCTTTAGAGACTATTCTAGCTATACATTGAGAAATGGTAGAGCATGGTGATGCAGAGTCAGTGGCAAAATGAAAGGAGAGGAAACTAAGTAGATGATTATTATAGTTACCCAGGCCAGAGATGGTGGTGACCTCTGCCAGGGTAGTGACAATGGAGACAGCAAATGCTGGACTCATTTTAGAAGTATAACCAATAGGATTTAGTCACTGAATAAGTGTGGGGGTGAAGGATTACACAGCATTTAAAAAGTGTAGGGTTTCTAGTTTGAACACGGGGAAGATGACATAGTGAATTAGTTATCATTAGTTTAATAAACACAGTGGAGTAAACAAAGGTATTGGGAGTTAGCCTGAATTGGGTTTAGGTTCCAGTTTTATCCCTATTATTATTTGGACTATTTACTTAGTTTATTTAAACCTTATCTGTTTCTTGACCTATAAATTGGGGTTAGCAGGGATAACCCTCTACACGTGATTGTAAAGTAAAGTGAGGTAATAAAGGTAACAGCTTAGACCAATGCCTAGCAGTAGTGTTAAGCTATTAACAACATTAATTTTTAATAATGTTAGTGAAGATTTTTGGAGAGTGGAGATTATTATTTTTGTATCCCTTGTGTAGAAAGTATTGCAATATGTGTTAAAATGCTTGTTTAGGAAATGTGGAACTTCTGTGTTATTAAAAATTTGGTCTCACTAGTTTGGTCAGTATTAACATGAAGGCCTCTGAGGTAAAAAAAATTATGCTAACGTCACTTGTCCTCACAGAAGACTTATGATCTCTCTAGTTTTCAAAGATTTGCCCAGCCAGTTAAAAAGAAAGTGTCATGTCTTAAATCAGCCAGTTTAAAATAACTTAATTTATAAAACAAGGTGAAACACTGGCTTCCACAGCATCGTCTAGTTTGTGCCACTATATTTAGTCTTTCCTCCATGAACTTAAAAGCAAAGAAGATAGTAGAATACTCCAGTTACCATGAATAGAAAAGTTAACAACAAATTAAAAAAAGAAAAAGAAAAACATGCCAAAACTGTGGAATGTATTTAAATAGATGTTTGAAATATGGATTTTGCTATCATGAATATATATATACATATATGTACATATACATAAATGTACATATATATTTAAATATTAATCAGTTGTTATCATACAGGCAGTGGTGTGCAGGAGCCAACTCTTAATGTCTTATGAAAAATAATTGTTAAACATGGAGATTGATATGATCTTACCACTGAATACATTACATTAAAACTAAAGGTAATAAATCATCAAAACTAATCACATCCTAATTATTTTACTGCATCTTATTATTGATGATCTTGAAGTTATTTATATCTGTTGTATCTAAATGTTGGAAATGTTGCATAAGGCTGTATTGTGCATCTCTTCTTAACTCTACTCTCAATGTCATTATATTGGTAATTTGAAATCAGCCCCATCAGAAGTATTTACATCACAGAAATTGGTAAATGTTACAAATCAAAACTTCTGTTTAATTTTGTTTGGTGAGCTGGTTGTTAAATGTTTATTAGCACGCCACTGAACAAAGGGGTAATTTAGGGATCAAACTCTTGTAGCAACCTTAGAAAGAAAATAATTATAAACATATATAGAGAAAGTCTAAAGTATTTTTTTTTAAATTATTTTATTAGTTGGAGGCAAATCACTTCACAACATTAGAGAAAGTCTAAAGTATTTTTAAAGCTAATCTTAATGATATTGACTTGGGGGAAGCCAAGGAAAGCACTAATCAATATGAAATTAAAAAAAATTCTTTGGTGCTTCCATAGCCAGCAAAACTTTGAATTTATTTATTTATTTATTTTTAAACTTTGAATTTAGAAAGCTTAGTTTAGTTAAGCCCTGTGTTGTTGGTAAGGCTGACCCACCAAACTTTTTTTTTTCTTTTTTTTTAATTAGTTGGAGGCTAATTACTTCACAACATTTCAGTGGGTTTTGTCATACATTGACATGAATCAGTCATAGAGTTACACGTATTCCCCATCCCGATCCCCCCTCCCACCTCCCTCTCCACCCGACTCCTCTGGGTCCTCCCAGTGCACCCGGCCCGAGCACTTGTCTCATGCATCCCACCTGGGCTGGTGATCTGTTTCACCATAGATAATATACATGCTGTTCTTTTGAAACATCCCACCCTCACCTTCTCCCACAGAGTTCAAAAGTCTGTTCTGTACTTCTGTGTCTCTTTTTCTGTTTTGCATATAGGCTTATCGTTACCATCTCTCTAAATTCCATATATATGTGTTAGTATGCTGTAATGTTCTTTATCTTTCTGGCTTACTTCACTCTGTATAATGGGCTCCAGTTTCATCCATCTCATTAGAACTGATTCAAATGAATTCTTTTTAACGGCTGGGCTGAGTAATATTCCATGGTGTATATGTACCACAGCTTCCTTATCCATTCATCTGCTGATGGGCATCTAGGTTGCTTCCATGTCCTGGCTATTATAAACAGTGCTGCGATGAACATTGGGGTGCACGTGTCTCTTTCAGGTCTGGATTCCTCAGTGTGTATGCCCAGGAGTGGGATTGCTGGGTCATATGGCAGTTCTATTTCCAGCCAAACTTGTTTTTAAAGATATTCTCCTTCAGCAATGTCAAAGAAGGAAATTTTATTGTGTTCAAAAACATGCTTTAAAAATGTTGAAAACTATAGCTTACCTAAATTTTTTTATGCCTACTTGGAGGAAAGAATTATGAATTTTAGTAATGACTATTTCATTGGTTTCTGTTCAGCATTTTTTAAAATTAATTTATCTTTTTAAATTGGAAAATAGTTGCTTTAAAATGTTGTGTTGATTTCTGCCATGCAACAACTGGAATCAGTCAAAACTATATGTATATTAATATCCTGTCCCTCTTGCATCTCCCTTCTACCCACACCCATTTCACCCCTCTAAGTCATCTTAGAGCTCCAAGCTGGGCTCCCTGAGTTATATAGCAGCTTCCTGCTAGCTAGCTGTTTTCCACATGGTAGTGTATATATGTCAATGCTACTTTCTCAATTCATCCCCTGCTCTCCTTTCCCAGCCGTGTCCATGACTCTGTTCTCTACAACTGCATCTCTATCCCCACCTTGCAATTATGTTCATCAGTACCATTTTTTAGATTCCACATATATGCATTAATATATGATATTTATTTTTCTCTTTCTGACTTATTTCACTCTGTATAATAGGCTCTAGTTTCATCCACCTCATTTCAACTATCTGGTAATGTCTATGAAAGTGTTAATTTGCCAAAGATTTGAGAGCAGAAAAACTGGTGAAGAAATTTTTAGTGACCACAATAGAAAGGAAGGCCAGAGTTACAATTTTAAGAGAGAGATTCAGAAACGGTACCGCTCTGCTCCTTGAAAACAACTCAGATTATTAAATTATTCCCCAGGGACATCCCTAGTGGCTCAGATGGCAAAGAATCTGCCTGCAATTTGGGAGACTTAGGTTCGATGCCTGGTTTGGGAAGATACACTGCAGAAGGGAGTGGCAACCCACTCCAGTATTCTTGCCTGGAGATATTGTGAAAATTTCCTTGATGAGGTCACATGAGAAAAGAAAGACAAAAACAGCTTAAAATCCACATACTTAAATACATCTTGGTTCTATAGATTAAGTTCTAAGATTTGATATTAAGCACTGCCAATTCTCTATGATTCCACTTAGAGGAATCTAAAGCCATAGTATCTGAGTAGCTAGGATGTCATTAGGAAGATGCAGCCAGCCAGCCAGCCAGGCAGGCAAAGGCTATACAGGGAGGAATTATCCTGGTGAATATTCCTTTATCCAGGGTCTGCCCCACAGCCTGGTGGGCCAGGCAACTCAGACTTTTCAATGAACTTGTAGGCTGACTCATGATGACAAAACCCACAGTAATTTAAAGTTTACAAGCAGAATGATTGTTCCTTTATTTATCCTTTCATTCATTTATTTAGAGAAATTGAACTGGTAAAGTGGTAGTTTCATTCTTTGACTAGAATAGTCTTTCCTTACTTGATAGTTGTAAGGAAAGCTATATTTTGATCAGGGGAGTTAGGTAAGGTAAAATGACATTAGGTTTCAACTGCTGCTGCTAAGTCACTTCAGTCGTGTCCGACTCTGTGCGACCCCATAGACGGCAGCCCACCAGGCTCCCCCATCCCTGGGATTCTCCAGGAAAGAACACTGGAGTGGGTGCCATTTCCTTCTCCAATGCGTGAAAGTGAAGTCGCTCAGTCGTGTCCGACTCTTTGCAACCCCATGGACTGCAGCCTACCAGGCTCCTCCGTCCATGGGATTTTCCAGGCAAGAGTACTGGGGTGGGTTGCCATTGCCTTCTCCATTAGGTTTTAAAAATCTGTGCTATTTGTCTCTGTGAGAGTAAAATCCAAGATCCCAAGTCCTGTCAGAGCAGATATTAAGATTTTTGTGTCATATTTTTCCTCTGCTTGATCAGGGACAAAAAGATCAGGATATTTTTTTTCCCCCTTTTTAAAATTTTTTTTGGTGCTGGGCCTTCAGGAATTGCACTTTATTTTATTTATTTATTTATTTATTTATATTTGGCTCTGTTGTGTGACATGTGAATCTTATTTCCACAACCAGGGATGGAACCCATGCCCCCTGCATTGAAAGTGAGAAGTCTTAACCACTGTACTGCCAGCGAAGTGCCCCATCTTTGTCTTTTGACTCTAAGTTATTAAAAAGTTCTGTCCTTTGGATTGATGGGCTTGGTGGGGTTGTGCAAGCAAATTCATGGGAGAACAATATTATAATTTTTATTTGTGCATATTTTCAACATTTTATATTTAAATTATTTTATATTGTACATAATAATAATAATAATCAACAATATTAGTGCAAACCATGTGTTGGTTACTTAAGATCTTTAAACACATTTGATGTTTAAATCAAATTTAAACATCATTTGATGTTTAAAGTAACTCATTTGATGCTTAAAATAGCCTTGTAAGAAAAATACAGATGAAGCCCAGATTGGTCATGTAATTTGTCCAGAATAGAGGACCTGAGATTCACACCAGGTTGTCTGGCACCAGACTCTATGTTCTTAACTATTACATCATGCCACTTCCCAAAGGTACTTTCTAAGTATAATTAATCGATGAACGAGTCCACATACATTAGTGAACAACATTTATTGATGGGTCTGTGTAAGTGAATCCTTCTGTAAATCTCAGCCTGTTCTATCTGATTTGGAAAAAAACTTTCACATGTCTTTGACTATACCATACTCTGATCTGCTTGTTGTGTGCCCATTTTTGTAGTTGAAATGTCTATGAGTAATCATAATTCACTGTTTACAACCACTTCCATGTATATTCACATTTTTGAAGTGATTTTTTGACATCATCTGTAATAACCTTAAGGTCACTTTCATAGTGACTGTTATGGGTTAATGAGTGTTCTTTTCTTAATAACTAACACAAAGACTGGAGAATTCTTCACTGTCTTGTATGGTGTGCAAAAAAGAATTCTCTGCAAAAGTGTGCAGTATAGCACGCTGCTCCTACGCTGCCTATTTAGTTTACTTTTCTTTGTCTATATAACACAGGTAGGCTTATAAGACAAGGACACCTCATTCAAGGAGAGAGGTTAGTTTCTTTTATCTGCACATGGCAAGCACCCAGATGGTTAAACATATGCAACAAACCAAGAGTAATTCAGAAAATAGCATCAAGTGTAAGGAGGGAAAACCTTTTTTTTTTGAAGTGAGATTCTTCCTCAAGGTATTTTTGCTGGTGTACTTGGCATGTTGTTAATAGAAATATTACTTTGGCTATTTTAGTTCTAGTCTCCATACTTTTGTGATGTAGCACTGTGACTTTAGCCATCTGTTTTAACATCTTATGATATATCGTTCTTTGCTGCTTTTAGCAGATGAATCTTTCAACGGGAAGTTCATGAAACTTGATCCTGTCTTCTTTATTACATCACCTTTTTCCTTGTTAAAATTATCTGGATATCACGGAGCTAACTTTACATTCTACTCTTCACTATATACTTGAGATAAAACAGGAAACAGTGTGATCAAGTCCTTGTAATTGTAAAAGATTCTGACTAAACATCAATTTGTCCATTCCAGTGTCTTGTTTAAATCCTGAACTCGGAATTACAAAAACAAAACAAAAAAATCTTGAAGAATATGATAGGGAGCAGGCATCAATATATTCCATGTTCTAAGAGCTGCTGATTGACTTATCTTTTAAACTGTGTATCTCCAAGCCCTCTGAACCTTCTTAAGCCTATGTGGATTTCACTGTCATTGTTATGTGATATGACATTGAAGTAAGTTGCTTTTTCTCAACATTCATGCTATTTTTGTCAGTATTATTAACTGAGTAGGCTAGAATACTAATAACTTTAAATAGCCCATTGGTTGTCATAGTAACTGATATTAAAGCTAAATATAAGTTTCTTTCTTGGAGTTCACATTTAAATCATTGCTAGTATTTGCATTCTTTAGAAACTGTATGGACTGAGCATGGACTTTGTATAAAAAGGACATTGAAAATTTAGGTTTATTGAGAAGTTGATATAGTGGCATCTGTTTTTAGTCCCAAGGTTATGATTTGTTCAGACTCAGCCTAGTTTCATTAAATGTATATTCAGAGAACCCAAGAAGGATGCTGGTCTAAATGTTACAGGGGTTGTATGGACAAAGTTTTACTTTAAAAAATTGGTTTTATTCACTCTCGGCATTTTCTATGCTGCTTTTCTCTTATTTATATTTGTGATGATTTCTTTAATGTTTCTAAACTGGTCAGTCACTTGTAAAAGAATGAAACTAGAACACTTTCTAACACCATACACAAAAATAAACTCAAAATGGATTAAAGATCTAAATGTAAGGCCAGAAACTCTAAAACTAGAGGAGAACATAGGCAAAACACTCTCTGACATAAATCACAGCAAGATCCTCTATGACCCACCTCCCAGAATATTGGAAATAAAAGCAAAAATAAACAAATAGGACCTAATGAAACTTAAAAGCTTTTGCACAACAAAGGAAGCTATAAGGTGAAAAGACAGCCCTCAGATTGGGAGAAAATAATAGCAAATGAAGAAACAGACAAAGGATTAATCTCCAAAATATACAAGCAACTCCTGAAGCTCAATTCCAGAAAAATAAACGACCCAATCAAAAAATGGGCCAAAGAACTAAACAGACATTTCTCAAAAGAAGACATACAGATGGCTAACAAACATATAAACTGTTTTTAAAATTGCAGTCTGAGAACCAAAATGAGAGAGCACACATTCAAGAAATCTCTGTAAGAGAAGACACCTAGATACACCCTATCTGCTCTCTGTCTTAGGTGAATTCTGTTCTTCCTATCTAAGGGCTCAGTGAAAATTTCACTTCCTGATTAAAGCCTGACTTTCCCTCTCATTTCTCTGTTGTCATACTTTTCTAACATATGAGCACTGCATTGAGCATACAGGAATTTTTATAGTTCTAGAAAACCTCTGAGAAAAAGCAGAAACAATCTCTTTTCCTCTCTCTTATGTATGTATATATTAATTCTTCCTTTGTCAGATATTAATTCATGTTACACTAATTTAAGGAACTCTCATCTGGAGCTTTTTAATCTTTTTCTCCAGTCAGTTCAGTTTTCCACACAGCATTATATTTTGGGCCAGGCTATCTTCTTCCCCTCTTAAATCACCATTTTCATACCTAGCACCAATTTGAAGCTGAATGAATGTTCTTCCTTGATCTCTGGAGATGCAGAGTTATTTTCTTTCTAGGTTCCCACCCTCAGCTTCCAGAAGAAAGAACAGTCTATTAGCAGCGGCAGCTTATCTGTTGAATATAGATGAAGTATCCTAGATGTGGGACAGTTTTGTCAATCTCTTATATAATATTTTAGTGGTGATACTGTGTCCTCTCCGTTCCCCCATATTTCTTGAACTAGTTCTGTTAGGAATATGCAGTATTCTGCTCAGCTCCTGGATCCCTCTCAACTCTCAGATGCCTCAGTTCTCAGAATTCATTCTTCTATGACAGCAAGTCCTTATTTTTTAAAGCCAGTTTTCTATTAAAAGAAGATAGATAGCTAGATAGATAAATAAATAATCTGTCCATGCCTTTCAATGGCAGCATCTGGTTTTAGTGTTAATCATGTAACAAGGGAATATTAGTTTGTGGGTTGCCAAATAATGGTATAAAGTAAAAGGGTTCTGGGTTCAAATATGGTTAGAAAATACAAATTAAACAAGCCAAACAGGTTTTCTCCCCAGAGACCAATGAATATTGTGAATTTCTTCAAAGGGGAAGATCAAAAACAGCATTTTTGAAACAGGTTTACCTTGTAAACATTTTAGGATGCTCATTTATGTAGACTTACTTTAAAAAAAAAAAAACAGTTCAAGCAATAACTTTCAGACAAGGGTCAGTAGATAGAGAATGTTAAGGGAATTAACCTTATTATTTTCAGGTTCCTTACACTTTCCTGTAATTGATGTGCTTGAGGAAAATGTTGGTGGTATTTAAATTCTTTTTTCCCACTCATGATAATTCCTCTTATCCCTTTCTACAAAGAAAAAAATTATAGTTCACTACTTTGATCTTATTATTAGTACATTATTTCTGGAGGGTGAAAAAGTTTTTAGGGCACAAACAAATGGAAATAAGTCTTGATGTTCAAAAAGTGAGTATCTGTGTTTGGGAAAGAGATTCTGCTGCAACTAAGTTGGTTTTTATTTCTTTTTTCTTTCAAGAAATTTAAGGTGAATCTAATAGAGTTATCAGCTGACAGGTTACTGGAAATAATTTTTGATGATGTACCATAAGACTAATGATATTATTCCCAAAGCTTGAAAGAATTTCAAAGAATCAAATTCTTACATTCTTATTTATATGAGCAAGTTTCTCAGTTTTTAATTAGGAAAATTAAAATAAAAAAAAAATATGTGAAGGTACCTGGTTTTTCAAAAGTCTTTTAGGAGCCCAAAAAGTGTGTGAAAACCACAATTCTACCTAACACTTTTTGGGAAGTATTGTTCTATGATTTAAGGTTATTAATCTGGTTTCCAGGTTCCCATGTCCTTCCCCTCTTCTCAGGCTAACTGGCTCTGTCTTGGTAGAGCTCTTAAAGAACTGTACATGTGATTAATGTAATTATACATTAGTTAGATAACTGGTAATATCTTTAGGATTCAACCATTACAAATATTTTAGTGAGCAACATATGTGCCAGACACATTTCTAGTGGACAAATCAGCCGTGAATGAATGACATAAATCCCATAAATCACATAAATTAGAATATCATGGATATCCTAATAAGGGGACACAGGTAATGGACAAATATGTAACTATTAAATGAGTAATAGATGAGGAGAGCTGGAAGAGGTAGTCGGGGCAATTTCAAGTTTCAATAAATTGTTGGGAAAACCTTAATGAGAAGCTTGTATTTGAAGGGAAATAAGGTAGTGAAGCAAACATTCCAGAAGAAATAGCAAAGACATGATCCCTGAGGTAAGGTCACACTAACTATTGACGAGGAAAAGAAAATATTCTATTTAAAATGACAAATAAGTAAAATCACTTTGTTCACTGTTGGAGTACTAGAATATTTTTTTCCCCAGAGAAATGACCTTTTCTTTTCTTTTCTTTTTTTTTTTTTTGGTAAATTATCTTTTTTTTTTTTTTAATGTGTAAGGTAAGCACTTGAGTGCATGACTTGGTTGGAAAGAAAGAAGCAAATAAATAAATTGTTCTACTAGAGAAATGTACTGAAATTTGATAGTAAGGAGAATCACAGAAAGATAGCAGGAGAGTCAGATAGTGAGACAGAAGGAGAGAGGAAAAAGAGAGAAGATCACTGATTGTATGCTTTGTTAAGTGTCAGACGCTGATAAATTCCTCATGGGAATGAAGGGAAAGTGGATGAAAGGTTTTTAGAAGCTACTTAATGGATATAGAGTTTCAGTTTTACAAGATGAAAAGTTCTGGAGATCTCTTGCACAACAGTGTAAATATGCTTAACACTACTGAGCTGTACAATTGAAAATGGTTTAGTTGTTTTAAAAAAAAAGCTATAGAAAAGAGTTGCTAGTTTTCTTCTTTTATTGAGGCATTAATCTCACTTTTCTTTCTCCTTACTCTTTTGTTAATTCCTCCCAGTCTTTATTAGCAATTGCACCATTGTATAATAATAATAATAACTGCCTCCGTACTTGTTTTTCTTTCCTTTGAGAATATATGTTCCATGAAGGCAGAATCCAAGGTCTAGTCTCCCTTGCATCCCTACAGTTTGGTAATAAACGACCCATAACACATATCTATCACATCTTGCTAACTGTGTTAAGTGAATTAAGAATAAAAACATCAGCCATTCCCTCTATCACCCAGCAATTTCAACCAAACCTAAAAAAAAAAAAAAAAAAAAAAAAGGAAAAGAAAGAAAGAGCTAAATGGGGAACAAGAATCAACATTATCAAATCACCAAGAGGTACTCAGATATCATATTCATTGGATAGCAGAGCCATACCATTGCCTGAGCAAGTTTTCCATCCATTAACTATTTTGTAAATAGAATAGACTTTAATTTTCATGAAAACTACTCACAGTTGGCTGATCTTGAATAGCAAGTGATTTTCTCAATTTCAAAAAATAAAGGAAGCTGCCAAAGAAGTATTGACTGAGATATTGACCATATGTTAGATTTTTCCTATTTTAGGCATTTCTGTTTTTCTTTTTACTGTTAGAAAAGTGTTTTTTTTTTTTAAATTCTTGCAAACTTAAAATATGTAACATGTCACATGTAAATGTTATTTTCTTCCTTTTCTGAAACATCACTTTTACCTTATCCTTTTTCTTACCTTTTGCTATCTCTGTCTGTATTCTAACATGCAGATATGTATAGCATTTCAATATGCATTGAACTTCTAATTCAGATTGTGATTCAAAACTATGCTCCTGTTAGCACTCATGTTTTATCACCAAAATGAAATAATAGTGGTATGTCTCAATTTTCAAGAAAAACACATGTTAACAGAATAAATTTTCTTAATTCTACATATTTCTTCTATAAATAATTTAATTTTTTTTAATTTTTTTTTAATTTTATTTTATTAGTTGGAGGCCAATTACTTCACAACATTTCAGTGGGTTTTGTCATACATCAACATGAATCAGCCATAGAGTTATACGTATTCCCCACCCCGATCACCCCTCCCACCCCCCTCCACCGGATTCCTCTGGGTCCTCCCAGTGCACCAGGCCCGAGCACTGGTCTCATGCATCTCACCCGGGCTAGTGATCTGTTTCACCATAGATAATATACATGCTGTTCTTTCTAAACATCCCACCCTCACCTTCTCCCACAGAGTTCAAAAGTCTGTTCTGTACTTCTGTGTCTCTTTTTCTGTTTTGCATATTGGGTTATCATTACCATCTTCCAAAATCCCATATATATGTGTTAGTATGCTGTAATGATCTTTATCTTTCTGGCTTACTTCACTCTGTATAATGGGCTCCAGTTTCATCCATCTCATTAGAACTGATTCAAATGAATTCTTTTTAACGGTTGAGTAATATTCCATGGTGTATATGTACCACAGCTTCCTTATCCATTCATCTGCTGATGGGCATCTAGGTTGCTTCCATGTCCTGGCTATTATAAACAGTGCTGCGATGAACATTGGGGTGCACGTGTCTCTTTCAGATCTGGTTTCTTCGGTGTGTATGCCCAGAAGTGGTATTGCTGGGTCATATGGCAGTTCTATTTCCAGTTTTTTAAGAAATCTCCACACTGTTTTCCATAGTGGCTGTACTAGTTTGCATTCCCACCAACAGTGTAAGAGGGTTCCCTTTTCTCCACACCCTCTCCAGCATTTATTGCTTGTAGACTTTTGGATAGCAGCCATCCTGACTGGCGTGTAATGGTACCTCATTGTGGTTTTGATTTGCATTTCTCTAATAATGAGTGATGTTGAGCATCTTTTCATGTGTTTGTTAGCCATCTGTATGTCTTCTTTGGAGAAATGTCTGTTCAGTTCTTCGGCCCATTTTTTGATTGGATCATTTATTTTTCTGGAATTGAGCTTCAGGAGTTGCTTGTGTATTTTTGAGATTAATCCTTTGTCTGTTTCTTCATTTGCTATTATTTTCTCCCAATCTGATGGCTGTCTTTTCACCTTACTTATAGTTTCCTTTGTAGTGCAGAAGATTTTAAGTTTCATTAGGTCCCATTTGTTTAGTTTTGCTTTTAAATAATTTTAAAATTTTACTGCTATAACTAGCCCAATAGTTTATGAAATAATAAGTAGGTATACCATAATAATAGAAATGTACAAAATTGTAATTAAATATACCCAAGATGGTGGAGTAGAAGGACATGCACTCATCTTCTCCTTCCAGAACACCAAAATTGCAACTAACTGTTGAACAACCATAAACAGAAGGATGCTAGAACCCACCAAAAAGATACCCCATGTCCAATGACAAAGGAGAAGCTGCAACAAGACTGTAGGAGGGGTGCAGTCACATTAAAATCAAATCCCATACCTACCAGATGTGCATGCGTGCATGTGCATGGGTGCATGCTAAATTGTTTCAGTTGTGCCCTACTCTTTCAACCCCATGTACTGTAGCCTGCCAGACTCCTCCATCCATGGAATTCTCCAGAAAAGAGTATTGGCTCTTCTTGCCATGCTCTTCTGGGGAGAGGGGACGGGGATCTTCCTACCCTGGGATAGAACACATCTCTTGCATTTCCTGCAGTGGTAGGCAAGTTCTTTACCCACCTGCCTGGTGGGCAACTCACAAAGTGGAGAACAATAATACCAGGGACATTCTTGCACTGTTGGGAAGGTTCTAGGCTCCACATCAGAATTCCCAATCTGGGGATCTTGCAAAGGATCTGGGAATCCCTAGGGAACCTGACTTTGAAGGATAGCAAAGCTCGATTACAGAACTGCCACAGAACTAGGGGAGACAGAGGTTCTTGGAGGGTGCAAACAAAGCCCTGTGTGCACCCGGACCCAAGAGAAAGGAGCCATGAGCCCAGAAAAGACTGAGTCAGACCTGCCTGTGAGTATTTGAGGGTCTCCCTCGAAGGCGTGAATCAGCAGTGGCCTGTCCGCAGGACAGAGGGACTGGCAGCAGCAGTCCTGGGAGGTGTGTGTTGGTTTAAGTCCTTTTGGAGGTTGCCATTTGCCTCACCATAGAGCTGGTAGACACCAGGACTGGGTTGCTTCAAGCCAACCAGGAAGGTTGCTCAAGGAAGGAGCTCAGCCCCACTCATCAGCAGGCAATTGGATTAAAGAATTTCTGAGCATGGCTCTGCCCTCCAGAGCAAGACCAAGTTTTCCCCACAGTCAGGCCCTCACATCAGGAAACTTGCAAAACCTCTTATCGTCATCCATCAAAAGGCAGACAAGAAGCGAGAACTACAATCTCACAGCCTCCAAAACAAAAACCACAATGACAGAAACCTAACCAAAGAGATCACATGGATCACAATCTTGTATAACTCAATGAAGCTATGAGCCATGCCTTGTAGGGCCACCCTAGGTAGATGAATTGGCGGAGACTTATGACAAAACCTGGTCCACTGGAGAAGGGAATGACATACCACTCAAGTATTCTTACTTTGATAAACCTATGAACAGCATGAAAAGGCAAAATGATACAACACCAGAAGATGAGGCCCCCCAGGTCTGTAGGTGTCCAATATACTACTGCAGAGAGTGGAGAAATAGCTTCAGAAAGAATGAAGAGGCTGGATCAAAATGGAAATGACACTCAGTTGTGGACACGTCTGGTGGTGAAAGTAAAGTGTGATGCTCTAAAGAACGATATTGCATAGGAACCTGGTATGTTAGGTCTATGAATCAAGGTAAAGTGGACATAGTCAAGCAGGAGATGGCAAGAGTAAACAGAAATTTTAGGAATCAGTGCACTAAAATGGATGGGAATGGGCAAATTTAATTCTGTAGACTTAGCTACTACTGTGGGCAAGAGTCCCTTAGAAGAAATGAAGTAGCTCTCATAGTCAACAACAGAGTCTGAAATGCAGTACTTGAGTGCAATCTCAAAAGCAACAAAATGATCTCAGTTTGCTTCCAAGGAAAACCATTCAACATCACAGTGATCCAAGTCTATACCCAACCACTAATGCTGAAGAAGCCGAAGTCAAATGGTTTTAAGAAGACCTACAAGACTTTATAGAACTAACGCCAAAAAAGATGCCCCTTTCTTCACAGGGAATTGGAATGCAAAAGTAGGATGTCAAGAGATATCTGGAGTAACAGGCAAGTTTGGCCTTGGGGTACAAAATGAAGCAGAACAAAGGCTACCAAACTTTTGCCATGAGAATGCACTGGTCATACCTAACAACCTCTTCCAACAACACAAGAAACGACTCTAAACATAGACATCATCAGATGGTAAGTACTGAAATCAGGTTCATTATATTTTTTGCAGCTGAAGATAGA
Organism: Muntiacus reevesi; assembly: GCF_963930625.1. NCBI lineage: Eukaryota > Metazoa > Chordata > Mammalia > Artiodactyla > Cervidae > Muntiacus > Muntiacus reevesi. The sequence continues at coordinate 38,998,392 of NC_089255.1, read as the reverse complement.
GTAAAGCTCTATAAAGTCAGCAAAAACAAAACCTTGAGCTGACTGTGGCTCTGATCATGAGCTCATTATTGCAAAATTCAATCTTAAATTGAAGAAAGTAGGGAAGACCACTAGGTCATTCAGGTATGACCTAAATCAAATCCCTTATGATTATACAGTGAAAGAGACAAATAGATTCAAGGGATTAGATTTGATAGACAGAATGCCTGAAGAACTATGAACTAGGACAGAAGGAACTACGGCCTATGAACTCCTAACATTGTACAGGAGGTGGTGACCAAAATCATCCCAAAGAAAAATGAATGCAAGAAGGCAAAATGGTTGTCTGAGGAGGTCTTACAAATAACTGAGAAAACAAGAGAAGCAAAAGGCAAAGGAGAAAAGTAAGAGAAGAATGCAGAGTTCCAGAGAATAGTAAGGAGGGACAAGAAAGCCTTCTTCAGTGAACAATGCAAAAAAATAGAGGAAAACAATAGAATAGGAAAGACTAGAGATCTCTTCAAGAAAACTGGAGATGCCAAAGGAACATTTCATTAAAGATGGGCACGGTGAAGGAAAGAAATGGCAAGGACCTAACAGAAGCAGCAGAGATTATGAAGAGGTGGCAAGAATACACAGAGACTTTATATAAAAAATGGTCTTAATGATCTCATAACCAGGATGGTGTGAACACTCACCTAGAACCAGACATCCTGGAGCGTGAAGTCAAATGGACTTTAGGAAGCATCACTACAAACAAAGATAGAAGAGGTGAGCTATTTCAAATCTTAGAAGATGATTCTGTGAAAGTGCTGCACTTAGTATGCCAGCCAATTTGGAAAACTCAGCAGTGGCCACAGGACTGAAAAAGTCAGTTTTCAATCCAGTCCCCCAAAAAGACAATATCAAAGAATGTTCAAACTATTGCACAATGGTACTCACTTCACATGCAAGCAAGTGTATGCTCAAAATCCTTCAAGCTAGGCTTCAGTAGTACATGAATTGAGAACTTCTAGATATGCTGTCTAGAAAAGGCAGAGGAACCAAAGATCAATTGCCAACATCCATTGGATCATAGAAAAATCAAAGGAATTCCAGAAAAACATCTACTTCTGCTTCATTGACTATGCTAAAGCCTTTGACTATGTGGATCACAACAAACTGGAAAATTCTTAAAGAGATGGAAATACCAGATCATCTTACCTGTCTCCTGAGAAGCAACAGTTAGAACCAGACATGGAACAACAGACTGATTCAACATTGGGAAAGGAGTCCATCAGGACTGTTTGTTGTCATCCTGCCTATTTAACTTACATGCAGGGTACATCATATGAAATGTCAGGCTGGGTGAATCACAAGCTGGAGTCAAGATTGCTGGGAGAAATGTTAACAACCTGAGATATGCAGATGATACCACTCTAATGGAAGAAAGCAAAGAGGAACTAAAGAGCCTCTTGATGAAGGTAAAGGAAGAGAGTGAAAAGGCTGGCTTAAAACTCAACATTCAAAAAACTAAGGTCATGGCATCCAGTTACATCACTTAATGGCAAATAGGTGGGGAAAGCAAGTGAAAACAGTGGCAGATTTTATTTTATTGGGCTGCAAAATCACTGCAGATAGTGATTTTGAAATGAATGAATCGACACTTGCTCCTTCGGAAAAAAAGCTGTGACAAACCTAGACAACACATTAAAAAGCAGAAACATTACTTTACCGACAAAGATCCCTATGGTCAAAGCTGTGTTTTTTTCTAGTAGTCATGTATGGATGTGAGTTGGACCATAAAGCAGGCTGAGTGCCAAAGAATTGATGCTTTTGAAGTGTGGTCTTGGAGAAGACTCTTGAGATTCCCTTGGACTGCAAAGAGATCAAACCAGTGATTTCTAAAGTACATCAACCCTGAATATTCATTGGAAGGACTGATGCTGAAACTGAAACTCCAGTACTTTGGCCTCCTGTTGTGAAGACCTGACTCATTGAAAAAGACTATGATGCTGGGAAAGATAGAGGGCGGGAGGAGAAGGGGACGACAGAGGAGGAGATGATTTGATGGCATCACGAACTCAATGGACATGAGTTTTACCAAACTCTGGGAGACAGTGAAGTACAGGGAAGCCTGGTGTACTGCAATGCATGGGATTGCAAAGAGTTGGACATGACCAAGCAACTGACACTTTCACTTTCATATATATATGTTTAACTGTATAAGTATATTGTCTTCTGAAATACAGAAACAGTAACTCTGTCTGGAATAGCAGGAAGACATGCTGTCCAGTATAAAAAATAGCTGTGTTCTCTAAACTCAAGTTTTCCTTTCAGTGACACATGTGCAAATGTCATCTGGCCGTTATTTGAAATAGAGACTTGGGAACTGGAGCCAGTGCTGGCACTCTGTTGACTGCTATTGCTGTGATAAAAAGTGAAGTGAAAATGAAATTCACCCGGTTGTGTCTGACTCTCTGCGATGCCATGGACTATACAGTCCATGGAATTCTCCAGGCCAGAATACTGGAGTTGGTAGCTGTTCCCTTCTCCAAGGGATCTTCCCAACCCAGGGATTGAACCCAGGTCTCTTACATTGCAGACAGATTCTTTAACAGCTGAGCTACCAAGGAAGCCCAAGAATACTGGAGTGGGTAACCTATCCCTTCTCCAGCAATGCTGTGATAGCAATATTATAAGACAAATTTGTTTTCTTCTCACCCAAGAATAATAAATTCTTTTACCTCTCACTCAGGCGATTCTTGTCTTCTGCCAGTGTTCTTTTAACGGTAATAGGCTATTTCAGCTTGTTTGCGAGTAGGGTAACAAGCACAGCCCCTTCTCAGATCTTGCGAACCACTAATAATAATACTGAAACGTTTACTGTACAAAAGAGAGCAAGGAAATGAATGTTCAGGTAAGACTCTCTTGAGGCCAAGGCGCTGAGACATACAAGATGAGTTTTATAGGAATGGTTTTAGCAAAAGGATCTTGGTGGCGTGTGGCTCCAGGTAGAATAAAGAGCTCATGAGACAACTTAGAGTACAGAGAGTGAGCTCTGCATAAAAGAGGGCTTGGAAATGTTCAGTAGGGCATATCCTGGACCTTTTATTTTTCAACTCTTACTTATAAGTTGCATTATTTTATCCCCTAATATCTTACATGTCCACATTTAATATGTCTTTTGTGTGTTCCTATTATTTATTATGTAGCAAACTACCTCAAAACTTAGTGTCTTAAAATAGTCATTTTATTATAGCTCATTATTTTGTGAGGAATTTTGTTAGAGTTCAGCTAAATGGTTCTTCTGTTTTTGTTTGTGCTTTGTTGTTGTTTTGCCAAAGTTATTTGGTGGCATTGATTTAGTAGTCAGCCTGTTCTAGATGGTTCAGTAAGGCTTCACTGACATATGGGCTGCCTTCTCAGAAATGGCCGAAAGAGTAAGCACGCTGTGAAGGAGAACAGCAGACCCTACACGTGGAATCTCTAGAATGAGGGTCACAGGGGAGGTGTAGACCCTACAGAATGGCTTGGGCTCTCAGAATGTGTTTCAGAGAATAAAGGGGGAGCTGAATAGCCTTTTATGACCTAACCTTGAAGAAACACGGCATCACTTGTGCCCGTTTGCTGTTATTTAAAGCACTTACAAGGTCTGCTCACATTCCAGTGATAAAAGCATAGATTCCAACTTTCAACGGGAGAAAACCAAGGGATTTTGACTGTGTTTTAAAATTACCACAATATCTTAAATCCTATTTTTTTCAATATACATATATGTGTGTGAAGGGTATATTGATTTAATAAGTGGTAGATAAGAAGATAAATAAGTAAATAACAAAACTTAAGAATACAGTGCTATCCAGAATTCTCCAGTGGCCGTCCTGCTCCCAGAATCCATCAGGCCTGCCTCCACATCATCTTTTGCAGACTTTGAGTAGTCTTCTCCCTGAAAATCCAGAAGACTATTCTGACTTCAGCAATTAAGCATTACTGTGAAAAGAGCTATGCTGGTGTTGCATTTTTTGGTCACAGTCTAAGGGCAGGAGTATATTGACTCAGTGTCTAATCCAACATAAAACATTAGATACAACTGTAACAGAGATATGTCCCTTCTACCCCAGAATTTTCCTTTATCATCCTATATCTCTAACTCCTCTTCCTGAGATTTTTTCAAGGCATCCCTTAGTCCCTCTGGTTATGACCCTAATAGACTGTGGGTCTTCTCTTAGAGCTTCTTCCACAGTGTGAAGGTCTGTTTCCTGCCATAGAAGTGCCAGGTTACAGGTGCAGTGTTTCCCGTTATGACCTATCCTTATCAATTTTTTAGGAACACAAACTGTTACATATAGGAAAATACAAAAAACAGACTTCTACAAGTTTTTTCAGCTTTTAAGCTCATTCCTGCCCTACTTTTTATAGGAATATCTAAATCTGTTTCTCTTAAAATAAAAATAAGGTAGCCTCTGATTAATCCTTGTTTCATCTTAACAAATATAAATCCCTGTATTATCCAACAAATTCTGAAGAACGTAGAGTGACCATAAGGATTTCGATAGAAAAGATGAACTGAAACATAAATCTAACTTTTAGACAATGATATTAACATCAAATATACTAATTTTGTCTAAATGCTTATAGCAGTGTTTAAATGCTGTAGCAGTGTTACTTGAAATTATTTACTTTGACAAACCTAATACATTATTTCTCTATGCACACTATTTTGTTCTCCAGCCACTAATAAGATTTGTGATTATTCTGATGCCCAGGGATTTTATGTTTTTCCAAAATGGAAGCAAAACAAAAATAAACCAAATCAAGACACTATAGTTTGCCTGCTGCAAACTAAATAGTATTGATGATGCCATCCAACCATCTTATCCTCTGTCATCCCCTTCTTCTCCTGCCTTCAATCTTTCCCAGCATCAGGGTCTTTTCCCGTGAGCTGGCTCTTTGCATCAGGTGGCTTCTTAGAAGTGTGCAGTTTGCAATCCTATACAGGGTGTCATATTTGGTATCTGGTTCTTTTGTTGTTATTTAGAGTGACATGCTCTGACAAAAGATGAATGCATTATATTTTGAAAAGAGCAAATGAGCGAAGCTCTGCCTAGGGAAATGAGAGGGGCAGTAAGGTAAAACAGGGTGAACAAATGAATATTGAGTGCTTAAGTTCAGATGCCTCATACCCAGCCGTAGCTTCCTGCCACCTCACATCCAGGATGCCGGAAACATTGTGTACATACTGCAGGCATGAAAATGTAAACTGCTTGTATAGGTAGTCTTGGGTGGATGGGTGGAGAATCTTGAAAATATTGATATCACAGGTCCCCAAATGGCTCAGCAGATCATCATATATAGAAGATCACAGTTAACAAATTCCATGCATGGGCATGGAATTTCCAATCAACTTTTTGATGTCTTACTCTTAGTATGAACAGAGAGAGCTATGGACCACTACATATTTAAGGAAGTCATACAAGATGAAAGCTAGAGGTGGGGAAAAAAAGGAAAACTATATATGTAAGGAAAGATGCTAAATAGGGAGTGAACTTATCTTCAAACAAGTTTTTTGGTAATCTTAGAGTGGGCTTTCCCATGTGACACAGTGGTAAAGAATCCATTTGCCAATGCAGGACATCCAAGAGATCTAGGTTAGGTCCCTGGGTATGGAAAATTCCCTGGGGTAGGAAATGGCAAGCCATTCCAGTATTCTTGCCTGGAAACTTCCATGGACAGACAGAGGAATCTGGTGGGCTACAGTCCGTGGGGTCGCAAAGAGTCAGACACGACTGAGCAAATGAGCACTTGTGGTAAAGAACTTGCCTGCCAGTTCAGGAGACATAAGTGACAAGGGTTTGCTCCTTGGGTTGGAAGATCCCCTGGAGAAGGGCATGGCAACCCACTCCAGTATTCTTGCCTGGAGAATCCCATGGACAGAGGAACCTGGGGGCTACAGTCTATAGGGTTGCAAAAAGTCAAATATGACTGAAATGACTTAGCATGCACTTAGTCTTAGAGTGATAAAACATACTTTTGCATCCATGAGACAATAATATTTTGTTTAAAATAGTTGTCAAACATAAACGAGCTATTGGAAATTAAAGATCAGAGAGTTGTGAGGGAAATCTGAATAGGAACTTTGGAAATTCAGAAATATCAGAAAGTAAAATAAGCAACAAAGTTGAAATTAGGAGGGAAAAATAGAGAATTATTCCAGGAGGTTCACCATTTGAATAAGTCTCAGAAAAAAAAAAAAAAAAGTGAAGAGTGAAAATGGAGAAAAGATAATTATCAAAGAACTAAGACAAGAAACTTTCCCATATCATAAAGAGATCACAGGAGAGAAGCGGGCTTCCCTTGTGGCACTAGTTTACCACTAGTGCAAGAAACTTATGAGATGTGAGTTCAATTCCTGAGTTAAGAAGATCCCCTGGAGGGGAAGGCACGGCAACCCACTCCAGTATTCTTGCCTGGAGAATCCGATGGACAGAGGAGCCTGGTGGATCCCAAAGGATAGGACGTGACTGAAGCAGTTTAGTGCACATGGACATTCTTAGATTACAGCTGCTAAAGAAATTGAGGAAGCAGTCTATCCAGATTTGAAAGGTAGACACTTTTGCGTCTTCCATAAGAGAAGTGAATGAAATAGTTAATGTATTTGTATATACTGAGATATATAAGCATATGGTTGACAATTGAGAATGAATTAGCAATAACTGTATAAAAAAGAGATCAGACAAGCAAACTCACAGTAATTTATTTCAAGGAAAGCCAAAACTGGAATAAAAAAGTATGGATTACATATCATCTTCTAGAGCTCAGCCTTGAATAGCGTTCTTATAGACACAGTACTATAAACATTGAGTAATTAAACTAAAACAATAGACATAATTATATTGAATATATGGGGACAAGAAGCGTGTTTTGGGTCTAATCTGTGTGTCTGTGCTGAGAGTGAGTGAGTCTGGGCAATGGAGAAGAATTAAATCCCCATTTTCTACAATGGCAAGTCAATAGAGAGAACTCTAATAAAAAAGTTAGAAGAAACTATATGAATGTTATTTAGGTACGTAGAAGCAAATGTCATAAAAAGAAACTAGAAGACCTGATATTTATCTTCTCTGATAGGCAAGGAATGAGTTCACAGGGTTTTGGGTAGCGTTTGTACTTTAAAGACAAATTTCTTTAAATCATTTGCTGCTAAATTATACATAGAATTTTTTAAATAAAATAATAGGAGGCAAGTGGATGTTTTTCTACAACTTTATAATATTTCCAGATTCCTCATAACTAGATTTTAAGAGCAAAATCTGAGGGAGAAAATCTTCCAAAAGTCCCTTTTACTTGGGGGAAAAAAGAGACTTTGTTTTCTGTTGTTTTATTCAGGAATTTGAAGAAATAGTTCAAGAAAAAGTTACAAGAATTTTATTTTATCACCTTTACCACTGTTTGTTACAGAACCAATTTCTTTAGGAATTGAGGGTGAGAAATTCAAGTATCTTTTAATAAATGATTGGAGAATACCTGGCACCAGTGTAGGAGTCGTTTACTTATCAACATATCTTTAAATCTGAGACTGCCAACGACAAACCTCCATGTAAAAGTTAGCTGAAAACTAACTATTCATATCTTGCACTCATTTTCCCTCTGCTCCCTGTCCTCACCTCAATGATGCCGAGACCATGCTTATTCTGTTTTTATCATTATACAGGAGACTAAGGGAACTGAAGACTGTTTTGGGTAGTGTGTATAAAAATATATAGACACAGAACCCACACTTTCTATTGCCTTTTCACAATATAGCATCTTCTATCCCTTTAATTGAGATGTTGTTTCATTGAAAAATGCTGCCTCGTCTATGTGCCGCAAACTAGACAACCATTTGCCTTGAAAGCTCGACTCTTATTTTACAGAAGCTTTGAAAAGCAGTGTTAACATAGACACGAGAATCACACTGAAAGGATAAATGGAAAATGATTTTAAAGAATTTAAATGATTATATTTACAAAGGTGTAAATAAGATTATTTTAACCTATATTGGGTATGAGAATATACATGACCCAAAAATATGTTGATACTGAAGGCCAGGGAGAGGCCTTCAAAGAGCAAAGACTGCTGACTGTAGCAGAAAAGATGGATACACAAATTAAAAAATTGCAAGAGTATAAAATTGCATACAAAGAGTCTTATTTATTTAATTCTGGAGGGTGCATGACTTATAATGAAAGTACATTGCTTAAAGGCAGATAGAAATAATCACATTAAAATTAATAGAACTATATTATCTTTTCTACTTCAGTATGGTGGGCATTTGTTAATTCATTAAACTAATTCATTGTAATTCCATAGGTAGTTTTTATGGAGATTACCATAGGTAGTTTTTAGAACCTTAATAGGTAGCTTTTGAAAGCCTACTGTGTGTCAGGCATTCTGCTAGCTGCTGAGGATAGCATAATTAAAGTGAGAGCAAAGTTTCTGCTCTCAAAGGCAGAATGTTAGGGAAGTGACAAACTTATAAGCAAGCAATTGCAAAGCATGATAGATGCCATCAAGGAAAAATCATCAGGACAGGAATGAGTAGAATTATAAAATTATAAAAGTAGAAAGAACTGCTCTGCTCATCTAATATTCTATAGACCTATAAACTGAAACTTAGAATAAGGTATAGCTAGAGACAGAGGCAAAACTTAAGCATGCTCTGATGCGATGCCATTGGGACATGGTTTCCAGTTACGATAGGGTGCTCAGGGCTGGTGCACTGGGATGAACCAGAGGGATGGGATGGGATGGGATGGGGAGGGAGGGGGGAGGGGTGTTCAGGATGAGGAACACATGTACACCCATGGTGGATCCTTGTCAATGTATGGCAAAACCTCTACAATATTGTAAAGTAATTAGCTTCCAATTAAAATTAAGAAATTTATATTAAAAAAAAAAAGAAATCTGGTGGTTGGTCCACCAGGATTTAATATCCTCCAGGCAAGGCACTATTTCATAGAACCATTTAATAAGTATGTAAATATTGAGAAGATCACCTGGAATAGGAAATGGCAGCACAGTATTCTTGACTGGAAAATCCCATGGACAGAGGAGCCTGACAGGCTACAGTCCATTGGGTTGCAAAGAGCTGGACACAACTGAGTGACTGAGCACACACAAAATTACTGATAAACAGAGCTGCTGGTGTGTATGGTAGAGGGTGTATAGTTGAAGTTAGCAATTAATATATGGTAGATGAATATTAGCTATAGGTTATTGGAAGAAAACATTGGAGTAGGTTTTTTGGGGGGTTACTGCTAAGGAAGCAATAAAGTGAATAAAAACATTCTCTGTCATCAGTAGCCAAATCCTATCTCATTTTTTTCTTCTCAATTGCCCTCCAAGTTAAGTATAATTGTTTCCATTTTGCTAATGTGGAATGTGAAGTTCTAGAAAAAAGAGTAGCTATACCAGAGTCAGAGTTATACAAATAGACTGCTAGTTATCTCTTTAGCAAATTAGGCTTATTTGGGATTGCAGTTCAAGGTCTGCAAACATGATGAGCCATGTGCAACAAGGAGAGAACTCCTTTATCCTTGGGAAAAGGAAGTTGGGAAGGCTATAGTAAATAAAGAGCCCATTGGAGGAATTGAGAATTTGAAGTACAGTGACTTCATTGGCTGAATTCCAGCAGTCTCTTATTGGCTGCACTCTTGCCAGGCGAGAAGAGGAAGTTCTTTCTTCTTCCTATTGGACTGGACTATCTTCCAAGGAAATGAGAGCTCTCTTTTCTGGCCTCTGTACTATTTTAACTTCTGTTCATTAATTTCTTACCTCTACTGTATTGACCACCGGGTTCTTTACCACTGGCGCCACCTGGGAAACCCCTGTTCATTAATTTCTACGGCAAGATCACAAAGCAATTATAATATAGAAGGGATCTCAATCTTGCATCCTATATAAGCAGTGTTTTATTGTTCCCTTGCCTAAAAAAATTCTTTATAGATAAACATTGCATTGCCTATTTGGGTATTGAGCATTATTGTTACCCTAGGGGGAAAGATCTTAGAATATATAATAGAGTCTTATGATACTATGAAATATTTTGGAAAGCAGGACAATTAATCAGAGAAAAAGGTTGGTGGATGTAAGAGCTTGGGGAATCTGTTATACTATTTCTCCATAGTAATTCATACACATATTTTAGGTCACAAATAATTCACAGGAAACCTTTTCTTTTGGTTTAAGGATGACCTTTAATTAAAGGAAACCCCTTTGCTAAGATAATCAACTGAAGCCTCTACATCGTTAATCAATGTCAATACTTTACACACACACTTTTTTTTTTTCCTTTTGACTCCAGGAGGAAGTGACATTTTAATGGGGAAGACAATATGGTTCTGCAGCTGGGTGGAAGTATCTCTGTGGAGATCAATTCAGTTCAGTCGCTCAGTCATGTCTGATTCTTTGTGACTCCATGGACTGCAGCACTCCAGGCTTCCCTGTCCATCAAGAACTCCTGGAGCTTACTCAAACTCATGTCCATAGAGTCGGTGATGCCATCCAACCATCTCATCCTCTGTCATCCCCTTCTCCTCCTACCTTCAATCTTTCCCAGCATCAGGGTCTCTTCTAGTGAGTCAGTTCTTCACATAAAGTGGCCAAATATTGGAACTTTAGCTTCAGCATCTGTCCTCCCCAAAATAATCAGAACTGATTTCCTTTAGATTTGACTGGTTGGATCTCCTTGAAGTCCAAGGGACTCTCAAGAGTCTTCTCCAACACCACAGTTCAGTTCTTCAACACTCAGCTTTCTTTGTAGTCCAACTTTCACATCCATACAAGACTACTGGAAAAACCATGGTTTTGACTAGAAGGACTTTGTTGGCAAAGTAATGTCTTTGTTTTTTAATAATCTGTCTAGGTTGGTCATAGCTTTTCTACCAAGAAGCAAGTGTCTTTTAATTTCATGGCTGCAGTCACAATCTGTAGTAATCTTGGAGCCCTAAAAATAAAGTCTCTCACTGTTTCCATTGTTTCCCCAACTATTTGCCTTAAAGTGATGGGACGGATGCCACGATCTTAGTTTTCTGAATGTTGAGCATTAAGCCAACATTTTCACTCTCCTCTTTCACTTTCATCAAGAGGCTCTTTAGTTCCTCTTCACTTTCTGCCATAAGGGTGGTGTCATCTGCATATCTGAGGTTATTGATATTTCTCCTGACAATCTTGATTCCAGCCGGTGCTTTATCCAGCCCAGTATTTCACATGATGCACTCTTCATATAAGTTAAATAAGATGGGTGACAATATACAGCCTTGACAGTATATCAGGAATATATACTCCTTTCCTGATTTGGAACCAGTCTGTTGTTCCATGTCCAATTCTAACTGTTGCTTCTTGACCTGCATACAGATTTCTCAGGAGGCAGGTCAGGTCAGGTGATCTGGTATTCCTATCTCTTTAAGAATTTTCCACAGTGTGTTGTGATCCACACAGCCAAAGGCTTTGGCATAGTCAATAAAGCATAAGTAGATGTTTTTCTGGAACTCTCTTGCTTTCTCAGTGATCCAACGGATGTTGGCAATTTGATCTCTGCTTCCTCTGACTTTTCTAAATTGAGCTTGAACATCTGGAAGTTCATGGTTCATGTAAGTTGAAGCCTCGCATGGAGAATTTTGAGCATTACTTTGCTAGTGTGTGAGATGAGTGCAATTGAATGAGTGCATTCTTTTACATTGTCTTTCTTTGTGATTGGAATGAAAACTGACCTTTTCCAGTCCTGTGACCACTGCTGAGTTTTCCAAATTGGCTGGCAAATGAGTGAAGCATTTTCACAGTGTCATCTTTTAGGGTTTGAAGTAGCTCAGGTGGAATTCCATCACCTCCACTCGCTTTGTAGTGATACTTCCTAAAGCCCACTTGACTTTGCATTCCAGGATGTGTGGCTCTAGGTGAGTGATCACACCATTGTGGGTATCTGGGTCATGAAGATCTTTTTTGTATATCTTTTGTGTATTCTTGCCAACTCTTCTTCATATTCTCTGCTTCTGTGGAGATATTCTAAAACAATAGAAATATGTGTGGCTGTGCATCAAAAAGAGAGATAGGAACCTAAGTGAAACTAGTGGTTTCACTCTTTTCCTTTTTGTAAGTTCAACTTTAAAGCAAACACTTGGCTTTTGTTATAATTAGTTGATGCAGTGCCTCTCCCCCAAGTCATGGTAACATTCCTAGTAGTTGAGTTACACCTGTTTAAGGAAGCATTAAAGTGGCATTTTAGAGGGAGTTGGGAGGGGGGTTCAGGATGGGGAACACATGTAAATCCATGGCTGATTCATGTCAATGTATGGCAAAAACCACTACAATATTGTAAAGCAATTAGCCTCCAACTAATAAAAATAAAGGAAAAAATAAATAAAGTGGCATTTTATATACTCAGTCTTGCAGCATCAAGTGAATCTGAATCCCCATCTTCTGGTCTGGGCATCCAATCATGAGTTGCTTGTATAATGTGCTTAGTCACTCAGTCATGCCTGACTCCATTCAGTTCCATGGACTGTCATCCTCCAGGCTCCTCTGTCCATGGGATTCTCCAGGCAAGAATACTAGAGTGGGTTGTCATGCCCTCCTCCAGGGGTTCTTGCCAACTCAGGCATCGAACCCATATCTCCTATGTCTCCTGCATTGCTGTGTGGATTCTTTACATGATGAGACATCTGAGAAGACCATCATAAGAGTTATGTGAGTAAAATTTGAAAGCTTCAGTCATTTCATCAGATATATCTAGACTAGGTTTCTTTCATATAACCCATTTTAAAAAATCACACACACACTCCTTTTCATACTGTCTATATGTATAAAATTTCTTAAATTCAGCTGACTCAGCTGAATGTTATGAAGAAAACATCAGATAAAATTAGTTGCAATAAAGTATGAATAATTACCAGACCACCTTACCTACCTCTTGGGAACCTGCATGCAGATCAGGAAGCAACAGTTAGAACTGGACATGGAACAACAGACTGGTTCCAAATAGGGAAAGGAGTACGTCAAGGCTGTATACTGTCACCCTGCTTATTTAACTTATATGCAGAGTACATCATGAGAAACACTGGGCCGGAAGAAGCACAAGCTGGAATCAGGATTGCTGGGAGAAATATCAATAACCTCAGCTATGCAGATGACACCAGAAAGTGAAGAAGAACTAAAGAGCCTCTTGATGAAAGTGAAAGAGGAGAGTGAAAAGGTTGGCTTAAAGCTCAACATTCAGAAAACTAAGATCATGGCATCCAATCCCATCACTTCATGGCAAATAGATGGGTAAACAGTAGCTGACTTTATTTTTCTGGGCTCCAAAATCTCTGCAGATGGTGATTGCAGCCATGAAATTAAAAGATGCTTACTCCTTGGAAGGAAAGTTATGACCAACCTAGACAGCATATTAAAAAGCAGAGACATTACTTGCCAACAAAGGACAATCTAGTCAAGGCTATGGTTTTTCCAGTGGTCATGTGTGGATGTGAGAGTTGGACGGTGAAGAAAGCTGAGGGCCAAAGAATTGATGCTTTTGAACTGTGGTGTTGGAGAAGACTCTTGAGAGTCCCTTGGACTGCAAGGAGATCCAACCAGTCCATCCTAAAGGAGATCAGTCCTGGGTGTTTATTGGAAGGACTGACGCTGAGGCTGAAACTGCAATACTTTGGCCACCTGATGTGAAGAGCTGACTCATTGGAAAAGTCCCTGATGCTGGGAAAGATTGAAGGCAGGAGGAGAAGGGGACAACAGAGGATGAGGTGATTGGATGGTGTTGCCGACTCAATGGACGTGGGTTTAGGTGAACTCCGGGAGTTGGTGGTGGACAGGGAGGCCTGGTGTGCTGCGGTTCATGGGGTCACAAAGAGTCATACACGACTGAGCGACTGAACTGAACTGAATCTCACTTTTCTTTCTTCTAATGCTTTTGTTAATTCCTCCCAATCTTTTACCATATTATGCTGCTTTTCATTTTCAACTTGTGTCTTCTTTCATGTGGGCTGTTCACAGAGACAAGGGTTCCTTGACATTGCCGTTGTACTATACTTCTTAAATCCTTCTAATTATCCAGTTACCCTTTATTATGATGAGGATTATTACATATATATACTTGTATAAATGTATATGTGTGTATATATATAGGTATATAACTGAAAACCCTCCTATAACCCAGTTAAGACACAGAAAATGGCCCACACGATATTATTCCTCTTGAAGAATATTTGTTATCAATAATAGTGCTATCATCTTACTAGTTTTGGTAAGATCACTTTGTTTTATCAGATACTTTAGTGACAAGGTTAGAATAACTGAATGTACCCAAGATATTTCAAGGAACAAAATGTTTTGAGAGAAAGATTGCTGCTAAACTTCAGAAAAGATATATATCCGTACCATAAAAAGGCTTGATATAAAAATTTTATTTAAAATTTATTGTTTCAAAAAATGAGGATGCCATAGCAAATGTGTAAGCAAAGGACAAAAAAACTCTAATAAAATGTTTATTAAAATAGTGACTTTTTAGACAGATAATTGAACTTATAGTGATCTTATTTGGCAAGCATTGAAGACATTTTTTCTAAAGAAGAAATGTATTTTCCAATACATTATTATTTTATTGCAAATGTAATAATAAAATTACCATTTCACTTACTGCTCCTTTTGGTACACATTCCCTTGAAACTTTAAAAATTAATGAAAATCTTCCTCAATTAATAGTGAATGTCTAGTATTATGTTTATATTGAGGAGGACTTTTATGTTTCACAATAAACTGTTCAAAAAATATTCCTTTCCTTTTACTAAGTAAAAACATCTTTTTGAGGAGGGTGATTTGCTTATCTGTAAGAAAGTTTAGAAATCATTTTATGCCACCTGATGTGAATAACTGACTCATTGGAAAAGACACGGTTGCTGGGAAAGATTGAAGGCAGGAGTGAAAGGGGATGGCAGAGGATGAGATAATTGGATGATATCACTGACTCAATGGACATGCATTTAAGTAAGCTCTTGGACTTGTTGATGGACAGGGAAGCCTGGCGTGCTGCAGTCCATGAGGTCACAAAGAGTTGGACATGACTGAGCGACTGAACTGAACTGAAGAGCAGCTGTTTTGTACATTTTGTCTTCCTTATACATTGTGGTCTTCAGAATCACACAAAATATGCTTTGGTTCCCCTCATCAGTGTAAAGCTCATATTAGACCTTCAATAAAACTTCAAGGGATGGCATATCAGACCTTCAATAAAACTTCACGGGATGTAGAAGATAATTCTTAGATAACTTTCTAGAAATAACCCAAATATATAAATGCTATTATGGAATATTTGATGAATACCAGGTAATTGGAGAACTGAGCACAGATTATAGACATCAGATACTTTAAAAATGCTTTCCTATTTTGGATTTTCTGCTTAACTCATTTTTACTTTCTGTTAATTAAAAAAATATTCCCCTGTATCCCTCTGTATTATTTGGAGTCCTCTGGGTTAGTCATATTTTTTTTAAAAGCAGGTTTTTTTTTTGTTGTTGTTGTTGTTTAAGTTTTATTTTGTTTTTACATCATTAGGTGTGGAGAAGTTACTGGAATGTATTTCCTTTTTATTACTGAGCTTTCCACTTTTTCTCCTCCTAAAACTGCTGAGCTTTGAACTCTTTTCATAAAACTTCTGTGAATAAAGTGCCCTTCTGGGAACATGGTGTTTTCACATTTATTTGGAGAGGTCTATAGGGTAACTTAAAGCACAGACATTTAAATTAATAATGTTTTTATTATTGCTGAATGGGTAACCTTTTTTTTTTTTTTGGTGTGTGTGTGTGAGCATGTACAAAGCTGAGTTTTTTAAATGGAGTGCAGTATTCCCTCAGCATTACATAGGGGTCTTAATGAGGCCCTTTATACTTTCTAATGACTATCCAGGGAGTTGGGAAAAAGCAAGTGGATGCCATATATAAAGAGGAGAGCATTAAGCACCTACAAACAGTGAGGCACCCTTTTGGGACCAGGATACAGACCTCCTGAATCCCAGCCCTCAAGTAATAAACAAATAAGCAAATATTCTGATTTCTGACATTAAGTGTCCTGAAGAAATCTAAACTAGATAAGATGATTGAGAATAACAGAAACCACTATTTTATATAGGATGCTCAGAGAAGTCTACAGTGATAAACTGACATATAAGCATAGCATTGAATGAAGTCGAGAGAAAGAAGACCAGCAAAGACACAGGGCCTGAAGCAGAAGGAATATTGGTGTGGTGGAGGAGGAAGGTCAGTATGCCTGGAAGCCAGTGACTGAGAGGTGGTTGATGGAGATGAAGAAAGATAGAGAGCCTGATGAAAGGGATTGCCTTCCATCCTACGTGCAAGGTGAAAACAAAGAACAGTTTAAGCAGAAGAGGGAATTTGTTGCTCTATTTAGGTATACTGGTGACATTTGCAAGGGGGCTAATTTTGGAATTGGTAGAAAAATGTAGATCAAATATATTTTGAGTGAAGTTTTTATTGATAAATATTTATATGAGGGTGAGAGAAGAAGAGTAGTTAAGGATGATTCAAGAATTCTGGTCTTAGGAGCTAAACAAATGGTGGGTGCCATATATACAAACAAGGAGTTTTGACTACTAAATTTTTAACACTAAACTTTAAGAACTTCTACATCCTTTATCAACAGAAATGTTTGTATAACAGATCTTTGGTTTCTAACATTTTGTGCTAAAAAGTGAAAATCTGTGATTCATTCCATAAAGATTATCTCGATTTTTGTTTCTGTTTCATCTCAAATTTTAATGAACAATACAAGTCAGTTGATTATGTCATAAATTAGACTTCTTCAGCTTGCTTAACTTGATTTTAATTTTTATCAGGGAACTAAGCTGTTTTAGATATCATGACCTATCATGACCTTACTCTTGCACTGGACTCTAGAAACATGTGACTTTTTTTTTTTCTCAAACCTCTCCTTTTTATGCACCAGAATCTCTGGTATTCTGAATTAATAATGTCTGTCTAAATTAGATTTAGGTTGTGAGAAAGGGAAAACTTGCCTTACTCTGGGGGAGGCAATAGCTATTTTTATAGGAACCTGAATATTATAAGTACTGCATATTCAGGGTGTTTGTACTAGTAAGTTATATTAATAGGTAACTCAGTAACAGATTTCTAAGAACTGGGTCACAGAGAATTATTAAATTGGTACCTTGTAAGGTTTTTTTTCCTTTTTTTTTTTTTAACAACTTGACTTATATTGCAAAGCAAAGTTAAAGAGTGAATTTTCATGAAGACTCTCCTCTATATTTTATGGCCTGGATCAGGGAAAAAGGAAAAAGTTTCTTGAAATATTAGCTTTTTATCCTTAAGGCTGATATTACCTATTGTTTTAAATATTTCAAACAAGTTGATTATTGGGTATTTTAACACTTTGCTAATGTGAAAAAAGCCACCACAACCTTTATCCACTCCCTGAAGACACTGAAGAGGCTATTCATTCATTTAACCATCATTCTTAGTGTTCTGTAAGGTGCCAACAGTTATTGCATCATCAATCCTTGACAAACATCTAGGGAAACATTTGAGAAAGTAATCCAAGTTAGCATTCATTGTGCTTTAATAAACCTATGGGAAATAACATCTTGCCTACTTAGCAGTCCTTCATCCCAGAAATAGTGTGGTATTCTCAATCTATTTCCATCAGTCTTATCTATTTATGACTTTTCTCAAGCACTAACTTCTCCTAAACAATTCCAACTAAAAGTTAATTGCATCCTTCAGTTTTGTTCTTTGGGACACTTAAAATAAAATCATCTCCCCACAGTGGACTCTTCTCTGTAACCCTATTTTCTCTGACACTGATTCTTCCTCTCTTTTACCTTGACCCTTGACCCCAGGCTTTGACATTGGTAAAGTTGTTGATTTGAGGACCATTTCTGGGTCCTCAGATCTAGCATCTTGAGTAGCCACTGAAACCATGTGGGGGAGTTAGCTTTTCTTGGCCTGAATTTAGACAAGTAGGAAGCAGGAGACAGGAAGAGATAAGATGGATACATTTCTCTTTATTTCATTTCTCAGAGAACAGCAATGAGAGTATGTTTCCAGTTTGCAAATCTTCCAGATAATCCTGCAGGCAGAAGCAACATACCTTTTCATTGCCCTACATTTTTCCTTGCCTCAGTCACACCTTCTGCTTTTTATCCCCCTTCATTTCTCTAGACTTGCAATTCCCAAAGAAACTGTCAACAGGGTCTTGCTTTGGGAACTACTCTTTCTAAAGGATTGGGACTAAGATAGATGGCATTATTATTCTATTCATTTAGCAAAGATTGTAGAGAATAGACAGGTTTATAAAATCCCCTTCTACCTACACTGTTACCATCAGTTGTTCATATCATTAATTTCTATTATTAGTTCAGAACCAAAACAAAACAAAAACTTTTTTCAGAAGACATAAAACCTTTTTTTTTTCTTTCTATGATTATTCCAGGAATTAAAAAGAAATCTATCCCTGGGCAAAACTTGTAATAAATGCATCATAAGTGAATACATTGAATGGTGAAATTTCACTAATAGGCTTTTTGGCATGTCATAGTATGAAATAATGCAAAAAAATTTGTGACCTGATACAGATATATAAGATTTGTGTAATTATCTTCTCTTTATTTCCCTCTAAAATCTAGTAGTAATTGATTTTGGAAAGTAAGCAATTCTAAAGACAGTATTATAAGTGACACTTGAAACTTTTCTCTTTCACATACTTAATATCATGCACTTTTTAAAAATCAATAAGGTAATGAAGATTTTGATCATTTTGGTATATCCTATAATTGTATAATTAGATATCATAATTGCATGTTCAAATGATTACACATGTGAGCACTAATTTCTTAATTATAGACAATTATTTTTTTTTTTTTTTTTTAATATTATTTTATTAGTTGGAGGCCAATCACTTTACAACATTTCAGTGGGTTTTGTCATACATTGACATGAATCAGCCATATAGTTACATGTATTATAGACTAAATAAACAGTAATTGACTGAAGTGACAAAAATCAAATAAATACTTCCATCAAAAAATGTCAGGGAAAATAAAAATACATATTTATTGAAACTACCTATCAGTGAACTCTAGCATTTTCTGTTTATTATAAGTTTGATATGAACTGTATTAATTTTACAGTAAGACATAACAAGATTGCATCTTACCTGGAATAGTGAATGTATAAGTTTATTAGAAGAGGCAAAAATCCTTTCCATTAAATGTCATGGTATCATCTTAGAATGTACGTCATCTCCTATTTTCCGTTCAGTTCAGCATACATTTATCTGCTTTTGGTATTGTGTCCTCAACATGAGCCACTGATATAAGGTATTGACTATTTGAATATATTTGCTATTTGGGAGCTTTTTGGCATTAGGCATAGAAGCTAACAGTGGTCGATGTACATTTGGAATAATGAGATCTTGTGCATGTGCGTGCTGTCACTTCAGTCACATCCGACTATTTGCAACCCAGTGGACTCTAGCCTACTAGGCTCCTCTGTCCATGGTAATTCTACAGGCAAGAATACTGGAGTGGGTTGCCATGTCCTCCTCCAGGGGATCTTTCTGACCCAGGGATTGAACCTGAGTCTCTTATGTCTCCTGCTGAGATGGTAATGAGATCTTAGGTACTTATAATATTATTTAATACATATTTGAAAATCACTGATGATAAAACTGTGTCCAAACTTTAGTTAATAGTTGAGAAACAGTATCTACACCTTATGTTATTCTGTATGTCTTTGTTGTTTTACTGGAGAACATACAATTGTTGTTTCATATAGTTGCATACATAAAACAAATGTAAATATGTATTTATACAAATATAAACATTTTATATATTGAATATATACTTATATATAAAGTATTTGTACACATATATTATTGGGGCAGTGTCCAGAATTATGAGAGGCGGGTTATGTTTTAATATCTTTGTCACTTGCTATGTGACTTGAGTTTTGGTATCTACCTGGATCCCCTTCATGAATCACAGCCTTGTTGTGGCAGAGTGGCTTGTATAACTCAAAGAAGCTATGATCCATATCATACAGGGCCACCCAAGACAGACAGGTCATAGTGAAGAGTTCTAACAAAACATGGTTTTCCAGTGAACATGTACATATGTGAAAGTTGAGAAGGATGAGAGTTGAAAATTGATGCTTTTGAACTGTGGAGCTGGAGAAGACTTTTCAGACCCCTTTGGACTTCAAGGAGCTCAAACCAGTCAATCCTAAAGGAAATCAACCCTGAAAATTCCTTGGAAGGACTGATGATGAAGATGAAGCTTCAATACTTTGGCCACCTGATGCGAAGAGCTGACTCATTGGAAAAGACTCTGATGCTGGGAAAATTTGAAGGCAAAAGGAGCAGGGGGTGGAAGAGGATAAGATGGTTAAATAGCCTCACCTACTCAATAGACATGGATTTAAGCAAACTCTGGCAGATAGTGGAGGACAGTGGAGCCTGACGTGCTATAGTCCATGGGGTGGCAAAGAATTGGATGCGACTTAGTGACTAAACAGCAATAACAACAAAATCTACAATAAAGGTAATAAAAAGAAAACAAGATATTTATAAAAGATATTTTATAGTGCTATGTGTACTAGTTTTATTTTGAACCATTCAGATAGTTGTAAACATTTTAGGGGTTACTCTTTTTTTTTTTTTTTTTTTTTAATATTATTTTATTAGTTGGAGGCCAATCACTCCACAACATTTCAGTGGGTCTTTAGGGTTACTCTTAATAGCTAAAGGGGCCATAAGTTGAGTGAGTTTCATCTGTGTCACTTACTTTCCTAAAGGATCTCAATTCAAAGTATAGAGCTGTTGGTAACATCCATTGTTAGAGATCCTACTTCATGATTTTAAAAATGTTTGAATTCCCCCCTGTCCTAGGAGTAAGAGCAAAATATTCTCAGGAATTTCTTAATGAGTCTGAATTGAAAGTCATGTTTTCTATTAGTGGAGTAATCTTTTAGATAAGAAAGTTTATATGAGTCATTTAATAAGTTTTTAAAAACATAGTTTTCCTGTGGTTGTGTAAGAAATTCTAGAGCAGCATCTCTTTGTTTGTACTTATATGACCAGCAGTCCTGTCTCCTATCCATCCCCTTGGGCAGTTGGATTTTATGCTGCTCATGTATATTTGTGGAATAAATATTCTAGTATCCAGAAAATGCTAATGTAGGTAAATCCAAGGAGAGGAACATGCTTTTGGCGGTTGGGGGCCCCTGATGTGACAAAGTATTGCTGATATTACTCTGCTAAGCCTGGCTTTGAAGGTGAATCTGATTGATGTCAGATGAGAGTGAGGAGAAAATGGCTGTTATCAGTCAGGTTTCAGTTATAGATAACAGAGTCTATTCTAGCTAGTTTCAGCATAGATGGATTAATTGATGTAATTAATTGCTTACAAAACTGATTTTAAGGGCTGCAGGAGGCTGTAAGACTGTTTCTACTGGAATGACTTCAGTGTCTATCCACCAATGAAATGTTTCCTCTTTTAGAAACACAAAGTAGTTTCCTAGCCAGTAGATTTTAAAAAAATGGATCTTAGTTATGATTGATTCCTCAGAAAATATCTTTCTCCCCACCTAATTTGTTTCTGAATTGTCACTGATCAAACAGAAATTCTGTTCGCAACCTTAGTGCAAAGGAGTCTGGTAAATGTAATTTTCAGCTCTCTGGCTTCAGATTGTAAGAAGGCATCCTACTCAGAAGTTGAAAGAGGTGGTAAGCAACCAATGGACTGTATCTTGTGGTCCAAAGGGGCAATTATATGGAATGATTTCACATTCATCTATCTCTATAAACAATTTGGTCTTCACTCTATTTGGACTTGGTGGCTCTGTGGTAAAGAATCCTCCTACCAATGCAGGAGATGCAGGTTCCATCCCTGGGTCAGGAAGATCCCCTCAAGGAGGAAATAAATCCCACCCCAGTATTCTTGCCTGGGAAATACCATAGACAGATGAGCCTGAGGGGCTTCAGTCCATGTGGTCGCAAAAAGTCAGACGCAACTTATCAACTGAGCACACATGCTCATATTTGGATAAAAGTCAAAATCTCAAACTTGTTATCAAAGATGTAAGTCTTGATTTGCCAGCATTTGAAGATTATATTATATCAATTTCCTGTTGTTTGTGGAAACAACTCTGTCTTAGGACATACTTCTTTGTAGACCTCTTTTAACTTTAAAATTCTTCTCTCATTTTAGCCCAGCAAACAGATTCTATTCTGCAGAAATCTACAGATATTCTTATTTCCTTCCTGTCGCAGAAATATTCAGTCCTGAGAATCACAGGATAATTTTGTTCTTTACTGTTCATTTCCATTTAAATTGGGAAAAACAGTCTGGTAGAAATATAAACTGGGCTTTCCTGGTAGCTCAGATGGTAAAGAATCTGTCAACAATGTGGGAGATGTGGGTTTGATCCGAGTCAGGAAGATCCCCTGGAGAAGGGAATGGCAACCACTCCAATATTATTGCCTGGAGAATTCCATCGACAGAGGAGCCTGGCAGGCTACAGTCCATGGGATCGTGAAGAGTCAGGCATGACTGAGTGACTAACACTTTCTTTTTTTTTTTTTTTTTTATGAAATACAAATATGTGGCAGAAATATTACAGTGTGTTGGTAAAGTTGAATGATGTGTTCTCTCTTTACGAAGAGTTTAGGCACCATCCTTTGATCTATCCGTTCTGAGAGAAAAATTCTTTGATCTTCTTGAATAAAAGCTATCGGACTGAGTTTCTGTTAGTAACACCAGAGCATGACTAAAACCAGATTGATTTCAGAGAGAGCTTCCCCATATACTCGTTGTAGGACCTTGGATAAATCACTTTACTGTTTTCAGCATCAGTTTTCTCGTCTGTAAAGTGGGGCTGTAGTCCCTAAATTATATGACTGTGAGAATTAAATGAGATGTCATAATAAAGCATTTTCCAGATTAAACTGTTAGTAAATTATTGACTACTTTTAGTAGAAATTCAGAGTCATACAGACGCTTTTTAAAATCCTTTAACCACTAGTTTTTGATTGTATGGTCTTAGGAAAGGTTTTATAGTTAACCTTTTTGAATCTCAATTTAGTAATTTGCAAATTAAGTATAATAACATTTTCTTCTAGGATTTTTTATGAAGACAATTATGCCGAAGTGACTATATAGAATCTAACACAATATTAGTTCCCATGTCTTCCCTATCTAAGCTTTATCCAAAATTGAAACAAGGTAAAAAGAAATTCTTGCAATATTTTACTATGACATTAATCTAAAGGGCTGAAATGTTTCAACTATATTTGAAATTAGCATACCATTAATACTCTCTGATTTGTAGCTCCTGAAATTAAGCCACTTGCTTGAATATTTAAATGCTCCTTTTTCATTTTTATTATTTATAATGCCTCAGTTTGGTTTTGCATGTCTCCTTGTGATAGCTTTCAATCATCTGGATGTTGCTTCAAGTTTAAATTCCAAGTCAGCAGTTATGAGTAAAGATCATTTGCACCTCTGAGTGTTGTAAGGTGCCCATAAAATATCTTACTGTTCTTATTCTTGTTTTTCTAAAAGTTGCTTACATGTTTTAGGAGAAAAGTATGTGATAAAGATTTTTCCATAGATTGAAAATGTATCCATAGGAATTGAAGTTGTTAATTTTTCTTTCTAGTTTCAGATGCCCAGAAAAGTGCAGAAGGACAGATAATTTACTCTCAAATATATCCTTAGGCCAATTCAATGTACCTTTCTTTCAGTATTTTAGATGGATTATTAGAAAGCATGAAATAGAATTGTACTTTATTATATATTTGGTATAATCTGGCTAAATTTATTTATTAGGAGAAAGTCAGAATATCATAATTACAAACATTTCTGCCAAGCCTACATGCCAAAAGACATTGTCATTTTTCTGAAGTGTGTTGGTGTTTTTTTCAGCATTTCAAATAGCAAAAGTTCATATAGTTATCTTATGAATAAATTTAAATGCAGCTTTAGTATGGTACACTCTTGGAGTGAGTGAGGCAGAGCAATTTTTTTTATTACATTTCTAATACTCTGCAGTGTCTGAAATACTGTTAATTTAGATTATATTCTATTATAAAAATCATTAAAGAATTTGCTGCTTTGCTTTCAGCAAGATTAAGTGTGATGGTGAAAAATATCCCATAAGAAACCCATAGGGAACAAAGTGGAAAACTAGCTGTTTAGCAGCAACACTGTAAAAATACTTAATAGTTAAAATTTGTGGTTAAATAAATATTGATTATTAAGTATAAAAGTGCTAAATTTACCATAGATAATATACATGTTTCAATGCTGTTCTCTCAAAACATCCCACCCTCGCCTTCTCCCACAGAGTCCAAAAGACTGTTCTGTACATCTGTGTCTCTTTTTCTGTTTTGCATATAGGGTTATCATTACCATCTTTCTAAATTCCATATATATGTGTTAGTATGCTGCAATGTTCTTTATCTTTCTGGCTTACTTCACTCTGTATAATGGGCTAAATTTAAATCAGAGGAAACTTTTAAAGTTCTGGAAGAAACACTGTAATGAAATTTGACTACCCTCCTGTATATATTCTCAAATTGCCAAAAAATAAAAGTGTTTAGAGTATACTGTATGCCATTACAGCACCTGCTCCTTCATAAAAATTACATATTGATGATTGAGTTGTAAAAACTCAGTGTAATGATTTATTTATTTTTTAACCAATGGTTTATTCTTTGTCTTATGATCTGGCACTCTGATCTTTTAGATGCCTTAAATAGAGCATTTCCAATGTATACAGTTTATTTCTTTGAATGCTTCTAGTTACTTCTTCAAGAGTAGTATTTTGATTATTTAGGATTTGGAAAAACAAATCAAATGTTTATAAGGTCTGCAAATGTTAAAAATGGATCTCTTATTATTTAATTTTTTCATGACAAGTTGTCTTTGTCTGCTAATTATCAAATGAAGAAATAATAGTACTTTAAACAAGATAAGTTTCAATTCTGTCTAGAAAATGAATCTAGATGTCAAAATGATTGAGATAGTATGAGCCCTTCATGGTATCGTGAGGGACCCATCCTTAGCACATATGACTTCTGCCTTGGAGTTAGCTCACAATTTAAGACGGGTTCTGCAGCCCTAGCTATCACGGTTGAATTTCAGGCAGGAAGGAAGAAATGGGAAGCACAGAAATGGGTCCATGCCCTTCTCTTTTAAGGCGTTTCTTTGGAGGGCCCTCATAACACTTCTGCTACAAAGTATACATATGTGCAGAAAGAATAAACCTAGCAGGTCTGAGAATACGGTGCTTAGACAGGCCTGCTTGAAAGGTTGGTCCTTGCTCGGCATCTGGGAATTTGGATTTCCGGAAGGGTTGCTCCATTCACCCTCTGATTAGAATGGTTCATTGTGCTTAATTTTTTTTCTGCAAACAATATGATTGGCATGGAACACTTGCTTTACCGTTGCAGATTGAATTTTGATATAGGCAGGGCAGATGGTGCCCATGTGACCAGACCCAGTAAAAACTGAATCTCTAGTAAGCTTCCCTGATAGAATATTTCATAAGTGTTGTCATTAGCTAATGCTAGAGGAGTTAAGTGCTTCCTTGTGACAACATGGGGAGAGGATTCTTGGAAGCTTATTTCTGTTTTCCTTTAAATGTCATCCCCCCTGTCACATTTCTCTTTTATTAATTTTGTTTTGTATCTTTTCACTGTAATATGTCATAGTCATGAGTATGACTATATCATGAGTCCTATAAGTCCTCTGTGAGTCATCAAACCTAGACATGATCTTGGAGACCTATTTAAAAAAATGAAAATTCAGTAAGTGACTGAATACTTATTCAGTCACTCAAGTTATAAAACACATTCTCAAGTTATAAAACACATTTTAAGGTCTATCACAAATGTGATTTTTTTTTGGTACTAATATTCATAGTTTGATTTTAAATTTTTATTGGCCTTCTCTTTTCATCACCATGACCGCAAAGCTTTAGCTATGATGACTGGAAGAATGGAGTTGTCATTAACTGAAATGGAAAGATGGTGAGAGTTGGTTTGGAGGGAAGATCAAGAGTTTCTATCTTGATCAATTTTGGATATGTTACATTGTAGACAGAGAGTAGATGGTGGTGCCAGAAGACTGGATTCAAGAGAGAGGGCTCAACTACAAATATTAAATTAGAAGTCATCATCATGTAAGAGGCATTTAAGGTACAGAAGTGATGAACAAGGAAGTGAGTGTAGATGGAAAGGCACAAGCTTTATGGCACTCAGCATCCATTTAAAAGTCAGGGAGATGAGTAGGAACCACCAAAGGAAACTAGGAAGCAGTGGACAGTAAAGTGAAAGTGAAAGTTGCTCAGTTGTGTCAGACTCTTTGCAACCCCATGGACTATATAGTCCATGGAATTCTTCAGGCCAGAATATTGGAGTGGGTAGCCTTCCCCTTCTCCAGGGATCTTCCCAACCCAGGAATCGAACCCAGGTCTCCTGCACTGCAGGTGGAATCTTTACCAGTTGAGCCACAAGGGAAGCCCAAGAATACTAGAGTGGGTAGCCTATCCCTTCTCTGGCAAGTCTTCCTGACCCAAGGATCAAACTGGGGTCTCCTGCACTGCAGGCAGGTTCTTTACCACCTGAGCTATCAGGGAAGCCTGAATGGACAGTAAGGAAGCAGCAAACCAAATCTCTTTTCAGTCACCTTGTGGAAACTTGGGAGAATATCTTTTTCTTTTTTCCTGTTTTTTTATAGCTTGTGTTGTTTTTGTTGTCCATTCGCTATATCATGTCCAACTCTTTGTCACTCTGTTGACTGCACCTGCCAGGCTGCATGGCCAAAATACTGTAGCTTGAACTTTAGCATAAGTACTTCCGGTCAATATTCAGGGTTGATTTCCTTTAGGATTGATTGGTTTGATCTTGCAGTCCTGGGGACTCTCAAGAGTCTTCTGCAGCACCACAATTTGAAAGCATCAGTTCTTTGGTTCTCAGTCTTCTTTATGGCCCAATTCTCACATCTGTACATGATTACTAATAAAACCATAACTTTCACTATGTGGACCTTTGTCAGCAAAGTGATGTCTTTGCCTTTTAATATGCTGTGTAGATTATTCATAGTTATCCTTCCGCGTAGCAAGTGGCTTTTAATTTCATGGCTGCACTCACCGTCCACAGTGATTTTGGAGTCCAATAAAATAAAATCTGCCATTGTTTCCATTTTCCCCTTTCTATTTACCATGAAGTGATGGGACCAGATGCCATGATCTTATTTTTTTGATTGTTGACTTTTAAGCCAACTTTTTCACTCTCCTCTTTCACCTTCATCAAGGGAGTCTTTAGTTCCTCTTTGCTTTCTGCTATTAGAGTGGTATCATCTGCATATCTGAGGTTATTGGAAATGAAGTCAAATCTTTATATTTTAATCATATCTGAATACGTTTAGCATGGTGTTTGATATTTTTATGCCAGCTGTATTGCAATGTTGATTCATTTAACACCCTATCTTCTAAAATTTGGATGGTTTTCTGATAAACAAATTCATAACTCACATTACCTATCCTTATGTTTTCATTTTTATATTATTTTTCTCCAATGTTTCCAGCTCTATTGAATGAATTTAGCTTTATAAATTTGCTTTTTTCCATTTATCAAATTTTATTCTTGTCCTAGATAGTACTTCTAATTGGAGATTCAGAAGGAATTTAAAATTTGACAATAGAGAAGTACTATTTGATATTTTCTTCTAAATTCACCCATCCATATTCAAAGGATAATCCTATGTTTATAAAGATACAATTAAAATGTTAATATTTAGATATTAATTAAATTGATTAAAATCATAGAATTTACCCCCAAATCCCTCTGTTTTATTTCAAAATGAATGTGGCTGAGTAGACTCAGTTTTCATTTGAGGAAATATTTATTAAATGATCAACACCTCAATTAATTGAAACTCATTATATTGTGGGTGCCTTGTGGAGTGGTTTTTCTCTAATTTATGTTTCATTGTCAGCAGAATTATAGTGCTAGGAATCTATTCAAGCAACAATGATTTTGTTCAGTTCAGTTGCTCAGTCGTGTCCAACTCTTTGCAACCCCATGAACCGCAGCACACCAGGCCTCCCTGTCCATCACAAACTCCTGGAGTCTACCCAAACCCATGTCCATCGAGTCGGTGATGCCATTCAGCCATCTTATCTTCTGTCGTCCCCTTCTCCTCCTGCCCCCAATCCTTCCCATCATTAGGGTCTTTTCCAATGAGTCAACTCTTTGCATGAGGTGGCCAAAGTACTGGAGTTTCAGCTTCAACATCAGTCCTTCCAATGAACACCCAGGACTGATCTCCTTTAGGATGGACTGGTTGAATCTTCTTGCAGTCCAAGGGACTCTCAAGAGTCTTCTCCAACACGGTAGTTCAAAAGCATCAGTTCTTTGGCGCTCAGCTTTCTTCACCATCCAACTCTCACATCCATACATGACACTGGAAAAACCATAGCCTTGACTAGACAGACCTTTGTTGGCAATGTAATGTCTCTGCTTTTTAATATGCTATCTAGGTTGGTCATAAGTTTCCTTCCAAGGAGTAAGCATCTTTTAATTTCATGGCTGCAATCACCATCTGCAGTGATTTTGAAGCACAGAAAAATAAAATCAGCCACTGTTTCCACTGTTTCCCCATCTATTTGACATGAAGTTACGGGACCAGATGCCATGATCTTAGTTTTCTGAATGTTGAGCTTTAACCCAACTTTTTCACTCTTCTTCACTTTCATCAAGAGGCTTTTTAGTTCTTCTTCACTTTCTGCCATAAGGGTGGTTTCATCTGCATATCTGAGGTTATTGATATTACTTTTATATCCTAGACTCAGTGCATTGGATTGAAGACACCAAAAGTCCTTGATGTAATAGGTTGTAGTTTATTAAAGGCAAAATTGTTGTCTTAGGTCTGGTTCTTTAGAAGTAGAAATTGAGATGAGAATTCAAGTCCAAAGGATTTATTAGGGAAATGCTTTAGGAGATACTGCTAGTGGAGTGAAAAGGCAAGACAGGAAAAGGAAGAAGCCAGGCGAGGGTGTGATTTTAGGGGATTAGCCTCAACCTCATCTTGTGGAAGGAGCTCTAGAATGTAAGTTATGATTCAAAATCTGTCCTAAGGGAGACAAGTGAGTTGGGCTTTCGTAGTCACTAAAAAGCCATTGGATAGAGAGGAAAATCTCTAGCATTTCTCAGACTCTGCCTCTGAGAGCAAAGTGGCCCCACAGACCTGAGACCTTCCAAGGGTAAGAAGGCATTCTTAGGAGATGAACATGGAAAGCACAAAAGGGGCTACAAGGGATTGAGGCAGAACACCAGTTGTCTATAACATACAAATAGCTCATTTATATGGCACATAATGAGTACTCGCAGAGAGATTTGCAAGCTGCTATGGCAACCCTGAGGACAGGATGAAATAGAGTTCTATGGGAGAGGGAAGACTTTCTAATAAAATGATTTCCGGAGGATCAGAGGGAGTTAACTACATAATGAGTGAAGGAAAAAAGAACTTTCATTTCAGGAGGAGCCTGGTCTACAAAGACACAGACACATAGAAAAAAAAAAAAAAAAATCCTACATTTCAAGCCTGTTGTGGATTTAAAATCAACCAATAAAATAAAAAAGCATTTTATTTACCTTTAAAGAAGTAAAATCCTGTTACTGGTTGTCTGGAGTCCATGATTAATATCTTGGCTATGCTACAAAAGAAAAGCCTTCAACGAGGCAATCTGCAGTAACCCCCAACACTTTTTAAAGCATTTGCACCAAAATGTACCCTCTTCTGTCATCTTTGGTTTGATAGACCACTACTAGGTCCTATTGTAGTTCTCCATACACATGTAGGAAATGACGTTGTTAAAGATAAATACAAAATTTACTTAGTATCTCTCACTGCTTATATTCACAAGAGATGAACAAAATCTTCAAAGTTTAAGTTCAAAAGAAAAGACACAGTCAAGAGAATGATGAGAAAAAAAATGTTTTCTCTGCTTTAAGGCATATCTCATTTTCAGAAATACCCATGTCCTCACCTCAAAATTCTCCTTTTGTTTCCAGTGCATTTACCATAATGATTCCCTCTCCTTCACCATTCTATTATTTGACTAGTGAGAAGACACCAGGTTGATCTTCAGACTCTCTTTTATGTTTATTGCTTCCCTGAGCTTCTTGCTCACACTACACACTTTAAACAATTCTTCCTTATCACAATGTGGACATATTAACAGATAGTAACTCCAACTTGTATAAATTGTTTGAAGCTCTAAACTATTTTTAGTAGTAGTCATATTAGTGATAGTAGTGGTCTCTAATATTTGGTCAGCATACTAGAAAAATATAATGTTCCATGCATAGAGTGAAGAAGTTTTTGATTCTCTGGTGTCTCGGTGGTAAAGAATCCACCTGTCAGTGCAGGAGACTCAGGAGATGCAGGTTCAATCCCTGGGTTGGAAAGATCCTCAGGGAGTAGGAACTGGCAACCCACTCCAGTGTTCTTGCTGGAAAATTCCAAGGGCAGCAGAGACAGGCTGGCTGCAGTCTATGGGGTTGAAAATAGACACGGCTGAGCACACACACACACAGTCTATAGAAGTTTTCAGGTAAAAAATTTGTTACTTTGACAGAAAATTTTTGTATAATATTTAGAAACAAGAGTGACATTTTTCTATCATTTATAATAGGCTGATACACTTTATTAAAAATTGAACCCATACGATCTGGAGTCCTGTTCCACCCATAGTTCTATTTATTGTATTAAGTAGCTCAAAGAGAACATATTGTCGCTGTTATTTTCCCTGATATCAGTACAGGATAAGAGGATAACTTTTATTTTCAAAACTGTAAAGAGCACTGTTTACTTATAATCATGCTGCTGCTGCTGCTAAGTCACTTCAGTCGTGTCCAACTCTGTGTGACCCCATAGACGGCAGCCCACCAGGCTCCTCCGTCCCTGGGATTCTCCAGGCAAGAACACTGGAGTGGGTTGCCATTTGAAAAGTGAAAGTGTCTGACTCTTAGCGACCCCATGGACTGCAGCCCACCAGGCTCCTCTGTCCATGGGATTTTCCAGGCAAGAGTACTGGAGTGGGGTGCCATTGCCTTCTCCTACTTAACATCATACCTTTATGCTTTTCCAGACTATCACTCTGGAAATGACAAGAGCCATGACTGGCTTTGTTTAGTGCCCAAAGACTCTGCTGGCAAATCACCCCAGTCATTATAGCAGAGCAGATGATGTTTATCTTACTTTTTCTCTGGATGTCTTTTACAGATAAAGGATCTTCTTTCAGAGTATGAACAAGGCTGGGACAAAGCTCATATTTGTCATCATAGATTGACCTGAGGAGACAGGAGAATAAAGCCTAACGCCTTGACAACTGATAGAAAGTATCTTTAATTCACAAAACTCCTCATTCACTAAATGTTAATTAAAGGGGAGAACCTAAAAGTCTGAGGATTGTCAAGGGCTAACTACTTATTGAGTTTGTAATAGCTATGGAATACAGCCTTGGATTCACCTAGGTCTCTCTCTGGTCTGCACTTCAGGTTTTTAACATTTTCGTAAGCTATTTTAGTCAACAGTGATTTTATTTAAGACTACATAAAAATAATGATGTTTCAGAAATATCATTATTTGCAAAAAGCAAAGTAGAAAATTCTCTTTTGAGAGTTGGGTGACTCTAAGCTAAGTGTTATGATCTGCAGCCTAGGAGTATCTCCAAGCTGTTCCTTTAGATTTTATAGTTACCATAGAGTATCTCCCTAAAGTGTAGCATCTTTCTTTTTCTGTACCTGTTATTTTTATGGAAATTAAAGGGTTTAAATACAATCATATTTAACAATGTAGCATATCTGAGTAGTGAATGTATTTTATTCCTGCTTTGGGACTAGCAAGTTGTCCCAAATAACCCATCTCCTCTTTTTCCAGAGCTATAGAATTAGATTTTAGAAGGAGCCTGGGAGACAGGAGCTCTGCATGGTAAAGAGTACACTTCCCAGGCTTTCTGGGAGCTATGGGTGGGGCTGTCTATCTGAAGTGAGCCAGTGTCCTGAGGCAATATCTAGAGCTTTCTGTAAACCCGATCTTGTAGGCACTTTCTTGTCTTTTCCTCTTTTCTTCTGCTAGGAATGGGATGAGAAAACTAGATTTGTAGCTGCTATTCTGGGCCTTGAGCTCAAGCAGCACATGGTTTCAAGCAGGCAGTTTCAAAGAGCCTGAGTCCCTGAGTAGAGTCATTAAATTTTCACTGGTCTGCCTCACTCCAGATTTTTTTTTTTTTTCACATGATGGAACCTAAATTTATCTTTTATAAATCACTGTTCATGTGTCTATCTTACAGCTGAATTATATTCACCTTCCCTCATAGCTTAGTTGGGCTTCCCCAACTAAAGGCTTCCCCAACTGAGGGCTTCCCCTCATAGCTTAGTTGGTAAAGAATCCACCTGTAATGCAGGAGACCCCAGTTTGATTCCTGGGTCGGGAAGATCCGCTGGAGAAGGGATAGGCTATCCTCTCCAGTATTTGGGGGCTTCCCTTGTGGCTCAGCTGGTAAAGAATCTGCTGGCAATGCGGGAAACATGGGTTCAATCCCTGGGTTGGGAAGATCCCCTGAAGGGAAAGGCTACCCACTCCATAATTCTGGTCTAGGGAATTCCATGGGGTTGAAAGAGTCAGACATGACTGAGTGAATTTCATGTGTCTATCTCACAGCTGAATTATATCCACCAACACCTCAAGTTTCAACTCAAGTCCTACATTTCATTCAACAGATTAAATATCTGCTGAACTAATCAGGGTCGGGATGCAGAGTTGAATTATCCAGAGAGTATTTCTATGGTGTGTGTGTGAGTGTGTATGTGTGTTCTTCCTTATCACTCCAGGTTTATCAATTAAAGTTTGGCTGTTAGTCATAGAAACCACCTCCCTTCCAAAGTATGATGTAAGATAGAATTTTATTTTTCTCCTATGTAGAAACCCAGAAGCTATACATAGTTCAGGTTAGGTAGGTGAAACTCCCATGATATCAGAGGTTTAGATTCTTCTGTTTTATAGATTCTCTGTGCTTGACTTTCATTCCATATCAGGTCAGGGTCCAAGATGACAGACAGCAGTAATGTGTTGAAATGAGCAAAATGTGGGGGGCTGCTTCCCTATAAGAATATTTCTTCTTGTAACACACTGGCAAGAATGTAGCTGAAATGGGAGTTGCCTTTGTTTTGGGCACCCTTGTGCCTGATGAATACTGTGGGATTCAGTTCCTGTGGAAGAAGGAGAAATCAACATCAGGGAATTGGCAGACTCTAACACATTGTAATAGTTTGTTCCTTCTGCAGGGAAGCTTATACAGTCTCCTTTGTAGACTTTGAGGTCACAAGTTCTATCAGAGCATGCCTAGGGTTTCTTTATGGGCTTCCCTGGTAGCTCAGCTGGTAAAAAAATCCATCTGCAATGCAGGAGACCCCTGTTCAATTCCCGGATTGGGAAGATCCACTGGAGAAGAGACAGGCTACCCACTCAAGTATTCTTGGGATTTCCTGGTGGCTCAGCTGGTAAAGAATCCACCTGCAATGCAGGAGACCTGGGTTTGATCCCTGGGTTGGGACGATGCTCTGGAGAAGGGAAAGGCTACCCACTCCAGTATTCTGGCCTGGAGAATTCCATGGATGGTATAGGGGTTTCTTTTCTCATCAATTAGATGTATAAATTAAATCTAATTTAACTTGGTAAACCCCCTTAATGAATAAAGTTATCTTTCCAAAACTCAGGAATATTTCCTTTCATTATTTATCTTTTTAAGTAGAGGGGGAAAAAACACTTTCCATAAGTGATTATTTTTTATTCTTTCTGTACTTTTCTGATTTTTCTTTTATATTTCACAACTTCATTGAATTTTTTTTCTTTTAAACTTATTTATAATAAATTCAATATTTGTTCATAGTAAAATAAAGTATAAATAAGAATTTTAAATAATAAATTTTTGAAAAGAATATTTTACATATTCTCTTCTTTTACCAGTCTCACTCATATAATTAATCAAAGTTAAATTTTGTGTGTATTCATGTGTTCCATTTATGTATTAATATGTATTAACATATTAGTGCATGCCTGCATGCTAAATCACTTTAGTCATGTCTGACTCTTTGCGACCCTATGGATTGTAGCCTGCCAATCTCCTCTGTCCATGGGGATTCTCCAGGCAAGAATACTGGAGTGGGTTGCCATTTCCCTCTCCAGGAGTAACATATTAGTGTATATGTGCAAATGCATGTACACACATGTATGTTTTTTACGCAGATTAGAATAGTCTCTTTTTTTTGTTAGCCTGATAAAACATTTTGTATGTTTATTCTTTCCATTACTCTATGCAATTCAGCTTTAGAGTCAATTAATTTGTCATCACTTCCCTATCTTTTGATATTGTATTGTTTTCACTGTTGTACTATTACATAGACATTTTTTTACATTCTTGTGCAAATGTTAGGTATATTTTAACTAGATCATTGCTAAGTCCAAGTCTGAATGTGTTTCCATTTTTTGACATAATTTACTGGGTTCTGCTCCAAAAAGGAAGGTTTTACCATCTGACCCTGCCAGTCCCAGCTACGAAACCTCAACAGCACAAGATGGCATCAGTGTCTGTGGCTCTTCAATAGGTGAAAGTTGGTTTCTCACGCTTTGATTTACAGTTTTAGAAGAAAAGAAATTGAACATCTCTTTATTTAAATAAAGCCAATTTGTAGTTCTATTTTTTCCCTTTTCTTTTCTTATCCATTAACTCACTCATCATCTAGTGTACTATATATATATATGTAATACATATATGTGTATATATTATGGAAACTGACCCTGATTCTGACATTTTTAATAGTAAGTTGTCTTACATAATTTTTAAAAAAGAGTGACATACTAATCAAAATGATAGTTTTTTTTTTTTTTTTAAGAATTTGTATTAAAAACCCTGCTCACTTGAATAATTGTGGACAAATCACTCCATATTTTCTTATGGAATGATTTTAGTTTTCTACATTGAAATCCTTATTGCATCTAGAATTAATTTTGATTTGAAGGGTGGGTTATAGAGTCAGCTTTTTTTTTTTTCCATTATGGATATATAGTCAATTGCCCCAATACCACTTACTAAACAAACTTTCTTTCCCCTTTTCATTTAAAATATTTCCTGTATGAATTCCTAAATTATATACATATTTCTGTACTCTTAACAGTGTTCTCTTGTGTGGTCCCTAGATGTCTCTGGGGACTCTGTGATCTTTACAAGGAGTTTATGAAGAAGAATGTTGTTTCTCACTATGCTACTTTTTAGTAAAGGAAGATAAAACAGGCGGCACGTTAGCACAGAACAAAGCTGTGGCATCAAATTGTACTAGCAGTCTTTGTATTCTTTACTAATTCACTACTATTTACTCACAGTAATAATAATAATAATAAAAGATCAGTGTCACTATTTTTGATAAATCAGTAAAAATCAATATTCATTAAAAAAAATTTTTTTTTTAAATGTGGTCCACTTTTAAAGTGTTTACTGAATTTGTCTTACATTTCTTGGTCTTTATCGACTGAGGCATGTGCTGTCTTAGCTCCCTGATCAGGGAACACACCCCCACCCTCTACATTGGAAGACAAAGTCTTAACCACTGGACCCCCAGGGAAGGTCCAGTATTAGTTTCTAACATCTTAGAACACAGTTACTATATTTTTAATATCCTAAGTGACAAAATGGAAAATTCCTAAAAAGCATTTCTGCTGCTTACTAAAGTACAGTGTTTGTCTCAAGGCAAAGTCTTGTATGAATGAGTTTTGTGGAGAATTACCCACTTTTTTTTAATAGAATAATTTTTTTTTACTTAAAAGGATGCTTTTTATACAAACAGTGGTTATTCAGATTTGGGTATTTGGCAAATATTTCCTCAGAAATGTATGAAATGAACCTATCGTCCCAAATAAAACACCTTAACAACGCTCATTGCTGATGATAATTTTCACTAAAAGAAAATTTAGAATTTTGGAAAATCTGTCAACACAAACATGATAGCATGGTAGTCACATATACTAATTTCACCAATCCTTATATAAGACTATTCTATGAAGATTGATGATATTAGTGTATGTGAATTGTATTATATACTGAGCTATCTCAACATCTGGAAGATCTTCATAACTCAATGAATTCATATTTTCCAGATGACTAATCTATGTTGCTACAAAATCATGCATGAGAAAATGATCTATTAAAAGTGCAAGACAGACCAATGGGTTATAGTGTCACAAAGAGCCAAAAGGGCATTGATATGGTTTTCAATTCTATTTTGCAAGTAGGAAACTAACACTGAAGGAATTTTACTGTAGCATCAAGGAAGACTGTACACAGTTATCTAAAAAGGCTATTAAATACTACTCCCTTTATAGCTAGTCAAGATTTTCTTCAAATATTTCTGACAAACCCAACATGCTGCCACAGATTGCATGCAGATGTTGATATAATTATCTAGCTAGTTTT
Organism: Muntiacus reevesi; assembly: GCF_963930625.1. Lineage (NCBI taxonomy): Eukaryota > Metazoa > Chordata > Mammalia > Artiodactyla > Cervidae > Muntiacus > Muntiacus reevesi. The sequence continues at coordinate 38,961,838 of NC_089255.1, read as the reverse complement.
TTTTTTTTACTAAAGAAGGTACTGAAGAGATTTGAAAAATTATAAAGCAGTTCCATTCATTTTATTGTTTTTGTCTTGAAAAATATGATTTTTGATGAAAAGTGTTCCTTAAGTTAATGTCTTCAGTTTATTAAAATGATTTAAAATGAGTTAATAATACATAATTTAACATTGTCTTAGTTTTAGTTTCTACTACACTGGTTATGAATAGATATAATTTAAATAAGCTAAAGATATTTGAGATCCTTAATAATTTTTAATAGAGTAAAAGTATTCTAAGATCAAAAAGTTTGATAGTCTATATCATAATTTATTCTCTCATTCTTTTCTCTTTCTTTGTCTCTCTCCCCACCCACACATACACACAGACACACAGACACACACGCACACTCTTATTCTCTACCTCCCCCAATTCCTGGACAATTACCAGTACTATAACAGTATTCTAAAACTTAATTATTGTCTTAATATCATGTTTTTAATATCCAAAACTTCTAGGCCATTTCCATAACTCTTTTGATTCTGAACTTACTTTCTATATTCTGAAATGTCTATTTTTTAAAATCAATATTGGTACCATATTGTGATAGTCAAGGAAAACTTGGCCTTTAATTGGAATTGTGTTTTATTTATATCTTAGATTTTACCTTAGAAATATATATATAAGACAGAATTAGCATATATCTATATAAGATATACAAAGCAAAAAGTATGTAATTTGCTTGTTCATTTCAATCTTTTTTTATTTTGTTACCTATAAATTTTGAAAGTTAAGTTAAAATAGAACCCTGGATTTTCCCATTGAAGTGGTACTTATCAAATCAGTGCCACGTTACCCTTTGTCTTTTTATGAGCATATTAATAATCAGCTTATGAACTACTTGAAATCAGGAATCATCCCATTTAGTTTTTATATATATTTTCTGTACAAAGTGTTGGATAAATATTTGATATGTATTTTTATGAATTACTCAACTTTTATCAATCTCTAAGTAAAATTTTAATTTCATGCACAATTAAGGGCAAACATGAATCTATTTATACTGATATTGTAATGATTTGGAGAATTTTTTAAAGATGCTTAGTGTCATTAGATCAGAAGTTTGAATTAACATTGTATCAAAATATCATAAATAATAGTAGTATTAAATGATTTAAATTTTGATAACCCACTATTTAGTTGCATTTTTCTATGTTTCTTCATTTGTGTTTGCAGAGGATTTCTATCAGCAGCTTTACAACCTAAAAATAAATAAAGCAATATATTATACAGCAGGGACAAGAAGAGATATAGAACTGAATCTTTTTGCATCTTGTTTTGTATCACTTTACAGTACCATCACGTGGCTTTTGTTCAGGTTTATATAAGCTAAAATACACAAAATTTTACTTGAATGCTACTCTTTCTTTCTAGTAAAAGCCAAGTCTGATATACACAGCTGTGTTGAAAAGAACAGTATTGTTTATAATGGAATGTTTTAGATATTCAGAGTGCTTTGGCAGTTTAATAGAAATGTTCTCTTTGGAAAAGTTTACACATTTTTTGAAAATAATTATTGATGTAAAGTGAATTCTAAGTATTAAATAGACAAGTCATTTGTAGGTTTATTACAGCAAAGCTATAAAAAAGAAATAAAAATCATATGTAACAACCAGGTGTATAAAATTACACATAATCTCAATAAACTACTCTGGTAGTATACTTTAATTAGCCTAATCAAATAGAAAATATTGAGTAAAATAATGAAATATGTCCAAAAAGAAACTGAGAGCCTACCTGTTCCTATGCTAGGTAAATAAAAAATGCCTTACAGGGTTCAGAAAATAGAATTTTAGGGGCTCAAGAAAAAGAAACTAATCTGTATTTCCAATGTACTACTTATATTTAACTTCCTTTGTATATATTAATATTTTATTGCCCTTCACACTGATGACACTATGGATGGACTCTATGCAATTGAGTTAGAATTGTATACACTATATAATAATGACACTGCATTTGCTGCTGCTGCTGTTGCTGCAAAGTTGCTTCAGTCGTTTCCGACCCTGTGCGACCCCATAGACGGCAGCCCACCAGGCTCCCCTGTCCCTGGGATTCTCCAGGCAAGAACACGGGAGTGGGTTGCCATTTCCTTCTCCAATGTGTGAAAGTGAAAAGTGAAAGTGAAGTCGCTCAGTCGTGTCCGACTCTTAGCCACCCCATGAACTGCAGCCTACCAGGCTCCTCCGTCCATGGGATTTTCCAGGCAAGAGTACTGGAGTGGGGTGCCATTGCCTTCTCCAGACACAGCATTTAAAATTTTATAAGTTTATTTTTATATAAACTTCTCTTCTTAATTTTCAATAACTTGCCAAAAATGGCACTGTAGCAGTTTCTGAAAGCCAACTCTCCAAATGAGTGAAAGTGAAAGTTGCTCACTTGTGTGTGACTCTTTGCAACCTCATGGACTATACAGACCCCATGGCCCTGGAATTCTCCAGGCCAGAATACTGGAGTGGGTAGCCGTTCCCTTCTCCAGCGGATCTTCCCAAGCCAGGGATCGAATCCAGGTCTCCCACATCTCAGGTGGATTCTTTACCAGCTGAGCCACAAGGGAGTTTCCTCCAAATGAGTAATTGCTATTTAATTTTTCAGTGAGAAAGCCAACCTAAAGTAACAATCATTGTTGATGCTTGCTCAGATCAGGTGGACCAAAACAGCAGGAAGTGCCTCTGACAGATTCCAAGACTCAAGTGTCTTCAACGAGACTTTGAGGATTACAAATATTCAGCGACACCAAGGAGGCCGGTATTACTGTAAAGCAGAGAATGGCCTGGGCTCCCCAGCGATAAAGTCAATCAGAGTGGATGTGTACTGTAAGTAAATGTCTCAGAAATCTATAATTAAGTCAACTGCAGATACCTTTTGTCCTACAACTATTTTTATTGTTACATCTATTGAAAAAGACTAGAGTTTGTTCAAAAAAATAGAGTTATATTTAGTTGAGAATGACAAGTCTTTAAGGTTAAGATAGCTCATTTAGCATATTTCTTGTAGAAGCTCCATAGGAAATTTTCATAGTTTTTATGATTAATAATACATATTAATCATAGAACATTTAAGAATTAGATTAATAAAAAAATAAATATCATTGAAAATCCTATTAATGACTATTAGTGTTGAATGTATAGACTTTTTAATCTCTCTATATAAGTATATAAATGCATATTTACCTTTGTATAAAGAAAAAATCATGCTGTGGATATGGTGATTGGTTTTGTTAACCTATGAGAATTTCAGTTATTCTTATTTTGTAAAATGCACTTCATGAGTGAAGTTACTTGAACTGGCTTGTAAAAAGCCAAAATTTCTGTGTAAACTCTGTTTTGATCCAATTCTGTTAAAAGTAATCAGTTCCTAGGGCAATGCTGAGCCTCCTGGAATGTGTTTGTTGATTTATTTTTGTTTTTGGTCTCATTTTTCTACTCTTAGCTGTTAGCGAATATATTTTAAAGTCCTCTTGGTCTCAATACTGTCTTCCCCACCAAAAGAAATTAAGGGCCTATGTTCAGTTCAGTTTTTTATATAGGTTTCTATTGCTCCATTGTATTTTTTGCAAATACTTGCATTTTATTTGTTAACTCTCTAGTGTTATTAGTAAAAAGATGTTTATTTTTAGTGATTTCAGATATAAGTAACAAGTGAGGAGTTCTCATTTTTTTTTACCTACCTTTCATTCTTTCCTTTTTTTCTTTTTCTTTCAATGCAGGGTTGCATAGTTAGGAAAGTGATTTGGAATTATATGTGGTTGATCAGATCCTATGCTGCATCTCATGTAATTGTTCAGGTGACTGAGAAGTGAGTGACAGGGTTGCATTTGTGATTCACCTTCCACATTCAGGAGCTTTCACTGTTCCTGGAAAGGATGAAAGAGAAGAAGCCCAAGCCCCAATCTCTCTAGCAATTCCCAGACCTTCAGGCATGACCTGGAATAACTCAGGCATCTGTATCCCAGAGGCTGCTTTCTCCCTGTTCTTATGGGCCTTCCCGTTGGCCTTACCTGAATGTTTCTGAACAGTATATCCTCTGCCCACCACCCCCACCCCAATCAAATATTTATGGTAATATATACTTTTAAAAAGGACTATGTAAACTGTTTTGTTCATATATAATTTTAAATGGCACTAAATTTAGTTTAAATGACACTTCTATAGCTTTTAAAAAGAACATACTTGTGCTTTTTGTTATAATTATGGTCATGAAGTTTTATAATACACAACCTTGATACCTTAGACACAATTCTAAAAGCTAAAAAGCTCTGGTGATTGAATGGATGTGTTTTGTTAAATTTTATTGGTAACTTTTTGCAGCAAAAGCTGATGAGAACTAGTTTGGTGGCGACATCTAACCTGAAATGACTTGAATGCAAAAATCGAAAATACTTTCTCTTCTTTATTTACCCTACTTCTTCTGAATAATCATATGTTTTGCTCTGGAAATAATGTGTTTGATTACACAGCATTGCCACAGAGCCCGCTGGGTGTGTTATGTAAAACATGGAATATGTAAAACATGGAATATCTTCCTAAAATCTGAAATATTCAGAAAAACATTTCCCTAAGGTTTTGAATAACAGATTGTGAGTTGTGTTCCCGCTGCAATATGTTTGATAAAACAATAAAATTGTGTTGCTGAATTAAAAATCTAATGCAAGAGAGAAATGGCATTTTAAAAGCCTGTCGAAAAGAGGCTTCTTTTCTCTTCTTACTGCGAAGTCTTTACAGCACTGTTGTGCGTGATTCTCACTCTTTTCTATTTGTTCAGGGCCCTGTGTCCACAGTCAGCTGTGCTGCAGGATCTCATTCACATTGCATACTTGGGGGGAACTGACAGCACAAGGCACTTCATTTTCCCAAGCTCTGTTAGTCTTTTAAGGCCAGTGTCACCTTCCAGGAAACCACGCTGGAAGGCGCTATTTCTATTACCTTCTTCTTTGACCTACTTTGGGATTTTTCCCACACAACCTGAACTTGACAAACATCTCATTCTTTGTTGTGTAAGTGAAATGTCATGGTGATGCATACCATAGTGGAGTACTACTTTCAATATGTTTTTGATAAGGATTTAGTAGAAGGCTGTCTAAAATTATATTATTTGAGACAATAACATGTATTCAGAGATAACATGTAAACTAGTAGTCCATTCATATGGACTCTGAATAAATGACAGGTCTTTGGGAAATCTATGTTTTATATATAATCTATGTGTTCTATATATAACAGGTTTTAGGCTCAAGTATGTTTTCTTTACATGAATATTTATACTTTAAAACCTCACCATCATTGACAATAGGAACATGAGTAACATATTAGTGTTGAATTGAAACTTGACAACCTTGACATCTAAAATTGGTTTATAGTCTTAAGAGTCATCTGTTATTTGGATTTTGACTTGATGTCAGACTGGTTGATTGACTAGAAATTCATTTTTATAAACCATAAGCAAGTGAGCAACTTTATTTCAGGTGCTTTTACCTTAAATAATTTTGAAAATGCTAAAACTCTAGGACTAATTTTGTTTTTTTAATGCTTTAAGCCATAGTTTTAGGATCATCAATGCACTGTAGATTTCTATTTCTTTTTCTAAACTGGTTCATCCACATTTGTAGAACTTGAAATAGTATAGGCATAGAATGCAAAATAATCTGCAGACTAGGATCATGTTTGCAACAGCTAACTGAGGCAGACTATGGCTTAGACTTAACAAAAATTTTAATAAATGGCATTAGAATTTAGCCTTGAGTTCCTAATGATAGTTTATCTTTTAAAAATCTTCCATAAAGTATTAATTTTATAGCCATCCTGGAGAGATTTCATAACCACAAAAATGTATATCTCTTATTAAACCCCATTCGGTGATTGTAAGTTTCTAATTTTATGGCTAATACCATCCTAAAATAAAATTTATTTTGATAAGGAAATTTATTTTCTGAAGAGAAACCTGCCACAATGCTGACTGATATGAAATGAAGTGATTTTATTATATAGGAATATCAAAGTATTTGTGACATTGTATTAATATTTTGATCAATTTGGGAAGATTTTTTAATTTGAACTAACAGTTCCTTCGCAAATAATTTTCTAAAATGTCTTGTAGTAATTGGACCTTGTAGGTTCCATAAAGAAACTGCCAAATGTACTATTATTCTTCTCTTTGCTGTTTCAATCTAGAAAATAGTTTACTCAGTGCTACTGTTTGGAGAAGATATACCTGTTTTTCAGTTTATCATGACCTATGATTCTTTTCTTAAGAACTATAAAAGCATTTCAAAATGAATATAATTTCTTTAAAAAGTATATTTATAAACAAGCAGATTCCATAACCAGATAACTTATATTTAAGAAAGAAATCTTCAGTTCAGTTCAGTTCAGCCGCTCAGTCGTGTCTGACTCTTTGCGACCCCATGAATCGCAGCACGCCAGGCCTCCCTGTCCATCATCAACTCCCGGAATTTACCCAAACCCATGTCCATCAAGTCGGTGATGCCATCCAGCCATCTCATCCTCTGTCGTCCCCTTCTCCTCCTGCCCCCAATCCCTCCCAGCATCAGGGTCTTTTCCAATGAGTCATCTCTTCTCATGAAGTGGCCAAAGTACTGGAGTTTCAGCTTCAGCATCAGTCCTTCCAATGAATACCCAGGACCGATCTGCTTTAGGATGGACTGGCTGGATCTCCTTGCAGTCCAAGGGACTCTCAAGAGTCTTGTCCAACACCACAGTTCAAAAGCATCAATTTTTTGGCGCTCAGTTTTCTTCACATTCCAACTCTCACATCTATACATCACCACTGGAAAAACCATAGCCTTGACTAGATGGACCTTTGTTGGCAAAGTAATGTCTCTGCTTTTTAATATACTACCTAGGTTGGTCATAACTTTCCTTCCAAGGAGTAAGTGTCTTTTAATTTCATGGCTGCAATCATTATCTGGAGTGATTTTGGAGCCCAAAAATATAACGTCTGACACCGTTTCCACTGTCTCCCCATCTATTTGCCATGAAGTGATGGGACCAGATGCCATGATCTTAGTTTTCTGAATGTTAAGCTTTAAGCCAACTTTTTCACTCTCCTCTTTTGCTTTCATCAAGAGGCTTTTTAGTTCCTCTTCACTTTCTGCCATAAGGGTGGTATATGCCATCTGCATATCTGAGGTTATTGATATTTCTCCCAGCAATCTTGATTCCAGCTTGTGCTTCTTCTAGCCCAGCATTTCTCATGATGTATTCTGCATATAAGTTAAATAAGCAGGGTGACACTATACAGCCTTGATGTACTCCTTTTCCTATTTGGAACCAGTCTGTTGTTCCATGTCCAGTTCTGACTGTTGCTTCCTGACCTGCATACAGGTTTCTCAAGAGGCAAGTCAGCTGGTCTGGTATTCCCATCTCTTTCAGAATTTTCCACAGTGTATTGTGATCCACTCAGTCAAATGCTTTGGCATAGTCAATAAAGCAGAAATAGATGTTTTTCTGGAACTCTCTTGTTTATCGATGACCCAGTGGATGTTGGCAATTTGATCTCTGGTTCCTCTGCCTTTTCTAAAACCAGCTTGAACATCTGGAAGTTCTTGGTTCGTGTATTGCTGAAGCCTGGCTTGGAGAATTTTGAGCATTACTTTGCTAGCGTGTGAGATGAGTGCATTTGTGGGGTAGTTTGTGCATTCTTTGAGATTGCCTTTCTTAAGGATTTATACAAATGTTTCTGATCAAAATATACTCAATTATAATTCTTCTATTGCTGGGAGCTAGCTTCTGAGGGTCCGAATACTAACAGCTATATGTTTAAGAGAAAATTAAAAGTTGGTTCTACTTAAACCTACTGTTTTCAAAATATTCATTCTTTGTGTCTTCTCCCTGAAACTATGCTAAAACAATAATAAAGGAATAAAACAGTAACCAAACATGTGAACAGTGATAGAGGGAGTGGAAGAAGAGACGACAGGAAAAAAAATTTGTAGGAAATGAATCAGATCAGGGAATGACCACTGTTCAACATACTGAAGAAAGCGTGAATCAAAGCTGTCAGTATAGAGGATAAAATGAGGCACAGAATTATAGAATCATTAAAAAATTCATGAATTGGAGACATCACTTAGCTTTTAGAGTGTAATTCAGTCTAAATACAAGTGGTTTAAAATCTATATAAGAAGAGTTACATTCCCAGATCTTTCACATTTCACACAGTTCAACACCAAACTACCTCTGTTCTTTTACCAACTTCCTAGTTAAATCCCTACAGGTGACTAGAAATTTATTTTTGTGAGATGTTCAGACAGAGAAACTTTGAACTAAGAAATGTGAAATCATCAAAAACAAAAGGCAATATACTCTTCAATTAGAGTTATTAAATGTAAGTTTATGTACTCTTCACAACCTCTTCTCACACTTGGTTCTGAGAATGCCTTTCTGGAGGAATATTGGAGAACCTATCTAGTAAAACTGATGAACTCTGGAGAAACAGCTACAGATCCTAGCAAGGTGATCCTTGGTGAAACAGCCCTGCTAATACACTGACAGTGAAGGCCACTGCTGATCAACAGAACTACCAGTAAGCTGTTGTATAACTGAGTCTTAGGTGTGAGTATACCAGATGACCAAACGTTTGAGACAATCATCTAAAAAACAAGAGAGAAACCAAGAAAAAGAAATGGGAAAAAAAAACGCAGGAAACAAAAATGCTGCAGGGAGCAGAACTACAAAATAAAACACAGTTATTGATATTTTTAATTAGTATTCTCAGAGAAAAAGGGAAATGTTGCAATCATATAATAAGAATAGGAAAATAGAAACAAGGAATTTTCAGAGAACATCAATGAACTCTTAGAATATTAAAAATGTTGATATATAAAATCAATAAAAGGGGTGGAAAATAAAACTGAAGAAATCTTACAGAGAATTAAACAAAATATAACAATCAAAGGGGTAGAAGAAGGAGAAGACAATAAAATTAGAGAATTTGCCCAGCTAATCTAACATTTGAATATAATTCCAAAAGATAAAATGGAGATTAAGAAATTATTTTCTAAAAAATAAAAAAAAACTATATCATATTTAGACAAATGTTTTCAATTACTAAGTTCCCACTAGGTGTCTAGCACATAGAGTAAGCAAGACCTGCACAAAAACTCATTCACTTGCAATTTAAAACACTAGGGGAAAAATGAAGATCTTAAACATTTCCAATGAATTTTTCATTTTTTCCCCAAAATTATCATATATCAAGAATTAGGAATCAAAATGACATAGTAAAAGTCAAGAATCTAGGAAATGTCTGAGTAAAACTTTTGAAATTCTGAAGGAAAACTATTTTCAAACTAGAATTTTCCACCCAGCCAGACATATTTTTTCAGATATTAAATAAGAAAGACATTTTTAGATTTCTAAATTTTTTTCTGCTATGTTCCTTTTCTTTTAGTTTTAGTTCTACCAAAACTAATTTAAAATATAGGATATTGTATATAAGAGTATAGAATGGAATCCCAAAATGATATTGAAGCAAAACACCATGATAGCTGTGCTGTGGAACTCAAGAACATTCAAGACAGACAGAAGCTGCCAGAAGAGCTTTCATGAAGGATGTCTTCGTGAAAGAGGTGCAAGTGGTGGATTATTTGATGTATTAGAGAAGGATTCTACACTTCTCATAGAAAACTTGATAACATGGTAATGATGGGTGTGTACATGATTGAAGAAACAACTTGTGGGTGTTATTAATGAACACAAAAAAGTTATTTGAAATGAATTGTAATTGAAATATATTGCAGGGTTCAGCTCTGAAGACATACTTGTGTAGTCACTGGTAACAATAGCAGTTGACTTAACAAGTAGGATCTAAATATAAGGAATATGGGGAAGGAGGAAAGTTGGTATAAGAGAGAGAAAAACTTCTCTCAACAGGTAGGAATCAGTAAGCCAATGTGAAAATGGAAAAAAAAAAATCTGTAAATAGCAGTTGAACATTTTTAAATATGAAGGCAAAACCAAGAATGGTTACAAGATGCATTAGAAAAGATTGCCTCAGGGTATTAGAAATACTTGAGGTTGTGTTTTATATACTTATTTGACTTTCTAACCTATGTATGTGTATAATTTGATGACTTTCAGTTCATAAAATATAGATTTGAAGATTTTGCCTTGCAGGCCTTGTTATTAAGCTCCTAGAAGTGAAAACTAACCTCATTTCAAATTTTATCAGAAGATTATTGTCAACTCTAATTATATTTACACTTTTCTCTAATTCTCCATAGAATTGATGCTTTTGATATTTTTAAAATTAATTTATTTTTTACTGAAGGATAATTTCCTTACAGAATTTTGCTGTTTTCTGTCAAACCTCAACATGAATCAGCCATAGGTATACATATAATAACCCCTCCCTTTTGAAACTCCTTCCCATCTCCCTCCCCATCCTTTAGGTTGATACAGAGCTCCTGTTTGAGTTTCCTGAGCCATACAGCAAATTCCCATTGGCTATCTATTTTACATATGGTAATGTAAGTTTCCATGTTACTCTTTCCATACATCTCACCCTCTCCTCCCCTCTCAGTCTAGAAAAATGGTACTGAAGAATTTATTTACAGGGCAACAGTGGAAAAACAGACATAGAGAATTGACGTTCTTTGATATTTGACACCAATAAAGTTGACTGAAAATCTTTAAGTAAAGGACAGACGATAGCATAGGGAACGTTGTTGCCACATTCTAATTCCCCCCTCCCCCCCAAAAATTGATATAGTTTAGGATGAAACATTTACAAAGTAAAGTTTGACACTTCTTCATGCAACAAATATTTGAGAGACTATTCAAAATATAATTCCATTAAATTTTGTGAGGCTAAAAAGGAATTTATTAATATTATGTAATTTGTACCTTCATTGAATTTGAAGTACTTAAGGAGACATATGAAATATATAGTTTATTTAAATGGGACATAAATGTTAAGCAAGAAAATAAAAAATATGCATAACACCACACAACATGAATGATGTGTCAAACGGCGCAGAAAATGTAGAGTGAAATGTTACTGTGGCCTCTAATCATAAAAGAAGTAGGATTTACACTGTAGCTTGAAGGATGGGATTTGATATGCATTTATGCATGTCTTTTGGCATTTTTTGTCCTGAACTCTCTTTTTCAAGGATGTTTGTGTAGCAGACAGCCTTAGATGTTAGAGGTTGTGTCTGCCTCCAGGTCTGGAGGAAGATTTGCTTCCTGATCAGGATATTGAAGGCAATGTCTCCCTTAGGGGCAAAGATTAGGCAGGTTTGCTAGCAGGACCTTTTAAAGATCATAAGTTTCCTAAACTCAGAATTCCTTAATTGTGTAACAAACTGGAACAACGTTTATCTAGACTCCTCTCACATTGCTCCTATTGAAATTGAGGGAGAGGACTTATGAGGACATGAGGCTCATCTGAGACTTGGGTAATGAAGTCCTTTTTTTCTGAGCCAGGAGTCATGTAGCTTCTGTCAGCTTCCATGAAGTTGTGGCAAATTAATTGTTAGCTAGTAGACTGAGAAAATATACAACTCTTCAGAGTTCTTGACACAATAGATTTAAATAAGTAGAGGGGAAAGCCAGTGATATTCTGTAATGAGTGAGCAGTCTGATTAGAAATAACAGAAGACAGAACTGTGCTTGGGGGAACAGTGACTCAAATGGTGGGTTTAGAGGAAAGAAAGCTTTATTTGCAAAGTGGGCTGTCATATTGTGTTAAGATTTTACTGCTAATGTTTGCAGATGATATGAATGATCATCTGCTCTTTATGGGAAATGTAAAATGAAGAAATTATAATTTTAGGACTTCAGAATTACTGATGAGAGTCAGCATTCTCCTAATACTAATACTGCTTCATTTGCCCTAAGAAGCAATGATCACTCAAAAGGCAGTATCTGTCTTTGGAGGAAGAGAGTATATTCTATGTAAAAAAAAAAAGTAGATTCACAGAATTTTGAAGTTCTCATACTGAAATAAACATTACTTTGAGATTCTTAAGGGCATGTAAGCAATTTTTTGAGAATGTGTTTCTGTAATTCTTTCAGTTATTCTCAGCTATCACTGTATTGCTCACAGGGTAATGGAGGTCATACAGCTTTAAAGGTTAGGACTTGATTAAAACTTATTTTTAAATCAGAAAGAAATTAGATTCAGAGGCATTAGCTTAATAAGTTTTCATCTGTGCAGACACTGTTCACACATGAGACAAATCTTTTCCAATATCTATTAAGCATTTTGTAAGCCTTCTTATTTCTGAAACATACTACCTACTTTCTTTTCACTTTAGGTAGTTGCATTTCATTATATTCAGAACAAGTGGCAAAATTTTTTGTCCTTGTCTGTTAGATTTGTTTTACCTGAGAAACGAATGGGAAATTAGGATGACATGATCAATTTATTATTCAAATACAATTTACCTGTGTTAGAATGATAAACCTCGCAGTTAAAAAATATTGACAGTGAATTATTTGAGCTTATTTTCATTAGACTCATCAACACGACTTCTGGACAACAAAGTTTAGAAAGAGGTCTACAACAACTAGTGGGGATTCTGGTAGCAAGACAAACTCTGGAAGAAAAATAATGTCTTAAGTCAATCTCATTAAACATAATTTTCTCAGCACCACCCCTTTTCCCAAAACATCAGCCTTGGATTTGGAAGGTCTTAATGATGTTTGATGTGGTAATTACAATGCTTATTAAAAATGGGTTGCTGTCATGGTAATTAGCCTGTTAATAAATTTCAAGACAGAATTTTGCAATTTTTTTTTGTATGCTGCCATGAAGAATGCTTGCTTATCAGAGTTATTTACTCATGGGAAACATAGCCAATCTAATTCCCAAATAGTATTAGCATTACCAATGAAAGAACTTAGTAACACACAGAAAACCCTTCAGTGAAAGCTACAGTGAATATGCAGAGACTTCTATCAGACCGTGTCAACATCATGCTGAGAATATTTGAAATCCTATAATCTTAGATATGAATGGGCAGATAAAGCTGTATATTACATTCCTCTTAAACCCATCTAATTTCTTCTGCTTAGAGTCTTATATAAAGTGTACTTAGCTTCTGTAATATATCTTCAACTTGCAAGTGCTTGTTCAGTTTTTTGTGCCACTTTTGTGGATTTTAAAAAATGGGAATGCATTTTCCTAGAATTTTTGGTATACAAACATGTGTCTACTCTTTCTTTCAGGTGGCCATTTAGAATATTTTAACAATGGCATTCTGACCCCCTGCAGTTTTTGTTGTTTTTTTTTTTTTTTACTGATTTATTATTTCCACTTACTTTATTGTTCTTGGTTTGAGAAAGCTTCCAAATATTTTAACTTCTAGTGGGATTTCATGTCATGTTTAAATTTGTCAATATTTCCCAAAACAATTTAGATATCTGCTAATCCATAGTCTAAATTGGAAGTATTATCCATATAATCAAGAAATGTACTTTCTTGATAATAAAAGCATTTGACTTTTGAAAAAAATAAAGCAATAATATTTTCACTGTGTTGATTTGAATTTGGCTTGTGGAAAACATATTTTTTAAATAGACATTTGAAAGTTTACATTCTGTGAGCATATCTGTGCAGTTAATTGTATTGTAGCCTAAAGGCAGAATATTATGTTTATTCCTACTTAATTTCACCTTATTTTTCACCTTATCTGTGCAGAAATTAAGATTTTAAAATACTTTTGTTGTAGAATTATGCTTCCTATTTACTCATTTTATAGTTTTCTATTTCATTTAAAATATTACTTGTTTCCTGAATTTCATGTAATTCATTGTTTAAAATGTTTCCTAGGGGTAAGACCAAGACCAAACCACTTTAATATGCTGTGCTAGAAATACACCTCCAAATTTTAGGCTATCAATTATTACCTGTGGTAGACACTTTCCAGACCAATGTTAATTTTCTTCATACATAGCTGAACTCTATTTCCCAGTCAGTATGGTTGGAGTCATAAGATGAGTTTGGGCCAGTGGAACGTGAGAGAAAATGATATGTGCCCTACTCAGCTGAGTGTGTGAAACACCTCACAGAATTGTTTATAGAGTATCTTAATTTTTCTATCTCTACATACAGAGCCTCCTAAGTGTCTGAGGATTCATTGGTTTTTGGAACCACACGATGCAAAGGTTTTGAATAACAGAGTCACCATAAATTTATTTATCTAGTTTTTTTCGGCCATGACATGCGGCATGCAAGATCTTAGTTCCATAACAGGGATTAAATCCATTCCTCCCTGCAGTGGAAGCTCGAATTCATAACTTCTGAATGCCCGTGAATTCCCTAGAGCTATCATTTGGAGGAAAGCCACCCAGGGGACCTAGAAGAGTAGGAGCGGTTGAATGGGAATTTTCATGAAAGGAGGATTTTTGTTGTTTTTGAGCCACTGAGGATTTAGGGATATTTGTTACACTTATCATAATCAGTGGCTTCTTGATTACTACTTTTACCTATTCTCCATTTCTACAGTATATTTATGAAGTTTACAGAATGTCTTCAAAAGTGTATTGGTCACTTTGGGTTTCTTTTTTTTTTTTGTAGCACATTTTAAGGATTAGAAGTAAACATACTTTAACAAAAAACAATCTCATGGAAGAAAAGAAGTTCATTTATTATAGGTAGTAAATGAATAAAGTAATGGAATTCCCACTAATTCCACCTGTTTCACTGTCTCCTAGAGTTCCTCAGGAAAACGAAACTCTAATTCATCCCAACTGTTGCTAGTTTAATAATATATCCTATGCATATTTCCCCCCACACTTTCCCAATACCTTATGAGGGTTTCTGAGAACACTTTTCAAACACACTTTTTGCATTTTCATCTTTGTCATAGAGTTTGCTTCTGGCAAAACTCAAAATGACATATAAAGGGAAGTGTGTTTAACTTAATATGGTAATAAATTATTCTAGAATGTTAGCAGTTTGATTTTAACTTTTAAGAGCAAGCTATAGATCTGGCTCATTTGTATTTTTATAACTTTTATGTTATGAAATATATTTATTATATCTTTATAATAAATACTGTTTAACTAATATAAATATTTATAATTGATAAATATAACATTATTTAGCATTTATAATTAATATTATTATTGACTTTATGAAATAACCTTAATGTTATTTTGTATATAGTGAGTGTTAAGCTATTGATTAGCACGTATTTTGACTTATTTAATTCACAATATCATTTTTATGTAATCACAAGGTATCTTTTTAAGTAATATCTTCAGGATTTTTAAGGATTTTCAACATAAATTTCAAGGGATAATTTGTTATTCACCTCTAGAGAAGAGGAAACATTAAATACTTTTTTGTTTTCTTCTACTGGTTGCATTTACAGTTGTCAAATTTAGTGGAACAGATTCTGAAGCATGTCCTTGGGTCTATAGAAGACTTAGTTCTTCCTAATGCCTAATAAGCAATGCCTATTTCAACCTGTTCACTGCTTCTTTTTCAGAGAACATAATGGAGGAGTTGCTTATAAACCAATTTAGTCCTATTTTATCAAGCATTCATTACTGACCAAACACAACCTCTTAAGCATTCATCACAGAGCATCTATAGGAATCCTCTCCTGATTCCATAGACACAACAAAAGTATCTAGAAACTGCTTTCTCTCAGTTGCTCTACAACTGTTCCTACTGCCCAACTGTTCCTTGTGCCCGTTCATCCTGATTCTGAAAATCCTAAGCTTTCAAAACTTTCTGGACTGGAGGTACCCAAGGACATTTCCAATTAAAATCAGTCAGTTTGCAATGTTGAGGACCTGCTATATGGAAAACATTCTAACTAGAAGCTATTGTGAGAGATGAAAGAAAAAATATAAGGCCTTTGCCTTAAAGAAGTTAATAATTAGTTAGAGATTTGAAAAATAGACATAAAAATAACATGGTTGAAAAATAGGCTGGCGAGTAAAATGTATATGTGTATAAAAAATATTAAAAGTGATATGAAATATGGCATCATTTAGAAAGTCTTTCCATAGACATATTAAGGAATTCAAGAAAATAGATATAATTATTACATCAATGTGCATTTAATTGCTTAGTTGTTAGCTATGTAAAACTGTGAATTCTTAAGCAAACTTACTTACTGATAAGTAAGATTGCCGGGAGAAATGTCAACTACCTCAGATATGCAGATGATATAACTCTAATGACAGAAAGCAAAGAGGAACTAAAGAACCTCTTGATGAAGGTGAAAGAGGAGAGTAAAAAAGCTAGCTTGAAACCCAGCATTCAAGAAACAAAGATCATGGCATCCAGTCTCATCACTTCATGACAAATATAAGGGGAATAAATGGAAGCAGTGATAGATTTTCTTTTCTTGAGCTCCAAAATCATTGCAGACGGTGACTGCAACCTTGAGATTAAAAGAAGCTTTCTCTTTGGAAGGAAAGTCATGACAAACCTAGACAGCATATTTAAAAATTAAGTCATCATTTTGCCAATAAAGATCTGAAAATTCAAAGCTGTGGTTTTTCTAGTAGTCATGTACAGAAGTGAAAGCTGGATCATAAAGAAGGCTGAGCTCAAAAGAACTGATGATTTTGAGTTGTTGGACTGGAGAAGACTCTTGAGAGTCCCTTGTACAGCAAGAAGATCAAGCCAGTCAATCCTAAAGGAAATCAACCCTGAATATTCATTGGAAGAACTGATGCTGAAGCTGAAGCTCCAATACTTTGGCCACATGATGCAAAGAGCTGACTCATTGGAAAGACCCTGATGCTGAGAAAGATTGAGGGCAGGAGGAAAAGGGGGCGACAAAGGTTGAGATGGTTGAATAGCATCACTGACTCAATGAACATGAATTTGAGCAAACCCTGGGAGATAGTGAAGGACCAGGAAGCCTGGTTTGCTGCAGTTCATGGGGTTTCAAAGCGTTGAACATGGCTTAACTAATTGAACAACAACAAAAGCAATGTTTTTCACGAATGTTGAATATTCTGATGAGCAACTATGTTGATACTTTTTAGCTTATATTTACCAACAAGTGGAAGCAAAGTCTTTGTATCCAAATGTAGTAAAAGTTCTTTCTCATATCTAAAAAATATTTTTAAAAGTTTTATCTGTCATTTCAAAATGATAAATTCATTAATTAAATGGAGTAAAAGGCCCTTGAGAAAACAGACCACAGAAATCTCTGAAATGGCTTAGCCTAAAATCAAATGGCAGGCATATGTTCCTACTGAGTGAACCAGAGATTTGAGATTGGCATTCAGTGTTCCAAGTTCCAGTTTGTTGACTCTCTGAATCCAGTTTTCTCCCCGAGGATAAAGTCTACTACTTTTAAATCTAGATTGCATATGTATTTCATTAAAGAAAGAAAAATAAAGCAATGTATTTGTAAAATAATGTGAGCTAATAAAATGATATAAATCTGAAAATGTATGAAGATGTTTAATTAAATTTGTTTCACATATTTTTAAATCTAGCAAATTCTGAGTCTCACTGAAAGGATAAAGGAAAAGGTTGAATAGTAAAGTATTGCAATTGAGGCTATTATGTGACTAATAGTTTCTCTAAATTTATTCAGAATGTATTAGACTCTCAAATTTATAACAGTCCCAAGAAAATCTAGCAAACTTTGCTTCTGCAGCTCTGCCTATACCATGAGTCAGATGAAATGATTTGAATTATTAATTCTTGGCTACCTTTATAAGATAAGGTAGAAAGATTCTTATAGAGGATAAAAAAAGCAATTAGATTTATGCAAGATAAGAAGTTGTTTAAAATTAAAATGATTCCTACCTCCAATTTTAAATTAAAGCAAATTTGTTTAAAAATTTTTTTTTCCTTTGACAAAGAAAATAGTTATTTTCAGTCTGGTCAAGGTCATAAAATGTTTTACCTTTCTTTGATACTTCATATTTTGAAGGACTTAGCTCTCTTTTCTTGATAGAGGGAGAAATTTAATTAACAATTTTAGCATCTGTCCCATACTGCTATGTGTGTGTGCTAGGTTGCTACAGTCATGTCCAACTCTGCGTTCCCATGCACTGCAGCCCACCAGGCTTCTCTGTCCATGGTATTCTCCAGGTAAGAATACTGAAGTGAGTTTCCATTTCCTCCCCTAGGGGATCTTTTCTGGCCCAGATATTGAACTCGTGTCTCCTGTATCTCCTGCATTGGCAGGCAGATTCTTTACCACTGAGCCACCTGGAAAGTCCCATACTGGCATGAAAGTGAAAGTGAAGTTGCTCAGTCCTGTCCAACTCTTTGCGACCACATGGACTGTAGCCTACCAGGTTCCTCCGCCCATGGGATTTTCCAGGCAAGAATACTGGAGTGGGCTGCCATTTCCTTTTCTAGGAGATCTGGAGAAGGATCAATCCTGACCCAGGGATTGAACCCAGGTCTCCTGCATTGTAGACACTTTACCATCTGAGCCACCACCGTTATGACTGAACACCAAATATTGAAGTGTCTGAAAAGTACACTTACTTTCAAACTCTTAAGTTGAAAGTGAAATGAAAGCAGTTAAACCTTGGTAGAGAAGAGTACAGTGGTTTTTTTCTTTGTTTGATTGATTTATTTTGTTTTTGGTTTTTAATTCATTGTCACTTGTGTTTGTCACTGGGCTTAGCATACAAAATCTATGTTTTATGAGGTAACTGTGAAACATATATGTATTCAAGACATCCAGATGGCTGTGAATGAAGTAAATGAGGAATTTGTTCAATTTCAAACATTTTCAGGTGTCCCTCCCTAAGTTACATTCAAAATGTGGAGTGAACACATAAAGAAAGGCGTTTAGAAATCTTTTTCAATTTTCAGAATGAGCTAAATTAGAGAAAGGGTAGCAGATGCCGTTGTGTAATCCCACCTCCACTATTTTATTCTAGTCCCTCATCGGAACCTCACACCTGGTTCCTGTGGACCTCGCCTACAACAGCAGTGCTCCCCTTGAATTTATATGCATATCATGGCCAGATCAATCTCTCTTAATTCAGGGTTCATCATAATACTTGTCACTAAAAAGTCTGCATTCATTCTGTTCTTTTTCACCAATAACCTCCAAATTCCTTGTGCTTGTTTTTTCTCCTCTTTTTTGAAAATAATCCTTCATCTTCCCAAACCAGTGACCTCAGATCTCTTCTCTTTCCCGTTCCCCCCATTCTAGCTGGTCTAGGCTCTCTCCTGCGGCTGAAGAGCCTGGGCTTACTTCCACCTCCACACTGTGTTCCTGTTGTGTCTTCTGCATCCTTCTCTCTTCTCTTTCATCTAATTTCCCTACCTTGTCTACCATTTAGGATTCCTTGCTGACTGCTTGAATTCTTTCTTCATCTCAACTCTTGGGAATATAACTTCATTTATTAAAAAAATTTTATTCTTCAAATAGTGTAATTATCAACCTCTTTAAGCTACAGGTCCACAGTATGTTTTGTGCATCCTCCAGGCCATTTCAAGATTCAGTTTTTCAGATTTTTAGAAAAGTTATGATTAGCATATAGTATTTTTGTAATATCACCATGATGAAAAATATTAATATTCTATTAATATCATCCTCTCTATACCCTGAGTTATATCAAACATGAAGTGGGAGAAATGAACTTTATAAATATACTCAAATTATTTGAAGGCAATGTTTGTCATCAAAATACCTCAAGTTGTATCAGATTTTGTTATCAAATGAGTTATGAAAAATCTTTCCTTCAGAGCTGTGCAGAAGAAATCATTGAATCATACATAAAAAATTACAGATCTGTGTTAATATTAATGTGTATATTGACAGGTATTATATAATGATTCATACCTGTAAATTTTGTTTTTCTGAAGGTCTTTTAAACACTCAGAGAGCAAGGATCACCTTATATTGTTATTTACTCCTTTCCAAATGACCAGCTCAGTGCTGAACTAGCAGAAGGGTATGAGAAACAGGTGTTTGTGGAGGGATAGATTAATTTCTGAGAGGCACCTAGAACTAAAATCAATCGACTTGACTTAATCTCGTTTAGAATGTGCATTTGAGTGTTTATGTTTCCTTAGACTTCTGGGCCCTCTTTTATGACCTCCAAATTCTTATAAATAGCCTATATAACTTAAATCCTGTGATTCCCCATTCTAATCATAACATTGCCAAATAAATAGTAATAATATATAAATTCTTTGCTGGTTTTTTTTTTTTTTTTTTTTTTTTTTAACAACTGCTTAGCAATTGTGTGCCAGTGAATTTCCTCAGAGTAAAGATACAGGCAATTAAATGATGGCATATGTTCTTTGGGGTAAAAAGAGCTTCTGAGAGTGGCAGTTCACTGAAAGACAATGCTATGCTGTAGTTGGAAAACTCTGAGTTAGAAAATTCAGCTTCTCCTTTTTTTTTTTTTTTATTTGTAAGTATGAAGCAATGTTGTCAACAAGAGGGTGACATCTGGAAAATGATGCCTTTGAAGAGCGTGCTTTGTGGAAGTGAAATTCTACTTCATTTGTTATCATGTACAGTGAGCCATTCAGCATTCATTCAATCAACAATTCTTAACTGATGTATGTGTGGCAGATTTTTTATCATCTTTGTTGGAAACAGAGTGTTATACAAAATCAACACAAATCATATCATGAGAGAGAGTATGATCCAGGAGAGATAGTTAAGATACTTGCTGAAATGCTGAGTTAAAATTGAGAAATCATGGTTCCGTGTCTTCTCATGTTGGCCCTGAGACCTCATAAATTATGAATTCAATAAAGCCACAGCTTTACTGGGTTTCATGGGTTTTTCTTTCTTTCTAAATGAATAAATAGAACTAAAATATCCTTAATTGCCACCAGAATTTTTAGATTCTCTGATTGTGAATATTTTATAGAAAGATTGCTTCATATTAAACAGAAAGCATTTAGAGTGAAGATTTTGAATAAGTGCTGGGGCATGGAAGAGATTAAAGCTCTTACAAAAACTTACTTTTGTCCCCTAAGAACAGTTCCTAATAATTATAATCACATTTTAGTAAATATTTTGGGGTACCTATTAGCCTTGGGGATATTGACATGTATAAAGCATACTATTAGTTATAGCCTCTTTTGCAATTATGAATAGATATAAGCTCATAAACACAAAGGTGTATTACAGAAGTTCAGGGGAAGTTCACTGAATATTGGTATGATTGAAGGAAGAAAGCTATAAAGAAAGAGAAGACTTTGATCTGTTGAGGTGAAGAAGGGAGAATATTTCTGACTGGAAGAATGGGACTGGCCAAAGGTGTGTGTGGGATTATATAGTTAGGAGAGCTTGATTCTATTACTTTGGTGGGAGAGAAGTTTGGGTAAAGGTTACAGGGCAAATGTTTTCTGGATATTTAGGCAGTGGCCTGGAATGCAAACTTTAAGTGGTTTATTTATCATTGTGTGGGCAATGAGGAGCCCTGGTTGAATTGCTAAGCAAGGATATGTTTATTGTTTGAAATGTAGAAAGAAAAAGAAAATTGGTAGAAGTGTGAAGGATGCAGAGAGAAAGCAAGAAAGGCCTCATTTTTTACACTGTGACTTGGATCACTCAATTTATATAGCTTTTTGGAGTCTTCACAGCACTATGGTATCATGGTGAAATTGTCTTAGAATGAAGTAATGTTGGTAATAAAGAAACTCTGGTAAATTTTCATCTTTTAGCATGTTATCTTTCACCAACTCAGCAAAACACTGTGAGCCTGAGCTGTTTTAAACTATTATCAATAAGTGAGTTTAGTGAACACACATTTTTAAGGGTCTACTCTTTATAAAGCAATACTGAGTGTGAAGTGGGTGTTACAGCTAATAGGAATTTTAAAAAAGAATGAGAGAGAATATTTTCCCCCCAATTATTTTTATTAGTTGGAGGCTAATTACTTTACAATATTGTAGTGGTTTTTGCCATACATTGACATGAATCAGCCGTGGATTTACATGTGTTCCCCATCCCGATCCCCCCTCCCACCTCCCTCTCCATCCCGTCCCTCTGGGTCATCCCAGTGCACCAGCCCGGAGCACTTGTCTCATTCATCCAACCTGGATGGCGATCTGCTTGACACTTGATAATGTATATGTTTCGATGCTGTTCTCTCAGATCATCCCACCCTCGCCTTCTCCCATAGAGTCCAAAAGTCTGTTATATACATCTGTGTCTCTTTTTCTGTCTTGAATATAGGGTTATCATTACCATCTTTCTAAATTCCATATATATGCATTAGTATACTGTATTGGTATTTCTCTTTCTGGCTTACTTCACTCTGTATAATGGGCTCCAGTTTCATCCATCTCATTAGAATTGATTCAAATGAATTCTTTTTAATGGCTGAGTAATATTCCATTGTGTATATGTACCACAGCTTTCTTATCCATTCATCTGCTGATGGGCATCTAGGTTGCTTCCATGTCCTGGCTATTATAAACAGTGCTGCAATGAACATTGGGGTGCGTGTGTCTCTTTCAGATCTGGTTTCCTCGATGTGTATGCCCAGGAGTGGTATTGCTGGGTCATATGGCAGTTCTATTTCCAGTTTTTTAAGGAATCTCCACACTGTTTTCCATAGTGGCTGTACTAGTTTGCATTCCCACCAACAGTGTAAGAGGGTTCCCCTTTCTCCACACTCTCTCCAGCATTTATTGCTTGTAGACTTTTGGATAACAGCCATCCTGACTGGTGTGTAATGGAACCTCATTGTGGTTTTGATTTGCATTTCTCTGATAATGAGTGATGTTGAGCATCTTTTCATGTGTTTGTTAGCCATCTGTATGTCTTCCGTGGAGAAATGTCTGTTTAGATCTTTGGCCCATTTTTGATTGGGTCATTTATTTTTCTGGAATTGAGCTGCAGGAGTTGCTTGTATATTTTTGAGATTAATCCTTTGTCTGTTTCTTCATTTGCTACTATTTTCTCCCATCCTGAAGGCTGTCTTTTCAGCTTGCTTATAGTTTCTTTTGTTGTGCAAAAGCTTTTAAGTTTCATTAGGTCCCATTTGTTTATTTTTGCTTTTATTTCCAATATTCTGGGAGGTGGGTCATAGAGGATCCTGCTGTGATTTATGTCGGAGAGTGTTTTGTCTATGTTCTCCTCTAGGAGTTTTATAGTTTCTGGTCTTACATTTATATCTTTAATCCATTTTGAGTTTATTTGAGAGAGAATATTTTAAAGAACCAAAAACATAGTCTCTGTGCTCTAATTTGGAGGAGAATACAAAATCTATCCGAAATGAGGTAACAGATTATTATATGTGCATGCTCAGTGGAATCCAAATCTTTGCAATCCCATGAACTATACCCTGTCAGGCTCTCTGTCCATGGAATTTTTCAGTCAGTAATACTGGAGTGGATTGTCCTTTCCTCCTCCTTGGGATCTTTCCAACCTAGGAAACAGATTATTATATGGTTGTCAATTTGTACATTAGAAGATGTAGATTGTCTTCTTGTATTACATGATTTTCTTTCTCACTGAATTTTATCTTTTTTGAAGGACATGTCTGCATAACTTTATAATAACAGTTTTTTTTCAATTAATTTTTTATTGGAGGATAATTGCTTTACAGTATTGTGTTGGCTTCTGCCATACAACAACGTGAATTAGCCATAAGTATACATGTGTCCCTTCCCTCCTAAACCTCTTGCCCACCCGCACCTCTTCCCACCCCTCTAGGTTGTCACAGAGTTCCCTGTGATAATAACAGTTATTTTTAATGCATTGTTCCTGAATTTTCTCACTCACCATAGTAAGTTTATAACCATTTAGTTTTCTCTTCTACATAGTCTCTTTTTGCTAGGTGTTAAGCATGCAGTGTTAGGCTAAAACAGAAATGAATCACTATAATTAATAATTTTTACTATAATTGATAGAAAAAAATGAGATGGAATGATCCCAGTTAGTATGCATATAAAATTAATTATTAAGCCTTCCAATAAAAAGTATAAGGCCCTTTCAAAATGTTTACTGTGTATGAACTCACTTCTAATTGTAGGGTTTTTATATCTATTCATACCTCTTTTTCCAAATATTACACTATTCTCACCCTAATTTTTCCTATTGACACCTCTCAGAACTCACCATTCCACTAACCTTGCTTGAAGACCCCACAGATATACATCTGCTTCTTTGCAACCAGAGTGTGTCCTCGGGAGCTGTTGTTGGAGAAGCTTCTTTCTTCCTCATGGTCCTGAAGCCATATTGTGGTTCTTATCTCTGGCTATATATCTCAATCTCTTGTGGACCTTTAAAAAATTATAGATCATAGTCGACCTCCAGATTCAAAAATAGGTATCTGCCTCAAAGTTTTGACCTTTTTCTACTTTGTCAAAATCCAAAACTTCCCTCAAGGTTTTTGAAAATTGCCCTAATTTGCTGAACCTTCTGCTTCCTGGGCTTCTGCTTCTCTGCCTGTATCACTGAGCAGTCCTTTTTGCCCAGTCAGGAAGCATGGTCCATTTGATTTTACTCAAAACTCCATAATTACCAAGTTTCTATAATTACAGTAAACTGTGTTGAAACTTGTCCTGCTATGATGGAAGCAAATTTGCATCGCAGAAATTCAAACAGCTTTACCTAGACTTGATGGAGTCATTGATCTTGTGTTCTCTCGGTGTGTTCAGATGTTTGTGTCTTCCTGGTGCCTTTCTCCCCTACATTCTTTTCCTCTTTCTTTCAGTACAGTACAACAGTCTCTCCCTGACCTGTCACCATTTCCTCCCTCATGAAGAACAGCATCACCTTCCTCTGAAATCTAGTGAGCTCTCCCTCCAGTCTTTCCAATTTCACCTTCACCTTGGTCACCTATAATTGTATTTTCAAAAGAGTGATTTCCTTGGGAGAATTAGTGTCAGGTAGTGGATTAATAAAATTCCTCTACCTCGTTAGAGTTTCATAAGGAATATCTGGGTCTCTGTAACTGCACAGTGCCTAAACAATATGATTGACTCTGCTTGCTTATACTTTTTATGTATAGGTATGTTGAGACCATAAGAGCAAACCTTTACCTTCAAGTCAAACATGACAATTGATAAACTCTTTCAGGTGTTTTAAATACCAGAATTGCAAAGAAAATTTATTTTCCAGTATTGCAATGATTTCTCTTAACATTGTATTTAGTTAATTATTATTATAATAATTATATAGAAAGAAACTCTTTAATGATCATGTCCTAGAATCAATTATGTGCCACTAATCTGGACACTACAGTCAGTAGAGTGGCATCCTTCTGAGTACAGACATTCAGTCAAGCTGCTGGGTTCCAATCCTGGATCTACCCTGGTCAATTCTGTTAAGTGGTGTAACCATATAATCTGTATATTTTCACTCTTTGAATACTGTGCAACTAATTCTGCTCATTTTGAAAAAATCATATATGTGTGTGTGTGTATATATATATATATATATATATATATATATATATGAGTGCATGGTAAGTCACTTCAGTGGTATCTGATTCCTTGTGACCCTTTGGACTGTGGTAACCAGGCTCCTCTGCCCATGGGATTTTCCAGGCAAGAATACTGGAGTGGGTTGCCATCCCTCCTCCATACATATAATATTATATATAAAGAGAGTTGTTTCAAGGATAAAATTAGTCAGGGCATGTAAAGTTCCTAAATCAATGGCTGACACAAAGTCAAAGCTCAGGAGATTCATCTTTTAATTACTACTGACAAGTGGCATGATAGGGATATAACAGACTAAGGAATAATTTCAGGAAGGGTAGTTGTTATTGCTTAATTATCACAACTGCATTTACTAGCATTAATCAAGTGCCTACTATTTGCTCAGCAATGTTGAGCCCATTGTAAGGGTCTTGCTATTTTATTCTTACAACTATAAAGGTTTTAGTAATATGATGACTGACATAGTAAGAATTCAGTAAAGGATATCTAGAAGAAAAAGTCTAGGAATGAAAAGAAGAGGCAGTGGGATGTATCATATTGATTTTATTTGTTTATATATAGGTGCAAGAGACTTAAGCACATAAAATAATCATATCATGATTAATACTATTACTACTCAACAATAATAGAAGCTAACATTTCATAGCATTTAGTATGCACTATGAGTGCTGAAAATTTGATGCTTTAGAACTATGGTGTTGGAGAAGACTCTTGAGAGTCTCTTGGACTGCAAGGAGATCCAACCAGTCCATCCTAAAGGAGATCAGCCCTGGGTGTTCATTGGAAGGACTGATGCTGAAGCTGAAGCTCCAATACTTTGGCCAACTCATGCAAAGAGTTGACTCATTGGAAAAGACCCTGATGTTGGGAGGGGTTGGGGCAGGAGGAGAAGGGGATGACAGAGGATGAGATGGCTGGATGACATCACCAACTCGATGGGCATGAGTTTGAGTAAACTCCGGCAGTTGGTTTTGGACAGGGAGGCTTGGCGTGCTGTGATTCATGGGGTTGAAAAGAGTCGGACACGACTGAGCGACTGAACTGAACTGAACTGAACTGATGCAGTATGTCAAATACATCTTATGTTAATTTATTAAGTTGTCACATCTTTCATTTTACAGAAAATTAAGTTGAATATAAAGAAAGATAAATAGTGTAAGACAGGAGGGCTACTTGATGGAATCCTGGAAGAAATACAATAAAAAACTCAGATAGGTTACTTGAATAAAATCTAACTTTCTTGTTTTATAATATCAAAGCAGGAAATCGAGAAAGACACAGATTAAGTAGGCTGACAGTGGCTGAGAAGGTGAAGATGTTTTTGTCTACTAAAATGAAAAGGAAGTCATTTGATGAGAATTTGGACAGAGATGGGCTTAGAGGGCTGAAGAAATTCTGCCTATCTTGAGCATTTGTGAGGCACGGGAAATGCTGTTTATTTCAAGGATGGTAGCTTGTGAAACATCATGAAAGGCTGTTAGTTTTATCTGTAGGTCCACCTGGCAAGGCAGAGGGAAACAATAGTGAGGTCACATAGGAAAACAAACAATCTGGGTTTATAATTGCAGGGATAGGCTGCCTATGTGTCATCTCAAGTCTGGGTAAAACATTGTTAAGGGTGACTCAGGTAGAATGGAAGTTACCATCCTTCAGTAGAGGTAATTAAGGGATTTAGAGCTAGTGAGGATTCATGCAGCACTGATATGGTTATTGAAATATCTGAGTCTGATGGAGGGAAACATGGGGGAAGAGGTTGTAAACTAGGTAAAAAAATTTCCTTAAGAAGTTGATGAAATGGATAGTTTAGCAGATGATGCAATATGAATAAGGAAACAGGAGAAGCTGCATTTGTTTAGTTCCCTGTGCTATACATCCAGACCCTATTGTTTAACCTTTCTGTATATACCAGTTTGCATCTGCCAATCTCAGACTCCCAATCCCTCTCTCTCCCACCCTTCCTGATTTTAACTTTATTTTAAATGGAGCCTTTAATTCATTATTTTCCTTTATTAGGCATACATTGTTTCTGGATGTCTGTCTATAGCTCTCTGCTTTAGGTCTCTGGCATTTAAGAAATCTAAAATAGATAGGTAGTGGGAAATTGCTCTGTAACACAAGGAGCTCAGCCTAGGGCTCTGTGAAAACCTAGAGGGGTGGGATGGGGGCTGTGGGAGGGAAGCTCAAGAGGAAAGGGATATATGAGGAGTGGATATATGGATACTTACAGCTGACTCACTTTGCTGTACTACAGAAACCAACACAATATTGTAAAGCAATTCTCCTCCAATTAAAAATAACATTTTTTTTTAAAAAAAGATATCTCCATAAGTTGAAGATAATAGACAATTTACTTATAAGTTCCTTAGCTGTCTTCCTATCTTCCAGTTGTCAGTTATGGACTGAAGCAAACTGTGAATCTACTGCAATAGCATTTTAAGTTTCTTTCCAAAAACTTTAGTAAGCTTTGCAGACTTAAGTCTGTATTAATCATTTTCACGTAGTCCAATAAAACTGTTCATTAAACACACCCTGTGGTGAGATATAGTACAAAGTCTGGTCCTTAATGTCTTCACATTTTGATGATAGGTGTTTTCAGAGACTGAAATTTTAAATTAAGGATTTAAAAGTGCTCCTAGGGTACATAAGAATATTTCCTCTATTCCCTAGTCAAATTACAATATTATTATCTTTGCACTGTTAAGCCACAATTTTGTTGAAAAGATGATGCTTTTCATGGTGGTTCAATAAATATAAAAACTATTGCCAACAGTGATGGAAATTTGAAGAATTAAATACAATCATAGAATCTCAAAATATAAGTGATGTATATATAAAAAATACAATTTAAAGTTGAAAGAATGAAAATTTTCACCCCACTGAATATAACATATACTACCAAGATTTCCTCATCTTGGACTCTAAAATCACCATGGATGGTGACTGCAGCCATGAAATCAGATGATTGCTTCTTGGCAGGAAAGCTATGACCAAACTAGACTGTGTTGAAAAGCAGAGACATCACTCTGTGAGAAAGGTCTGTATAGTCAAGGCTACAGTCTTCCCGGTGGTCACATATGGTTGTGAGAGCTGGATCAGAAAGAAGGCAGAGTGCCAAAACTCCTGAGAGTCCCTTGGACAGCGAGGCGATCAAGCCAGTCAATCTTCAGGGAAATCAATCCTGAATATTCATTGGAAAGACCGATGCTAAAGCTGAAGCTCCAGTATTTTGATCACCTGGTATGAAAAGCTGACTCACTGGAATGGTCCCTGATGCTGGGAAAGATTGAGGGCAGAAGAAGAGGACGTCAGAACATGAGATGACTGGATGGCATCACCGATGCAATGGACATGAATTTGGGCAAACTCCAGGAGATGGTGAGAGATAGGGAGGCTTGGTGTGCTGCAGTCCATGGGGTCCCAAGGAGTCAGACACAACTGGCTACTGAACGGCAACCTTTATTTAACCATTATACTGAGATTTGTGCTAAAATACAGGGATTGTACTTTAATGCACAGGAGAGAAAATGTGAGAGTTGTGTCTTATATCAAGCACACTCATATCACAATCTTTCAGATTACCTCAAATAAATAAGAAAGTGGTATGATGCAATAAGAAATGTGAAAAATGCATTTGATCCTGTCTCTATATTTAATAGTTAAATAACTGTGAGAAGGTCATAAGTTGTTTTTAAACTCAGGATTTCTGTTGCTAAAATAGGAACAACAGCAATAACTTTTGCAAAGCTGTTGTGAAGAAGGAGAAAGAGAGAAGAATGGAAGAGAGGACAAAGATTTATCCATTCATCTAATTATCTAATTGCAATTCTAGGGTAACTTAAAACATCTTTACCTGTGTGCTGTCTCTTTATCTGCATCTTCACTTCAATACTGTAGTTTTATTATGGTTTTCTGGTTTCCTATGAGGTGATTGCTTTACTTCATCAGGTTCAAGTATTTACCTTGAAACTATGCTTCCTAAGGAGGTTCCAAGGGGCCAGTCAACCTAGTTGAAAAAGAATTCTTCAGTAATCTTTCTTAGACAAAGGAATGATCTCAAGATAAGTATTTTTATAAGGCACAAAAAATTCTGTGTCTGAATATTATAAAAGGGTAAAAATATATCAAAACAAGTGAGTTGACTGAAATTTCACATAAAAGACCAACTGATAATTGAAATTTTATGATTAAACTGGTGATACAGTAATACATAGAACATAAAGCTATTTTAAACACTTTTGTTAAAACCTTTATTATTGGTTATTCAGCCAAAACAATGGAATATTAATGATCCACATGAATGAACTTGAGCCTGGATCTTCTGAATTTGTTATTTTACTAAATTAGCATTTCACCTCAAGTATTTAATGGTATGTGTAGAGATTTTTTTTTTTCAATTAAATTTTAGATCTATTAGCAGAATCTAATTTTGTCCAGGATACAATATGAATGAGTGATAGTTGTTCAGTCATGTCCAACTCTTTGTGACTCCATAGACTATACCATCCATGGAATTCTCCAGGCCAGAATACTGGAGTGGGTAGCCTTTCCCTTCTCCAGGGAATCTTCCCAACCCAGGGATAGAACCCAGGTCTCCCACATAGCAGGCAGATTCTTTGCCAGCTGAGCCATGAGGGAAGCTCAGAATACAATAAATTATAATGCAAACATGAATATGATACATATCTAGGAAATATTCTTACACCTTCCTTTGAGGTACAGTGTTCTGGTCAAGTGATTGTTCAGACAATTTTTTCTGAAGAGAGTTAAAAAAATATATTCTGCTGTTTATGTTAGTGGTTAATGAGCACTTATTTCTTCTAAGTCTGATTAGAATTACTCTTTGATAAATATACTCTAAGACTAAATTAGTGGAAATCTACCATTTAGAAGCTCATCTCTGTCTGCTGTTTTTATAACATGTTTAAAATAATTTTAGACTGAAGGGGATCAAGAGGTACAAATTTCCACTTGTAAAATAAATAAGTCATGAGAGTGTAATGTACAGCATGTTGACTACAGTCAATAATATTGCATTGCATTTTTAAAAATGCTAAGAAAGTAAATTTTAAAAGTTCTCGTCACAAGAAGAATAAATTTTAGCTTCATATGATGACAGATGGTAAATAGATTTATTGTGGTGATGAATTTGCAGTGTATACAAATAGCGAATCATTATGTTGTATACCTGAAACTAATATAATCTTATATGTCAATTGTACCTCAATAAAAAAGTGATTCAAAAAAATAACAAATGACTAGATATTAAAATGCCATTTTCAGGGCAGGAGTCACCAAGATTCAGTCAAAGAAAAGCATGTACAAATGTCTCTTCGTAGATCTCACACTCATCTACACAGGTAATGGTATTGCCTTCCTTTATTATTATACTAATTGCAAAAAGTTCTCAATGTCTGCCTTTGTGCACAGTGCAGATTTTAACTGGGGAGACCTCATTTATCTCATAGCTAAGATAGTTTCTTTCTCTGACATGCCCAGTAAGATGCAGGCAGTAGATTACTCACTATCTGGGGTGACTTTTCATTTGCTTGAACTGTGACACTCTGTACCTTGGATTAACATCTAGGTTTCTCTGCCTCCTACTCCTTCACTGTGTGCTCCACAGGTAGGTCCATATTACTGTGTTTAGAGTTTGAGAAGGAAAGCTAAAATGTGTGTGTGTGTGTGTGTGTGACATTACTAAATATTTTCTGACTGCAGTGCATTAGATTTACCATTTAACCATGGTGTGTTCATTAATTGCAAAGGTTGAACAGCAGATGTAGAAACAAGTAGGCAATTACAACCTATTATTAGTGAGAAAATTCAGAAGGCATTATTATACTTAGCTTGATAATCTGCTGGTTTCATGGACATAGAGTTCTTTTCTAGTAAGGAGTTTTGTAAGAAATTTAAGCAGTTAATTGAAATCTTAATCAAATGAAGACATTAACTATAGATGTGACAATGGAAACTTTCAAAAAGATAAAATGACCCTGAGATAGCCTTTTCTAAAAATGGATGCCATAAGTAAGCATTGATGTTAAAATTTCTAGCATTTCCTCATTTTTTTAAGGTTCAGAAATCAATGGTTGTAAGTAGAAAGCACTTTTTTTTCTCTTGAATGAAATAAGTGGTACTAGTTTAGGAGATTTGTAAAGGATGCTTTTAAATGCTTTCAAAAAAGAAAGAACATTATGGCAAGTTTCTAGGGTTTTCATATTATTTTTAAAATTCTGACGTCCTAATATAAACCGTTTTCTGCTGCGGCTTAGTCACTCAGTCATGTCAACTCTGTCCAACCCTATGGACTGGAGCTCACCAGGCTCCTCTGTCTATGGAATTCTCCAGGCAAGAGAACTGGAGAATTCCCACTGGAGTGGGTTGCCATTGTCTCCTCCAGGGGATCTTCCTGACTTAGGGTTTGAACCCATGTCTCCTGTGTCTCCTGCATTGGCAAGCAGGTTCTTTACCACTAGTACCACCTGGAAAGCCCGTATATATAAGTACATACAAATGTAGAATGTATATATAAAATATAAAATGCATTTGTGTGTATATAAATGTATGTGACACCAGCTAAGTTCATATACTAAAAGTATCTTTTAAACTTTTGAAAATCACTTTTTAACATTTCAGCTGAAAAACTATCCACCTTTCCTAAATCTAAGGTAACAGCATGTAGAGCAAATCTCAACTTCACACAGTTTTAAATAGTTACATGAATGAGTGCCTTCTGAAAAACCTGGAGAAAAGTACCTTAACTGACCCCAACTATATTGTTTCAAACAAGTGTAATAAGACTGAAACAGTTCAAACAGTGTAATAAGACTGAAAACTCCAGTGTACATGCAAGTCTCCTACGTTGGATTTTCTACTATATTACTCCAGCAACTCATAGCTGTATTCTACTGTGGATGTGAAAAGAAAATTGATTTAGATAGTTCTGTACTAAGCCATATTTCCCCCCCACTGGAACAATTTCTGTTTGTAAAGTTCATTTCATAAAGGGGAAAAGGGAAAGAAAAATGCTCCGTGGTTTATATGCCATGATGATCTTCTGAACATTAAGAGTCTAAATATTATATAATGTCATACAGATATGACAATCTCACAGCAATGCATTTATTTTTTTCATAGCCACAGATAATATTTTAAGGATGTGTCATGTCTGAGAACTTTGACCTTACATTCAAGTTGATCTGTGAAGCAGTTTATTGAATTTACTGATGTTTATATATTTCCACCAGAGATTATGAGAATTCCAAAGGCCACTTGCCTTGAAAGCGGATGTGCTAATATAATAATATAAAAAGCAGCATGTCTTGACTGCCTATATAGTTCAGCCCAGAGGATAGGCAGGCCTTCCCACCCACATAATTGATTTCGACCTGGCTTGCTGTCCTGGGAGGCTGTGTGTATTAAAGTCAGTGAGACTTGTTACACATTCATGCTATTTTACCACAGCGGCATTGCAAACGGTCATTAGGTTCCAACTCATAGATTAGCAAAGTGGCCATTTCCAGGCATTGCATGGAGGCAGAAAGAAGATGCTGTGCATTCCAATTTGGATGGGATCAACTCTAGCCTCATACTGGATGTTATGACAGGTCAAACTGATTTGTATTTATCACAGGCTGTTTGTTTAGTAAATACAGAGGCCAAAAGACCGAGCACTTCTGTAAGATGTTGCCACTACCCTACAGCGAAAGCCACAGATAAATGAGAGAAACAATTGGACCTGGCAGACAAGTTAAATTCTGGAGAAGTAATCGAAAGAGTGACATTTTCCTAGGGTGTTAGAGCATAGCCTCATTATTTCTTTTTATTTCTGAACTGAGGTGCTTTTTAGGTGTTAATTATCACCAGATCAGTGAGAGCGACCACCAGATATGATGATAAACCTATTAAATCCATCTCCTACCTAACATGGTGATTGAATGTTTAAATCTGTTCCCTTGAGAAGCATGTCCTGAGCTGTGTTTCTCACAATCAGGGTTTAAATAGAAATTGAAATTTAGTCATTACTTTCCTGATTTAGGAAAGATGTTTGGGCTTAAAATTAAACGATGCTTGTTCGCCTAATGACATAGGAATGTTTTCAGTCACCATTAAACTTGAAAATCAGTAATGATATTTTTGTTTAAGCAGTGATTGGGAGGAGGAAAAGTGGATGGGTTCAACATCTTCATGTTA
Source organism: Muntiacus reevesi (assembly GCF_963930625.1). Lineage (NCBI taxonomy): Eukaryota > Metazoa > Chordata > Mammalia > Artiodactyla > Cervidae > Muntiacus > Muntiacus reevesi. Next base: position 38,928,270 of record NC_089255.1, on the reverse strand, counting down.
TACTAGGAAGAACAGAAATGACAGCTGACTCAATATCAATAACTGCAGTTGCCAAGAATATTTTTTTTTGACCTGTATCTAATGACTGTGCTAAGTCGCTTCAGTCGTGTCCGACTCTTTGTGACCCTTTGGGCTGTAGCCCACCAGGCTCCTTATCCGTGGGATTCTCCAGGCAGCAATACTGGAGTGGGTTGCCATGCCTCCTCCAGGGGAATCTTCCTGACCCAGGGATTGAACCTGCTTCTCTCATGTCTCCTGCATTGACAGTTAGGTTCTTTACCACTAGCACCACCTGGGAAAGCCATCTAGTGACTTTGCTGAGACTTAAAAAGAGGTACTGAGCCAACTGTATCCCATGGCTCTGAAGCAGTAATCCCCACGCTTCCTTGTCAAGTCACTCTGGCAAGAACATTTTTCATAAAGGAACAGTATGATAGCTTCAAGCTGCTCCTGCACCTTGGGGAGTGACAGTTGCAGCAACTGAAAAGTAATTATTGGTAAACTTTAGTGTGTAGGTGTGTGTGTGTGTGTGTGTGTGTGTGTGTGTGAACATGCATGCCACAGGAGGACAGGGTTGCAAACTCAGGCTTCCATAGCTGTCAGCTCTCCTGTTTGCTTGCCTTAAGTGAAAACCTCTTAGTCAATGAGCTGTCTTTGACAGCAGCAGCAGAACTTCTCTTTTCTAAGGCTAGTTTAGACTATGATGAAGATAGAGCCTGGTTGGGATAGAGAAGTAGCCACAAACGTAAGCATCACAGATTTGTGCTGTCCTTACCTGAAGTTCTGGAATTTTGTGAGTAAATGTGTTTCAGTAGGTTGTATGCCTAGAGTCAATTTCAGAGGGTTGGAATGTCTGTTGCCTTCTTTGGGAGAGGATTTGTTGATCTCCTTGCTCTGTCGTGTTAGAAATTAAGCCCCTCTAGTCATTTTGCTGAATATATGAAGAATATTTCATATTCATTCTTTTTAACTTTACTTCTAGAAATATTTTTACATTCGTGTGGTCCAGTTTATTTTCCTTTCCCAGTGTTTATTATTGCATGATAAATTACTCCAAACTCTGTGACTTAAAATAATAAATATTGATTAGCTCACAGTTAACAAACATTTATTATCTCATAGTTTATGTGTGTCAGGAATTTCATCATGGCTTAGCTAGGTCTTGGGGCTCAGGATTTCTCACAAGGCTGTAACCAACCTGTGAGCCAGGAGGGCTATAGCCATCTCAAGGTCTGACCGGGTAAAGAGTCACTTTCAGTCTTAAATCATATGATTGTTGGCAGGCTTCATGACTCCACCGGCTATTCCCCAGAGATAAAATCCCTTATCCATGGCAGCTCACAACAGAGTAATCTTTTTCTCATAGACCAAGCAAGCAAAAGAGTGGGAGTGGATATCCAAGAAGAAAACCACCATGTCTTTGTAACTTAATCATTGAGGTGAAACCCTTTTACTTTGGCTATATTCTATTTATTAGAAGTGAGTTACAGCCCACACTCAAAGGGAGAAGCTTACACAGGTCATGCATACCAGAAAGAGGGATCATTGGGATTCATTTTAGAAGTTTCCGTTTACCACGAATAGGAACTTTAACCAGTGGTTTTTTTTTTTTTTTTCATTTATTTTTGTTAGTTGGAGGCTAATTACTTTACAATATTGAAGTGGGTCTTGTCATACATTGACATGAATCAGCCATGGAGTTACATATAAAAAGTGTACTTAGTTTTACAAAATCTCAAATGGGAAAACTATTTTACCTTTGTGTTTTCATGTAGCGGGATTAAATTTGCATAATTTGATAGAGTATTTGGGAACTCTAGAAAATGTAGAGATAACAGAACAAACACCTAATGTCTACATCCTACTTTAATAACAGAGCAAAGTCAGTGTAGCTAAAATCCCCTATTTACTCCTGCTTTCTTGGGGATAATTGCTGTCCTGTCTTTGGTGTTCTTTTCAAAATATATTTTTATAATTTTATAATATATATGCATTATTTAACAGTATACTACTCTTGTGCTTCTTTAAAACCCTCATACAAATGGTCCCTCTGTTTTATCTATTCATATGCTCCCAAGAATATATGTTAAAGGTTGTTGGAAAAAGCAATAATCATAACAGCATAACAAGAAAAGGGAGAATTCATATTTATTACTAGTAGAATGGAGATGAGCACTTTGGTATATTCGTAAAGCTAAATATTATCTCAATGGAAATAGATGAACTGGAATCACATATTAACATGAATTCATCTCACAAACCTTAAATTGGAGATAGAATATCTTAAATAATACATATGTTCACTCAACTAATTTTTAAGCGGTTTAATGTTATTCTTGGTTACTCATTTAAAATGTAGTTACAGAACTTTTTTGTTGGATCACTAAAGGCATTGTGCCATCTAATATTCTATTGTTCTTCAGGTCACCAACTAGTTATGTGAGGTAATTAGACAAAATATTTCTGAAAATCCCTAGCATGTGTAAGCATTTTAATGACTAATTTCAAACCTTAAGATTATGCTCATTGTACATGTTAGGTGTTAATAGGATATCTATGGATCCATTCAGTTTGAAGTTTGGTGTCCTGGAAACAAATCATTCTTTCTTGGTCTTTTCTCATCTTTTATTCTGAATGCTTAGACAGATGATGTATTTGTGCCCTCATCTCTCCACCTCATTTTTCTGCCTAACAATTGGGAAAATTGCAGCAGCTGTGGCTAACTATTTACATTGAAAATAATAACATGTGTAAACAGGATCTGTCTAACTCCTCATTATTGGCAGCAGAAATAAGTGGGAATATTGGCCCAGCCTCATCATAGAAACAGAGCCACATCCAGAATGAGATAAAACAAATGATTATAAACTCAGAGCAAAACAAGAGAACAAATTAACAAAAGAAAGTGGTAATAATGTAATCAACAATACATGATCATCCCAGAAAAAAATCAAAGTGATCCAGTAAATATACTTCTTTAGAGAGGATTGGGCTCCATCTGTTGATTTACAAATCCAGAGTAATTTGAAAAGGATTGAGTGACTATAGGTCCCATTGACAGTCAAAAGTCAGCTTGTGTTTAAGGCATATCAAGATTCAGTAGAATATATGGTTAATAGCATGAATTAGACCATGCTATTCAAATCCATGCCTGGATTTGAAAATCAGTTCAGTCACTTAATGGTTATACAATCATGAGAAGTTTCCTAAATACTCTAGTATTTTTTGTTTACTTGTAATCTTCATAACCTCATAGGATTTTTGTTAGTATTGAGTTAATATTTGTAAAGATTGTAGAACAGGAAATAATATTTAAGCATTCTATAGATATTAGCTTTTATTAGTTAGACATATAGATTGTATGATTTCCTAATTATTTAAAAATGGTTAATATATTACTTAGTGAAAATAATTATGTTTCTAATAATCTTCATCCTACCCATATTAGATAGGTATTTACCTATAGTATCTACTAATATTAGAATTAACTTTCTAATTAATAATTATAATTATAAACAATTTCATCAAAATGTATTGCATTGGACTCCCAGCATTGCATGGAATATAAGACAAAATTTTTTTTCTTTCTTATCCAAGTTTTGATAGCTTGCATTTGTTACATGTTTTTGTATGCATATATCATATGTAGTATTTTTGTATTTTAGTAGTTATTAAAATGTTATGAAACAGAATGTATTTTCTAGAGCTTAATTTTTTTTTTAATCCACATGAGTTTTTTTGGAGTTATCTAAGTTAATACATGAATGTTTAGCTCATTTATTAAACTATAGTACAGCAATCTCACTGAATAGTGTTACTAAAACTTTAATGCTTTGCTGGGAAATAATTGAATATATGTATAAATGTCTTCACATGAATATCTGTAATATTTTTCAATGTATATATCTAAAAGTAGAATTACTTGGTCTGAGGGTGCATCTTCAACTGTATTTAGTATTGTTAAAATGCTCTTCAAAGTGATTGTGTTAAAATTCATTCTAATGAGGAATTTATTGGATGTTTTGTTTCCCATGTTCTTGTCAGCAGTTGTTATTTTGCCAACCAAACAGGTCTTAAATGTTATCTGGAAAGTTTTTATTTGATATTTTTAATTACTAGTTAAGGACACACACCTTTTGCGTATTTATTAACACTAGCTTAGCTTTTCTGTAAGTTAGCCTTCTGTACAATTTCTAAATTATTTTTGACTGTTTATTTTTGTTGTTGTTTTTCATTTTAAGAAAGACCTTAAATTCTTTCTAAATTAATCATTGTAATATGTGTTACAAGTATCCTTTCTCAGACTGTTACTTTATTTTTCTTAAATGGAATCATACAGTATTTGCTTTCATGTGACTAGCTTGTTTCACTTAACATAATGCCCCTCGGGGTTAATCTACACTTTTGCATGTTGCAGAATTTTCTCCTTTTTTAAGGTTGAATAATATTCCATATATGTATAAACCACATTTTCTGTGTTCATTTATCTATTGATGGAAATTTAATTTTGTCCATATCTTGGCTATTGTAAATAAGACTGCACTTACTTTGAGGGGTTTTGATATCCTGATTGAAATTCTTTTAGACGAATATCCAGAAGTTTGGTCACTGGATCTTAAGGAAGTTCTATATTTAATATTTTGAGGAATCTCAATACTATTTCCCATGGTGGTTGCACTGTTAGGCATTTCCACTGATAATTTATAAAGGTTTCCATTTCTCTACATCCTCAGCAATACTGTTGTCTTCTGCTGTTTTGATAATAATCATCCTAATAGGTGTGAGGTGATACCTCATTGAGGTTTTGATTTGCATTTCCCTGGTGATTAGTTGGTGGTATTTAGTTGCTAAGTCATGCCCCGTTGTTTTGATGATTAGGGTTTCCCTGGTAGCTCAGTTGGTAAAGAATCTACCTGCAGTGTGGGAGACCTGGGTTGGGAAGATCCCCTGGAGAAGAGAATAGCTACCCCCTCCAGTATTCTGGGCTGGAGATTTCCATGGGCTGTAGAGTCCCACAAAGAGTCCCACAAAGAGGTAGATATGACTGAGCGACTTTCACTTTCACTCATGTTAAACTTTTGTCATATATCTTTTGGCCATTTTAATATCTTCTTTGGAAAAATGTCTGTTCAACTTATTAGTCCATTTCTAAATAGAATTTAGTTTCTTTGCTACTGAGCTGTATGAGATCCTTATGTGTTTTGGAAGTTGACTTCTTTATCTATTACATGGTTGCAAATATTTTCTCCCATTTCACAGGTTGCTTTTTCACTTTGTTATTTGCTTCCTTTACTTCAGAAAAATTTTAGTTTGCTGTAGTCACACTTGTTTGTTTTTCCTTCTGTTGCCTGTGCTTTTGAGTCATATCAATGAAATTGTCACCAAGACCAATATCCGGAAGCATTTCCCGCATATGTTCTTCCAGGATCTTTACAGTTTCCAGTCATAAACTTAAGCCTTTAATCCATTGTTGGTCGATTTTTCTGTAAGGTGTAAGATAATGATCCAATTCCATTTATTTGCATGTGGCTATACAGTTTTCTCAGCACCATTTGTTTATCCTTTTTCTGTTGTGCATTCTTGGTACCCTTGTTGATTATTTGACCATGTATTCATGGATTGATTTCTGGCCCCTGTTTTTTGTTACATTTGCTTATTTGTCTGTTTTTCTGACAGTACCATACTGGTTTAGTTACTATGGTTTTAAAATATATTTTCAAATCAGGAATGTGATGTTACCAGTTTTGTTTTTCTTTCTAAAGATTGATCCAGATGTTCACAGTCTTTTGTGATTCCATGTTAATTTTAGAATTGTTTTTCTATTTCTATAAAAAATAACCATTGGAATTTTGATAGGGGTTGTATTGAATATGTACATTTTTGAGGTTTATGGTTATTTAACAGTATTAATTCTTCCAATCTGTGAACACTGGATATGTTTCCAATTGTTTATATCTTTTAAAATTTCTTCCATTAATGTTTTGTACTTTCAGTGTACAGTCTTTCATCTACTTAGTGTATTCCTAAGTATTTTATTATTTTTGGCACTATTGTTTTTGGTACTTTGTAAATGGGATTGTTTTCATAATTTCCTTTTCAGATAATTCATTGTTAGTGTATAGAAGCGCAACTGACTTTTGTATGTTGATTTTGTTTCTTGTAGTTTCACTGAATTCCTTTACTGGTTCTAAAAGTATTTTCAATAAGAGTCTTTAGTGTTTTCTATATATATGATCATGTAATCTGTAAACAGGGATGGTTCTACTCTTTCTTTTTGAATTGTATTTATTTTATATCCCTTTCTCCACACCTGAGAGTGTTTGCAGATTAATTAGAATAACACATGTAAAATGTTTAAAATTACTACCTAGCATATAAGTAAATCTTCACTGTCTCTCTGAAAAATGATATTCAAAATTATAAAATAATGACACACTTTATCACTATCAATACTTTTGCCTTATTTTATTCATATTAATGGTGCTGCCATAATATTATTGCAGTTAATATTTGCCTTTTCTTATGCATCCTTTTCTTTAAAATATTTTATAACATTATGTTAACATTTTGTTTAGGTATGTCTTCTGTAAAACCATATCATTGGATTTTTTGAAAAAAATTCTTAGCTTTTATTATCAACTTACATTAGTATTATTAACATATATTTTACATATCTAGCATTATTCATTAATTTCATTTTATAGGGTTTCTTTGCTTTATCTCCTTTATATGTTTTATTTGTTCTAGTTTTACTTATTCTTTTCATGTATTCTAAAATCACACATCCTATTTTAATAGATAAACAGCTTTTGGTGTGAGTATTCAACCTATGTTAAACTTTAATCAATATCTCTGCTCTTTTCATAATGCATGTGTTTTAGGTATCTTTAACTCTGTAGCTCATTCTTTTCTGTGCTACAGCTAACAATTTAAACTATACAAGTTATAGTTTTTAAATTTTTATATAGCATTATTAGTACTGAGAAGGTGCTAGTGGTAAAAAATCCGCCTGCCAATAAACAAGACTCAAGAGACGTGGGTTTGATCTCTGGGTCAGGAAGATCACCTGGAGGAGGAAATGGTACCGCACTCCAGTATTCTTGCCTGGAAAAATCCATGGGCAGTGGAGGCTGGCAGGCTACAGTCCATGGGGCCACAAAGAGTTGGACATGACTGAGTGACTGAGCGCACACACACACACCATATTCTAGTTCATTAAGCATATCTTTTACCTTGACTATTATCTATTTAACAGCATTTTCAAGGAGGGGATGGATAGAATGACATTTATTCTTCAATGCCCAAATTGATTCTGATTAGCTAAACTTTCTTTGAAAATGCAAATTTTGCAAAAAAAAAAAGATAATGCAAATTTTGCTTGTCTTACATGTTAGGAAATATTGCAGCAACTTTGGAGGGAGGGAAAGAGGAAATGACAGAGGGAAATGGAAAGAGAGACTGAATAGAAAGCTGCATCTGGACCACATGGCTATTTTGTAAAGTGATTCAAATTTATACCAGTATCAGTTTATAAAATTTGTCATCATATGGGTTGATTTCTAATTAGCTACATGGACAAAAAAATGTTCTAAAATATCCCAATAGAGGTCTAATTTGCAGCTGTTTGATTGTTTTCCCTACTATTATCTGCAAAGCAATTTTACATGAATAAAGACTGCTTGACTAGCTTTCAAGGAAATATTGACTATAATACATTTTAATTAAGGAATATTGAAGCAGAGAACTTAAATCAACAAAATAAATAATGTTAAAGGAGGGTGAAACTTCAACAGTAAGAAATTTCTAATACCTATGCACAAATATTTCTGTTTCACATTCAAAATAAGGAGATACATAGGGGGACATCCATGTATTTATTTAAATACACACATATATGTATGTGCATATCATTTAAAATTAATTTATATAAGATATAAAATGAATGTATGATAAATATAGTGTCTGTGCTAAATCAAATAAGGGGTTTAAGCCATTATTTGAGGGGGAAGGTCATTATTTTATGTTTGTTCATAGAATTGATATCTGAACCTTAAATATCAAATAAGAGTTAGAGATGCAAAAAAGGGATGGAGATTTTCAGGTAGAGGCAACTATCTAAGGCACTGAGGCAAAAGAATGCAGGGAGGCAGCATAGCCACATACAGTTTGGTTTCTGGAAGGCTTGGATTTGAATTCTGATGTTGAACTGTTTTGTAGAAGTCATTTAATTTCTAAAACTCTGATGAATTCCAATGATAATATTATGTATATCAAAAGTATGTTCTATAGGTTTGATATGTTTATGTGTGTATGTGTTTTGTGCAGTTATTAGACCAGAGTAAGTGATCAATAAATATACTATCAGTTATTATTATTATCTTTGCTGTAATCATTGTTGCCTGTTTAAGACCCTGCAGTTATTTCAACATAACTTGAACACATATAAAAATTGAGTGATATAATGGTAGGAAATAGCAGTCATCTAGAGCAGATTATGACCCGCTTTATAAACCTCACCGAAACATGAACATTATTTTGTGGCATTTGACAGCTATTGAGGTAGGTGTCTAGTTTGAAATATAGAAACTCTCATTTGCTATATTGTAATGAATGGATGTAGGAATATGAGGAGTGAAACTGGAGGGAGAAATACTTAAAATATAAGCCAGAGTTGCCTAAATTGTGGTGCATGCCTAAACTGTAGTAGATGCAATAGAGATTGACATGTTAGAATCTAAGATGGACTTAGGGAATAGACCTTACTGCCTTAGAGATTTATTAAATTCAGCTGTTGAATCACAGTTGATGAAGATATCTTGAACATAGTAAATTTGGTCTATGATGACTCTATTCCCTGGAATGATAAACACAGAAGGATATAAAGGGAAGATGATGAGTCCAATTTTACACATATATAGATAACAAATGTTTAGAGATGAACAAAATGTACATGCATAGCAAGTGTTGCTAAACTGGATTTTGGTTCAGAAGAAACTTCAGCTCAACATTCAGGTGAAAATGAAGTCATACTTTGGCTGCCATAGCAGAATACCATGAATTGGGTGGCTTACATAACAGCAATTTGGTATCTCTTAGTTCTGGAGGCTGGAATTCTAAGACCAAGGTCCTGGCAGAGTTGGATTCTAATGAGGCTTCTCTTCTTGGCTTGCAGATGGTTGCCTTCTCTTTGTCCTCAAGATGGCATTTCTTCTATGCGTGCACTCACGATGTCTCTTCCTCTTTTTTATAAGGACATCAATCCTTTGGGGTTAGGACCCCACTCTTATAACTTCTTTTAAACTTAGTTAACTCCTTAAAGGTCATATCTCCAAATAGTCATATTGGGCTTCAATATTCACATTTTGGGGTGTACATATATTTTGGGGTGAACAGTTGATACTCAACAGTATCAATATAAGGTGAAAATTCTGATAAGTTGTGTGATAAAAGCTGTCTCAATCAAAAATTTAATCACGAGAAAAATAATCTACTTTTAAGACAGCTCTATTCAAAGAGATAAAATAATCTGTGATACTATCCTGGTGTCACAGGTAAACAAGAATCAAAGCTTATGGGGAGTGCTCTCCCCTGCTGATATGTTCTTGGTACAATAAGATGTTGAATTATTGTTGTGAATTAATGTTGAATCAAAACATGGCTGATTAGTTCACCAGACAATAAATGTAGACAATTAGAAGTTTATATTAGGGAACTGAAAAATCAGTTACTTTCAATTTCTTAGTATAAATGTGATGAAATTAAAATTCAGACAGTCTAAATGCCTTTTACAATGTCACACTCTTAATGAATAGAAAAAGTGGGTCTGGAATTAATCCTCCTGTTTTATTTCACCTATGATATTTAATGATATATGATGATGGATGTAATGTTATTTGCAAAGCAAAGTATAACAATAAAAATAAGAGAGGAAAGAAAGAGAAAAAGGAAGAGAAAGGGAAGCTATATCCACTTATTAAGTAGGAAAGAAATTAAATCATTGAAAACAGAAAATTTAAATTGTATCAGGTAAAATGGACTGTAACTTATGAATCTAAAATGATAAGCAGTAAGCTATGGTTTTTAAATCTCACCAGTCTAGATGATCTTCATATATTTATGATTAATTAGAAAGCAAAAAATAAAATAATTAAAATAATTAAGAATAGAATAATGCAGTTACATTATGAATAAAAACAGAGGACTACTCCATTAGAATCTAGTAAAACATTAGCTGATTAAAGTGTGTCTCTTGATATTGCCATGTTTAAGAAATCCAAATTAAGTTATTAAAAAAAAGATACTCTTCTGGTTAAGACAGAATATAGAATCACTAATTGCTTGAATTTGTATGTAACTCCTCCACTAGAATATTTTGAAGAATTTATGAACTAAAGAGCCTCTTGATGAAAGTGAAGGAGGAGAGTGAAAAGATTGACTTAGAGCTCAACATTCAGAAAACTAAGATCATAGCATCCAATCCTATCACTTCATGGCAAATAGATGGGGAAACAGTGGCTGACTTTATTTTTTTGAGCTCCCAAATCAATGCAGATGGTGATTGCAGCCATGAATTAAAAGACACTTACTCCTTGGAAGGAAAGTTATGACCAACCTAGACAGCATATTAAAAAGCAGAGACATTACTTTGCCAACAAAGGTCCGTCTAGTCAAGGCTATGGTTTTTCCAGTGGTCATGTATGGATGTGAGAGTTGGACTGTGAAGAAAGCTGAGTGCCGAAAAATTGATGCTTTTGAAGTGTGGTGTTGGAGAAGACTTTTGAGAGTCCCTTGGACTGCAAGGAGATCCAACCAGTCCATCCTAAAGGAGATCAGTCCTGGATGATCATTGGAAGGACTGATGTTGAAGCTGAAACTCCAATAGTTTGGCCATCTGATGTGAAGAGCTGACTTATTTGAAAAGACACTGATGCTGGGAAAAATTGAGGGCAGAAGGAGAAGGGTACAACAGAGGATGAGATGGTTGGATGGCATCACCTACTCAATGGATGAGTTTGATTAAACTCCAGCAGTTGACAATGGACAAGGAGGCCTGGTGTGCTGCAGTTCATGGGGTCGCAAAGAGTCGGACATGACTAAGCGACTGAACTCAACTTAAGAGTTTAAAATAATGAGGTTTAACAATTAAATATTTGTCATAACTTCATTTAAAATATTTACCTCCCTTTGTGTTCCCATAGAAACTACAGATTTGTGTTTTGTGTCCTTTTTATATTAAAATTCTATATATCAGCAATAATGTATTAGAATATATAGTAAAAATACATTTGATTTTATAAAGAAAGCTCCAAACTTTGATGATGCATAAATGGACTTGAATTGATTCAGATATGTATTGTCAATGTGGCTTAAGAACCTGAATAATATGAATAAACAGAAAAATAGTTTGAAATTGTAATTCTAACTATAAATTGACATTTACTTAAAAAATAATTGTGATATATATAGTGGAACTATATGTAACTTTGTTCTGTATTTTTCAAGTCTCCTGTAACTATACTGTCATATTTTCATAATTTAAAATGTAGGAAAGAAAGAAAAAAAAAGAGTCTGAATAGTGTGGAGATGGTCGCTCTTCATAGATACCCAATAGTTTGTTTGGAATAAAAATCAGATTTAAAAAGACAAAGTAAATGTTTTGAAATATGAGAATAATTGCCCTCAAATGTTATTGTTATACTAAATAGTAAAGAATTGCTTAATACAGATGTAAATAGAGGAAAAACAATATAAATTTCAAGTAATGGTAAACCATAAATGAAAATACAGATTTTTAAAATTACATATTTAAACTTGATGACTCATTGATTTTCGCTTCCCATAACATCATACACTTCGAATCGTTACTTACTTATAATTATTTGTTTAATATTCATCTTCTTGTGGACAGTCACTGTGGTATGACCATAATTTTTTATCCATGGCCTAACAAACAGCCAGGCACAGTAGAATCTCAATTAAAATTGTTTATCAAACAAGTTAACATTCTAATATATAGTTGTTTTTATCATCTCCCAAAAGTTTCTGTTGATCTTCGTTGCTCATAAGAATACAAATATATAGAATACAAATATGTACTGCTCTAAGAACTTCAAGGGGCTTCCCTGTGGGCTCAGTGTTAAGGTACCTGCCTGCCACACAGGATATATGGGTTCAATCCCTGGATCAGAAAGATTACATGAAGTAGGAAATGGCTACCCACTCCAGTGGGTAACCACTGGAGAAACTCCAGTTTCTTGCCTGAGAAACCCCATGGTCAGAGGAGCCTGGTGGGCTACAGTCCATGGGGTTTCAGAGTCGAACCTGACTTAGAGGCTGAGCATAAACACACACAACAACTTCAAACTCCTTGCAGTTGCCTGTGTATACCATGTTCTTGTATACCTCCAAGTGCTTGTTCATCCCTCTGCTAGAAAAACATTAGACTCTTCACTTTTCCATCCTCAGCTCAAGTGTCCTCTGTATTCCACCATCAGGCAAAATCTGTTGCTATTTCTGCCTTGGACCTCTGTAAAATTTTGGATATGTTATATAATCGCATATCTATAATATAATTGTCTTCCATCGTTACCATAGCACTTTCCACCTGAGGATGTTTGTTTTTCTGTATTTTCTGCTTCACTGAGTTGTGAGATCTTCCTAGGTAATAACTTCCTTCAGTTATTTTTCTATTTTTGTACTAGCTGAATGCCTGATACACAAATGGTAGACATGAAAGACTTTTATAGAGTAAATGAATTAACTGATTAATTCATTTAGTAAAATTTCTAAATAGACTAGGGAGAAGATATTTTGAATACCTGCAAAATACCAAAGTTAGAGACTAAAGACAAAATAGTCAAAGGTTTACTAACATAGTACCAGGTTTGAATACCCACTTATGAATAGTGAAAAAAGGTCAAAGTCAGCCTAGTGGTTTTTGACCTGGTAGAGATGCTTCTGAATGCTTTTTATTTATGAAAGGAAATAATCGCTCTAAAGAAGGCCTGGGGTTCAGACTTGCCAAATGTGCGTTTTCTTTGTTAAAGCAAAAAATGGCACCATTTCATTTACTTTGAAACACCATAGTATTTAGTTATGAATTTTAATACTATTTAATGCCTTTTAAAAAATTTCTTTTAAAAAATGGAGCTATTCTGGACTAAGTATTTTAGATTTCAGAATCAGCACCTACTTCCCTCAACATGTGTTTTATAAGTCATCCATTCCCTTGGATGCATTCAAAGGGAAATCTTTGTAACACTGTTAGCCACAGAACAGAACTGGTTATGATGAAATTTAATATACATACTTATAGTTAATCTGCTAAGCATCTCTATTCATCTTTGGTCTTAAACAGTTCACAAATGGAAAACTGGTAAAGAAACACATGCATATATATAATAAATTGGTATAAAATTTTATATAGATGCTAAAATGATTACACCCCCTATCTAAAATGGATGTTGTCACTGATGAAATTATCTCCCTTTGAACCATGAGATATCACCTACTTTACTTTGTGTCATGTGTCAATAAGAAACAATAGAGGAGAATTCTAGAAAAGTAGTACCATTTTTCTATGAAATCTGACCTTTGCCCAGGCCAAGAATATAAGATTTCAGTTTAATTTTTATTAATTTTCAGGTTTTTTTTATTCTAGTTAATCATAAGGATTTCCAAATTATTTCAGTGAAAGAAATATGTTGATATGTTAATACTGATATATCTTATTATTTTTATTTTTTTCTAGTCTATGAATTAAAAGTATTTATAACATTCATTGGGCTTCCCTGGTCACTCAGATGGTAAAGACTCTGCCTGCAATGTGGGAGATCGAACCCAGTTCCATCCCTGGATCAGGAAGACCCACTGGAGAAGACAATGGCTACCCACCCCACTATTCTTGCTTGGAGAATTCCATGGACAGAGGTCTAGTGGGCTATAGGCCATGGGGTCACAAAGAGTTGGACATGACTAAGTGACTAGCGATTTCACTTTTTTCCATAATGTTCGTTAAGCTTTGGGCCATAATATTATTAAAGAAAACTGTCAACCTTTTAAATACTATTTCTTATTGTTGTCGCCATTTTTCCTCTTCCATTCTTCTTTTGGTTAACTGAGAATTTAGTAATTAAACCAGGAAGCAATTTATTATTGTATCTGAAAGCTTGGATTGGAGGCCAGAGAAAAGTGCTGAGTCCTATCAGTAAAGGATATGGACATTTTCTACCTCCAGAAGTCTCTTGTATTTATGGATAAATGCTAGGATTGGTTCTGGGTGATGGCGAATATAGATAAATGAAGTCAGGATGATTGAACTATTATTCTATTTATCTATGGATCTTCTCATCCCAGGGACTGAACCCAGGTCTCCTGCATTGCAGGTGGATTCCTTATCGTCTGAGCCACCACGGTCCCCAATATAGATAAATGAAGTCAGAATTGTTGAACTATTATTCTATTTATCTACCAGTTGATATTTATTTAATAATACCTTGTATTTCTTTGCCTGACTGGAACAGCATGAATGTGGAAAAGGGAAGAGGGAGATTCTGTAACAATATACTTAATTTTTTCAATTTCTACATGATTAATACTTTATGAAAATCATCATTCAAAAGTCATAAATTTTATTCATATATTTTAGTCATACTTCATTTCCTTGTCAACAATATTTGGAAATTCTTAGCAAAAATTGTTGATTTCTGACAAATATGAATCTTTTTCTTAGCATTTGTAAGTTATTGGAGGCAGCAGAATAATTTTTTAAATTGTAGATGCATTTTGATTGTAGTGTACAAATATCTTTGGGTATTTTTCAGGGCAAAGAATGGCAGAAAATATTCTGAAAAGGAACCAATTGTTAAAGTTGTCATATATTATTGTTGGTCATATTGTTGAATTCATAAACTGAATTTCAGTGTGCTCAGCGTGACTGTTTTGAAATATTCAAATTAAGCAAAGTGGCTTTTAAGTTGTTTCTTATCACCCTACTATGTCTATTTGGAAGGGAAATTTTAATGCCCAGGAAAGACTGATTAAATAAACACACACCATGAATTAGTTAAATTTCCTTCAATGTGCATTCGAAAGAG
Organism: Muntiacus reevesi; assembly: GCF_963930625.1. Lineage (NCBI taxonomy): Eukaryota > Metazoa > Chordata > Mammalia > Artiodactyla > Cervidae > Muntiacus > Muntiacus reevesi. The sequence continues at coordinate 38,913,175 of NC_089255.1, read as the reverse complement.
CCAAAATTAGACCAATTAGTTTTATAACTAATGAGACAGCAAAAGACTAGTGTTTCAGTCTTTAAGTCAATCTCATATGACTTACATTCATAAACATCAGTCAGGTATAATTGTTGCTAAGGTTCAACAGATGAAATACTTTAGGTCAATCATTTCCCAAAGAGAAACTGTTCTGAGGAACATATGACTTTCATTGAGTTAGTGTCTCAAAAGCAACATTTCTTCCATTAGCTTTATTAACATTTTATTACTTTGCTGTGAAATTTCTGCTTCTTAAGTTTAATGTATAAATATAATTTAAGGTGCATTAACTTGAGTTTGTGGCAGTGCCTTAGAACTGAACTTGGTTGATGGCTTAATACCAGACTATAAAAATCAGCACACATTTATTAAATTTACCTCCTTTTCTATAACTCAGTTTATCCTATTTAGGTGCATTTGATTCAGAATTATGTAATATATATTATTTTTAAAATATTTTTTAGTATAGTTTTAGTTAACATTTGGTATGGAGAGATCCCACCCAGCTTACTAATTTATCAATCATTTTGATTGATAGCCTCTAGTTCTGCTGAAACAGTATGCCTGACCAAAGTCAATTATTTGATTCCTCATTGTCCCAAATCATTCTCAATAGCAGAACACTAGTCCCTAACTTCCTTCTTTCACCCCCATGCTGATCCCATCTCTGTGATGCTTATGATATTCTTGTGAAAATTCTCATTATTTTGATGGAAATTGCTGTATCTCTTTTGTGAAAGTGCCAAAGGGTTGCTATTTGGCTATTAAAAGAAAAAAATTCTTAGAAATCCCATAAAAGAAAAACAAACCGAAATGGTAGAGAAGGGGAGACAATTGTCAGAGATGTAGACCTAACATCCTGGCAAGTTACTATTCGCATGTGTGCATGTGTTTATGCATGCTAAGTCACTTCAGTTGTCCAGCTCTTTGCAACCCCATGGGCTACAGCCTGTGAGGCTCGTCTGTCTGTGGGATTGTCCAGGCAAGAGAACTGAAGTGGGTTGTTATGCCCTCCTCCAGGGAGCTGTGCATTTTGTGTAATTAAAATATACACTAAAAATTGTCAGTCATGTTGGAAATGCAATTAAATTATTTGCTTCGGACATTATAGAAGCAGCAGTACACCCATCATTCTGAAACCAGTTTACAAAGATTCTCAGATTTTACAAGATTTTGAATGTAAAATGAAACAGCTGTGTTTAAAGTAAAATGCCATTCTGGTCACCTGTATCACTCATTTGTTAAGGAAATCGAAATCTTTTTGTAGGATTGGTCTTCCCAAGTATTTCCAGTAATTCCCTGAGATGCTTGCATGTATGATTCAAAGATGTTTTAGCCCCTTTAAATCTGATGTCCCAGAAGGAAAGACTGACTTAATCAGACCACCTCCTATAGCTTGGAAATTGCTCAGTTCTGCTGGTCTTGCCTCCTTTCTGCTCCTTTGGCCTCTCATATTTGTCTCTTGTGAGAAGTTTGCTCACTGATACTGATTTTCTCTTCCTGGTTAATCTCCAGTATTCTTTTCCCTCTCTACTCAATCAGAAAGTCGTTCCTGCTTTTCACTATCAGCTGGTTCAGTGGCGCTTCCCTCAGCAGAGCTTGTATAAAGAGAAGACATAGGAGCAGAAGAGGTTAAGTAAGTTGCCTTAAATTGCAGTATTAGTAAAGACTAGAGCAGAGATCTGGGAGATTACCTGTTCTCTTTGTCAGCAGCAAGTTAAATTGATTCCTATTCACCTTTAATTAGAATTAGTTTCATTCTGTTACTTTTTAAACAGATATCAACTTCAGTAATAAAGGTGGGAGGACTCTCACAAGTGGAGCTTGCCAGTAGTGAGGCGCAGAGTCTACATTTGGCAGTATTGCTAATTTCCTCCGATTTTCAAAGAGCTAAATCCAGACCATTAGGAGACGGCAGCTGAAAGTAGAATCCTATATGCTGGATACTTGGCTAGACTGCCTGATATATTCTAGCTGACACAAATTGTCTTGTCTGCCTGTGTGGAGTCCCTGTTGATTAGTTTTTAAATTAATAATTAGAATGAGGAGCATTTGGTAATCAGTGGGAGGTGCAAAGCCAGTTATTTTCTTTGTCCCATCAGGCCAGCACTGGAGTCTTATATAAAACTCTCTCTTTATCTTAGGTGAGGTTTTTGCTGAGCTGATTCATGTTTGCCCTTTTTTCAAAAATAATAAGCTGCTTCCACTTTTGTTCTTTCAGACTTTTTAGTCTTCACCTAGGATTCCTCTGGGTTGGGTCTCATTTTGAGGTATTTTAATTTGACTCTAAAGACCCATTCTTACATAATGTGTTACCGAAGATACTTTTCCTGATACAAGAAAGGTGCTTAAGCATGTATTATGGATGAATAACCAGAGTTGTTAAAAGCAGGAAGATATATGTTGCATTTCTTTTGAGAAAATAGAAAAGGTAATTAATTGCATAGCAATATGTATTTTTTGCACTGATGAAATAGGTAGTATATATGTATTCACTATTAAACCTTTTAAAAATTTCTAAAGATGAATTAAAGTAATGGATTAAAGCAGTAAACAGGGCTTACTTACAAAGCTGAAGAAATCAAAATGTAGAGCAGGTGTATCTTGACCTACAAAAACTGAACTATCTTGGTAATCAGCCACTGATGCTATTCTTAGGTAAGAAATAAAGTAGGAAGTAGGACAAAAAATGTGTGTCTTTATCCTGCCTATCAATAAATGAGTGAAGTTTAAGATAAAAAGGCTTATTAGAAGTTCAAAAAGCTCTTTCGTCAGGACTCATAGCTGCAAGAGTAACAGAACACGTTGCCTTGAGTCTCTCTGTATCTCAGTTTTGGCAGAGCATGTGAAGGCTGAGATCAATTTCATTTCAGTTCAGTTTGGTCACTCAATCGTGTCCAACTCGATGCAACCCCATGGACTACAGCGTGCCATCCTTTGAGTCAGTGATGCCATCCAACCATCTCATCCTCTGTAGTGCCCTTCTCCTCCCACCTTCAATCATTCCCAGCATCAGGGTCTTTTCAAATGAGTCAGCTCTTTGCATTAGGTGGCCAAAGTATTGGAATTTCTGCGTCAGCATCAGTCCTTCCAATGAATATTCAGGACTGATTTCTTTTAGGATGGACTTATTGGATCTCCCTGCAGTCCAAGGGACTCTCAAGAGTCTTCGCCAACACCCCAGTTAAAAGCATCAATTATTTGGCACTCAGCTTTCTTCATAGTCCAACTCTCACATCCATACACGACTACTGGAAAAACCATAGCTTTGACTAGACAGACCTTTGTTGGCAAAGTAATGTCTCTGCTTTTTAATATGCTGTCTAGGTTGGTCATAACTTTTATTCCAAGGAGCTTCCCTGGTTGCTAAGATGGTAAAGAGTCTGTTTGCAGTGCAGGAGAACCAGGTTTGATCCCTGGGTCAGGGAGATTTCCTGGAAAAGGAAATGGCAACCCACTCCAGTATTCCTGCCTGGAAAAATACCATGGATGGAGGATCCTGGAAGGCTACAGTCCATGGGATCGCAAAGAGTTGGGCATGACTAAGTGACTTCACTTTCGCTTTCTAGGTTGGTCATAACTTTTCTTCTAAGGAGCAAGTGTCTTTTAATTTCATGGTGCAGTCACCATCTGCAGTGATTTTGGAGTCCCCCAAATTAAAGAAAATTAGAGATACCAAGGGAACATCTCATGCAAAGATGAGCACAATAAAGGACAGAAATGGTATGGACCTAACAGAAGCAGAAGTTTTTAAGAAGAGATGGTAGGAATACACAGAATAACTATACAAAAAAGATCTTTATGACCCAGATAATCTTGATGGTGTGATTACTCACCTAGAGCCAGACATCTTGGAATGTGAAGTCAAGTGGGCCTTAGGCAGCATCACTACGAACAAAGCCTAGTGGAGGTGATGGAATTCCAGTTGAGCTATTTCAAATCCTAAAACATGATGCTGTGAAAATGCTCTACTCAATACGCCAGCAAATTTAGGAAACTCAACAGTGGCCACAGGACTGGAAAAGTTCAGTTTTCATTCCAATTCCAAAGAAAGGCAATGCCAAAGAATGTTCAAACTATACACAATTGCACTCATCTCACACACTAGCAAAGTAATGCTCAAAATTATCCAAGCCAGGCTTCAACAGTATGTGAACCATGAACTTCCAGATGTTCAAGTTGGATTTAGAAAAGGCAGAGGAACCAGAGATGAAAGTGACAATATCTGTTGGATCATTGAAAAAGCGAGAGTTCCAGAAAAGCATCTATTTCTGTTTTATAGACTATGCCAAAGCCTTTGACTGTGTGGATCACAACAAACAGTGGAAAATTCTTAAAGAGATGGGAATATCAAAACACCTCATCTGCCTCCTGAGAAATCTGTATGCAGGTCAAGAAGCAACAGTTAGAACTGGACATGGAACAACAGACTGGTTCTGAATCAGGAAAGGAGTACATCAAGGCTATATATTGCCACCCTGCTTATTTAACTTATATGCAGAGTACGCCATGAGAAATGTTGTACTGGATGAAGCACAAGCTGGAATCAAGATTGCCAGGAGAAATATCAATAACCTCAGATATGCAGATGACACCACCCTTATGGCAGAAAGGGAAGTAAACAGCCTCTTGATGAAAGTGAAAGAGGAGAGTGAAAAAGTTGGCTTAAAACTCAACATTCAGAAAACTAAGATCATGGCATCTGGTCCCGTCATTTCATGGCAAATAGATGAAGATCAATTTAAAAGTTGCCCAGTACCTCTTGCAAAGTGAATTGCTAGACCCTCCATGTCAGCATCTGAGACTCCCCATTTCAGTTTTATAAACAATTGAGATTGGGTCCTAGGGATGGAGGACAAGCAGTTCTTTGTTGAGAGTGCTTCATTGAACACTCTAAGATGGATTAAGATGGTAATGCTTCCTCCAGCCAAATGAGAGGAATTTCAAGAGTTTCACCTTAAGATTCTGCAGACTTTTCATTTACAAAACACAGGGCTCCATAGTTCCCCCTCCTTCTCCTTCAGTCATCACGTGTACAGTCCTGGAGGGGTTTACCCCCTGTGGCTAGTGAGAGGAGGAGGGAGGAGTCAAACAACAAATGTTGGCCAGGGGAAAATCAGGAGCTAAGTAACCCCCCCACACTCTCCATGTGTTGCTCTCAAACTTTTAGGATATCAAGCTTAATTTAGTATACAGCAGGAGGCATTGGAGAAAGTCTTAATTGGAAAGTTCACAGGTCTTCTTTTTAAGTTATTGAACTGGACATTTTAATTATAAAAAATTTTTGGACTGTTCCTGTGACTGACTTCAAGGAACTCAGAAAGCTGTGAAATATGCCCCCCAATTTTATCCAGTAGCAGGAAAAGAAGTAGCCTATCTAATGACAAGTGGCAGAAGGAATAAAGTTGATTTACTGCTATTAAATACTGCTAATTCAGTAGACCGCCGTGTGTAAGCAGGATACTTTGACTCTGGCAGATTTAAACTGGATGAATGAATGAATGAACTTAAATTTTGTAGACTTGCTTTCAGGCTTCAGAATGAAGTTTAGAAAACAATCAGGGACAAATGAGGGTAAATGACATGGGTGGCACAAAGCTAATTCCTCCACAAACCGATGAGGTCAGGAAAACCACTTTTGCAGGCAAAGTGCACAGGATTTCCAAAGTGCCCTGCTGTGGCTCCTATCAAACACTGGCTTCTGTCGCCAGCACAGTTCTCCCTGCTCCCCAGGAAACTCAGTATTGTTGCTGCCACCTCCACCACATGCTCTAAGAATAGATTTTTCTTTGCATCAATAGCTCCTGATTCAAAGTTTATGGTGGATGTATCCAATTGTGTTCGCAGTAATACCATGGGTTATCATATAGCCATTTGAACACAATTACTCCATTTCTATTAACACCACTCTGGCCCCTTAGACAGCCATATGAACAGGTCTCCTCACATTCATTTTTGCCACTTGCTATTCAATATATTCTTGGGGTTGCAGCTCGAGCAACTTTATTAAGTCAAATTTGCTTGCAGAATACCTTTATTAAACCCTTCAAAGGCTTCCTACTGCCTAATATGCTATATGACTTGGTTCCACTGAGCCCTACCTAACTCTCAAGCTTCACCCCAGGTTTCCCTCCATTTCTCTGCCATTGCTTCAGTCATTCCACTTTTATCTCAGTTTCTGGAATTCACAAAGCTTCCGCCCCTTCTAGGGGCTCTGAATACTCCACACTTTGTTTGAAATTCTCCTCAACCAACCCTTACCAATTCCTCCCGTGATGCTAGATTGATGTGTTCCCTTTTTACAGACTCTCATAGCATCCTATACCTTCCTCCTAGCCCTTATCATAATTATGATGCAGAATTTTTATCACTTATTTTGGTAATTACTTAGTGTTTTAGACTTC